>NC_090931.1:788244593-789494593 GCF_040938575.1 Ambystoma mexicanum | reverse complement strand
ATTTTCACCAGCTCCCAGAAAATGTTGATTGGTCCCACCAATTCAAAGGGGAGAAGTCGTCCTTGCAGGGCTGCTCTAGTCGAAATGAAATGGAGTTCAGCAAAGCAGCAGGGCTTCACCGGGCAGACCAATGGTCCAGAGTTGCAGCAGGCGCCTCTTCCAATTTCTTCTTTGGATTCCTTCGTCCAGTGGTCGACTGCCCTCCAAGCCAAAAAGCCTTGCTTTTTATGCAAGTTACTCCCATTCATTCCAGCCTACCTGTCAGTCACCCAGCAGGGTGGCTGTCCTTGCCAGACAGCCGGCCGGCCAATCACCTAAGAGAGCATTCCTGTATCCAAGGACACTTGAGCACAGGGAGTTTCTGGCACCTCCCTTGCTTCTTGCCCCCACCAGACGCCCTGGAACCAGAGGCGGGCTTCACTCGTGAATCCCGTCAAAGGCAAAGTGAACAATGGGACCAAACCTGGTTTGGCACGCAGAGTAAATCTCAAGGACCTTTCCACAAAGAAATGCTGAAAAAAGACGACCGGGGCCATTTTGACAAAATGGCACCCTTGGGTGCTTTCCTGCAGCTGCGAATGCAGCCCACGGTAAGCGCACACCACAGTAGTTAAAAGTAAACCACTGCCACCAGCCATTCAGTGAGGAAAGGGTAACAAAAATGTTACATGAGAAGCTAGATAAAGGGGATACTAAGTAACCCCTCCAACACCCTATTGTAAGATTGTGTGCTGGGTCTAGAAAGTTACAAATGTAAGTAAAGTCAATTTCACTTTACTGCTCTTGGAAACAGTAGTTTATCCAAGAGTAGGTGTTTAAACCTTGGGGAAATCTGAAAGACGTCCCTGTGCCACTGCACTGAAGGTGCTGCGTGACAATGTAAAAAGATGATGCCTATGGAGTTTGTCAAGACTCCACAACCAAAACAAACAAGAGTTCAAAATCACAAAATACACGAGAGGGAAAAAAAAAGAAAAAAGTCTCTCTCCAAGCAAAAAAATGAAAGTCCTAGAGTCCAGCAAAAGAGCTGAGTGTCTCTAAGGTAGAGGGGAATTAGCACATTTTTAATAATTCGCCTCAATAGCCGTGTCTAAGCGACAGTCCTTTACAGTCTCTAATAATCACCAACTGTGCAGATGTAACGGGCAGAAAAGCACCACAGCCATGATTGGTGATATGGTGCGTCACGAGCCGCGTTGGCAGAAATCTGGAAAGCCCAGATGGTTGTGCGTACGTTGTCAGTCTCTGCTTGGAGATGGGGTACGGGGGGGCAGGGAGGGGTGTTAAATACCACATATCCTGGCCACAAGACCGTGCCTTGTTAAATAAAAACAGAGTTCCTCTGTGGCCAGATTGTACATTTTTGCCTGGTATACTAATGTGACGTACTAACATTACACAGTGCTGTTAAGCCATGCACCTCAGGGTCGTAGGATGTTTCTGTAAGAAGTGTATTATGAAATATACCAGACTAAATATATTTGACGGTATATATGTAAGAATCTAATTGTGTACATTTCGGGAGATAGCTGTGCTCAGGGCCACATTTTGTGGACTGGAATACTCTGGTTTGGAGATTCGTTTTTCTAGAGTTAAAAAGAAATACAAAACAGACTGTTGCTGCGGTAATCGTAGTGGCTTTATAGGGCAGGATCTCACCAGTCAGAGCATAAAATGCTGCAGTATATCTTAGGAACATTCATAGCAAAATAAACTCTTTCATTCACAATCGGGAAACACTTTGGGCGGCCTGCCAAAGCCTTAGACTGCCCTCTCTGTTAGGGAGAATTCTCAGTCTTTGCCAATTCCCTTCCACCTTAGAGACCACCCCCCTTTTGCTGGACTTGAGGACTTTTAAATTTGTATCCTGGAGTGAAGGAGACCTTTTTCTCACTCATGTATTTTTTAATCTGATTTGGACTCTGTTTCTTTTGGTTTTGAGTCTGACAAACTCCATAGGCATCTACCTTTTGCATTGTGAGACAGTACCTTTGTCACAGAGAAGTCCTTTGGATTTCTCTTAAGGTTTAAATACCTTCTCTTGGATGTCCTACTGTTCAAGAGTAGTAAAGTGAAATTTACTTTACTTACCTGTTTTTTCCTATGTAGGTCCAGTACACCCCATTTTATGTCGAAGTTCTGGGGGGGTACTTAGTAGTCCCTTTTCCTACTTACTCATGTAACTTTTTTTTAATGTTACTTACCCTCACTACATTTAATGGCTGGTGGCAGTGGTTTTAATTTTCCTACCATTGTGCATTTTTACCGCAGGCTGAATCCTCAGCTCCAGTACTGCACCCATGGGTGCTCATTTTGTCAAAACGGCCCAGCCCGCTTACCGCCATTTATTGCTTGCGAGGTCTTTCTTGGGTATTACTCTGCGTGCCAAGCCAGGTTTAATCCTTGCTTGCCTTTGGCGGGCTTCAGTGCTGAAACCCGCCTCTGGCTCCAGTTTGTGACAGGGCAGGAAGCGAGAGAGGTGCCCGAAACTCCCTGTCCTCAGTCTCCTTGGTTACCTGAATGCACCAAGTCGTGACTGGCTGGCTGTCCTTGCAGGACAGCCACCCTGCTGTGTGAGTGATAGCTAGGATGTGCATGAATGGGAGACACATGCATAAAAGGTGAGGGTCCCTTGAACAGAAGGCAGAGTCGACCACTGGACGAAACATCAGATGAAGGAAACTGGAAGAGAAGCTTGCTGCACCCTCCAGGAGCGTTGAACTGCCTGGTGAAGCCCCGCTGCAGTGTTGAAGCTCCAATTCCGAATAGACTAGAAAAGCCTGGAATGGACAACTTCCCTTGGGTTGGTGGGACCAACTGACCCCAAGACAAACTGTGCTGGAAGACCTTTCCCTGCTGGCTGTACTTCTTTGCTGCTGTTGGAACAGAGTGCCTGGGGTCAGGAAACCCAGAATCAATGCATGGTCTTCAAGCCAGACCCGAGCTCGAGCAAGATTCTGTGGACCCTCCCGAAGCAGGACAACGCAAGCCTGAGCTACCTCAGAGTGCTGGAACCCTGAAGCAAGGGAAGTCTCAAGTGTCCAAGAACCGCTGTGGTGCTATTTGCCGGTAGCTGGAACCGCAAAGTGCTGCTGATCTGAAGAGAGCCCGTATCTGCCGACGACCTTCGAACTGCAGTGCAGGAGTCCTCCAGACGTCCTCCCTCTTGTCCCCACGACTGAAGCCCAGGAACTGCAGCATTGATACCAGAAGAGAAGCCAGCTGGATCCTCTTCTTCACTGTCTTGACTACTGTCTTGACTAAGGGGTACTTGGCTCTTTCGTCTGTACCTTGCTTGTTCTCACTGGAGGCTTGCAGTAGCTGCTTTCTGCAGAGGTGATTCCAGCTCTGCCCTTCTCAAGCCTAACAGCTTGTGGCACAACAGTGAATCATTTTCTACAAACGCTCTAAAAACATTGTGCAAGACTTGTGTCATCTAAAGTAGTACCTCCGCTTCCTAGACATTGTTCAAATTGACTTAGCCTGTCCTGGCTCCCTGCAGTCTCTTGTGACCCATTGATTTTGGTTTGAACTGTCCCTCTAAGGTGGTGCATAAATTTAACTTGTGTTGATAGGAACTATCTAATCTAGACGTCATTGTGAGATTGAAAAGTATTTCACAGGCTCTGAGAAACTTAACCTTTTTCCTTCGCTAACCTTTTCCACAACGTCAGAATTGCATTAAGTGTAAAAAGTGATATTAATACCAAACATTGTCCTAGTAAGGAACAAGTTACTTACCTGTAACTGTTCTCCAGCATGGGTCTGGCATGGATTCACATGCTCATGAATATTCCCCGTCGTCAGGCTGGTAATCCTCGTTAAAGAAAAAAAAAAAAAAAATCAGTATCAGTTTCTGATCTGTCTTTCTTAGTAGTAACTGATCTCTGGGTCATACTGCCCCCAGCCAATGACTGCCCTCTCCCTAAGCCCCTCCCCTGGCAGCCATCCTCAGATTTGGTAGCACGTAAAGTGGCAGTATGACCAAGTGAAGAGCCGCAGAGGGGAAGGAGGGAGGGTTTGCATGTGAATCCATGCCAGACCCATGCTGGAGAACAGTTACAGGTAAGTAACTTGTTCCTTCTCCAGCATGGGGTCTGGCATGGATTCACATGCCCATGAATATAAGAATACATATCAGTACACACATGCACAACCACGGGAGGTGGCAAAAGGCTCAACATTCAGCATTACATAAATTCAACATTAAGCAACTCTTACCTCCTCACCTGGCCCACCTTCAGACGAACAGGTTGCGCAGCACTGCTTGGCTGACTCTGGACTCCTCCCTGGAATCCCGGTCGACGCAGTAGAATCTCGTCAAGGTGTGCGTCGACCTCCACGTAGCAGCCCTGCAGATGTCCAGCAGGGGCACACCAGACAAGAACGCCGTAGTAGCAGCGATCGCTCTGGTCGAATGGGCTCTCGGACGGCCAGGCAACTGTCGGTTGGCCAACAGATGACAGTGCATGATGCAGCCGGAGAGCCATCTGGAAATGGAAGCCTTCGAGAGAGCCTTCCCTTGGTTCACAGGTCCAAAGTTCACAAACAGCTGTGATGTCTTCCGAAAACTCTTCGTTCGGTCCACGTAGAACTTAAGCGCTCTAGCCACATCCAGCGAGTGGAAAGTCCTCTCGGCCGGCGACGGAAAGAAAACTGGCAACACCAAGGGCTCGTTAAGATGGCAGTCCGACGGCGCCTTGGGCATGAAAGAGGGGTGCGTCCTCAGCACCACCCTCGTATCATGAAAAGTCAAATATGGAGGCTTGCAGGATAGGGCCCGAATCTCTCCCACGCGTTGTGCGGAGGTGATGGCCACAAGGAACGCTGTCTTCCACGACAGGAACTTCAACGGAGCCGAATGCAAAGGCTCGAATGGCGGCCCCATGAGCCTGGTCAGCACCACGTTGAGCTCCCACGCCAGGGCTGGAGCCTTCACCGGCGGGAACGATCGGAACAGTATCTTCATAAATTCCTTCACCAGTCGATGAGACCACAAGGACGGCCTTCCTGTAGTTCTGGTGTATCGGGAGATCACTGCCAGATGCATCTTGATGGAAGCGTGAACTAGTCCAGCTTTGGCCAGCGACAGTAGGTATGGTAGCACTTGAGGTGCCGTAATCCGTAGAGGGCACCAGACAGAGAACCTCTTCCACTTATGTCCGAAGCACTTGAGAGTTGAGGACGCCCTGGCCTTTGCAAGAACCTCTCTGCAGTCAGCCGGGATATCGTACCCTCCAAACTCTAGTGCTGCAGGAGCCAGGCCTGCAATTTCAGCGACTCCGGGTCGTGATGAAGAATGGCGCCTCCCTCTCTGGAGAGAAGATCTGCGTCCGTCGACAGCTTGACTGGTGGGGACGCTGAGAGGTCCAGAAGGTCCGGGAACCAGATCGGTCTCGGCCACGCCGGTGCGACGAGGATCATCCTGCACTGGGACCTCTTGAGCTGGCTGATGAGTCGAAGCGGCAACGGAGGAAACGCATACAGGAACAGGCAGTCCCAGGGGGGGAACGAGAAAGCATCGCCCATGCTCCTCGGCTGGGGAAACCTGCTGGCGAACCTCTGGCACTTGAGTTAGTCGCCGTCGCGAACAGGTCAATCTGGGGTTTTCCCCATCGTTGGAAGAGCCAATCCACTTTATCCTGGCGTAGTTCCCACTCGTGGCACGAGCGCAGCTCCCTGCTGAGTGAGTCGGCAATGGTGTTTTTTATTCCTGCCAGATGGAAGGGACCCAGAAACATCCCCTGGGCGACGGCCCAGTGCCACAGATCCTGGGCCTCCTTGGATAGGGCTGGGGATCTGGTGCCTCCCTGCTTCCGGATGTAGAACATCATGGTGGTGTCGTCGGTGAAGATCCTCACGACCTTGCCCTCGAGGGACGGGACGAACGACTTGAGCGCCCAGAACACGGCGTGGAGCTCCAAGATGTTGATGTGGAGAGACCTCTCCTCCGGGAGCCAAAGGCCTCTTGCATGGAGATCTCCGGTGTGCGCACCCCATCCCTCCAGGGAGGCGTCCGTCGTCACAGTCTCCTGATGTGCCGGGGTCTGGAAGTCCGTGCCCACAGCGAGGTGCGCATGGGTGCCCCACCACTGAATCGCCCGACGGAAAACCTTGTTGAGCGGGATCTTCTTCGAAGCTGCCCGCCGCTTGCATCCATAGGGCGTCGAGGAACTCCTGTAGAGGACGCATCCGTAGCCTGCACAGGCGCACTAGGTAGATGCATGAGGACATCATTCCGAGGAGGGACTTGATGGATCCCATCCTGGCCACGTCCGTGGTTAGCAGGCGCTGCTCCATCGTCCTTTCCTCCGACGGAGACGCCAATCGTTCCACTGTATTGAGCTTTGCTCCCAGAAACAGTGCCACCTGCGACAGAACCAAATGGGATTACGGGTAGTTGGAGAAACCCAGCTCCGTGAGTAAGTGGACGGTCTTCGCCATGTGCTCGACGGGGAGTTCTCTTGTCCTTACAGATGAGCCAGTCGTCTAGGTAGGGGTAAACGTTGATCCCCTGCAGGCGCAGCCGCGCCACCACTGGTGCTAGGCACTTGGTAAACACCCGGGGTGCCGACTTCAATCCGAATGGCAGAGCTCTGAATTGGTAGTGGTGTCCTTGAACTACGAATCTGAGGAACTTACGGTGTCCTTTTAGAATGGGGATGTGGAAGTGAGCATCCTCCAAGTCCAACGACGATAGGAAGTCGCCCTCCTCCAGCTGTCCCAGCACGTGCTGGAGAGTGACCATCCTGAACTTCTGTGCCTTGATGCATTTGTTCAACCGACGTAGGTCCCGGATGGGGTGCCAACCGCTTGTCTTCTTTCTGACGTGGAAGTATCTTGAGTATACTCCGCAGTCCCAGACGCTCTGGGGGGGGGGTTGTGGGGGGGGGAGAGAGCTCGATGGCACTTTTGAGCATCGCCTTTACCTCCAACAGCAGTTGAGGGACGTGATTTTCCTTCCTGGCCACAGGAGGAATGCAGTGACACCTTTTGGAATTCGAGAGTGTGCCCGTGGGTTAGGGCATCCAGCACCCAACGGTCGGTGGAGATGGACTCCCACACGCTGACGAACTTTGCCAGCCGGTCTCCCACCGGGGTGCTTCGGTGGGGGCCCGACGCTACGGCCGGTTCAATCCTGCTTGGAGGTGGCCTCGGCCTCCTTGACGATGACGAGACCCTCCTCATTTGCTGCGACCTCTGTAGGCCTCCTGGGACGAGGAGCGGGCTGCCTGGCGGTACGTAGAGGAACCACCGCCTGATCCCTTGGAGGCCCCCCCACCCCCGCTCAGAAAGGGCCGTCGTTGCTGAAGGACTTCCACGGCTCGGGCCGTCTGTCGGCCTTGATGGCCTGCAGCGACTCATCCACCGTTTTCCCTAACAGGTTGCTGCCGTCGAACAGCATGTCCAACACCCTGGTCCGGACGTCCTGACGGAAGTCTGTCGCCTTGACCCAGCCTCGCCAAAGGCAAACACTGTTGCCTAACTGGCAAAACCCGGTGTCGGCAATGTCCGTTGCCACCGTTATGGCGTGGTCCGACGCCACCTCACCTTCGTGCAGAATCTCTAGGGCCTCCGCCCTCTTGTCATCTGGTAGGAAGTCCAGTAGGGGAGCTATCTTGTACCATAGCTCCCTGTCGCTAAGGCGTTGGCCGCTTTAATTGTCACCGCTGCCCACGAGATGACTCGTCGCCCCATGGCGTCCAATTTCTTTCCCCTCGCCGTCAGGTGGGGAAGGGGAGGTTGAAGCTGTTGCCCCCGCCGCCTTCTTCTTGGCCGCCGCTGAGACGACCGAATCCGCCGTCGGCTGAGCCCTGAAGCACAAGGGGGCGGCATCGGGGATCCGGTACTTCTTCTCGTACCGGTCCCTCTTGGCAGGCGCCGTTGAAGGGTTCTTCAGGACCGCAAGTCCCTCGTCCCAGATATCGTCGAGTAACGGTACCGCGAGGACCGTCTTTCTCTTGGCCTCTCACTGATGGAGGAAACCTTCCTTCCGTTCCTCGGGGCAGAGCTGGAAGAGCTTGGATGCCCTGGCGATCATGGCGTGAAAGGAGCCAATTTCATCGGGTGGGGAAGCCCGAGGGGGTGGTGATGGAAGGTCCATCCCGTCGTCACCACCGTCATCTGTCCCCGTCGTGTCCATCGCCATGTCATCCCTGGGATCCGGAGAGGGGGATGAAGGCTCCACGGGCATGAAGAGCAGGGGGGGGTGAACTCTCCTCCACTTGCTCGGAGGGCTTCCTGACGAGCCCCGTTCTGGATCGTTCACCAGGGTTCGTGGTAATCTCGTCCTCATCTCCGTGCATAAGGTTTGGATCACCATCAAAATGGCCACCGAGTTGTCCTGAGGCTCAGGGCAATGGCTGCGACGGGAGGGCTGGCTGCTCCTCCACTGGGGCCTCGTCGGTGCCACCGTCGCCATCTTCGACCACCTCTTCGGGATCTCTCCCATGGGATCGTACCTTCGAGGCTCTCGTTGAGGCTCTTCACGGCCTCCACCAGCTCCTCCTCAGAGGCTGAATGGCCACCGCGCCCCCCCCCCCGCCCTTTTTCCACCGAGGTCTTCACGGGGGTCTTGTCGATGGGCTAGAAAGAGGATTCCCTCTGCGGTGGCAGGGAAACTCTGGGCCCCCGATGTCGCCTCCACTGGTGTAGCCTCCACAGGCTTCGCCAGGGTCGCCGTGACTCCCTTGATAGAGGCCTTAGCCAGGTGAATCAAGGCCTTCACCACCTTGGGCGCGCTCGAGGCCTTCACCTTGGGGGGAGGTTCACCGCCTCACTCCCCCTCGGCTGAACCCTTCGAGATAGACCGGGGCCTCTCCAGAAGCTTACCCGGGTTCTCGGATTAACTCTTCCCCGAACCAGAGCGTTGGCTCGTGGTTGATGGTGCCGGGGAAGGTGCGCACTGCCTGGCAGCCGAAGAGCCCGACCGTTCGGTGCTCCTGGTGCCTGCGGACTTGGAGTGCTTAGCCTTCTGTTGGGCCCCCCCCATCGCAGGGGCACCCTCACAGGACTTAGAAGACCGCTCAGACCTTTTCTTCTTCTCACCTGCTGGGCCCTTCTCCAGCCAGCTGGCGAGGCGGGAACGACGATCCCTCATGGTCCATTCCGATAGGTTCTTGCAAAACGCACAGTCCTTCTCCACGTGCGTCTTCTCCTCATGAAGGCAGTAGAGACATCTCGACTGCTCGTTCTCCTTGAAAACATTCTGTAACCCGCATCCAGGGCAGTTCCTGAACAGCTTGGATCCGGGCGTCGAGCTACCCTTGTCCTGGGCCGCGTCCATGGTAGGCATCAGATCTTCTGGAATCCTCCAAGAAGAGTCACTCGATGAAAACTTCACCCTTGAGGGGCGTAGGAAATTCCAAAACGGGTCCCCGTTGATCGGAAGAAGAAATGCAGTTTCAGGCTCGATTTAACCAAAAAATGAGAAAAAATCTCCTTGAAAAAGCACGAAAACGCAGCAAAAGCTCGAGAGCTATAGCACGAGGCCTCCCAACACTTGAATGTGCGGTAAAAATCTGAGGATGGCTGCTAGGGGAGGGGTTTAGGGAGAGGGCAGTCATTGGCTGGGGGCAGTATGACCCAGAGATCAGTGATTGGTTACTACCAAGAAAGACAGATCAGAAACGAAACCGATACTGAATTTTTTCTTTACCGAGGATTCCCAGCCTGACAGGGAATATTCATGAGCATGTGAATCCATGCCAGACCCCATGCTGGAGAATTGAAGTCACCTCAGGGTGTAGGAAGTGTTTGAGGTATCCCAAAAGGGTATCTACTTGCTTATCTTAAATCTGAGGAAGTGTAATGAGGTGTATATTTATTGTTGCATATTGCCCCTTCTAAAGGCGGCTTATTTAAAACTGACCGTTTAATTATTGTACTAGAAAACCTTGAGTATAAGTGTTATTTGGATCCTAGCAATTGTGGATCTCAGTGTTACATCTCTACAGCACACAATTTCCCCTCTTGAGATAAGTCTGGCTGCTCAGCTGGTGTAGTACAGACCTATATAAATAGGTGCGTTACCTACTACCAAGAGGATAAGGCTGGTGTAGTCTCTTACAGGGTTACTATATAGACAATCTTGCCTAACGGTCGCAAACAAAAATGTCTTTGGCGCGCGTGCACACGCCCGCCAACTCTTGTCTTGGCCACTCTGCCTCGGGCCCAGAGCAAGCAAAGGGCATGACGCACAGATTTTGATTCCTACAAAAGGAAAACACTTTAGCAGTGGCATGCTACATGAAATTCCAACACAACAGCACTATATATAGCTCTCAGGGAACAGAGTGCAGTTGCTAAACTGTAGGCAAGCCACAAACACAGCCAAGTTAAAATGACACCAAATAGTGGGGAACACCTGGGAAAGATAACTTGCCTGCGGATTGGAGGGGGGCACGCTTAGAGGTTTGTGTCTGTGGGCATGGAACAATCACTTCACAATGGAGACGTTGTATGAAGACCGTTGGGTAAGATTTTCATGGTAATGGTAAATCTTCCTGTCCTGTGTCAACCCCAGAACGTTTTGCTTTACTGGGGGATTACTTTTCCTTAAACCTCTGTGCGTGGGAACCTTTTTCCACACCCACAGAATCTTTTACTCTTTATGGGTGTCATTTTTTAGACTCTCCATAGTGTCTTTTTCAAGTTATCCTCCAACAACATTTTGGCAATAAGTTCCTGTTAACTGAGCAATTCATGAAGTGTAATACTAGGTTTTGCTTACCCTGCGCTGTTTTAGACAGAGACAAAAAGAGGCTTCGGTTTATACCTGCCTATACCTGTTCCTGATAGCTCCTTGAAAACGTATATGGGTTTTACTTACATTGAGTTAGCTGTGTGCCATCCTAAAATAAATTACAAGAGTTAGTGCTTATCTCAATCTGTGTTACACTGATCTCAAAAGCACCAGTAATTGAATATTATATCCTTAGGTTGTACTCACCTTGTATAACTTATCACAAAAGTAGTTATAGGTTTTTACTGACCTAGATTAAGTGTTCCACTATTCACAAAAAATATATTGTCCAGTTAACTGATTATGTGATTTGCTGCGAAGCATCACAGTACAACTGGTAGGGTCTACTACAAGTGAATTACTGAATGTTATCTGAAATTAACCATTGTTTTTTACTCCCCAAGAATAGGTGTGACCTATGCTGAATGTGTATGAACATGATTGACTTCCCCAGAACTACTGTTAGGTGTTCAAAATAAGGCTACATACTTTGGTCTGTACCTTCGAGCATAGTGTTGTGTTTTTATAATTGTGGTTACATAAAATTTGATAGTACTTATTTCCCTCAAGATTTATCTGGGCCTACTTGTATTTAAATAAACTATTTTTACAATGTTTTAGTGTTTCTTTGGATCATTTGTATTACAATTGCATTTGTACTGATTCTACAGCCCTCTCTCCCCCCTAAGATAAGCCTGGCTGCTCTGTGTACGCTACCAACGAGAAGAAAAAAATAAAAAGTTGGCGAACCAGTTTAGAAAAGGCCCTTAGTAGAACCTCTCCGACAACACGAGATCAGTGCACGCATTCCGACGATAGTATATCAAGCCTTAATGCCCAGATTTGAAAAAGGCACACTTAGGGTGCCGAAACACGTGTCATCCTTATGGGCTATCAATAAATATAAGATGAATCAAGAAAAACTGGTTTTGGTCGATACCTGAATTTCACTGTGGCGCAGTAATAGATGGACCCTGAAACCCTTTTTCACTTTTTGCAAACGGAGTGGGGGAACTCTAGGTTTTCGTTCTCTGCTCCCACTGGTGCGACACTTTTATGCTGCATTAAGTCGCGGAGGTCCAAGAGTGACTGCACAAACAGTTCCGAGCTTCATCAGTTTAGAAAACAGTCAGGGGGCTACATATTAGGACTTCTACCTAGAAACTGGATGGTTGCGAGGATGTATGCACATCGCCTTTATTGAGTTAGAGCGTCATCCACTTGTGGGGGGCCTTTTGAGTAGGATTTCGGCCTTTCAACTGAACACAGCAAACTCAATTTTCCACAGACTTTTTTGAAGTGGTTTTAGTCGTTCAGTAGCAGGGATCCAATTAGCTCCCACTTGCAGCCTAGGGGAGCCCGTTTAGCTTGATACAAACAGCTACGTTTGACTACCCATGCTACCTGTGGGCCATACAACCAGTGAGATTTGCAAGACACTAGTTTGAAAAAGACATTGGTTATTCAAATGCATGAATTACAATTAGAAATGACTTACAATAACATTTACAGATAAGAGGCTTTCCTTCGAAAAGTGGCTATAGAAAATAGCACAAACACGTGGTAGGCCAGTTTATGAGGCTGTAAATAAAACAAAGTGAATGGGACGTGAACCAAGGATATATTTTTTCAGTGAAAAAAGAAAAAAAAAAGCTTTAGTTCAGAGTTCAAGTCATCACAAAACTCTTGAAACTCAGCAGGTGTGGGGAAGTAACGACCATCTAAATTCCGCATCCACCCAGCTACAAAGCCCATGAGCACATATAGGACATCACAGAAGGGATTAACAAAGAGATACAAATGACATGGCTGACAAAGGGTGGGCAGCACCCAGAGTTAAAATGGTCACCACTTCCCACACCCGCTGAATTTCAAGGGTTTTGCTGCAATAAAATAAACGTCACCTTAACTACATATTTTTCACTGAATGTTTGGTTATACTATAGTTTCTTCATGACCCACTAGCCACGGCCTTCGGCTGTTGCACTGTAAATGTGGCACAAATGATTTTAAAAGAGTTGAGGTCACAGACCACTGCCTTTGGTCCATTCCCCCTTCCAATACCCAACCACATCCCACTAGCCGTAGCCCAAATCTATGTCAAGTAGCTTCAGGGCCCCCTGCTCTTCAGTATTTGCCAGTGACACAGTAGCAATGGCCAGTAGCCATAGCCAGTGAGCATGGCTGATGTTGCTCCAAAATTAAAATCGTAGCTGGCGCACTCCATCCGCTGTACATGTTGCACCTATTATTCCAAAATACCTTATCCCCATGCCTACCAAATGTGATCCCGTGTCTGAAGGTTTAAATAACTATTGCCACGTACCAGTGGCCTACATGCTATTGATTGTACCCCCCCCCCCCCATTTGCCACATTTTATGTTCCCTTGATAATTTCTCAAGCTATTTGACATTCCCAGTAACTATTCCTGTAGTAGTCCACTGCTTGCAGATTCCCACAGTAACAATACAACTTTAAACGAAAGTCTCACCCAGTCCTCATTGGCACTCCTTAAGTGTTGCCCTCTTCTTGCCCTCTCACATAGTTTCCCCCTTCTGACCCTCTCCCATTACCACCTTTCACTTCGTGTTAGGCACCCTTTTCCTAGCTAGTCTTAAATTAATTTCGTGAGATTCCATTGGGATTCCCCCGATAAGCCAAAATGTTGTCCCCTAAACAGGCTCCCCAGCCCACCACAAACTCCAACACTGCACAAGTGGTCCTCTTCCCCCCCTCCCACCTAAACCCAGACATGAAGGCACTTTTATTCCCCCCGGCCAAATTTCATTTTAAGCACCTTTTTTCAGCTTACCCTTTTACTGCAGGAATCGCCCACCACAAGAATAGAATAATCAAAAGCAGCTTTTCATTTCTGGTTAGTTCCATGGCAACGGTAGATACATTTTCAGAAGCATGGGAACCCCTTCTCTGTTGAACATTTTAACAGCCAATTGATGGATGTACCTCCAAATAACCAAAAAGGCACATGTGCAATGTCTTGTGCCCAAGATGATTTGTTGCAAATCTGTCCATAGGTTCTCTTGCTAGGAGTGTTCAATTGGTGCACAATGAGAAAATTAATGCTACTATGCCGAAAAGCCTTTAGTTTTCTCAAAAACATGTCAGTTTTCCCTGACCAATCCAGTTTGGAGGGCTCAGGACAAACTTATTTTAGAAAATAGGTTTCCATCTAGTGATTGGTGCACAAAACTACACATTTCAAATAAGAAAATTGGTGTAGCCCGCAGCATACCTGCAGCACCGTCGCTAGTCTATGCGCATGATTACTCATGATCCTTCACACGTCAATGCCCACATGGGTGGGTGCATGGGATTCTAAATAGATATCAGTAATCATCTTTCTGTGGCTTGTAAGTAATTTGTGCTCTGGGGCTTGTTACTCGAATCGTATGGGTTGCATAAATTAGCAAGCAGTATTCCTGAATGGTACTGGGTGTGCAGAAGGAGCAGATGTGAATAAAGGTTTCAGAATAGCCTGACCCACTTGAGAATCTGATCTTGCTTGTGCAACACAGTTGTGTGAATAGGTGTACAGAACATTTGAAAATGTCTCCCAGTGGTACAACAAGGAAGGCTAAAGTTGCTCCAGTACCGCTTGTGGAATGTGCACTAGAAGTTAACTGGATTTTTCTGTTTTCTAGATTATAGCACACTTGTATGCACCCAACAAGCAATCTTGCAATAGTTGCTTTATAGACTAGGTCTCCCCCTCTTCCTGCTGCTATGGAAGCAGTGAAATAATCCATCTTTCTAAATCCTTTGTTCAGTGTAGGTCGTACCTGACCGCCCAAACACAAAGCGTGTCAAACCCCTTCTCTGCTATTTGGATTCTGAAAGAAAGAGGCTAACTCAAGACTGGTCAATGTGAAATTTAGATATGAACTGAGGGAAAACCTAGGATGCGCTCAGCACCAACTCAGGTTTATGTATTGTGACAGAAGATTCAGAGATTGATTGGATTTGCAACTCACTAATCCTAATTGATGTGACTGCAATGAGAAAAGCAACTTTATATGAACTCTTAACTGAGCCTTATTCAGTGGTTCAAAAGGGGGACCATTAACTGCATTTAGCTTCTATGCTGGTCAGAGCGAGCCACTGGTGGCTAGATTAGTTAAGCTCCTTCCATGAAAGCTGTTGAGAGGAATTTTCATTTCTGTGCTAATTCCCCCTTCTACCTTGGAGACCACCAGCTCTTTTGCTGGACTTTAATTTGTATCAAGAGACCTTTTTCGCATTTGCTGATGTATTTTTATCTGATTTGGACCGTTTCTTTTGGTTTTGGAGTTTGACAAACTCCATAGGAATCATCTTTTTGTATTGTGACAGCACCTTCAGTGCAGTGTCACAGAGAAGACATTTGGATTTCTGTTAAGGTTTAAATACCTTCTCTTGGATAAACTGTTTCCGAGAGTAGTAAAGTGAAATTGACTTTACTTACCTTTTTCTCTTTGCAGACCCAGCACACACCATCTTATATGGAGTGCTGGGGGGGGGGGGGGGGGGGGTGGTACTTCGTATCCCCTTTGTCTAACTTCTCATGAAACATTTTTATGTTACCCTGACTACAATTAATGGCTGGTGGCACTTGTTTAATTTTCCTACCATTGTGCGTTTCTACCACAGGCTAAATCCTCAACTGCAGTATTGCACCCATGGATGCCCATTTTGTCAAAATGGCCCCAGTCTTTGCCATTTCTTGTTTGAGGTCCTTCTTAGGTTTTACTCTGCATGCCAAACCAGGTTTGGTCCCTTTGTTATTTTTTGTCTTTGGCAGGATTCACAGGCGAAACCCGCCTCTTGCTCCAGTGTGTCTGGCAAGGCAGGAAGCAAGGGAGGTTCCCAAAACTCCCTGTGCTTAGTCTCCTTGGTTACAGGAATGCACCCAAAAGGTGATTAGCTGGCTGGAGGACAGCCACCCTGCTGTGAGAGTGACAGCTAGGCTGCGAATGAAATCGAGAAACCTGCATAAAAGGCGAGGTCTTTTGCAAGGAAGACAGTCTACCACTGGACAAATGAATCGAAGAAGAAACTGGAAGAGAAGCTTGGTGCACCCTCCTGGACCGTTGGTTTGCCTGGTGAAGCCCTGCTGCAGTGCTGAAGCTCCATATTTCGAATATAGATGAGAAGCCAAGAACGGACGGCTTCTTCCCTACGGTTGGTGGGACCAACTAACCCACAAGACAAACTTGACTGGAAACACTCTCCCTGCTGGCTGTAATTCTTTACTGCTGCTGCAACCGAGTGCCAGGGGACCGGAACGAGTGCATAACGAGTGCATTAAGCCAGACCCGAGCTCCTGGAAGATCCAGAGGACCCACCTGAAGCAGGGTGAGCCAAGCCTGAGCCACCTCAACAGAGTGCTGGACCCCAGAAGCAAGGGGAGCCCGCAAGTTATCAAGAACCGCAGTGGTGCCATTTGCCAATAGCTGAAACCGCAAAGTGCCGCTGATCTGGAGTAAGTCCATTGCTGCAGCCAACCTTTCAATCAAAGTGCAGGAGTCCACAGACATTCTCCCTCTTGTCCCCACGACTGAGGCCCAGTAACACAGGATCTGCAGGACTGCAACAGAAACAGAAGCCAGCTGGATCCCTTTTCTTCAGAACTAAGGTACTGTCTAACTAGGGGCACTTACCTCTTGTGTGTAGCTTGCTTGCTCACTGGAGACTTGCATTTGCTGCCCTTTGCAGAGTTGCTTGCATCTTTGCTTTTCACAAGCATCCCAACTTGTGGCCCAACAGTGATTTATTTCTACAAAACTCTTTAACATAGTACAAAAGTCAATCTTCAAGAAATGCCTCAGCTCCCCTAGACATGGTTCAATTGACATTGGCTGTCCTGGCTCCCTGCAGACTCTTCTTACCCTCTGACTTAGTGTTCACCTGGCCCTCAAAAAGTCATACATAAGTTACTTGTAGAGCTGGGAAAAGGTTAACCTACATTTCATTGTGTGATTGTAAAGGGCTTACCCGTTTGGAGAAACTCGTTAACATTGGTTTCCTTCAATAACCTTTACCTTTAGCCTTTTCCACAGCCTCAGTATTGCATTTAAGTGTAAAAGGTGATATATGTAACGCTCACCTGACTCCCACGGAGGCGCTGGCCTGGTTCGCGCTGCTGTGACCTCTTCTAAGGTGATGCGCAGGGTTCGGAAGAAGGACTGGACCGGGCCCCCAAATCTGGCTTGCCTGGCTCGCAGAAGTATCCTTCTGTAGGCGAAAATAGGGGATTAACTGTCTGCGGGGTAATGCAATCAGCCTCCCACTTTCCCCTCTCACCCTCCTCGAAACCCCTCTGCGATTCCTCGTAGCGTCTCACCTTAGGGTCTGGAAGGACTAGCTCTCCATCCTGCTTCTGATGCAGGGGCGCGTTGGTATCCAGTTACTTCACTGGATTTTCGGATTGGTGAGAACCAAACTTGCTTGGCTTCCAGGTAAGTTTTTTGATAAGAGGTTCCCCTTGTGTCCATGCATTAATGTACTAATGTACTAATGCTAGTGTCTTTTTCCCCATAGGGGCCAGGGTACGGAATGCCGGGGAACAGGCACTGACCCGAGATGAGAGGTGAAATCCTTGTAGAAATCAGGTAAGTCTTTAATGAGCGTTTTTTGGTAATGTCTTTTCATTCGCTCATTAACGCTGATGTCTTTTTCCCCTTAGGGGCCGGGGTCCGGAAATGCCAGGATGCGGCGCGGATCCTAAATGAAGAGGGAATGAATCAACAGGTAAGTCTTAACATGGAGATTTAGCTTTCCTTATTCCCTTCTCTCTCTCACCTTTTGTTCTGGTCTTTTTCTCCCTAGGCGCTGGGGCGTGACTGCGAATCCAGATGATCGCTGCTGAACATGGAGGCGCCCAGTAAAGGCGAGTGGAATGCGGCGCTGCAGCGATCGACGCAATGAGCTTTTAAATAAAAGTCTTCCTTTTCAGGATTGTCGGCGAGATGTCTCCGGGATGCGGATTTAGCAGGTAAGGACTTTTCCTTCTTCTGTTCTCTTCTTCTCTTCCTTTGCAGGTGATCCAGGATGCTGGCAGGCGTGGCAGAAGTCAGGATGCAGGAGCAGACACGGTGAGCGTCCAGCTGCTAGATGCAGAACAACGAAGCATATGTGGCTGTTCGGGTGGGGTTTAAATAGCCTTGGAAGAAGTTCCAGGTATGTATCCTTCCTCCAAACAGGTATGTATCCTTCCCAGACCACGGCCGGATGGTAAATGCGTCCCACAGGTAAAGTAGTTCCTTTCAGGCCTCAAGGAGGCCGGGATCCTGCAGCATGGTCTGCATCAGGTAAGTGCACCCAAGCATTCCCATAATGAGCCTGGCGCCTATGGCGCCAGGACTGATGTCTTTTATGAGCCTGGCGCCATAGGCGCCAGGACACTGTCCAAAGGGCCCCTATATGGGGTTGCTGGGTCCTTGCTTGGGGACTGGATGTCCGCTTTCGGGGACGCAGGGCTTGAACCGGCTCCCCGGGAGCGGGCATCATGACAATATATCAATGTGCACAGTATCCTAGCTATTGAAGTCACCTCAGAATTCTGCGTGTCTGCGCCTCTGTCTGTCATCCCAAAAGGGCATCCAATTAATTGAAACTGAAGGAGTGCATTTTTGATGTGTATTGTATTGTTGCCTATTGCCCTTTCTAAAGGCTTATTTTTAAAACAGACTTAATTTAATAATTAAGTTATTAAGAAACCTTATAAGTGTTATTTGAATACATGTCACTGTGAACCTTATGTTACACCTCCACAGCACACAGACCCCTCATTAGATAAGCCTAGCTGCTCAGTCACTCTACCAACATGCGTAGTACAGGCCTATACCAAAGGTTGGGTTACCCTTTGCCAAGGGGACAAGGCTGGTGTATTCTCCCACAGGGTTACTACATACAATCCTGCCTAACAAAGGCTTAAACTACTGGTACTTTCCACCAGGAGAACTTATGCTGTGATGTAGCATACACTGCTAAATGTACCTTGAGCGAGTTGTAAACACCAAAGTCCAACAAATACAGCAGGAAGATGACCACCTCTGTTGCTAAGCAATTTATCAGATTGATAGATTTCTGGTTGTACTAGATCACAAATCTTTGGTGTTCGGCTTTCTTACTTCTCACAATATATCCATACACTGTGTGGGCAATTCTAAGTGTCCAAATTCTAATACCTCAGGAGCCAGGCTGCTCAAATGGTTGTCAGAGGATTTGGATGTGTCCTATGTTTGTGCTTCTGTGTGAAAATACTCTGAATTGAACATAGTTTGATTGGTGGGCAGAGACCTGTCCAGCAGGTGGAGTACCACATCTGTCTTGCCCACATTAATGCAAGGAGTACGATTGTTTAAACTCTCCTGTTGTAATCTGTGAATTACTTTGTGAAGAAGCAGTGTAGGAGGAAAAGCGTATGCAAATATCCCTGACCAGCTCATCCATTCAGCATTGCCTAGGCACCCCAGTTTGACTACCTGGACACACAGTTTGGGCACTGTTTTGTTTTTACCAGTTGCAAACAGGTCTATTGATAGTGGACTATTAAAATGGATTCTAGAATCTGGCCTGGTGGACAGATCTTAGGCGGCCATCCTAGTTCTAATCAACAGGGGAACTCGAAGGGTATCCAAAACGTAAATCAACGGAGGACAGTCAAGATTATTCTAAGGGAAGCAGGGTCAGGGGGCCACACAATGAAGCACACAATTAAATTTAGCCAGAAATGTACACATACTATAATTATTCTAGGCCGAAAACACATGAAAATGAAACCAGCAGACAAATCATATTGCACAATAATCGAACATATGCAGTCACTATAGGTTCTAAAATGCATTCAATGACAAGGTGATGCAGTAAGATGGCACGAAGGCACAAGAAATATGCCCTAGCTGCAGATATCGAAACCCTATGAAGATTGGTTCCCTGTGCCCAAACTTAATGTTTCACCCCAGAATGTATCCAATGTAGGTAAATTACTTGTGTTGGTGAATGTTCAAGAGAAGTGATGCAACAAAGTTACTGAGGAGTAAAAATCCGTTCGCATCTTTCAGGTTTCATGCCCAGGTGAGACTCCCAAAAAGCAGTGCAATGGAAGGATACAAAGACGCTTGCTCTCAATGTTATGGACAGGGGAGACAAATGCTTTGAGTTTACTTGCATACACACATGCCCCTACCGCCTCCGCTACGACTCAAATTCCCCCCCCCCCCCCCAATGACTGGATGGGTCCACTGAAAGTCCTGCAAGTTGGATTTCCCCCAGTTTGTTCCAGTGAGAGATGCTGCGTGTGCAAGGATTCTTCTGGTTGGGTCCAGGAGCAGAGTGCAAACCTCATTGATGGCGCAATGTAGGAAGCACCAATGCAGACCTCTTCAGGACAATTCACAGGATGGGGAAGGAGGGTTCCAGTGACGGCCAATCCACACAGCAGGCATCCTTCCAGTCGCGGGTGAAGACTTTCCAGAGCAGGATCCCTTGAAGCTGGGAGGATGAAATTCAACAGGAATGAGACTTGTATCCCAAGCTGGTGACCGCTGAAGTTATAGTTGCAAGCATGGAACAATGGTTATAGCAAGGTAGCCCACTGGAGAGCTTTTCAGTCCATCAGGTGTTCTAGGAACAATTCAGAAGTCTCAAGATGGCTGGATCCGCAAGAAAATCTAGTCTAGTTGGTCCCACCAGTCCAGGCCTGCACAGAATCAGGTAGTCCAACTGCGCTTCACCGGGTCCGACGCACAAAGGGATGCTGGGCATCTTAAGGAGTCTTCTTCAGATCTTGAGTCAGCTGTTCATCTACACAGGATTCTTGCATCCAACGCTGATCTGAATAAAATGGCTGCAGCAGTACTCTTATCCAAAATACTGGCTGGAAACAAGTTCTAGCCCACTTATGCTAAGGATCTGCACCATTCAAAACACAACATGGCCATTGAACAAGCGAAACATCTCATTGCGTGGCCATTTCAGCGCACAAGCCACGTTTAGTGACAATATGCAGAAAAGGCAACTGTGCACACTAGAAATAAAACAAAAATTGTAACAATATATTTGCTGTCACAAGCTTGTCTTTAGGCGCATATTAAAGTAATGCCACGTGTAAAAACGAGAGTGATACAAGATGTGTGCAATGTTAAAAAGTTACAAAGTGGAAAAGTCAAAAGGGAAAGTTTTCCAGTACTGATGGTCTGAAGGAATGATCAATTTCCCCATAAAAACATGAGCAAAAGTCCAGGGCAGTGAAGCTGAAGGCTTGACTTGCCTGTAAACTGTCAGGACAGGTTCAAAAACGAGCAAATCATTTGGAGGTCTATAGAACTATGGAGGAAAAGTTGCTAAAAGAAATCTTTGCCAACATTGACCCCATGTTGCAAAGATCCGTTCGAGTGCATCAATGAGGAGTTCCCACTCATGTTCCATTATCAGAACTCTGCTTAAAATGTCTGCCAGACAGTTGCGTTTCCCCAGAACATTGAGCTTGGAAGTACAGGTTTCTCTGAATGCACCAGTGCCAATTGTTCCATGTTCTGTGCAAGCACTGAGCTCTTGCCAGTGTGTGCCACCATGTTGCTCATGTAAAAAAAAGACCTGCTGCGGTGTCAGATGGTATTTATGAGAATGCTCATTGCTTGTTCCAAAACAGACTAACAGGAAAGGGCCACCTAGATCGCTAATAATACCAACCAGTTTGGGTTTTTGTAGCTTTATGTTTAACCACCTCCCCTGGGCAGTGAAGTGTTGGCAATGTGCTCCCCTACCTGTTAAGAGATGCCTCGGTTAGGATCATAATTTGTGCCGACGGTGTAGTACATTTTTCCCCCTTAATATATTTTCCATTTGACGACCATTACAGACTTTAAAATGTCTGTGCGATACCACTAATAGAAAGTCTAACTCACCCGCCTCGAGACTACCTCCCCACCAGCCACAGATTGAATGGGCACATTAGTCGACCTGCTGCGTAACATGGGATTAGAGCCTGCTATACCTTTACTCTTTCTAGATTTGGAAAAGCTATTCCTCCAAGAGTTTAGAACTGCTCCCAAAAGAATTTAAATAGTTTGTTTACTTACAGCTGGACCTCGTGGATTGAGAATTAGAGGCTGTAGTTTGTTACCTGCATGTGATGAAGACGCCCCTCTGCACTTTTCCCGGTTATCACAGTCATCCAGATAAAGGAAGACTAGGAATGCCTTACAATGAATATGCACTGCCATGACATTAAGCACCTTGATGAATTATATGTTGTGCTGATGCAATTCCAATTCAAGGCCCTTACTTTCTGAAGTGCCTTTGCTCCATTTTGGATCAAAGGTATTTGTGAGGACCTGGGAACATTGAAATATGCAAGTATGCAAATTTCTTATCGAAAGTAGCCTCCTTTCTTTAGGCGGGGTATGCCCTTATGCTATGTGGTCATCTTGCCTTTTAAGGGTTTTACATATCAGTTTGCTGGCCTTAAATCGAGGACTAGCCTTTTGGATAGGTCTTTTTTGGGTACAAGAAAGGATAGAGTGCAAATTCCTGTGTTTCACCGATTAAGTGAAACATTTTCTATTAATCCCTTCAAGGAGTGCTTGGATCTCCTCTTGTACTAAACTAAGATGTTCCCGTGGCACCTTTCTTGATCTTAGTGGCAGATCACACCACTTGCACCATCTCTCCTTCACCATACTTAAGACCCATTTGGGGGGGAGGAGGTAGTCATTTAGCAGTCACAGCAGTCCTCAACACCCAAGGGCGTGTGCTCGGTCACGTACCCTGACTTCATGCAGTTGGGCTGTAGAAGATCCTGCTCCTTGTGAACAAGCTCCAGTGAGTTAAAATACCTGGCAGATAGCTGGTGTGACCCACAGGTCCAACTAAAAGGTTGGGCTCGAAAGGATTGCCTACCAGTGATAGTCCCGCTCTGCTGAAAATACTTACCTGTAATCGGGCCTAAGCCCAAGTCTAATGCGCTTTCAAGCAGCTCATCAACAGCTGTTAGGCAAGACTGTATGCAGTAACCCTGTGGGAGACTACACCAGTCTTGCCCTCTTGGTATTAGGTAACTCACACCTTGATTATAGGTCTGTACTACACAAGTTGGTAGAGTGACTGAGCAGCCAGACTTCTCAAGAGGGGTAAATGTGAGCTGTAGCATCAAACTCCACGCATACAAATATCCAAATAACACTTACACTCGAGGTTTTCTATTAAAATAATTATTTAATGGTCAATATTAAAATGAGCCTTCTTCAGAAAGTGCAATATGCAACAATCAAAATACACTTCATAACACTTTCTCAGATTTAGTTTAAGCAAGTAGATGCCCTTTTGGGACAGTTTTGGCATTTATATATCACTTTTTGTACTAAATTCTGAGGTTGTGAAAAAGGAAAATATTAGGGAAGGAAAAAGGTTAACGGGTTCTCAGAGCTTGTGAGCACTTCTCAATCCCCCAATGAAGTCTAGATCTCTTCCTAAGCAAACGAGTTACACTTATGCACCACCTATGAGGGACAGTTGGAATCAAAGTCAATGGGTCAGAAGAGACTGCAGGGAGCCAGGACAGCCAAAGTCAATTTGAACAGTGTCTATGGAGCGGAGGCACTTTTTAGATATCACAAAGTCTTGCACAATGTTAAAGAGTTTCCAAAGAATCACTGTTGGGCCACAAGCGGTTAGGCTTGAGGGGGTCAAAGCTGAAATCGACTCTGCAAAAAGCAGCTACTACAAGACTCAAGTGAGAGGATGCAAGCTACAGACAAAAGAGGCAAGTACCCCTTAGTCAGCACAGTACCTTAGGTTAGAAGAAGAGGATCCAGCTGGCTTCCGTTTGGTTGCAGTCTTGCAGATCCTGGACCTCAGTTGTGGAGATGTCTGGAGGACTCCTGCGCAGCAGTTTGTTAGCGGCTGCTACAAGCTCTTTTCAGTTCAGCAGCACTTCACGATTTCAACTACCGGCAAATAGCCCCACCGCGGTTGTTGGACACTTGCGGGGCTTCCCTTGCTTCTGGAGTCCAGCACTCTGGTGAGGTGGCTTGGGTCTTCATGCTTCAGGAGGGTCCTCAGGATCTTCCTGGAGCTTGGGTCTGGCTTAAAGATGATGCACTCGACTATGGATTTCTCGACCCCTGGCACTCGGTTCCAACACCGGCAAATAAGAACAGCCAGTTGGGGAAGGTCCTCCACTAAAGTTCCTCTTGGGGTTAGTTGGTCCCACCAACCCAAGGAAAGAAGTCATCCGTTCCGGGACTTCTCTAGTCGATTCGGAGTTGGAGCTTCAGCTTTGCAGCAGGGCTTCACCGGGCAGTTCAATGGTCTAGGAGGGTGCAGCAAGCTTCTCTTCCAGATTCCTTCACTGAGGTTTTGTCCAGTGGTCGGCACTGCCTTCAGTCCAAGAAACCTCGCCTTTTATGCAGGTTTCTGCCATTCATACAGTCTAGCTGTCACTCACAGCACAGTGGCTGTCCTGCAAGAACAGCCAGCACTGGGCGTAACCAAGGACCCGGAGTTCGGGCACCTCCCTCGCTTTCTGCCCTGCCAGATACACTGGAGCTAGAGACGGGTTTCAGCACGGAAGCCCGCCCAAAGACAAAAACAACAAAAAGGGATAAACCTGGTTTTGAGCGCAAAGTAAAACCCAAGAACAACCTCACAAGCAAGAAATGGTGAAAAAAGAAGACCGGGCCATGTTGACAAAATGGGCAACCATGGGTGCACTACTGCAGCCGAGAATTCAGCCTGCGGTAGAAACAATGGTAGGAAAATTAAACCACTGCCACAAGCCATTAAATGTAGTGAGTGTAACAAAACATGCTACAAGAGTAAGTAGGAACAGGGGCTACTAAGTAGACCCCCCCCAGCACTTCCACATAAAATGGGATGTACTGGACCTACATAAGAAAAACAGGCAAGTAAAGCCAATTTCACTTTACTACTCTTCGGAACAGGAGTTTGCCCAAGAGAAGATATTTAAACCTTCAAAGAAATCCAAAGGACTTCTCTGTGACACTGCACTGAAGGTGTTGTGTCACAATGCAAAAGAAGATGCCTATGAATTAGACACCAAAAAAAAACAAAGTCCAAATCAGATCTAAAATACGACAGTGAGAAAAAGGTCACTCACTCCAGGAGAAAAATGAAAAGTCCTAAATTCCAGCAAAAGAGCTGGGGGTCTCAAAGGTTGAAGGGAATTAGCACAGAAATGGGAATTATCCCCAACAACAGCCAAAACAAGCAGAACTCAACTGGTTTGTCAAATAAGCTAGCATGCTTTTAAGGTTTAAAAACTGACCACCCCAAAACCTCTCTGCCCGTTAGTAATGCACGTCTTAATAGTAGACCCTGCTACCATTCTTTACAGCTGTATCAGCCACAGAGTTTACAATAACTGCATTAGCCAAATGTTTCTCCACTGAGGAACCTTACTCATAACAGATGTAAGTGGTTTGGCACTACAGTGAAATGCTCTAGTTCGTCCCCATTGGTCCCTGTTGCATCATGCCATAATGTCTTTAGGATTAGTTTTCCACAGTCTATGTGCTGCTGATATGGCCATTTTCTACAAAAAAATGTAAATCTTTTTGCTTTGACAGCGGAGTACTTGCTGGTTGACAGAGTTCCTCTTCTCTTCCATGCTATAGTAGCTTCTTCAGAATCCACCTATAAATGCCCTTTACTGTACCTATAAATGCCCTTTACTGTAAGTAGATCACTAAGGGATGGTTTTTACTTTATTTTCCTATACAGGGAGTTAACGGGTTTAGTTTGCAGTGGGTTAACTCATGCAGGAGTAACTCTCAAAGTGGGGGCTACATTGAGACTGGTTTTCCTTTAAAACTGCCTCTAGAAAAGAATCTGTACGGTCGTCAGATTCAGGAGTTTGTATGTTGAATCCAGCAGCCACTCACTTTAGAAGATCGGTGTGAATACCTTGATCTTCCATTGGTGAGGAAGTAATGGGCTGCTCTACATATCTGGTGATGGGATTGCAGATTCATTAGGGTCAATCTTGTCCTCCTCGAGTAGGACCTCCTCCTCAGAATAATCCTCTTCCACAAATATGCCCTCTTCGCAGGGCTGCCCTAATTTTTCTGGATGGGTCTTTCCTTTTTCTGAAAGAATGGCATCCATTGATGTATTTTCTTTTCACATAGTTACTCAAAAATCCATAAAGATAGCATCTTCCCTGAAATAGAAGCATCGTTCCTTTGACCAAGTCTTACCCTGTGTACTGCCTTGCTGCGTTTCTCTGTGTGACCCCCCTGTTCTTCAACTCCCTTTTGAATTCTGAAGAAACAATACCCTTTTACTGTATAGCAGCAGAAAGTGTACCTATCCCCTCCACAGATGGTGAGGGAGGAACAAGTTACTTACCTGTAACTATTGGTCTCCAGCATGGGTCTGGCATGGATTCATATGCTCCTGAATATTCCCCGTCATCAGGCTGGGAATCCTCTAAACGAAAAACAATTTCACACGGGTAATGCCAAAGGCTCGTTGAATTGAAGCATAAACAAGGGATGCATCTGCAGCACCACCCTCAATTCATGGAAGGCCAGGTATGGCTGTTTGCAGGATAAGGCCTGGCTCACCTACCCTCCTGGCCACAAGGAAAGCAGTTTTCCACAAGAGGAAATTATTGCATAGGCTCGAAGGGCCCCCCACCCCCAATAAGCCTCCTCAGGACCACGTTGAGTTCCCAGGGCAGGAGCCTTCACCGGTGGGAAAAATCGAAACAGTCCTTGGAACTCCTTGACAAGTCAGTGAGACCAAAGTGAAGATCTTCCTGGAGACCTGCTGTAGTGGGAGATAGTCACCAGATGTACCTTGATAGAGCTGTGCGCCTGTCCAGCCTTGGCCAAGGATAGCAATTATGGAAGAATCTGCAGGGCTGTGACCCTCAGAGGGGTCATATTCTGAGACCGGCACTACATAGCGAAACGCTTCCACTTGTGACTGTAGCACTTCAAAGTAGACGCCCTGGCCTCATCAAGGACCTCCGTACAGTCCGCAGGCAACTCATTTCCTACAAACTGTAGAGCTACAGGAGCCAAGCCCTCGGGTTCAGCGATCCTGGTTCGTGGTGAAGGCCTGCACCTCCTCTGGTGAGAAGATCCAGAACCACTGGTAGCTTAACCAGAGGAGACGCTGGCAGGATGAGACTGTCCTGATAACAAATCTGCCTCAGCTACACTGGGGTGAAGAGTATCATCCAGCATTGGCGCTGTGAGTGTGATGAGGACTTGTAGCAGGAGAGGAAACTGAGGAAACGTGTACAGAAACAGGCCTTCCCACAGGAAGGCGAACACGTCCCCCAGGCTCCTCAGTTGGTGGAATCTGCTGGCAAACTTCTGCCATTTGGAATTCACCACCGTTGATATGGGGCCTGGAGCGGAATTCCCTGCTGAGGGAGTCTGCAATGATGTTCTTGACTCCTGCTTGTCCAACGGCCCAGCACTTCCTTGGAGAGCGCTGGTGATAGAGTGCCCCCTGATGTAGAACATTGTGGTGATGTTGTCCATGAAGATACTCACCACCTTGCCCCTCAGAAATGGAAGGAATGATTTGAGGATCCAGAAAGCCGCCCGTAGTTCCATGATGTTTATATGGTGATTTTTCTCCTGCGGCAGCCACAGGCCTCTGGCCCATGTATGCTCCCCAGCCTTCCATGGAAGCATCCGTGGTGACCGTCTCCTGATATGGAGGGTTTTGAAACCCAGGGCGATGTTGAAGCTGACGTCCCACCAACGGAACTCCTCGTCGAGCAGGATCTCCACAAAGCTTCCGGACATCTGTATCCAGTGAGTGTCCAGGAACTCCTGAAGAGGTCACATCAATAACCTACAGAGCCAGATAAGGTAGATGCAGGACTTGATAGTTCGCACCGTGGCGGTCTTCAACAACAGCCGTTGCACTTTCCCTTGAATGGCTGCTACCCTCTCCTCCGAGGATGCCAGGCAGGACACCGTATTGAGTCTGGCTCCTAGGAACAGTGCTTTCTGCGATAGTGTCAAGCAGGACTTTGGATAGTTGATGGAGAACCGCAGAGCAGTTAGCAGCTGGACGCCTCTGTGTGTCGGACGGACAATTCTAGCGAGTGTATCCCCCGTAGACGCAGATGGGCCACCACTGGTGCCAGGCACTTCGTGAACACTCCAGGCGCAGACTTCAATCCAAACGTTAAGGCCTTGAACTGGTAGTGCTGTACCTGCACTAAGAAGCGTAGAAACTTGTGTTTCCTGTGAATGGGGACGTGGAAGTAAACTTGCTCCAGGTCCAGCAACGTCAAGTAGTATCCTTTTTTCCAGTTGTCCAAATACAAGTTGCAACGTTTCCATCCTCAATTTTTGTGACTGGAGGCATTGGTTCAGACATCGCAGGTCTGGAATGGGCCTCCAGCCGCGGGTCTTTTTTCTGAACAAAAAGTATCTGGAGTAGACTAGCAGCCAATGGGGAACTAGCTCCATCACCCCTTTTCACAGCATGGCCAGTACCTCCCCCATAGCAGAGGGATGTGTTGCTCCTGGTGGGCCATCGGAGGGATCCACGGACACCTGCACTGAAACGCCATCGTATGTCCTTGGGTGAGATCGTCCGGAAGCCATCTGTCAGTGGTGATCTCTTCCCACTTGCTAACAAACGTAGTCCCAAGGTGCACAGGTTGAGGCCCAGACGTCCTGCCGGTTCAGGCTTGCTGAGGAGCCAGCGCCTTGCAGGGGACGCGGTCCTCCACCATAGGCCTGGGTACAGTCTCTGTAGGCTTCCAGAGTTGTGGATCTGGAAGGCTGACTGTATGAGGGGAAACCTTTGGAAGATCTGCTAGACTTTCCTCTGGAGGAGCGAAAAGAAGCGCAGTGCTGCTGGAGGGTGCCCAGGGAACAGGCCATCTCCGTATCCGCCTTGATGGCCTGTAGGGACTATGACCTTCCCAAAAAGATGATCTCTGTCGAAAGGCATGTCCAGTACCTTCGCTTGGACCTCTGGGCGGAAATTCGTGGCCTTCATTCAGCCTTGGTTATGAAGGCAGACACCATTCCACGTCTGTCGAAACGCTGCATCGGCAATGTCCGGTGCCACTGTAATGGCATGATCAGCCGCTACCTCCCATTCCTGGAAGAGATTGCCTAAATCATCATCTTGTCATCGGGAAGGAACTCCAAAACCGGCCCTAGCTTGTACCACAGCTCCTGATCGTACCAGTCTAGGTACGCCAGTGCATTGGCCGCCTGGATGGTGGACGCTACTGTGTAAAATCACCTTGCTTCCCATGGGATACATCTTCCCCTCACCGCCAGGGACTGAGGACGAGGACGGGTTAGCCAACAGTTTCCTCACGGTAGCTGAAAGGACGGAATCCTGCAATGGTTGCGACCTCAGGCACTTGGGTGTGGATTCTGGCACCTCGTGGCGCTTCTCCAGCCTATCCCGTTTGGTGGGAGCTGCGCAAGGATTCAAGAGAGCTGGCACATCGTCCAGAAGGGGCACCCCCCTGATGGTATTCCTTTTTGCTTCGCGCCTCTGGTACAAGAAACCTCCTTCCTGGTTTCTTCGGGCACAAGCTGGAATCGCTTTGAGGCTCCGGCAATCATGGAATGGAACGTCCCCACCTTATCCAGTGGGGACGCCTTAGACTGCAGAGACTCACTGCCTGCTGCAACTATATCATTGTGGCCGTATCCTTCCCTGTACCAGTGCCTGGATCTGCTGGGGCAGAGGGGGCCCGACGCAGATGTGGAGGCTGAAATGAGGGCATTGGAAGGCGCTTCTCTGATGGTGGCTGATCAGGGGCCTGGGGGACCACTGGAAGAAGCCCTGTGGCATCCTCTTCTGGACCCCCAACACCAAGGTGTGGACGGTCGACAGGATGTGCAGAGACACATCCTTCGGCTGGGCTGGCGTGATTGCAACACTAGGGCCCGCACGGTTGTGCTCTTCTTTCACGTCCTTGTGGACCGTGCGCAAGGACTCCAGGTCCTCGTTGTCCATGGACGAAACTTCCATGGTTTGGGCCGCCACAGCCTGGGACTGATCTGGGGCCTCCTAGACCCCTGCCCCCTTTTTCCACCGGGTTCTGAGGTGGTGTCCACTTCTCCAGCTTGCCAGCAGACTTTGCCAAAGTCACTGAGGCAGTTCGGGCCTCAGGGGTAGGGATACCTTCTGGCTGCGGGGGATTTCTTCACCAGGTCATCCCCCCTTAGCCTTTGTTAGAGCAGCCATCACCAACTCTTATCGTCAACGAAGTCGTATCCTGTGCCAATAGGGCCTTCTTGGGCAGTTTGGCCTTATCGGTCAATGGCTTCCCTGGCTTCTCCTGCAGTTTTAGCCAGACTATTTCCTTTGAGGAGGAGCTTGATTGCCGGCTGGCAATGGAGGTGGAGGGTGGTGTCGATTGCGCCCTATTCACTGTAACCCGTTTCTGCAGTGACCCCGGTGCACCTGTAGTTACGGTTCTTGGCCTGGTCTTGGGACCCCACGGAAGAGGTGCCCTCAAAGGACTTAGAAGCCCGCTCTTCGGACAGGCCGCAACAGGGTGAGGCATAACCCTGCACGGGGCCGAGGCCTTGGCGTTCAGCCACGCCACCAGTCTACAATGCATATCCTTCGTCTTCTTGGAGAAACCAAGGCATATCTCGCATTCTCCTTCCTTGTGGTCTGGATGCAGGCAGTAGAGGCATTGCAGGTGCTCGTCAACAAACATTCCGTAGTCCGCACTTGGTGCAAGACTTAAAGAAGGATCTTCCTGCTCAGTCATGGTCCGAGGGCGTGAAGCAGGCCCAATGGACTTCTGGAAACGTTGACGATCTTCAGCCTTGAGGGATGCTGAAATTCGCAGACAACGGATCCCCACTGTCGGCAAATGGAGAAGAGCGCACCCATGCTCTCAGAACAAAAATAGAACCTTTTTCCGTTGAAAAAACGGAAAAGAAAACTGAAGCAGATCCCACAGCAAACTCAATGACAACACTGAAGCGTGCAGTAAAAATCTGAAGATGGCTGCCAAGGGAGGGGCTTAGGGAGAGGACTGTCACTGGATGGGGGCAGTATGACCCAGAGGACAGCGATTGGTTTAAAGGAGAAATACAGTTTGGAAGTGAAAATGAAACCGTTTCTTTTATTTACTGAGGATTCCCAGCCCGACGTCAGGGTATATTCATGAGCATGTGAATTCATGCCAGACCCCATGCTGGAGAAGCCGTGTATTGTGTAATCTTTGGAAGTGGCTTGGTACATGCTTTTTTCCGAGGTGTGTTGAGTACTTTCGATGAATGCGCAGTTTGACAAATAGCTTAGGCCTTGAAGTTGAAACAGATTGATCAGACGTAGGTCTTGGGTGTGTCTTTGTTCAGCAGCCTTATTGACATCAATGGTTTCCTCCACAGCACATCGCCAAACGTCAGGTGTGGTCCCCTAGTGTTGCTTGACATCTCTCTCGAAAGCGGTTGCTCACTTCAGCGTGGATATCTTCTGCAGAATACTTTCCACATAGCGTAGGCTGCCCAGCGTTTGGTTGTACGCTCCTAAAAGTGTTAAAGCTCACTCAAAACTGGCAATAGTTGTGGCCCGTTGGAAGGCAAATATTGCATAAACGGTGCAGGTCCTGCCAAGGGTACTTGGTGTTACACGATGGGCAGAATTTAAATGGAGTATACAGCAAGAAAGTGAGCAAACTTATTTTTGCAAATGTATGTGGCAAAGGTTTAGTTAGTTTATTTATAGAGCGTGACCGAACCCTCGGGTAGCTGGGCGCATAATCATATGGACAACATAGTTACATATCGTTGCGCACAGCAGGAAAAGTACATACATTCAATGGTGAAGTAAAAAATAAGCAAAGAATACAATAGAAAATAGCGGATCGGGTAACATGGTGATCCGTTTCACGGTATAGTTAAGACCTACGGTGCGAGAGTAAGTATCACCGTGTTTAAGCAGAGAGCCATGATTTCACCATGGCTCTGAAAGGCCAAAAGGAAGCTTCCGATCTGATTGCAAGAGGGAGGGTGTTCCAGCATTGAGCTGCAAGAACCGGGAAACTGGAACCTCCTGCTGTTTTTAGGTTGAATTTAGGGACTTTGAGTTGGTGCAAGTAGGAAGTTCTGATGGGTCTAGAAGTGCTGTGTCTAGCGAATTTGTCGGATAGGTATCGTGGGGCAGTCAGAGAGAGGCACTTGTGTGTAATGACAAGAGTTTGTAGCTTGATTCTGTCTCGTGTTGGGAGCCAGTGGACATCTTTGCTAGCCGTGGAGATGTGTGCCTTGCGCGGGAGGTTAAGAGCACATCTTAAGGCATTGTTTTGAAGGATCTGGAGTCTGTCTAGATTTTTGGAGGTAGTACCTAGGAAGAGTGTGTTACAATAGTCTAATTTAGACAAAAACAATGCTCTGGATAAGGTGAGGCAGCTGAAGGATGATAGAAAAGGTCTACAGGCATTGATAAGTTTGTTGGTATATGTGGTAGATGTGATAGATGAGATGGTGGCATTTATTTGTTTTTTCAACGATAGGGTGGAGTCGAGGTACACGCCTAGTGTTTTCACCTCTTTGGAGGCTTATGATGTTGCCATCAATGGTGAAGGATTTGTACCTAGAATCTAATTTATTGAGGCGGGCCTGGGAACCTACGATAGCAGTTCCGTCTTATCGTCATTAAGGCAGAGACTGTGTGTGGCCATCCAGGCTTGGATTTCTAGGTAGATTTCGTTAAGCTTTGCAACATCTTTTTCGTAGCAGCCAGTGAGTGTGATGAGGACCTGGGTGTCGTCTGCATAATTAGTGTAGCCGACACCCAGTTCGTCAAGACGGTCGAAGAGAAGCTTCGTGAAGATGTTGTAAAGTGTGGGGGAGATGCAGGAGCCTTGGGGAACTCCGCATTGGATTGGGATAGGATCAGCAGCCGCTGAGGGGGCGAAGACCCTAGCCGATCTGTCAGACAGAAATGACTGAATCCAATTGGTGGCATTCTGTGAGAATGCGGCAGCCGAGGAAAGGTGTTGTGTAAGGATCTGGTGGTCAACCAGGTTGAAGGCCGCAGAGAGATCTAACAGGAGCAGGATGGCCAAGTTGCCCTTGTCTTTGGCTTCATCCATTTGGATTTTTAGATCCAGGAGGGCAGTTTTGGTCCCGTGCCTGGGTCTAAAGCCGGATTGTCGCAGGCCTAAGAGGTTAATGTTGTTGTATTTGGAGGTAGGCGACTGTCTAGTATTTTGAGGAGGAAAGGGACCGTGGTGATGGGTCTGTAATTCGTAGGGGTCTTAGGGTCTATGTTGGGCTTTCTGAGGAGGGGGAGGACCCACGCTTCTTTAAGGTTATTAGGGACTACTGAGTTCTTGAAGGAAGAATTGATCAGTGAGGTGATGAGGGGAGCTAGATCTTTAGCTCCATCTTTAATGACAGAGGCAGGACATGAGTCACCTTTACAATTGGATGGTTTAAGGCTAGCGATTATCTTAACTACTTCTTCAGTGACTGAAGAGAAATGGAAAGGAGGGCAGTTGGGAGTGGTGTGGTCATTTTTGCTATTGAGGATATCTTTGGCGACCAAGTTGGCTTTTTTGGCTTCTATCTTTGCTTGAAGCAAGGCAATTTTGTTAGAGAGAGCTAGTTGGATATTATTGCACCATGCCTTGTCCTTAGTGCAATCCTCTGAGAGTGGCAGGGGAGATTCAAGTTCTCTTAGTATGGAGAATAATTCTTTCGTGCCAGAATTGGCGTTGTGTATTCTTGCGTTATAAATCTCTTTTTTGGTGTTTAAGATAGCAGATTTATAGATAGAGGCAGCTGTAGTGAGGTTGCCTTTAGTGGATGGAGAAGGTGCTTTTCTCCATCTGGTTTCCGCAGCTCTTTTAAGGTTACGGAGATCTTTTAGTTCTGCTGAGAACCATTTGTTAGTGTGAGCAATAGGTTTGGCTTTACGTTGTTTGAGTGGAGCTATCTGGTTGAGTGCTAGTTCCAATGTACTGTTGTAGAGATCTACCAGAGTGGACGGGTTGTCATTCTGAGTGGGAAGGTTGGCTTTAGAGATGGGCATGAGAAATGGTCTAAGGTTTTCCATAGTAATGTTACGGTTGTTTCTGGAGATTATATGAGACGACCTGGGAGGTGGTGTCATAGAGGGTGTAGTCCTGGGTAGAGAGAAGGTGATGGTCTGTCCAAACACAGGGTGTGATGTCTGTCAGTGATAGATTGCAGTTGGCATCTGCTAGCCAGTCTAAGGATCTTCCTTTAGTGTGGGTAGGTTTGTTAATGTGTTGGGTGAGGCCCAAGTGGGTGATGGTGTCATTAAGGGAGGTTGCGTGATTGTCGTTGGGGTCATTGAGTCCCAAGTTGAAATCACCCATAATGATGATTTGTGATTTAGGTTTGGCGTTTGTGGTGAGTAGAAGAGAGATATCCTCTTCAAAGGAGGATGGGGCGCCTGGAGGTCGGTATATAAATATGAAGGAGGATGGTTTGGGTGTTCGATAGTGGAAGTTTGACAGACAGGAGTTCAGCTGAGGGTAAGGTAGTGTTGGTTGCTTCTCTGATGTGGAGGTTAGATTTGGCAATAATTGCCACACCTCCTCCTATTCCGTTTTTTGTCAGCGCGGAAGATGTTGTAATTCTCAGGGATGGCTAAGGAAAGAGTAGGGCCAGCTGCTAGGTGGAGCCACGTCTCCGTGATAGCGATAAAGTCGAGGTGGTTCGCAGAGATGATGTCTGCAACATCGACGGCGTGGGCTACCAAGGAGCGGACGTTGATGACAGCGCCTTTAATGGGTATGGGAGTAGGGTTGATTTTCGTAAGCGGCGGTGCGTGGGGTGTTGTGGGGTTTTGGCTCACTATGGAGTCGCTATGTGGTGTCAGATGCATCTGGTTCTTAGTCAGGTTGGTGTTTGATCTGATGGATTTGTGACTAAGGGTGGTGCGGAGGCTAAGTCTAGTGTATCTATGCATGATGGATGGAGCTGTATTCAGGATGGTGGTAGAGGGAGGCGGGAGCCTAGTCGTGTGTTTCTGAGGGGTGTAGGACATGGTGTGAAGGGTGTGGGTGGACGAGCGAATCTGTTGATCCATTCTAACGGGGATTGGAGGTCTGAGTAGAGTGGAGTGGTTGTACTGGTATTATTCTGAGGTGCAACATTGTGGAGTAACGGGAGGAGCGTTGCCATAGTCAGGGTGGCGCCTCTTAGAGTGGCCATCATGGGAAGTTAAGGGCAGAGGCAAGAAAGCAATGTGGGCAATCAATAAATGACTAACACAGGCAGTGTGGGCAAATAGATGACTAACACAGGCAACACTGGGCCGCTAAGGACAGAGGCAAAAAAGCAGTGTGGGCAATCCATAAATGACTAACACAAGCAGTGTGGGCAAATAGATGGCTAACACAGGCAACACTGGGCCGCTAAAGGCAGAGGCAAAAAAGCAGTGTGGGCAATCCATAAATGACCAGAACGGGTCAGACTAGATTAACACGTAGAACACAGTGATTAGAACATCTGCGCAAGTAAGAAGGCTAACGTCTGTGTTATTGGTCGTGTTTAAGAATCAGGAAACCCATTTCGCATATAGCAAGTATCGGGTTGAGAGGCCAGACGGATGGGCAAAAATGCGGTGCATATAGATTGCAGCTTGTTTGAGAAGGGGCGGGGGGGGGGGGGGAGTAGCACACGGAATCAGGAGGTTACATTAGCAGAGGGGAGCAAATCAGAGCAGGGTACATATACGGTGGGGGCACGTAAAAAGACAGTGCGGTTGCTTACAAATGTCATAGTATGAAGCGCGATCGGCTGGACGTAGTTCAGACACTTATAAGTCTCTTAAGGTAGTAGTGTCCATGAGGCAGATTCTATAAACCAAGAAACTAAAGTGTGCAACTTTATAGCCCTCATCCACTCTCGCTACTGCAACGCCTTTCGGCGTGGTGCATCTTTCAGTGCAACGTCCAGGTCTACCACTGCCGCCATCCATCTTATAGAAGCTGGTGAAATAGGCTTGATAACCAGATGGTCATTTCTGAATATTGAATGCTCGAGGCCAAACTGCATTATTAGTCCAACCAATCTAAGCAGATTCACAAGCCCTAGAAACATACATTTACAAAATGTTAATACACTCAATGCATTCTGAAGCATCACAAGGAGTGGTGGGGTCAGGTTCCTCTTTAGCAAGTAAGTAAAGGTTAAGCAGAGCTTTGGTGAGATCCACAGTTAAGCTGACTTTGACCAATTGGTAGCGGGTTTCAGTGGAGCGAGGCAAGTAGGGAGAAAGAATGGAGTGGACTCATGAACAGTCAGCTTGAGTGGAGGGAATAAAATGGTGAGTAGACAATCACACTGGTACGGAAGAGCAAGATAAAAATTGTTAGTTGACTAGAAGGAACTTGAAAATGGAGACGTGCATGGAGTGCCAACCAGCATGGTGTCGGAAGTAGTGGGGCCGACCTTGGTAGGTTGTGGAGAGTGGGTAGCAAAGTTCAGAACTTTGTGTAAAGAGAGGAAGGATTAGAGAAGAGGGAGGAAGGCCAAGGATTAGGCTCAACCAGTAACCAAGTTTGCTGAACACGATAGAGAAAGTTTCCATAGAGTTGTTGTTAAGTAATGGACACACTTGTAGAATGTTGAAGGTCAATACAAGTAAGAGCGACAGTGAAAGGAATTAGAAATCTTCTAGTCAGAGGTTGCCGTCAATAGAGTGCCCCCCGCACCCTTCCCAAGATTATGAGCCTTGGTTAAGGGACAAAGAAAGTCAGGCAGGAACGAGATAGGAAAGGGGAATGTAGAGATGTCATTGGAGGCCAAGAGAAAGAAGACTTCCATTTTTGAAGAGTTCAGCATGAGACAGCCAAGAGCCATCCAGTGACATTGCAGTGAAACTGTTGGTAATCGGTTCCGTGGTGGTTGAGGTGAAGGGAAAAGGAGAAAAATATCTAAGCGTCCTCAAAGAGGGGATTATTGCAAGCCAAAGGACGCAGTACGCCTACCTAGAGCAGAGGTATAGAAGGTGAAGAGCAGAGGTTCAAGGACTGATCCTTTGAAGATGCCAAAAGCGAGGGGACGGGGTCAGAAGTTTGCAAGTTCTAGGAGATTTATTTAAAAGGATTGACATTCTGGCTAAGAGCGGACCCAGGCAAGAGCAGATTTGGAAAACCCAAGTTGAAAGAGTGGTCAACTGTGTCGAAAGCGGCAGAGTTCCAAAAGAGTACAGACGAATTTCAAGCAGGGAGTTCGAAACATGCAGGAGTGCAGTCACAGTCTATGTACTAGCTCCTCATGCCACAGTTGTAGCTCCTGAATGCCAGGAACTGCTTTTAGATCCTGTAGGGACAAGTATTTGGAATTAGAAAGAAATCTGGTACCCTAGTTCACAAAAAAGATAGAACATCCAAGATATACTGTTCAGAGTGAATTTACAGGAGGGGGAGTGGGGGGGCGGGAGATGATCAGCAAGGCATTGCTGCATCCAAGAGCTACTGCTTCGCTACTGCATGGCCTGATGGGGTGCTCCGTCACAGGCCTTAAGCAGCCCTCCTACACTGCATAGCTGTGCTTGGAGGATGCAGGCATCACGAGCGAACTCTGGCAAAGGTTAAGCTAGCTACTTCGGTTCAATCATCTCAGCATGAAGGCAGATTGTGAACGTTCCTGGGGTGACACTTTGCCAATGTTGTGCCCAGAGGGTATCTCTGCACTTGCACCATAAGTAGGCCTTAGCAGTACCTCTGGTCACCACCTGTTCGGGAGAATGGTCTGTTTCTGTGCCAATTCCATTTAACCTTAGAGACCCCCAGCCCTTTGCTGGAATCTAGGACATTTTTGATTTTAACCTTGTGAGTAAGTGTGCCCTTTTTGCCACCAACTCATAATTATCACAAAATCCTAAGAGGGAAAGGCATGTTTTCATTGAGTCTAGTAAACTTCATAGGCATCTGCTTTTTAGAGATTGACACAGAGCACCCTTTGTGCATTGCCACAGAGGAGTCCCTTGGACTCCTAAATGTTTAAATACATTTTCTTGTGTGAACTACAGTACCCAAGAATAGTACGACAACTTACGTCTTACCTTTATTTCCTTTGTGGGTCCAGCACGCACCAACTTATGTTGAGTGCTTGGGGGTTACATATTAACTTCTTATCCCACTTCTCATGTAACTTTGTTACCCCAACTAACTTGAATGGCTGGTGGCAGTGGTTTCTTCTTACTTCCTTTTGTGCAATGTATCTGTAGGCCGATTTCTCAGCTGAAGTACAGCACCCAAGGGTGACCATTTTACCAAAATAGCCCCTCCATCTTTTGCCATTTTTTTGTTTGTTAATTCCTTCTGGTCTTTTAGCCAGTTTACATCAGTGTTGAGCCACTGTGCGTTTTGCCTTTGGCGGCTTCAGCCCTAAAGGCCTCCCAGGCTCCAATGTGTTTGGGAAGGGACGAAGTGAAGGAGGAGCCTGAAACTTCACTGTCCTTTGTTAATAGGCATGCCTGACTGAAACCAATTCCAACTGGGAGGTAGGCAGTCCTGGAAGAAGCCCACTCACTCCCCCTGTGTGATTGACAGCTTAGTGCTGTAAATGAATGGGATTTTTGCATATAAGGCAAGGGTTTTGGGACTACAGACAGTCTTACAGTGGAACATCAAATCCAAATAAGACGCAGAGAGAAGCCAGCACCACCTCCCAGGACCGTGCGCAAAAGCACCAGTGAAGCCTTGCAGCTGTGCTGACCCGGTTCCCCCCCTCAACCCCCCCCGCCCATTGACAGGGAAGCACCGCCAAGGACGACTTCCTCCCTTAGGCTGATGGGACCAACTAGCTTCAAGACCAGCTTTGTCCTGGGCCAACCCCTGTGTCGCTGCAAACTTCCTAGGCTGCAATTTCCCAATACCCGAGGTACCTGGACCAACGAGTGTAAAATCTTCCGAAGGACGAATCCGGCTGAAACTTTGCAAGCATCTGAGTGTCTACAGAAGCAAGAGTTCTTCCTCCATAGTCCCCTCACCAGAGTTCAGGACCGAGGAAATTCCAACCAGGGATATTCGTTCCTTTGGCACTGAGAAAAAGGCACCAAAATCATGAAGAGCCACTGAAACGAGTGGAATCCATTGCTACAGAGTCCCTCGAGAGTGCTGCTGCAGACGCCTACCAGACATGCTCCCTTTTGTCACCACGACCAAGGTCCAGTAACAAGGGTCTGCATCCCTGCATCAAGGAGGAAGTCAGCTGGAACATCCGTTTCAATTCTAAGGTACTGTGGGGCTTTGGGTTTAACCGCCTTTAGCAAAATCTAGTGCTTCCTAGCTTGGGCAGTGATTTTTATCCTTTTGAATTACTAATTCACTTGTGCATGCCGAACAGCATGTGCATATCAGGTAGGATTTCTTGAGCTCCTGGATTTTTCTTCAAAGGACTATTGACTGTTCAACTAACTTTCTAAAAAGATTGCATCAGAACTACAATTGGCCCATTGACTTTGGCTGTCTTGGCTCCCTAAAGCCACCCCTTCTGAACCCTAATGCTTTTGCAGTGCTTGATCCCATTAAATCAATTAATTGTTTGACCCATTTCTGAAGAAATGACTACATTCCTTTGGGAGAAAAGACTATTGCGAGTGCTACAGTTTTCTATTTTACTCCAACACTTTTTCCCTCCAAACTCAATACTGTATTGGTGAACCAGAAGTGCAACTACTGACCTTGATTTAGGTCAGTCACTCAGTGTGCTGGAAATTTTTTACTACAAAAGAAATGACTCCCCTGCATTATTGCTGCTTGAATAACTCGATTCTGAAATTCTATTGGCTGTTCCCATTTATTGTGATTCATTTGCTTTGTGTATATATACAAAAATAATTTAATATAACTTTTAATGGGGCGTTTACTTGAAAACACATACTTATTTCATTGTACTACTCTACAGCTCGCAGTACCCCTTCTAAGATAAGCCTGGCTGCTCAGCCACTCTACCTACTTGTGTAGTACATGCCTATTTTAAAAGTTGGGTCAATAATACCAAGCAGATAGTCCAGCTGGTGTGGTACTTTACAAGACTTACTGCCCACAAGAAAGCAGACAAGGGGTGCATGCTCCGACTCAGTTCGCAGCTCATGGAGTCTGTGTCGCAGGCAAGTACAGCAAGTACTCACTTAATTACAAATGGTACCTGGAGGCTATTTTAAGCCCCCTCCCTTCCTACTAAATTGGGACATAATCAACTGCGTCGTCAGCGAGCTTCAGGTCGCACACAGGTCAAGAGTGATTGAACTGGATATATGTAAATTCTGCGTCCTAGTAAAGAACAATTGAAGCCATGACTTCCAAGCATACGACATCAAACCAAAAGGGGGAACCCAAAGAACTGAGCCTATATACAAGATAAAGTCACTACCAAGCGCTCCTGCCAATTCCATGCAAAGAAAAAAGACTGGCCCATGTAGCCGAGGATAATACAGGAGACTGCACACATGCTCTAGGTTCCATCCACTTCATATTATGGTTAAAGGGGACAAGATGCACAAGTTGTGTTTTGGGGTATCAAAAGCTTGGCGCTTATGTGGGAACGCACAGTTAAATTGGATTCCACGTTTCAAATTAAACAAAAACGTATTGAGACCATAATTAATAAAAGCATCAATTTGGATTGCAGCGTTTGTGTGCAATGTGAATTCCTACATTTGGAAAGTTATATAGAAAGGTACCAGATATTACCTGGTTTTATGATAGGAAAGAAGTTTGATGCACCGATCCCAACATTCACTTCAATTAATTGAACTCAACACAATAACATTAAAGGTCCAGCCATAAAGACTTCAAAATACTAATCCACAGGCAAATGATGGGTAATATTTTTACAGCCCGTTTACAAAAATCGTGAAATAGTTGGACGCGGAAAGCATTTAACAAAAACAAAAAGCCAGGAACGCACAGATTCTGAAATATTTCTACTCTGGCTGGTTGGTCTTGCTAGATTACACCACAAACCCATTCCCTGCTAGGCTCCACACCAAAAACATTGAGCCAGTAATCGGACATCTGTCATCTCAGCACGCCCTCTCACACAGCTCAAATACACTGAACCAAATGACACCCAACCCTCTTTTCTAGGCCCATTCCTACCATCTTACATGCAAGTGAAAACTCCAGAACCCGGTTCTTGTACCGTGTTTGCTTGCTAATCGTCTGCAAAACAGCTGGAGGGGTGCCACCAGACGGGGCCTTTGAAATGAAGTGTGCCTAGATATTCTAGCTTTCCCCAGCCCCTCCAAGGACGAAGCACCCATGTCAGACATCTTATCGCGGGCGCCAGGTCGCTTCTGAAAACTAAACTAGAGAAGCGTGGGTCTGCCTGGGCATTACGCGAGGGTGCTTTTAAAACATGACCCCGACCCCTCCACCCCATATGCCTTCATGCCATACCAGTCTGACCCCTGTGGCATTGCTGGCCCCCTTGACTGATCAGTGGCATAAGAGATGGCAAACAGCACAGCTACAAACTGAAATTAAATCGAGGCAGCCCAGCTTCACGGTCTAGCACGTCTAACGCTGAGGCAGATTCTTTGCCTAAGTGCTCATTGATTTGTTAATGTTTATCTAGGGATGACTACGTTTGTCATGAATTAACTAGTTGAAGCGGACGTCACAATATCGCTCATAGATTCTAACAGAATAGAAATAGTGTCCCTCAAGTTTCACATAACTTGTAAACAATAGCGCATTTGTAGTCAGGACTTCTGGATTGCAGTCAGACAGATTGGGTCAGGTAGCAATATCGCACATTTTAGGCATATCGTTTTAGTCCACCATAATTTGCCTTGAGGCCTATCGTCTGCCATATACAGTTGTACACGCAACAAGGAATTTCTCCCTCTATCCACGTGTCAAAAATGTAGGTTACTGTTTTTATGCTCTACTGTTGTACACCCATTTAGGGCTTTCTGCCTCAATCCAGGCGTCCCAAATGTAGGTACTACTGGGCTTACTGTCTACTGTTGTAACCCTCTCACTCCCCAATTTGGGCGCTTCCCCCCTCCATCCAGGTGTCCCAAAACATGTTGGCTACTGTATTCTCTGTTGTACCCCCCACTTTAAGCATTTCTCCCTCCTGCCAGGTGAGTGAGTATACATCTGTTGTACCCCAATTTGATGTGCCCCACTCTACTCTGTTCCAAAACCCATTGCTACTGCAATCTGTGGTGCCCCATTTATGATTTTCTCCCTCTGACCGTGTCTCCCAATATTCAGGTGTCCTACATCTATGTTTCTGTTCTACGCTTACTAGCCTAACCACCACCACCCCTAATCTCACACCTAGACCCTTCCCTCCCCACCCCAAATCAGAGGCGCACTGGCATGCCATACACCACACCCTAACCCAACTGTCTACATACAACGCCCAGCCAAATATCTAAACCCTCCACCTCGTCAGTGCCCCACCCTCCAAAACTCAAAAGTACACGTCCCTCCTCACTTCTTGAATCCCACCTACATCCTGCGCAGATCCGACTCCGCCCCAGGTAAGCCAACATTATTCCCCAGCCACTCACCTACACCCTCTCCTCGCACCGCTCCCGAGCAACATAGCACCCCTGGCCCCAACTCACATTTCCCTTCCCTCAGCACAGCAAGAGCAGCCCTGGCCAAAACCCGAACCTCAACAGACCCTCTACCCCCCCCACTCTCACCCACCCCCATAGGCCACCAGAAAGTCAAGGAAAGGCCCATAACTAGGCCACTTTGGTCCTCCACCTAGCATCACCAGTTTGCCAACCCAGATCCCAAACCCTGCCACCTCACTATAGGGCCCAAGCCTCCCTGCTGGCATCCAACCCGGTCCTAGCCCCATTCCCTTCTTAGCCAGTTCACCCTCTGCGACGCTCCTACAACTAACCTCAACCTACATGAAACATTTACCATCCTAGGCGTTTCAACATCTGGTCGGACTCCCCTTCAAACCCTATGGGCTTGATCTCAGACAACCTAGAAGCCATCAACCTGACAACGTATCTCCATGAGCACCCAAACTGGAGGCCACACACTGAATGGAAATCTTCAGCACCGTAAACATATCCACATTACCTCCGCCCCTCCCCCCCCCCCCCAATCATGGACAGATTACTCAGCAATATTCTTCACTGTACCACCCATAACCACTGCCTGCGCTCAAGGCCACGCCCGACCAGCAACACCCTCCACACCTCTCACTGCATTCTGGAGCAAAGACATCAAACCAGATCTCACCAACCATACGCCCCTCCCTCCAGGAAGGCCCCTCCATCCCTGAAATCAAAATCTTCGACCTGGCTCACGCTCACACCCCTTCACCCCAACAAAACGGTGCTCGCAGAAATCAGGACCCACACACGCGATACAACACCAACCTCAAATCACTAAAAACCCTCAAGCACCATCTAGAACAGACCTAGAGAACCAACCCAACTGCCCACAAAACCGCCCTAGAAAGACTACCAAGAGCACAGATTGGAAATCAGTAAAACCAAGAAAGCATTCTATGCGGACAGAATCGTAAACTCTAGCAAACCCAAGCAAGGAACTGCATAGAATAATTTCAGAATTAAGTTCCCCAGGCTGCTCCAACCCCCTCCACCAAACTAAATCCCTATGCAACACCTTATTTTAACACTTACAAAACATCGCTATCGACAGACACTTCATCTCTAATAACAAAGTTACTCACCGTAGCGACTACCTTACTCCTAGGCCACAGTCCCCTGTCCTCCAAACTTGTGGGACAATCCGTCCTTCGGGACCGGAGCACATTTGTCAAAAATGAAAATGTTTGTCCATCTATTTTTACGCGGGGTACCGCACATCGCCGTAACCCCTCCGCATCGCCCTTCAGTCCTTTTCCATCGGCAGGTCTATGACCATTTAAGCAATAATAGAGGATACGTGGAGGGGACGGCGGGCGTGCGTATGGAGGAAAGGGAACTATGGACTAGGAGTAAAGTAGTCACTGCGGTGAGTAACTTTGTTATACTCCTGCGTCCCGTCCCCTTTCCTCCATACTTGTGGGAGATTCCCAAGCACTCCTCACAAGTAATACGGGTGGATGGAAACTCTTTACTGAAATAGGTTCCTAAGAACAGCCTGGCCGAATTGGGCATTGGTCCTGGAGCTCAGGTCCAAGCAGTAATGTTTACAAAAAGCTGATGGGGAAGCCCATGTAGCAGCCTTGGAATGGTTTCCCAAGGGACATACTTTTGGAAGGCAACAGCAACCGCTTTGCCACCTACAAGATGGGCATGGGTGTCCCTCAGAGGTTGAAGGTGCTGAATGGTATATGCTTCTGAAATGCAGGAGGCAATCCATCGGGAGATAGTAGCCTTTGAAGCAGGTTTCCCTTTCGGGTCACCGAATGCGACAGTTGCGAGGAGCCCCAGAGTTCGCTCGTTCTGTCGAGATAGAACTTCATGGCTCACCTGACATCCAAGTTGTGTAGAACTCTAGGCATCTGAGGCCCAATTAAGAAAAAAGACAAGCAATGAGATAGATTGGTTCATATGAAAATCAGTAACCCCTTCAGGCAGGAAAGGAGGTTGAGTGTGGAGCACAACCTTATCCCTATGGAAGGTGAGGAACCGATGTTCACAAACAAAGCTTGAAGTTCACTTACTCGCTGTGCCGATGTCACTGCAATCAAGAATGTAACCTTACAAGAAAGGTATTTGAGATCAGCAATGGTCATGGGTTCAAATGGTTTATGGCATAAGGCGGCGAGGACCACATGCAAATCCAATTTGTGATGAGGATTGCGTACCTTTGGAAAAAGATCTAATAGACCTGCAAAATGCCTTTTAATGAATGGATTTGTCAATGAAAAGGAGCAGCTGTCAGTGGGCAGGTAGGCGGCAATAGCTGACAAGTAAGTCCTGCAAGACAAGACATGAATGCCCGAAGGCGCCAGATGAGAGATGAACGAAAGGACAGTGTCAGTCGTAGCGTGTCTGGGGTCCAGCTGCTGAGCCTAACACCAGTGGCAAAACCGGAGCCATTTGCTCCTATACTGAGACCTCGTGGAAGGTTTCCTGGCCGCTTGGATAATGCACATATTGTCCTCAAACAAGTTAAACTGCGCTAAGGATTTGAATTCAGACACTATGCCGCCAAGCTGAAAGATTGTGGTGAGGGGTGCCACATGTGGTGAAGCAGGTCGGAAATCAACGGCAGTCTGATCGGAGGAAAAAAAAAACGAGAACCAAAATCTGGCTGCCCACCAAGGAGCTATGAACAGGAGAGTGCAATTCAATGTATTCCTGAGCTTGCAGAGTGACCGATGAATCAGAGGTAGTGGCGGGAAAGCATAGGCCTTCATGTTCTGCCACAAAGTCTCGAGAGCATCCCCTAAGGAGGTGACCCCAAGACTGTTCCTGTATGCATAAAGGAGGAAGATTCCAAGTCGCAAAAAGGTCCACTTCTGGAGTGTCCCATTGGAGAAAATTGGTTGAGTGTACCTCTGTGTTCAGTTCCCACTCGTAGCTGGCTGCTGTCTGGCGGCTGAGTGAGTCTGCAGTTACATTGATGTGACCCGGCATGTGCACAGCCAGCAGCCAAGTGCAGTGCTGGATGGCCCATTCCCACATTTGAACGGCAAGGTCCACAAGGGCTGGTGACTTGGTGCCACCCTGCTTGTTGACATAAAACACTGAGTTGGGCGGATGCGGACCACCCTGTTCGTGATGGTTGGTTGAAAAGCTTTTAGCGCCAGAAATACAGCCAGGAGTTCCAAATAGTTTATATGAAACTGCCTGTCCTGCAGTGTCCATAGATCGAAAACCTGGAGATATTCAGCATCGCGCTCCACCCCAGAATGGAGTTGTCCATGGTAATTGTCACTTGTGAGCAGGACTCCTGAAAGGAGGCCCCCACAGAAAGATCGTTGGTCGAAGGCCACCATAGCAGATCCATCATGCAGGATGGAACAGGGATCATCTTAGAATCGGAGGCCAAAGCCCGACACCAAGAGCTCCGAAGAGCCAGCTCAGTACGCCGCATCTTCAAACGTGGAAGAGCAAGTACGCACAAAGCCATGAGACCCAGAAGTCTCTGAAACCACCAAGCTGTCATGTGCACTGACTGGACGAAGAGCCGACACGTGGCGGATATCCGCAATCCTGTCTGCTGTTCGGTACACCCTGGAATCGATCGTATTCCAATGCAAATCCAGGAAAATCAGGTCTTGGGAGACAGTCATGGAAGATGTGCGCCAGTTCACCGACAACCCAAGATTGACCAGGAGCTGGAGGAGATACTGGAGATTGCTGGAAGAAGTCTATGGACAATGGCTGCGTAGGAGCCTGTCATCCAAATACGGATATACATGAACACCCTGTAGCCGAAGAAAAGCTGCGATGACATCTTCGTAAAAGCACGCCGAGATGAGACCAAACAGGAGCACACTGAACTGGATATGTTCCCCTCCCAGGGAAAACCACAGCTACTTCTGATGCAGTCTCCATACCAGTATGTGCATTATAAGCGTCCTGAAGGTCCACTACACTGAGCCAGTCGCCCTTCCGAAAGGACTTTATTTGGCAGGGCGTGATCATCTTGAATTTCTCTTGGGGAAGAGAAAGATTGAACTGGGAAAGATAGAGGATAGTGCGCAGGCCAGCCGGGTTTGGGCACTGAAGAGATGAGTAGAAGCCCTCCCCTTGCTCCCCAAGGAGGGGTGGGGGAGTGGGAACAGGTTCCACCGCTTGGAGGTCTAGAAGTTTCTGTACCTCGGCTCTGAGGGAGGGCATCCCGATCTGTTGGAAGGGAGGGATGAAGGGTGGGGTAGGGGACGGGGCAAGCGAAAGCCCGCCTGAGCAATGGACAAAACCCACTGGTCTTTGGTGATGGTCTGCTACACCGCCAGATGAAACGAGATCCGTCCTCCCACCGGAGTCTCGTGCGACCGACAAAAAATATTTTGCTGATTTGTCAGCAGGGAGAATACCTGTCCCTGGAGAAGAGGCTGATTGACGAGAGAAAAACAGACCACCCTGCCGATGCGGCTTTCGGCGAGTGCCACCAGTAGGTGCATTAGTCCAGTGCGCACGACAATCCTGAAACCCCCTGAACCCAGAGAAGGACCGAGTCTGGGACCCCGACCTCTGAGTATAAGGGGTCTTCACAGGAGCTTTCGCCAAGACCGATAAAGATTGGGCAGTTTGGGTACTCGCTTTGGTCTTTGTGAGCTCATCGGTAGAAGAATGAAACAATTCCTTGCTGTCAAAATGTAGGTCCAGAACTTTATCCTGCACCTCCTTTGAAAACTTTGTCGCATGAAGCCACGCCTGGCGAGAGGTGTCCACCCCTAACATAAGGCCCTGAGCTGAGGTATCCACGCGGTGTGCCGCAGCTTCCAGAAGATCCTGGCGTCCGACAACCCGGCTTTTAAGTCCTCCAGCCTATCCGCAGGAATGCACTTCAGGAAATCGGCTAACTCTTTCCACAGCCTCCGATTGGCTGCTGCCAGGATGAGCCCGGTGTTTGCTTGACAAAGCTGGAGTGCCGAACTGGCAAAAACCTTCTTGCCCAAGGAGTCCAAAAGTTTATCCTCCCTGGATAGGATTTGAGCCGCTGCCGTTGAAGATGCAGCTGTCGACTTGGACTGGAGGGTGGCTGCAGCCACCACCGTCGAGGATGGGAGAGGACAAGCTGATAAATCCATCTCCTCAGAGGTGTGAAGATTGTATAGAGCGTCAATTTTTTATGTTGATGTAGAGCCCAGTGTGGGGTTTATCCCAGACCTTACGGGCCTCGGCAAAGACGTCCTTCTGGAGGAACAGGCCGGTACGCTCTTGAGGTGACAAGGTAAAGGCTCCGAAAGCACCCCCTCCTGCGGAGAGGGTGCCTCAGGTAGAGGAATGTCAAGGAGGGCCATCATATCGAGGACCCGGTCATAGAAGGCTCTTACCGAGCAGGGCTGCTCATCGCTATTCTGATCCGCTTGCGGCTCCAACGAGGTGGGAGCAGAAGACTGGTCCGGCACACATACCGCCTAAGGTTTTAAAGTATTGTCCCGGTCCACCGGCATCTTCTCAATAGGAGACAACGGGTATAAGGGAGGAAGAGGCGGAGGAGGTACAGAAGAAAGAGGTGGAGGGAGTGGCACCACCGGAACCTGCATTGGAACACCGGGGGTCGAAGGCGAGCCAGGAGGCTCAGGGTACACTTCCCTGAAAAGATGCTTGAAATACGCCTACATAGGGTCAGAGTGCATGAGTCTCTGAAATTTCCCAAAGAACTCTTCCTCAGCCAAAGGTTTTGACGTAGGTACAGGCAGAGGCCGCTCGTGAGAGGCATACCCCAATTAACGCAAGGAGAACGGTTGCCATGAAGGCCCACCACCGGCCAGGTCCACGTAAACCAGTGGAGCACAAGCAGGAGGTAGCGAGACTGTATAAGGCAGCAGTGCCTGAACACTCCAGTCTACTGACAGGTGGAACGGATTTATGTTGTCCACTTGACTTGGAAAAGGCTGCTCAGCCCCAAAAGGACTGCTCCCAGAACCAGACGGCGTGAATGTCGGCGTAAGGGAAGTATCCAAAATGGCTGCCGTGGACCATAAAGGTTGGGCTGCCATTTTGTCTACACCTGAAAAGAACTGCGTCAAATGTGTAGATGAGGTCTTTGTCTCCTCAGGGGGTTCAGGGGACTTCAACAATACCTTAGCCTTGACACAAGGATCCTCGGCATAGCCGGTATTGGGTGCTCTCAGATGTTTACTGGACATCTTAGAAGCCCCCACAAAATTAGCCTCCCGTGGAGGAACCTCGGCAAAGCCGGTAGCAGAGGAGTAATGGATGGTCATTGACCGCCCTCTTTGCCCCAGCGACAGAACCGGTACCACCACGACCCTGAGCGTGGGACGGTTGAGGAATATACATCACCGACAAGACCTTCAAAGAGGATCTCTCGAGTCTGTCAGTGCTGACCTTTGCCTCAATAAGAGGAACCTCAGGGTTTAACCCAGTACGTAAAGCTCCCTCAAGAGGGGCCTCGAGCCGAGACTCTGTATGGAAAACTCCAGAAACGGGGACCTCAGGGCGTACCCCGGTTACGGTGTGGAAAGCTCCAGAAACGGAGACCTCAGGGCAAACCCTGCTATCCTGAGCCACAGACGAACAGGGCCGATCTTAAACCCATAATGGGGATCCTCAGAACGATGTCTGGTACCGGCAGGTCCGCTATGGGAACCCTCAGAGACAACTCCGGTATGCCTATTAAGCCCTTGGGGCACCTCAGGGGAAACCCTGGTGATAGAGATACACAAGCCCCTCCCAGACCTGGAAGACACCGGAAAGGAGTCCCCTGGAAGGGGCACCCTAAAAAGTAAAGAACTTACCGGGCGTTTCTTTTCGTTGATGAAAAGCTGGAAATGAGAAACGTGCTGAAACACCTCCTCCCACAGAAGACAACGCTAGAGTGCCCGGACAGAGAGGGAGTGGCAGTAGAAGCACTAATCCCAACTGTGTTCAGGGCCTAGGCACTCCAAGCAAAGAGTGGGGAACCGCCCTAGCAAAGCGACCTTCGCAGGAAGAACAAGACACGAATCCCAGACGCTCTGGCATAGACATAGGACTAGACGACCAAGGAACCAGGCGAAGGGACAACAGGAACAAAAAAAAATTCCCAGTGATGCTAGTGCGCCCAGCCACGACCATGCGGAGAAAAGGACTGAAGGGCGATGCAGAGCTCAGGAGGGCGGGGTTACGGCCACATGCGGTAACCCGCGTAAAAATAGTATGGAGGAAAGGGGACAGGACGTACCATACCCATTCACAGCCCAACCCCTCCCCACGTCCAATCCCCATCTTTCGCTCCAATATCACCAGGAGTTCCTCTCGCTCCTAGCACAAAGCCACCCATCACAGCTCCCGAGAAAATCTGCTCACACACTCAAAAACATTCTAGCCTCTACCTGTGCAAGCAGTATTGCACACACAAATCCCAACCACTCCCCAACATCGGGAACCTTCCCAGAAGCCTTAAAGTCCTCCTACTAACACCTCAAAAAACCTACTCTTGACCCACTCCTCCCCTGAACTAGCAAGCCATCTCCAAAACCATTTCATGACCAAACCCATGAACCGCACAGCATACAAGCAGCTTGGCCTTTTCACTGAAAACAACTGTCTGGATCCTGGCCAATCTGGCTTCAGACTGCTCTGAGGAACGGAGTCCACCTTAGTGTCCGGCTGCGATGACCTAAAAAGAACAGCGGCTGCAGAAGACTACGCTGTACTCGTCCTCCTTGACCTCTGTTGCCTTTAATACCAACCACACCATCCTCCTAGACAGGCTACACATTAGGAATGAATCAAACACACTGCCCTCTCTTGCATCTCCTCTAAATCTCTCAATCATGCTTCTCCACTCTTTAACCTCTATCTCACAACCAGTAAAAGAGGAGCATCTCCCCCCCTCTTCAACATCTCTGAACCCACACTCATCCACTCCCACAATCTCACCTGCTACAACTGTAACGCTCACCTGATTCCCGTAGAGGCGCCGGTCTTGACTGGGCGTATACCGTATCTTCAAAGGTGATGTGTAACACACGGCTGGCTCTTTGGGCTGGACCTCTGTGCACTGTATGTCTGACTCGAAGGGTAAGATGTCTGCAGATAGAAAATATGGGATTAAGGAACTGGGTTATTGAATGTCTCTCTCTTCTTCCCTTTCTCTTCTCCTGTAGAACCCCAAAGGTTAATGCTCTCACCTTAGGTAAGTGAACGCCGTGCTCTCCATCTGCCTCGGGGCAGGGTGCTGTAACCAGTTTCTTCACTGGATAAGGGGAGCAGGCCTCTTGACTTCAGAGGACTGCTGTCCGTCGTTTACTGCACGAACGGTAAGTTTCGAGTAATTCTAATGTCTTTAAAGTCTTTAGTAATGATGTTTCTTGTTTTGCAGGGTTCCGGCGATGGCGGATGACGGATGACGGGCTGAAGTGAGTTGAAGATGGAGCCCGTGTGATGAATAGAAGCGCCTGGAAGCACGTAAGTAAGCGCTTGTTGCCTGCTTCACGATGCGCTCTGTCTTTTTATTTTGCAGGTACAAGTTCGGAGCGGCTGCAGGGTGCCGGAATACCCACTGGGTTAGATGTGGAAAGGAGTAATGGCACGTGAGTATTAAAGTTCCCCAAAGTCTTTAAACGCACCTTGTTTTGTCTTTCAGATGCGGGATGCAGCGCCGAAGGCCTCCGGAGCGCACGAAGAGTTGGTAAGCTTTTGTCTTTCAGATGCCGGAATGCAGCGCGAGGCGTTGGTGACAGCCGATGGACCAGGTAAGTGAAGAGCTGTCACTGAAGACCGTAATGCTAACCTGTTCTTTCTTGTCTTTATAGGTGTTGCTGAAGACTGGATTCAGGATGGTAAGCCTTTTTCCTTAGGCCCAGGATCAGATGCAGAAGACACGATGAGCGTTCTGCTGCAGAGGATGCAGAATAACGCAAAGCAAGATTCATCCATCGGGTGTGGTTTAAATAGCCTCCTGTAGTGCTTGGGTGTCTCCTTCCACAGCCACGCCTAGGTAAGAAAAGAGTTCCTGCTTTCCAGAAGAGTTCCAGTGTTCTGAATCTAGGGAGTGGCTCCTGCCCCACCCAACAGGAAAAGTAGTTCCAAACAGAAGAGGATCAGAGGCTCAACTGGCAGGCAAGTAAGCAGCATGGTCTGCTGCAGGTAAGTCCACCCAAGCATTATGAGCCCGGCGCTTCCAGCGCTGGGACTTGGCATATTTATGAGCCTAGTGCCACTGGCGCCAGGACTGGGTCCAAAAGGTCCCAATTGGGACTGGTTGGCACTCGGAACCTGGGTTATGGATCTGCTTCCAAGGGAGTTGGGAAAACCCTGACCTTTTGGAAGCAGAGATCATGACAACAACTACACCCAGATCATCCTTAAAATTTCCAAATCACCAGGCTCCGAGCATACAGACCCGTCATCATGCCGCTTGGATATGGACCACTGGTTGACAGCCAACCACCTCATCCTAAATCCGGTGAAAACGGAAATCCTAGTTTGTGGGAAAAGAGCGCTCCTTCCTATTCCCTGGCCCCAATCCCTAGGCCCGCCACCGGCAACCTAAACTTGTAAAAATAAAGTTTGAAACAAAAGAACTTGGATGCACTGGACACAGATTTATCATGCTCCCAATGCATCAACTCTGTATGCAGAACCTGTTTCTTACATCTACACATCTTCATGCTCATCTTCCCATACCTCACATATCACAGTTTCTCTGCCATCATCCTCTCCCACTTACGCTATGCAAACAGCTGAAACACTGGTGCATCCAGGTACAAAGCAAAGGAAACCGCAAAGAAATCAAAATGTTGCAGCCCACCTGCTTATTAACCTGCCTCCCAGAGAACACATCACCCCTACACCAAGATCTCCATTGGCACCATACTGGCCGACACACTACCTTTAAAGTCATGTGCATCACTCATCGGGCCATAAACACTGGGCCAGAATTCCTCCAGTACAAAGTCACTCACTACCACCACTCAAGGACACTGGTCCGGCACAGCATCTCTGCGGTTGTCCCACATTACAACTCCACCAGTGGGCGGATCCACCTTCTCTGTACAAGCACTCATCTGGAACCATCTACCCCTGCACATATGCAATATTGACAATCACTTGGCATTCACAAAGGCCCTCAAAAGCAGACTCTTGAAACCCTCTCAAATTCTATACTGTCGATAGGCACGCAGAAATACCGACCCAAAAACATGCCCATCCACAAATAGCACCACGGATGCCAGCAGTAGCACACCATGGCAAATTTGTGTGGCCCCCGCCCCGACAGATTATTGTACAGCAACGCCCCCACCCTCCGTCCCTCTGGGCTCCTCGCCCACACTGCTCAGACTCTCGTGCCAGGGAGACTAGAATTAGACCAAGAAAAACATTGAAAACGAACTCAATCTAAGTTTACGGTATGTATACCTTGCACCACGTCTGTAGACGCAGGTCACAGCCATGGCCACCCATCCATGCACCCTAGAATGCAGCTATTGTTATGCTATGCTATGCTATGCTATCCCGGTCTAGCAACTCACTGCTATCCACACAAACCCCCGACGTACCTAAACACCCATGCCATTAGTATACAGCGACAACCTATGAACAATTTCATTTTAGCTGGGCACACATCGAATCTATGGCAAAAGCACTCTATCCTAAACCACTAACGGCACCCACCTACGTGCCTGACCTACGGGCTGCTCACTGGAGCCTAGCCAGCCCACCCAAGTCCTAACCTGGCAAAATACACACAATTTAACTCAAAACCTCACACACACGGACTGTGGTCACCAAGAGCATTACAACCACAACATGCATTGAGGCCATACAAATGGGTAAATGGCACTATATAAATGACGAAAACAAGACTCAATCTTTTGTGCTTTGCAAGTTTTTAGAGCGAATATTAACAAGTGGGGAGTTGTCAGATTCTCTGGCACTTTACAACCACTGCAATGGTGATTTGGCATAGACTAAAATAAACTTGTTAAATCAACCTCTTACCGTAGAAATATACGTATAAAGGATTAATGAAGTAAAAAAAAAAGCTGAGAGGAACAGGGTGCTTTGCAAGTCAATTTATTCAAACACATATGGGGCTCATCTTAAACGCACTGGCTCGAAAAACGTATGGATGCTTTTTACCAAGTGCTACTGTAAGGATCTGCCAGCTGGCAAGGGTGTAGGCGCCTTGGCTTTGATTCTTATAATAAAATGATGCAGATCATTCCAACTCAGAAAGCGTGATTAACCAGAGCTCCATTTCATAAACTCCATGCCAAAAGCATAGTGTACACCTGGGCCCTACTGGAACAGTACAGAGCGGATTCAGACAGCGCAGGTGTCCATTTGACAGCTGCAGCAACAAGCAAGTCACTGCAGAACAAGGGCTGCATTAAAAGATAGTCACCTCTGTTCTCAAACTACACAAGTGACTTTCTATCCAGATGACACATGTAAACGTTGCATGTAAGCCAGGCCGGGTTGAGGGCATGGCGGCAAAAATCTCATCCAGACACCAATGTAATATGTCAGCACGGTTAGGCCAGCTTAGTTGTGGAAGGGATATATTTATCCTGGCCAGACAGCCTGGCCATGAGAAGTTGCAGGGCAGGAGATCAGATGGCTATGCCTCTCCGTTTAATCCATTGTGAGGTTGGGTACACTTCCCTCCAGCAGGCCAGCCTCCCAACAGGGAAACCAGAATCAAAGGGCACACCCATCCCAAAAGGACTAGCCTCACACCAGGTTGCTGCATACCGAAAGGGGTTTTGATGCCATTGACAAGGAAAGGGGCAGGGTTAGTGTAGACAGAACCGGGGAAAGATTGCACCATCTTGTTTCTCTTCCTCACTGTGCCATCCAATCCCTTCAACACAAAGCCCTTTTAGGTACGATGAGAGAAGGCAAAGACCACTTTTCTCACAAACAGGGAATGGGCCCCATTAAAGGGGGCTTGCTTTTGTCCAACCACCTGTGGACATTTGGCTTTAAAAAAATGAGTCTCCTACTCCTTTGATTCACTTTGGAACAAACACCCAAGGAAGAATTCATTGTACCTCTGTTGGGAGAGTTTACTTTCCAAAGCCCTCTACCAGAGGTGAAGACAGTGCCCAAAGCAAAGCTAAGTTCTGCTCCCGAACCATACACTCAGGGCACATTGGAGGGGACCTGCTGTTCTAGAAAGACCCGCCTCTCTGCGAGCCATACTGGTACCTGCCAGAGGCCTCCATGTGTTGAAGGACCCCTGCAGGTGTGGGTTATTTCCCCTCCCTCCCCGCCGTGGTGGGAGGCATGAGAACAAGGACTAATCTGGAACTTTAGTTCCTGGATTGGGGCTTGCCTTCTTAGTGCCAAGACAGGCAGGATCCCAGTTATTCATTGCTTCAAACCAATCAAACTGCTTTAGAACTGGGTTTGTAGCATTTGAACTTCAGGGCCTGCCAGTGATCCCTTTGGCACTCTAAAACTTTTCGAACCAGCACGTTTGCAACTTGGAACCACTTTCACTCCACATCTTAAAGTGGTTACATGCAGATATCCCTCGACATTGCCGTTAATTAAGATTACTTGGTTAGCTTCTTCTGAACATGGAAGACATAGTAGCTATGTATTTAATTTATGTGCCTATTGCACCCAAGGAATCCCATTAGCCTGGTCCTTTTCCATGGTAGTATTCTACCACTACGAGAAGAGGCTCTCAGACAACCAGCCTTTCGCCTTGGGGGATTTAGGAGTAGTCGGCCCATGGTGCCACAAAAATAAAAGAATTGTACACAGAGCGACATCGAAGATAAACTGTGTCAGAGTATAAATGGAGTATAAACGCACCACTTCTGTGGACATTTGACGCAGGCATGGCCCTCTATCCACGCACTGTAGCATGCAGCTAGGGCAAGGACAAATTTGCTCTAACTGGTCACATACATTTTCACACTGAAATCCCAGACTTGCCTCAACCCCTTTGCCATTAGCATAAAGGGACAATTTACAACAAATTCGGCCTAGCTGGGTACATATCGAGTCTGCTGCACTAGCGCTCTGTCATGACCACCTACAGCACCCAACCACGTACCAGACCTCTTGGGTTGTTTTCTGAGCCTAGCCAGTGTGCCTAAATCTCAGCCAAACCCACATACGTATAAAGTCCACTCTTAGAATGTTTTGGCATGCATGGACTTAGATCCCAGAGGGTGTTCCATCCACAAAGTGCATAGTGGCCATACAAATGGGAAATGTTGCTATATAAAATGATGACTACAATACAATCCCTCGCAGAGCCAGTTGCCAGCTCGGCTTGAATTAACTGCTCATCACTGCATCTCCAGTCAAATGGTAGGAGGTAATAAAAATTGCGGCAAAAATGCTGTGCTTTGACCACATAAAGGTGTACCCCATCATACCATTTAAGGGGAGCGGGTGTGTCCCCCGCATCCTTTACATGACTGTGGCGCAAAAAACCACGGCATGGTTGCCGTGATATTTTGTAATCACGGCCATTTTGACGCGATTTTAAGACATGGAACTAGTCGAACCACTTGCTGACAAACCAGCAGTTACCGAATGACTCGAACCAGCCTCAAGTCACTGCACACCAAGAAATTAAGTTCACAGCTCCAAACCTGGAGATGAATCCCTAGAGCATCACTCACCGACCCTAACCAGCGGTTACTACATGCCTCAAACAGATACTGGCGAGCACTCTGACCTGCATCACTCCAACGCAGCCAAACTGCTCTGAGCTACCACATTCGACATGGAGCCCGCTCACTGCTGCGATCAACATGACTCACTGCATCCAAACTTGGCCCTACACCCTCTCACAACAGCTCCAAGCCTGGTTAGACACAGTCAAACCACAGTAGAAAGGTATTGGCTGCCAACTGCCGCCGGTCTAGTTTTGACCATAGAGACTGGCAAGATCACTTATGCCTACAAGAACAGATTTAAAAATCCATTGCGATTACTGGTTGCCTTTCACCGCCGTTACATTACCCAGAGTGCTGCATTCTTGCATAATCTGTGTTTCCACAGGGGAAAGTTTTTGTAGTGTATTCAATCTAGTTATTTGTTCATGTGGTGCGTTTAATTAAACTATATACATTATTATAGAACCTTGGCTATGCCTTTATTTTGGATCATTGTACTTTGCAGTTTGGGTTGCTATGGTCACATTCAAACCCCTCGAGATATAGCCTTCCCTCAGCCTACATTACGACAAAAGGCAAAGGAGGTATTTATCTTAGGTATGCCCGTTTCACCTTTATGATTGGGATAACTTTTTGTACAAGTGAGAGGGTCGAATAGGTGGTTTAGCCACTACTCCCTGTACCTATGCGGGGCAGAAGTGATTTTGTCACAGCTACATTTCACAGGTTTTATATATTATAGCGCATGAGGGGGATCCTAATTGTTGATTCCATCGCCATCATCCGCTCTGTCCTACAAATCAGATAACTACTCTGCCCACCTCGAAATCTGGTGCAGGCAAAGATACTATGGAGACCCAAGGAATCCACCAGCTGGTTTCACTGGCTAACATCTAGCAGATACCCTTCATGTAAATGGCACGAGGCATTTACGATGGCTTGCACTACGAAGTGTAAATATACATGGAAACTTGGGCCCTTCATCCTGCCCGATAACTGGGACCATTGAGTCCTTAGAGCCCACTGAAGGGATCTCATTCTCAAGCGGGCCTCTGGCACCAGAAAGATGCAGGATGCCATGAAGCCTAGCAACCTTAGTAATTTGAAGTCCGGAAGACTCTGGGCTTGTAGAAATTTGGTGACCATCTGAAGAATGTGATGAGCCCTTGCCTTGTTTGGCGAGGAACATCCCCAAGGACGTGTCCAAAACTGCTCCTATGTACTGAAGCTGCAAAACAGAGGGGGGGGGGGGGCAGGGGGGGGTCTGGGAAACTCTAGCAGCACAAACACAGCCCATTGACTTGTTCTTGGGTGGATGGCCCCTGGGAGAGTCAACTAAGTCTTTAGCGCACTGTTCTTTTCACAGAGAAGAAATTTCCCTGCATATCAGTCTTTGTCCTGCCCAGGGACAGTCCAGCACTGAAATGCTAGGCAATTCGCCTCTGAACAAGAGTACCTCAGCAACCCCATACACTTTGTTTCAGACTAGTTGGGCATCAGTGAGGTGAAGCTGTGCCTCTTTAAGAGCAGTGAGAAGGGGTCCACGTCTGGATTTCCCTGGTAATTTAGGGTGAGACTCATAGTAACTTGGTATTCAAAACAGAGGGGGGTCTGGGAAACTCTCTACCAACACACATCCGTCTTTGTCCTGGACCCTGCTCACTGCTCTTAGAGAGGCACAGCTTCACCTCACGGATGATGCCAAACTAGGCTGAAACACGTGCATGAGGTTGCTCGACAACTTCACAGGCTTTGACGGTTTCGCTGGGGGAAGAAGACTGCGACCTGGAACGTCTGACGATCACCTGATGCCTTGTCCGAATTTTTTAAATGTACGCGTGACCCTGAGGAAATAGATCTGTGACCCAGAGGGAAGATATGTTGTAGTTGAGGTCTAGATAGAAAATATAACTTTGCTCTTGATGAAAGTACACTCACCTAACATTAATCAGCGAGATTTGTATAATGAGCTAGTGTATTGAGCGGCTTTGGGGCAGGGAATTTGATCGTGGGCAGTGATTCTAATTGGTCTGAAGACAGATTTGAACCAAACAGGTGGCTCCACATCTTACTATGAAGGGAAAGCTAGGGAACAATTCCACACGTTGAGACATGGGACTAGGAAGAATCAGAGAGCTGTTTACCCTTTGGAGAAATGTTTTTCTTCTACTCAAATGTTCGTGAGGTTTCCACTCCTATTGATCTGTTCTGTGTTTCTAATAGAATTATGAGAGATGTTGTAACCAGTGATATTGGAAGCATTTTGATATCAGACCATGACAAAAGTTGGTAAGAGCCGGTCCAGGGATAAGGTTGTTGGAGATTGCCCGCTCTGGGCTTGGCTATATTTTGATTTTACAGTACTGCAGCACTCCTTACAGCAGCCCTTGGCTCAATGAACCAGCCTGACCTCACCTCCCATAGCTGCAGGCTCCAATTGGTGCTCCAGAGCACCCTTTTGAGCAATTTCCCCGAGGCAGCCTTGCCCAGGCAACCAGCTACGAGCTCTGGCAAAGGGCTCCTACTTAGGCACCTCTATCCGCCATTTGACTGGTCGCCTGGTTGACACAGCTCCAGCCAGGCCTTGACCACCGTCTGCTACAACAATCAGTTAGGGAACAGCAAGTTTGTATGTTTGTACTCTTGTAGGCCTGTAATTGAAATCCAGCTGCACGTTGAATTTAGCTACTGCTTTGTGGCACTACACTGCATCTTTTTCCACACACCTTAACCCATCTCTTCTCCACATCCAAATACATCCCCCCCCCCCCTTTACGGCCTCCCGAAGGCACCCAACCCAGTGAAATCCCTCTTCGCCATCCCATCCAACACACTGGGCACAGACACCCCCACTCATCTAGAAGACAGCCCCCACCGCCTCTTAAAGGCATTCACCTGACCTCTCCCTTACACCAGCAAGTATGACTGCACCAGCCGCCGCCCTGCGCGCACACCCCCTTATTCCCCCACACCCCCCCTCAGTCTCCACACCCCCTCCACCACATATCCCAGCCTGCAGCCCCCAGCCCCCACACACTGCCACACCCTTTATCCTCCACATCCACCAAGACCAATAGGTCCCTAACCTTGCAAGCCCTCTTCATGCACGCACCTCCATTACACTGAGCCTCCCATACAACTCCCCGGAACAGAGACAATAGGCCCAGCCTTAGAAACCACTCTCCTCCCAATAACTACCAGACAGCACTGCACCCCCCCCAAACCCCCTCTTACTATACAACCCTAACCCCACGAGCAGATTTCAGCTCTAGCCCTCTCCCACCATCTTGCCCACTCCACCTTTGCACCCCCTACCTGGGTCAGCCATCATCACCCCACCCAAACCACCACAATCCTCTTCTCCTCAGACAACCTAGCAACGGACCAACATGCATCCTGATTAACACCAGATCTGTTGCAAATTAATTTACAATATTTACAACTTCATATCCTCTCCAGACATCCTCTTTATCACAAAAACCAGGTTCCCCCAGGACTTCCAGCCCATTGCACACAAGGCCTTACCATCAAGCTACAGAGTTCTTGTGTACAACAGGGCAAGGCAGGCGGAAAATGCCATACTTTACAAATCCTGCCTCTCAATTTCACACACTAAGGAACAAGCCTGCAACCCAGACTACGAATCCCTCTTAGTGAAATTTCTCATCACCCCTACACTCACAGCTTCTTACTCATACACATACCCTTGGGCAACACCTCAGCGACTCCTTAGCTGCCATCCCGATTATGCACCACTACCTCACCATGCTTTGGGGATTTCAATATATGGTTTGACGTCCCACATAAACCCATGACACGACCAAACCTGGAATTCCCTTTATCTGACAACTTATCAGACCCCCCCCCCCCCCGCCCCCACTTTCTTCGGGCCATACTCTAGACACAATCTTCAGCTCTGCCAAACTGATCTCTGCAATCCCGCCTCAGCCTCTATTTCTGGACGAGCCATCTAGCCATTTTCTTCACCCTCTCGACAACAGACCCTTTTAACAGGTCCAAAACACCGAAGCTGCACAGTCCAGATCCAAAAGTACTATCAAAAGAATTCTAGAGTTTATATCATTTACTATCTACGTTGCTTTGGAAACTCAAAATTACAAAAAAAATTTTTAAAAAAGGGTAATCGACCCGATATAATGCCACAAGCACTCATTACAGTTCTACCCAAACATGGTAAACCATGAAATAAAAGTGCAAATTACAGACCAATTTCACTGCTTAATGCAGATGTGAAATTGTTAGCAAAAAGGTTTGCATGTAGGTTGGGCAAAGTGTTACCAAGAACACTCAAGAATCAGACTGGCTTTGTTCCCGGTCATAAACTCACAATCTGAGCGAACCAATAGATGTACTTCACTTGTGCAAGAACCCGATCCATCCTGTCCTAGCAGTCAGCATTGATGGTGAGCAAGCATCCGACAGAGTGGGTATTATCTTAAGTCTTTAAGACTAATGAAATGGGGCCCAAAGTGTATGTGAATAATTGAAGCAATTTATAGTAAGGCCAAAGCTCAGGTAATGTGGCACAGCAAGTAGAGCGCTCACTTTGACATCCATGCAGAGCCTGCTAATGCAGGTTCGAATCCCGGCGGGGCCAAACTCAGCCTTTCATCCTTCCGAGGTCGATAAATGAGCACCACACACCGTGGGTAATAGGCAGCGCTCAGATACCTGCGGGTTCGTAGCGCTATATAAATGCCAAATTATTATTATTAATGGTGTGACCTCGTCCATATTTAAAACTGAGAGGGCAAAGCATGTCAAGAGTGTCCTCTCTCCATGGTTTGATTTTTTTTTTAACCTCTTAGAATTCTACTTGGGAAAGAACCCAGGATTAAAGGGATTAATATAGGTGATGATACATCAAAGGTTTTACTTTATGCCACTATCACATCCAGAAAACAAAATTTTAACAAATGGAACATATTTTGGCGAGCTTTGGGAAAGTATCTAAATTTACCAGGTGCAAGACCGTGGCTTGCTGTGCAGCGCCACCACTACATACCATCCTCAGCCATGGTGGAGGAGCTGCCCCTGATCGGCCGCCTCACTGGCCGTTCTTTCATCAGAGCTTTATGCTGCACCAAGATGGCGGATGCCTTTTCCGGATGAGGAAAGGGGGCTAATTCCAGCCCATGTCCTGACATCGTGTTCAGATTAGCAGATACATTTTGCATATGCCCAATGGCAGTGAAGCGAGCCCCCATGGAAAGGACACCATGAAAGGATCCCTCTGGTCTGGGCCGGTCTGGCGCTTCCAGCTGCTCAGCAATATTCTTTGCCCTTTGTACCCCGATTTTCCCGTTTCACCCGTTTTCCTACACTGGCACACCTCTTGATGTGATGCTTTGGCCCTTCCCTACCTTGGGTGAAGTAAGGGTGTAGCAACACATTCTCTCTTCCTGCTGGCTCACCCCCTCCTCCCCCCCTGCCCTCATGTACGCCCATTGCTGCTGTTGCATATTTTTTCGGTCACGTGTCCTGATCATTGTACATTTCAGCATATGGGACTATTACCGTTTCTGCTGATCCTGGCATCCTGCTGATTGTTTCTGCCACAGATCCCGCCCCCCTTCCAACGCCCTGCTGCGACACTAACCTCATCTTGCTCAGTGAGGCAGGGCCACCAGCTGTCCTACCTCCTTTGGGACTTCATGGTTTACCTGCCTATTGCTGCCATTCAACCTTCCCACATGCTCCCCTAGCACAGTGTTGTCTTGTTGCAGTATATTTGATGTAGCCGCCCTTCATGAGATGAGGCTTTCCCAGTCTGCACTCTCAAACCAGATTGCATTAGGAACCAGAATGCAATTATGACAATCTGCCTACTTGTGCCCTGTGCTTAACTTGTTCATGTATTGTACCTTTCACCTTTCCCCTCATTCAATTGCTTCTCCCCCCTATTTCCCCATTTTTCTTCAGCACGTGAACATTCCTAATCGTGTCACGACCTAGTCAGAATGGTTTCATTTGTCTCCCTTCTTCACCACCCTCCCTACTCTCATGCTTTAGCACTTGCACGTTTCTGACCTTTCAAGAACATTTTTTTGATTTTGTACCTCATTTCTTTTCCCCTATCCCCCCCATTCCTTGTCTCGATGCTCCTCGAAACACCATTTTTGCTGTATAGTGCACATTGCAAATAGAGTGAATAGCAAAACAGAAATATTCCCAATCTCAAATTCCTGTTGGGGCTGGTTTGCCAGCAGGAAACTGGGCTAAAAAGGGATTTTGTATTTAGGTGTGAAGATCATCAGGGTATTAATCGGCTCTACGAAACTAATATCTGTCAAAAGTTGAGCGAGATGTGGATTCAATGTAGAAAATAGCCAAGACTCCAATCTGTCCTTATGGGGGGGACAGTGGCTGCAATTAAAATTACTCTTACATTTCTATAGATCTTGCAAATGATCCCTCTGCCTGTTAGGACAGTGTTTCTGAAGTCCAACTAAGGTATTAGTAAAACCATTCAACTGAGACAGGGTAACGTAGACCGAGCAGCCAGGCTTATGTTAGGGAGAGAGGGCTGTAGTATTAGTATAATTAAATTGTCATGCACATGGTCCAACGAAACATTGAAACACTATGCATCATAAAAATATATTGTTTATTTAAATACAAGTAGGCCCAGATAAATCTTGGGGGAAATTAGTACCATCACAGATCATATAAACACATTATGGAAACACAGAACACTATGAAGCTACACAGACCAAAGCATATAACCTTATTTGGAACACCCAACAGGAGTTCTAGGGAAGTCAAAACCAATAGTTACTTTTAGATTACTTTCAGTAATACCAGGGTAGTAGACCCATCTGTTGTACCGTGACACTCAGCATGAAATCACATAGTAATATCAACTGGACAATATACGTTTCTGATCTAGTGAAGCCCAGATTCTAGGAACAGTATAAACCTACAACTTTGATTAAGGTTAACAGTTATTCTAGGGGAGTAATAGTCAATTACAGTTGCTTCTCAGTTCATACACTAAGGGAAGCAATAACTAATTTATTTTAGGATAACAGTTCCACACAAGGCAAGTAAAACCTATACACTTTTTACAGGAGCTATAAACAACTTAAAGGCAGGTGTAAACCCAAGACTCTTTCTGGGTCGGTCTGAAACAGACCAGGAAAAGTAAAACCCAGTGTTACACCGACTCATTCTAGGTAGATAAAACCTAATTCAGACTTATTCTGGACAGGCTAACAGCACGTCAGGGGAAGCAAGACCCAGTGGGAAACTTACAAACTCATTTTCTGAAAGAGATAGTTAAGTGAAGCAAACAGCATTACCTTAGGTAAAGAGGCACAACCAATTCACAGGTGAGTAAAATAACCTTACATATACTTTTCAGAATGGCATAACATTTCTAAGGTGTGTAACTGTTCACGCTTAGTTACCAACCAACCCTTTTACAAGTAAGTAACTTTTAAACACGCATTCTCTTTTCTAGGCAAAAGGCCCAATCCTTTAAAAGTCTTTCCCCTATTCTTGGAGCATGAGTGTTTTCAGTGACAGAAAGGGGGGGTGGGGGGGAATCACTAGGGTCTAGGGTCCAACAGGCAGTGTCAGGGTAGGTTCTTAAGTAACAAAAGTCAGAATTCCTAAGGAAGACTGTTCAAACCAGTGAGCATTTTACTTTAGTTAATTGAGCATCCAGGGACTTCACAGAAGACACCCTAGGAGGTTTCCAGCAGGGGCGTGGGTGCACTGGCCGAGAGGACTCCCAATCACAGATAACACCCCAAAACAACACAGGAATCACAAGAGACTTAAGGTAAGTAAATACCCAAGCCAGCACAGAAGAAGATTTTGCAGCAGGATGACTTCAGGATCTGGAGCCAAAAACCATGTTGTTGAATTCCTGCATTAAGAAGACAAAAGACAGGACACTGGAAGGATTTCAGCAGCAAGGATCAGAGAGAAGGCTCTAGGCAAGGTTTTTCGCGTGGCTGGATGCTGCGCTATTTTTTTAGAATATCGATGGTCGGATTCACATCATTTTCAAGGTCCAGCACTCTGGTGAGGAGACTTTCCAGACTGGAATTGTGCCTCTGGAGATCCAGTAGGATGCACGTGCAGTTTCTGCAAGATTCGGAGGATCGTGCACCGCACAATGGCTTGAGGTACCAGGGTATTGGGATATTGCAGCCCCACAATTGCAGCATGGTGTGGGATGGCTCACAATGCAGGTGGTCTTCAGTCTATTGGGTCTCACCAGTCTCTGCATCAGGGGTCATCATTTTCAGAGTCCCCAGGTCGATTGGAAGGAAGGGCTACAGCAGGCTCCAGTTACACAGCAGGCTCTCAGGTCGCTGGAAATCATTTCAGCAGCGAATCTTCCTCTTCGGTTTTGGTTCTAGTAGTTGACTACTTCAGCTTCTAGGAGCGCACTCTATGCAGGAACCCAGCCAATCAAACCGCCTTGCAACATTCAAACCTAAGGGGGTTGGCAATCCTTTCAGGATCTTGCACTTAGGCTGGAAGACAAAGGGATGCCGAGATAGACTCCTCCCTCGCTTCCTGCCTTCACAGACTCTTGAGCATCAGTGGGGAGTCCACAGGACTCCCGCCAAAGATTTTTTTAAAAAAATAAATAAATAAATAAAAAAAAATCGCACAAGTAATTTCCCACCCTGGATGTCAGGGGAAGGAACAAGAAAGGACAAGGAACACTAAAATGGCGGAAAAAAAGAAGACCAGGAGCATTTTGGTAAAATTAGCACCCATGGGTGCCATTACCGGGGCTGTGCAAACAGCCTGCGGTAAAGGTGCACCAGATTAATAAAAAGGTTCACTGCCACCAGCCATTAAAAGGTATGTTTGTCCTTGTAGCATAAATGTTACATTTAAAATGAGAAAGGGGATACTCTATCTCCCCAGCACTCCACATAAGGTGGGGTGTGCTCATTTCACCTAATAAAATGTAAAAATTGATCCAAAGATCCTTTTTACTCTTGGGAACTGTAGTTCTCACAAGGGTAGCTAAAGAAAGTTAAAAGGGGAGCCCCTATGGCAACCCAGCAACAATAGGCACTTAATGTAAAAAAGTTGTCAAAGTGGATAACTTAAAAAGCACTATGGAGTGTCTTAAAAATGACACATATAAAGAGTAAAAGAGTCCGAGAGGTACAAGAAAAAATAATCCACCATTAAAAGCAAAAGGTTCTGGGGTTGACACAGGTAAAGAAGACTCATCATTGCTATGAAAATCTTAACCAACACTACCCAGTAACGGTTTAATGTGAAATTGATACACTATTGAAAGCAATGTTATGGGGACGAGGGAGTCGAACCAAAAATTGCACTTAATATCTTGCAAAGTCCAACTAGTAAAGGAGGCTTTGGGTTTCCTAGAGTAAAATACCACAGAGCATACAAACTTCGAGCATTGCGTTATTGTTTGTATGTAGATGTGGATTTGGCTCCAGCTTGGGCGAAGATTAAGGGCAACTCCTGTCGACCCAATTCTGTTAAATTGTATCTTAACAAAGGTGGCCCGGACAATTATTCTACGGACAGTTAAGCATAGGATAGCTGAATGGAAGAAAGGAAATCAGAAAAATACCTCTCGTCTAGGGAAGCTTCACTAGGGAGAAATCCTGCACTGAAAATTAATTGAAGGATCTATTGGAAATCTTGGCAAAAAACAGGTCTGTAAAATGAACAAGATATTGAAATGTAAATCTAGGTTGGACAGTTGTGTTGGCTATCCCAACCTATTTTTAACATATTAAAGTTGGATATACAAACATCTAGGATTTTATAAAATCATTAAGTGGACTCCCAGGTCTGCCTCCTCAACACCGATGCTGTCCACAACCAATAATCAGAATATTAAGTGGTCTTAATAACGAGAGAAGGAACCGATTCCTGATAGATTAAGATATGCTGCAATCCTTGTCATTATAAAGTTGACATCAATGTTGCTTTACACAGGAGGTAGATACTTGATCAACTGTATTGATCCCTTGTAGAAAGTTTACTTGCAAACTCATACCCTCTGCAAATTGTTGCTATTGTAAGAAAGAAATGGGGACTTGCTTGCATATGTTCTGGAGTTGTGTCAAAGTTAGATTACTCTGGGAAGAAGTTCGAAGTAGAATTGATAGGATTATGGGTCGCACATCCCCAATAACACTGACTGTGTTGGGACGGATTCATCAGCAGAAAGACTTTACTAGAGTTAGAGCAATGTGGTTATATAGAGGCCTCGGGGCAAAAAAGCAGATTTCTGAATTTATGAAAAGCGCAGCTAACCGGCCAGTTAAGATTGGCTACATGATATGGCTATTTTATCTGCTAGAGAAAAAGTTTACTAGAAGGATAACATTTAAAATTATAATGCAATATGGTGTGGCTCTATATGTTTGATTGGATTATCTCATGCAGTTACTTAGTACATGAATTTTTCACGATAAAGGCCCCCATTAACTTTTGTTATTTGAAGTTGTGGCAATGTAAAAAACTGATCTTAATGTTAGTAAATTGAAGTTTTCTATGTTTTTATTAAACATTTGAACAGGTATTGGGAAAAAGAAAACTACAAAAGCGAAACAAGGATAGTGCAGGAGAGGTAGTCTTAATAGTTAAAATTAAATTATGGAGCCAGGAAGCGGTCTAAAATACCAGCATCCCCAATTGTCCAAATGGGGTTATCCTGGCAAAATTCCCATCTCACTATGTCTTCTTTCAATTAACAAATCAAAGTGTGACAGCCAAGCAAGGATTCAGTACAGCTTGGACTGAAGAAAAAGCCCTGCTCGCAAATAATGTTGCTCTATGCATCATTTCATTAGTGAAATGGCACAATAAATTACCAATATTCTATTTAACATACCTCTTAGCTCATGTCATAATAAAACCAGATTAACTATGTAATTAGTCCACAATTAATTGAATTCTTTATGCTTGAATAAAAAGTATCGTTTATCAGTGAGCAAAACGAGCACTTGCTACTAGCCATTTGCTAGTGATATTTGACTTAGCAAGAACGGTATACTGTGTGCATGTATAGAATGGAGGTGGCGAATAACATGGCTGTCCAATAACTTGCAGCTTGAAATTATTTTTGTACCCAGTCGCTATGGTGGCAGTGCATGCTTAGTTTGCACGAGCACTGGGCCGGGAAAATTGATTGCAAATATAGGTGGGGTGGGGCATGTATCATTTTGAAAATCCTCCCCCCACGGCCTGCTTGCGTTCACCTGGCAATGGACATTTCGTGGGGTTCTACAGCATGTTAAAGCACATTTCAACATAATACTTTTAGCAACTATTTAAAACGAGACAAACCCTAGAATTCTTCTCTCTGCGTACTCCTTTCGTCTGGTTGAAAAAGGCGTAGCCAAACTGAAGAGCGTCCTTTCCATGGTTATAGGATTAGAGGCAGACGGTGAAAGGGGGCACCTGCTCATTAGTATCCCACAGGAAGCCAAATGTCTGAAATTATAAAATGTAAGTGTGGCTTAGCAACAAGAACAGCAAAATCATAGCATTAATCCACATAGGGTAGGCATGCTTTCCACAGCTTGTTAATAAACTATCTTTGTCTCCACAAATGCTAAAAGATAACCAGCTCCAGGCACGAGAAAAAAAATGTATATGGCACAGGACGCAGATGTCTCTTTAGATTTGGACTGCAGCTCTTCGGCAACCCAAACCAGTCTGCTCGAGATGAGGGTAAGCATGCAACATGAAACAAAAAAAGAAAACACGCATGAAATGAATTTTAAGATTGCCGAACTTCTGACACTGATTCCATTACAACTAAAATGTGTTGAAGAAGGTTTAGTAGTTCGAGGAAAGAGGAAATAAAATTTTAAAAAAAAAAATCTAAATTCCCTAATCAGAAACTCCTAGAGCTATCCCTCTACTTGACAAATTAGTATGAGCAACTAACAGTTAAAGTTAGTGAATTTCCAATTTAGCGAAAAACGTGCATCACACAATGCAAGGTCTGAGGTATGCAGTGCAGTTACTAGACAATATTGCACACAGAGGGGTCGAAACACCAGAATATGCCCTCCACCACCCAATGGTTAATAACACAGATAGTAGTCTGCATTAATCTCTATAATAAAAATAAAAACATTGTTCAATGCCAACATATTGAAATGCCTACTAAATTGTGCTAGTGGCAGTTGTCGGATGGCAAAAGCAGCGAATGGAGTTTTATTGTTTGACGACAAAAGCGGTTAGGAAAGATTCCACTTTACTGCACCTTTCCTTAGATTTCTATTGACTCCCAAACCTTTTGCTTTTCTGTTTGTATCCAACCTTTTCTTTTGACAGCAAGACTGGGTTTTGCTAATCGGTTATGGGGAACCGACAGCTTGAGGCAGTCTAGTTACTTGTTACTATTTTTAGTAACTTGTTATCATTGTATAATGCACCTTATAATGCAGTGCAATGGGATACACCTTTTTACCCTAGCACTCAAGATAAGGTTTGGTTATTCTAGGTGTGCTAAGTGGACAAGCTAGTGTCAGCAATGACCTTTAACCCTTTTCTGGTGCATTTCATTTTAGCCTTACCGCGTTTGGCTGCTAACTGTGGCTAGTGGTCAAACATGGCCATGACACGAGATTCGTCGCTTGTCCTTTGGCCATCTTGACATTTAGCCTTCTACCTGGCCTGCGAGGCCAGGAAAACCCTTACATGGAAGTGCCCAGGAAAGTAGAGGCTCTTGGCGGGTTACGTATGTTTGCTGCCAGGTAGAGGGCTGGGACTGTCTGGTCCCAATCCACAACTGGTGCCAGTGTGTCAGTGGGTTGCATTAGTTTTCCCGCCGTTTTACATCAGCAGTTCTTTGTACATTCTGCAACTTATGTTTGTTACTTTTGTTAAGCGCATCTCGGTTTCTTCATCAATCCTCCTCTTGACTCACCGGCTGTGATGAACCGTTTGGCTTTCTTGGTATCGCGAGTCAAGGCTGGTACCACGGTAGCAGGAATCTCCCTGGCTTGGTTATCATGGGAGGAGGGTCTCATGTAGCGTTGACATCTGCTGCAAAACACACTGGCTATGCTTTGCGGTCTTACGATTCCTTCTGCTGAGGTTTCACGGGCCTTGGCCCTTATGCGCCATTGTTCTCCTCTTGAATTGCTGTGCCTGGATAGCTGTCTCATTGTGCGGTCTGCCTTGCTTGTTTGGTGCTCTCGTGCTCCACCTTTTATCCCTCTGGGAAAGGGACAGGGCCGTCCGGTGTGCAAGTGTGTGTGAGGTACAGGTCAATTGCCCAACTTTGCCTGACCCTGGTGCTGGGACACATCAGGTAAATGGCTCTGGTGTTTGTCCATCGTCTTTGATAAGTGAAAGTGTTAGATTGAAAAGGGGGGCGGGGTAGAGTGTTTGAATATACAATGTGGTAGGAGGGAGAAAAGGTGTTGAAAGAAGGGGGAATACCGTGTCTCACCCGTCGATGTCCCACTTCCACCCCGAGCACCCCCCCATCCAGGTAATCTTCCCTCAATGCCCCCCCAAACCCCAGGAACTGGATCCAATAGCGATGGCTGTGTGCTTGCAACTTGGATGACAGATCCCCGGAGACTAGTTAGGGAGACACCTTTAGGTTTCTCACACCTATGCAAAATGTTGTGGTCCTAGCATCAAGGGGACCCGAGATGGGAGGCAAAGTCTGACTGTGACAAGCGAGTCCCTTTGCGTCGCCGTGCATCGGTGCCATTCATCCCAAATTGCTTACCTGCCTCCATTCCTGTCCTGAGAGGGGCCCTGCATCTAGTTTTGCTGCATTCTTCACCGAGTCATTGCACCAGCATCAGACAGACCGGAGATCGGCTTGAGCCTGAAACCCCTGGGGATCAAGGGTTAAGGCCTACGTCGGGAAAAGTGACCTTCAACCGACCTGCCAAGTCTCATGAGGAATTGGAGTACAGGAGGAGAGTTACAGGGATCTTACCTGCCCCCTAAACTCCTTTCAAAGTTTGCGAACTTTTATACAACTTTTCTAACACTTTGGCTTTGCCATTCCTTGTTCACACAAACACTCCGAAAGTTGGGCACACGCTCGATAGCTAGTTTAACTCGTCCCTTGACACTTGGAACTGTTCATTGGACCCCAAAGACCCCATCCTAATATTTCCCAGCTTCACAAACTGTGGAAACCTTGCAGAACTTTTGGGCCCAAGGCCCCAGACAACTTAGAGTTGGACTTCTGAAGTTAGGGGCAATTCTCTGAGGACTTTTAGTGCTAATTCTAATAATCTGTACCATTCATTTGAGGGGTTTGATATGTATTTTGCCCTGCACCAGTAATTGTATATATTTATGTAATTTTTAGTATCAAGAGATAATATTACCTGTCAGTAGTAATTTTTCACTGTGTGTTTTGGCCATAAGTAAATCAGTATTTTTATACCCATTTGTCCAAGTGTGTTCCTTGATTGCTTTGCTGTTTGTGCTCAATGTGGACCCCTTACAAGCGCACCACCTCTGGAGACTTAGCCTAGACCACTTGCCATGCTACCTTGAACTGGTTTGGCTACAGCTCCCAAGTGTTGTCCTGGTCACAATATAGGTTGGCCTTCTATACATCTGTCCACCAAGCCATAGTATAGAAAATCAGTCCCAACAAAAGCCGCAATAGGTTTTGCCAGGATAAGAACATAAAAACCTACAAAAACAATGGTAACTTGTACGTGCAATTGTAACACTAGGCAAATCATGAATGCACAGGGGCATGTGATCTCAATACCTACAGTAGCAAGAAGGAACACCTTTACAATACACAGCCCTACAGAGAAGGGCTGTGTATACCAGCTACGTTTATTCACTACAAATATGGAAATAGCCCCAAACGAAATAATACAAATCGGGAGTACTCCTGATGAAGGACATTTTTTCTTTTAAAATAGACGCACAGGAAGCCTGCTACCCCCACCATCCTTTGTTTCATCCACACAACTCCATGGATGTTTGGATCAGTACTACACATAGTGCCACAGCAAGAAACCATTATTACTGCCTGATCTAAAGTGGTATCTTAATGTGCACGAATAAGTAGGTGCTAAATAATGACAACACATTTATTTAAAACATTTTTTACTCATTAACTACTCCCATTGGGAATGGGACAAACTTTTTACTCTGAAATAATTTACTCAAGTCAAATACTACCGCTTCAAAATCTTCAAAACTATTGGTGTAGTCATTCATTGTTGCTACAACCATCATTTTAAACCTTTGCACAAACATTTTAAGACCATAAGACGGACACAGGAATGAGTCCCCATAAATGCAATCCTCTCAGCTTTATAAGTTCAATTTTTCCAACTCCTGACCGCTTTGCTAAAACTTAAAAAGGACAGGAACAAACTAAATGGGTAACACTTTTGCTTTTTCTCCACCACAGTTATTTTTTTTTACTTCCCTGTAAAGAGCAGACTCTGGCAAGGGGGCGGTCATCTGTTCCCAGTACTGGGCTTTCATGTAACAGATCAATGCACTCTGGGAGTTGAAATCTTATTTCAACTGGGTTAACATATCAGAAAACAAGTAATCCCAGTCACTCAGTAGATTGCCCGAAAACATTCCACAAAGAAGAATCTTTGTATTGATATGCTAAAAGAGCATAAATCTACACCAATTACCTCCCTGTTCTTATTACACATTCCTTTAGCAATTTACTTCAGACTCCCACTGCACCCCCTCTCGCCCAAACACCTGCAGGCTCTCTTGATGAAGGCAGCCAAAAAGAAAAACAAAAAACAAGAAATCACCCTCCCAAGTGATCACAGGGCTTAAGATTGATCCAATTCACAAAGATTCAATGGGAGAGTGGGTGAGGTAGGGAGGGTGGGTGCTTGGGGTAGATCGATCAGGGTAGGGCGAGCAAGGTAGGGTTCTAAAGTGGTTGGCCAGTAGGGAGGAGGATCCTCCTTGACTTTTAGAGTGGACAACTAGAATCTGTGAAGTTACTGCATCCTAAGGTTTTAGATTGTGTTTAGTGCTAGAATTTCTTTAAACAAAAAATTAAATGCTTGACCCTTTCCATGTGAAGTTGGTTTTAATGTATTCTTTCCTTAAAAGGGTTTATAGAGCATACAAAGTTCTGGTGAGAGGTGTTCAAATCTCTGAAACGTAATGCATTAGGATGCTTAGGCCTCTCTCCCACTCTACAGGACTCTCCAATCCAGATGTGACCGCCATCTGTCCATTATATGTCGAAACCACCCATTATGAAGCCTAGACCCTTCTCCCACACCCATTATGAAGCCCAGACCTTTCTCCCACTATACAGGACCATCATATCTAGGGATAACCTCCATCTTTGTCTACTATATGGTGAAACGTAATTTATTATGAAACCTAGACCTCTTCACAACCTTGCACAACACCCAGATCTAGATGTGGCCTACACATCTATCCATTATATGGTGAAACGGAGTGTACTGTAAGACCAGGGCCTTTCCCCCACCATACAGGATTCTCAGAAAATGGGCATTTGGCCATACCTCGAAGGTTAGATGCGAAACATAACCCACTAACCAAAAATCTCAATATCAGCATTCTTAACTCACCAAAAAAAAAAAAAAAAAATCAAACCACCTCTCGCACAGCAAGCCGCATGCACTTCTCCGCCCATCCCGCCTTCTCGATTGCACCTGGGGACCAACCTATAACATTCATCCTCAGCAGTAGCCTAGGCACCGCACTTTGGACTCTTGTAGAGTTTCCATGAGGTATTCTGGGAGCCCGAGAGGGAGGCAATATTAATTTGCGTTGTCCAGTTTTGTTAGCACTAGTGACATCACAGCCATGATTCTTATAAATAAATAATAGTTAAGGTATGATGCATATTAAAGTGCAAATCTGAAGAATGACTCACTGGTGTTTCGGCCATGAGGTTATGTGATATAAAGAGCATTTATACCGCACACCATCACTGAGTGGTCCCCTGGCAGATCTGAAAGGCAAGATGCTAGGGTGGGTTAGTAGGGCATAGTGGGAGTAGGCTCAGAGAGATGTGATGTGCGGTGGACAGCTTCAGTTTGGTGATCGCTGTTCGCTTAGCATAGGTGTGTTTCCTCAGTCAGTAGCCGGTCATGTGCGAGTCTACGTAGGGCTTGTCTTGTTGTTGCAATTTAGTGAAGTACGTGCAGTTTGCTGTGCAATAGATGTGGTGTTTTGTAGAGTTTAAGAGGTGTATGCAGAGGGTTGGGATTATTACATGTTGGGTTAGTGCACCATTGCACCCCCTTGGTTCAGACATGTGTTACGCATCCCTGACTACTCTTAATATGCCGTTCCATGAAGGCTCATGCTTCAAATTCTGTAGGGTATGTGCCTGTCTTCAGAGTTTGTTCATCTGTGTGGCTAGATGGTGGTGATGCCTCCCCCAACCCCATTTGTTACGTACTAGTAGATATCTATAGACCTTAATTTGGAATATGGGGTGCACTCGCCATTGCTTCCCAGGCCTCAAAGTGGGATCCCTTCCCTCTGATCTAGGTGAACTCTGGGTTCTGGGGATAGGCTGTATGGTCATTGCTCCTGGTCCCGATTTTAGTTCCCCTAGTATGCGGTGCACTCTAGGGCCCTCCCATACCTTCCCTGAAGGCCCATCCCTGAGAGCTTTAAGTGGTATAGCCTGGGTTCCATCCACCCGGGGTTCAGGCCAGGGTCTATTTGCGTGCCGGTAATTCTCATTGGTTTCAGTCTAGTTCAATGGTGAAGAGGCAGGTTTTAGGCAGTCCTCTGAATCGTAGGTGATCCTTCATGTTGTGTATTTTTCTCGTGAGGGTGTTCAAATTTTTCCTGCACTTGGGAAAATGAAGATCCACCAAGTTCTTTTCCTCAAGTATGGTTTTGTTCCAGGCGGATGTCGTTGCTGGATCCAGGTGTTCCTGTCAGTTGGTGAATGGCGTTTTTCTTTTGTAGGAATTTTGCTCCTTGGCCTTGGATTGCTCTGTGCGGTATGGACATTGTTTTGAATGAGATTCATCATTTGGTAGCCAGTGTAACTACTTCAAAGCTGGAGAGATGCAGTTCCTTCATGATAGTTTGAGGAGAAGTCTGGCCGCTGCGTTCTGGATAGGTTTCTTCAGAAGATATTCCAGCATTCCAAGGTGTAGGCTGTTGGCCTAGTCTATTCTGGACACGAGGGAAATGGATAATGTTTTGTGGGTAAAGGAGAGGAATGGTACTATCCTTTTGATCATATGTAGGAGAAAGAAGCATTTGATTATTTGGTTTACTTGTGGTTCTAGAGTTAAGCTTGCGGTCCATTAGGACTCCAAGGTTTTCTTTACTGTTTTAGATGGCGTGGGCTTGTTTCCCTGGTCTGTAGGCCATGTAGTGTACTGGTTATTTTCCTGTTTTTTTTTTGGAAATGATCATGATTTCTGTATTTCCTGGATTGAGTTCAAGGCTGTTTGTGTTCATCCCGTCGTAGATTTCTTTAATTGTCTACTAGCGCTGTGTTCTCCTCCTGTACATTTTCTATTTTATAGACTATTTCAGTATCGTCTGCGTAGTTGTAGCATGAGAGGTTGTGCCTTTTGACAAGATTGATTAATGGAGTCAGGTAGATGTTAAAAAGGAGTGGGGATAGGGAGGATCACTCCACAGGTGGGGGGAGTGGTGGTGGGGGGGGGGCAGAGGGGGGGATGCGCACAGTGCTGTGTTGGAGATTTCCATTTCTCCCAACCTCTTGATGAGGAGGTCATGGCGGACTGGGTGGAAGGCTGCAGAAAGATCAAATAGTACAGTGCCGAGATTTTGTTGGAATCCGCGTTTGTCGTTAGAGCATCCCAGATCGAGATAAATGCTGTCTCTCTTCCTCTCATAGGTCTGAAGCAGACTTGTGCCTAGTGCAGTAGTTGGTGTGTTTCTGAGTGTTCTCACGTTTGTTAGTAGATGTAGGTTTCTAGCAGTTTAGCCAGGTAGGATATGTCTGATGTAGGTCTGTATTGGGAGAGATACTCCACATTGCCTGCTGTGTCTTAAGAGGTTTGATAAACGCCAATTTGAAGGATCAGGGTACTTTCCCAGTTGAGAAGGATTGGTTGATAAGGCCTCTGTGGCATTCCAACAGCATGCCCTGTGTATGGATTGATTTGTGGATGTCCAGCGGGCAGGGGTCCATACGGGAGCATGCTTTATTGCTATGTTTTACCAGCTTGACGAAAGTCTGATATTTGTTGATGCTTCAGAGTTTCATCTGCAGTTCCAATGATAGTGAGGCAGCTACTGTATTCTGGTTGCTTGGTTTACTTAGTATGATCCGATGTACATCAGTGATTCTAGTTTTGAAGTGGTCTTTGAGGTCGTTGCAAAGTTGTTTGTGAAGGTACTAGTGTGTCGCATCCAGGTGGGTTCCGCATTTCACTTATACTAGTTATTTGTGTGCGTGGACTGCCTTTGTGATTAGTTTGTTGGAATTTTTCGGCTTTGCAAACATCCTTGTATGCTCGGATCTGTCATTGGTATTCTATTTTTGTGGTCCGATCTTAAATCTCTCCATTCTAGCGTGCTAGTCCTTTTCATTGTGTTGAGGAGGGGTGTGAAACATCCTGCCATTGCTTTCTTTCACCATGGTGTGAAAAGGTTTTTCCAGGGAGATGCTGTCAATAGTTTGTGATCCATTTCCTGATTAGGTATGGGTTTATTTTCCTTCTAGGTCCGCTTGGTCCGGGTTGGTGATTGATGGTTTTGTGAGTTCCAATAATTCTATTAAAAAAGTTACTACCTTTGATGGTCTTCCGGTTTCTTTTCCAGATTGTGGAACGTTTAGGGCCGTTTGGCTGCTTTATTTGGTAGTTTGATCACAAATGGAATGAGGTGGTCGCTCCAGATTATCTGTATTGGTGGTGCAGTGGTAAGGTTTTTGTTGGTGAAGATTGAGTCAAGTGTGTGTCCTACTATGTGTGTTGCGCCTTTAACCATCTGGCATATTTTCATTGGCTCGAGTTGCACGATAAGTGATTTTTGTCAGGTTGTGTTTTCTTCGAACCATATGTTGAAATCTCAGAGGATTACCATGTGTGCATGCTTGATGGCTAGGTTTGTGATACGTTCTATGAAGGCGTCGACGAAGGTGGTGTCGGGGGTCTGTAGAGCAGTAGGAAGGCGAGGTTTGTTTTTATTGTTCACCATCAGACGGAGGAGGAGTGAGTCAAAATGTTTGATGTTTAGCGGGTCTGTTTTTATTTTCAGGTGTTCCTTGTAGGCTATCGCAAGTCCTCTTTTTCTTTCCCCATTTACTATTAGGACGATTTGCTATACTCTGGCCTGGCGGACAGATTTATAGAAGGCCAACCTATATTGTGACCGTGACAACTCTGGGAGCTGTAGCCAAAACAGTTCAAGGTAACAGTGACGCGACATCTAGGGTAAGTATCAAGAGGTGGTGAGCTTGTAAATCAGGAATGGATGCTCCCTCCACTCAAGGGTCGCAGCTTCCTGGCAGCACTGCTGAAGATCAAGAGCAAGACAGGGCTCCACCAGGACAGCCGCAGAAGTTGGTTGCCAGGCCACTTCCAGCCGGGTCTCCGGTCTCTTCATGGGTCTCACAGCTGGACAGGAATCTTGGCTCCTTCATGTTACTCCAGCATCTCTGAAAAATGGGTGCAGGGATCATCCTCTTATCTGAAAAGCAACAAGGAAAGAGCCGGAACTACCACTAGACAATAGCATGACTAGCCACACACACCAAAGCAGTGGTCCAATCAGGACCACTGGCGGGAATACTCATGTATACCACTCACCAGTTTAGTTTGTGGATTGGTCAGTCCGAGCCCACATCCTGCCAGCAAACACATAGCCTTCCAGTAGCGCGCCAAAAGCTTCTGCTTGCCCAGACACTGGAAGTCCATATAAGGATTTTCCTGGCCTCACAGGCCCGGAAGGTGGCTAATGAACAAAATGGCCTAAGGACCAGAAAAAAAAACACGTGGCACGGCCACATTTAGATACTACCCACAGTTGGCAGCCAAACGTGGAAAGTTAATGTTAAAGGATTTGTACCGTGCTCCATCACCACCGGAGTGGTCCCCTGGCAGCTCTGAGAAGGGCAAAGGAGGATGGGGGGTGCGAGTTGGTGGGAATAAGCTGGAAAGTGCAAGAGAGCAGTGATGTGCTGTTGGTAGCCTCAACCCGGTTAACACTGTTTGCTGGGCTTGGGGTGTTTTCCGGTCGGTAGCCGTCGTGTGCTGTTGTGAAAGTCTGTGTGGTCTGTTTTGTTGTTGTTGTGTAGTGAAGTTTGTGCTGACTTGTGTTATAGGCTGTGGTTGTGTTTGAGAGGTATGCAGAGGGGTGAAATTGTTAGTGGATTGGTTAATTGGCATTGCTGCCTCGAAGCAAAGCGCTAAACTTCCATATTACCTCCAGGTGGGGCAGGCAAACATCTCTGCACCTCCATCCAGATCTGGCACTGGCCGACAACCACAGTCCCTTCCACCCACATTCATAACCGTGTCCAAGTTCGGCCCCGGCCACCTCAGTCAAACCTGTCTGTATGCGGGGCAAGCAGGCGTTCGTGAATCCATCCAAATCTGGCGCAGATAGCATTCTCAATCCAGTCCATATGCGGCATCGGTCAACCAACACTACTCCATCCAGATGTGGCAGTGGTCGGCATTCAGTCTTTTCCAGCTGCTACCGCTCACAGCCCCTTCGAAGTGTGGCACATGCCAAAGCTCGCAACTAGGTCCAGGCGCTGCACTTGACATCATTCACAACTCCATCCAGGCCCGGCGCATGCCAATGTCCACAACTCAGTTCAAGTGTGGCAACTGCGAACATTCACACAACACTATTCAAATATGGTACCTGATAGAGTTTATGGAGTGGGTGAGGTTGTTGCATGGAGTTGTCCAGGGATGGTAATTTCTGTCCTCATGGGGTAGTCGTGTGTGTCCTATTCGACCTAGCGTTGTCTCTCTTGTTACTGTAGGAGTTTCCCTTAGTCTCTTCTGGGTGTCGTCAGTGTCATCCTAAATTCTGTCATCCTGTTCTTTGCGTTTCCCGTTTGTTTAGTTGTTTCAGTTAGAATCTGCGGTGTTGAAGAGCCAGGGTTTTTAGTCTTTTTCTGTATTGTAGAATTGTAGGTGGTCTTTGGTGTTTATTTCTTTCGGGATGTTCCAGGTTTTTGCGGCTAGGAGGGAGAAGGAGGAGCCCCTCGTTTTCAAGGTATGGTTTTGGTTCCAGGCAGATTTCATTGCTTGATCGGAGGAGTCTCGCTGGCTTGTAAATTGTTAATTTTCTTTTGTAGGAATTCAGCTCCCTGTCCGCTGATTGCCCTGTATGTCATGCACATTGTTTTGAAGATGATGCGATGTTTGACTGGCAGCCAATATAGTGTTTTTAGTGCTGGAGTGATGTGGTCTCTTCTGGATAGCTTGAGGAGTCGTCTGGCTGCTGCATTTTGGATGTGTTGTAGTTTCTTCAGGAGGTATTTTGGCATCCCAAGGTAGAGGCTGTTTGCATAGTCGATTCTTGACATGAGGGCGACGATTGTGAGTGTTTCGTGGGTGAAGGAGAGGAAACGTAATATTCTTCTTGTTTTGCGAAGGAGGTAGAAGCCTTTCTTGGTTACTGCATTTGTGGTTCTATTGTTAGGGTGTTGTCCATCAAGGCTCCCAGATTTTTTTACTACCTTAGATGTGTTGGCGCGGTTCCCATTTCTGTCGGCCACGGAATGTAGGTGTTCTCTTGGTTTTTGGATATAATCATGATTTCTGTCTTTCCTGTGTTGATTTTCAAGTTGTTTGCGTTCATCCAGTTTAAGACGTCTTTTAGCCACTCTATTAGGGTTCAGTGATCGGCTGGAGTGTCTTCGATTAAGGCTAAAACGAAAAGCACCACAAAAAGAAAAAAAGTCACTGCTGCCACCAGCTTCTCTATTTAGCACACCTAGAGTAACCAAAAATCTTCTGAGTGTTAGTCTAGGGCAAATCAAGTGTACCCCATTGTACTGCATTGTAAAATGATAAGTTACCACAAGTGATAAGTAAAGTGGTAAAGTCGCAAGACTAAGGGAAACATTGTTTACCAGTACTGACAGCCTGAAAGATGTGTCAGTTTCCCCATCAAACATGAGCATAAAGACAGTGGAGTGAAGCTTAAGACTTCACTGTAAAAAGCAAAACTTTGGGGGTCCATAAAAATAGAAGGAAAGGTGCAGTAAAGAGAAATCTTTCCCAACACTGCGTCGTTGCTGCATATTGAAGTGGAAGGCTGTGGGCCCGCAGCTGGGTAGGGACTGGATGTCTGACTTGATCTGGGCAAAGGATTGCAAAGATGGGTACATTACCCAGCATATCCAAGCTGAAAGATATTTGGGGTCAATTTCGAGGCTAACTTGCTCGGCAACAAACAGTTTGAAAGTTATCACTACTGATTATGCATTGGTCATTGATCTGGGAAGAATAAAGGGTGGACCCCGCAGTTCACTGATGAGCATGTGCATGAACCTAGACCGACGATGGGTATGGTGCACCACTGTTCAAGCCCAGATGACTTATTGCATAATTGTGTATCTTGTCTGCCAAGGGAAAAATAAAGTTTAATTAAAAAAAATGCATCTAGGACAACTTAGTCGGCTTATATGAACACACACTTTTTTTTCTTAATTAAAATAAATGAGTTGCACCCGGGCTCTCCAGCTCACAAGCAGTGCTGTAAACATACTACTGAAGCCGGAGCACAAGAAACTTGCACTGAATATTTCTGCTATTTCAGAATTATTGTACCCACTGTGCTGGAGTTCTTCAGTAGATCACACTTCAGCCATGCTAGTTTAAATTGCAGTACCACATTAAGCCTCTGCCCAAAAAAATAAACAAATAAAAAACACACACACACACACACACACACACACACTTTTCAACCTACTAGCCAGCCATAAAAGTTATATGCCTCCTCAATTCTCTACATGCAGCAAACCATTTCTTACTTGGATCAGGGTTCAAGACCAGGGGGAACTGGAAGCCAAAAGAGCCTGGTTAGCTTGGCACCAACAGCTACCAGGAGCTAATTGGCTGATGTGAAAAATACACACCCATGTCAATTTATCTCTGTGCGTTTGTGACAATCTATAAACATAAGGACATATCCGACATTTAAAGCATAAGGGGGTCATAAATAATGGACACATTTTTATTTTTGTCTCATGTGGAAGTTAAAGAAATTTGCAGAACACTTCGTACTAGCTCCTCATCCTGTTGTAGCTCCTAGTCACAGAATAATGCTGGATTGCCAGGAGCTGCTTTTAGCTCCTGCTTATCCAATCTTAATTTCCATCCCTGTGTGTAGATAATGTAAACACATACAGATGTTGTATAGAATAGTACATTCGAATGAACCCTCACATTCCTCAACGCCACCTAGTGGCCATCGCTGGAAGTTCACCTCCAGTTCTGAGCCACATCAGCAAGGCATATGGGTATGAAATTAGCCCAAATTCTGAAATGTTTCTTCAAGAAAGGTTTTCAAAAACACCAAGAAAGTAATGGTGGGTTAAAAAGTATTGAAAAGATTCCAAGATGGCTGCCACACTTTGAAGACATGTGTGCAGTGTGTTCCGTCGGCTCCACCTGCATCACAACAGTGCCTCACCCTTCCCCAGTGATGTGTGGCTGAGAAAGCTAAGGTGACCCCACTTGCCTAGGAGCAGCTGTGCGTCAGGCATCCAGCTTCCGACGAGTGCTCAGCCACAGAGATTTGCATCGAACACACAGCACGCCTTTTCAGGTAAGGCCCTTCAGCGGGTGGCAGACCAGGGATTCTATGGAATATATCGCCCTTCGGAGTGGCTCTGCATTGTCAACTCTCACAAAAAGATATCGGGAACAGTAAACAGGTGAAAACTATACGGCACAAATTTAAATTCTTATAACACTTCAGGAGCTGAGGTCAGAGCTCGCACTATCCCTGTGGAAACTAGCTGGTACAAGTAACTCCTCCGGTACGCTGCACAACTTGTTGGGAGCCTGCTGTGACCTTTGTCACGGATGGTAGCAGAAGTTAGAAGCTTACATGTACTCACATCCATAGGTCTGCTCTGGACCTAGTTATCCTGGGAGGTATGTTTCTCTGGCCTTTGCCCTCCTGCCTGCAGATCTAGTGTTTCCATCAGTGCCCTTGCAGGCCGATAACTGGAAGGGGAAATTATGTCAAGGTTACAAGCAACATTTCGCGCTACATAGGTATCGGGAGACAGCACGATAAAAAGGAAACAGCTGCTCCCTCACACTGAATGTGACCACAGACAAACTTCAACAGCTGCATTTTGGGCAGGAAGACATTCGCACACTGGCCTACCTGGCTCCTTTTAGGGACAACAAGCACTTCAAACATGATTGGTAATGAATATCAGCAAGTTGATTTTGTGTACTCAACTTTATTGATGTGGCATCTGGATGTCAAAATTGGTGAGAATTAAAACAAAAAAAGGAGGAAAGGACACATGGTGGTGTTGCTGGTAAACTCTCCTATGTAATCACAATCCCTGCAGCATAGGCATGCTTCAACAGTGCCAGTTTTCACCGGGTAGTGCCGGACTACCCCCGTCTCAGACCATCTCCCTTATTTTTTAACCTGTGGAGGGAGTTTGCAGGGGGGGGGGGGGGGGGGGCGGGTATGGGGACCCAGTAGTTGTGCAATAACCAAGCAGCAAGCCATGTAGACCAGAACAAATACACTAGTGTCTGGTTCCTGGCTGTTTGTGCTCTAGTGTAGAGAGGGTGGCAGGAGGCTACAATTATCTACGCACCTCCAGTTTACCCATGGTCCTTTAGCGGTACTCCGGGGGGGGGGGCATACACAAGTGGGGGATACTAGGGACCTCCTGGCTAAACAGAAACCAATACAAAAGCTGTGGCATGCAACGACCCAGGCGACAGCAGCAACTGAGATACAGGTAATGCTATTCAACCAACCAAAACATTTTTTTAAAAAAAACTCAAGGAAGATTTTGCAGCGAGAATGCAGCATTTCCAAGACAAATATATGGACTAATTTCAATTACAATTCACCTCCTTCACATCAGAAATCAGACAATCGCCATCAGACTTTAGCAAGGAAATAGCTACCCGAGTAGAACATACACAAGTCAACGAAGGGACTATCCAAGAACCAAAAAGCAAGCAGATATTGCGCTTGAAGAGCTGGCCCGAGCACAACGCAACCTCGAATTACAATGTGAAGATTCAGAAAACAGATCCGGACGCTCAAATATTCGGATAAGATATCTTCCGTAAAGGCCCAAAAAGAAATGACCCGGGGGCTCCCACGAGATGTAGTTGCAGCATGTACGTCGTACCGCAGAAAGATCACATTTTGAGGAAGGCCCCCAACCAATCCTCGATCACCTACAAAGGGCCGGAGAAGCAACTTTTTCAGGATCTCTCCCAGATCACACAAAATGCAACCAGTGGTCAGAGTATTGCAAACACGAGGGATTAAATATAAATTGACATTTCCCCATCGGATTGGTTTTCTCTCTAGATAGACACAGGATTACAACACGAGAGTCGGGTATAGCCCTACTGCAAATTCAGGAGGAGGATGCAGAAGCTTCATCTGAGCTGGAGGCTCGTCCTTCGACTCATCAGCTGAAAACCTGGTAGTGGTCCATAACACGCCGTGGGAGGAAACAAAATTGAGGACTGGAAAACGTGACTTAAATGCCCTTACACCAAGCCACCAGAATAATGATTTGCTATACAAGATTATGTACAAAAGATGGCCTGAATTGGGCAGTAATGACTATAGCTGGAGGAGACTGAGCACAACATCTTGGGACAGTTCAGGTAACAGATGGGGGTACTAGGTTGCCCTGCACGTTGCCTTGGTTAAGATTGTTGACTCACGACCAGGGTCGTATCCCCCAGATAATGTTAGGTACCGCGGCTCACACCAGGGGGCATTGTTTGGGGATTATAGAGCAAAGGGGAAGCTGGATGTGGAGGGAGAGGGGTGGTCTATGCATGGTATATATTGGAAAAGAAAAAAAACAGTACCGATATATTATTTGATAGTGTACATTGAATAAATGGGTCAATTTAAATGCGTAACGTGAAATGTTACAGGTTTGAATGCGCCGGCCAAACGTAGGAAGCTGGAGGCTCTATTGGGGCGTCACAAACCAGACTTGGTGTGCTCCAAGAGAAACAGATTAGCTCCACGTATAAGACAAATGTACGGGGTAGGGTCGCAGGGGTGATTAACGCATTGATATCTGCTCCCCATATCTGTCATGATTCCTGCCCCTCATGTCCCCAGCCCTCGATCAAAAGGGCCTCTCCATCCCTCCAAAGACCCACTTGGAATCAGACATGGCACTTGTGGCACCAGACTCACTCACTCCCATAGGATAACATTGGGGTTGGACTTTTAGTGAATTGATGGGGACAAGATGGATGCCCCCACATATTTCGGTGGCCAGAACTGCATGTGCGGTCTAGTATTTTGGGTGTGGTTCAGCCCAGAGGTACCTGGGATACCCAGAGACTATTTAAGCCACACCCAGGCTGATAAACATGCTTTGCGTTTTCTGCAGCGTGACACTCACCGTGTTCGGATCGGTCTCCAGTAGGCCTGCATCTTTCTTCTGCGCTCAGCTCCTGCAGGAACACCACCACCACCGTTAGGAACAGCCTTACCTTGCGGCGCTTCTGCCCATCATTCATCGCTCCTACTGTTCGGCGGGCATCTTCGGCGGTGTCAATCCCATCCCAGCACGCCGCTTCCTAAGGAAAAGGGAAAAGAACAGAAAAAAGGCATTAGTAATCATTCTGCAAACCTTAGCTTATTTTTAAATACTGTACGAGCTTAAAACACTTACCTGAATCCCAGCCACTCTGGGGAAACTCTGTCTCCGGAACTTCTCATCCATCTGCAAGAGGGAAAAGACACTCCAGGTTAGCGTGGAAACATCTAGAGGCGCCGCATACCGCGCTTACCCACCGCATTTGTTATTCCTAACCGGCATCCACGCTGAAAATGTTGCGGCACCTAAGACGCAGAAAAAGAACTCAGTTCAATGCAAATACGAAAGGGGTGCATCGCGCTCTCACTCACCTTCAGCGCTACTCATCTCAGCAGCACGCCGCCATCCCCGGACGCCGGCCATCATCTAAGGAAGGAAAGGAACGAAGTTAGAGAACTGTTCAAAGGATTTATTATACTTACCTGTCGGACTCTTGCCATTGAAGTAACTAGGCAGCAACAAGCCCACATCAATCAACGCGCCCCTGCGCTGAAGGCAGGACGAAGAGCACACTATCCAAGAAAACAAGGTGAGCTGTGGATCAAAGGGAAGGGTTGGACCCCGGGGAAGAAGGGGTTCAAGCACACAGAGACAATAGGGAGTTAAACTCTACCAATCCTGTGTTTCAGGCCCAGTCTCCAGTCGAATAGCCTCCAGGGAAGGGTTCGAGGTCGTAAGAGGTCAGAACAGGCTGAGGGACGTCCCCGTGGATACCAGGTGAGCGTTACAATATCAGAGTGCTTCACACTAAAATCCACAAAAGGGGTTCGCTATGTTTTTGTGATTCTGGAAATAGACCTTGCCAGAACGGTAGCCTCAATCTATGCCCCAAACACAGTTCAAGAGGTGTTCTTCAAATCAGTTATCACACAATTGGAAACCTTTAGCGAAATGAACATTTTATTAGGGGACTTCAACTTGGCTCGCTTCGATCCCAGAGAGGATCCAAAGCCAACCGTTGGGGGCAATCGTCACCATCTAAAGATGAAGATATCAGCCCCCACAATGGGGCGTGTGCCTGCCTTCGTCAAAGCATCACTCCACAGAGCTTACCTCAGAGGGGGAGGCTAGGTCGTCATGAGAGTGCACCCTGCTCAACTGATGGCCGTACACCTAACATACCAGTAGCAGATTCGACAGTGCTGCATGAGTTGCGAGAAATCCCTCCAGGAATTCCGGTTCCGGGAGACAGGGGAGCTAGTAAAGGCCAGATCCGAGAAATAGGATAGACCAGAATGCAGAATCGGCAAAGGACACCATGACCACAGAGAAGGGCTTCGCCGCCATATTACAAGAAAGAGACATGCGTTTAGACAAACCAAAAACTAGAGAAAATGGACAGGTTACTCCAGCTGGAAACAAATCAGTCATCTACCACTGATTTAGAAGCACAAATGGACACCAGACAGTCAACCCTGGAGAAGAAAGACGAGGAAAGTGCCCTGCAAATAGACTATTTCGAAAACAGGGGGAGGCCGAATAACCTCTGGCTTTTTGGCCTCCCTGAGGTGGACGGGGAGACAGAAGGGGACATTTGCTGGGTGGTCAGAGAGGTGATCCGGCTCTCGTTTGGAAATGAGGTGACAACGGAACCCACGATAGATGGCACACAGAACGCCCCTCCCCCCCCCCCCCCTCCATCCTGGTGCGCTTCCACTCCTATGCGGAAAAAACTAAAATCCTGGAAGAAGCCAGAAAAGCCAACAACATTACGTACAACGCGAGAATATCAATCTTTCAGGACCTCTATGCTTTCATGATGGCCAGAAGACTGCCATCCACATACGCAGTTTCTACAGAAAAAGGGGGCCCTGTGCTGGTGGGGCTATTCCTTTTCCCTTTTTTGAATACATGGGCCAAATATCTCGCCTGGTCACTGAAACTGACATGAGAGGGGCAATCCAAGAATAAGTGGAAAACGGATGACCAAAGACAGCCCACAGGTGAAACAGCGGGGGCAAAAGAAGGGAAAGGAAACGCGAGGGACCACAGACAAATCCCGGGATCCAGAAAGTTCCAAGAAACTGAACACTCCACGACGATGGCCCAGGATGTTCAAACGGGTGACAGAGGTCGTCACCTGGGCCAAGACAGTTCAGACACATGTGACTGGTTGTGGCTTGTTTCCCTGACAAACAACAAGTATGGGGGAACCTTTGACAAGGGGGAAAATGGTAGAAAGGCAACAATCAGGAGGATCGAGGGCGGGAGGGGGGGACACAGGGCTCAATATATATGATGTCAACTTAAGGAAGGGGCCTGCAGAAACAGGCATGCTGGTGGTCTGGCCAAGCACCAGGAATGGTCGGACTTTTTGGCTGGGTGCCTGGGGGAGGGTGGTTACAGGGGGAAGGTATGAAGGGTGCGGTAAGAGGGGAGGGGGGCAGTTGGGGTCAAGCTCCATACGGGGAGGGAGAAGTGGGTGGAGGGGCGTGTCGTGGCGAAGAGCTGGTGGTTTCAAGCACACAAACCCCTTTACAAGGGCCAAGACAAGGTGAAATAGTTCAAGGGGCAATCCCAGGGATACCTACCAGTGATGACCCGACGCACAGCAATGGATGACCACTTACCAGTGCTGGAGATAGGCTCCCTAAACGTCAGGGGAATGAACGCGCCCACAAAATGATCGCTACTTGGCTGGGAATTTAAACAGGCCAAATTAGACCTACTCTTCCTCCAGTAGACCCACTGAGCGAGGGGGAAGAACCGGCATGTGGGGTGGAGGGATAGGGGAAGTATTCCACGCCTCGTAAAAAAACTAAAAAAAGGGGATGGCTATTCTAATGGCCAAGGACCTGGGCTTCAAAATGGAGGCGTTAAGAGACCCGGTACCTGTGAGGGCTAATGGGATCCCAGCTAACCCTGGCAGTGATCTACGGTCTGAACGAAGGTCAGGTGCTGTTTTGGGAGGCGATAAGGGACAAACTAAGACTCTTCGGCGAAGGCACCCATATAGTAGGAGGGGACTTCAATATGGTAATAGACCCCTTGAGAGACGGGAAGAGAATGACCTCAGGCACCCCTGGTGGTGGACGACCCCACATCGAGTTTACACAGAATCAACCGAGTGCTGGGCGAGCAGTGCACCCCCCTAAGCTCAACCAATGGGGACCCCCCCCCCAATACACATACTAATCCAAAATCCACGCTACCCTCGAGGATGGACTATATTCTGGTGGATAGTTCCCTACTCGCCCCATGATGGAGCAAAGGGTAGACCAGTACCCTGGTCCGATCATGATCTGGTAAGAATTACTGATGGGAGGTGGGGGGGCAACAGCGATGATGAGAACTGCTGCTGCTGTGAGAACTCGGGATGCGTGGCCTGCATTTCGGAAGGCGAGCCACGACCGCAATGCATCACCGAGCTGCCAGACTTCAGGGCAGCCTGCCTCACACGGTCCGTGTTGAGGATAATGATGGTGCTTATGCACGAACTTCGCGCAACTGTTTGTCCTCGTAATCCGAGTAACGAGTAAGTATACTCTGCTTGTCATGCCACTCCTATTTCATGGTCTTCTACTATATCCAAAATTACATATCCATATCATTCGTAACGCATGAAAGTCATTCAATAGTGTGCAGTGTCTAGATCACATTGTCCGAGCAGAAGGCCATTAGTTACAAGAATTGTCATTGACAACAAACATTTATTAAACTTATCTTGGTCATTTAAAAACAGTTTGTTTCATTCCTTTTCACAGGTGGTACAGGCTGGTGGCCTATTGTTCCTTGACATGGTGGCTTCATGGGAGGCTTGGTCACCACGTTCAAAGAGTGATACCCGCCTGTGCCATTTGTGCCATAAGAGAAACATTCCCGAGTGACAGCGGTCAGTACAGGGGTTTTTCTCTCGCCGTCTTGCAACCTGACCTGTACAATGTTTAAAGTCTTGTATTTTTGTGTCATCAAAATAAGATACAAAATAAACGCCACATATTTTAACAACGGTTGTTTTGATTTTTTTAAATGAATCAAGTGTGTCTCCATTCAAGGATGGACGTCAGACATCTGTGCTCGGAATGGGTGAAGGTCAGGTCGCTGTGAAGCAGGGTGGTCATTATCTAAGCTAACATAATATATTATCAATAATGCATGCACTAAATAACACTTGTTCAAAGTCTTTCAGTCGGTTATTAAAAGTCACACATATCTATACTATCAATTAACATTGAATTATACAGGCCTTAGGTCAAGGGTCTTGACCACTATAATACACTGTTTGAAGTGTGGGTCTGTGCTAACCAGAATCTCTGGTATGTGGCATTTGTTATTGATAGGCAACGATATACTGCAGTAGGGGTCTAATGTTAGTTGGGGATCTGCTAGGTGGGCATTATGGCGTGGTCAGTGGTCTGGCACATGAAGAGAATACCTTGCAGGGACACACGGTCAGAATGGCAGCAAGTTTCCACTGGCGAGGGTGCGTGGGCAAGGACACGTTTGTGGAGATGAACAAGCTATGTTCTTAGTTCAGGCTGGTTCACATGCAGGACCGTGATCTCAGAGGAGGAGTGATGTGTTACGTTTGTTTGCCTGGAAAACTCCAGAGGTATTTTCAACAGCTGAGTGGGAACGAGGGTGTGGGCCATGTGCTCTGCGCGCTGTACTATCTCAGTGAGGCCTGGTCACCAAGATGGCGTGGAAAGGGGTTACAAAAATGGATGCCCTGTGTCCTGCTCAGTGTTCCCATCTACGCGAATGTCATCCAAAGTTATCACATAAGGGCAAGGGGCGAACCCACTACTGGAGGCACTTGGTACGAGTTTCTACTGAGAAGTAAAGGATGAGAGGGGCCTGATGGCCCATCGCTCCCACACACTTGCCTGCACGCCCCAGGCCCATCCATCCCACCCCCTCTATCAAAGGCGGTTCGCACCCGGGGATGAGCGCTGGCATGGGGGGCCGTCACGGGCGCAAACGGCCAAGGTGCCAAACAGCATGTACACTTCAAAAGGTATCGCACGCCCAGGGGCCACCGCTCACATGGCCTCCTCAGACCCTGTGTCTCCAGGCAGGCCTCCCCTGAGGCAGGCCGCCCCTCTGCAAACCACATAATACCACGACATACACACGTTGTTCATTCACAAAACACCCCCGTTTCTAATACTTTATAAACCACTTGATATGTCTCATGAGAACATCTTTGTGCTTTGCAAATCAACTCCTGAACCTTCTACCTGAGAAGCACTGAGATCTATGCTAATCTGCTCGTCGTCGTGCTATTTGTGACCGCTTCAAGCAAACTCGTCAGTGTGCTACCTGTGGCCATCTACCTGTTCTCCTGCAACATACTGCTCTGCCTGCTGAATCCAACTGTTTGTTGGTCAAGGTAAGGCCATGTATCCTAGTCATATTTCGGTCATTTTTACATTTCTATCTATTTTCCATTACAGTACCCAATAGAGCTATGGTCATTGGTCTCATTGCTATGGACTTGAGTTTCAATTGTTGCTATCAATAGATCTATTTATTTTCATCTGTGTCAATTGTCATCGAATTGCATCCTTCGGGGGTCCAGTCTATAATGTAAGCATGTTTCCTTTTCGTGCAAGACAGAACATCCAAGGGACGAGTCACATGTTCAGAGTTTAGTCACATAATTTAAAACATTTCTGTAACTTATGCAAATTCTAAGTCACACATGATGAACTGGTATAGTTCCGGCGACCAAAACAAACCTTGCATTGAGCATGGTATGCTTCATTTACTTTTGACATTTTTATCCATCAAGGTTTTATAATAATCTAGATATTTACTTTTCAGAATTTTCAACAATGCCTGCCTATTCGATTAGCGGTTGCCCTTCGAAGACCCATGCTAAATCTGAAGGCACTACAATGCATGTATTCCCGAAAACTGTTGAACGAATAAGAGAATGGGTCAGACATTGCGGATATCCACTGGATGAGCTGGAAAGTAGAGTCCAACAAGTCTTTGAGGACAAGAGGGGTGATCGAGGGAAAGTGCCGGCTGCAGATGCGGTATCGAACATGTACACCACATCTTGGGTAACGAAGAATAAACGGCGATCGACACGAAAATTGCTTGCGAACACTATTCCCACTCTATTCGTCCACATTCCGCCACTGGTGAGTCAAGCGTCCGTTTTTAGCTTTAGGCCTTGCGGTAGTGTGTAGGTAGCCGAATGGCTTCATTGATATTTTAGGTGTGGTTTCCAATTTGTAATACTTTCGACAGACATGAGTGTATAGCTTTTTGAATAATGACATTTATCAATATATTAGTTTTAGATTTCATAACCCACAAACAAAATCTATATATGGGCACAGGGAACTGTGCTATATTGTGCATTACTCAAGTATTCTGTCTCCTTACATGGCAATTTTAAATATTGGCATTTCATTATCAAACAATAATTTACCTTTACAACTTCTTGACTATCCCTTGAATCTGAAGCAAGAACATTCTACTTCCGTGACGTGCTCGCAGTCATCAACCACTTCTAGCGCGTATCAGGTAATCATAGTTGGATATTCCGCTACAGACTGGTTTCATGCAGGTCAAGTAATGGTAAAATAATCACACGATACATAAAAACGAATTGTTTGGTTAGTGCTTTCCAATTGATATACACCTTAGTTGTCGTCCCCTGCTGTTTGTTTTCAGTTATAATTAGTGTTATCCATACTAATGCAAGTACGGTCTTTCAGGGAGATGCTGAAGCATCCACCACATTGACAACGGCCCTAGATGTTCTTCAGCAGCACGAGGTATGGATACTGACAGCTCAACTGACTGTGATCATCAGGACTGGAACACTTGTCGTTTGATTGTTCTACACCATGTTTCATTCGTGGTTAGCCATTGATATGTACCTGTGCGGTCGACCCCAAGCGTGTGTTGTGTTTTCAATATTGTAATCCTTACTAATGCAAATACTATGTTTCAGGCAGTTGTTGAATCGTCAACCCACGCACTTGATGCAGAGCCTGACATTCAAGTAATTCCAGGTGAAGCGGGACCATGCGGATACGAATCGGCGCAACAGCTTTCGGAAGTGCGCACCACATTGACAACAGCCCTAGATATTCTTCAGCAGCACGAGCTATGGATACTGACAGCTCCATCGAGCGTGATTCCATTTGCTATACTTTCTTCCCTATTAACGCAGGTACTGTGTTTCAGGGAGACGATGGAGCTTCCACTACAATCACAAGATCCCATTTAGATGATGCAAATGTAAAGAAATCGGAGAAATAAGTCGATTAAATCTGATCATATTTATATTTTCCTTGATTGTTTTAGACAATGCATAATTTGTGGTTCTCTTTATCTGTACCTGTGCCGTCGACCCCAAGTGTGCGTTATGTTTACAATATTGAAAACCATACTAACGCAAGTACTGTGTTTCAGGGAGTTGCTGATGCCTCCTCTTCAATACAATCATTCGTGGCAGTCCATGCAGAGCCAGAGGTATGGATACTGACAGCTCCATCGAACTAGGTCATCAGAGCTCAAATACTTGTCGTTTGATTGTTCCACACAATGTTCAAATCGTGTTTGGCTATCGAGATGTACCTGTGTGTTCATCCTCACGTGTGTTTTATGCTAACAATATTTTGATACACAGTAATGAAAATACTATGTTTCAGGGAGTCGATGGAGCCTCATTCCGTGCTGTCTATGCGGATACAGAAAATATAGTCGTTGCAGCGCAAGAGGAAGGGGAGACATGTGGATACGTATCAGAGCAACAGCGTGCAGATGTTGGAGGTCGAGTCAAAAAAGTTGCAAAGAAAAGAAACAAAAATAAGGTTAGTTACAAAACAGTTCATAACTTTAGAAATGTTTTTGTGCTGGGGACTATTTTATGTTTTTTTTCCAGTCAATTGTACTATATATATCTTGTGTTTAACTGAACATCCCTTTTCCAATCTGTCCTCTAGTAACCCGTGGGTCTACGAACTAAACACACAGACAGTGAAGCGAATGAGAGATGTTGCTTGCCAGACCATTTACACTATGGAGGGACTATCAATTCAGACGCGGCGTGTTTAGACTCGGGATGCTCATGTCCAATGTACAGAAAATGAAATTAATGTGTCCGGAGAATCCGGCAAAGTTGTATTGGACCATTGCTACAGTACGACCGCAACAACATGATACTGGATGTATTGAAGATAGCTCTGAAGTAGTCGCAGATCAATTCAAACAATCTACACCTGCAAAAAATTGCCACCAAAAAAGCTGTCGACATTGTTGTGTTCTCCCATCAATGTTGAAGTAGCAGATGTTGAAATGACAGAATGAACCAGCAGCAGCATTCACCGACACATCAGAACTTGATAGCAGCACATATTGCTGCTATGTCCTCAACGTCACAGGCTGAAACAACTTTGACGCAGGATGACAGTCTAATGAAAGAGGGCAAATACATAGTATTCAACAGTTGTTTGATGGATATTATAAGTATGCTGAAGTGTGGGCATTCCGTCAGAGGGAAAGTATGTGGGAAGCCATTGATTCATGTGACTCGTCAAAAACAAGGGAGTAACGTCAAAATACATGCCGCCTGTACATTACATCATAGGTTTTCATGGTCTGCACAACCGATGCTGGGGAAACTGCCAGCAGGCAATCTACTGTGTGCAGCTGCATTACTTTTTAGTGGCTCCAGTTTTAGAAAGTTAGAGTCTGTTTGTGGGACTCCATTTCATTTAAAAAACGCAGTACTACAAATACCAACGTGATTATCTGTTTCCAGCCATTAGTGATGCTTGGAAAATTGAACAATTGTCTCTAGCAAGTACATTCGAAGGCAAACGATTCAGGCTAGCAGGCGATGGACAGTGCGACAGCCCTGGATTTTCTGCCAAGTACTGCACCTACCACTTTCAGGATATGGATAGTAAGAAAATTGTGAGTTCGGTGGTCGTGCAGGTAACACAATGTACATCCTCAATGGCCATGGAGAAACTAGGATTTATAAAATCAGTGGAATATCTGCAATCAAGGGGAATGCACATCGACATCATAGCCACGGACAGACACGTTTCATTGCAAGACAATGAGAGAGCAGTTCCCACATATTAATCAATTTGACGTATGGCATCCTGCTAAATCAATAAGAAAATCTCGGCTGCAGGGGAAAAAAAAGTTTTGGAAAGTATTTCATAGTGGTCCCAGTCTATCAGCAACCATCTTTGGTGGAGCTCCAAAACTTGTGAAGGGTCAGTGGAAATACTACTTGAAAAACGGCGGTCCCTGATGCACCACTGTACCAACGTGCACCGCTGGTCAGAAAACCTACATTTCCACCAATATGAACATGACCCTTTGTCCCCAGTGGAGGCACGGAAGAAGAAGTGGTTGAATCCATCTTCACCGACACACAAAGCCATTGAAAAGATTGTTTCGATAAAACTCCATCAAGAGATTTGAGGGGACTGACAGAATTCTGTCACACAGGAGGTTTGGAGGTGTTCCACAATATGTGCCTAAAGTGCAGGCCAAAGCGCTTGCATTTCAGCATACAGGGCATGAGACATAGGACTCTACTAGCGGTCTTGGCCCATAACGAGAATCTCGGCCGTGAACAATCTAGGACTAAGGGTAATGTAAGGATGCCTCGCTACACTAAGGCCTTTTCAAAAAGAAGTAAGCAATGGGTGATCAAACCAGTCTATGAGGAAATGGAGTTCGACTTTGTCAAAAGCCTTATTGTTGCTGTATTAGAGAAGCACAGATATGGAATTTTGAACGTTTCTGTGCAGAGCACTGATCCATTGCCAACCAACATTGCCACTGTGCCATGTCCACCCAAAGGAGAGCTGGTTGTGAAGTACAAATCCCTGTTTAAATAATTGTAATACGATTGTCTTTTTGTAAATAAAGGTTATTGTACAGTGTGCACAAAACGTACGCTAACCCTAACCCCTACCTTCACCATCCTGGGTGCCGAACAACCTGGGTGTCATCTTTGAATTCTCTCCATTCACCTCTTATTGCTGACCTTGTCTGTATGTGTATGTATATATTTTTGTTGATGTAACTCATTTTCGCAATCTCTTGTAAATGCTGCGCACTGTTAACCGAGGGGAGGCTTGCGTATTGCAAATAATAAATCTCACTTTCAACTCACCTCCTCAGGTACTTTATACTTTCCCTGACCTTCCCCAAAAAAGTCTCAATAGTTATGGTTCTTTGGGGCTTCAAAGCTCACAGACGAGGACAAAATTGGGGTTGCAGATGGGAGAGAAGCCAGTTCGCATTTGCACATTGAGGCGCACTACATAGATGGATTTGAAACTTCAAGTTCACAGATGGCTTTACTACGGGATGTTGCAAAGAAAGAATGTATGCTCATTTCTAGTGAAGGTCAGCGGCTTTGATTTTCAGCTTGCGCCCTGAAGAGGCCCGCAACTAGACCGAGTTTCATGTTAGTTAAGTATACGAAAAATCTTTGTCAAGAGCACCTGGGATTTACGGACTGCATTACGCAGAGACACAATGGAAATTGCAAATATAATGTAAGTAACGCTTTAGATGCTTTTATACCGGAATGAAGAATTAATGAATGGATGAATGAAGAGCTTGGAAAACGTTTGTGGGATCGTCCTTGTAGCAGGCACATGGGCATGCAGGTCCACATTCCACACGCATGTAGACAAAAAGTAGTTTCTTATTGTGTACTAACCTCTATTTATTTCGTTACTTTTCGCATTGATTTTAGAGCCGAACATACTCCATTGCACTATCCTTGTAAGCAAATAGTTTCAGCTCGGCCGTAATAAATAAAATGAATAATATTAATAAAAATCGGCTGGCGAGACTAATTATACATTTTATGTTTTCAAAACAGGTATATCCTTCCTTTTTGCTACTGCCACCAGTTTCAGACACCGGCAGATGGTTTTTTTAACCGCCAGCTGCAACTTAATGTAAACAACTGCACAATCCTGATGATTTTATGGGACGATCGCCAAGGGCTCCTATGCCCTTACGTGGTACTAGCGGCTAGAAGCAATATATCAACCTTTACACTGGCCTAGTGTCTACTTGATGGAACAGCCTTGCGGTTCAAAGTGCGGCAAAAGTGCTTCTTTTAACGAAAACCAACACCCTGTGTACCATAAAGGAACAGCGCGTGACTGACGATAAACTTTTACAGATTTGCGGATAGAGATAAAAGAAAATCAATGGCTTTCGGAGTTCATATGGCAATTGCTGAATATTCTATAAACATTTAATGTCAAATAAATGTACTTTACCAAAATGTACCGTGTTGCTGTTTGATTTTAAACTACAGTTTCATATTCCGAATTGTGGCGCTCTGTTGTGAGTTGATCTGTGTTGGTTTCCGGGTTCTGTGTGAAGTCGCGTAGAAGACAACTGGGCGCGTTTGCCTATGCAGCACAGAAACATCATGGAGAGAGGCGGGGAATATGAATGTTTTGATAATGTCAGGCTCAGGGGGTGGGGGATATGATGTAGTGCCGCAAAAGGCAGGTCAGCCAGGGCGATGGGGGAAATGATAGGATTATCACAAAATGGCAGCTCCCTGATGCCCGTTTTCGCATACTTCTAATGGACGAAAACTCGGGTAAGGTCCATACGAAATTTTTCTAAAATCGAGCGACTTAGGCTTAAAAACACATGGCCGACCCGTAGGGGCAATACAAATTTTTGACCGAACCATTCCCACAGCGGGCCTGGCGAAAGAGAAAATCTAGAAGCCCCAATTACAGAAGAATAAATTGTCCAAGTCAAAAGCTATGAAAGGGGGCACGTCACCGGGGGATGATGGGTTTTCAATGAAATTCTATAAACTATACCGCTCTACACTGCCACGCACCTAGCAAAAGTATTTAACGCAGTCTTCGAGTGGTATATCCTGCCCGAGACAATGATGGGGGCCATCATAGTGGTACTACCAAAGGAGGGAAAGAACCCGACCGAGTGCGCCTCCTATCGTCCGATATCTTTACTCAACACAGATGTTAAGATCCTAGCCAAGGTACTCGGCAGTAGGATGGAAGGGATCATGCCCTCCTTGGTCCACAGGGACCAAGTGGTCTTCATAAGCGGACGCCAGGGATGGATCGGACAACATCCGGAAGACCATAGACCTAATCCAATATGCTCAGGAGTCTCACCTCCACGCCAGTCTGCTTTCTCTAGATTCGGAGAAAGCCTTTGATAGAGTGTAATGGAGGTACATCATGCTCCTCCCGTCAAAAAAAAATAAATAAAAATTTTAAAAAAAAGTTGGATGGGGGGGGGGGGGGTGGGTTGAGGACACATGAGGAAGTGGGTAGGAGACCTCTGCAGGGGCCACACAGTGAGAGTACATGCACAAGGGGAACTCACTGCCTCCTTTTCCCTCTCTGACAGGGGACGAGACAGGGGTGCACCTTGTCACCGCCCCCCCACCCCCGACATATGCCCTCACGATGGAACCCCTAGCTATAGCAGTGAAGGCCCACCCAGGAAAAAAAAAAAAAAAAAAAAAAAAGTTTTTTAAAGAGGCAAGGTGGAATTCAAACTTTCCCCCTTTGCTGATGACAATTTTAGGTTATATAGTAGACCCTCATCTGGCGCACCCTTCCCTTCTCTCCCTGATAAGACGCCTTCGGGGCCTTCTCTGGGCTGACAATTAACAATTACAAATCCATGCTGTTAACCCTCCGAGCACACAACCTGTTCCTGGACCCATTAGATACCTTCCTTGGGGTTAGGGTTGAAAAACTGCGATTCAATACCTGGGAGTACATCTCACGAGGAATCTCTTGGCGCTGGCAACAACTAATTACGATCCCATATTGGCCACCATCAAAATAGATCTAAAACGTTGGATCAACATGATTCTGTCATGGTACGGCCGTATGACGGCGGTGAAAATGAATATTCTACCGAGATTATTATACCTGTTCACCGCCCTCCCCACAAAAGTACCAGACAATATTTTCAAAGAGCTCCAGACAGCAGTACAAAAGTTCATTTGGCAAGGCAAGACCCTGAGGACCAAGAGAAGAGAACCACCCTCCCCATGGAGGAGGGGTTGGGGCGGGCTTCGGCATACCCGACTTCTCTCAGTATTACAGAGCAGCACAACTTCGGGTCACCCTAGAACATAGGGAAGACGGTAAGGGTACGTACTGGACCTACATGGAAGACCTGGACACGCACCCACTGAAAATTAGGGACCTACTATGGACCCCGCACAAGGTCACCCCGGGCAGAATTCTTGACCATCCCCACCCTCAGGGTACTGTGGTCCTTGTGGAACAAGGGCGTACAAACAAGGCCCTTATCAACATGGCCCTCACCAATGGTCTCACTATGGGGTCCCGTAGTTGGACTGGGAGATGGGGGATTCCGGAACGCACAGAAATGATCGGAGCTTGGCAAGGGCAGGGCAATTATTCCAGCGGGGAGGGGAGAATTCATATATGATGAAATGGTTGGGGATATGGCATGATCACAATATTTGAGTACCTCCGGCTGAAGGGCCTCCTAGGTGATCAGAAACGGGGAGAGAAACTGAAGAAATCGCTGACCCCTTTTGAGAAGGTTCTCGACTCAGCCGGCACCAGGAAAGGGATCATATCCAAATTGTACAAAGTCATAAACACTAACAACCTAACAAACAAGGGTTCCGATGGTACTAGAATTAGTTGGCAGGGAAGGAGCTCTGAGAAAGTTTGTGCCAAGCTTTTTAAAATAGTTTCCCACAGAAATCTTTTCACAGCGGACGTGGAACATAATTTTAAAGTACTCCAGGGATAGCATAGAGACTCACTCAAACTATATAAAATGTTTACATGGCATCTCTGCAATGCCTGAAGGGGGTGTGGTCAGGTGGGTTCCAGGGATCACATGTGGTGGCGCTGCCCGCAGATACAAACATACTGGGAAAATCTGCGGGGGTGGATGGTGGAGGTCACAGAGGAATTACTCCCACAAGACCTGTTAACAATCTTACTAGGTCTGCCACCAAGAGACTCAGACAAGTATGGATACCCGAGGATGTGGAAGACATACTTCGAGCTGGTAGGGTGGCCCAGGCACAGAAGTGGAAAAGCCCAATGATTCAGAACAAAAAAAGATTGGCTGACTTAAGTAAAATAAAACATGTTTCTAATGGATAAGCTGACGGCCGTGGTGAACGACGAACCCAGCACCTTCCGCACAGCCTGTTATGGGCGAGACAGAAATGGGGATGGGAAGTGCATTGAGGGAGAAGAAGCCTCTCACATGGCATGTAGGAGGGTGGTAGAGTCACCATGGTGGGGTGGAGGGGGGGGCACCCCGCCCCCAATGAGACAGGGGGGATGGGGAGGGGTTGTGAGACGGTAGGGAGCCCACAACCAGCTAACCAAGAGGAAACTCTGGGGCACAGGAGGATGTACCTCTATATTGGTATCCAAAGACTGGGAATATAATCTCCAGAAGAGGGATGTGTACTAGCAGCTTTTCACCAACTTGGACCGATTTTATATGCACATGAAACCACATTGAAGTTTGTTGTTTATGGGGAGGGGCATTGTTTGGTTTATAAGGACAGATAAGATGTTGATTGGACTTTTACCGATGGTCCTCGTTTTGTTCCTATCTAAATGCCAATAAAAACTAAAGTTTAAATTGGTAACACAATGGCACTATACCCCGGCCCGTCTGCATAGAATGAAAACATCAATATCCGAGCAGTGCTGGAAACAATGTGGTGCATTGGGGGATTAGGGGCACGATTGGTGGAAATACCCAGGTCTCGCAGGATACTGGGCAGAAATTGAGTTCTGTATGAAACAAATAGAGCGTTAAAATTTATAAAATGTATTGTGGATACTAGAATCAAACTTGCGACAGTTCGAAACAAAAACATAAAACCTTTGTAATGTTACAATTGGCAGCACTTCTAGGGATTGCACAGAAGGGGAAATCTAGATAGCCACCACAAATAACTGAATGGTTTTTTAGAATCTGGAATTTCGTGGCACGCTAATGGCTCATGTGCACGATCCAAGGAGACCAATCAAAATGTTCTCAAGTTTGGGAGAAATATTATCCTTCTTGCAAACACAAATGTTCGATACCGCCCACACCACCTTCGTATTCTTAGTATTCAGTGACTCTCTGGTGACTCAATTGGCTGCATGCATTGATTAAGGGGTGGGGGGGGGGATATCCAACTCGGGGTAGGTGGAGGGGAAAGATGGGCAACTATGTAAAAACAAAACAGTTTAGCATATGCCGCTATTCACACAGCCCCAGGCCAAGTAACCACTGATCAACAAGGCTATGAAAATTTGAGAGGAATATAGGGATGAGTAAAAAATAAATACATAAATTAAAAAAAAAAAGCGCTAGTGGAGGAGGATTAACATAAAAGCTTCTTTGAGTATGTGGGCCCAGCATAATTACCAAAAGTCAAAGTGGACAGAATGGTGGTTCCGATCTCGGAGTATGAAATTAAAACCACAATAATAAAAGATTTGTTTCCCCAGAATATTATGAAGAAAATGAACAACCTTAGTTCATCTCCCTAAATCATTGAATTACATTCTGACCATGACCGTAGGTCAAGTGACCCAAACTATGGAAAGGATCATGTGGTATCATGCATGCATTTGAGCCAGATGCTGCTGTGAGAATTATGGAATGTAGAATGTGTGTTGCTCGGGATTCCGAGAGTGACTGGTGGTCAGGACTTCAACATGGGACTGGGAGCTGGAAAATAGATTCTCCCTGTGCTCTGATCTAAGCTGATCTGTAACTTAAAGTACATTTCCTATTTTGTTTTAAAAAAAAAACTTGCAGGTACATCTGCACCAGTCCAATAGAGTCTTGCGTCATGATGCAAGAAGGAAACACAAAAATCAAGCATAGATTCCCAACAATGCAGGTTTTGATTTTCACTTCACTATAGCTCATATGGGCTCCTGCCGCTCCAACGTTTTTGAGGCTGGTTTATAATTAAGGTTTTGGCAGACTACAGGGTTAAATGTAATGGATATATATCGATGTTTAAATGTTGCTTCTAAACTGGGGTGCGGGCTGCAGACGACCATCAAGAAGGTAATCAAACGCTCAGCAGAAAATAGATTCTCCATGGGAGTAAATAAGTGTGGTGTGGGCGAGGTGACTAATGTAGGTCTGAGGAGGAGCTTGGCACCTTGGCAGAAAGAGGTCATCAACCGGGTACAAACTAAAGAAAGAAAAAACCTTGGAACACAAGCATGGGTAAATTTAACATACCGACATGGAATGCCAGAAGGGTTAACAAAAGAGATTTGGTGCCTTTGAAAATGCGAGGCTTCGCTATTTGACTCGAATGGAAACTGATCAGTGATTTCTTACGCGACAATTGCGTGCACAAACTTGGTAGCTTCAATGGGGTGATGTTGTTGCTATGCGGCTATAGGCGCGAGTAGTTTCCGCAGCGACCAGAGTTCATCTTTTCCCTTAGGCAATTCGGTTTTCTAAAAGTCAATTTTGACTATTTTTAAAAGAAACTCACTAACAGAACATACCCATTTGGAACTACTTCTCTAATTGGAACTACTTCTCTAAGCCATTGATATTTGAACTATCTGGCTAGTGATGGACTTCTTAAGCTTTTAAAAAAGGTAATGCCTTACATAATTAACAAAAAAGGTATAGGTTTACATAATCCTTGCCCCACCTTAACGTGGTGCTTGCGCATCAGTATTGGAAAAACTTCAGTTATACAGTGGTGTATACTGCCACGTCCCATTTTTGTGGTTCCTTTAGTGTGCATATAAAATTGGCTGCATAGTCCATAGTAGTTTTGACTTTTAATTGCACAAGTTTTATTAATAAACAGTATATTTGCACAAATCAGTGTGGACCTCTGACACCGAGTTACAGTTTTTAGGTATTGTTAATTTTATCTCTACACCAAATGCCGATATCCCAAGCTTAAGCAACACTGCTCAGCCTGCGGTAACCAGAAGGAGTTTGGTTTAACCAAACAGTGAAAAACATTGCTGATCCACCAAGTTGACCAAACAGAAACGTTCCTAGACTAAACGTAAATAGTTCAGAATTCTTACATACCACAATGAATGCATGTATAAACCAGGCAGTTCCAAAAGCGATAATCAATCCGTATCGAGGATGCTTGAAAATAAATTGCTTAACAACTCAATCAGGCAATTAACATACAAGAATTTACTTCATGCATGTTCTGTGAATAGCCAACAAAACAGATTTTTAATACAATTCCATAGAAAAAAATAAAAATAAGACACAAAACATCAATGCCTGAATCCAGCATCCATCTAGACAAATAAAGACCGGCGCTTTGTAAAAAAATACATTGAGAATACTCAGATTGTTGCTGACATGCCTAAACAAATACTTTTTGCTAAACTAAAATGTGTATCTGCACGTCCCAGTCGACCTATACAGCGTGTGCTGATTAACTTCAGCTGGCACACGTTTCTGCGATAACAAATTTTGTGAACTTGCCTTAGTCAGGACCGGGATGGTACTAGGGACCCATTTGGTTGGACATTAGCGACCTATAGCGAAGAGCATTAGAGTTCAGTGGTTTAGTGTGCTGGATGAAAAGAGAATGTGATTCGGATATTTTAAAGGATAGTCTGAAATCTGACTAGGAGATACTTGTGAAGCTCATTTGAAAACAAGAATATATCCGTTTACTTGAAAAACTCGAGGAGTCCCGAGGCGAAAAGGATGCAGCGTTTGGCTCACTAAATTGACCATTGAAATCCCACATTAGTGTAGATTGAGTATCCCTCAGACCAACTACCACGACTCAAATCACCTTTAAATGAAGCCGAATATAATTGGGAACTTAATCATCCATGACGAGGTCACTAAATTGCCATACCCAGTCACCACATTCATAAAACTATGCAATTGGATAGCAAAGATCCATTAACTTTGTATGCCATTAACGAGCATTACAAGAAGACACTTCCAGGAGTACAAATAAGACGGGGCAGACAGGAGAGGTCTGTGTTGGGATACAAAACCCCAGCCCTTTCAATATTAGAGGGCAATGTTTTAGTTTAAAATATACAAGATTTTGCACACCTTCCCAACACATCATGAACACTTGCATAGCTCGTTTAAGCTGGAAATAAGTCGTTTTCACAAGAGCATATAATTTTCCCAACATGTTCGATGCTGCATTTAAGCAGGATCTGGCTCCCATTACATTTCTTGTAAGTATGAACACAATGCTGGGAGAGGATAAACTTGCAGCTTTTCAAATTAAAAGTAGACCCAACCAATTTTAATGTTTTTGCCGAGTTAATAGCCAGTAGGCCTCGTTATTCCATACCAACCACCCGACTGGGCAAACATTGATTTTGTATTCAATAGGGATGAAAACACCACATGCAAATATGGCAATTAAATCTGGAATTTACCCGGGTTTGCTATCAACAGTCATTTTGTAAGATGCAGAAGGGGACCTGAGAGGGTGAAACGAGTTCCCCCTGTGCTTTTATGAGTAAAATTGGTACAATCTATAGGAGAAAGACAAGTTAGATGGGATATGCTGGGAGGCCCGCTCCCATTCCCTACTTTGTCATTTACATGGAATCCTTCATGCATGCCCTCATTTTACGACACTGCACCGAGCTTGAACTGTCACTTATTTACAAATGATTTTCGAGTTCGTTTTACAACTATGAATGAAAAAAGGGTCAAATGTAAGCAGGGCGTCAAGATAACATTCATTCAATATGAAGACGTTCGTGTTTGTGGTCTGAAGATAACTTTGAGGAGCCAGACTTGTGGCTTAGCGTCACTTTCACAGAAAGGATAATGCCAACATTAATTCCAGAATAGAAGTATTTATGCAACTGAGATTTACATCACAATGTTGCCATTTGCATGGTCTCCAGACTTTCTAACGGACCCTAAAAGGTGCGGCAAGTTTGGATAATAAGAGAAGCGGAAGAAGGAAAAACGCAAGCTAGCTTCGCGGTTCTGCTGCATGCAGACCGGACGTACCCGAAGTTTTTCATATGGGCATGTTCCAAGGTATTCTGTTTCAGGAACATATTAAGAGTTTGTGAGCAGAATTGGAACCTTTTGTATTGTGGGAAATGGAGCTTAAACCTGGTTTTGGCCAGTTCTGTGGCACGCATTGCTGGGGGATAGGCAAGTTGTAGACTAAGGTGCATACAACACAACCTAAGAACTTAGTTGCGAGGCAAGAAACGGAGGGCATGGCAATCGAGTGGAGAGTGGACTAACAGTAGTCGTTTGCTGAGCACACACGTAGAGCAGGCATGATCCGGAGTGAGGAGTAAGACACCTACAGATGTCCTTACTTTTAAGAGATTTACCCTGCTCACAGTGGCGACGGAGTCAAGGAGTCAAGTCCAAAATCGCTGTCTGGGAACACCCCCAAGGTTGCATGCACGGACAGAGTGAGGAAGTCACGAAGATGCGTTTACCCAGAAGGACAGGAAAATAAATTTCATACTTGGAGGAGTTTTTAAAACAAGCATCTTAGGGGCATTCAGCAGAGTAGGTTAAGTGATGTGCTCCAAGATATCTGGGGCGAAAGAAGGAAAGGTGGTGGTTTTGGAGCCTTCAGCAAGAGTTTGTTAGATTCCAATGAAAGGAGTTCGCCAAGTGGGACGTGTAGGTGCAGGACTGATCCACCCCAAACTTCCTGTCTAAACCCGAACGAAGAACGTACAATTCTTGGATGATTTTAACAATGGACACAGCTGGTTCAGATTGTAAGGGGGTTATAGGACGCTCAAGCAGGGAATAATAGAATATCAGAAGCAGGGGTGCAAAATTGTAAGTTCCAAGCTACTAACCAGCCATAAAAAACAAAAAGTTACTAACTACCTCAATTCTATACATACATTCTGCCTCCTTTTGCAACCATGCGGAGCAGGCGAGTGTCAGGCCCACTGCGTCCTCCATCCAACAGTGATTTCTCTAAATGTGGCCATTTTGTTGTGCTCAGGCCCCCTTGAGCCTGCATCCTCGTTCTCGGTTTCCCCTTCCCAGATTCCTCTTGCTCCCGCCTACCCTGCCCACCCACCTCTGTGATTGGTTCTTTGCTGAGGTCATTACCGACCACTCCAGGGCATTCCCTGCCTGGCAGCCACTGCGGCTAAGGCCCCCAAGGCAAAGGGCGACTACTACAGAGGCGCCTAAAGTGCCAGCAGGAGACGCCAGTGCCCACCGTCAACCAGCACCAACCCCTAAAGTAAGTCGGCACAGGTGGGGAGTAGAGCAATTACTCTATTCCAGAAAGACCTACCTAAAGTTTACTGCTTTAATTCTGCCATTTTATACTGTCAAACCTAGGTAGTGCGCTTGAAGATGGTCATGTTGAACTCTACCACTTTAAACTGTCACATTTTGATAGTGAGCCTAAAGTTTACTGTGTTGCACTCAGTCACGTCCACATAAGTGCGCTTGAAGATTGTGTTGTACTCTGGCACTTTATACTGCGTCACATCTTGATAGTGCACAAGACTATTACTGTGTTGAACGCTACCACTTTATAATGTACCACATCTATATAGTATATGACACCAATCACTCCTAATACAGTCTAGCCTGTAATATTACACTGAAAACCTACCAAGTAGTATTCTACCCAAGTCGGTCACAGATATAATGCGCCCAAACATCAAATGACTAGTACTCTGTTTGCGTCACACAGATATTGTGCCCAAGAGATACTGTATTGCATTTCCACCCCCCAACCTATCTCTAATCTAGATGGCGCACTGAAAATTTACTGTGCCAAATTCTACCTAGTAAGACCGTGTCACTTCCAGATGGCGAACCCGTCCCGCAAACATCCAGCTCCCACACTCGTCCCAACTGCCAGAACTCTGCTCTCCCTACCTCCGATCTTCACTCAATCCCCACTGCTGGCCACCCGCACTGTAGCTCCGACCTTCGAGCTGCCCCACATTCCCCTGCTAAAGACACCCTCTGAAATCCCCCCTTCCTCCTCGCCTCACCATACCACCACCTGCCTACATCCAAACCTAAAACAAGAGCCATCCCAAACCCATCACTCCCAACCCTCTCTCAGACCCCTTCTGAGAACTTCCCAACACTCCACGACACGTCACCCCGACCCCTCTCAAACTCGAAAACCAGAGCAGCTCTTGGCGCACCAACCCCAACCCCTCCATTCCATTCCATTCCCTTCCCCGATACCCACTCACTTCCCTCCCAAACTCATCATTCTACGCCCTCCCTTTGGCCTCTATTGAGAACTCTCCTTCACCCCTCACCATGCCACCCCACCCCCTATCATATTCAAGCCAGAGGAGCCCGCTGGCACTCCAAACACCTCAAGGCCTCACCCTCTTCAAGCCCTTGCTCCCTCCCAACAATCTTCCCTCCCCTCCTTCCCCCCCATACCTCAGAGTCCCTAGCCCCTACCCCATCACAGAAACGTGCAAACCACCTCCCCCTGCCCCCCACAATCACCCTCTCCTCAACTCCTGCCAACAACCCAGCCCCACCATATACCTTCCTCTCTCTAAACACAACACATCTCGCCCTCGCAAGAACAGTAGCTGCATCTCCTTCTCTCATAAATCAAGGGCAAAAATGTAGTGGTCACATATCATGGGCGAGTTAGGTTTGCAGTGTACGGTGTACTAGCTCCCGCCTACTGTGTGAAGCCCAATACCAACACCTGCTTTTAGCTCCTGCTTTTGAAATCTCAATTTCGATCCCTGCTCTGCATCTCACAGTAGGTACATTCAATCTGCATCATGGCAACAAATCTACGAAGGGCTACTGTAGATGCCACTGAAACGCTAAAGAATTAAAAACCAAACATCTGTGATTGAGTAACAATTGTCTTACTGGTTCTGGCTCCCCACATTGGCTCTCAAAGGAAAGGGGGCAGAGGTGGCCAGTAGAAGTTCCTTAAGACACAAATCTTGTTCCAAAAAGCTATGCATGCTTCACGGATTGGTCTTTCACCCCGCTACGCTCAGATGCAGACGGTCAACCAAATTAATCTAATGATCCATCTATGTCACCAAAACTATACCCTTCCATGGTTCCTTTGTGTAACACCAAGCACATGTGAGCTTCAAATGGAGGCAGACTTCCTGAAAGTGCTGAAGATCTTCTGTTTGTGTGGCCTTTGGAAAAGTCACCGACAGTGCAACACCCATTTAACCTGGTTATATGCCAACCCTTTCATTCACTTGTTCGATAGTGCAGTTTTCCCATTAGTCATTCCTCCTACATATGCATTGCCACATCCCTGCATTATTGCCCAAGTGCGGGCCTTTGTGGTAGTTGCCACACAAGCCTTTCCCCATTGACTTCCCACACACCTAGAGTAACACAGAATTAGTCAATTGATGGTCGCAGCACTGCTAATAAGATGCATTAGCGCTACTTCTACTCCTTAAAAAAGGTAAACACACTGGAAATTAAAATAAATAAAAAACCTTTACGGCCAGTAAAGAAAACTAAAATAGGAACCTATAAACTGGTCACTTCCAACTACACAGCAATGCAAATATTTGGATCAAGTTGGTTTTAATATTTTGTAAAGCTCTATTTGATCCAAACAAATAAAAATAAATTTTAAAAAAGATATTTGGATCAGTGGTACCAGCAGATCAGAGGGGTCTTAGAGGGGGAGAGGGTGGTTGTTATTGTCAATGAAGCGTTACTAAAAGAAAAAAAAGAAAAAAAAAAGAAAATAAATGTACAACTAAACTGCATCTTGCAATCTGAAACTCTGATTTAACTACTGGGTAGTAAGAAATCTGCATTACAGAAACACAGATTTTAGAGTTTAAATAGGTTTTTACTAGCAAAAATAAACAAAAACATTGGGACAAGGATTGCCCTTGGGCTCCCACCAAAAATAAATTTCTCACCAATTTCAAAGATAGGAAGTAAAGTACAAAATCTTATCTGGCGGCCAGGGTCGTTCGATCCATCAATTTGCATATTTTGTGCCCAGCCTCCACAAAGCATTGCGCCATGTAGCAGTTTACAAAAACTTATAAGGGTGCACCTCTACGATAGAGGGTATCAAGCATCTCAAACAATACCTAGGCAACGTCAAGTACGGAGTAGCCAAGCAACTCCAGGAAGGTACCCGTGCCTGGTTGATAGAAAGGGCCTACTCATGTCTATTTCAGCATTAGCCATCTGTGGTCAAACCCATGGCCAGGTGCTCAAACTATACGTTGCATCTGCGGGAGGTGTCCACTACCCTCGTCCCAAAAGAAAAAAAAAAAAAAAAAAAAATCTCTTTAAAACCAGAAGTCATTTTCTATGAGAAATTAAAACAACGTCATGTTCTGCATCACCACTTATCCGAAAAGAAAATTACAAAAAAAGGGTACAATTGTTCAAATTTACATTGTTTACATGGATAGTTAAATTCTTGTTAGTAAGACTAAAAAAAAGTTACTTTGGGCATCCATTTGCTGAACTGTTAACACAGTGCACCGCAGACGTCTGCGCACACATCTACCTTTGGTAAAGAGACACTTGTATACTTAAACGCTGCAGCGGAGTGGGAACTGTGTACTCCTTTACAAGCAATGTTCCCCCCCACCCACTTCATGGGACCGCACCTGTACCAGAAGCACGCCTGGAAAAGATACGGGTCTACGCTAATGTCGGGACTGTCTGTACACGTGGCTAGCTAGCCTTTTAGTTGCAGCCCCTGAGCTTCTATGCAGGGCTACAACCAAAAGACCCCTCAACTATCCCCCTAGCAACGCCTCTGGCCCGAAGGTCTCTGAATGTGCTTTTTTAACCACAACCGATCTTCCTCTGAATCCCTGGTATTCTCGAATATCCAGTTTCCTTGGAGATGGGTAAATACAAAACTAGTTGTTCTCTGGGAAGGAAGGGTAATCAAGAATATCCCATCCCCCTCTCCCCCTGCCACTCCAGCATGCATTTCTCTTCTTGCACTGGACAGCACCTAGAATGCTGCTTAACTGGTCAATTTGGGTGAGGTGTGCGTCAGGTCCAGTCAGTTTCTCCCTCAGGAAGACTGCTGGCAGGGTACAAGTTTGGCCGTGCGACTGTCACACTACTCATCTCAGGCCCCTCTCCAACATAGCACCGCCATGCCAAAAAACAATGTCAGAAGGTGGCAGCAAGCTCCTCTGTAGGCTACTAGAAAACCATTTAAATTATTATTTTTTTTTTTTTTTAAAGTCTCGCCACCAATTCTATACATACACAGGACACCATTTCAACCTCTCAAAAAAATTAAAAAAAAATAAAAACCCAAATCTCACTTGGCTGCGAGTGCGCATTTTGCGTCCGACTCGCCCCTACTTACCTACCCACCCCAAAACCCTGCGTGCGCAAGTGCATAAAACTAGAACGCAAGCCTTCCAGTTGGATACACACATAGGACAAAGTTCTAAGAACCGTATCTAAAAGAAAGCAAGCCTGAACTATTGCCTCAACATAAGTCACCGACTACCCCAAGAAGCAAATTCACATGTAACATATTGCTAAACAGTTTCTGCTAAAGTTAAACAAGAATACATTTACTTTGCAGCCATTGTGTGTTTTCTCCAACTTGCCACCCATCTTCGAATATAGAAGGCTACTACAGCCATCTCTGGGAAAGTCGGATATGGAGAAACCCTAAAAGGAGGTGTCGATTGATCTTCCGAACCCGAAACATAGGGCCTAGGATAACAGCTACTATGTTAAACACAGTCAGCCATTGTAAATTGTGTGCTCGAGCCATCCAATAGTTTCGAGACTGAAAAGCATATAATATGCACTGCACACCCCATGCCCAAGACTATAATGCCATAAAAACCACTGTACATTTGTGCACCAAACTTCAATGTTTCTGCAGCCTTCAAACAGCGCTTACTACAGCAAACCCTTGCAACCTCCCGTCAACACCAAAGTGCTGCAGAAACCATCATCACACACAGATTTATAACAAAATCTAATAAACAAAGTGTACCAGAATAGAATGCACGCATCTATATATGTAATTAGCTGTACTGCACACCAGGTCTAAGTGATGTTGGCACAACTTCCAGGTTAAATCATTTTGACATATTTGAACAAGAAATCAAATTGATCAATATTAATTCTGAATTTTTATTCTCAATATTAAAACATAAATTCAGCCAATATGGTGCTTGTCACGGCAAAACTCAGGTTAACGATTCTGCACCGATATATTAACCATAAATAGATCAAAACAAATAAAAATTGCATATACATCAAAAAAATGAAAATTACGACACGTAGCAGCAATTGCACAATGGTATATCACATTCAAGAAAGAAAAAAACAAATATGGGCGGGGGGGGTTTAACCCCTTAACTGCCGAGGGTTTTGCGTCCCAGTACTGATCTCTTTTTTTGGAGCGGTTGGTATGTCACCATTAATCCCTTGTAACTTTGTTAAATGAGATGAGATGCCTGTGCCAAATTTGGCCCCTTTTCTTCCCACATTAAGACGGTCAGAACATCACCCAGGAATCCTAGTTTGCTGTATAGGGGTGTGAGAAAAGAACACAAAAGTGAGAAAAATTTTTCCAGAAAATGCCAATAAAACGATGTACAAAGAAGCCTGTGGTTTTTTTCCCTTGTAAGAGCTACGAACAAATGGTTTGCTGTTCTTAATTCGCCATTATCCGAAGAACAGGTTCAGTGGAAACAAACACAAAATAAAAAGGTTACCCTCAGTTTTGAGAGAGGTAGGCGATTTTACCTTTTTCTTTTTCAATAGGACATACATGGACGGAATGGAAGAAGAGGGTAGGAAAGCTGAATGGGAAGACAAAGGCATACATTTCTGAAATGTAGACAAAATTCCAAGTTTAGGAAGGGGTCATTTGCGCAGGTCAGGCAACAACTATGTTGGTAAAAGTTCCCTAGTTTGGGAAAGAAAATTGAAATACATAAAGAAAAGAAAAGCTGCTATGTGCTGGGCATGTTTGCACCTGTAAGGTAATGGCTTCAGTGAACATTGAAAAAAGCAATGCACCGCTACATTACCCGCCTATTCTAGTTAGGAAATCACATTTTTTTGTAATGTTTGACAAAACAAGCATTATCACAAGTCAAAAAGTGAGCAATGGTACACAGGATTTATATGCGGACGGCCTAAACAGACGTACTTAGCATTTGAAAATAAGGAAAACACGTGGTGAGGAATGGCAAGCATTCATTTTATGAAAGCACAGGCAGACCGTTTGAAGCATAGGTGACTTGTGTAGGTTACAAAAGCGTACAGTGCCTAAAGCAGCAACTACATGTAGGTTACATTTGGGAAATTAAAGGGTTGTGTAACAAAGTGCAGCTGCAAATGTATGAAAACATTATCAAAACCAAGAGAAGAGAAAACAAATGTCCTACCTTCCCACATGTGCCCCAACGAAAATGGTACCTCAGAATGTGCGAGTGCACCTACCTGGGCGCAAAGGGAGAGGGCTAAACCACTGGTAAATCCAACGCCCTGGGGAAGACTGGATTTGGCTTTGTGGACAAGCCACAGATTTGGGATTTTGGAGTCGCAACCACCAAGGAAAACAGGGAACCCCATGTATTTCTGAAAAGACAACAGTGGGAATCTGAAGAGGTCTGACTTGCACGAATCTTCCTAGAATTTACTACCCACAATGCTTAACAAAGTCCAAAATTTAGGGGGGAAAGGGAGGACCACAATTTTCACACATTTGCCACCAGGAAACCAACGAAACACGCCAACAACACAACATGTCCTGCCTTCCCACAGGTGTCCCGATGAAAGTGGTACATCGCGTGTGGGTGCACCTACCTGGGCGCAAAGGGAAAAGTCTAAACCACTGGAACATCCAACGCCCTAGGGAAGAATGGATTTGGCATTGTGGACAAACCACAGATTTGGGCTTGGGGTGTCGCAGCCACCAAGGAAAACTGGGAACCCCATGCATTTCTGAAAAAGACACCTGTGGGAATCCAAAGAATTGCGCAAATCATCCGAGAATTTATTATCCACAAGGCCTGCCAAAGTCCAACATTTAGGAGGGAAAACCCCCCACAATTTACAGACATTTGCCACTGGGAAACAACTTTAACAAACCAGCAACACCACAGGTCCTACCTTCCCATTTTCCCCACAGGTGTTCTGACAAAAACGGTACCACACATGGGTGCGCTCATCTGGGCGTAACAGAAAAAGGATATACTGTCACCAAGCCCAGAGGCGGTCCCAGGGAGTCCCGGCAAGGTCCACATCCCTCCCTGGAGGGAATAGCTGTAAGGCAGTGGAGCCAGAGCTCCAGAAGGGTGGGGGGTGATGTCCCAGGCCCTCGGCGCCTACGTGGGTTGACTGTCCAAGCCCAGCAGCTCTCCCAGGAAGACCCATTGGGAAAAGTAATACGGCACGGCCAGAGCTCTAGGATGGCCAGGGGTGCTGCCAGTTGCCTTGGGTGCATCTCATGTGGGTTGACCGTCCCCAAGACCAGCGGCAGTCCTATGGAGCCCCAGCAAAGTCCACATCCCTCCCTGGCGTGAAAAGCTCTAACGCAGCGCAGCCAGAGTACAGGACAGTCAGGGGTGATGTTCCCAGCCTTGGGTACCTCTCTTCCATTTGGGTGAACGGCCCCCAAGCTAAACGACTGTCCCTGGGGAACCCCGGCAGAGTCCCCATCCCTTCACAGAGGGGGGGAAAGCTGTAACGGGCCAGGGAGGCCGCCAGGGCTCCGCCACTGGACCTGGGGATGGTCATCGCACATAGGAGGCAGGTGCACAATGCTGGAGACATCCCTCCCCCCCCCCCCCCGACCATCCAGGAGTTCTGGCTGGCCTACGTTACAGATTTTCCCCTCCAGGGAGGGATGGGCACCTTGCCAAGGCTCCCTGGGACTGCCACTGGACTTGGAGATGGTCAACCCAGAAGGGAGACAGGTGCCCAAGACCAGGGGCAGCTGCCCGACTGTCCTGGAGCTCTAGCCGGGCTGTGTTACAGCTTTCCCCTCCGTGGAGGGATGGGGACCCTGCTGGGGCTCCCTGAAACCACTGCTAGACTTGGGACAGTCGATCCACATGGGTCTCTGCTAAGTCCTCCCCTTCACTGCGGGTGGGGGAGGGGGTCCTGGGTGAAATCGAGGGAGCAGCAGGGGGAAAAATAAGTGCGGAGGACTAGGTATCTCGTCCCCCGCATTGGAAACGCAGTGCGGAGGACGAGATAACCCCTTAACTGTGGTGGAGGAGGAGGTAAGAGTTGTCATCACAAAACAACGAAGAGAGGGGGGCAAAAATAGACCAAAAAAAAATGTTAATTAGGTATGCAAATTCAATAGTGAGTGCATCAGCAATCTAATAATCTTTGTATAAAAGTACATTAGACACCTGCTTGCTACAAATCTAATATCACCCCAATCACATTGAAACATGCTGTATTTGGGCTCATCATCCAAAATCATTTAACCATCAGTTATTGATCATAAACTCTAGTTTATAGAAATCAAGAGATATACAAAAAAAATAATCCATAACTGGATATTTTCACTGAGAACTCTGCTCGACTTGCGTGTGGCGACTCGAGTGTTTGTTCAGCTGACGTCTGCCTCGTGGATGTGGATTGGCTGATGCCGGTAGGCCGTGACATTTGAATTCCATAACACCTGTACTCAAGCAAAAGACCCGGCTTTGACTCGTCTGTTTTTCAGCTTGAATTTGCCTTCCCCGCATCCACCTAAGGAAGTAGTTATATTCACTGGACACGCGCTAATGGGCACGCGACTGCTCAAGTGCGGTCGCTAAGTGTGGGAGGTGTCTCGCTGTCTAGCGAGATAGCGGGGAGTGGGGAGCTACTTTCCGTTGAAAATTATTGGAAGTTGAACTGATAAACTGAGCAAAAACGAGGCAAAAACTAGGCAAGGCAAGCAGTGTTCTTTTCTAACCTGACATCAGGTATCTGTCATTGATTATATTTATTACGCACAGCCTTTGCCTGTGGCTATAACATTTGCAAGCCTTTGAGTAATATTAACATTCTATCTCACTGTGATTGATATAAGCTTACCATCTCACTTATTAACTTACTGTGATTGTTATAAGAAAACTATTGAAATGTTTAAATTAACAGCAGGCATGCCGAAATTGTGCCCGGATGTAAATAATGCTAACAATCTGTATAGAAGAAAAAAAAAAACACAACTCTCACGACTACGTTGGCTAGAAGAAAAAAAACTATCCAAGACACAGCATAGCCGCCCTTGGTTTATGGACATCCGAGCATTCTATTCCAACAAGGAAAAGCGGACAGCAGATGCCTCCATGAATAGAAAAAGCTCCAATAATACATTGGAGCATAATGTAAAGATAGATGCAGGTCAACCTAAGAACGATGCTTGTACAAAGGCCGATAAGACAACACCCTCTGCTAATGAAATAACCCTGTTTCAGGGCGAAGTCACAGGCCTGACTTTAGAATCAGTCTGTATAGCCGATGGATGACCTATGCCTAGCTCAACAGGGTGCAATAAAGAATGTTACTGCTTCAAGCCCAGTTCTGAAATCACCTGCCATATGCTCTGTACAGGCCCAGAACATACTTCGAGAAGCATACGACAAAATGACATAACTGGCGCAGTTTATGAGGAAGCGATGAGCTTTATGAACATAAGTAATCCCCAGACAAGCGAATCACAAGAAGTACAATACTTATGTTCAAATACAGGCGACCTAATACAATATGAATTTGATCCAAAATCAAATAAGTCGCCCATCAAGTCACATTGTCCTGATGGAAGACAAGCAGTAAAAGCTGGAGAGCCCGATTCATCTCGCTCTCCAGCCTTATTTAATAAATTATTCTCGGGGGACTCGAATATGTCACTCTTTTGTAGCTCCAACCCCCAGAAGAACTACATTTAATGAACCAAATATACATTTTCCTTTTCAGAACCGTGACCGAACGGACAATACACTGACCAATCGAAACTCATTTCCGGAGGTGCCGGTCTTAAACAACACATTGGGTGCAACAGATACAGCCCTATTTTCACTAGCAAAGCTATATTAAACGGAGTGAAAAAGTCAATAAGCAAAATGATTTACTGAGCACGTTAGCAAAAGAATTCAAAAGTCAAACCCATATGGAACAAGTACAAAAGCTTATTGCTGTATTGCTGGAAACATAGCTTAAAGGCCGGTGCCAAACAGACCTGCACAGATATTGCTATTGCTGGGGTTCAAATTGAGAATCAGCAAATAGGCCCTTCATGTCTGGAAGTAACAAATCCAATAGACACAAATAACAAAAAGAATTGGGATGCAACCGAGTCAGGGAAAAATGAGAATAGCAATGAGGTGGAGCCTTTGCCAACACAGGAGGGGGAACAAGCAGAAGGACGTTCATGTGACTCATCCAAGCTAAACACTGATGAGGTAACGACTGAGGATAGAGCCATAAAATCATTCAATCCATTTAACATTTTTGCGAGCTCACACCGGACACAGAAAGATACACAACAAGACACAGGTTTGGGAAAAACACCAACACTGCAAGCTAAAAGTACAAAAGGCAAAAACAGAAAGCCTAACAAGCCAAGGAGGTTTATAAGAATTACCCCTGCAGTGCATGGGGCAAAAATATTCACAAACACTAATAGGCAAGTGCTTGCTCCCATTCAACCTGCCCCCACAAACCGCTAGATGATTTAGCAGTTTTATCTAAATCCTGGGCCAGCGTCACAGATAATGGCTTCCCAACACAACAGAGGAGGTTGATTGAAGAGAACAATGCACAACCTTTTCATGCAAGGCAACCCGGTCAAACAGGTACCATAGATCCCATACAAGTTTCAACACAACAATTGAGGGACAAGTTCAGTCCTTGTAGACCCAGAGAGGCTCTGTCGCTGTTCTCTCCTCCGTGGCACGGCTGTTACGCAAGTACTGAAAAAACTCCACTTAGTCCTTCATTTCTGTCGGGCTTATATAGGGGCTGGAGAGGTTTCAGCCAATCCGGGCTACTGGGAAAGTCCCTTTACTCCCTCCCAGGGCCCACCCCCTCCTTCCCCACTTGCGAGTTGCCATGATGTCTCAGTACACAGCCCCAGCATGAACAGATGTATCCTGTACTTGAGGGAGGGTTGTACCCCCAGGAGCACACGGCAAGTGTATGGGTTCGGGCAAACACGTTCTGCCTCTGAAGCGTTCTTGTAGAGAATGGCTAGGGCCAACTATTCTTCGTCCGGAGCCCCCGTTTCGGAATTAGTAGCATATTGCACACAGCCTGTCAACAGAGGATCTTCGGGGATCAGGTGGTTATGAGCGGGCTGAAATCCAACCGCCTTGACATCCCGCGTCTTCCCCAACGTCCAGTAGGCAAAAGTCCTGATTCTCTATGTCAGCTACTATTCCTGTGTACTTGTGTCACTTGGCAGCACCAGCTCCTAGTTCCCGCTGTCGGACCCCAATACAGGTGGTTCAGCGCGACATGGCAAGGTATGCTCCTCTGCATTCTTACAAACAACAAATCAAAATTAGAGTGAACGCCACACCCATCGTTCACAAGGGCCAGTACCTCACCATCTCAAAGAATAGCTTAAGGGAGAACGTAATGTTCCACTGCAGAGGTTATCATCGAGAGTGCGACAGGCACAGATTGGTTGTCACCCGTGGCATTGGCTACCAAGAGTAATGAAAGTTTGAGGCTTTGTGTCGACTTCTGACCTCAATAGGAACATTTTAGTTGATAGACATCCCCTGCCTATTAGCTCCAAAGCATTGGCTATGCTGGGTTAAAGCCAAGCTGTAACTCAGATTTGTCAGCAGCTTATGACCAGGTACCTCTGGCACCAGAGTGCCAAGAGATCATGGCGTGACACGACTGCCCCTATAGGGCGCGATTTCCTGCCCCTCCCCTCCTTCGACACTAGGTAGGGCTGTGTGGAGTGGGCACAGAATCAACAGTCTTATTTTATGATTAGGTGCCTCAGGCGTTCAGCCTAGCGCTTTGACACAATTGACAAAAATACAGCCAGGAAAATGTTGTGAAGTTATTTTTCGACTTAAACACAACATTCAGAAGCATTACTCAAAAATATGAAACTGACACTTGAAGGTAGCAAGTTAATATATCTAATATCACTTGTTTCCTACCAGTTCTAATTCTCATTACACCTGCTATGGAAGCAGCAATTATAAAAAATATATATATATATATATATATATATAGCATTATTGCATAAGCGAAAAGCATGATTTACATTTACTAAAGAACAAGCACACTCAATCATTTTAAGATACCAGCTTGAGCAACATGGAGTTTATGTTGGTCTACACTAAGCTATGGTATGAGAGGGGAGTGGTTTAACATACCAACGCTTAGTCTCACAAAATGCAAACAGTTTGACTTCCATATTCCAACTCACGCTTGCTGGGCTGCATGCCAATGGACCACAACTTCCTGCCAACCGGGCCTGCTCAAGCCTCTGTTCATGCTGTCTGCTCGGGGGGCCTGCAATGGATGTGCTTCCCAGCCCCCCACAATTTCTTCCGCTGTGTGTGGTTACCCAGTCAGCCTGTGCTTTTTATATTAAACCGGGACTTGGTCTGCCTAAAATGTGTGCGTCATTTCCTCGGCATGGAAAGTTAAAAGTCTAGAGCTTCAACCTGCTCCTGTGCTTTGAACACATGATGTACCAATGTGCAAAATCAAGGGACAGGTGCTGTACTTGACCCTTAGTTTCCCTTAGAGTAAATGGGCTTGCACTTGGGGAAAAGAGCAACATGTGTGATTTGCTCCTAGACCACTTTAAACCTCATAGTAAAGGGGTTTATTTAGAGGTTAAGAGCGACACTTACTTTTGGACACTTGTCTGAACACCACTGTTACAGTCAAGAGGGTCAGTTATACCACGGAGGGGCCCGAGACCCAGAGACCCACCTGGTTGGGGGAATGGTGGGGTCAGGAGATATCTAATCTAGGTGAAGCACAGACGGAGAAATGTAATATGGAACTCCAGGACGGGCCCAAAAGAGTCGGAACGCAGCCTTTCTGCGAAGAAGAAGAGACGCCGACTTTCAAATCTGGCGGCGGTCTGAAAGACATGGAACCTTCGGGCGGACACACGAGAATCAGAACATCGCACTCATGCAGCCGGCAGAGAAATCAAGGAACCTTGATCAGGGAGAGGCGAGGCTGCCGCGGCATAGGGAACCTGCGGGTACTCGGCAGTTGTAACCCACCTGAGAACCGCAGATTATGAAAGACAGCGTTGTAACAACATAATAGAGGAGGACAAAACACGAGACTCCCAGAGACCCACCAAAACCCTTCCAGGAAGGAACTAAGAACTCACCTGGTCGGAGATGACTGGAACAAGGAGCGGGTGGAGGTCTAGGACAGCTTGCAATGCCTCAAGTGAAAAGGGGGCGGGGCTTGGGAGAGTTTATATAGACTGGAGGAGGCAGTGAACACTGGCCTGTTAAACTCTGCCTATATAAAAGACAATGCTGGAAGGCGCAAGGGTGTTCATTCTTGGTTTTGTTGCAGATCGAACCAGAAAGAACATCAGGAGCTGCTGAAGGCTGGTGGGCGTATGAGGACTAGGAGGAGAAGCCTTGCCAGAAGTCCTTACCAGATCCCCTGCAAGGATCAGAGAAGAAGCATAAGCACAGAGAAAGGACATTGCTTCAACTTTTGATTAAAGCTTTTTTTTTTTTTTTTTTTTTTTTTTTAAATAGACCCATTTTAATTTCCATCAAGGCCACCTAGCCGTCTCATTGTCACAACCACGTTTAACCTCCATGTGTATTCTGGGGTCATGCTTCGTGTCCTTGGCTGCTTATCTGCGAAGCAGCATCTCTCGAGTTTACTACAAGGCCATCTAAAACAGGAAGTTGCCACTTGTGGTTGTCTTTCTTCTGTTGGAAAGGAGAAGCTCATTGCCTTTCGCTGAACCCAAAGGGCAAGTGTCTGTGTGTTTCCAGCTTGCAGGCACGTGCGTTAGTCAGTCATATTTAGTCAAGGAACTTATGTTAGCAGAGGCTAGTGTCTGTTCCTGTCCCTTGAAAGCAACTTTTGCATTGAGTGTGTGCTTTCTGCTCAACAAACATTTGTAGCTTCTTACGGTTGCATTTGCTAAAAGTCAGTACTCCAGGATGCAGTTTGGTTTTGGCAGCTACAGTATTCAGAGTTATGGAGAACGTCCTGGAAAAAGAACATTGTGATATTCCAGCATGAGGTGTTAATTCATGCAAACTTAGGGTTTTTTCATGAAGGATTGCCTGTGGAGTTAAGGTGTCCAGTTTTGTTTGGAGATCATGAAAACATTTTTTTGAAGGAATACTCTAGAATGCATGTGCACACTGCTCTCCATCATCCCAAGGCAAAGGGTTGGTTGAGCGTGTTAACAGGTTTCTAAAGGGACGGGTCCAGTTTGCGTTGGTCAGGTAGTGTGCATTTTGTTTGAATTTGAGGCTTAGACACTCCCTGGCGCATTGTAGTTGTCCCTGCCTCTCCTTCCGTGTTAGTACCTGGCCTTGTGTCCTGCTCCCTCCACCGATTGGGCCATCAAATCCCATTAATAGCATAGCCCAAGGGCAGCCCTCTGACCGTGCAGCCCCAGCGGCTAAAGGCCCCAAGGCAAAGGGCAGCTCCATACATGTCTGCAGGTGTCAGCAGGAGAAGCAGCCACCCACCAACATAATCCAAGCCAAATTACCAACTAAACCTCAATCCTTCAGTGACAACCGTGCAGACCCATTGTGCCCCACCACCTGGCTCATTCTCCACACGGAGCACAAGGGAAAGGACAAGCAGTCCTCCCGAGTACCAGGGTGCAGTGTCAAACTCCTACCGCACCCGATCACAATAGCTAACGCTTCCCAACTGCAACCGCATTCAACAAGGTGGTTACAAAGGCATCATACCACCCGTGAACAAGCAGTAGCAACCAGCTGCAGCACCCAGACATGTCAGACGAGGAAGAGACTGCCGTCAACCAGCACCAACAGGTAAGGTAGGCACTATTCTTGCAATCACATTGGTACCAATAACCACTTTAGCATTCACCGCACCATACAACCCTACCACCAGAAAGAAATACAACCACTCACACCCAGCACTAGTAAACCCACTGCAAAGACAAACTAAAAAGAAATAATAACAAAAAAAATTAAAAACACACAAATCGTATTGTGAAACCTTGACACTTCTCCCGCTATACAGGATTCTCTAATTTAGGTTAATTAAATTACTGCTGGCCATTCTGTGGCATCTGGGCCTTTCTCCAGTTGTCTAGGCATCAGGAATCTAGGAGTTTAATTATTGCTTGGCATTCGCCAAAACCTAGATCAGTCTCCCACTCTCTGATATCCTAAATATAAGAGTACCATCTCATTGTAAACCACTTGTGAAACCTAGGCTTCCCATTATCTTGGCATCTCAAACCTCTTGGTATTTATCAGTACCTGCCATAAATGAGTCCTTGCCCCCTCCCCACCAGCTCTTCCCAAACACCCAAAAACACCAAGCAGCCACTAAAAGCAAGTAATAATAACCCAAGTTAACATGCATCCCATAGCCGCCCCCCCATAACCTTCTGTGCCACCCTTCCAATACCTAGTACTCCCTTGGACAGTCCTCCCATAGAAGGAGGAACACCCAAACCCAACCTGAGCAGACAGACACCCTCAGAGAGCATCCAGGCACCTCAACATAAGAGGATAAAATCAACATTATCCAATCACAAGCAAAGACACGTGGGCAACTACCTCTGTAAACTCAATACCCAGACCAACTCCTACCACCAAAAACCCAAAATGCCCCGGCGCAGAACTAGACGCCGACAAATATCAGGAACATAGACCAACCAATACGGATACACAAACTCAACTGCCTCCAGTAGAAGCCACCTCGAATACAGAGCGCACCCCAACAAATAATACAAACATTGCAAGAGAACAATCCCTATACCTTACACCGTACCTCAATACTTGAAAAAGATCCATGCTATCAATGTCTAAACATGCCACCAAACTTTACGACCTTCTATGTAATGGATGTATCGACATCCTATCCGTAATTGAAACATGATAGAGGACAACTACAAGATCACTCTTAACAACTGCCTGTGCGTCCAAGCAAACAGGAAAACCAAAAGAGGCGGCGGACTGGCAATCATCCACAACGAACATCTGGAAAATTAAACATCTATAACTGTGAATCTCTAATCCTTCACCCATTAACAAACCCCAGAACAAACCTGAAATTCATATTGGTATACAGACCTGCAACTTACGAAGCAACCTTCGTAGACTCCTCACGCAAGCAATGTTATGTTATGTTATGTTATTTTGCACTTATATAGCGCCTTATATACCATTGGTATGGTCTGAAGGCGCTGGTAGGTTGAACGCCCTTGGGAACCGCAGTTCAGATCAGTAGAGAGAGTAGGGAGAGTCAAAAAGGTGCGTGTGAGCACCGGATATGTGTGCAGCTCGTGCGGCACTTGTGTAATAGCTGCTTCTTATCGGTAGGTGTGGTGGTTGAGAGATCAGGAGAATGTGTTCGTTCAGGCAGGATTTATCCGGAACGGATGTGGCTGCGTTAGGCCTGAGGAAAACGCCTGGCTGGGGGTGTAAGACCAGCAGTGTTTACATAGAATGATGTGGAGTAAGCGGCGGATGTTCGTATGAGAACAGTTATACCGAATGGTGTCATAGTATCACTGTGTTCTAGTTGAGTGGTGATGTAAAGGAGAGAGTAAGCGTGGTGGTGTGATATGATGGGTTATATGCTTTTTCAATGTGCAAACTTCTAAATGCAACTTTCCAGAGAGGCTACTGGGCGAAACTTCTAAGTACGATTTTCCACACAGAGGCTATTGGGTACACTTCCAAATGTAACTCTCACAGAGGCTATTGGGTACACTTCTAAATGCAATTTTCGCAGAGCATCTACTGGGCACATTTCTAAATTCAAGTTTCCAGAGAGGCTATTGGGCAAACTTCTAAATGCAACTTTCCAGAGTGTCTATTGGATACACTTCTATAATCAACTCTCACAGAATGCTATTGGTAGTACTTATAAATACAACTTTCAAAGCGTGGCTAATGGGCATACTTCTAAATGCAGCTTTCACAGAGGATATTGGGCCCATATCTAAATTCAGTTTTCCACAGAGAGGCTATTGGGCGCACTATTAAAATCAATTTTCCAGCGAGGCTATTGGGAACATTTCTAAATTCAATTTACCAGAGGGGCTATTGGGCACACTTCTAAATGTAACTCTCACAGAGGTTATTGGGTAATTGGGTACACTTCTAAATTTCACAGAGGGGGTATTGGGCACCCTTCTAAGTGCAACTTTCACAGAGTGGTTATTGGGGACACTATTAAATTCACAGCAAGCTTATTGGGCATACTTCAAAATGCAACTTTCCAGAGTGTCTATTGGGCACACTTCTTAATGCAGTTTCACAGAGTGAGTATTGGGCACACTTCTAAATGCAACTTTCACAGAGGATCTTGGGCACACTTCTAAATTCCATTTACCAGAGAGGCTATTGGGCACATTTCTAAAATTCAAGGAGAGGCTATAGGGCACACTTTCTAAATGCAACTTTCACATGCTAACATTCACAGTTCTATCTAGATGCGGCGCAGGCCAATATTCACAATTCCATCTAGGAGTGGACATGCTAACTTTCACAATTCCATCTAGGTGCGGACATGCTAACTTTCACAATTCCATCTAAGAGTGGACATGCTAACTTTCACAATTCCATCTAAGAGTGGACATGCTAACATTTCTCAATTCCGTCTAGGTGCGGACATGCTAACTTTCACAATTCCATCTAAGAGTGGACATGCTAACTTTCACAATTCCATCTAAGAGTGGACATGCTAACATTTCTCAATTCCGTCTAGGTGCGGACATGCTAACATTCACAATTCCATCTAAGAGTCGACATGGTAACATTTCACAATTCCGTCTAGGTGCGGACATGCTAACATTCACAATTCCATCTAAGAGTGGACATGCTAACATTTCTCAATTCCATCTAGGTGCGGACATGCTAACATTCACAATTCCATCTAAGAGTGGACATGCTAATATTTCACATTTCCGTCTAGGTGCGGACATGCTAACATTCACAATTCCATCTAAGAGTGGACATGCTAATAGTTCACATTTCTATCTAGGTGCGGACATGCTAACTTTCACACTTCCATCTAAGAGTGGACATGCTAACTTTCACAATTCCATCTAACGTTAGGTTTGAGTGACACCTGTATAGTGGGAGAGAGGCCTATCAATGCAGTTTGGAGAAACAGACAATACACTTTGGGCACGGCGGCCCTGCTGAGTTTGAGACACCTGTATAGTGGGAGAAAAGCCTATCAGTGCAGTTTGGAGAGCAGGCAATGCAATTTGGGCACGGCGGTCCTGCTAGGTTTGAGACACCCGTACGGTGTGGGAGTGGGCTATCAATGCAGTTTGGAGAACAGACAATGCACTTTGGGCACGGCGGCCCTGCTAAGTTTGAGACACCTGTATAGTGGGAGAAAAGCCCATCAGTGCAGTTTGGAGAACAGACAATACACTTTGGGCACGGCGGCCCTGCTAAGTTTGAGACACCTGTATAGTGGGAGAAAAGCCCATCAGTGCAGTTTGGAGAACAGACAATACACTTTGGGTACGGCGGCCCTGCTAAGTTTGAGACACCTGTATAGTGGGAGAAAAGCCTATCAATGCAGTTTGGAGAACAGACAATACACTTTGGGCACGGCGGCCCTGCTAAGTTTGAGACACCTGTATAGTGGGAGAAAAGCCCATCAATGCAGTTTGGAGAATAGACAATGCAATTTGGGCGCGGCGGCCCTTCTATCAAATGCAGTTTGGGGCAACGGGGTTAGGTATCTGGTGTAAAGCTGTACCTCTCCCAACCCCGGCCCTCCTACCTTACTGGTCCTTGTAGTCGCTGGTTGACGGCTGGTCACTGGGGTGGCTTCCCCTGTAGACACCTGCTGACACTTCCTGGAGTTGCCTCTGTTGGAGTCGCCCTTGGCCTCGGGGCCCTTAGCCGCTGGGGGCTGCCGGGCAAAATGGAGGTCGGGGGCCGAAAGCACTCACCTGCCGATGATTTTTTAGGAGGCAGTGGGCGCCTGCAGCGCGGGTCGCTAGACCCTGGGCCCGGAAGCCCAGTAACCAATCACGGGCGGTGGGCGGGTTGGGAGGCGGGAGGGAGCAGGGCCACGCTCGGGGAAGGGATGCGGGATGCGGTGGGAAGGGGGGTCAGCGGGGCAAAATGGAGGTCGGGGGCCGCAAGCACTCACCTGCCGATGATTTTTTAGGAGGCAGTGGGCGCCTGCAGCGCGGGTCGCTAGACCCTGGGCCCGGAAGCCCAGTAACCAATCACGGGCGGTGGGCGGGTTGGGAGGCGGGAGGGAGCAGGGCCACGCTCGGGGAAGGGATGCGGGATGCGGTGGGAAGGGGGGGTCAGCGGGGCAAAATGGAGGTCGGGGGCCGCAAGCACTCACCTGCCGATGATTTTTTAGGAGGCAGTGGGCGCCTGCAGCGCGGGTCGCTAGACCCTGGGCCCGGAAGCCCAGTAACCAATCACGGGCGGTGGGCGGGTTGGGAGGCGGGAGGGAGCAGGGCCACGCTCGGGGAAGGGATGCGGGATGCGGTGGGAAGGGGGGTCAGCGGGGCAAAATGGAGGTCGGGGGCCGCAAGCACTCACCTGCCGATGATTTTTTTTTTAACCAACCTAGCCATCGAGCAGAATCACCCGATTATCCTCAGTGACCTCGACAACTGGTTCAATGAAGAAACCACAACCACACAAAAATCTCTAGCCAGCCAACTAGCAACAATGAAATTACATCAACTAGTCAAAGGAGCAACCCACACGGCAGGACATACACTAGATGCAATCTTGACCTACCAAAATATCTCGGTTCCACAAATTCAGATCCTCTGGAGCGACCACCTCATCATTCCCTTCATGATCATGCTGGCCACACCAATAATCAAATAACTGAATAAAAAGAAGCTGGAGAACCATCAAAAACTGCAACTTAAACTTCTGGAAATCAGCAAACCACAAGCCACATCTATGAACGAAGATGGAACAAAAATATATATACACACAACTACTTCATGACAATAGACAAGATCGCCTAAGAAAAACCTTTTACCCAATCACGCAAGACAGCAAAATGGTTTACCCCGCTACTCAGTGGCATGAATAGGAAAAACCAAAAACGTGGAACTAGAATGGAGGATCAAAAACAACTGTGCCAAGAAATTCAAAATTCCAACATATCCGCTCATACAAAAAGGAAATACGACAATAGAATCTTCAAAAGCACCAAACACCCATAAAGAAACAAAATAATTTTTTTTAATTAATTTAAAAACCACCTGGCTGCAACAACATTCCAATACCATCGAAGAAACTAAGCAATGTCCTCGCAGACCATTTCAAAAACAATATCATCATCATCCAACAGACCATACAAAGGAGGCCATGCGACTAGAATATGCAACCCACCGGTACGAGGAACACCCAAACAAACTCTGAAGTTTCCCCCAAATATCAGCAGAGATATTCGTCAAACTAGTAAACAAAAGCAACAACGGATCCCTGCCCCCCCCCCCTAACCCCCAGACCTACACAAACCAATCCTCTCACAGGGAACATCCATGGACTAATACACAAACGTCTTCAACCCTCAATCTCAACAGGGAAAAGTGTCACAATCCTTCAAATCAGCACACATCAAGCCTCTCCTCAAAGACACAGCAGGAAACTTGGAGGACCGCTCCAATTACAGACCCATCTTCAACAGCCTGTACCCAGTGAAACTACTTGAAACATACATCTATAAAATAACCCAAGAATTCATAGAAGAGCACTGCTTATTGGACCAGGCACAAGTAGGCTTTAGACCAATTAGAGGAACGAAACAGCACTTCTCTCAATCTGGGATGATCTAAAGGCAAATGCAGACTGAGAAAAATAGTACTGCTCCGATATCGCTCTGCAGCATTCGACAGTTAACCATGACATCCTCATCAGGCGATTGGAAGAAATTGGAATCACTGACCGTGCCTTACTATGATCAAATCCTTCCTAACAAACAGAACAAAAACCACATGGATCAAACCTTTCAAATCCAACCCGAGAATCCTCATGCGGACTACCACAAGGATCATCTTTCTCCCCATTATTTTTCAACATTTACCTGTCTCAACTAATCAAGATCATTAAAAGACACGGCCTCACCCGTTATGGCACACACAGACACAAAAGAAGAAGAAGAAAAAAATATATAACAGAGTTGCCTTCATCAAATCTACAGCTGGATGAACTCTAACTACCTCAAACTCAACCCAGGCAAAATAATGATCTTCACCAACACCACCCCTCCCCCCTCTCCCCCCAGGAAAAAAAAACACTGCATCCCCTGGCCAACAGAACAACCACAGCCCCTTCAGCAACTGTAAAAACCTGGGACTCCTGATGGACAAACTTATTATAGACCACAAATAATTGCTCTAGTCAAGAAATGCTTCCTTCTCCTGCGAGCAGTAAAAAGGATGCTACCATTCCTCTCATTCGCCAACAGGACACTCACCGCCATTGCTCTCGTGATGTCCAGAGTACACTACGCCAACAGCATAAATAGGGGCATGCCAGAACTACTTCTAAAAAAAACTCCAAAGCATACAAAATGCAGCGGCCAGATTGCTCCTCAAACTACCGCGAAGAGAACACATCATACCGGTTCTGAACATGCTACACTACCTGCCAATGAAACAGCAAATACAATTCAAATCCACGGCCAAGGCGCAGTGTTCCTAAGAGAATTTTTTTTTTTTATGTCCACCGCCAAATAAGGCCACTCAGATCTAGTAGCGACATCCGGTTGGAACCAAAACCATACAACAAAAGAAAATTCAGACGATTCTCTTTCTCACACCTCGCCACAAAAAATCTGTAATGAGCTACCAAAGAACATACATAACACAAGAGATCACGTCCTATTCAGAAAACCCAATCTTGGCTCTTCACCCCATAACTATGCCTATGGGGCGCACATGCAGCTGAAACAATACTGAGAGGAAACCGACCCTCCATCTCCCCAAGCTACCTCCCATCAAGTGAAGTAAGGGAAGAATAATCTACAGTAGATAATCAATTGAAATCACAGATCGGGTTGGAAGGGTAAGGGTGACATGTCACTAACACCTTAGCCGACAAAGTAAACACAGGCAGCAATGGATCCCTGACAGGAAATAGGAAGGGAGCAGATGACTGTAAAAAATACAGCACCAATACCAGAGTGGGGAACAATGCACACCTCAACCTAGTACACAAATGCCGAAAATAACAGTTGGAAACTTGCCACGCCATCACTCCTAACAATTAGGCGGACAGAAAAAAAATATGCCTACTCTAGAAGACAACCGGATACATAGAACAAGAATTATAAAGGACTAAAGCATATACAACCCACCAACCCAAAAGCTCAAATAAATTTCTGCATACATATCTCACACAAAAATGCACACAACCACCTTATCGCACAGCAAACCGCACACGCTACAAAAAACACAACTCACACCAACAGCACACGAAGACTCACATCAATCCGATATTCACACCCACGTTCAGCGCAGCTGCCAACACAACACCACCTTTTCTCACTTTAGTACTCCCTCTTCACCCTACTAACCCCACCCCTCCTTGTTTGCAGATCCGCCAGAACGCCTGGGGACCAATTCTGTTGGCGACGGTGCGCGATACAAATACCTTTAACATTAACATGTCAGGTTGTTTTAAGACAGCCAGATTATGTGGGCCTATTGCACTAAACCACATTCTGTAACAACGGCGCCCCCTTTTTTTTTTTCCTTCCACTGAAGCTGCGTGAGCCTGGCAACAAATTGTGTCTGGGATGGATGTGGATGCCAGTTCCTGTGTTGGTGGATTGCGAGTGTACTGGAGGAAGGGCAGGAGCATTATAGAAGGGTGTTGATGATTGTTAAGTCCTGTGCATGTGCGCTGGGCAATTTGGTGCTGGTCAAAAAACAAAGGATGGGTCTCGAGTGTCTTGAGGGGATGTTTTTTGGGTCCCAAAAGAATCACTGCTGTTAGGAACAGGGTGTTGACGACGTTTGGTCGATGGGCAGGTTGGCGCCATAAAGGCGGGTCGGAGGATGGTGGTGGTGTGGAGAAGGCTGTCATGGGGTCCGAGTAAATTAGAGGGTGGAGAGAGTACCCACGCATTTCCCAAAATAAATGTGTATGTTGTCGTTTTACATTTTTGCATTAGACTAGTACTTGGGTTTCAGTCAGGGTTTTAACTGCTTTATTTGCATTTCGTTTTTTTTAATTTTTTAATTTTTTAGTAATGTTCCTTTCTTTTACTATTGTCTTGGATTTACATTTTCCTGTTTGATTGGGGGGGTGAGGAGGGAGGGGTGGAAAGAGATGTTGGGTTGCAAGTTCCAGTTCGGTTTGCTTCCAGTATTATTTTGGCAACTTGGCTTAGGGGCTACTGCACTCCCCAGTAAGTCCTTACCTGCAAGTGCCTCCCACACCTTTTGAGTAACATATTGGGGCAACATGACATGCAGTGCAATTTGGCCCTTGCCAGCGAGAACAAAGGCCATGCTGACTGGCCACGGCCGAAGGCCATTGCACTGTATAAAAACTATGGCATAACAAATCCCTTGAAATTCACTGAAGAAAAAAAATAAAAAAAACACCTTCATTAAAAAGGTGCAATTACGTTGCGCAGATTTAACGCAACAAAACCCTTCACATTCAACAGCTGCGTGAAGTCACGACCAGCTTTCCCGTTGCAAAGCCCATGAGCAAATACATATTAAAAGAGAAGGGATTCACAACGACATGGCTTCCTAAATCGGCTGAAGGGTTTTGTTGCGTTAAATCTGCGCAATTTAACCGCACCTTAACAAAAGGTTTTTTCTGTGAGAATAAAAATAAAGACATTCTAAGTTTACAAAAGGTCACATGGATGTAAATAGATTTCAGCTAAACTGTAGATTTGAAGCACGCTGTGCACTGACTCCTCATTCCCCAGAAGTAGTTCCTGCCTCCTAGGAAATATGCAACACCTAGAAGTGTTTAGCACCTGCACGCTCCGAGTATTATTTCAATCCCTCATGATTCTTTCTTCCTCACCAAGTGATAGATTGGCAAGGATAAATCGGCAACACAATGACTCCTTGTTGCATCAACCTATTTGTCTGAAACAAATACTTAGTGAATTCTAAATGAATAAAACCAATTACAAACTTTTAAACAAATTATATACATGGGGATTTCCCCATTACACTGCCACTCGAGACCTTCACGCTTAGCCATCACCTCCAGGTTGAACTTTCTCATTCATAGATCACATTTAACGTGTGGTAGACTGATCAGAATACTGTTAAGGGGGGTCTGGAAAGGTCCACCTAAGAAAAGCGGTTCACGTTGCGCACACCATATTTGTTACTGGGGGGAGCAGCGAAGTTCAATTTACATTGCGTTTTTCACGCACACAAAGAGATAAAAGTAAAAATCAATCAGGGTATGGTGTGCCACGAAGCGCAGCAACAAGGAGCTTCATAATGTGCATGCGGGGAAGGGGCTTTGTCATGAAAAGCCCATTGCGAAGAAACACGCATGCATTAATATACACACATGGGTAATTCACAAGTCTATATGCAATGTGCCCTTTTCATAAATTGGTTAAGTTCCGCAGTTAGGGTTTGCGAGGCGAATTCTGATGACTGGAAAAATCTGGTTTTGCAGGATTTGCACACCGAAGGAAAGGTAATAAGTAGCCGCGACATTAAGCAGATTGCCAGCCCAGGGTTTTTATGGCTTGCCAGTATCACAGAAAGAACATGCAATCTTTTTAGTGCATGGGAGCTTATTTATTGATCAGGGGAATACGGCCATTTGCTTCTTGACCAGCAAAAAACCTGGGGTAAAGGGATGCCTGAGGCCAGAGATACCAATACTTCATGGGTTCCGATTGTTTTCTCAGGATGTGACCAGAGGCCATGCGTATTAAATTGGTAGTCATTTAGATTAGTATTCGGAGGACGCCAGCAAGTCGGGATGGGCGAGATGGTCATCACCAGTTCAAAGGGAATCTGCATTTCTTCCCCTCGCCATATTGTTTGAAGTTCTCTTACAAACCATGTGCAACTACATCCAGAATTAGGCGGTCTCAGGCCAGCTGGGGCTTGTGTTTATATGTGAATGTGTAACTGTGCGAAGTCATGACCTACCACGGACCAATCCTAAAGGGGGTGTGTTGTACACATGAGCTGAAGATGTGACCAACAAGAACGGGGGAACTGGAGAAAGTTTGGATTTCTTTTGTATAGGTTTTGACCAATCCTGTGTGGATGTGGTTTGTAATAAAATATATGGGAGTATTTTAACTGTTGCAAAAAAACTAAAATGTATGAAATGTGTCAACATGTGCGTTTCAGGGAGATTCAGGTTAGTTTGACTCCATAGAATCATCCTAAACTTGCTTTATGTACAACCGCAAACTCACTTAAGTGGTGGGCCTGCTTTGAATTAAAGTGATTAATGGACTATCCACACATTTGGCATCCTTGGGTGGTTCCTGTATGCACAACCATCTGCGTTGCTTCTCTGCAGGGACCAGTCTTTCATGCACGATAAAAGGAGGTCCACAGGCGCCATATTGGTCGAGAGGCCTCTGCATTCCCCCGGAGTCGTACCTTGGTCCAGCTGTGCAGGGTGAATTAAAAGGAGCAGCATTTCAGAGCGCTTTGGGTTCATGCAAGTGCACTTTTGGTGGGTAAAGCAAGGAGGAAAATGGGGAAAGAAGGTAGTTTCTTCGATTTAACAATTTGGTAAAGGTGGAATCGGAATGTATGTGTGGGGTTAGCCAAGGTTGCAGGGATTGAAAGGGTGAATGCTTTGACGGAATGAGTGAGCCATTTTATGTTGCAAGTCCTTCGCATATATTTATACCTAGTTTTATATTTTAGAGGTGTGAGGTTGTATCCCCACCAGTACGTCCATTGTGAGGTTTGTCCAGATACCCTTCAATGTGCTTATCTGGAGCCCTCACCTAGGGTTGAGGTGGCATCTTATGTAAAGTCCATCCGCAGATACCATCCTTAAGTATACCCATGGGACCCTTCATTTTACATTGACAGTACTGACGGAGCCTTTGCCTCGCTTTTCTTGGTTAGTCAAAGTAGTGAAGGGAATCTTCCTGTAGTCAGGAAAAAAGATTGGAGGAGTAGAAAATACCATACTGGTAAGAGGAGAGCAAAAGCAGAGGTGTTGTAGTGTAAAACATTGTGCTCCTTCTCTGCTCAAGTGAAGGAGATAGAGATATTGGCTGGCGTGTGTTTTTAGGATAAAGATGCTGTATTTTTTTGATGCTGTATTTTGTTTCAGAGTGAGAAGTACAATTAAAATAGCTAAGCGAGGTGATGCAGTAAAAGAGAGCAAAGAGTGATTGTGTAGGAAGACTAAGAAACCGGGAAGCGGGAAATGGTGGGATTCCTTGGGTGGAGATTTTGTGCGCAGGTGCAGTTTCAGTGTTATTTTTATTGACAATATTTTGGATAAATTGGGGTGGAGTGTGTAGACTCCGCTGAATCAATTAGGTCAGGTACCTCCTGGCTATAATGTGAAGATTTTGAAGTACCATCGGGAATGGCTGCGGGAAACTAAGGGCAAACTGCTAAAATTCTTGGCCTACTGAGGGGACATAAGGGATATTGGAAAACCTGCACCCTTTTTTTTATTTTTTTTTTAACTGCAAGGCACAATGGTTCAAAATCAGAGAAGCGGTAAGACATCTTAGCGCTACGGAGGATGTATGAGAAAGGCAGGAAGGCCCATAATGTTAAAGTCTCAGAGGAAGTGCCGAAAAAGGAGGGTGCAGGAGTTCCGTCCGCACTGCCCAGATATGGGCGCTATCCTTTATCGCTACACAGACAGAGTTCGAAACTCGGTTTTTTCAAGTGGCCCCTCCAGTGGTTGCGAGACAGACAGGCAACGTCTCCATCAGCTAAGATTCCTAATAAAATTGGATATTGAGGAATAGCTCATTCAATGGTTAGGGCTGTAGAAAAGTTTGAGAACTGAGAGGGGAAAGGAATAACTCCCGACTGCTAGGTTAGGAGAGGGGTTAAGGGTGGAGGAATGAGGAAGGGTGAGGCCACCAGCCAGAAGAGAAGATGGAGGGTTGAGAATGAGTGAGAAAGGGGAAGATTATGCCTTTTACTGCTACAATAGATAGGCCGCGTAGAGACAGGAGCGGAAAGAATTGAAAGATGCGCCGAGACTAGCAGAAGAAGAGTTCGTGCGGTTAGGACCGTAGCGAAGTGAAGCGCAGGAAGAGGTGAATAGACAGAGAACGGAAGGTGGAGGTTTGGACAATTTGTTAGGTTGTATAATCAGTTTTAAAGAAGTCAACGTGGATCTGGATGATGGAAGTATTGCTATGGGTACAGGATTAGAGCACAGGAGCTGGCACCCTACGGTAATGCCGAGTATGCTTCCGCGACTGTAGAATTATCGGAGGAAGTGATAGAAAATGAAGGTGAATGGGAGTCGGATGTTGAGCAGGGAGAGCAGGGTGTAGCAGCCCCACATCCGGCTCCAGTAGCAGCGACAGAGTACACAATGGAGTCTTAGGATGCACCGTGGTACTCGCATGGCCTTAGCAAGTAGGAGAGAGATGGGGAAGTCCCAGTAAAAGCAGGCCTAACAATTTCCATTGCTTCAGAAGCAACAGGGAAAGGCGTATTCGGTCCCATAGTCGCACATGGACCAGAATAATTTGATGGACACTCGCTCACTGCAGGGGTTGTGAAGTGATGTATGCATTAGATAGAAAAACTGCTGGTGTCATGCTGGCCAGAGGGATACAAAAAACGTATTCATGGCTCTAATCAGGGAACGGTCAGAAAAGCTTGGAGTCAAGCAGGGATCCAAATGTTTTGGATACAAATACCCACGATGGAGCAGCATTTAATAATTATAGGGCGCAGGTATGGGAGGGGGGGGGGCCTGTGGGTTATGTATCCCGATACACCCAATATTAATTCTATTCTGACCAAAACAATGAAATTAGATGATCATGCCGCGCACATCCAGGTTAAGTCAGGTTATGTGGAAGGCCGAGATGGGAGATGCTTGGGATAAGATGTGGCAATTTTAAACCACATGCTAAAGGGACTTCCTAAGGAAGGCCAGCATGATCTAGATAAAGTAGTAGGGATGGAAGCCACGAGTTAGCCAGAAATTCAGGCACATTGTGCCTTTTTGCAAAAAGAGGCAAGAGAAGGAAAAGGTGATAATGGGCACATAAAGATAGCAAACATCTGTTTGGAAGGAGCAGGGATTACCAGCTCTATGGAGAGACAACAGGGACAATCTGGCATGACAAGGTTGGATGGACGGGTATGCTCCCGGTCCAACGCAAATGAGAGGTTTTCCAAGGGGTAGAGGAGGATTTTCATGAGACAAATTGGTCATTTGGCAGGTTCTTAGAAATGGGGCACTGATTTAACGGGCCAGTGGGAAAGCACTATGGAGGGTTGCATGGGGTTCAGTAATGGTTGTGCGGAAGGATGAGACATGTGACATGAGATTATCAAAACAGGCCACAGTATTTTGGAGCTCAGCAAATGCAATCCCTGACCATGCCATATGCCCCACGCTCTGTGCAATCACAGCAGGCTTGGGTTGGACAGAACCCAGCGACTGGGGCTGCACAGACATAAATGATTCAACAGACCATGCCACCATAGGCACCGGTACAGACAGGGAGAAAAAAATCCTTTATCTCAGTAATGAGTTGACATTCTTGGGGTAATCAGTAATGGTTTCCCCGCACCCCTGAGAAAACTTGGCCTGGGACCCTTCTCTTGTGGCCCGGGAAAGCAAGACTCTTTCTGATCCAGCCCATGGTGGTGGTGTTCTGTGGGAGGATCACATGAGGGGCACTGAAGACAGGAGGAATGGGAAAAACCCTTATCAACTTCCTGAAACTACCCCCCGCATCCCCTAACCTTCTGATGGCTTATTGTAAAATAGAAGAAACCCCAACTACTGGGACGAAGAAGAGGGCAAAAAAAAAAAAAAAAAAAAAAAAAAAAAAAAAAAAAAAAAAAGTACAATGCTGCAGGAGCGGTCAGATAGTTAATAGTAATGACGACCAACACACCCGAGGGAGATGGAGGCTTAAAAGGCCCCCTCAGGTGTAGGACATGAAAAAGAAGCAAAAGCAAAAGGAGTATCAAGCTGGTGATTTGTGCAGGCAGCAGACGCTTAAGCTGGAGGAGGGAGACACAGACCACCATTAAGCAGAAACTAGCCGCCGGTCCTGTATGGGTATAAGCATCCAGAAGCCTGAAGTGCAGAGGTCACTCAATGGGAAGCATGCGAGAGGGAAGCTTGCCCCCCGATGACCTGTTCTGCAGGTTTCACAGCAGGAAGTGAAAGCGAGGGATGCTCTGGTTCCCATGAAGCTGTCTCCAGTGGCTGGCATGCACCGGAGGACCTCAGGAGCAAAAGGAGCTCCAGTTGCAGATGGCGCGAGCAACAACAGCCCAGGAGAAGCAGTCTGTGGGGTTGCGAGAAAGCTGCAGAAGTCCTAAGGGCAGCAAGGAGGAATCAGACACACATGCCTTACCCAGAGAGGTCAGACTTGCAGTACCCACTCGCGTGTCCAAGGCAGGCGTTCATCAAGTAAACAGCACTCATGAGAGAAAGTGGTCATGAAAGTGATTTTGAATGCTGAACTATTAAAAAGCAGCAAAAGCTGTATTTGACAAAACCAAAAAACTAGCTTTAAGTGTGTGAGTTTGTGGCATAGGCAGCAACCCGAGGGGGCGATATAAGAATACATGCAACCATTGCCCAAGCAAAGAGGCCAAAATCAGGGTAATTCAAATCCAACAGGGGGCCAATGAAAGGGACAAATTGTGAAACGTGTTACCCACACTTCGTAAAGCATTAAGCAAAAACCGGTATACACCCACATTGCTAAAGCCAAACGAGAAACAGATCTTATCCTTGTCAGTAATTGATTACTTGCACAGTGGGGGAAAACGAGTGGCAAAAAGTCTGCCCTTCTTGTAAAGGTTATTCAGATTTAGAGGAGCATTATTTGCGGAGATGTATTACTAAGCACCAATGTGAAGCTTGTTTTCCCTGAAGAGTTGTTAAATGTTTGAAACTGCAAAATGATGAATAATGTGAATCTCTTGTCAGTTGGTTTTAACCACAAAAGCACTTGTGAAATGCTGCTGTTCGGGGAGGGGGACTATAACCGGATGGCAAACCTTTGGAGAAGTAGGCTGGCATGGGAGTAAACCAGGTGTAAGTGCTATAAAGTAATCCCGACAGACAATATTGTGTTGCTTACAGTGCTGAAGAAAGAATGGTGTAAAGCAGTTATATTTCTTTAGAACTTTTCAGTTGTGGCAAATCATCCTGACCAAGACACTGGGCTTCATTAGCACCATGGTTGCTGCCGGTATTTTACCATGTACGCCTTGGTGGATGGCAGAATTACCACCCTACTCCAAGGTGAGCGGGGGCGGTAATTCCCCCATTCACCAAGGCCCTTCCCCATTCCCATGTTTGCCCCCATAGGGCATAATGGGAATGGGGAAGGCGCTAATTACGGTACCCAAGGTTCCTTTGCGGCACCCTACAGGTCCCGCAAAGGGAACTCGTAGTAAGGCAGTAAGGGTTAACGGTCATCGGTAGCATTACCGGTGACAGTTAACCCTTAACGCCTTACGTGTAATGAGGCCCAATGATTGTTGCTATTGACAAACTGAGAACATGTTCTTTATTTGAAGAGGATACATATTAGACTTGTTCAAGGAAGAGAAATAACTATTTTCTTTGTTGAATCCTTGAAGTATTGGAACTTTGTTGACAAGTTGAAGTTGCAAAGAAATGTTAGAACTTTGTGGCAAACTAAGGATTTCCTTTATGGAACCTTGGAGATAATCCTACCTAAATCTGGGGATAGGAATTCACCCAGGTTATAAAGGCAGACTGCTGTTACATGAAGTACTCAATTGTTACTAATTTTGATGTCTTTGAACTGCCATGCATTACCTCATGTAATTCTAGTATGTGTAAGTGAGAGTCACTGATATCCTTTGAGTGTTTCCTTTAGTTTATTTTAGGCAGGGAAATCCTCCCCAGGGTAGGAATAGTGAGGAGTTTATCCAACCTAATTTAATAAAATGGCATTTATTGAAAATCTAACAAAGTTGTCCACCTTAGATTTCTGGCCCCTCACATTACACTGGAGCAAGTGTTTTTGGGAGGGGAATGCTTTCTCACTGCCTGGTGCTAATATGTACCATGTTTAGGACAGCCCACAGGGATCACTGATGTGTCTGTCCCATTACCAGCGATCCAGAAGAGGAACTCCGATAGGTGTGCAGGTAGGTGACCGAACATTTTCATTCATGGTCGATAGTGGGGCTACAAAATCTTGCATCAAGGAAGGGGAGTTCCCCACAGGCAAAACGATGGACACAGGGATTCTCCTGGGCTATCCTGTCGGTACCTTACACGTATTAAGGTGCATCTGCTCCTTTGTTGTATTGCACAGAACCTGGTGAATCTCTTGGGCAGAGATCTCAGTCGACTCCACATGTCGATTGCTATCACAGAGAAACTCTAAACTCCAGGTTTGTATACAATAAGAGAAGCAGCACTTTTGCATGCATACTGTAGTGACAGCGCAATAAGTGAGTACCTGTACATCAGACAGTTTCTTTATGGGGTAATGGTTTTGTTGAGTTGGGTCCTGGGAATTTGACATCAGACATGGTGGGTACCGATTGAGTTTGTTTGGCCTACTGTGCTGCAGGAGGAAACACCAGGCACCATTGTTACCATTCTCCTATCTCCTAGAAGCAGTAGTTATCAAGAAGAACAGAGTGGTTCTCTCAGACCCTGATGATAAAGGCAGAGAGTGGTGCACAGATTTGAGTATTGATCCGACCTTATCGCTAAGGGAGGTGTCCCACTAGCAATTGTTTTGAAAAAACGAAGACATAGGAGAGATGGTTTTTGCGATTGGGGTTCCTTGCCAGATAGTGATAGAGCAAATGGGAAGTACCACAGACCATGCTCATCATTTAGAAATACATCACCACATTGGAAGGAGGATTTGGAAAAAGTGCTGGACCATTTGTGGACCATCAATTCTCATGATGCATGTCTGAAAAACAGGATGTGTGATTACCATGGGTTAAGCAATACCCCCTATGTCCAGAAAGGCAGGCAAAGGGTTTGTGGCCCCATGTACCACGGACATCTACCCTGTGAAGAAAGCGAAGGGCTCCAGTTGAAGGATGGTCCAAGATTTGCACCCCCTCAATAATAGAGACAAAATTCCCAGTGGTACCAATCCTACTACCATTCGCTCCAATATCCCTACTGGGTCAACCCACTTGACTGATGTAAAGAATGCATTTTTGCCATCTCGTTACATCCAGGTTTCTAAGTATCTCACAGTGTTTACTTATTGTGGTCAGAGATGCGAGGTTGCTCCAGGGGTGCTGGGAATCTCAGTGTTTCAACAGGATGGTTCAAATGGATTTAGGGTATTGACATCTGTCCATTATGTGGAAGATTTGCTAGTGTGTAGCACTTCAGAAGAGCAGTGTCCAGGAGATTCCATAATGCTGCTCACCCTGCTTGCAGAGAAGGCAGGGTTTGAAATTGAGGGGAACTGGGAGCTATTTTTCTCCAGAGCCTGGCTAGCTTGAAAACCAACAGCTACCTTTGGCTCCTAGAGCCAACATTCCTTCCAAACATATAAATGTGACATTAACTGAGTATTTGAGAAAGTTAAGAATAATTAGAACACGTCTAATACTCATTTTAACACAATGGTTCATATAAACTGGACAAAAAGGCTACAAGAGCATCTCTGGTACCTCCTGTGTACAGGATGATGCCCAACACCCAGGAGCTGGTTTTAGCTCCTGCTCTTGGAATCTCAATTTCAAACCCTGGAAAGGGTACAAAGTAGACAAAGAAAAAATACAGTACTCCCAGACAGAGATAGTACACTTGGGGCAAGTGATATCGCCCGCAGGAAGGAAGGCAATGCCAGAGACACTGTGGTTCAAAATACAACTGAACCGGTTGAGACAAATGCAGCTGTTTTTGGGACCAACTATTGTAGATCTTGGATCTTTGATTACTCTAGTTATGTGAGGCAATACTGCAGGGACTTAAGAAGTGCAGAAGGTGAAGGGTTTGATGGAATTGTATGAAGAAATTGTGCCTTGCTTTCAGGAAGGCAAGGCTGTGATCAGCAATGCTCCGGTCTTAGCATCCCTGAACTACAAGAAACCAGTTATCAGTTTTCTCAATTCAACGGGAAGGTGAGGACAGCTGTCCTGGCCCAGCAAACACCTCTAGGCCATAAACCTTTGGCACTCTCCGACCCAGTGATTCAGGGACAGATCCCTTGTGAGCAAGCTTTAGCATTGTCAGCTTTTGCAATTCAAAAGTCTCCAACCATACTATGGGTTGCCCAGTGACATTGTACGTGGAGCATGCAGTCTTTGTGAACTTGGACAAAGCCAAGTCAACTTTGACGACCGAAAGAGTTTCAGGGTGTGAGGTTATTCTATCAAATGCATCCATGCATCCCGTCTGGTGTCACCTAGTCAATCCTGCAACATTTGTAGCCAAACCAGTGAAACCTGATGACATTGTCCACAATTGTGCAACATATGAGGGAGAAGAGGTAGAGAGGACAAGTGTTATGAAGGATGCTTTTGAGTGAGGCAAGGTCCTTTTAGTTGATGGGTCCTCGACAATCAAGACACTGGTGAGAAGTAGAAGTGTGCAGCAGTCGCATACCTTGGGGAATGGGGGGGAAAATACAGGTCAGACTGAAGAAATGGTTGCCTTCACATTAATCCACACAAGCAACGCAACCAGTGGCACAAGAGGGACTAGAAATAAGTAATGGGAAGGCAGTCGCCATGTATTCAGACGATGCGTATGCTACCTCCACTGTGCATTCAGGCTTATCAAAGTGGCAGAGAAGAGGGTTTAGGAGATCTGACGGGACCCCTGTCCAGCATGCTGCACTGCTATTCAGATTCATCGAAGTGCTAATCCAGTCAACAGAGGTAGGCATTGTTAAGTGTGCTACGCATACTAATCGTACTAACTAAATAGCACTTGAAAATGAGGACACAGAAAGGGCGGCGAAAGAAGCCATATTTGCGCCATTCCCAGACCCCAAGAAAATGGAACAGTGTCCCAGTAGGTACAGTTGCCAGCTCCATACACCACTGTCCCTTTGCTTCAAATTATAGAAATGCAGGCAAAGGCACTTAAAGAGGAACAGGAGCTTTGGGCAAAGAGGATGTACCCTCTCGCCCGTGGATTTGCTGTGGAGACAGGAGCTTACGGGGAAGTTAGTTATGCCCGTAGAATTGCTTCTTGTTGCTCTAGTCTAGAGCAACTACATTACCCAACGCACACTTCTCAGTGAGAAATTGGAGCAGAGCTCTAGGAGGAATGGTTCATACCAAACCTCCAGGAACATGCAAGGAGATGTGTAGGAAATTGCGTAGTTTGTAGAGAATTTAATCCTGGAAACAGCAGGAGGTCACTATGGGGAGTCTTACCAAGGCCCCCTGGGCCATTCGGAACTCAATATTGATTTTGTCGATACGACAGAAATGTAATAATTACAGGTACCTTATAGTCGTAGTTTGACCATTTTTCCCGATGGCTTGAGCAAGGCATTTCGGCGGTGGGAAATTTTTGAGTACCTCAAGTCCAAAAATGCAACAAACCCACTTAATGCCTTGTTCTCAGAATACACTTTGCTCTTGGGGGATCAAGTACAGGTTGTGTTCAGTATCCCCACCCACAGGACAATAGATGGTTGAATGGAGATCTTAAGGTCCGGTTGTCCAAAAGAAGTAGTGTTTAAGGAAAACTGTTATATTGTTTGCCATTGGTTTGGTTTTATTTGAGGAATCAGCCAAGGAAAGATCACAGCCTTAGCCCCCACTAGAGACAGGGCAAGGCATAGGTTTACAAACACTGCTCTCACCTGCATGCATAGCATCAGATGCACATAAGTCACAAGAGGTCCTGGGCGAGGAGTTTAGGGACTACATTTGGGCCTTAACCAAAAGTGCCCGAATTATATTTTCATAGGTTGGGGCTTCTCACAAACAGCCTACAGGAGGAAGAGACAAAGAATCTGGTGATCTGCACAAGCAACCATTCCTCCCTGGGGAACCAATTATCATCCATTCCTTTGTGCGGTGCTGGAATTAGCCGTTTTTTTCCATGGGCCACAACGCATGATTTTTGGAACTCCAACTGCTGTGAAGGTGCAGAGCAGCAAGGGTTGGGTTCATATCAGAGACGTAAAAAGGGCTACCAGCACTACCCCATCGGCACAGGAGCAGGCTTAAAGTTAAGTATGCCCTAGGGATTTGCAGTTCATTCCAGTGGAAAATGGGGGAGAAGTAGAAAACTTTGAATTTACAATGCAGATTTCAATTATTGTTTTTATATCCATCGTTTCTCTTATCATGTACAAAGATGGCAAACAGTATGGATGTGAATGGTTTAAATACATCTAGTATTATAGATTAAGAATGTCATTCTTAAGGTCACAAAGGAATGTTTCCGCCAATTTCCTGGGCAATGAGGACAATGTAAAATGTAGACCCGGTAGCAGATGCACTTGATTTTGCAGCAGATAATGTATGGTATATCCATAGGATGAGAGATAGGAGAGCGAGATCTGTACGATTTTGCTACCTGTTCTCATCCCCCCCAAGCTTCTGGTGTCCCCAAGATGTTTATCCTGGATGAAATAGAGCTAGCAGAGGCACTGTCTGGTGCACCTAGTTTTGTGCAGGGTCTGAGGGCAGTTTCAAGGGCAGTCAGTCACAGCATCCATTTTACCCATTCACGATCTGTAGATCAATATTCTTCATCAAGAGCAGAAGAATGTTCGTTGTAGGCAAAGAGTCTGGTTGTGTTTAAAAGGGGCCCATCATCAATAACCGATGGGAGCAAGGGGTGAAGAGTTGCAGAGCTGGAGGGATGAGGGGATTCTCAGAAGAAGCAGTGGCACGTGTAAACCAAGAACGTGGAAACGTGTGGCAGAAATATTTAAAGTTTCTTGCATGGCTCAAGGAGCCAGAAAAACCTGTTAAGATACAGACACTTACCCAATGTTGTGTGTTTTAAGGGCAATGGCACAAATGGGAACTGCATTCGCATGCTTCGCATCAGTAATCCAGCTGCAGGTACAGTTGCACGTCTTGATTTTTTTTTTTGATAGTACGGCTACAGACAGTTACCTCCAGCCTGGTAAGGTGTGTGTAGTTTCACCCAGTCTACTCCTGAGGAACATTTTATCCACACCCGCCCGATGCTCAAAGCCACATCTGTGCCTCCTTTGTCCCCTGTATCATCACACATGAACACCTCAATGACTGTCTGATCATGGAAAGGAGGGACCATTGCGACGGACAAAGCTACCTTTCGGCAGCATCTTTAAAAGCTTTGATGGACATACCGGACAGTATCGTTTGTTTAATCATACAGAAATGATTTTCTTCCCTCCTGGCACCCGGCGTCCAAGCTGTAGCAAATGTAAAGTGGCTGCAGGTGACCCTAAAATCCTGTTATTTGCGAATTCCTCTGAATCAGCTTTCAATGCCATCAAAGAAGAACTGCGGACCCCCGAGGCTTAGCCTTGCAGAATAGGTATATCCTCGACCTTTTAACAGCTATGGAGGGAAGAGTCAGTCAGAAGATCGGGACCAATTGTTGCACGTTTCTGCCTCCCAATGATTCGGAGAATGGGACCCGACTCAGACGGATGCCCAAGTTGGGGTTGTTCAATGTAGAGGTATGCCCATATTGGGTCCCAATAGGGCTTTCCCACACCACCATCCCACCACCTGAGAAGATGGTTTTAAAGAACAGGAATTTGATTCGTTAAAGTGTTAATTTAAGGGGGGGGGAAATGTTGTCAGGAAAGGTCCCAATGAGAAAGTTCACGTTGCGCACACCATATTTGTTATTTGTGACTTGGGGAGGGGGGGAGCGATGAGGCAGTATATATATATATATATATCCAGCATAGTTAATGAGAATGGGATGTGTTACTTTGAGCTTTAGATGATACATTTAAGATTTGCACATGCACAGCAAGATAAATGCCAAACTAAATCGGGGTATGGTGTGCCATGAAGCTCCCAGAAGCTGCCCAAGGAAGAGTTTCATAATGTGTATGCGAGGAAGGGGATTTGTCACGAAAAACCCAATGTGAAAGCACAGTACTTATTAAACATACATGCACATAAATACATACATGGGGAATTTACAAATCTATATGCAGTGTGCCATTTTCATAAATTGGTTGAAAACTTTACCGTCAGGGTTTGCAAGGTGAATTCTGAATGACTGGGAAATACTGGTTTTGGAGGCCGAAGGAAATGTAATGAGTAGCCGCAACATTAAACAGATGGTCAGCAAACAGGCCGGCCCAAGGTTTTTATGGCTTAGCAGCATCATGGTAAGAAGTTGCAATCTTTTTAGTGCATGAGAGCCTGTTATTTATTGATAAGGGGGAATACAGCCATTTGCTTCTTGACCAGCATTAAACCTGGGGTGAAGTGACGCCTGAGGGCAGAGTCGACCGATACTTCACGGGTTTGGATTGATTTCTCAGGATGTGACCAGAGAGGCCATGTGTGTTGAATTGGTGGTCGTTTAGAGTATTCCTGAGGATGCCAGCAAGTCGGGGTGGGTGAGATAGTTATCACTAGTTGGAACCTGTTTATGCTTCCCCTCCCCATATTGTTTGACGTACTCTTGTAAACCATGTGCAGTTACGTCCGGAGTTAGGTCATCTCAGGCCAGCTAGGACTTTTAAATGAATAATATTTATATGTGAATGTGTAACAATGGCATAACCTACTACGGACAAATTCTAACAAGGGGTTGTGTTGTACACATGTGACCAATAAGAATGGGAGAATTGGATTTCTTTTGTATAGGTTTTGACCCATCATTTGAGGGGGTTGGAGTGGTTTGTAATAAAATAGAATTGCAAAAATGTATATAATTAAACTTCTGTGGTTCAGAGAGACTGGTTATTTTTTCTCTGTAGAATCATCTAGCCCCTCCCGGCCGATTGTATAATAAACTTGCTTTACGTATAACCATGCACTTGCTTCATAAGTGGAAGGCCTGTTTTGGATTAAGGTGATTAACAGCCCAACCGCACAATACCATGACAGTTTATTTCTCTTACAACAGTCCCAACATGTTTATTTGAATCAACATATTAGTCAAATGTGAGGAAAGTCATTAATTGATGACAAAGAGTAATTTTTTGTTTGGGCTTTTAGGTGGCAGAGCCACCTATAAGCCGAAACTATTACATTAGAGTACAGTAAGGGAAATGGCATACAAGGAGGGACACACAGCTTGAAGGTGTTTGGTTATTTGCCCACCCATTGACTGTCCATGGACATGCTAAACTCTATGGCCATTCCCACCTTAAAGACCTCCTCCTGGAACTCGTTCAGCTGGCTCTAATCAATCCTTACCATCAAACTTTTGCAATGGAAGTGCCTGCTAGTGTTTTTTTAAAACAGTCTTCCAAGAATTAATGACTTTAATTGGAGCTGTAAACAGCTACTGGTGTAATAAAAAAAAGCCTAAACCAGGTCCGATTCAGCCACTTGAAATATAAGCAACATGTGCATCCATCACTCAAGTCCTGTTAAAAACAAGCATTAGCAAAGACAACAATTTTGGCTTGTGTATATCAGGCCATTTGCCAGGCACAGCAATTAGACACTTGCACCACTTTGGCACTAGGGGTGTCACGGTATTAGTTTTATGACGGTACAATAACCTTCTTGCCAAATGATGGTATATCATGATTATCGCGGTATAGCAGGTGGTGTTAACTAATCTTAACAAATATTTTCTAAAAGGTCATAAATTGTCAGATTTATCATCACAAACAAAACCAGGCACCCAAGACCAGAATTGGGCTTTTTAACATACTTTCCACTGAAATGCCACCCCTTGCTTCCACCAAACACAAACACACGTGTGGAGAGGAGGAGGGGGGGAGCTGCTGCGACTAGCAAAGCAAACTGAATAGCTTTTCTTAAGTGGTCATGTAGGCTTTTAGCTCCCCCACTGGCTACTGGTGAAGATGAACATGTTGCCATCTTGATAACCTGCATGCCACAGATCAATGGAGGGGGGTGGTAGTATAAACTTTTGCGCATATACACACACACACACACACACACACACACACACGCACTCCCTCCCTCCCTCCCTCTTTACGTTACAGTCTTTAGTTTACTTCCGGGCCAAAAGGTGTTCAGTAATCACTGACATGTTACCCTTTGGTATGGCAGCAGGGAATACCCACAGAGATGAGTACATTTCGCAGTGTGACTTATTATATGTAAATTCAATGATAGAACCAGGGAAATCCCCCATTGTCATATGTTTAGAAAACCTTATCCATTATAAATATATAAACCCCAAAGCCGCCAACTCAAAGTCCCGGGAGGATAGCTCAGTGGCAACGTACGCGCCTTGGAAGCAAGACGACACGAAGCAACACAGGTTCGATCCCCGGGTCTGTGCTTAGAAACCTCTGGGTGTTTAAGCGCGTTATAAATACGCAACTAAGACAAAAACAATTACGCAACTAAATAAACAATTTCTTTAACACTGCCTCAATGCCCGCGGGCTGTGTGAGCGCTTTAAAAAAATAAAAGTAAACCCTTTTCCTTCTTGGCACTGTATTTATTCTTCCTATTGATAACATATTGATTTGTGTCAGGCACGTGTGGTTTATGGAATGGAATTAAAAACTGCTCAAACTGAAACTACTTTGCAGACGGCACATCCAACAGTGCAAGACCAAGACTGCGCAGCACTTGCTAACTGCAGCCTTTCCAAATCAGATTGAAAAACACACTTAACGGTATGAACGGTATACCGGTATAAACAATGTGACGGTTATTATTGTTCAATTAGGTGGTTCACGGTATCTTTAACGGTATACCGTAATACCGTTGCATCCCTATTTGGCACCTGCTCCCATTAATGGCCAGTCAATGCCAGTACTGAGTGCCTGGCAAGTGCCTTTCCCCATGACTACACAAAAGCCCAAACGGTTGGCATTGCCAATCATTGTTATTTCATAGTTCTTCAGAGGTCCGGAATGTTTGAATGTCCACATTTTTGCACTAAAACTGAGCTGCCCAAACAAGCAAATTCAATGGCGTGGGATCATGGGAGTTGTAGTCCAAAACATCTGCAGAGCCGCAGGTTGCTGACCTCCATTCTCAAAGCTCCAGGATGCACATCGATACACCAGCAAAGTCAAGGATCCCTCTATCAAACTACAACAGGAGTCTGCAACCTTTGGCTCTCCAGACATTCTGTACTACAACCACGCCACTGAAAATGAGCGATGTTGTCCAAAACACAGAGAGCCTAAAGGTTGTGCACTCCAGTGTTAAAGCAACAGACAGTCCAAATGACTGATGTGGGTATCCATAACGGGAGGACTTAAATCCCATATTAATTCAACCCTACACCGTCGAACAACCCACAGCGCAAACAGATACCTAGGGTTCGGCAAAGTATTAGAACATGGGTTTGCACCCAGGGAAACCTCACCACCCTCCAAAATCTAATTAACAGTTTCATATTCTCAAGCGGTGGCATTTGGCAACCACTCGAAACAAGGGGGACATGGTTAGACGAGGAAATCTCCAGGAGCCCAAATAATTCTTTCATAAAAATACAGTTAATCTCCATAAAAATGCTACCGCAGTTCTCTGCTGGGCAGGATACCAACCACGCATCACATGCCTCATGCAGCACTTACAGAGAGTGTAAGTCTCCTACTCAGAATCTTCTCGAAAAAACCCAACGTTACTGTGCATCCAACATCCAAGGATAAGAGCAATTACTGTGACAAGGAAGCATATGACTAACTTGTGAGTAAGTAATCTAGGAATTACCTCTATATTCCTCTTGCTACTCATCCTATTACTGACTGAGTTACACCAGATATCCAAGCTTGGTAATAATTGTACACAGACAAGAAAAAAAGGGTAGGGGAGGGAGGAGGGGGGTGGGGGGGAGAGAGAGAGAAGGGTCCACACCAGAACTGAAGAAATATTTCATGGACATGTTCAAGTAGACACTGACTCAAAAGGTACTCCACTGATGGAGCAGAAGGAAGAAAAGAATCAACTTGATGATTTTAGTACAGTTAAGTTGCTTCTACAACGGTGGTACTCGAACTTTAATACTAGGCCCCCCCCATCCAGTAAAAATATTGTTTGTGCCACTCCTCCCATCCCCAAGGGGCTGTTCCCCCAGGGGACCCAAAAGATGTCCCAGGGGGGCCTAGGCTTTTTAAAATATAGACAGTTTTTCTATGAAAAACAGTCAACTTAATATTTTTTTTTAAATGTTAAAAAAGGCCATCTTAATACCCTTTCAAAGAGTTGGTGTCCCCACCCACCAGACATCCTTCAGGCCCCCGCTAGGGGGGAGATCAGCCTCCCTGTTTGAAGACCACTGTGTTGCATTAAATTGCTCCACGGGTTCTTATGCATGAGAGACCCAGGTTGTTAGAATAGAATAGTAATAATATGCATCTTTCTAAACCCTAAACGAATTCCTTTTTTTTTTTCACGATCAAAATCCCGTTCTTTTCGCAATATTTAAAATGGGGTCGCATTTGTCAGTCATTGAGTAGTAACAAAATAGAAATGTGTTCATGGCTTTCTCCGTCAGTCATTAAAAGAAAAGGCTGTCCGTGCATAGGGCATTTTCAGTCGCCTGGTCTTCAATGAAAAAAACCTAGATTAAATAACATTAAGGACGGATGCTACTATTCCGTGAAGTAGGCAAGGCTGTTCCAATATGGCTCTATCTCTAACTAAATCTATGTAAAGACTGTAAGTAGTAAGGTTAGTTACACAATGAGTCACAGGGCCTCATTACGAGTCCGGTGGTAGCCGTGCCGGAAAAACCGGCAGGCTGCCGCCGGACCGGTAATTCCATTCCCCCTCAGTGATTGCCGGAATCACCGGGGCATTACAACCTCGGTGACCCGGTAATTCTGCACAGCCCCATTCCCATGGAGTCCCATGGGAATGAAGACCATGGAAACACTGGTTCCGTCTATAACGGAGCCAGTGTTTCCATGTCCGCCTGCAGGCCGGTGGTGTTACTTCCGCCAGGTCAGACCTGGCGGGAGTGACATCTCCTGCCTGCAAGACTCAGGAGGAGCCAGTCCAGAAACAGTGGCGGCGGATTTACTGCCACCATTGTTTCCGGACCGGCTGACTTGTAATGAGGCACATAGTGTTCAGCCCTTCCACTTTGTTAAACGCACCAAAGGTTGTGTAACTAGGGTGACCATTCTTGGAACGGAGGGCAAGTGGATTCTGTGTTTATTGATTCAAACATAAGTCACGGTCTAACTGGCAGAAAGAGCTTGTAATTACAGCTATAAGCAAAGTGAAGACTTTTGGCATAACAATAACATCTGTTGAAAACGCAATTTGTTCTGCCTTCTGGGGATTAGGTTATTATTGTGTATGTAGTCCGAACATATTTGTGTCATCTTTTTCAAATGACTAACAAATGACCTATGCTAATGTAAGCTTCATTTTATGAATAAAATGAGATAACTAGTATTCAGGCACCTCACTTCTCCACTCTATGAAATACTGGTTGTGATTGAACCTCAAATCTGCTCGAGTGTATGATAGACGCAAAATAAACCTTACCTTGCAATTTTGAAACTGTCTCAGATACTATACTTTGAGTTATAGCGCTAAGAAGTCTCAAGGTTAACACCAACGATCGATGTCGGTTGGGCAGAACAGAGACAAGAAAGATTACTCTTTACTGCACCCTATCTTCCATTTTTAATGTACCCCAAACTTTTTTTTTTCTTTTTTTTTAATCTGTACTTTTAACAGCGCAGTGAAGCCTTAAGCTTCACTACACTGCCTTTCGCTCATTTTATGGGGAAACTGACATCCTTCAAGCAGTCAGTACTGGGAAACATGGTTTACCTTAGTCTTGAGACTTTGTTACTACAATAGATAACTGGTTATCACTTGTGGTAACTTTCATCATTATACAAAGCATCTTACAATGCAGTACAACGGGGTACACTTTGTTTTACCCTAGACTAACACTAAAATGATTTTTGGTTACTCTAAGTGTGCTAAATGGACAAGCTGGTGGCAGCAGTGACTTTTACCATTTTTAGGTGCTTTTCATTTTAGCCGTACCAAGTTAACTGCATTTGGCTAACTGTGGCTAGTGTCCGAACATGGCCGTGCCTCATGGTTTTTCACTTGTCCTTTGGACATCTTGTTCTTGATCCTTCCAGGCATGCGAGGCCAGGAAAATCCTTATAAAGGACTTCCAGTGCTTGGGAAAGCAGAGGCTTTTGGCGGGCTATGTGCGTTTGCTGGCAGGATGTGGGCACTGACTGTCGTTCACAATCCACAAACTGGTTTCAGTGTGCCCGAGTGGTATACATGAATGGTCCCACCAGTGGTCCCGATTGGACCACTGCTGGGTTGTGTGTGTGGGCTAGTCCTGCTATTGGGCGTTTTGGCCCTTACCTGGCTTTTAGGATAAGAAGAGGACCCCTGCACCCATTCTTCAGAGATCCTAGAGTAACCTGAAGGAGCCAAGACTTCTGTCCAGCTTTGAGACCAGTGACCCAACTGAAGGAGGCCTGGCTACCAACTTCTGCTGCTGTCCTGGTGGAGCCCCGTCTTGCTTGTGATCTTCAGCAGTCCTGCGATGGAGCTGCAGCACTTGGAATGAAGGAACATCAATTCCCCCGACGACGGCTCTGTACCCTGCGAAGAAGAGCCTTTGGAAGCATCCCGTGACTGTCCTGTGCCTGACCAGCTCCGAAGTTGGGCTACCGTGCTGCCTATGTCACCGTTCCGAGTTTCGACCTGGAACTTTGGGGATCCTCAGCTTGTCCTACAGAAATGTCAGCATCCTAGCTTCAAGGGGACCCGAGATAGGAGGGAAAGTCTGACTGTGACAAGTGAGGCCCTTTGTGTTGCTGTGCTGATCACCGTCCGAAATCACTTAACCGACTACAGTCCAATGCCAAGCCAGGTCCTGCATCATGATTTGCTGCAGACTTCATCCAAAAGTCCTTGCACCATCAAAAGACACCAACCGCAGATCAGCTCAAACCTGCAAGCCCTGCTCGGGGACTGCGACAGACAGGCGGGAAAAGCAACTTCAAACCCTCTTCCAAGGATCTGACAGGTCTTGGGAAGAATCAGAGTACAGGGGGTAAGTTACAGTGGTTCTCACCTGCCCCTATGCTGCCTTTAAAAGTTTACCTAACTTTTACTATACTTTGGTTTGAACATATCTTGCTGACGCAAGCCTTCTGAAAGTTGGGGACACTTCTATTAGTCAGAATACATTGTCCTCCAACCCTTGGAACTGTCCACTGCACCCAAGAGACCCTACCTTCATTTTGTCCAGATTCACAAACTTTGTCAGAACTTTTGGGTATAAGGCCCCAGACAATTTAGGGCCAACTCTGTCGACTATTGGTGCATAATCTAATCTGCACTTCTTTTACAGGGGTTTGATTTGTATTATGCCCTCAGCCAGTGGCTGTATATATGTAATCTATTATCAGTGCTGTGTGATCATTTCTACCTGTTAGTAGTGATTTATCATAGTGTTGGTTGCCCTTAAATAAATATGTATTTGTATACATACTGTCCAAGTGTAATCTGCGATTCCCATTGTGTGTACTCATTGTGGACCCTTTACAAGCTCACACCTCCGAGACTTAGCCTAGACCCTTGTCACTGCTAACTTGAACTGGTTTGGCAACCTCTCTCCAGAGTTGTTCCATCACAATATAGGTTGGCCTTCTATACATCTGTCCACCAGGCCAGAGTATAGAAAATCAGTCCAAACACTGGTCGCCCCTCTACCCACCTGCCTGAACAAATACAACTAGTTTAAACTTACCTCCATGCCTCCTTCAGGGTAACCCCTCAAACTCTGCCCAAGAAGAAGCCATGAGTTTGTTTGTTTATTTATTGTGCGCACCGGACCCTGGGGTAGCAGGGCGCAAAAGAACAAGGAAATGTACAGCTTAGTTACAGACGTTACAAGTTACAGGTTCCACGGCAGGCATGGTAGACATTTCTTACATTTACAAGGTAGGACAAGTGCAAGTGCAGATAGAGCGCACAATCAGCAGCTAAACAGTCAAATCTGTAGTGTCAGACAGTATAGCAAGTCAAAGCGGGCAATATGGCATGTCATTAACTATCAAGTGAGGTGCAATGGGACAAGCGAGGGGTGGAGAGACATTTATGTTGCATTTTCAGTGAGCCATTTTATAGTGTTCTTTCTGAAATTGCTGAAAGTTTGGTCAGATCTAAGTGCATGAGGTAGGGCGTTCCATAATTGCGCTGCCCTGACTGGGAAGCTGGTACCTCCAATAGTGACTAATTTAAATCTAGGCCCTTGGAGGCAGTTAGGACTGACTGTCCTTGTGAGTCTGGTGGGATATTTCCTGTTGAGGCGTTCTGACAGGTATCGGGGGGCTTTATTATTTAGGCATTTATGGATAAGGGAAGCAGCTTTGAGGTTGATTTTTTCATGGGTGGAGAGCCATTTGTGATTACGTCTTATTTCTGACATGTGTGCACTTCTGGGGATACTTAGGGCCGCTCTGAGTGCGTTGTTTTGGAGCACTTGGATTCTATTGATGATTTGTTTGGTAGTCCCTATGTAAAGGGCGTTACAATAATCTAATTTTGATAAATTGAGGGCTCTAGCTAGGATAAGACAACTGTCATCTGAAAGGAATTGTTTCCCAGCTCGTAGTAGCTTGCATGTATAGGCTGTGGATGAGGCCAGTGAGTTCACCTGTTTGGTGAACGATAGTGTCGCATCAAGGTAAAAACCTAAGGTTTTTACTTCTCTGGCAACCTTGATCATGTTGCCATCAATAACAAAGGCTGCGTATTTTTGGTTAAGTTTGGAGATGCGGGCTGCCGTGCCCAGGATGATGAGCTCTGTTTTGTCATCGTTCAGGCATAGACCGTGGTTGGCCATCCATGCCTGAACGATGCTGTAGACTCTGTTCACCAAAGCCAGATCCTCAGCGTAATCCCCGGTAAGTGGTAAGAGAATCTGGGTATCATCTGCATAGTTGGTATAGGTGATACCCAGATTATCAAGATCGTCGAAGAGTGGCTTTGTGAAGATGTTATAGAGTGTCGGCGAGACACAGGATCCCTGGGGCACTCCACGAGTGATTGGAATAGGGTCTGCTGCTGCTGCGGGGGAGAACACCCTCATGGTCCGGTCACTGAGAAATGACTGGATCCAGGCTATAGCCTCCCCTGAGAAGTGGGCCGCCAAGTCAAAGTGATTACATAAGACTCTGTGGTCCACCAAATCAAAGGCGGCTGAGAGGTCCAGAAGGAGAAGGAGAGCTAATTTGCCCTCGTCTCTGAGTGAGTCTATTTGGGCCTTTAGGTCAATAAGGGCAGTCTCTGTGCCGTGATGCGGCCGGAAACCGGATTGGCGGGTGCCAAGGAGATGGTTCATCTCAAGGAAGTTCTGGATTTGAGTGTACGTTACCTTATCTAATATTTTTAGTAAGAAGGGAACTGTGGTGATGGGTCTGTAGTTTGTGGGAATATTGGGATCTAATGTTTGTTTTTTTAGAAGGGGGAGAACCCAAGATTCCTTTAGATTGCGAGGGATGGTGCCCGTAGTGAAGGAGGCATTAATAAGTTTTGTGATGAAGGGGGCTAGATCCCTAGCCGCGTCCTTGATCAGTTGTGCGGGGCATTGGTCACCTTTGCAGTTGGAAGGTTTAAGAGTCAGAATGGTCTTCTCTATCTGAATTACTGAAACCTTGGAGAAGCAGAATTGGGAAGATTCTGTGGGTTTAGGGGTGGAGGTTGTATTTAGCGGGGTTGGGTAGGTAATGAGGCTTTCTTTAAGGCAATTTTGATTTGGAGATTGGCCACTTTGTTGGTTGGTGCCAGTTGTATGTCTGTACACCAAGTTTTGTCTTTAATGGAATCATCTTGTACTGCGATGGGATTTTCCAATTCTTTTAGGATGGAGAATAGCTCCTTCATACTAGAGTTAGCTTGGGTGATCCTATTATTATAGGTTTCTTGTTTGGCCAGGATAATGTCTTTTTTGTATTGCAAAGAGATGTTTATTAGGTTAGTTTTGTTTTCAGCTGTAGGATGCCGGTTCCAAGCTGTTTCGCATTTTCTCTTCTGTAGTCTTAAGTTTTTTAGGTGGGGTGTAAACCAGGAGTTCAGATGCTTTTTTGGTTTGCTGTACCTGAGTTTAAGCGGAGCAATTCTGTCAAGAGCAAGGGACATGGCCTTATTATATTCGTCCACTAGGGTGTCTGGGTCAGTGTGGTCCAGAAGGGAATTAAGTTTAGGTAGGATGTGGGGCAGAATATTATCTGCTGTAATATTTTTCTTGTTTCTGGTGAGGGTGGGTGTGGCTAGCGTAGGTGTTGAGACTATAGGTCTTTTAGTGTTAAGGGTAAAGGAGATAAGGTGATGGTCTGACCATATTTGGGGGGTAATGGCTGTTATAACAGGGTTACAGTTGTGACTGGCAATCCAGTCGATAATTCTTCCCTTAGAGTGCGTAGGAGTATTCACGATTTGCGTGAAGCCTAGTACTGACAGAGTATTGGCTACAGTAGTAGCATGGTGGTGGTTGATATCGTAGAAGCCTAAATTGAAGTCTCCCAGCACTAGTGTTTGGGAGGAATTTTTTAGCTTCTCAGAGATAACAGTGGTGATATCTTCAGTGAAGGTGCTGATGGGGCCAGGGGGTCTATAAAGGAGGTAGATATTTAAGGTTTGAGAGTTAGCTGTAGGAAGTTTGATAGCGAGAATCTCACAGAATTTAGGGAAGGGTGTGGAAATGATTCTCATGGAGAGATCAGATTTGGCGATGATCGCTATTCCTCCACCACGCGCGTCTGGTCTGTCGGCTCTGAGAAAGGTATAGTTTTCTGGGACTGCCAGAGTGAGAGCCGGACCTGCTGCCTTGTGGAGCCAAGATTCTGTAATAGCAATGAAGTCAAGGTCATTATCTCGTATGACATCTGCTATGTCAGTAGCATGGGCGACTAATGATCTGGCATTGATTAAAGCAGCTTTTAATTCAGGTTCTGGCTGCACTGTGAAGGGGAGGTTGGCCATAGGTGTATTGATTTTATAGACGGGTTGGTGGTTTAGAGGTGCGGTGGCTACTAAGGGTTGGAGAGGTTTGGGTCGAAGGTGTTCCAGGTTGATGTTATATTTGGTAATGGGTTCGAATATTTTGGGTAGTCTCGCCCGGAGTCTAAGGTTCCTCTGTGCTAGGAAGCAGGGTTTGGAAGTAGGTTGTATGTGGGCTCCTGAACCCTCAGTGGGGAGAGCTGTAGGCATGGTCATGTAGATAATGATAAGTGTAGCTGTCAGGTCGATGAGCGGTGCTAGGTGAGCTAGGTTAGGCGGGAAGGAGTACATACTGTTACTAGTGGTTGAGCTAGGGAGATACGATAGTCTCTACACGACCGTAAGACGCAGCACAATAGTACAAAGGTCTCTAGGGGGGCCATAAGGCACAACGCAATAAAGCAGTGGTCTCTGGGCGACCATAAGGCACAACGCAATAAAGCAGTGGTCTCTGGGCGACCATAAGGCACAACGCAAATAATGCAGTGGCGACCATAAGGCACAATATGATAGTACAGTAGTCTCTAGGCGACCATAAGGCACAATATGATAGTACAGTGGTCACTGGGTGACCATAAGGTACAATGCAGTGGCACGATGGTACAAAGTATGCGGATTCAGTGTTGTCAGGGGATGGCTAGAGCACCGTATGTAGATGTATGGGCACTCTGGCATAGTACCTAGAGGGCAGATTAGGCTATAGTAGAACGTCCAAGTGAGCAAATGGCCTGAAATATATGTAAAGCACATGTAGATAGAGCGGCATTTCCATATACTCTTGTTATTAGTCTTATGCAGGGCTATAGTGTGCAAGCACTGTGGAATTGTCCGATGATTGAGCGTAGCTGTCTGTGAGATGCACAATGCATAAGAGGGTAAAAGAACAGGTGGAACAGGCTTTAATTCCTTCATGAACACTGACCGTCAAAGGGCGTAGGTTAGGGTCATAATTACACCAGCACTGGGAGGATAACGGTTTCAAGCAATTACCACACCTTCACCTGCACAACCCACTCATGCACCCAAGGGCTTACTCTTTACATAGGAAGCCACTTGTGCCAGATATGGCCCAGCTTAAAAGCTCTTCAAGCCCGGGAGGGGGGGGGGCACTAAAAGCTGCCCAGAGAGACGACAGCAATGTTGTTCCACCTGCTCTACTGCAACTCTTTGTTCTAACAGTTTTTCACAGCGTCTGGTCCCCTCTTTTCAAGGCCAGGCCTCTGGCCGGAGGAGACATGTTCACCGTTTAGTTACTGCCAACATTTAAGGGGCCCCTATAGAAAGAGGTCCTTGGTTCCACCAACAAGGCCACAGGTAAGGGAAACTGTTGTATAACACACAAAAATAAAAACAATAAACTATATGCAACAATCCTGATGTCAGTGCATTTAAGTTCAGAGCAGCATGTGGATATCACCGCCCCAACCCAAGTGGATTGGTCCAGGTTCATATCCACTTCCAGAAAACCTCTGCCAGGAGGGAAATGTGAACAACATACTTATCAACCCAAACAAAGTGCCTTCACCAGAAGTACAAATTAGACAGCGGCCGTTTCTTTCTAGACCCCTCCCCTCCCCACCATCAGCATGAAGACACACCTCTTTACAATAGCCCCTCCTCCTGTAAACCTCCATCAATGAAAGCTACTCCTTGGTTGCTGAATTCTTCCACTCGCCCCAATACGTATTAACTGAAAAGCAATTTACATTGAAAAAAGGACACCATCCACACCTTTCAAACTTTTAAACTGCTGCAAGGCTATATAAGGCCGTAACATAAGTATCTCCCCAACCCATCTCAGTCTCCCCCTCCCCCTTTCAATGTACTTTCCACAGGTCGATCTATCTCTATTTAATTTGCCAAAGTGCCGGGTACATTTGTGAAAGGATTGTTAGAAAATAAATCCGATGAATAGATTAAACCCCGTTTAAAGAAAGAAGCATACCCAGCAGCGGAAGCTCGGCGCACCGTTGTCGGCCTTCCGTGAGCGGGACACTCCGCTAAACCCATGATCACTCTCTTCAAACCCCGACCGCTCCTCGCCATGTTGCTAACTCGTAGTCTGTAGTATTAGTGCCCTGAAATTACCAAAGAACCGCTGGTCGGGGAGGGGCTAAAGAGGAGCCGGTCGCGCCCCCACCGAACATCAGCCATGAATAGAAAGGAGATGCAGCTGGCAAACATCCCATCGATCAATAGGGCGCCCATCTTAAAACGGAGGAATCCTACCTAACTGCAATATAAACTGTTAACCTACATGAAAAAACAGTCTTTGCAGAATACTTTAAACCAGAATGTTACTGCAATAACTGACAACAACTCGTCCAGTAGGCATTTGAAAAAAAAGGAATGCTTTTAACAATGTAATATAAATTACATACTTTGATATAATTTCCAGTTGTATTTTCTTCAATTTCTCATTAGAAAATTGTAAGAAATAAGTATGATGTTTTCTTCAAGTTTTTATTTGTAAATTATGAGTTGTCCTACACGCATCTACATTTTGATATTGCCGGTTTCTCGACATTAAATAAGCGTGAGAGTGCACTGAACTTTTCGATAGTAAGTCCTACTTTAATGTCTTCTTTAGCTCCTCCCCCTAGGGCTGACCATGTCACGAGACTCGGGCACTCGGTCTCGGAATCATATCCCAGTTTACAAAAGTATGCACCGTAGTAGATTGGTGGAGGAGGGTACGCACGAGCTAGCAAATTGGGCTACAATCAAGGAGGGGTCGGCTACCATTGGGTAGTTTATGATATATATATTTATACACACAAGCTCTGAGCATTACGTTTTACATGCCACTGCTGTTTAACTGCAGGTGTATAACGGCGCCGAATGACTTCGTACAGCCTTGATCAGGGGCAGTGCTCTGATGCTTAGATTAGCGGTAACCCTCATTATTCCTAGTCCTGCTCTTCCTCGTCACAGTGCTTACTTTTGAGACCCAGCCTCCACTTATATGAACCCTTTAACCAATTAAATGTTGCACCTCTTCCTTCAACAGTCAACTCCATTTAACCATTCCCCCACCGAGGATCATGTGCCCTGCCATCCGCCCTGGGAGAAAGAGGCAGGTCGCAAGTAGTGTGACGAGAAATAGTAAAACTTGATGATTACAGGTATGTAATCTAAGCATTAACTCCACATCCGACTACCTCGTCCCGTTACTTACCTTTGAGACTATCTGCCTCCTTCCAGGAACCTTCTTTTAAGCTTTCTTCTGTTGACTACACACTGCCATGAGAGATACCCCTTTTCCCATGATCCCTAAGTAAAGGTACAATAGTGGCTGGAGCCCCACTTTTTACAAGAACAGCTGCAGGGAGTTGGGCAGCGAGATGTTGGATGAACATCTAGCAAAGTTAAACGGGAATTTCTGGCAAGAACTGGATCAGAACACAAATCCTCTGATTAAGAACCTTTCTACGATTACTGCAAATCCTTTTGTCCTCTGCCACCGGCCCATCACAGCGCCGACCCTGTAAAACCATCTCTACTGTGGCAAGATAACGCAGTTCAAGAAGCAATCCAAACCATGACTACACTTTCAACCAGAGAAATTGAGTAATGAGGCAAAGCCTCGGTATCCAGCAACCCCACTTACAGATTAAAACTGTCAGCAAGATAAAAAAACGAGGTAGATCCCTAAGGTTTTTTGTTCCTGGGAGGGATTTTAGACTCCCTGTCTGTGCTGGGCATGTTAGAGCTACCGTTGGCAACCCTTGTCCGTGCAGGCCTCCTTCCAAGCTAGTGGACTGTGGGACTCAAGGATGCCTGCTGGGTCCTCTGTGGGGTCGAGGGACCCGGCATAGGAGAGCTGGATGCTACAGGCTAAACATCAGGTTTGCAATCCGCTCCATTTTCCCCGCTCGTTGCAGGCACTTAGCGGGGTGTAATGTGGCCTTGGTGCTCAGTACCAGAGGGAGCTCCTGGGGATTGTGTCTCCTAGGGTGGGTCCGAGACCGCTCCTGAGAAAGCAGTTAAGTGAGTGGTGCAGCACTCAAAAGAAGGAAAAAGAAAGGAAAGCAGTTTAAAGTGACCTAAGCATAGCAAACCTGTTTCTAGGCAATGCCTGGAGCTTCTGCAGTGCCCCAACATATACACTCTTCACCTGGAGATGAGGAAGGCAATCTAGAGGTGCTTGGCAATTCGCTGTTCTGTCTCCTTGCATGTCCCAGCACTACATTGGGAAGTGCTTGCAGAAGCGTAAACATAAGGAGACAGAGACTGACTCTTCAGCAAAGCATGCTAGTAAAAGGAAGTGTTATGAAAATAAAAGTTTGTCTAGCTCAAGGTCTAAAAAAGAGCTGAAAGTCCTTTTTAGGAAAGTAGTAGTTGAACACAAAAAAAGGAAAGAAAAAGATATCGCGATTCCCCTTCTTCCACCATCATCTTCCTCATCTGTCACACAGTCCTCTTCATCCTCTTCTTCCAGCTCTTTGACTTCCTCTGAGGAGGACGAGGAAGCTACAGGAAAATGCCTTGATAGACAAGAGATGAAAATGTGCTGGAACAGATCCATGAGTCCATGGCGTTTAAGGAACAAGCAGTAGTTGGTAAAGTCCCTGGGCCAAAAGATACTGTAATAGTATACCAGAGGACGGGGAGTGTTCGCTTCAACAATAGCACAAGTTAGCAGAGTATCTGGGGCTCATCCGCACCCTCCCCCCTGGCAATAATGGATAACTCAGCCATGGGGCAAATAAACCGTCTTTATTCTCCAAAAGACAGGGATCATATAGGAAATAACATCTCCGGCAATCTCAGCGTCCGAGCCTGTGTCCCCTGGTTTTATTCATTGGTGAAGTTACAAACACTAATCCATCCCCTAAAACCTGAGGGACATCGCAATTGGGTGGTAATACCTATAGAAATCCCCTATTTTAATCATGCCAATGGTTCACCATGTCAGGTGGTTTCGCCTGAGACTTCCCCAAGAAACTATCTATTACTTTGTTGCGCAACATTCTACACCAGCCTATGATCTGAGCGTCTGGATTGGCGGAAACGGGTCCTCCCAAGGCCTGGGTCCCTCTTTTGTTCACAGCGCTCGGTGTACCTTGTCAAGGTAATGAGAAAGACTGTCCCCATTGTTGCGACTGATATGACCACCTAGCCGGAGAGAGTGCCTGCAGGTTGCAATTTTTTTGGTGGACAACGCATGTATCAGTCTCGTCTGCTTCACTGGGAACCGCTCCTCTCGCACCATGAGTAAATAGCAATTGTTCAGCTCAGCTGGGTCATGTGTGCGAGGACCACAAAATGGAGTCTTTCTGTATGCTATTATTGAGGATTTTATTCTGTATTTCGCAGGTGGCTACCCGCCTTGGGAATCAGGAATTGTACACCCGCCCTTTGTCCTTGGCTGCGAACACTGTCTCTTGTGCTTCGTGCTGCACAGACTGCACTCTTCCCTCCATTTATTTGAGGCCTGTGATTTTATGTGTATTCACTACAGTCATTCTATGGTTTCCTTACATGTCCTAATATCTTCTTAGAGGTTAGCCGTGATAGAGCCCTATAGGTCCCTTATACGTTTCTGTAGCTCCTTACGATTGGTTGTGGTAAAGCGGTTGCAAGCTCAGTCCACGTGTGTTTGGCTTTCTTGCATTTCTGCATTTGCCTATGTAAAGGAAAGGCTTTTGACAGTATGCACATGTAAATGTCCTCTATAGAAAAGTGTAAGAAGGTGTAAGCATGTTCTTCGTATATGTGTGTGTGTCTGGGTATCTTCCGTGCAGGAATGCAAATTTGCTTCATAGCTAACGCTGCTATGTCATGTTGTCACTAGTGACGTCATCACAGGTGGATTTTGTAATCTGTAAACCTGATCCAGTGATGAGGTACCTGTCTTTTCGAAACCAACAACTGCATAAGGCTTCAATGATCGTCTGAGCGAACATCTCTTTGCATATGTGGGATACACTGGCACGCCTGGTAATTGGACAAACAGTGAGTTGCATCGTTCATTTGTCATCCTTCTGGCTGACATTCACATAGGGGACATGAGGGCCATTCCAGGGACCCCCTCTTCAATACACCACTATAAACATATCCCTAAGGTGGGTCTCCCCATGATATCAGACATCAGAGAAAAGATTTTAAGGGAGTAGACATACCTGGAATACATCAGCATTCCCACATTTCATTTCCAGGTTATACCCACTGAAGGGGAAGGAAACCAGACTGCCAGTATCCATGGGTATGGATGTCAATTCACAACGAGTGTAAGTTGTAGATTGGGCACACAGAGGTGCTAAACCATACCCGCTCACCTTGGCGATAGAAGACTCCAATTGGAAGACCCAAAGCAGATAGGAAGATTTCCCGTAACAAATCCTGACACCTCCGCCCGAGGTAAAGTAACCCGGGTGAGGAGACAGGACTCCCAGGGAAACCCTCAAATGGGAAGAAAACCCTGGACGACTTCCACTCGAGATGGTCCGGTAGAAGGCAGTGGATTGGATGGCTCCGGCAGGAACCCTCAAGAATAACCCCGGGAATCTGGTCTGCAGAGTTGAACAAGGGGAAAAAACAGGGGAGAAGGTTTAGAGGAGAGAGCTAGGTAAGAAGAGAAATTAGGAGGTGATGGCAAGCTTCTCACCATCCGAAGATGGACCGGGAGTGATTATCCGGAGCTTCGTGGAGTAGAAGAGCTTCGGGAGAATCTAGATAGGGTTAGACGGGAATAAGAAACTAGGGTAGAGGCACGAGAACCCCTAAAGATTGGGAAACTTACTCAGCTGGAGGGAAGGCAGAGACGGGAATCAATGGAGAGAGATCTGTGGAACCGGCTGCGAGCGGGATTAGCGGGAATAGCGAAACCGGAGAGACGGCTCTGCAGAGGATCGTAAAAACAGGTAAGTCAGAACTGTTAGTTTGAGAGAAAAATGAGTTTTAGGAGAGAGAGAGTAATCCAGAAGCGAACTCACGGAGCGCCAAAGGCAGAAGCGACGCAAAGTGCCGGTCGCTTGGTTTCCGTATAAAGGGTCAAATGATCTCCATGCCGCACGTGATCGCCTGTTCGCACGGCAAGGGAGCGTGCAACAACTAGACAGCTACTAGCCGGATGAGGAGAACAGGAAACTTCCCGCACAGCGGGATGTGTAGTCAAGGCACCGCACAAGCGGGTCCGAGCCCATAGGGACCACTTGCGGCGATGTGTAACAATGGATGACATTCTAGCAAATCTGGTGGGGTGATCCTCCATGTCAGAGCCGAAGAAGCTGCCAGAAGGGACCCGATCAACAGGAAGGTGGATACAGGCCTAAAGAAGTCCTATGTGCTGTCCCGCCTGAAACTGAGATCTGATACCAACAGATATTACACTGTGGATACAATATTGGCTGGCTTCAAGAAACTCTGACTGTCCTTGGAGGATGGGCCAGATATGGATTTGTATAGAAGGAGCCAAGTACCCCCACATCAAGTATCTTGCCCATATTGCCTATATGTCGGGAACCAGAATGCGAGACACATGCAGTACCAGTGAAAATACCAATACCAAGGAGAATCCTGGAAGCAAGGTTCCCATTGAGAAAGCCATACCTGCATACACGATGGTATGATGGCCATTTGAATGAAATCGCAGAGGAGACAGGACAAATGAACGAAAGAGCAGATTGGTGACGTCACACAAAGTAAGACTGGCGTACATATAAGAGATGCAGAGACAAGAAAATGTAGATATTCTATAGAGTGCTTTTTTAGTGGCCATTGCTGTTGGAGGAGGAGCAACATAGGAGCCTGTGCGTGCAACAAACATGAAACACCACTTGCAGCGCGGAGCGTGTGTGGAGAGGAAGTGGTGAAGAAAGTGGTCTGTTGTGGTCTGCATTCTGGACACTAAGTGTTTTTTTAGTGGCCTTTGCTGTTGGAGGAGGAGCAAAACAGTAGCCTGTGCCTGCAACAAACATAAAACACCACTTGCATCACAGAGCACATGCGGAGAGGAAGTGGTGAAGAAAGTGGTCTGTTGTGGTCCGGTGGGGTTGGGTGAAGGAGTGAAGCAGAACTCTTAAAGACCGCTGGCTGGACCCGTGCCCCTGATAAATTCTATCCCCGGTGGGTAAGTGGATCCCAACAAACCCAGTCTTGCGGCAAGGACGCTTGGTCTGAAATAGTAAAAATGAAAGTAAAGCGTTTCTTGTAGCGCAAAGCTATGGGCATTGAAAGCGCGCCTGTTTGAACTCTTCTAATTTTATTGGACTGTTTTCATTTACCGGTGCATTACTCTCCTTAGTGAACCGAAAGTTCCCAAAGCGCAACTTCCTCCAGCATACAACCCCCTTTTTCATGCTTACTGGGAAACACGGAAGTGAGAGGAACCTCAGCACTGTTTGCCTGCACAAGTGCTTTTCTTGGTAAAAGCAATAGACTATTGGTAAGACACAGCAGCTGGCAGCTGGTTCCACCTGTGGGAACACTAATTACTCGGGGGGACTCGGCAATTAGCACTATCTTGTGGGAGACTGCGGGAGTTTGAACTCCTTTGATCCCGTCCGCCGGCCCCAGTAAAATTGAGTGATTGTATTGTTTTAAGACCTGAGCTGAGAACAAGTAGGTCTGTTCTTCTCGAGTCTGTTTCAATACTATGCTACAAGGAATAGGCAATCAATCTTTTAGTCTGTTGCTGTGCATGGGAAGAGGCTATTAGAGAAAGGAAGGGAAGGGAGAGTAAAAGTTTAATAGTAGTGGTCCTCGGTGCACAAAGTGGTAAAGCTCGGAGGAGAAGGCACAGGAATCATGAAATTACAAAGCAACCCTCTTCAGGAGGATAAGAGAGCCCCCGAATGGGACGAGCCATTATCAAGTAGTCCCGCAGGGATGAATAGCCACATGGACATATTAAAGTTGCCACAATCGACAAGACTGCATAATGTCCAAGCCCAAGTTCACTCGGAGGATACACTCCACACGTCAATCAGGCAGAACGCTCTGCAGACAGCTACAACTAAAACTGCAGAGTTTTGGAAAAAAGGATTGGAATTTACAGTGACAACATCAAAAATACAGAAAAAAATCGAAGATCATTTTGGAAAGAGAAGCAAAAGTGCTAATGAGGAGGAATGCCGAGTAAAACCTGTAGGGGTACCCAGTCTCGCTAAAGGACTAGAAAAGATAGGGTGTCATCCCAAGGGACTCTGTACCTCAATGAAAGTCTTGAGTCAACTGGAATTTTGTTTACAGCTGAGCCAGACAAATTTCTTATTATCCCAGAGGATGAAATAGAAGGGACGTTGGAATCTCGGCAGGAAGATCTGAACATTGGGTGCCAGTCACCTTCTCTGGTTATCTCTACGGCTAGTCATACAAGTGAAAACACACTCTCTGCCCTTAACTACACTCTCAATTCTCTAGTTTCAGTCTTTGAACTATTGAGGGCTGAAGTTCAGTCCTAAACGGGTACATTGCTAGAAATGACAAATTAAATGTCCACACTAGATGGTGCAGTGGTGGGGTGTTGGAATGTATTAAATACTACTGTATTACAGAGATTACTAGAGTTAAAGGTGGAAATCACTAAACAAGGCCTAGACGTATCAGCCATCCAACAATCTATGGCAGCAAAGAAAAAGGAGGTTGAGTTCAAAAGTGAAGCAAGATATACTGACACAGCTCCAAATACCTAATCAAAGGTTTCCGGAATTAAAAGATCTGAATCAAGTGGATGACACCCCACTCTCGGAATCTGTGTTAGAAGAATTCAGACGGCTGGCTAATGTGGGTGACGGCCTCTTGGAGGAAGAAGTACCGGCAATAACTGGGGAGAATAATCAGTCAATTCAAGAAGGAGCCACACCATCTGAAACACAGATTCCAACGCATGGAAAGGGAGGGAGAAAAGACAGAAGACGTGAATCAAGGAGACAAAGAAGATTGAAAGAAACCACAGCTAAAAAAAAAGGAAAAAAAAATCCAAAAATCGCAAACACTATTTTTCTGAGACAAATACTTTTTTGAAGAAAATCTCTAATGCATCTTCTATGTCTTCGGGGGTGGACTTACAGGACTTGATTGTGATAGAGTCTCCTGCCAAAAACCCGGCCAAAGAAGATCAGAGCAGGAAAGGAAAAGGGCAGGGGAGTAATCTTAAAACTTGCAAGAAGGATACAGAAAAGGCCAGAAGCCCGAATGTAGACAAGGTGCCAATATTGTCATCAACCAGGTCACAAACAGAAGGAGAAAAAACAGATCCCAAGGGGTCCACAGCAAAGCAAATAACGGGCTTAGATGTAAGCCATGAAGGTACCCCAATCGACCAACTGAGGCCAGTTAAGGCCCCAATAAAGACAGGTGAGCACTTGACGATAGCCCCAATATTTCTAAAGATTAAGCAAAATAAAGGATTGTTAAATACAATACCTATGGGTGAAGCACCCATAGAACTAAGACCAAATCAGAAGATTGCTCCAATATTCCTGAAAAAAAACACAAGGAATATATAAAACTCCAGAGAGTATTGAGGAAACCAGAACAGGGGATGGCAAACATAGAATGATTGGGGCGTCCAGTCATGGCCCCGGGAAGACCTCCAAAATAGTTGTGCTCCCAGTGGAAAATGAAGGGGAAGTCCATTTCCAAGGGGGCCCGGGAAAGCCAGGAGAAAAAAAGGAAAATGATTTGTCACTCTTTGCAATGCCTATCATATGGCTCTCCCTGACTACAAACTAAAATAAGCTAAAATCTCTAAGCAGAGGAGTAATACTGACTTTACTGAAAAAAGTTCCAAGCCTATACCTACTCAATAGTCTGGACATTGAGTTTGTGAGATTTCCAGACCATGACTATCCCTTGGTGGCAGAGGTGGGGCTGTCGTCAAGAGAGGCCTACGCAGCCATTAAAGGAGGAACAGTTGAATTAAGGAAACTCAATTTTTTGGTCTCCGGTACGCAGCCGGAGCTAAAAAAAATTCTCACAGAGGGGACTCAAAGGGGTCTCCAAAACAAGGAAGTGGTAAGGTCACCCAATCCCAGCAGTCTCGCCAACTGAACAAAGAGGATGCGACCAAAGACATCAGAGCAGAAATTACTTTATCTCTGCTCCCGAGTATCTTAACAAAAGTCTTACAGAAACTGGGGTTGGGACAAAAATCCTCTTTAATAGAGTGGGGTTGAATGTCTTTTGCTGGAACACACGGGGGCCCAACAACTTCACGTCCAAGACCTTGAAAAACTATCTCTTCAGGGAGGGTGATGTCATCATGCTTCAAGAAACATGGATGACGAACCAAACCTCAGAAGAGGGGTTTCAGATAATGTCGCAATTGGCCATTCAAAAAGCTAAGGGCAGACCAAGTGGGGGTATGATCTTGGCAGTTAGACATTCAAAATTCGATGACATTACACAAATCCCTAGTAATATTAAGGGATTGAAAATCTGTAAAGCCTCCTTGAAACAAAAAACAGGGGTCTTGGACATGATTTTCTTTAACATCTACTGGAACCCTGTGTGTCATGATCTTGGGTTCTTTTTGAAGTCTTTGGCTCTCTCCTTGGGAAAAATGAGATCTTTGTATACAGGAGCAGTAATAATACTAGGAGGGGACTTAAATTCGCAATGTATGCAGTTGACAAAAGAGCAGACCAATAAAACTGAGAGGAGAATAGCGGAAAATGGAAGATCCTTGATAGATCTTCTAAAAGAATTGGGACTAAAAATGGCAAATGGAACACTCCCGGGGGATATTCCATCAAGACCCATAAGAATCCAAGGTAACTCAGTCTCAAGTCTGGACTATTTATTTCTCTCTAATGCTCTATTTGAACAAAAAGCATTGTTAAATATCTGTGGGGGAGGGGGGAGTGACCACCTAAGGTTGGAACTTCATTTTGCCGATATACTATTGGACCAACAGGACAAAGAAAGCCAAGTGATTGGCTGCAGAAAAGGCAGAGTTCGGTTATTAAAATACAAATTTGAAGGGAAAAAACTGAATGAGAAACTAGCAGCTCTGTCTGAACATACACAACGCAGAAATTGCATTCCAGGAGGGTTCACAAAGTTCGTTTGGTCCACCCACTCTCCGAGTGGGAGTGGAGTGGGAGTCAGGCAAACACATCGGCATGTTTTTGATGAAGAAACTCAGCTTATGAAAAGAGAGCTAAATAAGAATCTAAGAACTATTAGAAAAATATATTCTAATAGAGAGACAAGGAAGAAGGAAGAAAAGTTACTGAATAGGGCCTATAAAACCTGGTCGGTCTCTAGAAAAATAGAAAGACTGCAAAAGGATGGGGAATATATGTTGGAGCCAATTGAGAAAAGGTACACAAAAGAGTTTTGGCACCTTCTCCGTCAATTAGAAGGGAAATCAAGTAATCATCTCTGTAATCTAATGTCAGAAAAAGATTGGATTTTCCATCTCCAATCGATTTTTGGGAAACCACGTAAAACATCCTTTCACAAAAATAATCATGTCAACTGGAATCTAGAATTTGAGGAGACCTATATCGAAGATCTAATCATGAAGAGCTTGGTCTCAAAAGCGGCAGTCCCTAATGGGCTAATTTATCAAGTATTGAAGAGCAGTCCAGCCCTATGGGTTAAACTGTTAAACTGGCTATTTAAAGAGATCTTGAGGAAAAGAGAACTACCCCCCTCGTGGACCTCGGCCACTATTATCCCCCTTTTTAAGGGGGCGATAGGGCGGTGGCAGCAAACTACTGCCCTATCGCCCTCCTGGATGTAGATGGCAAGATATTCATGAAGATACTGCTGGGGGAAGTGGAAAACTGGGTCAGAAAAGTGAACTTCCTGTCCAAGTGTCCAACTGGCTTTAGGAGGGGTCTGTCCACAGCTGTAAATGGCATAGTATTAAATCTACTAAGCGAGAACACGAGTACAAGTGGGGGCCAGCAGCTGTATGGAGCTTGGGTGGACTTCTCAAAGGCCTTCGACATGGTGGACAGGGAAAGACTCTGGCAGAAACCGAGGGCAAAAGGAATTCCAGAGGGTTTATTGGGGATGCTTGTCGAATTTCACAAAGATAACCATATCAGAGTGCGAGTAGACGAGGAAGGACATCTGTCCGAGGCAGTCAAAGTGATTTGGGGGGTGCGACAGGGGTGCCTAGGGGCACCAAAGTTTTTCAATCTTTTCATAGCAGATATGGGGGAATATCTAGCCCCATTTGCATTGGCGAGCCCTGAATTGAATGGAGAAAAACTCCATTGGCTCGTGTATGCAGATGACGTTGTAGTCTTGGATAAAACAGCTATCGGACTACAACGTCTATTGAATGCTCTTCATAGCTATGCGACTGAAAATGGTCTCGCCATTAATCCATCTAAATCTAAAATCCTTGTCTTTAGGCAGAAAAACAAAAAAGTAGTTGTGAGGATGGAGGTATGGGGAGAGGCGCCGAGGGCGCAGGGCCGGGCTTACAGCAGGGTGCCCTGGGAGCGCCGGAGCAGGCGGCGCCGGCTCCACCGCAGCCAGCACCTTGGAGGGACTCTGAGGAATTGCCGCAGGGGCTGAGGAGAGGCGCCGAGGGCACGGGGAAGGGCTGGCAGCAGGGTGCCTTGGGAGCGCCGATGCAGGCGGCGTCTGATCTGCTGCAGCCGGCGCTTGTGAGGGCCTCTGGGGAAATGCCGCAGGTGCTGAGGATGCCTTCTCGGCCTCCCGCACCGGGCCCGCCTGCGCTGCCGCAGCGCCAGCCCCTCTCGGATTGGCACACGGCGCTGTCGCTGCGGCAGAGCAGAACGGGCCCACAAACAAGCAGGCTGCGGGCCGGCCCATCTCCCTCAGGCGTTGGGCGGCAGCCAAGCTTGGGAACACGAGCACTGGGCTCGGGTCAGCCGCTCAGCATCAGATGGGTTCACAGTACCCCACGGTGCACCAATGGGGAACTCATTCAACACCCCCTCCCCTTACCTGTAATGACGGCCAGCCCTGGACATCCCACATGGCGAGCAGACCATGCAGCACCATACACGGGGGGCGTAGCATGCAGGGGGCTCACACGCAGGGCTGCACACGTGTGCAACAGCAGCAGCCAAGGAATGGGAAGCGTGGAGGGAGGTCCGGGTTCAGCCAACAGGAGGAAGGGAAGAGGAGGGGGGAAGGCAGCTCTATATCTAGAGGGAGGGCTCTTTGGGTCATGTCCAATCAGAGGGAGGGGGAAGGGACTGGTCCCTGATTGGCCCTCTTACAAGTCTAGGACTGGAAATAAAAAGGACTGGCCTAACAGCATTTGTGTTGCTCTTTGCAGGGAGAAGGAGAGGAGTGTGGAAGCGACTGGTGGGCCTATCCGGGTCCGAGTGAGTAGGAGATACCTCACAAGGAACGTGTATCCCATGCTTTAACCCACAGTGAAGTAACTGTACAAAGCCGGGAACTTTACCTTATTGGTTATCCCTGAACATTTAACAGTGAATGAAATAAAGTTGTCTCAAGCATCAACACTGGCTCCTGTCCCGATTGTCACAGTAGTATTTTGTCAATGGGAAATGGGAGGTAAAACTATACCAAAGGTAGAAGAGCTTGTCTACCTAGGTTATATAATCTATGCCTCCCAGCACTCCTGCAAAGCTGAACAAGACATGGTTCTGAAAGTTAACTCCTTACCGGCCCAGATTAAGAAAATCTTGATAAAATATGGTAGATTCTCGTTAATTCCGGTCCTGAAGTTCTAGCAGGCTAAGGTGATCCCAGTGTTTATGGCCTGGAAGCCAAACCACAACTTTGGAACATCTCATGGCAAAAGTGGGAGGGCCTTCTGTGGAAAAATGCTCTGGGCTTGCCAATGTGTCTCTCTATGGCAAATATCAGATACAAACTGCGTCTAAGATCTCTGGATTCTCATGTAGGTTGAAAACTGATATTATTGTGTCAGCGGATATGTAGCTCGCAGGAGGGCTCCCTCTATTCTGACATAAGAGCTCACCTGGAGACACTAAAATCGAAAATGCTTTCTAACCTTAAAGTCCAAGTGGAAACATTACTTTCTGATGCAGACATTGGAAAAAAATTGTTAGCAGAAAATCCTGTTAAAGCGAAAAAGAAAGGAATGGGGCTGGATTCAGACAATTACGGATGTTTGCTCGGGGGCCCATCCGAATCAACTACAATTAGCTGAAAGCAAATTGGGCTTTCTGAGCAAATATCTGATCAAATTCCCGGATTGGAAAATCAGAAATAAATTCCTAAGATTAAGATTAAATGTCATCCACATAGGCGAAGTGCTCGCAAAAAGGGGACAAGGGGCATTGGCCAGAAAATGATGTCAAATCTGCATAATTCCTGAAGCCCAAACCACTAAACATCTTTTGACATCCTATGATGGCACAAGGAAGGCTAGATTGCTTTTCTTCAGCAGATTCATCCTTGAACCTATACAACATCTGCAGGAATCATTTTGGGAAAGTCTGATTGAAGGCTTCTCACAACAGAAAACAATAGCAGTAAATCAGATGCTGGAAAGTTGCGAGATAACGTTGTAATTTCCAGACAAAAAATTGGGTCGGAACTTTGAGTTGGAAAACTTTGGGTTTTCCGACCCAAAAACAAAAAACAAAAAACTTTTTACGACAAAAAACTTTGGGTTGGAAAAGTTGATGTAGTCGCAGTGTGTACTTCATCGAAATCCCTTCTTAGTGTTTTTTAATAATCAGAAGATGTTGTGTTCTGTTTTACTATATTATATTTTATTATATTCTATTGTGATATGAGTATTATGCAAATGAACTAGGTTATGGTTAGTAGGCCATACACCTTTAGTGGTTTGTTTATTGATTGTCTCTTGCTTGCTTCAGGGTTACATTATGTTTGGTTTTCCTTTTCCTTGTCTTTTTTCTTGCTTCTTGTCTTTTGATTGTTTGTTGTTGGACATTTTTGTAAAAGGTTAATTTAACCAAATAAAAATAAAAAATAAATTAAAAAAAAGATATTCTATAGGCATCAAGAAAGTATTGAAGATAAGTAACACAGGCTCGAGATGAAGAGGCTTATGCTACAGAAATGATGAAGATATCAAGTTATTTTACACATGTACAGATGCAAAGAAAGGCAAGTAGACAACGTTTTCTTGAGGCTTGCTATGTAGTGAATAGATTGCGGCATGCGCCAACATATACTTATATAGGAGTGAGTGAACTATGGACCATTCCACTACGCATTATGGCAGAGCTGGACAGGAAAGGAAGGCCTTTTTTCAGTGTGTCGCAGTTGAAAAGCAATTGAATTACAGGAGTGAATCTCAGAAGGGTGAGGCTGGAACAGCCCCAAGAAGCCGAGGCCGCTCTGGACTGGGATGAGCAGACATTAGTTACAATTGTGTGAAAGAATGAAACTCCTCTTCAGAAGACGTGCACGAAAACATGGAAGACGTCAGAGATTCATTAAATAATAGTATTTTCAATGCACCAAAGCTCAATTTTGTGGTCTTCAGTCACGTGGAGGAATGGAAATGGACAAACATGACAAACCACACCTATGCAAGGAGACAGAGCGTGCCTCCACTCCCTCCTATTCTCCAAAGAAAGGAACATTTCCAAGGCCAAGTTCAAAGCCTTAATTGACGTGCAGACCACTGAGGGGATGATGGATGTTATGCTAATTGGTGGGAAGCTATGGTTATGACCAGCCCACCAGCACCTGGAAGACCAGCCTGCATAGTGCTGGTGTGGATGAAAATGTACTGACAGGGATGTGGGTGCCAACCAATTATAAGGGGCTGCATAGTTAAGGGCCCTAGAGTTTGTGTAATCAATGGGATGTCGTGTATTTAGTGATGTTCTGTCACAGGCAGAGGAGTCCTCCGAACGACTCTCCTCACCTGTAGTCTCTGACGTTCTGCCTGGAGGTTCGGCCCTGTTCCGCTGTCTTGTTGGACGCCGTACCGCCGGTAGTAAGCTCAAAGGTATTTAGGGGCAGTGGAACCAAGCAGAGCCTTAGTTTGGAGCGGAGTTAGTAGGGGAAATGCAGTACACAAGGACTGGAAGCAGAGGGAACAGTGGATAATTCAGAGATGCAAGGTAGAGGCAATCAGGATATAGAGAAATGCTCGTGTAAATGAGCAGGACTGCCGGACAGGCAAGGGAAAAAGAAGAAGAGAGAGTGACGAGTAAGGGAGAAAAGAAAGAAAAAGAAAGAGAGTGAAGGAGAGATAACACGAGTAAAAGGAAATAATGAAGAAAGCAAGAAAAGAAACCAAAGAATGTTCGGAAGCTCCCCACGGAAAGAAATGCAGCCTCAGAAAAGCTTGTAAAAAGGAGCCGACATGGGAAAGCCTCGGATACAATGTCTCCTCCCCGAAGGGAGATGCCAGAAGGGGGAACCGCAGGCTGGCTCTTAAAACAAAGAGAATCAAAGTGTTATCTGTCAGCTGTTTTAAAATTTAATATCACTAACGTGGGCAGACCGTGGTCCGAAACGGAGGCAACTTGGCAGAGATTAAGGAATCCCCCGTGGACGTCCTGCTCTCCCTCTCTCCCCGAATTGGAAAACAGCAAGGAGGGAGGCAGGACCCCCAGGGAAACCCTCCTAGGGAATAAAACCCTGAGTCGCTGTGGTTCTTCTGATCGGAAGGCAGCAGCCTGGACGGTCCCCTCTAGTCGAGCTGTAGTATGACGAGGATTGGATTCCTTTACGGGAACACAAGAATAAACAGGTAAGTGCCAGGTAAGAAGGGTAGAGAAAAAAGGAAGGCACGGATAAGAGGAGACACGTACGTGTTTATCAGAATCTGATTCACTACGGGGTGAAGAGGTTCACGGGTACATCCGGAAGACTGAGGAGGGGTACCTGACTTAGATCTGTGGAACTGAGCGGAATGAAAGGACAAAGGGATGAATGTTTGAGATATAGCAGGAATTAGGATAAAGCCGGGGGAGCTTAGATTGAATAGACTTACTAATAAAGGTGGAACTTCTGTCTCGAAAGTGACGCAAGAGATGGGAGACGGCCTAAGAGTGAGCCTGTGGGTTTGAGAAGCAGAAGGAAAGATGAGGGTTAGAATTCAAAGGAGGATGCACGTTTTAGAATGTCAGAATAGGAGATTCCTAGAGGCGAACTTACGGAGCGTCGGTAAAGACAGTAGCGACGCGTACACTGGTTGCACTTCCTTCCTTATCAGGAGTCACGTGAACAGACGCAAAAACGTAAGAAGTGCGTGAATCAACTAGACCGCGGTCATCCTTACAACGTTCCGTCGCTATGGGAGCCTGCAGTACGATATTCTGTACCGTTCTTCCTAATCTCCGGTTTTGCCACCATCGCTGGTAAGGTGTAACACAAAGACAGAGCTGGCTGCGGCCAGGGCACAAGGGTGTATAAGGACAGACGGGAGACATGGGGGGCAAAAGAGAGCAAAGAGAGGGGAACGGGCAGAGGCACAAGGGGAACCAGAACGGAGGCACACGAACCAGCAGGGAAAACAACTTGAGTGTCGGTAACTGGAAAGTTGCAACGCTACGAGCAGGGGGCGTGGCTATTATTTGTAAGGCAGGACCACGGACATCTAGTCCGTTAACTAGGGTTTGAAGGTGTTCTGCTGCCGACCCTCCATCTTGTCCACAGCTTCCAGGGTTGCATCGTGACACGTTCATAGTGATGTGCTTGAGGAGTGGGCTTAGTAGTCCCACCTGATGTTAATTACCCTATCACTCTCTTAGACTAGTATGGAACATACAAAACAAAAAATAGTCCATAGGCACCCATTGACCTGCTCTTTGGGAAGGTACCCACTCGAGAGTCTGCAGCCACACTTTAGCTCACTGTACCCTTCACAGATGGGAAATATCCATTTGCAGATCAGTCTTTGTCCCGCCCACATGGACAGTCCAGCACCTAAATGCTATGGCAATTCCCTTCTGAACAAGAGTACCAACAGCAACCCCATACACGTGTTTCAGCCTTGTTGGGCCTCATCAGTGAGATGGAGCATATACCTAGATGTTCCCTCTTAGACCCAATCAATTTTGCCACCAGGTCTTTGTAGTTTGCCACATAGGTTGACGTCAGCAATGACGAGTTTTTGCTATAAAAGTGATGTTTTTTATAAACTGCTTTGAGTTCATGCTGTGAGACGTCCGTTGATGTCCGTTGTACTCCCTGTTTTAGATAATTGACATTAAAACAGTTAAACCTTTGCCAACTTTCTGAGTTAGTTTGATTATTGATGTTTGAGTATCTTCTGCATCCCCATTCATCTGAAAGTATTGCTAACTCGCCTTAAAGGGCTGGGTCGGCAACCCTGGTTCAGATTGACATGCAGAAACAGGTGAAGTTCATGTCTGGCCTATTCTATGATGGTGTCAGGTGGATTGTCAATTATGGATACGCCTCATGTATTTCTAGTCCTGTCTGCGAAGATACATTTGAGGCCTCTGTTGCGACCCCTTCACTGCTTTTGGCTCTCATTGTCTCAAATGTACGATTGCAAGATCCCAATCACAGACTCCATAAGGACGGATCTCCTCTTGTGGTTCTCTGCCGCACCTCTGAAAGGGGGTGAGCTTGTCTCCTTCCATTCAGATCAGCCTTAGTACAGAGACCAGCAGTCTAAGTTGGTAGTCAACTCTACTGGAACAGGGTCATTAGGAATAGTGATCCCAGGAAGAGTTCAGAGCCTCCTCCAATTGGATAGAGCTAGCGTCCATTGATAGGGCATTGGTGTTCTTCAGAGACCTAATTCAGGATTAGGCGCTATTAGAGAGAAAAGACAGTACTACATCTCAGTTTTACACAAATCGTCAGATGCGGGAGGAGATTCGAGTCTCTGGGAGACTTAGCAATGTCAATTGGCCTGTGTGCAGGGACTTTTCTATCTTCCCTGCAGACATTCCACTTTAGGGGAGTAGGCAATGAGGCAGCAGACTGGGTCAGCTGAGTGTTCCCAGTGTCGGGAGGGATGTCTCTGCGGAGGTCTGGTGTTTGGGGAGTTTTGCAGCAGATTCTGGACTTCATGGATAGATTTATTTGCATCCTCTCAAAATGCTCTGGTCCCCAGGTTTTGCTCCAAATTCATGACACATGGTGCTGTGGAATTTATGTTTTGTTGATGGACTGGCTCAGAACCCTGGTCTGTGCTTACCTCATATTTTTCAAATCCTGTTGATGATAGAAAGATAAGGGAGAGCCTATTGTGACAAATCAGTGGATGTCATCCCTTTTTCACTATGGGCAGCCCCTTTGCATGAGAACGACAACCAATATCCCAGGGGAATGCAGTGTTCTGATAACACCTCACCATCCCAGACACACTCCTCTCCTGTCCACTGCACCTCTGTACCAGATTTCCCTATGCATGTTTGTAGGGTTAAGAACTCAGTCCCCTTTAAAAGTACTGGGATAGGAAAGAATAGGAACTACCTTGGTAGAGCCTCATTGTCAAGTACTGAGACAAAGAAGAATTCAATTGACTCTCAGGAGAATATGAAGATAAAAAGTACTTTAACAAGGAGGAAGTATAGAACCACGAAGAGTACTCCTAAGAACGACAATGAGTAGTCTAGTTGTTGCCGGCTGCTCATTGGTCCATGTGGAGTAGAAAAGGAAGAGAGATTCAGGAAGCAGTTCTCCAGACCTCTGTTGGAGGAGCTGTGGGAGCCAGCATGGTGCAGGAAGCTGGAAGGAAGCAGACCAGGATGCCAAGAGGGAAGGACCAGGGCCAGTGAAGCGTAGAAGTACCAGAAGACAAGCTGTCGAGGAGAAACTCCCGGTGTTCCTGGAGCCTTGGAAGCATGTGAAGCAAAGCAGCACTGCCCAGAGGAAGATTGAGACTGCTGAGTTCCCAGACAGACCATAGTCCACAGCAACGATCCCTAGAGGTAGGGGGAGCACTTGGGCTGGCTGGTGGAAAACTAAGAAGGTGCAGTCAGCATCTTCATAATCACAGAACAAAACCTGGAAGGATAGTGAACCAGGTCTGTCTAGCAACAAGAGAAGCTTAAGGTTCTGGGACCCATCAACCAAAAGCAACACAAGTCTTCTTCCTCGTGGTGGTTGTTAGGACTGATTTTGTATACTCTGGCTTGGTGGACATATGTATAGAAGGCCACCCTAGTATTGTGACGGGGACAACTCTGGGAGCTGTAGCCAAACCAGTTGAAGGTAGGTGGACGAGTGGTCTAGGCTAAGTCTCAAGACGGTGTGAGCTTGTAAGGGGTCCCCAATAAGTACACACAGTGCAAAGTCAGGGATTACACTTAGACAATAAGTTATTAAAATACTTTATTTGTGGCCATATAACACTGAGATAAATGACTACTAACTGGTAATATTATCACGCAACATGAATAATAGACACATATATACAATCATTGGAGTAAGGCAACTCAGGTATTAAGCGTGTTATAAAAAGAAATACAAAAACTAAAACTAAAACCCCTGTAAAGAAAGGTGGATATTAGTATAAGCACTTGTAATGCATACATAAAATGTAAACCTTGATTCCAAGATGGAGTCTAAGTGAAATGCATCCTGTGAACACACATGAACATTTGACTTCAAGCTTAAAGAGAGGCCCAGCGTTTGCTGGAGCTATGGAAAGACAGCTTGTTTATGTGTACAGATGAATCTTGTTTTGCATTCTTCTAGCAGCCGAGAGCAAAGTTTGTCTGCTTCTCATGGGAAACTGCAGATTATTTACAAATTCAGTGGAGTCTGATAGCTGCAACGGCCGCGCAGTTGTGGGGTTTTACTGATGGTAAACATCTCTGGAAAAATACTGGATTACATTTTTGGAGGGAAAGACATCACAGAGACAGGGAAAGAGAAAGTCACTTCTCGACTTCTAAAATTCTTTCGTGCAGTCTTAACCATCTGATGGTGAATTGGATGTTTTAAGAAAAGGCCTGATTATTTGGATGACAATAATGTATTGGGGCTGCAGTAGAGATGACTGGTTGCAGTCAGACTGCCGAATGCATAGATTAACAAGAGAAAAGGTTATGTCCAGTCATTTAGTCTAGCGCTCCAATGAAAAAAATGTCCACAATTCCAATTTCATGAGAAAAATAACATTTTATTATAACTGTTGGTTTATTGATTAGTGTTTTTCTCGTGTTCAGAACAAGTCCCCTCGACACATGTTTCCCCACAGTTCATATGGTTCTTCGGGAGGGTTTTTATACAATTTAATTTTCATTCTCAAAGTGATCTAGAAAATTAAAGAATGAAATTGTAAGAAATGAATAGACAAATAAATAAAAATTTGATCAAAGGTAGAGGCAGTCAAAAATGTTCACAGAGCTGTGCTAATTAAATCGATCAGGGATTGCTATTTAGTGATCTCTATGTTTAGAAGTGACCATTTCTCTATTTGATCAACCTTTGTGTTGGACGAAGTGAGAAAGATTCCGTGATAGGAAGATTTCACATGGTCATTAACTTAATTCATTTTTGTACACATCTAAATGCATGCGTTATTGGACCATAGATTTCATTTATACATAAGTCCTCTCTACGTATCAATTTTGAAACAAATTCATCAGAGAAAATAACGCGATCATCAACTTACTTTTTCATGATTGTTTGTATCTCGGTTCCTTCAATCATGTTTGTGAGCTGATTAGTGTTCTCCTATTTCTTTCGAATTCACAAATTGCAAGTATATCTGGGAATGCAATATAGTGTTTCAATTAATGCCAGTGTGATATTCTAGCATTTATTAATTTGTTAGAAATTTCAAAAGTTTGTGAAAAATTGTCACCTTATTTAGAATATTTACATATATAAACAATATATGGCGATATACGACATGAAAATATGCGTGAGCGGCAGTTTGCCATCTCAATGTATAAAGTTGCTAGGAAGGATAGATAATCCCGTATATGTCAAGACCTAGATGTGGTTTCTCACCTTGTTAAAGAAAGTAAGAGATCTCTGTTGATGATTCCTTTCGGCGCCGTCTGTTATTTCCAATAGGAGAACCTCGAAGATTCAAAATGGCCGCCTTTAATATTATGTCGTGACGTGCTAACGCTAGTCATGTGAGTATTTCGTTTTGGCGTATGGATCGCCATCTTGGAATGGTAACGGGTGTATTCTTAAAATGCTGAATGCGCAATATGACACATTTTAGATCCTTAATATTACAAAAAAAAAGGGAAAGTAATTCGATGAAATCGCTTTCGTTTCTAGCGTTGAGTCTCAATATACATAAAGTAACCTACATAATTAGTTATGAAATAAAACATTCTCAGCACAATCTTAGTCAATGGCCCTCATTACGACCCAGGCGGTAAGTATTCAACATTACCGGCATGGCGTAATTAACGTTTACGCCCTGGTCCGATGCCGTAAAGTCCGGCACATTCCGACCCATCTCGCACGAGCATTACGCCTTGCCGGTAATGTAAACTACGCCATGCCGTAAAAGACCCCAAAACGGCCCCTACCGGCATCGTACGCCGCGCAAGGTGCACTACCACCATCCATCACAGCGGCGACCGTAATTAGCGGTCACCGTAATTAGCGGTCACCGCAATTAGCGGTGACCGTAAATAAGCGGAACCGGAAGTAGCGTCATTGCGGAGGAACGGGAAAGAGCACGGCGGCCATCTTTAAAAACACAATCCATTGGCATCCTCCCCAACCAGTCTACATCCGACCCTGAGACCTGTCAAAACCCATTACCCACCCATTTTCCCACTACAAAATGCCAAAAGTTGTCAAAAAAGCCTGCAATCGGCAGCGGCAGGACCGCTTCACTCGGGAGGAACTCACTATGCTGGCGGAGACCCTCCAGGAGAATGCGGCGGTGGTCTTCTCCACACAAATGACCAGGCCGGCAATTGCCAAGGAGAAGGCCATATGGGCCCTGGTGGCACAGCGGGTCAGTGCGGTGGGAACCGTACCCCGCAATGCACAGCAGTGTCGAAAGCGGTGGGACGACCTGAGGCTCCGCGTCAGGAGCATCCTCTCTGCAAACCGCAACCTGGGCCTGGCAACCGGGGGAGGATCGGATTCCCCAATAAAACTCCAGCCATGGGAGGAAATCTGTGCCTCCACAATCGGCATGGAGAGCATAGAAGGGGTAGGAGGGATGGAGAGAAGAGCACCGACATCAGGCGATGCAGGTAGGTGCCTCAAATCAAGCCATGCAATAGTCACTTAAGTCCATTCATGTGTAGCACAATGTTGCCCTAGAGTGTAAATGCAACACATCAGCAGGAGACTGCCCACAGCCACATCCGACCTCCACCCTGTACACATGTAGTATGCACACCCTAACTACAGGCACCCACAAACCTCCATGCTAAAGCCACACAAAAAGGAGACAACCTCCATGCCCCTGCCTCAAATGTGCTGCATCTAGTAACCAAAATGATGTCAGTCATTGCGATTCCAATGTCCGCAGACCCATCAATAACACTCTCCCTCCTTTGCTCCACCACAGGCTCCAATTCCAACCCCGAGGATGAGGACACCCCTGCCACAACACCAGCCAAGAGGGCCAAGACCACTGTGCCAACACCCTCCACCTCAGCTGTAGTGACCAAGACACCGCAGCAGCCGAAATCCGTTGCTAGTACACAGGACGGGCCACTGACAGGCACCCGAGCAGGCAGCATGGCAGCAGCAGCAGCACCACACATCCCCACAATGTTCGCCACAGAAGACACAGGTTCTGCAGGAAGCAGTACCATAGGCAAAACTGCTGCCATTGCAGCATGCTCTGAAAGTGACACAGAGGAGCCCGATGTCGGACCCCCCACTGACCACCATCATTCCCCCTGTCTGTCCCAGAGCAGCCCCCATGAGGATCCCACACAGGGGCATTCAGAAGATGAGGACTGGCCATCCACCCGGTGCCCTGTCGAAAATCAGCAGGAGGGGAGCAGCCCCTTCGTAACACCATCTGCAATAGGCATGGGCCAGCAGAGCTAACATTCCCTGGAGGAGATAATCACGCGCCAGCAACAACTCTCCTCGCTTCTGAATGAGCATGCTGCAGAATGTGGGGGGGCAAGGGCAGCTATGGAACAATGTACAGAGACCCTGAGGGCAGCAATGGAGTGGAGCACTGAGACCCTGAGGGCTGAAATGGAGCGGAGCACAGAGACCCTGAGGGCTGAAATGCAGTCCTCCTCAAAGGACATGTGTGCGGAACTTGCTGCCGTGCGGCGCGTGCTCTCAGAGCTAGCCAACTCCATTCGGGACATGTGTGCACATGAGCAGGCAGGGACCTCCTCCGCTGCCAGTTCCACCCAAAGCAGCCCCATCCGCCGATCGGGAAGGAACCAGCGCAGCACAGGCAGGCGTGCCCCGGGGGCCGGGAGAGGGGGCTTGCAATAGCGGCTGCCCACCGTTATCATGCAACATTAGCCACTTAGTCACAGGGTGTGTTTTGGGGAGTCCAGGTGGGAGGGGGGAGGGGGGAGTGGGTGTATTGGGGTGTTCAGGGGGGAGGGGGGAGGGGGGAGTGGGTGTGTTGGGGTGTTCAGGGGGGAGGGGGTTGGGAGAAGGGGGAGTGGGTGTGTCACAACAATTCACATTTAAAATACACATTTTCCTTTTGCATCAAATGTGTGGACATTGTTCATTGCGTATGTGTGCTTTATTGGTGTACAGTCCACAGTGTGCATGTCCCCGACACACACAGTGCCCCAAGTGCCATCTCCATGTCATACACACCAGCCGTTTGTGCTAGAAGCAATGGTTGATGATATTTTGACGCATTTCACGCCCCTCCTGTGCATCACCTCCTCCATGAGGTGCGGCCCCATCTGCACCCTCCTCATCCTCATCGTCAGGTGGTTGCAGTTCTGCGTCAGGGGGCAGGGGCACATTTCGTCTGACGCACATATTGTGTAGCATGACACATGCCATGACGATCTTTGCCACCTTCTCATGGCGGTACAGGAGTGCCCCACCAGACCTGCTGAGGCAGCGAAACCGTGCCTTCAATAGGCCGAATGCCTGCTCAATGACCACACGGGTAAGTGTATGTGCACGGTTGAAGTCCTCCTCATGCTGGTTATGTGGGTTCCGGACTGGTGTAAGGAGCCACCTCTTCAGGGGATAGCCTGCATCACCTGTATGTGGACGAGAATGTATGTGTCAGTCATGACGTCTAATTCGAAACATGATGTGCCACCATGGCTTGCATCCAACTGTTACTTTGGACCACTTCTAAATGCACTAATTGATTCACACTACGCGACCGGTATATGCTCATGGCTCTCATGGCCTGTTTTGCATGCCATCAACCAATGTATGCAGGGGGGTCAAGTGCCTTGTGGGTGCCCATCCACTGTGTTCGTTCATGCCGTTTGTTTTGGTGGCCTGGCACGTGTCCTGTGATGTCAATGCTCACATCATTGCAACATTGCTGTCGGCCTCATCATGACCCCAGTGAGCAATACTGATGTTTATAGGGACATTTTGGGGGCCCTGCTGTCTGTGTGATGGTGTGTTGATGTTTCTGTCCGTCATGTGCCTCCTTCGTGCGCAGTTATGGGGGACAGGCCTTTCGGTTGATGGCGTTTGGTGACGTGCATGTAGGTGCATTTCGTTGTAGACAATGTGGTCTGAATTGGTACAATGCACTTGCAGATGGTTGTGTCATGGTTGGGACACAGCCTCATTAACATGGTAGGGCTGCATACATCAGGCATTGGGTTTACTGGTGTTAGGTGAAGTTTGTGTTGCTTTAGGGTATGATCTGGCTCCGTTGTCTCTGCTACTCACAGCCAGGTGGAGTGTGCATCATTCCCCCCCCCTTTCAGCCAGGTGGAGTATGCATCATTCCCCCCCCTTTCAGCCAGGTGGACTATGCATTGGTACATCGTTCACCTACCCACTTCACATTTCCATGGTCATGACATTAGACTCACCGAGTAGCCAGGATCTTGGGCCTGCATGTCGCTCCATGTAACGTGGTATTGTGGAGTTCCTCAGGACTATTGAATCATGGGTTGCTCCGGGGAATCGGGCACAACAATGTGTGATGATCCTGTTGGAGTCACAGACCATTTGCACGTTGATTGAGTGAAATAGTTTACGGTTGCGGTACGGTACCTCCATGGCATGTGGAACCACCAATTCCACATGGGTGCAGTCGATGGCACCAATGCAACCATGTATGCCGGCTAGTGCATGGAAACCCACTTTGGTGTTTGCAATCTCCTGGGCAGTCCGTGGTAATGAGATTTGGTCGTCTGTGTGCTTGAGGAGGGCATCGAGCACTTGGATCAGTGAAATGGTTGTGAAATGCCATGCAAGTGCCCCACTGTGTGCTGGTAGGTGCCTGTGGCCAGGAAGTGGAGTACAGACACTACCTTCAGTAGGGGTGGGATGGTGGTTGGTGTTTCTATCATGCTGACGATGCCGTTGTGTGCCATGTCTACGATGGCGGTGATGGTGTCCCGGTCCAAACGGTACAGGGTGTGGATCTGCTCAGCAGTGAGGTTGAATGGACTGGCTCTGATGCGTGGGATTGGGGGCTGCCTGAGTTGTGGCACTGGCTGTGCTGGTGGGGCTTGCTGGCCCTGCCTTGCCCTCCTTCTCCTCCTGCGTCTCCTCTGTGCTGCCTGTTGTTGTTGTTGTTGTTGTTGTTGTTGTTGTTGCATCCAACTGTTACTTTGGACCTGAGAGGCTGAAGAAGTTGCAATAGCAGAGAGTGGTTCTCCGTGAACCCCTGGCAAGGAAGAATCACCAAAACAGACTTGAAGTTATGTAAACTGGGTAGGCAAGAGCATAGGAAAATGCCTGTAGGTATGGCTGGCAGAAAAGTAGCGATAGTGGGAGAAAGGGAAAAATCCGTAGTGGAGAGGAAAAAAAATAGCTGAACAGAGAGCCTGCGACGGAAGGGAGAGAGAGGGAACGGGGGGTAAGCCGAACGGGAGAAAGGTTGAACAAGCAGGAAAAGGAGAGAGAAAAAAGTACTGGGAGCGTCTCACCGTGAAAACGAAGCTAGACGGTTGCAACGCAAGGAGCACTGGGAAGGCAAGGAGGAAGTGGCCCGGAGACAGGAGAGGAAAAAACACTAGACCGTTAAAGAGAAAAAACGTGGAGAATGCGGTGGGACAGTTTAATGGCGGCGAAGCCGTATCAACGGCAACCACCGCCACCCGAATGGGTTTGTGACAGTTAGGCTCTAGGTAGACGAGGCTGGATCCTGTTGCATGCATTTCAAAAGGTGCACTAACAGAATGTGGAATTACAGGCGAGTGTCCTGAGATTGGAAAAGGAGCTGGCCGCTGAAAAACAGATTGCATTGATGCAGCAGCTCCAAATGAAATTGTATCATGATAAGGCGGACAAATATCAAGCGGTAGCTGAGCGAGCTGCGGTGAGGGTGGCTCAGTACAAATATCGGAAGAGGAGAGGGAGAGTGAATTCTTGTAAGGTGGCAACTGTGATTGCCTCCGCAGGGGTTGATTGGGACCCGGATCAGTGGGATGGGGATGTATTTGATAGCACTAGTACAGAGAGTGAGTCAGAGCCAGAGGGCTTGCCCAGGCCAGAATCTGGTCGTAAGGAGGTAAAAGATAAACTTGTGATGCGTAGACAAGCAGGTCCTAAACCAAATAACCGTAGAGGTGGTATGGTGGATTTGACATTACTCAGGGATTATTCTCATCAAGAGGTTGGGGAAATAATCAGCCGATTATAGCAAAGGGCTGGTGAATGAATCTTTGTTAACCTGGATGGTCAGGTTATTTGATGGAGGGGCAGCAGGTCTCCGGGTAGACGCCATGGACTCCTCCAGGTTTCTACCATTGACGCAGGAAACACATGTACAAGAAATGTTATGTGTAGGTCCTCCTCGCGAAGACGATGGGGAGAGGTGCACATGTCTTTATTACAACTAGTGGCCCAATGGTGTAACCGTAAGTATCCTATCGCCTCAGATTGGCCAACCGAAGACAAGAAGTGGTACACACTGAAAGAGGCTATACAAAGAGTGAGGGATCATGCCATGAAAGAGGCAATTCATCTAGATACTCACCAACATATGGGAATTGTAGCATTATTGGTTTCAGCCAGAAATATCATCATTCCAACAGCCCCGCCAGCATATAAGAATGTCATGATGACCCTCTTGGTAGGGATGACTGGTCGAATGACAGACAAAGTGGTGGATGCTATCAGGCATTAGCCGATCTAGGAGAATGGGAAAAGCAGAGGAACGACCACAAGAGCGAGAAAGGGAGGGGCAGAGTGAAAGACGCACCCCCGGAAAGAGGTTTGACAGCCGAGATTCTCGTATATCCAGAAGGGATATGTTTTTACCACTGCTAAAATATGGAGTGCAGCGGGAAGACATTGATGGGATTGAGACATAGGAAATTTATCAATTGTACAAAAAGCGAGGACTAGATGGGAAAGAGCGTTATAAACAAGTGAAGCGACAGGAGGTACATTAGCCCAAAAGGGGTGAGGTCCCTTCTGCACCCCCTCCTGAGCAGGGGGACGATGAGTCCCTGGGTATACCCCACCCCACCAGCCGACCTATGCGGATTTGAGGAAAATGGTGAGTGCGATGGTGGAAATGGAGTCTAAACATACGCACTCAAAGTATGAATGGGATGGTGGTCAAACTCTGGTAATAACTGCCCATATTAAGGTAGACAGACGGCCTCATGTAAAGGTAAAATTACTTTGGCAATCAGCAACTATACAGGAGGTACGCACCTTAATTGATACCGGGGCAGAGGCCTCATTAATACACGGGAATCCTTCAAGGTTTAAGGGAAGACATTTTACGATTACAGGCTTGGGGGAAAAGAGACTCCTGCAGTTCAGACTGAAATTGATATGAAAATTGGAAGTTTGAAAAGGCACACCTATCTGGTATTAATTGGCTCAATTCCTGAATACATTATTGGATTTGATATTTTAGAGGGGCTAACCCTCGGATTGGAAGGTAAACTTTATCAGTTCGGGGTGAGTGCACTAACCTGTACCCCTGTGATTGTAGGAAGGTAGAAGATGCCCGCGGTGCATGTTCTGTTAGCCACAAAAAGAGTATCCATGAAACAATATCAGATTCCTGCGGGGCAAAAGGAAGTTTCAGACACCATTAAAGGATATGTAGAAGCCGGTGCATTGCGCCCTGTAACCACTGCTTGGAACAATCCGGTCTGGCCTCTTAAGAAGCCGGACAGAAGTACCGGATGATTGTAGATTATCACAAGTTGAATAAATACACTCATCCGTTAATAGCCGCAGTCCCAGATGCGGTGACATTGATTGAAAATGTATAAATGTTTGAGGAAACCTGGTATGTGGTGTTAGACTTGGCTAATGCCTTCTTCACTGTGTCGATTGCGGAAGAATGTCAGGAGCAGTTTGCATTTTCCTGGAATGGGAGGCAGTATGCAGTCCAACGCCTGCCAATGTGATACATGCATAGCCCGGCAATCTGTCACCGGCAGAACAATTTTGTTTTGTGCACTAAGAGATATGGGTAATTAACTGAGAAATCTAGATGCGGGCATAACATGGAGCCTGTTTGTTGTTTTTAGGCAAAATAAACCCATAAACCTTAACAAAGAGGTAAAAGAAAAAGACCATGTATAAGAATAAGACAATGTGGAAAGCCATAAGAATGAAAGAAGAAGTTGCCTAACACGGAATACATAACAGACTATACGCAATGCGTGTGCGGGAAACGCTGTATGAGCTACAGGTAAGGGTTTTTAAAGTCCCTTACCAGATATGCAGTATAAGTCATTGATAACCTCATAAATAGTAAACTGAGATTTTGGTTTATAGATCATTGTGAACCTTCATGAATTTGAACGCATGAAAAATGAGTGTGCAAAACAAAAGATGAAGACAGGTGAGAACTGTTAAAGTTATTTAAAGTTCTTTGTTTGATCAACCCAACAGATGCCAAATGAAACAATATTTTTCTAGAATTGGGAGACTTATGGTGTCCCCCCTTTTGTACTTTCCCCTTTTAGGGTATGTGGAAGGAAGCTTAAGACATCTGTCAGAGAAACCCTGAGATGCTCTCCCGAATCCACTACCTGGACAACAAGACAAAGAATGAAAATATTGCCTTTTTTATGTTTGCTTTTGGGTATGATGAATTAATGTCATTATATATGTCCTGAAGGAAGCGGCAAGGCTCCCAAACCCGCTGAAACCGGTCGACAAGATGAAGGTTTAGGTGTGATGACCTGAGCCCTGAGACACACAACATTTCTTGTGAGCTCGGCTAAGATAAACCATTTTTTAGCAATATTAGACAACCAAAGAAAACAGAGTTGTGTTTTAAAACACTTGATTAGGCTTAATCAAGTATTTTGAGAAGAATAAGACACACGTATTGGAAGCAATACTAATAAAGCAAAGAATCGACTCCCAAACAGTGTGGACATATTTTTAGTACCTAGTAGAGAGGATAGGGTGAGCTTCTTGTCTATCCCTCACCCTAGATAGGTGTTACAGCAGCACACTCTAGGGATATAAGAATACAGTGAGGGACAGCAAGTATCTCTTTGTAGACGTAGGGACTTTGACAGTAGGAGTAACTTTTTAATGAAGTGGTTCTGTATATATTGTGATACGGCGGAACATTTAGACAAAATTCTGTGCAAACCGGATGTGCAAATTGTGCACTACTTTGATGACATATTGATACTAGGGAAGGATGAGCATAGCGTGCTAGTGCACCTGGATCTTATTATGGAAGGACTATGGAAGGAAGGGTGGGAAATTAATGAAGCAAAGACCCATGTCCAGCAGAGACCGTGATTTTTCTGGGGATTCAGTTGCATAATGGGCATCGCGAAATGGTGCCAAAAACTAAGCAAAAGATTATGGAGTTTCCCACTCCGAAAATGAAGAAACAAGCTCAGCAGTTTATGGAGTTGTTTGGATTCTGGAGATAACATATACCACATTTGGGGCAGATTCTGGCACCCCTCTACAAGGTAACAGGCAAGAAATTCAATTTTTAATGGGGTGAGGAGCAAGATAGAGCGTTCCAACTAGCCAAAGACACCATACAGACAGAGCTTGATTTATGGCCGTTGAGGGATGGAGAGGTGGAGCTTAATGTATCTGTACAGGATACTTATGCGAACTGGAGTTTGTGGCAAAAACAGGACAGGAAACGGGTGCCTTTAGGATTTTGGAGTCGGAAGTTGCCCAAGGCTGGTGACAGATATGCTCCCTTTGAGAAACAATTGTTAGCATGTTATTGGGCACCCATGGATACAGAACAAATTACGGTGGGTCATGATGTATTGATCCGACCGGAAATACCGATCATGCAGTGGGTACTGAGCTCCCCTAAAACACATCGAATAGGACACGCACAAGAGGCCAGTATTATCAAATGGAACTGGTACATTCAAGATCGTGCCAAGACAGGAAAGGGTGGAGTGACGAAAATGCACGAGCAAGTGGCAGGGGTTCCGTTAGTAGATCTGGAGCCCGAGGAGAGGAGGACAATTTGTGAATCTCCAGTTAAATGGGGAATCCCCTATGGTGATTTAACGAGTGAGCAAGTTGAGCATGCTTGGTTTACTGATGGTCCAGCTAAATATGTAGGAACTGAGCAACACTGGAAAGCTGTTGCATATAATCCTAAATTGAAAAAGGTGTTAACCACCTGTGGAAAAGGAAAGAGTAGCCAGTTCGCGGAATTGTATGCAGTGTATCAGGCTTTGAAACAGGAAGCACCTGGGTTTTGTTATATTTATACGGACTCCTGATCCGTTGCGAATGGGCTGGTGGTGTTGTTGCCTACCTGGCAAAAGAATGGATGGAAAATTCATGCGAAAGAAGGGTGGGGAAAATAATTGTGGCAAGACATTTCTGAAATGCTGATGCATACTGCAGTAACGGTGTATCGTGTTGACGCACATTGTGCAACCGATTCACTAGAATGTTGGTTCAATTCTGTTGCAGACGAACATGCCAAGATTTCGGTCATGGACACGAGGGCTGAGGAAGATGATCTGGAGCGGATTGCTAAATGGTCCCACCAGAAGAGTGGGCATCACAGAGAAAAAGCTACTATCAGGTGGGCGCAAGACAGGGAAATTAGCCTTACACTAGAGATTGTGAAAACAGTGATTCTACAATGTCCCATGTGTCAACATCAGAAACAAAGATCTATTCCACATATAATTCACGGCACGTTGAAATGGGGAAAATTGCCTGGACAGATTTGGCAGATCGATTCTATCGTCCCCTGCCCATTAGCCGAGAATGTCAGTATGCGTGTACTATTGTAGACACATATTCCGGTTTTCTAATGGTGTTGCCATGTAAGAGAGTTAAGGCGCCTGGTCCCAACATGATACAAAATAAATGAAATAAAAGGACGCACCCCAGTAAGGAATGAGACCAGGAGATAGATTGTAAGTTGAACAAAGTTTTATATTGATGGGATGTGCACGCAAAGAACTCTGCTGCCCTGAAAGCGCTCTGCCAACAGATACACGGGCAGCACATTATGAACCTAAAAAATCGGCATGAATGATGCAACGACATATGGCACAATATAACAGTTTTGATTGGTTCGCCTCTATGGCCCAGTATAGTATGTAGGTGCAGTCAGGCTCCAATTGGTTACTGCGGCTGGGGCGGTCAGTTGGCACGTGGATCAGCTGGGCTCATCTTCCCAGGGTGGAGGTCAGGCTTAGTTCATGAAGTGTTACAATCCTAACTAATCTAAACTACACAATGACCATTGTAATACAAAAGAATGATGTTAGACATGAACCATTATTTAGACGGAGGTAGCTATAAAATGTTGACCAATGTGTACACATTCTAACCCATGCCTTTATGGGGGCAAGGGTACCTTTGGCCCTTCTCCCTGGTGCCTTATCTCTAGGGTCTGATCTGTGATTTATTCTCCTCGGTGCCTCATGATTCAAACTAATGGATTGATGTTAGTTTAGAGGAAGATATGTGGTCCCTCTGGATTAAGTATATGGTGGGCAATTTGGGGTGGTCTGGGGTAAGGGTCATTTGTGCAGTTACGTTCAAAGAGAGTGGAGAGGCAAAGGGTCTGTAAGCTGCAGTTTCTAAAGGTCGGGCCGAGGTGGCACAGGCAGGTTTGTGGAAACAGATGAGCATGCAAGCCAGGGTTTGCGCCGGTCATTCACAGGGCAATGAGCTCAGAGGAAGAGAGAATTACACTGGATATTTGCAACAATATATGGCCAAGCGTTTCCGTGAGATATGGGTCTGTGCGGAGCTGCCAGGAGGAGGAGGGGGAGGCTGGGCTTTCTGTACACGGCACTGGACTGAGGGAGAGATGGCTTTTTAGAAATCATGACATGCCTAGAAAAAGATGCCGTTTTAGGGTGGCACAAAATGGAGTCCGTACGCCTTGTCATGATGCCTACTCCCGGGAAGCCAGTTCAGGCCCAGCGTCCCCGAAAGCAGACATCATGTCCCCAGGGAGGGACCCAGCAACCCCTTATAGGGGCTCTTTGGACATTGTCCTGGCGCCTTTGGTGCCAGGCACATAGAAGGCATCAGTCCTGGCACCATAGGCGCCAGGCTCATTATGGGAGTGCTTGGATGGACTTACCTGATGCAGACCATGCTGCCGGATCCAGACCTCCTTGAGGTCTGAAAGGGACTATTTTACCTATGGTACTATTTTACCACTTGGGCGTGGCTGAGGAAGAATACTTGCCTGGAACTGCACAGGCAGGTTTGTGGAAACAGATGAGCATGCAAGCCAGGGTTTGCGCCGGTCATTCACAGGGCAATGAGCTCAGAGGAAGAGAGAATTACACTGGATATTTGCAACAATATATGGCCAAGCGTTTCCGTGAGATATGGGTCTGTGCGGAGCTGCCAGGAGGAGGAGGGGGAGGCTGGGCTTTCTGTACACGGCACTGGACTGAGGGAGAGATGGCTTTTTAGAAATCATGACATGCCTAGAAAAAGATGCCGTTTTAGGGTGGCACAAAATGGAGTCCGTACGCCTTGCCATGATGCCTACTCCCGGGAAGCCAGTTCAGGCCCAGCGTCCCCGAAAGCAGACATCATGTCCCCAGGGAGGGACCCAGCAACCCCTTATAGGGGCTCTTTGGACATTGTCCTGGCGCCTTTGGTGCCAGGCACATAGAAGGCATCAGTCCTGGCACCATAGGCGCCAGGCTCATTATGGGAGTGCTTGGATGGACTTACCTGATGCAGACCATGCTGCCGGATCCAGACCTCCTTGAGGTCTGAAAGGGACTATTTTACCTATGGGACTATTTTACCACTTGGGCGTGGCTGAGGAAGAATACTTGCCTGGAACTACTTTGGGGGCTATTTAAACCACGCCCAGACAGCAGCTCATGCTTCGCGTTGTTCTGCATCTAGCAGCTGGACGCTCACCGTGTCTGCTCCTGCATCCTGGCTCCAGCCACGCCCGCCTGCAACCTGGAACACCTGAAAAGGAAGGAAAGGAGAGAAAGGTGAATAATTGAACTTTACCTACCTCCATCCGGAGTCCGGAACCATCACTCCGACGATCCTGAGAAAAGACATTATTTTTAGAAGCGCATCACATCGCTCACTGCAGCGCCGCGTTCCACTCACCTTCACGAGGCGCCCTCGGGCTCTTCAGCCACCATTGGCACCATCCGTCGCCTTTCAGCGCCTAAGGAGAAAAAGAGACAAAACAAAGGTGAGCGAAGGAACAGATTGAGGAAGGCCTGATTGTTCCACCTTAAGACTTACCTGATTTTTGTTGGGACAATCTTTCCACACCTCGGGTCGGCGCCGCTTCTTTGGCACTGCCGTACCCCAGGCCCCTAAGGGGAAAAAGAGACAAAACAAAGGTGAGCGAAGGAACAGATCGAGGAAGGCCTGATTCTTCCACCTTAAGACTTACCTGATTATTGTTGGGACAATCTTTCCTCACCTCGGGTCGGCGCCGCTTCTTTGGCACTTCCGTACCCCGGCCCCTAAGGGGAAAAAGACACACGCATTAGTGGGTCAAAGCAAGATCACTAAGGGAACCATCCATCAAAAAGACTCACCAGAGTTACCTTCGGCGAATCCATTCCTCTACGCGGATTCTTCATCCTACATCTGAAATAGAGAAAAGGACAACGGACAATTAAGGCTTGAACTTTTGCAACTGAATACTTACGGCCTCATATCGGAAAAGTCAAGCGGAGTTGAATGCTCACCAAACCCGAGATCCAGTGAAGTAACTGGAAATCAACGCGCCCCTGCATCGGAAGCAGGATGGAGAGCTCGTCCTTTCAGACTCTAAGGTGAGACTCTACGGGGAATCGCGGAGGGGGTTCGAGGAGTGTGAGAGGGGGAAGGGGGGGAATCCGACACATTATTCAGCAGACAGTTAATCCCCTTTTCCATCTACAGAAGGATTCTTCTACGGGCCAGACAGGCGAGGTTTGGGGGTCCGGTCCAGTCCGTCTTCCGAGTCCTGCGCATCACCTTAGAAGAGGTCATAGCAGTCCAGAACAGATCGGCGCCTCCGTGGGAATCAGGTGAGCGTTACACGCCTCCCCAGATGGCTTTCTTTACTGTCTTTTGTGTGATTATATTGAGGCCAAATTATTAGAACAGATAAACAAACGTGGGGACGTCTCCCGCCATCTGGGTAAACACAAAATCCATTTCACGTGGGAATGCCAGAGGGGTCTGAAAAGACCTTTCCTCCCTTGCATTCCCCCCTTTCGTTACTACTAAAGTAACAAATACCCTTGACAAGTACGTCTGCGTTCTTCTGCTTTCTTTACAGCTGCATCCCATGCTGGAGGGCCTTTTATTGGCATCCACGCATGGCATACATTTCTCAAACTTTCACCCCTTCTAGCATATTCTTTAGAAGTACATGTCATATAGATACAACTCCCATCTCCAGCCAGGTCCACCCATACCTCCTGATGGTTCTCCAAGTTTTGGGTTTGTCAATGGTTGTATGCCACAGATTATCCACTATATCTCCCGTATCATACACTGCTGTCATGCGGTATTTGGGCTCATTATTTTCACCTGTTTGTACTTGTGCTTCCCTGGTCTCGTGAGGCACCTTATTTGGGTTACGCACTGTCACCATCATCATAGCATTACAAGGGATTGCTTAAGCACAGCATCGAACCCCTACCTGGCACACACAGAAAATCAGTATCAGAAAAATGATGATAGGGACCAGTAGCTTCATTACAGTCCCGGACCATGATGGCACCCAGTCGAATACTGTGTCAAACCAGTCACTGGGCTGAACACCTCCTTCCTTCCTCATTCTCACCCCGAGGTTGTGCACAGCAGCAATCACATGTGATAGTGTCCCATTGTCGGTATCTGAAGAAGGTATGAAAGTGAAACATGCGCTCCTGATTCTTCGGCAAACACTGCCTTCCATTGCTGTGAGGATGTCCAGGACGTAGAGGTTCTGCATTGTCATCAACCGCAAGACTCCGAGTTCCACCTTGGTGACGTTGAACCCTTCTTCAGTGTCGTTAGCCAGTTGTATCAGCTCCAACCTGACTATCTGCAGCCATTTGGAATTCACTCAGGCTTGGATGCTTGGTATGAGTGATGCAAAACATTTCTCTGCTGAATTAAATAGTTTGTATTGATCAGGTATCTGCGACAAGAGGTCGGAAGAGTCTCTAGAGAGGTAGTTGGATGCTCTTTTTTTGTGCGATACCCAATCCTGCAACTGGTCTTCTGTAATTACATTATGAACGAGGGGTTCTTCTTCTGTCGACTGAGGTGCTAGTGGCACCCTCTCCCCCTGGACATGACTTTCCGGAATCACCATCAGGGCAGAATGCAGAGAGGCCAGAGTACAATCGCCTCTCTATGATTGCGGGAGGTCCAAGTATGGCTGGTTGCCACATACCCAATAATTGTCCATCAAAGCAGCAGTTCCTTTTTGCATATCTGGGATGACAAGTGTTCTATTGCAATGTTTGTTTGATCCTAAGGCCACCTTTCCTTCTCCACGAAAGCAAAGTTCGAATGTTTCTTCATGTTGAATTTTGATGGGTTTCTCGAGAGCTGTGACCCAGGTGAGTTTGTGATGTGTTTCGACCACGTTCCAGCGCATGTGTCTTCCATCCATTTCAATCTTTCATCTGTCTGTTCGCGTAGTGCTTCAGCCTTGCACATCACTGTTGCATCATGCTACTTGCTTTCAGTAAACATTGTCCCTTTTATTTCGAAAAACGGCTCCTTGAAACACGTAGCACCTTCTGGCTTCTTCTTGCAGAGTTTTTCATCAGGCGGGTGTAGTTGTAATTTTACTGTGTGTGCCTGAAGGTACTTTGAATTCTACGCAGCGCGAGATGAAGGAGACATTGGGCTTCCACTATGGGAGTTTAAGGTGGTACTAAAACCTTAGGTGTTCCAGATGCATGGGGGATCAGTGAACACACATACAGCTTTCATTAGAGGCCTGCTTGCCGGTGGTGCTTATGAGTACCATTTGTTGGACTGTTCGGGGTGACAGGGGTATTCAATTGCATCTAAATACAGTCCATGATAAGCGTCATATTGATGCTGTTTTGTTCCCCTCTTCCTCCTCCCTTTCCCCCCTAGGCCATTATGGGCATACATAGCATTCTGAAGATAGATGGGAAAAACACCAGTTTTTAAACATTTCTTCATGGTTATTATTATACTGTATATACTGTGCATTTGGAGGAGTAACCAGTGTGGTAGCTTGAGACATGGGGCCTCATTCTGAGGTTGGTGGTAAGGGGTTAATGGTGCCAGTAAGGGTGCCGGAGCTGTCAACCCCTTACCACCGCATTACCAGGCGCCCTTAGTGGGACCCGCTAGAGGACCAGCATGCTAATAACTGGCCCGTTATTAACGGGCCCGTTGTTAGCATGGTCCCCATTCCCATTGAGCCCTATGGGGGCTCGAATGGGAATGGGGATGTGTTCCCTGAATGGGGAAACACCGGATCCTCCAAGGTTGGAATGGCCCGGGATATTTGCAGACCCTCAATACTTTGCAAGCAAGGCATATTTAATGCCTCAGCATATTATGTGTATTTTAAGAATGTCATGACTCTGCATGTATGCAATTCTTTTGCAGTGCATACAAGATTGTTTGCAACATACCCCACCCTTATATCATTGTGTAAGATTACACAGTGCTCAGTGAAACCGTTTTTGCATAGCAGCAAGCTACCATATAATGTGTGAAGGTCTATGCCCAAAGGAACTCTGAACACTTGGAAACAAGGCAGATTCTATGAAAAGCATTCTCCTGTCTGAATATCCAGTGCACTGATACTATGGACAAGTAATCCCAGGCATAGTCCATACCCATTATCCCTTTATTATAGAGAACATCCTCAAGTGCCGACTCATCGGGTGTGGCTCCCTAAGCCTGGTCTTCATGTGCTGACTCATCGGGTGGGGCAGTGTGTGGCAGGCAGGCTGAACCTGGTGGGCGTGGCTTCAGAAGCTCAGCTATAAAAGCTGCTGCATCCTAAAGGCCGGTGCTTCGCATTACTGTGCACTCGCGTGCAACATGATGCTCACCGCCGCTTGGACCAGTTTACTTACCTTTGAAACAAGGCGTTCTCCTGCATACTCACCTCCAGGAAACCGGTGCTTCATCGCTTCATCTGCAGACACATCTCCTGACATTCAGTGATCTTGATCCCGACGCCGCAGAACTGCACTCCGCATCCACAAACTCGGACCCTGTGAAGAAGAAGAAAGACATGATTAGAGCATCCGTCCTAGGGCTGCACCGCATTTGGACCCTGCGCGCCCCCTAGTTAAAAACTTACCAGCTACTGTACCGCTGCAGCTTCGTTCCTTATTCCCTCTGGCTGCCGCCTCGAGATCCGCAGCTTCTGCCGGGAAGGCAACATCACCTTCAAGGGAAGAAAGCAAAATAGCAAATATAATAAGTGGAATGGACAGTAAAACAAGACAACGAACTTTACAATATAACACAAACAGACGAGGAAAGACAAAGGCAAACAGGAACACTTACCTGACGTATAGTGGCTTAGTCGCAGCAGGACTGGACTAACATGTGCAAGGGACCAGTGAAGGAACACGGTCCAGATCATACAAGCGCCCCTGCCAGAAGCAGCAGAACGGAGTGCTCGCCAAAACTAATCAACAGGTGAGCTTTCCAGGGACAGCGCATCCCACAGGTACCACGGTTTGGGAGAAGGGGTCTGGAAGAGGATCAGGCGCACAAGCTGGCATACTCACGCCCCCTATTCTCCACACAGGAGCAGTCCCAAGCAGCATCACCTATTATCACCACTCACCACATAAGCGCAGAGGGCGAAATCAGACCCGAGCAACCTCACCCCCGGGAGGGCTGCAACCGTGTCCCAACGCCTCCGCAGAGACCAGGTGAGCGTAACGGAACACGAAGCCACTTCGAATCTCTGGCTGGGCGTTATGGAAACTTCTGAAACGGACCAGTTGGCCCAATTACTGGGAGAGTTACGGGATGAAGTTCATGCCTCAAGTCAGGAAACCAATGCCCTAAGGAGGGATCTAATTATGAACCAGGAGCGGACATATGAACTAGCAAGGCAAATACTCCAGGTACAGGCAGGCCAGGTCCCACTGCCAGAGTATGCCCCTTGTGCCACGCCTCCACAGCCCATGCCAGTACAGGTGGTACTTCCAGGAGGGTTTACCCTGGCCCCATCTGAACGCTTCACAGGCGATCTGAATAAGTACGCCATCTTTATGAATCAATGTCGCCTACATTTCTTGTGCAGACCGGGGGCATTCCCCAACTATCTAGTGAGAGTGGCATTTGTGCTCTCATATTTGGGAGGTAGTGCAGCGGACTGGTCAATACCCTTGGTAAACCAGGATGATCCTTTGCTTCGAGACTTCAGAGGTTTCCAGCGTGAAATAGAGAAACTATTTGCACGGCATTCTCAATGGCGGGCTCCGGACAATGAACTGTTATCACTACGGCAGGGTAATCAAGACTTACTAACATATATCACTTCCTTCAATCGTCTGATAGCACAAACTAACTGGCCAGAGGAGAAAAGAACTACGCTCTTTTACCAAGGCTTGCGAGGGGAACTTAAGGACGCATTAGCCCAAGTAGTAAACCCCAGAAAGATGTGCTGAATACATCGACCTGACAGTGCAGCTCGATCACAGATTGCAGGATCGGAAGATGGATCGGGCCAAAGCCGAGGGGCGGTCGGTCTACGTACGACCGTGTGAGAATCAAACCAAATAACACGATCAGTCCGAGCCAATGCAAATCGGAGGCTTGCGGAGCCCACTCACCAAGGCAGAAAGGGAGAAAAGGAGACAGCAGCAGCTTTGTTTGTACTGTGGTAAGGCAGGTCACTATCTCTGAGAATGCCCGTTGAAACACCCAGGAAAGAAGTTGTTGCAACTGACAAGGGTGAAGAAGAAGAACAGGACTCAGGAAACTCCAACGCCTGGCAAGCGTAGGGGTCCACTTGGCGAGCGGTGAAAAGGAACCTATACAGACCTCACATCTAGTCATCCCTGTGCTCCTGGTAAACCACAAGCAACCGTCGAAAATACATGCCTTGGAGGCATACATTGACAGTGGGGCTGTGGGAAATTACATGGACCAAGATCTGGCTACCCGGATATGCCTTCCTCTCCGACAGAAGCAGGTTTCGAAAAACGTCACAGCAGTTGATGGATCTCAGCTACCATCCGGCCCAGTGACGCATTACACAGAGAAGGTCACGCTTCTGTGTCAGGACAGTCACCAAGAGGACATCACCTTCGATATCATCGGCACTCCTCAGTTCCAGATGATATTGGGAATGCCCTGGCTGGAGCCCCACAATCCCAGGATTGACTGGCATAAAGAAGTTCTGACCTTTCCCCAAGACTGTGCCGACACCTGTTATAGCAAGGGATTCTTATTAAAAGGTCTTACCAACCGAGGTTCGTTGAAGAAAGAAACCATACTGGGCCTCACCAGTTCACTACCACCTGAATACCTGGATCACCAAGATGTCATTCAAAAAGAGCAAGCAAACACCCTACCTCCGCACAGACCGTATGACTGCCAAATTGATCTGGTACCTGGAGCTTAAGTTCCCTGCAGCCGGATTTACACCCTAACAGAACAGGAAAACCAGCATCTAAAAACCTACCTCGATCAGTATCTGGCAAATGGCTTCATTCGTCCATCCATGTCCCCTGCGTCCTTGCCCCTCTTTTTTGTGCCTAAAAAGGAGGGAGACCTGAGAACTTGCATTGACTACAGAGCACTTAACCAGATCACGGTAAAAAACTGATACCCGTTACGGCTTATCTCCGAGCTCTTGGATCAAGTCAAAAACGCTCAGATGTGTACAAAACTAGACTTACGAGGGGCCTACCATCTAGTAAGAGTAAAAAAAGCAGATGAGGGGAAGACAGCCTTTTGCACGAAATATGGCCTTTATGAATATCAGGTTATGCCCTTTGGACTTTGTAATGCCCCGGCAGCATTCCAATTTTTCATGAATTACGTGCTCTGTGAACTATTGGACGTCTGCGCTCTTGTCTATATTGATGACATTCTTATCTATTGGACCACCAAGGAGGACCACATCTACCATGTCTGGGCAGTTTTGGAGAAACTGCGGCAACACCGGTTATATGCCAAATTGGAGAAATACTTCTTTCATGTGACAGAGGTAGAATTCCTCGGCTTTATTCTCACACCACGGAACGTACGCATGGACACGCACAAGGTAGACTCTATCCTTAACTGGCCCTCACCGACATCCATAAAGGGAGTACACAGTGTACTCGGGTTCGCCAACTTTTATTGCCGGTTCATTCCCGGGTTCTCGACGGAAAAATAAACAATTTAATTGGTCCGCAGAGGCAGAAAAAGTCTTCAAGGAGCTAAAACAAGCATTTACCACAGCACCAATTCTACGGCATCCTCGACCAGAACTACCATACGTGGTCGAAACTGATGCCTCCAACATAGCAATGGGAGCAGTCCTGTCACAACGAGACCTCGAAACAGGCCAGTTGCATCCCGTGGCATTCTGGTCTCGCAAGTTTTCAGCCCCTAAATTGAATTATGCAATCACTGATAAAGAACTGCTAGCAATTAAGGCAGTGTTCAAAGCCTGGAGACATTATCTTCCTGTAGCTAGACATATAGTCACCGTTGTCACAGATCATCGCAATCTACAATATATGAAGACCGCTAAAGCGCAATCATCACGCCAACTCCGCTGGGCTCTCAACTTTGCAGAATACGACTTTGTCATCACCTATAGACCCGGAGTACGCAATGGAAAAGCGGACGCCCTGTCTCGCATGAGTGAGGGAGAAGAGGCATTCACTACACCAGACCCCGTGGCCATCATCCCTGAAGGACGAATCCAAGGCATGATTACTGCAACCACCACTCTAGACAACTTAAAATCTGACCTGCAACACTTGATGAGTCCACCAGCGCAACAGGAATGGCCAGGGAAGGGAGACCGGTATACGATTGTGGACAACCTACCATACTACCAAGGATGAATGTACATCCCGGATAAGAAATTATAGAATCAAATCATCGCAAACTATCATGATTCATTAGTAGAAGGGCATCCGGGAATAGTCAAAACCCAAGCTAAAATAAAGAAAAATTACTGGTGGCTAACTTGGCGAAAGAACATTGTCCAGTTCATCGCAACCTGTGGCACCTGTGCACAACACAAGTCCCAAAAACAAAGTCTTGGAGGTCTGCTACATCCTTTAGAAGTACCCCCAGCACCTTGGCATATGCTATCAATAGATTTTATTACAGACCTTCCCTCCTGTAACGGATACAATACCATCTTAATCGTCGTCGACCTGTTTTCCAAAATGCCCAATTTATTCCCCTGAAAGGTCTCCCAACTGCTTCGACTCTGGCTATCATGTTTTTGGAACAGATCGTCCAGCTACACAGGTTCCCATCAATATTGATATCAGACCGAGGAACTCAGTTTGTCTCTGCATTGTGGAAAAGGTGTTGTAAAATTGCCAAAAATCGACCTCCGGTTATCTACAAGCCATCACCCTCAAACCGACGGCCAGACCGAACGGACTAACCAAACCCTTGAGCAATACATAAGGTGTATGCTGCAACAAATCGAGGATACTTGGAAAGACATACTTTGGTTAGCAGAATATGCATATAACAACTCCATTCACACCAGTACAAGACAAAGCCCATTCTACATAGTGTACGGTCGACATCCACGGACATCCGTTTTCGACCCACTCGAATCATTAGAAATGCCCCCTGTAACGACCTTACACAAAACCATCACCCAGGTTTTTAAGGAAGCAGCAGAGCATCTTGTCAGAGCCAAAGAGAAACAGAGGCAGTTTGCGGATCGACACCGAAGGGAAGCTCCCAACTACCAAGTCGGAGACAAGGTTTGGTTAGCATCCAAAAACATTCCCCTGAAAGGACCACGGGCATTCCGTCCCAGATATCTGGGACACTACACTATCAAGGCTGTGATCAACCCTGCGGCAATGAAATTAGAATTACCGGCCAACATGCAGATCAACCCGGTGTTTCATGTCTCCCTCCTAAAACCATTGAGACCAGGTACGCGGATCGATACTTCACCGGATCCGGAAATAGTTGAAGGAGAACCAGAATACGAAGTTAAAAGGATCCTAGACTCTAAGATGGTCCGGTCCAAGTTATACTACCTTATAGACTGGAAAGGTTATGGGCCCCAAGATCGGACCTGCAAACCCAGTGAGCATGTCCATAAGAGTCGAATAAGAGCTGAGTCTTGGTGTTACTGATGGACCCTGCTGCACAGTCTGTTCTTGCTGTCTACCATTATAAAACCCTTGACGTCTGCAGAGCGGACGCAGAGTCAGGAGCTGAGTCTTGGTGTCTTAGTATCGCAAGGGGAGTAAGGGGAGCCCTGCGCTGTGCAGTCTAAAGACACTTGGCTCCGTTCCCCTCGTTCGTTGTGGCAAGAAGAAAGAAAGTTGAGATGGTGGAGGCCGGTCCCTTGACCCGCCAGAAGCTTCTGCAGCAACTACGTAAAACTGACTCAATAAATGAAACAACCAACGCTACAGTGTGTGAGCAAAGTGAGCAAGGTGAGTGCAAATGTCCCCTCGAAAACGCTAACGCGGCTGAACTATCTGTGAACTGTTCTGCATGCTCCCACAGTCACGCCCCATATTCCAGCGCTGACGATAACGAAAATGCACTTGCCGTTGCCGTTGCTACTGTTGCGAGTTCGATGTCCCATGTTGCTTTCAGCTTCCCTGATGGAACGGGCAATGTACGGGCGCCCGGAGACGCTGGGGTGAGCATGGTCTCTGCTCTAGCCCCGGTGGACACATGCTTTCAAGCTGCTGATGCTCTTCCAACTGGCTCAGATGGGCTGGCTACTTTTGATATCGGACCCAAATGCTCTGTAGAAATTGAGACTTTACTTTCTGGGAAACGCGGTAATGCGTGCGAGTTCTCTGAGTTTACTGACCGAGAGATACTGGATCTAACAAACCGTGACAAAGACATAGGCCCTCATTACAAGTCAGGCGTTAAGGGTTTAACAGCGCCGTCGGCGCCGTCAACCCTTAACGCCTGATTCATACTTTAACGCCTGCTTTTTGCAGGCGTTAAAGTCCAAGGCGCTAAGCGACCTTGGTGCTAATTAAGGCACCGTAATCTACGGTGCCGTAATTAGCGCCTTCCCAATCCCCATTATGCCCTATGGGGCAAAAATGGGAATGGGGAAGGGCAAGTGGTGAATGCGGAATTACCGCCCCACTCACCTTGGAATGGGGCGGTAATTCCGCCATCCACCATGGCGGAATCCGGCATGGACCATGGTGCTAATAGCACCATGGTCCACCGCCTGACTTGTAATGAGGGCCATACTCTTTTCTGCTCACGCAAGTAAAATACACGGCTCGTTAACAAAAGACACACCCCCAGTAATTGCTAATGGGAACAAACTTACAAACATCGAAGGCATACATCATACTGAAGATTGTCAGAAAAAATGCACTGAAGGAAAAACCAATATAAATGAAAAAACTTAGATATGCGTAAAAATAACGATTCGGGAAAGTGCAGATACAACTGAACTCAGGACTGACAAAGTTAACGAGCTGATTAATGTACGTAAAAGTGATGTCTTCGCTTTTGCAAGTAAACAATCTCTGAATATTACGCCATGTGACAACTCAACCATAAACTTGCAATGGGTCAGGAAGATATCAATGTGAATGAAAGCGGCAAAACAAATAGACCTTCATCGCCGGGCAAATCGAAATGCTTAAGTTCTTCACATATTGATAAAAGCGTGCACAACATCAGGTATAAGCGCTTTCATTTCGCAGATGAAGCCGCAAGGGAGGCGCGAAACGCAGAGCAATTGCAAACCGTCTTTCTAAAAATTAAAATGACTTTAACGGATCCAAGACCTCTGACAAAGTGTAAAAGTAATGACGTTGACTCCGCTACACCAAAACATGGCTAATTTTTAACAATTTCTCGCACTCCAAACATGGAGAGACTGCAATCTCCCAGATTAGATCCAACAGCTGAACATGCGGGTCAAACGAGTACGCCATTAGTAAATAACATCCCGACTCCTTTGAATCTAAACCAGAAGATTCCAATGCAGAAATATCATGCTGATGAGTTGAAGGCAAATGACCACAACAAAGAAGACAACTACACGACGTCCGTGTCATGCTTCCGTCAGCTTCACACCATACTCATGCATCTACAACATCAAGTGGTTCCATTGCATCCTCAACACCCCCAGTAGCACCCTCAGCAACCACAGTGGCCACTGTCCCTCTGTTCCCCTCCTCTACCATTCACATAGGTCCAGGGTCACGTGAGCAGCGGTCTCCTCGTTTCCCTCTGAGTCGGCACACCTGTGCGGGATCTGGTGGGCGCAGCCTTTGGTCCCGTCCTCTCCCTTTCTTCGTTGGCGCCTGCCATGGCTCATTGGAGAAGGCATCCGGGCGCGATCGCTTCCGCGTCGCGTTCCACTTTGCCCCCAGTCACGTGTCACAAGTGCGGGGCACGTGACGCGGAAGCGTTTACTATATAAACGCTAAATCGCCCGCGGTTCCTTGCTTCACAGCTGTTCCTCGGAGCTCTGTACGGCGATCACAAACCTTACCTACATCACGGATCTCGACCTTGGAATTTCTCACGGACCTGCTTTAGGATTGTGCCTTTGTTACTCTTCATTCGGAACTCACAGACTACCTGATTTCGGACCGGCTACTCGGACTGCTTCTGCATTACCCTTTGTCTTGCCGCTTCTGTACTTTCTTTCAGCTATCCTTAGCTTCCGTTGACTCCTCCAGGATACTTATCATTGACTTTGGTCTTACTCACAACTCAGCCACAGGTGGGCCAGTCGGAGTTTGCACTCTCGGCTGATACTCCGCATCCCACATCCAACGGGGATCCTGTTCACGTGTTCCTTCGGAACTACACCCTAGGCCTTTGAGGGTTAGGAGCTACATCACTGCCCCCTTAGGTAAGCCTATTGTCAGCCTTTTTGCATTCTCGTGTTTACTGTGCTCATCTGGTGCTAATCAGCCTTTTGCTTTTTAGTGGCCTTGGGGTTCCAGTGTTCCACAGATCTGAGCTTCAACCATCACCCACCTGTGGCCTCAATGATCGCATAGAGAGTGTTTTGCTTTTCTCTCTGTGTGGTACTTGTGGACAGAGGTTATTTTTAACTTCACGACATTCAAGTCTCGACAGTCCGATAGTCAAGGAAATGCCATCAGACGTGGATCACCATGATGACACCAGAAACGAGCAAGCTAATAAACAACACCTGTCCGTAGCAGCAGGTCTGCAAATGTATAACAATGTTATGACCGCTACTTCAACACCTCTGATTCCCTTTACAAAGTTATAGGAATCATTGCACAACTCTATACAAGATCAAAACACTCTGCTGGTTGTGATCAACACAAAAATGTCAAAACTTGAATCTTTATCAGAATACACATATAAAAGACTGGACCAAGAAGCCGAAACCTCAGCAAAGTGGCAATCCCGACTGAGTGACATTGCAGGGCATGAGTTATCGCAGAAAACAGACCTCATGAAAGAAATACTTGAATGTACTAAATGGATGCGTTACAACAGAGCAAAAATCATGTCTAACGATGACTGTAAAAATCTTAAAGGCAAAAGTCAAACGAGACCGGCAATAAGCGAAATCTCAACACAAATTCTACTTCGAAAAGAGTAACCCCTTTCAACAAGTGACAAAAATGTACATGAATTAGCTCAAAGAAATGAAAATTCAAAACCAGTGAAAACGAGTGATGGTGAGAGCTCCCTTGGTCTAACAGTGACCTCAACAGTAAACATCAGGTCAAATGCACCGGAGCCAGTGTCCGAAATTCTTAAGGCTAACAAACAACTGTTGATTAAAACCCCTTTTTCAATCCTACACCAAGATGAGACTCCCTCTGCATCTCACACTATGGGTGCGGGTGCAGCTACAGGGGAAGTACAAACTCTCGACAGTACTATCACCCAAACGGCTATCACAAAAATAGCCAGTTTTAGAATTTTTCACAATGCGAAAAAGGATTCTACAAGCAATCCTAGCTGGAAAACAAAATCTCCTCCCGTGGCCATAACTAGCACCTTAAATGGCAGAAAGGGCAGAAAAACAAAATCGAATAACACGAAAAATTAATCAGAAACCTAACGACACTGCTGCCTATTGAAATTTTTAAACGTCCAACCTCAAACTCCTTTTTTGATAAAGCAACCAAACACAATGGACAAAAAGCGATTAAAGGTGACAAAATTGGGAATCCCACCAAACGGCCAAGAATTGCAAGTGATGCCTCAATGGAAAACAAATCTTTCACTTCGGAATATCTTGCAAACCTTTCCACTTATCCGATAGACAACGAACATGAAATAAGTGGATCAACGGCCGATTCTAATGATGAATCAGTAATAAGCGTCCGGCACGAAAGCGCAGATATTTCGCCAGAGAATTACAGAAACAGCTCTCTGGCCAACCGAATGAATGAAACTGGCAGACGAAATCAGGTGGAGCGAAATACTGAAAAACAAAGACCTGTACTCCTGGAATCAAGAGACTTAAATGCTGCAAACGTCACACGTTCCAATGGCCTTGGGGCAAAACTGAATCCTAAATACACCACCTCCCAGGTGAAAAAAAATAAACTAGACAGCCATCCACCGAAAGGTGACTCGAAAGATGACTACTCCTACAAAGAAATTACAACTTGAATATGTGCTACAAGATAAAGCCGACGTCAATTTGAACAGACGAAATATCATGCAACTTTTAAATTGCGTTCCAGCACTAAGGACAATAGATTCTGACAATATCAAAATAGTCGAATATCTTTCTGAAGACCGCTCAGATTGGGCTGTGCTGCACATGCAATCTAAATTAGTTGCTAACACTTTGCAAAACTCCAAGAATGAGCTTCTATCTTTCATTGCCCCCTCGGCTAATGACACAAGAAGTCGTTCGCTGCAAAAACATTTGAAGAAAGGAAGAGAAGATCAAAAGACAAGAGAAAACGAGCATGGAAGAACTTCCCACAGTACTCATCCAACTAGGAACTTTCCAAATTCCAAGGGACGAGTGTTCCTTAATCTCATGGAACACAAGAGGATTTTTACACTTATTTCAGGATAATGAACTAAGAAAAGACCACTTTACTGTGTTATGTCTACAAGAAACCTGGTTAAGGTCAGTCCCAGTATGCAAAGGGTATTCCAAGATGCTAAATCCAGCACTGAAAAATGCGGTTGGCCGCCCATTTTCAGGACTTTTGAAAATGTTCAAAAATGTCCAAGGGTGGTCAGTCCTAAAAACCCATGATCCAAATGCTTTTGTGCAAGGAACCACAATTCAAATAACTTGTGGAACACCTACACCTAACGCATTTTTACTGCTGCTGAACATCTACTGAAACCCTCCCAAAATCTCTTCAACCAGCTTTATTTCACCAGTTACTGCTCTGATGGACGATTTCATGCTTGAGCATCAGAATTTTGACATAATCATCTGTGGAAATTTGAATTGTTCCATGGTTTATTTATTTTTATTATTAGCATGTATAGAGCGCACAACAGCCCTTAGGCATCGTGGCGCTGTTACAAAGAAGAGACTACAAACAAACACCTATGGGGAGGTAAGAGGATTATGAGCCCTCTTTTTGGCACATCCTCTATACCTTTAGGCAAAGCCTAGAACAACAAACAAAAACAGTGCCAAGGGGCTTGATTTGATCCCTTTTTAATTAGTGTCCCAATGCTTGCAGCATTAATCACCAGTTATTGATTAAATTCCAAACGAGTTTACAAAAAATATATGTCATTTATTAGTTTTCATCATCATTAAAAAACTTTGAGTTTGTTCATAGTCAACATTAAAAACTTCAATAACCAGATAACCGGTATAAAGTGCAAATGTTAATAACATATACCTCTTCACAATTGGAGGTAAAACAGCAGAATAAACCGAAAAAATATAGAATAATCACCACAGATACCAAAAAATAGTAATGAACCTTGTGAAAACCAGGAGTGAATAAAGATTGAGATCACTCCGGGGTAGTGTTGTGCAAATGTCACCAGAATCAACCTTATCACTCACTACATTTGTTCTAATTCAAATTCAGACATACTCATTCATACATTCATCACTTTCCCAACATGTTTCTTTCTGAACGTGTGTGTAAACAAAGTAAACAGAAATTCTTCATGGGTAGTCTGCCGTCTACCAAAACCAAAAATAACCCACTAATGATATTGGTGAGGGTACATATCATATAGTAACAACTACAATCAGACTATTGCAGATTCAAACAGGTAAAAAAACACAATGGCAAAACGCAATAGCTTTAAGCACATGTTCATGTGAATTAATTTTTCAAACTCTTCTCGTCCTGTGAATGGTCCACAAATTGTTTGAGACTAAACAGCAAGAGAGGGACTCCATATATCAAAAATGGAGGTTCACGAGGGAATACAAGAAAGATCATCCGAGTTGGTCGGTCTTTAATTCCATGTTGGTGCAGTCTGGGGTTACACAGAGCACCGTTGGTTATTCATTCCTTATACACTCATAGTTGCGCAATGGAGGAAATCGTAGAATTTCCTTTTCCGTCGTGTTTGAAATGTTGAAGCTTCTATCCGTGTTTCATAGACCGGACTCAGGGTAAATGTCCTATGACGTTCCTTTGTTCACAAATAGCTGCTGATGTGCTATGGGTGCCAATTAATGGCCGCGTAGTATGTTTCCTCCAGTGGTTCTCCGTCTGTGCTCACAGTGCCGTTGAAGAGACTTACTGGTTACAAGGAAAGTGGAGCATATAGTGGTTACATGCTGCAGCTTAGCTTCGTGGTTACAGGGCAGCTTCGCTTGTGGTTACAGGACATAATATACAAGGTGGTTACAATGGTTACAGTAGATAATAGTTACATGTTTAGCTTACATTGGATACAGTAGAAGTTGAGTAAATACATGGTTTAGTGGTTATTTGGGCAGCACTCAAATGGGATAAATAAAAAGCTAGATCTGGATCCAATTGTTGGCTGAGAGAAGATTTGGGTCGACGAGATGCTCAATCAAAACTGTCAGATGTTAAACGGTGAAACTACTGGGGACATCCCGGCTCGCCCCACATGGCAGCGTGGAAACGCACACAGAACCCTTGATTACATATGGACTTCCAGAGAATTTCTTCCAAACATCATTTCCTTGGAGGTCCTAAAAATGAAGAACAGCGATCACAATGCTGTAAATTTACGATGGACAACTAACTTGGCAAGAACGAGAGATGTTTACACAACTTCACTTGAGATTAACCAGGGGTTGAACCGGCTGAGGATAAGGCACTCCGAGATCTCAAAGCTTATAACGGCCTTGAATCACCGAACCTTGGATGGAGAATCTACTGTCGAGTACACCACGCTATTAGCCCAATTTACAACTTCTCAAAGCGGATTTAGTGCCAACCATCAAAAACATAAATATCCATTCAGCATGCAAATAAAAGAGAAGATATGAACATTAAAAGAAGAGCTTAAATCGTTGAAAAAGACCTGCACAGCCAACTTGTTCCAAGATAAGAAACAAAAATGAAAAACAGAAATATCGAAACTGGATGCTCGCCTTTAAACATCACTGCAAGCAAGAACAAGCAGAACAAATGCTGAGACTGATTTGCTCCTGCAAGAGCTGTGACATTTGTGCAATAATAAATGCGGGCTCAAGAAACCAGACAGCGAGTTTGTTAGTTGGATTGAATGCCATCTCATGGGTGAACCACTTTAAATCGGTTTTCAAAGCACCCCCAGAGCCCAAATTTGAGCAATATATTGATCCAGCAATACCCTGGAACCTCGATTATAACACCTCAGACATCGAAGTCTTGATTTGGAAGCTAAAAAACTCTGGTGCACCCGGTCCGGACGGCCTCACAAATCTGATATTAAAAAAGAACAAAACTGAATGGGCTGTCTTTATTGAAACATTATTCAGGTAAATGGCAAAAAACCTCTATTCCTGGCATTTATCGATCTTCGTCAGGCGTTCGACAGGGTGAATCGTACGACCTTGTGGAGAAAACTGGCAAACTGGATATGTCCAGCAGATATCCTGCAGATGCTAATACAACTTTATACTAAGACGTCGATCAATTTTAGATTGACTGCAAATGGAGACCTAATAGAATACATTGTGACAGAGAGGGGCGTTAAGCAAGGATGTCCACTGGCCGCTTCAATTTTCAAACTATATATTGCAGATCTACCGCTAGCTCTAAGGGAGTGTAACATCTTTCCGCCCAAAATCAACAGTCATGGGATTAGTTATCTAACCTACACCAACGACATAGTGCTGATGGACTTGACACAAATTGGCCTACAACGACTCTTAACAAAGTTAAAGGCCTACTTAAAAACTAACAGCATGGAGGTTAACGCAGAAAAATCTAAGATTATATCTCTGGGATGCAATTCGGGCTTGAGAAATACAAACTTTAAATGGTTAAATAGTGGGAAACTGTCACGGAGTTTCCCCCTTCTCACCTGAGACCAATCCTTGCTGGCCTCCGTGGATGGTGTCTTCTTGCGGACAGACCTGGACTTGAAATAGGCTGAGTGAGTCTCTTCTGACTCCAGCATGCGTTTAAGATTCCGGGATGCAGCAATCCGGGGATCCGGGAAACGAAGAAGATGTGCTAATGGCGCACGAGTCCAGGAAGCAAGAGGAAAAGGGGAAAGGGGCAAGGAATGGAAGTAGAAAAGCTAGGAACCAGGAAAGCAATACTGCGAACTACGGAGCACACGTCTGATTGCTACTTGGCAATAGCATTGAGACGCGCGGAGCCGCGGGGGTGCGGTCTATTAATAGAATAAGTTACGTCCAATGTATAGACCGTGGAAGGCGTGTCACGCTGGAAGGCCATGTTGGGAGTGTCAGGGAATGCAAGGCCCGTTGCGATAAGGACCAGGAAGACCAAAAGGGGCGCGTCCAGTGGGTCATGACAGCATGCCTCCTCCGAAAACCTGTTCCTTCAGGTTTGCCTGGGTGTATGAGGTGGTATCTTCTGAGCAGTCGAGGGGTATTCAGATTAGAAAGTGGTTCCCAAGTTCTTTCACTGGGGGGATATCCTTTCCATTCAACCAGATATTGAAGCTGACCCCGTTTATACCTGGAGTCGCATATCCGGGACACTTCATATTCCAGTTGATTGTCCACCACCACAGGAGTGGGTCTGCAGGATTTCCGGGAGGATTGAATGTAAGGTTTTAATAAGGAGGTGTGAAAAACTGGGTGAATCTTTTTCCAGGATTCTGGTAACTTGAGCCGGTATGAGACTGAGTTTATAATTTCCTTGATGGAAAACGGACCATAATACCGGGGGGCCAATTTGTTTGGTCGTAGATGTCGGGGTAGTAATTTCGAGGACAACCAGACTTGATCTCCAACTGAATAAGAAGGCCCGGGTCTTCTTTTGGAATCCGCATATCTCTTGGTCTGTGTTCTGGCCTTCTCCAAGTGCTCTTTAGTCTCCTTATGTATGTTGATGAGTGTTTCAATCCAGGAGTCGACAGTAGGTACCGGTGTGGGTTGTGGAAGAACAGAGGGCAGAACTGATGGATGGAATCCTTGGCTGCAATAAAAGGGACTGGTCTTAACTGCTGAATGATCGGAATTGTTATAGGCAAATTCAGCCACGGGTATCAGGAGCGACCAGTCATCCTGAACCTTAGTAGCAAAACATTGAAGATATTTTTCCAGAGTCTGATTAGCACGTTCTGTGGCCCCGTTGGTTTGAGGGTGATAACCTGATGAAAGAGCGCGTTGGATTCCTAATATTTGACAGAGGTGTTTCCAGAATTGTGAGACGTATTGAGGTCTTCGATCGGAAATTATCTTGGAAGGAAGTCCATGAAGGCGGAATATGTGCTCCAGGAAGATTCCAGCCAGTTCAGATGAGGATGGTAGCTTATTGAGGGGTGTGAAATGAGCCATATGAGTGAACAAGTCAATGATGACCATGATGGTGGTATACCCTCTGGAAGGCAGTAATTCCACAGTGAAGTCTGTAGCGATAAATTCTCATGGCCTTGTTGGCAGTGCGGGTTGTAGCAGAAGACCCGCCGGCCTCTTGTTGCCATGTTTATTCTGACTACAGATTGCACAGGCTCGGACGTATAGTTGTACGTCAGTCTTCATTTTAGGCCACCAAAATTGTCTTTGTATGAGGTGGAGGGTGTTGGTGATGCCACGATGTCCGGAGTGAAGGGTATCATGACAGAGGTTTATTATTCTTTGTTGTAATTTTTGTGTAGGAATGAGCAGAGCATTGTCCTTGAACAAATATCCTTCCTTGACTCTCAGGTTCCATTAATTCTTTCTTGAAATATTCTTCCAGAGTTCAGAGGATTGGGTTTGTACTCGAATTTCTTCCAGGAGATTGACTGCTTGGGCTACAAAAATCGTGTGGGGAAACATCTTAGGATAGGCCTTATTGTCGGTAGTTTCGTTGTCAGGCCGTCGAGATAAGGCGTCAGCAATCAGGTTTTGTGATCCAGGAACATGAATGATGTGGAACTGGTACTGGGTAAAGAAGAAGGCCCAACGAGCCTGACGATTGTTCCGACACTCTAATGACTGTAGAATTTGAAGATTTCGGTGGTCCGTGCGGACATGGACTGGATATCTTGCTCCCAGGAGTAGATGTCGCCACTCAGTGAAGGCTTGGCGGATGGCTAAAAGTTCTTTTTCCAGGACGGAGTAGTGTGTCTCACTGGGAGTCAGGGTTTGTGAAAGGTAAGCAATGAGGTGTTCTAGTTTATTCTCAAATTCTTGCTTCAACACCGCTCCAATGGCATAGTTAGAGGCATCCGATTCCATAAGACAATGTCAATGATCAATGTCGGGTTGGGCCAGAATGGGAGTTTGAGTAAATCTTGTCTTCAAGAGTTGGAATGCCTTATCTTGCGGAATAGACCAGACAAAGGGGGTGTCTTTCTTCAGGAGAGCAACAATCGGTTAAACAATCTCAGAGAAGGTGGGTATAAACTTCTGGTAGAAATTGGCAAGCCCCAGGAAGGATTGAACTTGTTTCACGGACGTGGGAGCAGGCCAGGATAATATAGCCTTTACCTTTGAAGGGTCCATGTCAATTCCCTCTGGAGTAAGGATAAATCCTAGGTAATGAACAGAAGCAACGTGAAGCAGACATTTCTTGGGTTTGGCCAAGAGTGTATGTTCACGGAGTCGTTGTAGTACTGCCTTTACATGCTCTTCATTCTTTAGAAGGTCCTTGGAGTAGATCAAAATGTCGTCCAGGTAGACGATGACGAAGAGGAATAGCATGTCTGAGAACACCCTGTCCATAAAACGTTGAAAGACTGCTGGGGCATTAGCTAATCCGGAGGGCATGACCAGATATTCGAAGTGACCAAAGGGTGTTCTGAATGCTGTTTTCCATTCGTCTCCTTCCCGGATACGAATCAAATGATAGGCACTCCGGAGGTCCAGTTTCGTGAAAATCACAGCGCCTCTGACCGCTTCCAGGATATCCGAGATTATGGGTAAAGGGTACCGGTCCTTGAGGGTGCATTGATTTAATCCACGATAATCGAGGCAGGGTCTGAGTTCCTTAGTGTCCTTTTTAGGAACAAAGAACAATGAATCTCCGGCTGGAGATTTTGAAGGTCTTATGGTGACATTCTCAAGGTTGGTATCCAAGTATTCTCGGAGGGCCTTTTTCTCAGGTTTGGAAAGGATGAACATCCTGCCAAAAGGAATCACTGCTGAGGGATCCGTGTCTATGGCGCAGTCTTCAGGCCTATGAGGGGGTTAGGCCTGGACTATGGCAGTTGAGAACACATCAAAAAATCCCTGATAGGCCTTAGGAACCTGCATGATATTGGAAACCATGAGAGGTGCTTGATGGTCTGTTGGTGGTTCTTTGGAGGGGGTCAAGGAGGGATCCAGGATTAGACAGTGAGACATACAAAACTCTGAGCCGAGGAATAGTGATCCTGCTGTTCAATTGATATACAAATTGTGTTTCTGTAACCAGGGCATGCCCAGTACCATGGGGTAATGAGCTGACTTAATAATGTCGAATCCGTGGTGGTTAATTGAAAGCTGGATCTCTTTGGTCTGCAGGCTTATGAGCCCCGAAGTGAGGGGTCTTCCATTGATCGCTTCCACCAGCTGCATGATGCTTCGTGTTTCGTATGAGATGTGGTGACTAAAAACCCAATCTTGATCAATGAATATTCCCATAGCCCCGCAGTTCACCAAGGCCAAAACAGGATAGGTTTTATTCCCGGAGGTTGATAGGAAGGCCTGTAGTATCACTAGATTGTTTTGTCCAGGAGAGTTCAAGGATGGAATTGATGTGGAGCAAACATCTCTCCCCCGAAGCCCTGCTCCATCTAGGATCGGGAGTTGCCGTTTCCCGAACGCCGCGCAGGGGCCAAAGGGCATTCTCTAACCAAGTGTTTGTCTGAGGCACAATACATGCACAACCCCGTATTAATCCTTCTCATCCTTTCTTGCGGGGATATGGGTCTACGGAAGGCTCCTATCTGCATGGGTTCCGGTTCGGTGACTGATCCAGGGTTTTTGTCAGATTTGGAGGTACTCTCAAAGGACACCTTCGGAGGGTTTCCCCTAGATTTTTTATTCTCTGCCTTCCTTTCCTGGATGCAAAAGTCTATTTGTATGGCAAGGTCCATAAGAGCCTGGAATGAGTTCAGTCGGGCCACTCTGGCTAACTCATCTTTAATCTCCTCATTTAGTCCTCTCCTGAAAAGGGTAAAACTTGCCTCCGGAGACCAATCAGCTTCCTTGACCAATTGCTTGAAGCGGGTTACATACGTGAGCACATCCTGGGATCCCTGCTGAAAGTCTAAGAGGCGTTCCTGGGCACTAAAGACCTGCTCAGGGCGATCAAACATGGTCTTTAGGGCTCGTATGAAACCATCGTAGTCATCCAGGAGAGCGTCGCCGGAGTTAACTAGGGGTGTAGCCCAGGTTAAAGCATTTCCGGAAAGGTGAGAGATTATGAACCCCACCTTAGCCCTGGGAGTGGAAAAGTAATAGGGCTTAAATGTAAAGTGAACCAAACATGAGTCCAGGAATCCACAAAGGGTTTTTGCCGACCCATCGTATTTGTCAACAATGCCGCCCAGTAACACACTTTCTTTTGCGGCTGAATCACGGGATAGAACTAATTGCTTGAGAGCAGCGTTTTCCGCCTTTAAATTCTGCACCTCGGTGGTTAATTCTTGCACACCTCGCATCAGGTCCTGGACGGCCGCTTCCATGTCGACTTCGAGTGCGGGTCGGTAGGTGTCTCAAACTGTCACAGAGTTCCCCCCTTCTCACCTGAGACCGATCCTTGCTGGACTCTGTGGGCGGTGTCTTCTTGCGGACAGACCTGGACTTGACACAGACTGAGTGAGTCTCTTCCGACTCCAGTGTCCGTTTAAGATTCCTGGATGCAGTAATCCGGGGATCCGGGAAACGAAGAAGATGTGCTAATGGCGCACGAGTCCAGGAAGCAAGAGGGAAAGGGGCAAGGAATGGAAGTAGAAAAGCTAGGAACCAGGAAAGCAATACTGCGAACTACGGAGCACACGTCTGATCGCTACTTGGCTATAGCATTGAGACGGGCGGAGCCGTCGGGGTGCGGTCTATTAATAGAATACGTTACGTCCAACGTATAGACCGCGGAAGGCATGTCACGATGGACGGCCATGTTGGGAGTGTCAGGGAATGTAAGGCATGTTGCGATAAGGACCAGGAAGACCAAAAAGCTTTACGCTTTGGCGTAAAGCGCTATATAAATTCAATAAACATAAACATAAAAGGGGCGCGTCCTGTGGATCATGACAGAAACAACTGGAAAGAACTGTAAAAATCAGGTACCTCAGAATACTGTTTAATACATCTATAAGACAATGGGAGTGGACTGAAGAGCTGGAGTGGACTGAAGAGCTGAAGTCAAAAATGTCCAAATGAGCCTTACAAGGGGCTAAATTACATCGGGAGTTTGGAAAATTCACACTTATACCAGCCAGTTCGTTCTATCGCCAAAAGGTGGTTGCTACAATCACGTTTGGAAGCGAGGCAGGCTTCAACATCGACTCTGACATGTGGAAATTATTAGAAGGTCGACATTGGAGAAAGATGTTACGGCTTCCAAACAGAGTCTCAATCACTGCAATAAGCAATGAGTTGGGAGTTGAATCTCTTGCCGCATCCGTCCTTTGGATATCGTTTTCCCTATATCGAAAAATTATTGATCCCGGATCAGCCGTCCCATATATGATTCTGAAAAAAACCAGTGATAAGTCATCTCAAGGCCTACTGGACGAGTGGAAAATCTTGACTACATGGGACCACATGGGAGCTACTCCCCAACTGTTAATAGACAATCCATGTGCTGTAAAAAAAAAAAAAGGTGAGCAGTACAGATTGGATTACAACTACGAATAACAGACTAAAGCTAAAATCTAGCTTACCTCAAATAGGAGATGTCCATGTCGTAAACCAGGTACCTAAATACCTAAGACAATTCTATGTCAAGACTCGGAGACTCAGATTATGCTCTGATCTCCTCTTTACTTCTCGAGCAGCAAAGTATAAACAAACAATTATGAAAAACAATATATCATAAAAACTACAATTTCCAAGAACTGCAGCAAATTTGTAGTTCGTTTTTTATAAGTTCATAAAACCATGTGACCTTCTCAGCCCAATCACATTACACTTTCCCTTATAAACACTGACTACTCCAAACTCCTTCCTCTCTCTTTGCTGCTCGAGTAGCTGAGCTAAGTACCTTTTTCATATCATTATTCTAATCGGTATATGAATGTTTATTGATGTAACTAGCAAGCACGTAAGGCTATTTGTTGTTGACAAACGCTTAGCATGATGGGAGAGATTCGGCAGAGCATATCCGCATTAGGGATAGGAACGCAACGGGGCTTCAGGCTCCGGCGTTCACAGACCCCGTTAGGAGGCACTCTTCTGCGGAAGTTCCCGACGGCACGACGGGACTTCTGGGGTTCCGGCACCAGGAAGAACTTCCGTGGGAGAGAGAGTAGGAGGAAATTCAGCAAGCGCATCACTGCTTAATATTATAACAAATAAAGTTGGACTTACAACACGATCCACACGGCACGTGCTAATACGAGTGATTCACAGGCTTGCAGAGCTGAGGAGAGAACAAATGCCACCTGTCGGCCAGGAAGCAGCACCGCAGGCTCAATTAGCCACTGCTTCAAAACAGTAAGACGGGCACAGTCCCAAGTTAAACTTATATCAGACCCCTCACATCTGCCAGAAATAGGAGGTATAGCCCACTAAGGAGAGTATTAATAATTAATAATTTCATAAAGACGGGCACAGTCCCAAGCAAACCTATAAGATATAAAGAGACCCGGGAAGCTACAAAGGAAAAGTGCATTTAGATTGACGGGGGCAACCCAAGAAAACTGCAATAGACGGCACATCTGCACAATGAGCGGATATTCGGATGATTCGGAGGGTCCACACGTTAGTGGCCTTCGCATGAGTCAAGCAGTGCAAAGAATGGACGGTACCAGCAGACCCCATAGAGAAGAAAGGGGCAAAATGCAAGACCTGGCTGCTTTGTCTGAAAGCATCTCAGACCTGAGCAAAGCGCGCAGGGACAGAGCGGGAAAGAAGAGAAAGACCCGCAGGGCATGTACCACTCAGACCCCCCCGGGTTCACCGCACAGGTTTAAATCTGACAAGAAGAAGGCGAGGTCTTGTGACAGATATAATATCAGTTCAGAGGAGTCATCTGATGAATACTGCAAGAGAAGTAGCAAATCTGTCGATCATAGTGCATCAGGATATCAAACCTCCTCAGAAAGCGAAGGGCGGGAGCCCAGAAACAAAAGAGGTAGGAGGGAGGATAAAGAGTCTCGAAGATATGAATTCGACTTGGATGAGCTGGTGCACCCGAGGTCGAATGAATGGGACCCCCCGAGAATATATCTGAATACATAACGAAAAGGCTTAGGACACCCCTGAGCAAACAAGCCAGGAATAAGTTAAGGGCTAAATGCCCAAGGCCAAAAGTGCCTGACGGGTTAGCAGACACGCCAGAGATCGGTGAAAGGATAATTACGTTCCTGGGAGGTACGGCGGAGATGTGAAGAAAGGCATTGACAGGTCTTGGAGATCATGCCAAGACAAACTATTAGACATGCTGGGTCCTATCACAAAGATATGGCAACTTTCAGAGGAGGCCAAGCTGAAGAAAGAGGCCATTGATCCAGAGATAATTGCTGGATGGGCACAGAGAACACTATGCTTGATGGGCAATGCTAATACAGCATTAGCGACGGAGAGAAGGTGATCCATCCTGATGAAGATGGACTCCAGACTAGGAGAATTGGCCTCATCAGAGCAGGCGGCGGCAGCAAAAGGGAAATTGTTTGGCGAATTGTTCATTAAGGACATGGCTAAATTCGCCAACAATTATGCATCCATGGATAAGGCTCAAAAAGGTCTTCGGAAGGAAGGTATTTGACAGGGCTGGAAGAGGAAAGGGCCGCTAGTCCAGGCGATATCAATATAACAGGTCCCACAGCGACAGATACCATTGGAAGGAACAGGAGGACCGGAGGGCAAACCCTTTCTTCCCCTCCATAGGAAGAAGCAGGGATAGAGGCTGGAGAGGCAGCGGCAGGCAACAACACCAGAATACCACAGGTGAGAAAAGTAGACGCGCTGGCGAAAGGTATAGAAGGACACATACCTCCAGTAGGAGGGAGAATGATGCTGCACTTGAAAAATGGGGGAAGATATGCAGATGGTTCGAGGGTTTCAGTTAGATTTCTGGCTTTAACCGTCACAAGAAGCCATACCCAAGCAGATAAGGTTTAGCAAATAGGACGAAGATCTGCTAGACAACAAAATAGAATTGCTGAAAATAAAAGAGGCAATCAGCCTAGCCACAGAAGGACAAGAGGGTTTCATAAGCAACATATTTTTAGTAAATGGCAAGCACAAGGTAAGACCAGTGATAAATCTCAAGGGTCTAAATTATTTTCTCATATACAGACACTTCAAAATGGAAGGGATTCACGTGTTAAGGGACATCCTACAGAGAGGGGATTGGCTAGTGAGAATAGACCTCAGAGACACCTATTTAACTAGTCCAATTCAGAACCAGAGGAGAGTACTACAGTTTCTCTGGAAAGGAGAGAAATGGGAATTCAATTGCCTACCGTTCGGTCTAGCATCAGCTCCCTCGTGTTTCACCAAACTATTGAAACCAGTGGTAGGTCACCTCAGAGAACAGGGAATCAGACTGATTATATACCTGGACGACATCTGTCTGATGTGCCAGGACAGAGTGATTGTAGTAGAGCAGATTTGGAAAACTACAGATTTACTACAGCAGTTAGGGTTTTTAATAAATTGAGAAAAATCAGAACTAGAACCAGCACAGTCGATGGAATTTCTGGGATTCATACTAGAGACAGTTCAGGGTACTCTCCGATTACCTTTGGAGAAGGTGAACTCCATAAAGAAAGGGCTTGACGACAAGACAGGTGATTTCTCTGAGTGAGATAGCGAGGTTGGTAGGCCGTCTGTCATCATCGATACAAGCAATCTTTCCAAGACCTCTGCATTACAGGGCATTGCAGAGGTTGAAGATAGAACATATCAGGAAAGGTCTATCTTACAAACAGAAAGTGCCCATTTATCAGGAAGCGAGAACGAAACTAGAATGGTGGAACTACCACATGGAGGCATGGAATGGCAAGGCAATATTTGGCTCTTCTCCGGACCCGGTAATAGAATCGGACGCCAGCCGATGGGGCTGGGGAGCCAGGTGCGACGACCAGTCGACTGGGGGGAGATGGTCGAGCGAGGAATTGGGCCTACATATCAATTGCCTCAAGCTCCTAGCGGGATCCTTTGCAGTCCGTTGTTGGACACAAGAAGGAGCAAGATGTGCCATATTACTAAAGATGGACAACGTTTCAGCAGTCAGGTACATAAACCGACTGGGTGGGACGCGATCCAAGATGCTGGCAGAGATAGCCAAGGTGTTTTGGCACCTATGTCTCCAGAAAGGAGTCATCGTGAAGGTAGAACACCTGCCGGGGGAATACAACCAGGTGGCAGACTGGAATTCAAGACACCTCAGGGACTCCAGCAATTGGCAGCTGGAGAATTCAGTATTCCAGGAGATTATGAATCGGAGAGGTCCGTGTCAGACGGATCTGTTCGCTTCGAGGTTGAATAAGAAGATTGTTAGGACTTGATGGTCGTGTAGATGATGAAACCTCTGTCCCCAAGTACCACACGAGCAAAATAGCAATATTACTGCTCGTGCAATCTTTGAGGCCACAGTTGTAGAGTACCGTCAGCCTGGAACCAGGAATGCCGGAAGGACCCCCCTGACAACTGTAAGGTAAGCAAGCAGGTTAGACAATGGAAGCAATCCCAATCAGAGCAATACAATATCACTACAGAAGGCTAACCCAATGCAGGTGACAGGGTACCCAGGATAAGGCGAATGGACAGGGTTCTGCAGTAGTCGGCAGCGGTAGGCGACAGTTGTTACACAGAATGGCACTCTAGTTGGGTAGTAATAACACCTGGTGCAGGAGAAAAAACATGAGCCAAAGGCGGAACCAGGAGAGTCGAAAATCTGTCTGGTAAACAATCCGAGGTCAAAGCACCAAGAGATAATGTCAAATGCAGCGGAAAATCCAATAACAATTCCAATGGAAGGCCGAGGTAAAAAATCCAAGTAAGTCGCCAGAATAAATGCAGAAGTACCAAAGGAAAGCGAAGAGGAATCCAGGAAGCAGTCCGTGGTCAAGATAATCAAGAGCAACAAAATCTGTGAGAACGCCAAACAGTACTAATGAAGTCAGCTGTGAAGTGCTGAATGTGAGTCAGTACGTTCCTTTTGAATACGAAGGTAATCACATGATTCAGTCAGGTGATCATGCTCCGTGCACCCTGGATTGTTTCTTTACGTGCAGCTTCTTGACACATGATGCGTGCTCCGCGTCTCACTGCTCCGACAAGGTCCCTTCCTGGTCACGTGGCGAATCGTGTGATGAGCCCAGTGGTGCCGGTGCCTCGGGCGCCCGGTGGCAAGCCGCCACGGCAGTCGCCAATGTAAAAAAGGGGACCGCACCGGGTGCACTGGACGCATGTCCTTCTGAGAGTGCCAAGTGCCGTCGCCCACTCGCCGTCGGCAGACCTGCATAGGTAAGTGGGACCTAGTCTGTCTGGGAACCTGAAGTGTTTGTTGTTTTGCTAATGGGGCCACTAACGGGGGCGTGACAGAGCCCCCCCTCAAAGGCCCACTACCCCGTGGGCTGGAAGGGTGATCCCTATGGAAACGGGCCACTAACAACGGGGCATGAACATCGGAAGAGGGAACCCAAGATCGTTCTTCTGACCATAACCCAGCCAGTCTACTAGGTACTGCAAACGACCCCTAAAGAGACGGGAACCCAGGATGGCGCTGACCTCAAATTCATCTTGGGACTCTACAGAAACAGGGGAAGGAGGAGAGACAATGCGAGTTGGATCAGGGCATGTCTTAAGTAACGAGGTATGGAAAACCGGGTGCAATCTCCAGCTAGTGGGGACAGCGAGGCGATAAGCCACCGGGTTCAGGACCTTGGAGACCCGATATGGGCCGACAAAACGTGGGAGAAATTTACGGCAACCCGGTATGTGCAAATGGCGTGTGGACAACCAAACCCGCTCACCCATACGATAGGCAGGGGCATCCGTCCTTTTCCTGTTAGCAGCCGTCCTCATGGAAGCCTGAGCTTCTTGGAGATGGATGAGTGTCTGGGCAGGGACTGAGGTCAGGTCGCGGGCACAAGCGTTAGCAGCAGGATTACTGGTGGGGGCAAAATCGGGGAATGGTAGAGTGCATGGGTGTTGGCCATAAAGGGAGTAGAACAGGGAAAAGCCTGTAGAGGAATGTAGAGCATTGTTGTATGCAATCTCTGCAAGGTGAAGCAAGTTAAGCCAGGTATACTGGTACTGAGGGGATAAACAACATAAGTACTGTTCTAATGCCGGGTTGACCCTCTCAGTCTGACCGTCGCTCTCAGGATGGTAGGCAGAGGAAAAGCGTGCATCGATGCCAAGGAGCATGGTAAGAGCCAACCAAAAGCGAGATGTGAATTGTGAGCCATGATCTGACACGATAACTTGTGGCAAGCCGAACAGACAAAAGACAGACCTAAAGAACATCCGGGAGAGGGGAGGAGCAGTAGGAATACCTTTACAGGGCACAAAGCGGGCCATCTTGGTGTAGGAATCTACTACAACCCAAATTGTATCGTAGCCTTGTGTACGAGGTAAGTCAGTGATCAGGTCCATCGAGACCGTATGCCAAGGCCTTGGAGGTATGGGCAGAGTTTGTAATAATGCTAGTGTGCGGCCCCTTCGAGTCTTACACTGGGCGCATACTGAGCAGGTATTCACGTATGCTTCCACGTCACGCCGCATCGATGGCCACCAGCACCAGCGTTTCGGCAGATCTAAGGTGCGTCGCTGCCCTGGGTGACCATTAATGAGTGCATTGTGGGACCAATCTAAGGCTTGATTACGGGTGTCGTTAGTGGGCAAAAACAGCTTCCCTTCTATAAAAGGTAACCCCTCCTGAAAAACCAGATCCCACTCAGTCAGAGCCTGAGGATGGTGTAGTACCCATTGGCGAACGGCAGATAACATGGATTGCGAGGGAGTGCAAGCACATACTACGTGTCCCTTGCCTAACGGTGTATCTGGAAAGGGTGGAAGAGATACCCGCCATGGTGAACGGGACAAGGCGTCCGCCTTACCATGAACCACCCCTGGCCTGTGTTTAACCACGAAATCATAAGCTGCAAAGAAGAGATGCCAACCGACCTGTCTGCGGTTACCGCATTTTAGTGACGCCAGATCCTGCAGGTTCTTATGATCAGTGTAAACCACTGTCTTTTGTTTGGCCCCCAGGAGGTGGTGACTCCAAACTTGAAAAGCATCTTTTATGTCAAGGAGCTGTAAGAGGATTCAATTCAGCACTACAGCTATGTCAACGCCTAGTCTAGAATACTGAATGAAAACCCTTATTGATATATCTTTATGTCCAGTTCATGCGTTCTGGATGACTACCCATATATAACACCCCTCTCTTGGAATCCTCCTGACCCCACTGAGCCAAGAAGTAGTTCTGTTTTGCAAGTTAAAAGGTTTATTTGATAATTTAAACAATATATATATATATATATATCACGCTTTATAATAAATTAATAATTGAATATCACACTTAATCTGATATGCTAAAGATTAACAACGGAGAATCTGGCACTAGCACACTTCTTTATAATCACTAAGGAGTTGACATGAAATGGATAAGGTAGCACACTGGTAAATAGGGACAGAAGAATAATGTGATAGAGAATGCTTCATAGAGTTCAAACGGATGCAATGTTGAATGAAATGCAGTACAGAAAATAACTTGATAGGATTTCAGCAAAAGACAATGGCCCTCATTACGACCCTGGCGGAGAGGGTTTACGCCAGCGTAAATCATGGCGTACCCTTCCGCCTTACTACGAGATCCCGTAGCGCCATGGAGCCTTTTTCGCCTGCTTTTTCCGGGCGGAAAAATCCATGGCGCTACGGGACCTTGTTGTTAATTACGCCACCGTAATTTACGGTGGCGTAATTAACGCCTTCCCCACTCCCATTATACCCTATGGGGCAAAAATGGGAATGGGGAAGGGCAAAATGGGGATTGGGGATTTACCGCCCCGCCAAGGTCGGAATGGGGCGGTAAGTCCGCCAACCCCCATGGCGGTGTTGGCAGCTTTGCGCCATGGTCCATGGTGCAAATTGCACCATGGATCTCCGCCAGGGTCGTAATGAGGGCCAATGTAATCACTTTCTTGGACAATTCACCCCCCCCTTTTATGCTATGCAAGGAAATGGAAGGAAGGCACACAGTTCTCAGAAATGCAATCAAATGTGATTCAGTTCACCCAGCAACTTAGACTACAGACGTTGAAAACACAGGCCCAAATGCTTTTAAAGGTGCAGGCAATGTAGAAAAAAAATATGCTAAAATGCTTTTAATTCCCTCTAGAAGGTTCAGGGTGAGTGAAATCAAGTTAATATTAGCTCAGGCTCACTCTAGCAGTGATGCAGGGATAGTTTTTATGAGGCAAACGATTTTTTTCAGAGGAAAACAAAAGCAGCTATCTTTTTGCAAGTGGGGAAATTTTCAAATCGCGGCAAAATTCGCGAATGCGTCTGGCGCGATTACAGAGGAACTACAAGGACTATCACTATAGGAAAGCCTAGGATCTCAGCTTCCAGATGAAAGTTACTGCACGTCTCTAGCACAAACGGTCACGGAGATATGAGCGATTAAATAAAGGTCGTTTTTCAGATTTGAAATTTTAAAGCTCAAAAGACAAGTGCAGCTTGCAACTAGAAAATGACAAGTGACAGCTTTACAAATGACAGGTGACAGTTAGGAGACAGTTCTACTTAGATTAAAATAGGATTGAATTATATTATTTTAACTAAGAGATTGGTTCTGCACAGTTTGCTAGGTACTCACACTATATTCTTGAGTTAAATGGGCCTCGCCATGGATCTGGTCAGGTTTTAGACTGGACTCTGGTCTCTGCACTTCACAGTGATCTGGGTCAGCTCTCTCTGGTTCTGCTAACAGGTCAGCTCTACTCTGCTGTTCTGGTCTGGGTCGTATGGATTTTCCCGGCAGAGCTTCCAGCTGCAAATGGATTTGAAGGTCCCTATCTGTCCTGTCTCTCTGTTTTTATGTGTTTTGAAAATGGGTGTGTGTGAGCAGCATCACTAGCCAGCCCCTCTCCACTTATCATTGGCCAAGCTTTCATTTCTCCCCTGATTGGGGGAGCTACGTTGTGTCAGAGTGATGTCAATTTACAGCCTGCAGAGAGTCCACTCCTCCTGTCAACTTGCACACAAATCTAGATTTGAACCAAATACATATTTGCAGAGGTACATATTGTTTTAAAATCATATGCACCCCTCACATATCACAGGAGGTATACCCTGTCCAAATCTGCTCTTCCTGGGGGCTTGCATTCAGAAATGGCAATATTTGCACTTTTTAACTGATTTTGCAATTTCTGACATTAACCCAAATTTACACACATGTGCGCAAGGAGTATGGACATTAGTTGAGGAAGTGTCAGATTTTTCACATGCACACATTTTGAGTAATATCCTCTTTTCCGCTAAAACCCCCCTGAACATGCCACCGGTTCTAAAAACCTCTTAAAATGTGGGCAGAAAAATCACAAGAATTATGGTATCATTTATAAAATTTTCACAAGTCCGTACTATGAGTTATTCATCTTTTTCTAAAACCATATTCTGGCTATAGAGGTGTGTCTTTTCATGTCACATGGTACAGAAACCAGTCTTTCCAGTTTCTGCCAAGCTCAGAGACCCTGCCCCTCCCAGCTTCTGCCAAGAGGAAGCTCCATTTACGACTCCCGCCAATAAAACATTTGCCTGAGTCAGGACAGGGCTTTGTTCAGAGCTCCTGGATTCTGTGAGGGCTCCCCTTAATTCAATTATCAGAGAGATGGCATATCCTTAGTGTGGCCAGCAAAAGGCAGATAGGCCTGGGAACACAGCTGTGACTCAAGTTTCACTCCTGATGGGGGGTAGTTGCCAGGCAGAATTCAGTTCCTTAAGCCAGGTTTCAGATAAAATGTCACTTTTTGTTACCCAGTTTAAGTCAAGACATTTTTTTACATATGTAGCTATGATGCTGATTCTAAGTTTAAAACTATGACATTTAAACAATTGAAACCTATGTGACACACAAAAGTAGGTCACTCATTTCTTTTAAACATTTAGATTTGTAGTGTCTTTCAGTCCAGATTTACTTAAACTGCTGAAATCCACAGCTCAGCCAGTCTTGTTATAAACCTTCAAGTCACTTCAGAATATAACTTTACATTGGATCCACCTCTTAAAATGTCTTTCTTTGGCATGTTTTGGGTTCATTTATTCAGTTTTAAACAAAATCTGGTGGTTTTAAACGCCGGCTTTTGGATAGTGGTGAGTACTGGTACTGCACCCCTTTTTGGGATTTAAGAAAATGAATTCCCAACAGTTATGGGTTTGCTTTTGGCAATCAGCATTGCCATTCCCAATGGTTTCAGACTACTGTGTGGGTAGTCCACTGGTGGTTTTAGGCAGTGTCCTCTGTGCCCATAACATCGGCAAAAATGAGTGGCAGCCTATTCTTCATGCATTTCCCTGTGCATTTTCTGGGAAGCTCTGGCCGTCATGATGTTTTCCATGTCAGTACTGCACAGTTTTGAGGTAGGGCTTGAATGCGTGGATAAAAACATCCCACAAGCCCCCCTTCTTGCGGTGGCCATCTGATCCTTCACTGGTGGGACCCGCAAGATCTGGGATGTTTCCTCATCTTTTTCCAATAGATGGCACAGTTCAGCATCTTTTTCTCCATCCGGTCGGATCGATCGGTTCTCCTCGCCGGTCCTGATGGGAATATTGGGCGGTACCCTGGGCCCGTTGCGTCTCTGCTCCCGGTCTCCGGATCGTCCTCCTTGGCCCGTCTCAAGGTTTTCTTTCTCCTAGGACGACAAAGGAAGAGCGGCAATACCTATTCATAGACGTTTTTTCCACCACTGTTGAGATAGTGGGGCAGCATATGCATTTCATCATAACGAAACATTACATTCTTATTTTGAAAAAAAACAGTATAACTAAGAGACAGTTTCATGCAAATCACAATATTTTAGAGACTAGATGTGGTATGTTTTATGGTTGGAACTGAATTAGTCTGAGACAGTACCCGCTAGGATTCCAGAGGATTCCTCCAGTTGTTGCAGAGTGTGCCTGGGATGGCAACATTTCAACTGGTTAATGTGGACCCACTTGTCTTCCCCCGCTGCCAAAGGAACTTTGGGGATGTGGATTTTGTAGGCCACAGGGGAGATCTTGTCGATGATCTCAAAGGGTCCCTTCCATGTAGGCAAAAATTTGCGCTGCTTGGCCTGGTTTCATTGGAGGTTGTATAGATAGACCCGGTCCCCCTCCTGATATTCCTTCCTGGAAGTTTTCAGGTCATAATGGGTCTTCATGCTATCAGCCGATCTTTCTAGATTCCGCTGAGCATAAGCAAAAGCATGTTGAAGGTGTTTCCTTAAATTCTCCACATACTCATGAGTAGTGGAGGCATTTATCAGTGTCTGCTCTTGGGTCCTGTAGAGCAAATGCTGAGGAAGCACCATCTTGCGCCCAGTCATCAATTCAAATGGTGACATTTTGGTTGCAGATGAAGGGGTAGATCTGATGGCCATTAGGACCAGAGGTAATCGGATATCCCAACTTGGCCCAGAATCTGCCACAAACTTTTTTAAGATGCTCACAATTGTCCGGTTATATCTCTCTACTGCCCCAGAAGAAGCTGGTCTATAAGCAATATGCAACTTCCTTTTGACCCCCAGTATCTCCCACATCTTTGTCATTACTTCACTGGTGAAGTGGCTACCCCTGTCTGACTCAATCCTTTGAGGTAGACCAAAACGGGAAAAGATGTGGTTAATCATCAGGGCAGCTGCAGTTTCTGCCTTGCAATTTGGGGCTGGGAGACATTCCACCCACTTGGTAAACAAGCATGTCACAGTCAACATGTACTTTTTCCCCCTAGCAGAGCGAATCACAGGGCCTACAAAGTCGATTTGTAAATCTGACCATGGCAGTGTCATCACCCGCTTTTGGAGAGGCGCACGGTGCGTGAGGGATGATGGCTGAAATTGTGCGCACACAAGACACCCCTTCAAGTATTGGTCGAGGTCCTGCCCCATGTGTGGCCAGTATGCAACCTCTCTTAAGATTTCCAATGTTGTGTGAAACCCCCTGTGACCGGCAGTGGCCGCATCATGGGCGTGACTTAACATCAGGCTTCGGAATGAGGTAGGAACCACCCACTGATCGTGGCCAGCTTTGGATTTCCTTACCAACAAACCGTCTTGGATTCGGAACATTTTTGGACATTTCATCAACACTCTTAGGTCCTCTTTCCCAGTGTAATCGGTATACGTCAGGGGAAAGTTCTCAGGGTCCTCAAGGTGCTGGTAAAATTTACCAATTATTGGATCCCCCTTCTGAGCGGTAATCAAATCAGCATCAGGGGTCTCCTTACTCCATTGTGCAATTGAAAGGTCGTTGTGAGCATTTGTCTGGGACCTAGTGATAGCAGTGACCTGGATTTCCCCCAACAGGGACTCAATCTCAATTAGATCCCCTTGGATGGCCCCAGTTTTGGCCAGCTGATCAGCTAAGTCATTTCCAGTTTTGTCTGGTCCCTCTACTTTGGAATGACCCTTGATCTTTTTCCAATAGATGGTCATCTCATTTGAGGTGACCAGATCATCAATGTTTTGGATCAACTTCCCATGTTTCAAGGGTTTGTTGTTAGCACATAACATGCCTCTGGTTTTCCAATTAACCAGGTGCTCCACGAACCCGTTGCGTACATAATCCGAATCTGTGATTATGACCAGTTCGTGGAGTTGATGCTGGACAGCAGTGAGGATGGCCTGATGCACAGCCATCAATTCTGCCACCTGACTACTTCGGGGACCAATTTTGTATCCAGCGGAGGGTTCTGGGGACTCATTCACCCATGCATTCCCTACGCCGGCCACCAGTTCTTTCTCCCCGTCGTTGTCAACATGGTAAGAGCATCCATCCACATAGACAGTGGGCATTCCCTCACACTTGTCCTCTTCAAAGACTTTGTGTGGGGAATTAAGGTATGCCTCCGCGTTGTCCTTGATTTTTAGACTTTCGTCCTCGAGACAGTTTTCTCTGGCACAATCATGCAAGTCAGCCAGACCTTGCGCAAGGGGACTCTTCTTGTTTTGGCCATATCTGACCTCCACAGGAAAGCCTTGCATTGACAGAATCCAGGAAGTAATTCGGGAATTACTCACATTTCCGGCCCGGATTCTGTCACTTTGGAGATATTGCAGAGGCTGGTGTGGAGTCTCCACTTTGATGTGTTCCCCCTGGATAAACGGGCGGTAATTCTTCAATGCCCACACCGTCGCCAGGAGTGCCTTCTCACAATCGTTGAATTTTTCCTCCACAGAGGATAAAGTTTTGCTCGCATAGGAGATTACTTTATTGACCTTGTCATGCTTTTGGTATAATACTGCCGTCAAGCACGTATTAGAGAACCCTGTCTCCAGGAAGAACTCCTTGTTTCTGACAGGGTAAGCTAGGCAAGGCGCTTGTGAGAGGCTTCTCTTGAGTTGTCTTACTGCCTCGGCTTGTTCTGGACCCCATTCCCACTTGACCCCCCCCTTCAGGAGATGAATCAGGGGTCTGGTGATCTCTGCGTAGCCCTCAATGAACTTTCTGCTGTAATTGGTCAGTCCAAGGAGGCTCCTTAGTTCCAGCAGAGTTGTGGGGTCTTTCAGTTTCTGAAGTGCTTCCACTTTCTTTTCCTGGGGACAGAGGCCCTGAGGAGTAATCTCATGCCCCAAGAAATTAACACGGGTTCTACACCACTGTGCTTTCTGAAAGGAAAGTTTTGCTCCGGCGGCCCTCAACTGCGTCAGAACATAACGGATCTCCGCTATGTGTTCCTCCACAGATGAACTTTTGTGGGGATTGTTGTTGTGTGGATGTCGGTGCGACCACAGTCATATGAGTCTACCGCAAAGAGATCTTGGAAATCCAAGAAAACTTGTTTCAACTTTTGCTTTTGTTCCAGAGTCACACAGGCATCAGCTAGGTTGACTCTCTCTTCCACCATCTGCCTGAAGCCTGGAAAGACTTCTGGTTTGGCTATCTCCGCGGCCTCCTCCAGCTGGGTGGAGAAGTCCCTGTTCAGAGAGAGTGCTGATTTGGACTGGAGGCTTCAGGTGGGACAGGCAGCCCTCATGGACCTGGAAAATCACCTCATCCCTCCTGAAGTCACAAGTCACATCTTCCTTACCATAAGGGCAAGAAGTGTACACCAGGAAGTTCCCCCCATGCCGGGTAAAAATCCTGTCTGGTGTTGGATTGTCATCACTGTCACTGTCAAAGCAGTCCTTGGGGATTGGTCCTAACAGTTCATTTACTACGTCTATGGAAAAATGTCGGTCATCAACCGCCATTCCAATAATGGTGCCTGCGGCTAGAGTAATACTCTTTAAGTCGCTGTTATCCACCTCTATTAGAATGGTGTCATGTTCTATGTTGACTAATGGAGTTGGGATTACCCCTAACCCTTGCTGTTGGAGAGAAGCGTTTAGATGTATGTAAGCATCAGGGTTTTGCAAATATTGTCCTCTTTTAACTTTCACTTCCAGGGAGAATTGTCGGGTCCTTTCTGGGATGATGACTTCCTCTTTGATCTGAATTTCAACTGCATAAGGTAGCAATTGAGCTGACCTAAATGCTTTTTCTGGATCATCAAAGCCCATGGGATTATCCGCTAATCGGGACCAAGCTTTGAAGTTTATTAGGTCCAAACTAATGGCAAAGCGATTGAGAATGTCACTGCCTAAGTAAAAGGCGGCAGGGACGTCTCGCACGACCCAACAATTATGGACTATGCTCTTGTTGCCAATGGAGATTTTGAGCATACACCTGCTTGGCAGGAGATGTTTGGAATTAGGTGTTTCCCGGTCCATTTCCCTTTTGCTTGGAGCGTTCCTTTTGAGGAGTGCTTTACAGCGTAACACAGCGTGGTGATCCGACCGGATATGTGTATCTGGCCAGCTGGCACGCTGTATTAATCTGCACAAGTGATAGATCTAATCCAAACGTCCGGCACGAGCCCCCAATTTGTAAGAGGATTCAATTCAGCACTACAGCTAAGTCAACGCCTAGTCTAGAATACTGAATGAAAACCCTTATTGATATATCTTTATGTCCAGTTCATGCATTCTGGATGACTCCCCCTATATAACACCCCTCTCTTGGAATCCTCCTGACCCCACTGAGCCAAGAAGTAGTTCTGTTTTGCAAGTTAAAAGGTTTATTTGATCATTTAAACAATATATATATATATATATATATCACGCTTTATAATAAATTAATAATTGAATATCACACTTAATCTGATATGCTAAAGATTAACAACGGAGAATCTGGCACTAGCACACTTCTTTATAATCACTAAGGAGTTGACATGAAATGGATAAGGTAGCACACTGGTAAATAGGGACAGAAGAATAATGTGATAGAGAATGCTTCATAGAGTTCAAACGGATGCAATGTTGAATGAAATGCAGTACAGAAAATAACTTGATAGGATTTCAGCAAAAGACAATGGCCCTCATTACGACTCTGGGGAAAGTGACTGACCTGACCGCCATAGCGTAAATAGCGTTTCCGCCATTGCACGACGGAGCAAAGTGCGTCTAATTCCGACCCATCGGGCACGAGCACTACGCGATGGCGGAAGTGCAAAGTCCGCGATGGCGGAAATGTCCCCAAAACGACCCTCACCGCCGCCGTACGGCGCCCTAGGTGCAATTCCGCCACCCATCTTAGCGGTCACCGCAATGAGCGGCAATCGGAAAGTACGGTGACCGTAAATATACGGAAACGGAAGTAAAAACATGGTCCCGGAACGGGAAACAGCACGCCGTACACCTATAAAATCACAATTTCCACACAACCATTAAAAATACTACCCTGAGACTCATCCCAACCCGTCATCCACCCTAGTGAAAGCAATAAAAATGAGAAAAGTAGCGAAAAAAGCGTGCGACCGCAAGCGGCAGGTCCACTTCTCCCGTGAGGAACTCACCGTGCTCACAGAGACCCTCCAGGAGAATGCTGCCGTCGTCTTCTCGACGCAAATGACCAGGACGGCACTTGCGAACAAGAAGGCCATATGGGCCCTGGTGGCACAGCGGGTAAGTGCGGTGGGGACCGCACCCCGCAACCCACAGCAATGCAGAAAGCGATGGGACGACTTGCGGATACGCGTACGGAGCATACTATCCGCCAACCGTAACATTGCCACAGCTACCGAGGGAGGATCGGAATCACCCATCAAGTTGACCCCCTGGGAAGAAATCTGTGCCTCCACCATTGGAATGGAGAGTATAGAGGGAGTCGGAGGGATGGAGAAAGGAGTGCAGACATCCGAAGAATCAAGTAGGTGGGCCAAATAAAACAATGCTAAATCCACAATGTCCAATCATGTGAAGTACCATGTGTCCACATAGTGCAACAGAAACACATGTCCAGGAGAACGTCCACATACATTGGCCTGATAGCGCACTTTAAAAGTCACATTAAATACATAAATAATTAAAAATCCTAAAAACACCCTCTACACGTGCAGCAGGCACACCCTAACTGCAGGCTGCAAAACAACTGCATCCTCAATCCACACAAAAATGAAACCACCTCCAAGGCCCCAACCCAAATCACCCTCAGGTACCACCCCAATGCATGTGATACATTGCCATTCCAATTTCCACAGACCCATTAATAACGCTCGCCCTCCTTTACTCCACCACAGGGTCCGATTCAAACGACGAGCTCCAGGACACCCCTACCAGCACACCTGCAAAGAGGGCCAAGACCAACGGCCAAAGACCCTCCACCTCAGCTTTACGGATCAAGACACGGCAGCAGCACAAATCAAGTGGCAGCACACAGGAGGGAACTTCAACAGGCACCCCAGCAGCCAGCATGCCCACAACAGCACCACCACAGGTCCCCCCAATGGATGCCACAGAAGGCACTGCTGCTGGTGGCAGCAGCACCATAGGTGACACTGCATTAATGGCAGCATGCTCCGACACAGAAAACGGGGATGTCGAAGTAAGATCCATCCATGACCTGTCTCAATCCCCCTGTTTGTTCCATCCCGTACACCATGAGGATACCACGCAGGGGCACCCACAAGACGACGACTGGCCATCCCCCACAAGCCCTGTGGCAAGGCAACATGAGGTGACCAGCCCCTCTGTGACACCACCGCAAATGGCCATGGCACAGCAGAGGCAACAGTCCCTCGACCAGGTGATCGTGCAACAGCAGCAACTGGCCACGCTCCTCAAGGACCATGCTGATGAATGTGGGGGTACTAAGGCAGCCATAGAAACATCACCTGAGACACTTAGGGCAGAAATGGAGAGAAGTACAGAGACACTAAGGGCACAAATGGAGAGAAGCACCGAGACCCTGAGGGGGGAACTGCATGCGACGTCCAAAGACGTATGTGCTGAACTTGCCGCTGTGCGCCGTGTGCTCACTGAGCTCTCACAAACCCTTAGGGACATGCATGGACGTGAGCAGGCAGAGACATCATCCGTTGCAAGTTCCGTCCAGGGCAGCCCCCAACGTAGATCTGGGAGGAACCTGCGCTCCACAGGCAGGGGTGCCCCTGATACCCGGAGAGGGGGCTTGCAATAGCGTCTGCCCACTGACAATGAGCATCTTCGGACACTGGTGTTCGGGGGGGAGGTAGGAGGGTGGAGGGGGTGTGTTGGGCTCACTTGGGTGGCGGGTCGATGGGGTGTGTAACATAATTTCACATATGCTATAAACAATGCACGATCATCCAATGAGATGTGTGGACATTGATCTTTGTGTACGAGGCCTTTATAGGCGTACAGTCCATATTGTGCATGTTCCAGACACACACAGTGCCACAAGTCCCGTGTACATGTATCAGCCACCAGACGTGAGTGCTAGAAGCATGCATCTATGATATGCTGACGAATGTCACGGCCCTCCTGTGCATCGCGGACTCCTTGAGGTGCTGCCACATCCCCACCCTCATCATGACCATCTTCAGGTGCTTGCAGTTCTGCGTCAGGGGGCATGGGCACATTTCTACGTACGCACATGTTGTGTAGCATGACACATGCCATGACCATCTTTGCAACCTTCTCATGGCGGTACAGGAGTGCCCCGCCAGACCTGCTGAGGCAGCGGAAACGAGTCTTCAGTAGGCCGAATGCCTGTTCTATGACTACACGGGTACGTGAGTGGGCATGGTTGTAGTCCTCCTCATGCTGGTTCTGTGGGTTCCGGAGTGGTGTAAGGAGCCATCTCTTCAGTGGATACCCGGCATCACCTGTATGTGGACAATAAAGGATGTTTGTGGAATGACATTGCTACGTACGCACCCCCCCCCTTCCTGCCAGGTCATTGCCGCATCACATACCCCACATTATCATGCATGAAATGAGACTCACCGAGTAGCCAGGATCTGTTCCCTGCGTGTCGCTCCATGTAGCGTGGTATTGTAGAGTTCCTCAAGACCATAGAATCATGGGTTGATCCAGGAAATCGGGCACAACAATGTGTAATGATCCTGTTGGAGTCACACACCATTTGTACATTGAGAGAATGAAATTGTTTTCGGTTGCGGTACTGGGCCTCCATGGCATGTGGGACGACCAATTCCACATGGGTGCAGTCGATGGCACCAATGCAACCCGGTATGCCGCCAAGTGCATGGAATCCCACTTTTGTGTTCGTAATTTCCTGCTCCGAGCGTGGTAGAGAGATGTAGTCGTCTGCGTGCTTCAGGAGGGCATCGAGCACTTGCAATAGTGTCCGTGAGAACACTGGCTGTGAAATGCCATGCAACTGTCCGACTGTGTGCTGGTATGTGCCTGTGGCCAGGAAGTGGAGTACAGACACCACCTTCAGTAGGGGTGGGATGGCGGTTGGGCTATCTATCATGCTGACAAGGTCTGCCTGTGTCATGTCCACAATGGCGGTTATGGTGTCCCGGTCCAAACGGTAGAGGGTGTGGATCTGCTCAGCAGTGAGGTTGAACGGATGTGCTCGGAGGCGTGGGATTGCGGGCTGCCTGCGTGGTGGTAGTGGCTGTGCTGGCGGCCCTTGCTGGCCCTGCCTTGCCCTCCTCCTCCTCCTGCGTCTCCTCTGTGCGGCCGGTTGTTGTAGTAGTTGGTGTTCGTCTTCTTCTTGAAGTTGGAGTACTTGCAGTGCTATCAGGTCCCCCAGGGCCAACATCGCTAGTCCTGCCGGTAGCATTTTGGAGTGGGTGTGGTTGTGGGAGGGGGTTGGGTGTGCAATTTATGTGTTTTCAGGCTGTATAGCCTCCACCTGTGGTGATTCATTCCACCTGTGCAAGCTGCAATCCCCTTTGGGCGAGCACGTCCCGCACACAACGCTGCAATTCGACGAATGGCATCTTGCTATTACAATCATGTATTTGTTCCCGATGGCAGTGAAATATTGGTTCATATGTTCATTCTGCTATGGTCCCATTGTTTCACATACTATCTTTGCAGTCGCGAACAAACTTGTGAACGGTCAGTGGAATGTAGTACTCGATTAACGGTGGACCCTCATGCAGCACTGTACCGAGGTTCACCGACGGGCGGGGCGTCCCATTTGTGAGTGAAGCCAGTTGCCATTTTCACACACTGCCGCACTACATGGATGAATTTGTGATTTCAAGCGGTCACAGATGCCTTTTCGACGTGATGTTGCAAATGAGGAATTCGAAGGACGGCGCTTTCGGTTTTCAGCTAGCGGCGAGGAGATGCCCACAGGTCTGACTGCAAATATAACGTTCTATTGTTCAATGTCCTTGGGACAGGGGCCATGGCGAGAATGCAATGATTGATATGAATAGTATGGGATGCGCAATAGCGTAGTGGACGATGAGGCCGGACGTTCCCAAATACATGTTACTTCACAACACTGGAATTACGGGCTGGAGCACAGTGGATTTTGCAGACTGCATAACGCACAGACTCAATGGAAATTTCACATGTTATGTGAGTATAAAATCAGGCGTTTTCATACCGGGATGAGGGAATGATGTATGGATGCATGGACAGATGATTTGATAGAGAGTTTGCCATGTACAGGGCTTTTTGTAATCTATCCACCTCCCCTGCGCTATGTGATGCAGAGCTGCCATAGTGGGACCATCGTCTATCTGCCCTTGTTGAACCCTCCCTGTCTCGACGCGCCTTCAAACACTTGTGTCTATGCACGTTACTAATCCCATCTAATGGATTCTGTTTTAACAGACGCATGCACACAAACACTCGTTTGTAATAGTGTTTTCACCTCGATTTATATAGTTATGATTCGCAAGTGGTTTTTGGGTGGAAATAATCCTTTGGAGTGGGCTAGCATGCATATGGCTGTGGATTTAGTGTGATCATTGAAGTGAGTAATTCAAATGAAGTTCTGATGCCCATACTATTCTTTTTCATTTCATTTGGGTGACAGGTATCTCCTCCCCTTTTGCCGCTGCCATCTGTATGCCACTCCTGCAGATGGCTTTTACTCCCGACACCTGCTGCTTCGTGTTAATCAGTGGAGCACCATTACGATCTTATGGGACGATCGCCAATGGGCCACATGCCCTTACGCAGTACTAGTGGCTAGGAGCAACATATCGAGCTTTCAGCTGGACTAGTGCCTACCTAATGGGACGGCCCTGCGGTTCTAGGCGCTTCCATGTTGCCTTTTTGAACGTGAATGTAGCCCCTGTGTACCATGAAGGAACAGGGCGTCACACAAGAAGAAGCTGGTCATTTATTGCGGATGCAGCCCACAATAATGAAATATATTTTGGAGTTCATGACCTAATGGCTGTATGGGCTTGGTGATTTTGTTGTGCATTAAATTTCTATTCTGATATTAACCGTGTAGCGTTCTTCTTTGCAAGTGATGTAGCATATTCCTATTTGTGGAGCGATGTATTGTGAGGAGATCTGCATTGGGTTCCGGCTTCGGAGTACAGTTGCGTGGTACTGTACTGGGCGCGTTTGCCTACGAAGCCCAGTGAGGTCAGGGATAGGGGCTGCCATTATGACTGTTTTAATGATGTCATGCTCAGGGGCGGGGGATTAGCTTTTGTGTAACAGATGCCGGTCAGCCAGGTGGATTGGTGGAATGATGTGATTATCAGAATATGGCTGGTCACAGGTGCCTGTGTTTGCGTGCGTTTCTTGGAGGGAGACTGAGGTCATGTCCATTTGAATAGCTTCTGTATTCGTGCCATCTGTGCCCTGCAGCTCCCATTGGCCCCTCTTGAGATGAGCCTGGCTGCTCAGTCACTCTGCCAACTTGTGTGGTACATGCTTATGCTGATGGTTGGTTTGTTTACTGGCAGGAGTACAGGGCTGGTGCAGTCTCACTCAGGATACTGCTTTGAATGTTGCCTTACACTGGTGTCAGTCGATGGGGGGGCCTGTTTTCGTTTGTCTCATTTTTCTGTTCATGTTGCTGGACTTGACCCTTCACATGCCTGTGCTGCATCAGTGCGGCAATGGTGCCATGGCAAATATGGATGGCCACTCACAAGGCACTTGGAGCCCCTAGATTCATTTGTTCGTTGGCATGCATGGGTGACTTGTACATTTCACTGGTTGCATTGTGTGACTTCATTGCACCTACGAGGAGTTGTGCAATGTGGCCAGGGAGTGGTGTACAGGCACTCAATAGGGCCGTTTACGGTTGGTTCGCGATGCCGTACTTCTCACCATGGCGGAATGGTACTTTCCGCCATGCTTGATGGCGTTGGGTACATGTCCGCTAGGGTCAGAATTCGCGTACCGTTGCGCCATGGTGGTAATTACGGTTTGGCATGGCGCGCGTGCGCGTACTTGGTGCAGTTAGCGTTGGCGTTCACTACGGTGTCGCTAATGGCATCGTACTTTACGGTGACGGGTCATAATCGCACCGAGCGCTATTCGATGGCGGTATTGCATTTCCGCCATCGTATTTCGATTTCCGCCAGGGTCGTAATGAGGGCCAATGTAATCACTTTCTTGGACAATTCACCCCCCCCTTTTATGCTATGCAAGGAAATGGAAGGAAGGCACACAGTTCTCAGAAATGCAATCAAATGTGATTCAGTTCACCCAGCAACTTAGACTACAGACGTTGAAAACACAGGCCCAAATGCTTTTAAAGGTGCTGGCAATGTAGAAAAAAAATATGCTAAAATGCTTTTAATTCCCTCTAGAAGGTTCAGGGTGAGTGAAATCAAGTTAATATTAGCTCAGGCTCACTCTAGCAGTGATGCAGGGATAGTTTTTATGAGGCAAACGATTTTTTTCAGAGGAAAACAAAAGCAGCTATCTTTTTGCAAGTGGGGAAATTTTCAAATCGCGGCAAAATTCGCGAATGCGTCTGGCGCGATTACAGAGGAACTACAAGGACTATCACTATCGTTTTGGGGTCCTAGAAAAGCCTAGGATCTCAGCTTCCAGATGAAAGTTACTGCAAGTCTCTAGCACAAACGGTCACGGAGATATGAGCGATTAAATAAAGGTCGTTTTTCAGATTTGAAATTTTAAAGCTCAAAAGACAAGTGCAGCTTGCAACTAGAAAATGACAAGTGACAGCTTTACAAATGACAGGTGACAGTTAGGAGACAGTTCTACTTAGATTAAAATAGGATTGAATTATATTATTTTAACTAAGAGATTGGTTCTGCACAGTTTGCTAGGTACTCACACTATATTCTTGAGTTAAATGGGCCTCGCCATGGATCTGGTCAGGTTTTAGACTGGACTCTGGTCTCTGCACTTCACAGTGATCTGGGTCAGCTCTCTCTGGTTCTGCTAACAGGTCAGCTCTACTCTGCTGGTCTGGTCTGGGTCGTATGGATTTTCCCGGCAGAGCTTCCAGCTGAAAATGGATTTGAAGGTCCCTATCTGTCCTGTCTCTCTGTTTTTATGTGTTTTGAAAATGGGTGTGTGTGAGCAGCATCACTAGCCAGCCCCTCTCCACTTATCATTGGCCAAGCTTTCATTTCTCCCCTGATTGGGGGAGCTAAGTTGTGTCAGAGTGATGTCAATTTACAGCCTGCAGAGAGTCCACTCCTCCTGTCAACTTGCACACAAATCTAGATTTGAACCAAATACATATTTGCAGAGGTACATATTGTTTTAAAATCATATGCACCCCTCACATATCACAGGAGGTATACCCTGTCCAAATCTGCTCTTCCTGGGGGCTTGCATTCAGAAATGGCAATATTTGCACTTTTTAACTGATTTTGCAATTTCTGACATTAACCCAAATTTACACATGTGCGCAAGGAGTATGGACATTAGTTGAGGAAGTGTCAGATTTTTCACATGCACACATTTTGAGTAATATCCTCTTTTCCGCTAAAACCCCCCTGAACATGCCACCGGTTCTAAAAACCTCTTAAAATGTGGGCAGAAAAATCACAAGAATTATGGTATCATTTATAAAATTTTCACAAGTCCGTACTATGAGTTATTCATCTTTTTCTAAAACCATATTCTGGCTATAGAGGTGTGTCTTTTCATGTCACATGGTACAGAAACCAGTCTTTCCAGTTTCTGCCAAGCTCAGAGACCCTGCCCCTCCCAGCTTCTGCCAAGAGGAAGCTCCATTTACGACTCCCGCCAATAAAACATTTGCCTGAGTCAGGACAGGGCTTTGTTCAGAGCTCCTGGATTCTGTGGGGGCTCCCCTTAATTCAATTATCAGAGAGATGGCATATCCTTAGTGTGGCCAGCAAAAGGCAGATAGGCCTGGGAACACAGCTGTGACTCAAGTTTCACTCCTGATGGGGGGTAGTTGCCAGGCAGAATTCAGTTCCTTAAGCCAGGTTTCAGATAAAATGTCACTTTTTGTTACCCAGTTTAAGTCAAGACATTTTTTTACATATGTAGCTATGATGCTGATTCTAAGTTTAAAACTATGACATTTAAACAATTGAAACCTATGTGACACACAAAAGTAGGTCACTCATTTCTTTTAAACATTTAGATTTGTAGTGTCTTTCAGTCCAGATTTACTTAAACTGCTGAAATCCACAGCCCAGTCTTGTTATAAACCTTCAAGTCACTTCAGAATATAACTTTACATTGGATCCACCTCTTAAAATGTCTTTCTTTGGCATGTTTTGGGTTCATTTATTCAGTTTTAAACAAAATCTGGTGGTTTTAAAACGCCGGCTTTTGGATAGTGGTGAGTACTGGTACTGCACCCCTTTTTGGGATTTAAGAAAATGAATTCCCAACAGTTATGGGTTTGCTTTTGGCAATCAGCATTGCCATTCCCAATGGTTTCAGACTACTGTGTGGGTAGTCCTCTGGTGGTTTTAGGCAGTGTCCTTCTGTGCCCATAACATCGGCAAATATGAGTGGCAGCCTATTCTTCATGCATTTCCCTGTGCATTTTCTGGGAAGCTCTGGCCGTCATGATGTTTTCCATGTCAGTACTGCACAGTTTTGAGGTAGGGCTTGGATGCGTGGATAAAAACATCCCACAGAGCTCCTTTTCAGTGACCGTGTAGTGTGTTTCGGTCGGCGTGAACTTCCTCGAATGGTAAGCCACCGGATGTAGCTGACCGGTGGTCGGGCAAGGCTGGGACAAAACTGCACCTAATGCAAACGAGGATGCGTCCGCTTCCACGATGAAAGGGAGCTCCGGATCCGGCTGTTGTAGGACCGGGCAGTGGTAAAAGAGGTTTTTAGGGTATCGAATGCCACCTGATGGTCAGTAGACCATTCGAAGGGTACAAGAGGACTTGTCAAGGCTGTTAGTGGGGCAACAATGGAGGAAAAGTTGGAAATGAAATGCCGGTAAAAATTTGCAAACCCTTAAAATGACTGCAGTTGCTTGAGCGTAACAGGGACCGGCCAGTCCGTGATAGCACAGATTTTCGACTGGTTCATCGCCAACCCCCCGGGTGTGATGTAAAACCCCAGGAATTCGACCTCTTTTGTGTGAAACATACACTTCTCGGGTTTTGCAAACAGAGCGTTCTTTCTGAGTCGTGATAACACTTCCCTGACATGAAAGATGTGTTCCTCAAGTGTAGGGGAGAAAACTAGTATATCATCTAAATATACCACAACATAACTGTCCAAGATGTCACTAAACACATCGTTTATAAAATGCTGGAAGGTAGCAGGGGCGTTACATAACCCGAAGGGCTTCACGGTATATTCAAACAATCCCTGGCGAGCGGAGAATGCTGTTTTCCACTCGTCCCCACGGCGCATGCGAATCAGGTTGTATGCTCCCCGGAGATCTAGCTTGGTGTAGATGGAAGCATGGGTTAGTTTATCCAAGAGGGTCGAGATGAGCGGGATGGGGTAGCGGTTTTTTATGGTGACTGAGTTTAACCGCCTGTAGTCCTCACAGGGACGAAGATCTCCTTCCTTCTTAGGGACGAAAAAGATGGGGCTAGATGCGGGTGAGGAGGAGGGCCTGATATGGCCCAGGTGTAGGGCGTGTTGGATGTACTCCCTCAGAGCTACTTATTCTGATGGTGACAGGGAATAGATACGGCCTTTGGGGATCGATGCCTCAGGAACCCGATCAATGGGGCAGTTGTATGGCCTATGGGGTGGCAAACCCTCAGCTGATGCTTTATCGAAGACAACGTGGAAATTATGGTAAACCGAGGGTACACCAGATAAAGCGGCTCCCACCGTATGTGTCACCTCAGGTGACCTGTCCTCCCCTAACGATAAAGAATCCAATGCCCCAAGAACTCTCGCAGGGTTGGTAATGCCCTCCTCATCCACCAAACAATAGTGCTGACATACCTCTGATTCAAAGAAAACCTGTCCTGTACCCCAGTTTATAAGTGGGTTATGTTTCCTCAACCATGGAATGCCCAATATAATTCTGAATTGTGGGGTTGATATAAGGTCGAAGGACATTGTTTCCTTGTGGGTACCCTGTATGATCACCTCCATAGGAGCTGTCTGTTATTTGATCGGACCGGAAACGAGGGAGGAGCCATCGACGGCCTGTACTGGTTCAGGGTTTAGTTTGGTTATCAATGGAAGATTCATTATCTTGGCCATCGTAATGTCTATGAAACAACCGGTAGCCCCTGAATCTATGACAATGTTTACTGAATGTGAACAATCCCTGGTTGGATGTAATATTGCCTGGACTATGACAGGTCTTACAGGACCGAAGGTCGGAATGTTCTTGGAGGAGTTCTGTAACAAGCTCGCCTTGTCCCCTGTTCTCAAGGGCGAGCTTTCTGAAAACCCGAGTTCCTGTTCTTTGGATGACGAGGACACTCTTTGACATAATGCCCACTGAGACCGCAATAGAAGCAGGCATTGGGCCTCATTCCGAGTATGGCGGTAAGGGATAGCGGCCACCGGTAACGAGACCGGTGGCGGTAATCCCTTACCGCCATACTCCGAGTTCCCTCTGCGCCCTCGCCCTTAACGCCTGCTTTGAGCAGGTGTTAAAGTCGAGGGCGCAAAGGGGCCTCCAAGCCAATAACGGTGACCGTAATGAACGGTCACCGTTATTTGCATCTTCCCCATTCCCATTGAGCCCTATGGGGGCTCATTCGGGAATAGGGAAGAGCCTTGGTGAATGGGGAATTACCGCCCCGCTAACCTTGGAATGGGGCGGTGATTCCGCCATCCACCAAGGCGCTGCCGGTCCGGGTACGGCGTCAACCAAGGCGTTAATAGCGCCATTGGTTAGCGCCGTACTCGGAATGAGGCCCATTGTCTCTTCTTCTGCGTTCTCGCTCGGCCTGGGTGATAGGGCTTCGTATCCCTCCTATTTGCATGGGTTCACTGGTGTTTTCTGAGGAAGAAAGGGATTGACTGACAGAAAGGCCGGCTTCTGCCCGATGCTCGGTTCTCCGGGCGTCTACCTGAAGTGCTAAATCTACCAGGTCGGTATAAGAGGCCGGGAGAGATGGGACAACCGAGAGGGCATCCTTCATAGCACTGCACAAACCCCAATAAAATACTACTGTCACATCCGCTACTGGTAGGGGTCTAAGGAGGTGGTCTCTATGGCGTAAGTGGAGGCTTGTTCCTCGTAGTGCTTTTACTACCTTCAACATGGATGCCACGAGGAAGAGCAGCGCTCCAGGCTTTCGAACCAGGAAGGGCCAGGGGGCTCTTTCTCCAGCCTCAGAGAAGGGATTTCCTTCGGCGGCGTCTCCGAAGCGACGCGTTGCTACTGTTACCAGAAGCCGAGCATAGTAAGTAAGGGAAGTTAGACTAGATCCGTTACTGCTAGGTAAAGCTTTTCTTGTGAACCTCTTTCTCTTACTTTTCACCTATTCCTATAGCGACAATCCTCTCTTTCCGCAAACCTTCACTGAGACATCATTCAACACTCTTCAATCGGAAGCATTATCCTCACTCAGATCAGTACATATCAGTCTACCGCTCTCCCATACCCCAAACTCCTACATTCATTCACGCTCTAACCTTTCCCCACTTCTTTAGTCCCTTCTGCAGAGTCTGGGCATCTCTTTTTTCCTACCCCAGAAAGAACGAGACGGACTATCAACACTGTGCCGTTCCATTTCAATCCCGGCGGCAGCCCTTTTGAATTAAAGGTATAGCATTCTGTACAAAGACTGCTCTCGCTGTCATTTCATAAATATACTCACCCTATTCCCCTTCCTTAAGAGAATCCGTGACAGCGAGCAAGCATCTCCCGAAGTAACTCCTTGGGAACCGAAGTACACAACCTGTGGATCCCGACTTTCCAATTCGCCAGGGTTTTATTCCCCATGAGGGTTTCCCTGCCTCTTTCTCTCTGAGCCCGGTTTCTCTGGCGCTGAGAGAGAAAGGTAGGTGAGCTTTCCATTCTTCTCTAAGAAATCCATCAGGACTAGGTTAGTGTTGTTTTTTGTTGTTATCCGAGTGCTACGTTAATGGCTGTGAACACGTTTCATTTGTAGTAAATCCGAAATTGTTACAGATAGCAACGCCTGAAATTGGATCAGCGGATACTCTGGTCCCACAGTCATTAATTGGTAGGCTCATAGGATTCCATTATTATGGAACAACAAATCAAACAATTGGTAGCAGCGGTTCAATCCCTGTCCACAGAAGTCCAGCAATTAAAACAAGAGAATGACAATTTAAGGCAACAGGCAGGAGGAGCAGCCCATAGTTCAGAAGTACCTCCGGGTCCATTGCCATCAGGTCGCTTTGACGGTAACCCCCATGCAGTCAAGGAGTTTCTTGAAGCCTGCGCCGTGCAATTTGCCTTTAAGCCCGCCTTTTTCCCTACAGATAGGGATAAGGTGGGTCATATGATTGCCCAGATGTCAGGAGCTGCTTTAGCTTGGGCGACTCCCTTAATGACCAACAATAATCTCATTCTTGATTTTTACCCTGCCTTTTGTAACAGCGTAAAGAGCATGTTTGGGAGACACGAGATTATAATAGCCTCTCAGGAAAGATTACTAGATTGTAAACAGGGAAATCAGGATCTCCTCTCGTACATAACCCGCTTCAAACAATTAGCTTCAGATACAGCTTGGGCGGATGAGGCTTTGATGACAATATTCCAAAGAGGACTTTCAGAAGATTTAAAAGACGAAGCGTCCAGATTTTCCAGACCACACAACATGGCTGAGTATATTTCCTTGGTCATGCAATTAGAATATAGATTGCAGGAAAGACAGAAAGAAAAAAGAAGAGGAAAGAACCCCAGACAAACCCCTGAGGGAACAATCACTTCTGTTAAACCAACTCCTACTGAGGAACCCATGCAAATTGGCAGCACTACAGGTTCTTTATCTATAGAAGAACATACCAGAAGGCGTACGCAGGGACTTTGTATGTACTGTGGGCATAGTTCGCATTCAGTTAAGGAATGTCCACTGACTCCTCCTAGAAAGGCGGGAAACGCCAACACCTGGCCGTAAAGAGAACAACGGTGCAGGGTTCCAGACTAACTAGTTCCCTTCAGAACATCCCTAAGCCCCAACAAGGCCAAATATCTGATAGCCTGATGATTGTTCTCCGGGTCACCATGGCTTGGGGTAATACGAGACTGGTAAATGTGCCCGCACTGATTGATAGCGGAGCAGCAGGGAATTTTCTTGATGACGCCTGGGCTACAAAACAAGGGATCCCAAGAGTACCCAAGACTTTAATGATTCCGGTCGAAAGTGTGGATGGTAGCCCTCTTACTTCCGGCCCTATCAAAGACCACACTTCTCCTCTTACGATGAAATTCTGGAATTAGATTTAATCAAGACTGCCCATTATCCAGTAATTTTAGGGTTACCATGGCTAAGATTACATAACCCTTATATCAATTGGACAGCAGGAACTCTCTTTTTAGGATCAGAACATTGCGTACACCACTGCCAGGAGACAACTGTGCCTACACATAGGAACACTCCTTCTTCAGATACTTGTAGTACCACAAACCGGGTGCTAAACGAAGTGACTACTCTTCCTCAGGAATATCAAGAATTTCACAAAGTCTTTACCAAGACTGAATATACCGAACTGCCACCCCATCGTAGAGACGATTGTGGGATTGATCTTATACCAAATAGCCCTCTTCCCTTTGGACGGATGTACATTTTGTCTGCCAAAGAAAAGGAAGCCCTTAAAGAATATTTGAAGACGAATCTTGAAAATGGATTGATAACCGAATCCACCTCCCCAGCAGCTGCTTCGCTCTTCTTTATTCCGGAAATGAACACTTACGAGTTACGCCCCTGCATTGACTTCAGAGCACTAAATAAGATCACTGTCCCGGACAAATACCCCATGCCTCTTATTCCAGATATTTTGGAGGCACTCAGAGGAGCCAAGAGCTATACAAAACTGGACTTACGTGGGGCATATCATCTCATCCGCATTAGAGAGGGGATGAGTGGAAGACCGCTTTCTGGACACTGTTTGGCCACTTCCTGTATCCTGTGATGCCCTTCGGACCAGCCAATGCACCGGCGGTGTTCCAAAGATTTATGGACCACATTTTTGCAGGCATTGCACTGCATTTCTTCATTGTGTATTTAGATGACATTTTGATATTCTCATCCACCCTATCGGATAATCTAAAACATGCAAAGGAAGTCTTACGACGATTACAGAAGAACCATCTCTTTTGCAAGCTAGAGAAATGTGAATTTCATAAATACCAAGTGTTCTATCTAGGGTATGTTCTTTCCACCCGAGGTATTTCCATGGATCCATCAAAAGTGTGGGCTCTTCTCGCCTGGCCATCACCCAAGTCAGTCAAAGACATACAGCGGTTCCTTGGCTTCGCTAATTTTTACTGGCGCTTCATTCCCTACTTCTCGACTCTTACTCCCTACTTCTCGACTCTTACTCAACCAATCACTTATCTCCTTTAGAAAGGAGTCCCCTTCCAATGGACAAAAGAAACTCAAGACTCCTTTCAAGAATTAAAGGCACTCTTCACCAGAGCCCCTGTATTAGCTATGCCTGATCAACACCGCAGATTTGTGGTTGAATCAGATGCTTCAGACCATTGTATCGGAGCTGTTCTTTTACAACCGGATGAGGATGGTTATGAAAGACCCATAGCTTATCTCGCTAAGACACTTTCTCCAGCTGAAGTAAATTACACGGTTTTGGAAAAGGAACTACTGGCGATAAAAAGAGCCTTCGAAGAATGGCGCCATTTGCTTCTAGGAGCAATGTTTCCCATTGAAGTCAGAACCAACCACCACAATCTTAGAGCTCCTCAATACGACCAAACCAACAACAGCAGACAGGCCAGATGGGCCCATTTCTTTTCGCCATTCCGAGTTACATTTTCCTTCATTTCAGGTGAAATCCAATCTCAAGGCTGACGCCTTATCCCGCAGTACCCCACGGAAGGGTACTCCATTTCAGCCAGAACCTATGTTCCCGAACTTGGTCACTGTGCCGATTGTCCACTCATTTCTTCAAAAAATTGCTAATGGAACTAAGATTCTGGAATCTACACAACCCGAGACTCGGTACAAGTTGGATCTTACTCCGAGTCAGGGTCTTCTCTTTAAAGAAGACAAGATGTTTATCCCTGATCAAGACCTACAATTAGAAGTTCTTCGGATGTGTCATGACTCCAGAACAGCGGGGCATAGAGGAAGTTTCAATACCACAGAACAGATCCAAAGACACTTTTGGTGGCCTTCGTTTCGCAAAGATGTACAGGACTATGTTGCTTCTTGTCCAGTCTGTTTACAAACCAAGACTCCTAGGTCCTCATCACGACTTGGGCGGTAACCCTTAAAATCAGCGGTAACGCTCATATCGCCGATTTTAAGGGTCCGTCGGATCATGACTCCAAATACCGCCAGCGCAATAACAGCCGGAGCAAGGAACCATTCGCGCTAAAACATCATCAATCACGAGTCCGGCATAAGCGCTATTAGCGCCAGAAAAGCGGTGGATAATCCGCTGAAAATACCTCCAGCAAAAAGCTGGAGGAAACAGAACACAGGCCACAGCAATAAGGGCCCAGGTGGAAGCAATGCAAATCAGAGGCCTACAAAGGACCCACCCATGCACAACGCACCCTCTCCAACCCCATTACACCAGCAGGAGCAGGGAGGAGACAGCAATGAGGGCCCAGATGGAAGCAATGCAAATCAGAGGCCTACAAAGGACCCACCCATGCACAACACACCCTCCCCAACCCCATTACACCAGCAGGAGCAGGGAGGAGACAGCAATAAGGGCCCAGGTGGAAGCAGTGCAAATCAGAGGCCTACAAAGGACCCACCCATGCACAACACACCCTCCCCAACCCCATTACACCAACAGGAGCAGGGAGGAGCCAGCAATGAGGGCCCAGGTGGAAGCAATGCAAATCAGAGGCCTACAAAGGACCCACCCATGCACAACACACCCTCCCCAACCCCATTACACCAGCAGGAGCAGGGAGGAGACAGCAATGCGGGCCCAGGTGGAAGCAATGCAAATCAGAGGCCTACAAAGGACCCACCCATGCACAACACACCCTCCCCAACACCATGCTGCCATTTGGAGTCGGGAGCCTTGATGTCGACTTCTACCAGCTGCGTCTGGAGCTACAGAGGCCAGTCAACCAGGCCAGGTCCCTGGGAGTGCAGGGGGCAGTGGGGATGAGGAGAAGGAGGAGGAGAGCAGCACCAGCAACACGGCCAGCCATCCCCAGGGTCAGGCCAACACCCTGGGCCCTAACTGATGGTCAGTTGGTGACAGAATATCGGCTGGACAGGGCAACCATCACCCAGTTGCTGGACACAATCCAGGGTGACATATGCAGCCGCATAGCCAGCAGCACAGCAGTACCTCCCCTAGTGAAGCTCGTGTCTGTGCTTCAATCACTTGGGACTGGCAGCTACCAACATACCATTGCCATGATGCATGGAATGGCCCAGTACACATTCAGTGCCATGCTGAGACAGGTGCCTGATGCACTGTTGAATCGTGTGAACGAATACATTGCATTGCCAGCCACACAGGCACAGGTGCACCAGCTTAAGGGTCAATTCTATGCCATTGCCCAAGTCCCGAATGTAATAGCAGCCCTGGACTGCACACATGTGGCACTTGTACCACCCCAGGCACATGAGGCTGCCCACAGAAACCGTAAACAGTACCATTCCCTCAATGTGCAGATGACATGTGGCCCTGACCTCACCTTCAGCCACTGCTGTGCTCGCTATCCAGGATCCACCCACGACTCCATGGTCCTACGCAACAGTACCCAGCCAGCGTACATGGAAAAAGGACCGAGGCCAAAACACATGGCCATTGGGTCAGTACAAATGTATCCCACAAAGCATGTCAATCCACAACTGATGGTGCCTGTCACAGAATCCATCATTCCCAATAGTCAGCAGCATCACAGCAGCATACACATTCAAGCACCTTGCACGATGAACCTTGGACATGTCCTACACAGCAGAACACACCCATGCAGGATGTAAGACATGTGGCGGCACAGTGACATATGGAATCCCCACCACAACAAAGCCTCCTGTGTGAGTAGCACCATGGCTCACAACACTGACACAGTCCAGATATCCCACCCTGGCCATCCAACAGTAATGTAATTCCAAACCATGAGCTGGCACATCCACGAATGCCCCACACATAAGTAGGCCGAGTAATGACATCCCACAGACACTCTCCCCAAAAGGGCCATGGAAATGCATGGAGAACAGTACAGAATAGTGAAGAGCAGCAAATGTAACTGCAGCCAAATGGATTTGCAATGACACATGAGGCAGCCACTTCTGTCAAGCAGAAGTAGATGGAAGGGCCCCCTCATCCTGCGACAAGAGAATGAGTACTGTTACATACAGAAACATAGGCGTACCAAGTGGAGAGTACCCCATTGATTCAATCGTGACCGTAGGACAGCACACTCCACAATGTTATAGGCCACATGCCAAATATGGCAAAATCACACTGATGACAGGGCTCTGTACACCCACTGGACTTACTTTGTCCCCATACCGGCTTACTCTCCCCTGCAGGTGATTCTGGATATCCCCAGTACACGTGGCTCATGACCCCTGTGCGTCACCCAAACACGGCGGCGGAGTGGGCATACAACCTTGGCCATGCCCGTACACGGATCTGCGTGGAGAGGGCATTTGGACTGCTGAAGCCACGCTTCCGGTGCCTCGACTGCACGGGAGGGGCAATGATGTATGCACCAGAAAAAGCTTGAAAGATTGTACTGACATGTGCCATGCTGCACAACATCTGTTGTTGCAGAAATGTGCCACTGCCCCCTGATGCACATGTGCAGCCACCTGATGATGGTAGTGAGGGCGATGAAGTGCCAGAAGGTGTTGCACATGCACAAAGGGTTGGGCAGAGGGAAGGGAGGTCGGCCAGACAGGGATTGATTGATGGATTCCATTAGAAATGGGTAATAGGTAAATTGTGAACATGTCACTTGAACATCAAATTGCATTTGTTACAATCATTACTGTCCATGCATTGGGTTTTTTATAACGTGATTTATTTTCCCTCCAACAATCCCCCCTCCCCCAGTGAACACCCAACAATCCCCCCTCCCCACAGTGAACACCCAACCATCCCCCCTCCCCCCAGCGAACACCCAACTATCCCCCCTTCCCCAGTGAACACCCAACAATCCCCTCTCCCCCCAGTGTACAACCACCAACTGTGCAGTTGCCTCATCAGGCCAACAACAATGTTTCCATGCACCACTAGGATGGGCGCGGGCGCTTCCCTCTCCCAGGACCCTCCGGTGTGCGTGCCCTCATGTGGTGCATGGACCGGCGCCTTGGAGATGGGTCTAGTGAACCCTCTGTGGGTGTTGTGGAAGTGGAGGGTATGGAAGCGCTGGCCATCATGTGCTGGCGCATGAGGTTATTGGCCTCGCGTTGCTGTTCTGCCAGTGCTGACACTGTGTGGAGTCATGCCTCGGGTGGTGCCGCGGCGTGCACTCAACCCGCACGAGCCCGGAGACGCTGGACACCCTGGCGGCATGCCCGCCCTTCCCGGTGTATCAAGGAAGGGGGAAGCCGCCGCGGACAGCCGCGTTGCTGGCGGCCGCGGCGACGCTGCGGAAAGAGCCGCTATAGAAAGCCGCGGCGAAGCCGTGAGAGAAGCCTCTGCGGACAGCCGCGGCGGGTCCGCGGAACACTCACCTGGGTTCCACTCCGGTCCGGGGAACGGGGAGCCGTGCTCGCGGTGGTGCCGGGACGCAGGAGAGCAGCGACCGGATCGCCGCCTCCGTGCTCCTTCTGATGGAGCCAGGACTTCATGTGGCTGGAGAAGGACGCCCATCGTCCGGATGCGTCCTTACACCACGCGGCCACGGCTGCATGGCCAACGTGAACCCTCACCACCTCAAGGGAAACGGGAAGGGCGACAGCCCGGGGCGGCAACCTTTAAGGGAGGCGGGACAACGTCCCAGGAACCAATGAGAAGGGGGTTAGCCCAGGCTCCCAGTGATTGGAGGGGGTTTGAAGCCTCCTGTTATGATAAAAGGGCACCAAACCAAACTAATGGGTTGCTCTCATTCCACAGGACACGGAGAAAGGAGAGAGGGGAGAACCAGAGTGGTGGGCCTATCCGGACACCTCAAGATAAGACCAGACCAGGACTAACGTCGTTATATTTTGGAAGGCCAAGACACCGGTGAAGTTAACCGGGAGGACTTGAGAATAAATCCCTTAAACATAATGCTATCCTTCAACCAGTGATTAAAATATTGTTTCAGCATCCACCTGTCTCCGAGCTTAATTCCACACTGGCGACGAAGGTGGGATAATGACAGCGCTATGGAGGCATTGATAAAGACCCTGACCGAGGGTCAACAGCAATTGCAACAGATGGTGCAGCTACAGTCACAACAAGCAGCTGCGGATCGGCAAGCCTTTCAACAGGCCATCCAGCTGCAGGGTACTATACAGACCACTGCGCAGGACAAACAGCATGAGACCATAACCCGTCTCACAGATGCAGTAGCCAATACGAGAAACCAACCACTGGTGCCCTCGGCCCTCCTGCAGAAGTATAGGGACGGGGAGGACCGTGCCTTTTTCTTTACCAGTTTCGAACGCATAGCCAGGAACGCGCAATGGCCTCCAGACCGGTGGGGTCAGTATGTCGCCCCCCTTCTATCTGGGGTGATGCAGGGCGCCTACCAGGCGGTAAACCCCAACGGCAATACGCCGTACGGAGAGATCAAGGCCGCAGTGCTAGACCGTTTAGGACTGGACGATGAAGCATACCGGATCCAGCTAAGGGAAGCCAGACTCAGGGCTGGGGAAAGCCCACGCCAGCTGTATTATAGGATAAAAGACCTAGCCGAGAAGTGGTTGCTGGCTCCAAACCCCGCTAACCAACCCCTGCTCGATAAAATCATACTGGAACAGTTAATAGAAGCCCTGCCTGGGCAAATGCAGAAATGGGTCAGGCAGCACCATCGGCCCACCCTAACCGAAGCAGTGGACATAGCGTCGGCGTATCAGAAGGCAGGTCACTTCCGGCTACCACCCACAGGAGTATCAGCCCGCATTGCCATCCCGGTTTCCGACCCCCATGTGATCAGGGGTAGCCGAGTCCTAGCCTTCAGGTGGAAACCCTCAGAGGACAAGAGACCAGGAAGCGAAGAGAAGGCCCCGATGCCGACACCTGGTTACAAGCAACCGCAGTGTTATGAGTGCAACGAGTGGGGCCACATAGCCCGGTTTTGTCCCAGGAGAAGACCGGTTGAACCCATGGACATCGGTTACCTGAACCCGATAGACGAGGAGGGCGTCCTGGGACCTTATGTGGTGGACATTCGTGTCGACGGCCGACCATCACGTGCACTCTTGGACAGCGGCAGCAGGCAGACCGCCATATCACCAACCGTGAGTAACTCTCCCTGCTTGTCTAATGTAACGGTACCTATCCGATGCATTCACGGGGACACCAAGTGTTACCCAATAAAGGATGTAGTAATTGACTTAAAAGAAACCTCCACTCCCTTGAGGGTTGCCGTCCTACCTAGTCTTCCCACCCCAGTGGTAATTGGGACTGACCTTCCCCACTTCAACCAGACCTTAAGGGACCTAAGGGAAGAGAAGTACCCGCCCGAATCCAATGTTGCGGGAACGGACCCTGTTTCCCGGGAACCCCTACCAGGGCGGAAAAGGCGGACCCGGATGGCATGGTGTCAGGCCAGTTATATGACCTGACCCATCGATTGGAAGCTTGAAGATAACGAGGACACCATAAGGGGAGAGACCCTAACCGACCCAACCCTACGTGTGGCCAGGGAAAGGGCAGCCCGGGAAGGGGAACCCAACCTAGCCAGTGGCCCAGGGTTCCTTCTACGCAATGGTCTCCTATACCGGAGGTATAAGGGTGACGATGGCGCCGTAAAAGAACAATTAGTGTTACCGAAGAGTCACCGTCTTATAGTACTACAACTGGCCCACAATCATCCCTGTGGGGGTCACATGGCCTCCCTTAAGACCCAACAAAATCTTCTAAAGAGGTTTTTCTGGCCTGGCATTTACGGCGAGGTAGCCCGACATTGCAAGAATTGTTCCACCTGCCAGCTTACCAGCGGGGTACTACCCGCCAAGGCACCACTACAGAAAATGCCCCTCATTTCGATCCCATTCCAGAGGATCGGCATGGACATAGTGGGACCCCTGGAACCAGCCAGCCGCGGTTATAAATACTTATTGGTCGTAGTTGACTACGCCACCCGCTACCCAAAGGCCTTTCCCCTAAAGGGAACATCGGCCCGGGTATTATGCGACCAACTAATCCCGTTCTTTGCCCGAGTGGGGATACCCTCCGAGATAATCACCGACCAGGGCACTAATTTCATGTCAACCCTCCTAAAACAAATATGTGGACAGCTACAGATCAAACAATTGAGAACCTCAGTATACCATCCCCAAACTGATGGGCTGGTAGAACGATATAACCAGACGATCAAAAAAATGCTAAGAAGGGTGACGGGACCAACCGGGAAAAACTGGGATTGGGCGATCCCCCTGGTGTTAATGGTGTTAAGAGACACCCCACAGTTTTTCTCCCTTCGAGCTCTTGTTTGGGAGACAACCTCGGACGATACTGGACCTGGTTAAGGAGGAGTGGGAATCCACGGAAGAGGTGTCCTTAACCGAGTATACAGAGGAATTAAAGGAACACCTAACTGCATTACGTACACTGGCCCAGAACAACCTTGGTCATGCCCAAACAACTCAAGAAAGAAATTATAACAAGGGGAGCCGGATGAGAACCTTCAGCCCAGGGGACCAGGTATTGGTACTCCTACCTACCAGCACCAACAAGCTCTTAGCCAGATGGAGAGGGCCCTACAAGATCATTGATGTGCTAAGCCCAGTGACCTACCGGGTACAACAACCCGATCGAACTACCCCAGAAAAGGTCTATCACATCAACCTTCTAAAAAAATGGAACGAGCCTCTTCTGGGCGCCTTTGTGAGCATCGAGGAACCCGAATCGGAAGAAATCCTGAACACCGTTCCCCATACCCTGGATACAGTCAACTGGGGTGACACCCTTTCCCCCGAAATGAAGACGGACATTAGGAACAGGCTGTTCCCTTATGCTGACGCCTTTTCCTCCTTACCTGGACGAACCAACGTGCTTGAACATGTAATCAAAACAGACCCCGGACCACCCGTGAGGCTTAGACCGTACCGGATACCCGAAGCCAGGCGGAACATCATTAAATCCGAGGTGGATGAAATGTTAAGGATGGATATCATCGAGCCATCTGTCAGCGTTTGGTCGTCCCCCATAGTGCTCGTTCCTAAACCAGACGGTTCGGTCAGTTTCTGTATGGACTACAGACAGTTAAATGCGGTGTCCCGATACGAAGCCTATCCAATGCCTCGGATGGACGAACTACTGGAGGGCCTTGGAGCAGCCCAATTCTTAAGTACTCTGGATTTAACCAAGGGCTATTGGCAGATACCCCTACGCACCAAGGATAGGGAGAAAACTGCCTTTTCCACCCCACAAGGCTTATACCAATATAAGGTTCTACCCTTTGGACTCCATGGGGCCCCCGCCACGTTCCAGAGGCTGATGGACATCATACTAAGACCGCATGCTGGATACGCTGCTGCTTACCTGGACGACATTGTCGTGTACAGCCAGTCCTGGGGGTCGCATCTGGACCATCTGGAACTAGTAGTAGCTGATTTACAGAGGGCAGGGTTACATATCAACCCCAAGAAAACTACGATGGAAACCCACGAAACCAAATATCTGGGCCACATAGTGGGTGGGGGAGTGCTTAAACCTCAGTTGTCCAAAACCCAGGCTATACGCGATATACTGACTCCCACCAACAGGAAACAAATACGAGCATTCCTGGGGTTGATCGGGTATTACAGGAGGTTCATCCCTGACTTCTCCTCGGTGGCCGCACCTTTGACAGACGCGTTACGACTCAAGGGGAATCCCAATCTGACCAACAACCCAAGTGCCTTGAACGCCATAGCAGACCTGAAGCGACGGATCACGTCAAACCCGGTCCTCTGCTGTCCGGACTTCCAGAAACATTTCTTTTTACAGACAGACGCCTCCAACCAGGGACTAGGAGCTGTACTGTCGCAGGAGACCAGAGGGGATCTACAACCGGTGTGCTTCATCAGTCGGAAGCTGTTGCCCCACGAGGCGGCTTACTCGACCATTGAGAAGGAGTGCTTGGCCATCAAGTGGGCCATTGACTCACTCCGGTATTATCTGCTGGGTCGCCGGTTCACCCTGTATACCGACCATGCCCCCCTCCAGTGGCTGGCTCAGCATAAGGACACTAACCAGAGGGTTCTCCGCTGGTTTCTCTCCCTTCAGCCTTTCGACTTCATCACGTTGCACAGACCTGCCAGGTTCCAGCTAGTGGCGGACTATCTGTCTAGATGCTCACCCTGGCCCGAACGACCTGGGATCGGGGTGGGGATGTGTGGAGTCATGCCTCGGGTGGTGCCGCGGCGTGCACTCAACCCGCACGAGCCCGGAGACGCTGGACACCCTGGCGGCATGCCCGCCCTTCCCGGTGTATCAAGGAAGGGGGAAGCCACCGCGGACAGCCGCGTTGCTGGCGGCCGCGGCGACGCTGCGGAAAGAGCCGCTATAGACAGCCGCGGCGAAGCCGTGAGAGAAGCCTCTGCGGACAGCCGCGGCGGGCCCGCGGAACACTCACCTGGGTTCCACTCCGGTCCGGGGAACGGGGAGCCGTGCTCGCGGTGGTGCCGGGACGCAGGAGAGCAGCGACCGGATCGCCGCCTCCGTGCTCCTTCTGATGGAGCCAGGACTTCATGTGGCTGGAGAAGGACGTCCATCGTCCGGATGCGTCCTTACACCACGCGGCCACGGCTGCATGGCCAACGTGAACCCTCACCACCTCAAGGGAAACGGGAAGGGCGACAGCCCGGGGCGGCAACCTTTAAGGGAGGCGGGACAACGTCCCAGGAACCAATGAGAAGGGGGCTAGCCCAGGCTCCCAGTGATTGGAGGGGGTTTGAAACCTCCTGTTATGATAAAAGGGCGCCAAACCAAACTAATGGGTTGCTCTCATTCCACAGGACACGGAGAAAGGAGAGAGGGGAGAACCAGAGTGGTGGGCCTATCCGGACACCTCAAGATAAGACCAGACCAGGACTAACGTCGTTATATTTTGGAAGGCCAAGACACCGGTGAAGTTAACCGGGAGGACTTGAGAATAATTCCCTTAAACATAACGCTATCCTTCAACCAGTGATTAAAATATTGTTTCAGCATCCACCTGTCTCCGAGCTTAATTCCACACACTGCCTCCGTGAATTTGCGGACTCGTTGCCCAAAGCCTGTCAGGGCAGTGGTGCATTGTTGCACAACTTGCCGTGTGCGCGCACTGTCCCGCGCAATTTACCTCCACCCATGCCGGATGGATTTAGTCACAGCCTTTATGTGCCGGCTCTGGGCCCTTGCCATTCCTTCCACCCGGGCCTGTTTGCCTCAATGATATCCAGTCGGCACATGACTGCTGCCCCAGTGACAAAGGGCTCTCCTGGTGCGTCAGGTGGTGGACCGCGAATTGGGCACTGTGGGGAGGGGGCTGCATGGCAACATGCCACCAGACTGGACTGGGCTGCCTGGCTCAGATCGCTGGCCCTCTGGACTCCCATAGGACGGAGTGTCCACATCGGGCTGCGGTGTGCTGCAGCGACGCACAGGCACATGTTGACTCCCTGCCTGGTGTCTGCCTGGTCTTGGGCTTCCATGGGGTGTTGACAACCCTTCTCCATCACTACTGCTTTGCGAGTGTTGTGCGGCGGCATGATGCCCACGTGGAGGTGTTGCTCCCACGTCGGGCTCCACTTCAGGCCTCTCTCCCTCGGCATCGGGGCTGTGGATGGTGGCTTCTGGTGAGCTGCCGGTCGCCTCCCTGCGGCCATGTGGCTGCCGCTGCTGTCTGGCGGGGCTGCGTTGGGGTGAGGTGGGTGTTCCCCTGTGTTGTCTCCCATGGGTGCGGTGTCTTTGGGGGGTGCTGGTGCTGGTGGAGGCACGGTGTTGTGGGCGCATTGTTGGTGTGGCCTCATTGCCATCATCACCAGGCTGTTGGGATCGACGTTTGCCTGTGGGGTACGTAGGGGGTGGTTTGAGTACAATGCTACATACATTTGTGTGGTGCAGGTCATGCAAACAAGTGTGAATGAAGACAGTGACAATGACACAGTCAACTTGCATTCCGTTCAGTCACCATGTGGTGCTTGTTGTGGATGTGCATGGAGGTACACTGCATGGGAACGTGTGGTTGGGGTGGACTGCGCTCAGGCTTTTGTGGTTGTGTTGATGCACAGTACCACTCTACGTAGCTGTCCTATGGGTATGGGAGTCTATCCCCTGCCCCTGTCATTCATGCACTGCACGTACAGGGTCGTCTAGGCAGCACTACCGTTCTAGGGATGTGGCCCTCACTTACGGGTGTATGCAGTGCCTCAGACACATGTCTTCACTCTCATTCAGATGCATGTATTTGGGGATGGGACTCACCTGCCGTTGGATTTATGCCAGTCCCTGCCTCCGCTCCACCAATGCCCTCAATGGTTCTGATGTCGATGAGGCCCGTCAATTTCTCCTCCCATGGTGTGAGGTCGGGGGGGGTGGCCCTCCTCCTGTGCCCCTGCTTGCACTCCTGTGCTGGGACAGGATGCCTCGCACTCGCACGCCCAGGTCCTTCAGCCGCTTGCGGCAGTCCTCCCCATCCCGGGGCACGCGCCCCACTGCACTGACCCTTTATGCGACGGATCTCCATATTTGGCCTCTGCGCTGGGCGCTGGTTTTACGCTGCTGCAGCTCATTGTGGTATGTCAGTGCCTCCTCCACAAGTACCTCAAGTACCTCAAGCTTCTGGTCACTGAACTTGGGTTTTCTGACCCTGTCCAGTGCAGACTTGCCCCTAGTGCGCTCTTGACTCATTTTCAGGGTTCAGATCGCGTGGATGGCTTCCAGTGGCTGTGATATCCGACGGATTGTGATTTCCAAGATGGCAGCCGCTTTATTTCCCATTCCGGCGGTGACGCGTTTCCCGCGTGCTAAAAGCGCGAGGTGGCGGTAGCGCACGGTGCGCCGGATTTAAGGGTTCGCGCTAATCGCGCTACCTCCTTGGACCGGGGCGCGTGCACGATGACTCGTGATCTGGCAGATTATCCGCCAGGTGCCTTGGCGTTAGCGCTATTTAGGTCCGGCGGATAATACGCCACATTTACCGCCCAAGTCGTGATCAGGCCCCTAGAATCCCTCCTGTTGGGAAATTAGTTTTGACGAAGATTCCTACGAAACCTTGTGTCAGGAATCGAGGGGGGAAGCTGTGGGATCGATGGACGCTCTAGTCCTCACCCAACATGGCTGCCTCCACTATAAATTTAGGCCCCGCCTCCAGCTCGGCGCGTTGTATCTGTGTATTGCTTACACTTCTACCAGCGCTCAGAGTAGCTCGTAACTTTTTCCGAATATTCCTCCTAGCTCTCGTTTTCGGCGTGAGCTTGTTAATTTCTCCTGTGTCCCTCTCCCTTTTCTGTCCGCTCTGTGTTCTAGTTCTGTGTGGTTTTTCGTAACCGACTTTCTGTGTTCAGCCATTCTCGCTAGCGAACCCCTTTCGCGTTCCGCTTCTGGCTTACCTTCTGTTTACTTTTCTCCACTTGCGAATCCCTTCGCACTCAGCTCCTCGCTCTGCCTTTCTGAATCCTTTTTCTCCACTCGCAATCCCTTTCGCGTTCCGCTTCTGGCTTACCTTCTGTTTACTTTTCTCCACTTGCGAATCCCTTCGCACTCTGCTCCTCGCTCTGCCTTTCTGAATCCTTTTTCTCCGCTCGCGATCCCTTTCGCGTTCCGCTACTTGCTTACCTTCGGTTTACTTTTTCTCCGCTCGCGATCCCTTTCGCGTTCCGCTACTTGCTTACCTTCGGTTTACTTTTTCTCCGCTTGCTTATCCCTCCGCACTCTGTTCTTTGCTCTGCCTCCCTGTACATTAAACTGCTTGCGGCCTCTATCTGCTTCGGTGTCCGAAGCATCTGACACTCCCGGCATTCTGAAGTGTCCTGACTTTGGAGATAGCTCTCGCTTTTCAATCCATCATAACTGAACCTTCATCATCTTAGCCTGGGAGCACCTGCCTTATACCTGGCCTGGAACCACTCGTCACCTTGCCTGCAGATCTTCGTTCAAGGGTTTTTTCTGCCGTTCCGGCTTTTTCCCTTGGGCACCGAGGCTGGCCCACTGGGAGCCCCCCACGGCAGGTTTCCACTTCTGCCACGGTGGCCTCCGGAGGGGCCAGACCTTACTTGCACGATAAGAAGGTTAGATCACCTAAGGATCTTATCTCTAACAAGAAGAAGGAACGTCCCCGTATCCGGACTACGGTAAAGGACTCAATATCAGAAGATTCAGGTGAGGAGAAGGGGGAGGTGGAGCCTAAGTCTGACAGCATACAACGCCCAACTACAAACATGGCATCGTTGGAACAATACCAGGAACTCGTAGCAGCTATATAGAACCTGACAGCTGAAGTACAATCCCTAAGGGCTGAAAACATAGTCCTTCGCCAACAAGTAGTGTTGCGTCGAGATGACCACGGAGACCTACCCACGATGCCTCTCTCATTCGGCAAGTATGATGGTCATCCAGGAGGTCTCAAGGATTTCCTGGACGCCTGTAAAGTATACTTCACATTCAGGCCTCATGCATATGAATCTAGCCGTGCCAAGGTCGGATTCATAATTGCCAATCTCTCTGGGAATGCCTTATCATGGGCAACTCCACTGGTCTCCAATGATGATCCTTCCCTAAATGTCTACGATCAGTTTGTGACAGCCTTTAAGGATAGATTTGATAGACCTGAAGTTCTATACTCCTCGTTAGAAGCCATTCTTGATGTCGTCAAGGAAATACAGACGTGCAAACATATATCTCACGCTTCCTCAGACTGGCTGCAAAGGCGGACTGGCCGGACTCGGCTCAACAGACGATCTTCAGAAGAGGACTTCAGGATGAGATCAAGGATGAGCTTGCGAGGATAGCCCGACCACAGTCATTTCGTGACTTGATGACCTTGTCCCTCCAGATCGAGTTTAGGCTGCATGAACGCAGACAAGAAAGGAGACGTCCACGGGGAACCTCACAGACGATAGGCCTGCCCTCCCAGACTCCCATCCAGAGACCGATATCATCCTCCGAAGAGTCAATGCAGATAGGAGCAGCTCGTGGACCTCTGACTCCTGAAGAAAGGAGACGGCGCCGAGAGGCGGGATTGTGCATGTATTGTGGATCCTCAAGACACCTGCTGAGAAGCTGTCCAGAAGTTCCTCCTAGGAAGAAGGAAAACTTCCACCCCCGGGCTGTTGCAAGGGAAGTCTCGGGGGACCTGCCAGTTACCCTTGCAACCACTCAAGAACCCTTGAAGAAGGCGAAGACAGTAGTTTAATGGTTTTCAAGGTCCATGTGAAGTTATCTGAAGCGACATCAGTTGAGGTATTGGCAATGTTGCATTGTGGTGCCGCGGGTAACTTCATGGACATTAATTGGGCTAAGGAGAACCTAGTCTCTACCAGACCCAAGCCCAGACCCATACCTGTTGAGGGTGTGGATGGCGTTCCTCTTTCTTCGGGTCCTATTCTGTGGGAGTCGATTCCATTGCAGATTAGAGTAGGCAATCACCAAGAACTCCTAGTATTTGACCAGATACGTGCAGCTCATTTTCCTTTAGTTCTGGGAATACCTTGGCTGAGGAGACATAATCCTCTTATAGATTGGGCTGCCAACAAGGTGTGCTTCGACTCCCAATTCTGCAAATCAAACTGTCTGAATACTACTGCGGCCATGGTGGTGACTGGAGAAGGTTCCAAGGCTCCCGGCTCCTTAATTGTAGCAACAGTTCCACCCCAATACCATGAATACACCGAAGTCTTTCTGGATACTCTACCTAAGCAGCTACCCCCACACCGGGCAGAGGACTGCTCAATCGACCTGGTGCCTGATTCTATCGTTCCTTTCGGAAGGATGTATCCCCTGTCCCTTCCGGAACGAAGGGCCCTCAGAGAATATCTGGACGCTAATCTACAGAACGGGCTTATTCAGGAATCCAAGTCATCCTGCGGTGCATCATTGTTTTTTATCCCCAAGAGGGATTCGGAGGAGTTGCGACCATGCATAGACTTCAGAGGACTTAATAAGATCACTATAAGGGATAGGTACCCTATGCCCCTTATACGAGACATCCTGGAAGCGGTTCAAGGGGCTAGGTATTTCACCAAGCTAGATCTAAGAGGGGCCTATCACCTCCTTAGGGTCAAGGAGGGGGACGAATGGAAGACCGCCTTTCGCACTCCGTTCGGCTTGTACGAGTATAGAGTCATGCCGTTCGGTCTTGTCAATGCTCCGGCAGTTTTCCAGAGGTATATGGACAAGGTATTTGCGGACATGTTATATCTATCCGTGGTGGTATACCTAGACGATATCCTCGTCTACTCCAAATCTCTTGATGAACACAGAGCACAGGTCAAGAAGGTGTTGAGAAGACTCCTTATCCATCAGTTGTTGGTCAAGCCCGAAAAATGTCAGTTTGAAGCCACTGCGGTGTCCTACCTTGGGTTCATCCTTTCTCATGAAGGGATTGAAATGGACCCAAGAAAGGTTAAGGCCATTCACGATTGGAAGGAACCCGGAAACATAAAGGAGCTACAGAGTTTTCTGGGTTTAGCCAATTTTTATCGGCGTTTCATCCCCAACTTCTCACAAACTGTGCTCCCCTTGACCTCTCTACTTAAGAAGGGAGTACGGTTTTCTTTTGAAGGAGAACCTCAGAAGGCTTTCCGACTCCTTAAAGAAAGATTCTCCACGGCTCCCATCCTGATCCAACCTGACCAGACAAGACAATTCATCATGGAGACTGACGCCTCCATTGGAGCAGTGGGAGCCATTCTCCTCCAAGAATCGGAGGACGGTCTGGAGCATCCTGTAGCATATTTTTCCAAGACCTTAACATGTAGCGAACGGAACTATTCCGTATTGGAAAGAGAGCTACTAGCCATCAAGCTAGCTTGTCAGGAATGGCGTCATCTCCTACAGGGAGCTGCTCATAGCTTCTTGATTCGCACCGATCACAGAAATCTCAGGGTACTCCAGCAGATGGAATGCACCAATGCCCGTCATGCCCGATGGGCCTATTTCTTTCTACAGTATGACTTTGTGATAACTTACATTCCTGGAACGGAGAACAAGAAGGCTGATGCCTTATCCCGAAGTAAGGGGGAAGTATCAGGAATATATCAAGGACATGACTTTGTTCTCCCCAAGCTCAGGATTTTGGCTTCCACGACCACTTTTCTCAAGGAGCTTATACCCCTGTATCAGAGTTGCCCAGAGCTCGCGCAAGCTACCACCAAAGAGAAGGATGGATTGTATTACCATGAGGAGGCGCTCTATGTTCCCACCAAGAAGCTTCAAAGAATGGTTCTTTCCTGGTGCCATGACACGCCCCTGGCAGGTCATCCTGGCATCAGAAAGACATACGACTTAATAAGTAGGGGCTTCTGGTGGCCCAGACTAAGAAAGGACGTGAGTCAATACGTATCTACCTGCTCTGTTTGTGCTGCAAACAAGTATCAGACGGGTAGGCCAATAGGGTTGTTGCAACAGCCTCCTCTAGCTAATCGTCCCTGGGAACATATTTCCATGGATTACATTGTGGATCTTCCGGTGTCTTCTGGTATGACTGTAATTAAGGTCACTTGTGACTCCTACAGCAAGTTGGCACACTTTTCAGCCTTTCAGTAACTGCCTTCGGCTTCTGAGACAGCTTCCGTCTTTCTCCGTGACGTAGTCCGCCTGCATGGTTTGCCTAGGACTATAGTCTCTGATCGTGGTTCCCAATTCACCTCAAGATTCTGGGCCACTCTCTGTCGAGTTCTGGGAATCCATAGGGCGCTCTCCTCAGGTTATCACCCCCAAAGCAACGGCCAAACGGAAAGACTTAATGCCAGCTTGGAACAGTACCTTAGGTGCTTCTGTAGTCCACAGCAAGAAAGGTGGTTTGAATTTCTCCCCCAGGCAGAGTTTGCGTATAACAATGCAATTCACACCACCATACAGATGAGTCCGTTCTTTTGTACATACGGTTTCAACCCACAATATCTACCCTGGGTTAACACACGATCGACCAAGATTCCGGCCTTAGATGAGGCTCTCAGAGATCTGCACAAGGTACAGGAGACAGCCAAGAAAGCTCACCTAGCCAGCCAGGATGCCCAGAAGAAGTGGGCAGACAGGAGCAGACGCTCAAACCCCGAGTGGAAGGTGGGACAATTGGTATGGCTGTCAACCAGATTTCTTCCCAGATGGATTCACAAGGGGAAGTTTTCTTCTAGATTTCTAGGACCCTTTCCCATTGATCAACAGATCAATCCGGTGGCTTTCAAACTTAAACTTCCGGATTCCCTCAAGAGGATTCATCCTGTCTTTCACACTTCTCTTCTCAAGGTCTACAAGGAAGATCCATTTCAGAGGCCTGTTCATAAGGGACGCCCTAAGGTTGATCCTGCCCCGGACGAGTACGAGGTGGCTCGTTTGATCGATTCCAGGTATCGTAAGGGCAGGTTACAGTACCTGGTACATTGGAAGGGCTATCCTAAGGAGGAGAGAACCTGGGAGCCTGACTACCACATACATGCTCCTCATCTTGTAAGGAGGTTCCATCGTTTTCAGCCAGGCAAACCGGGGGGACCCCCAAGGAAGAGGGGGTATACTGTCAGGAATCGAGGGTGGAAGCTGTGGGATCGATGGACGCTCTAGTCCTCACCCAACATGGCTGCCTCCACTATAAATTTAGGCCCCGCCTCCAGCTCGGCGCGTTGTATCTGTGTATTGCTTACACTTCTACCAGCGCTCAGAGTAGCTCGTAACTTTTTCCGAATATTCCTCCTAGCTCTCGTTTTCGGCGTGAGCTTGTTAATTTCTCCTGTGTCCCTCTCCCTTTTCTGTCCGCTCTGTGTTCTAGTTCTGTGTGGTTTTTCGTAACCGACTTTCTGTGTTCAGCCATTCTCGCTAGCGAACCCCTTTCGCGTTCCGCTTCTGGCTTACCTTCTGTTTACTTTTCTCCACTTGCGAATCCCTTCGCACTCAGCTCCTCGCTCTGCCTTTCTGAATCCTTTTTCTCCACTCGCAATCCCTTTCGCGTTCCGCTTCTGGCTTACCTTCTGTTTACTTTTCTCCACTTGCGAATCCCTTCGCACTCAGCTCCTCGCTCTGCCTTTCTGAATCCTTTTTCTCCGCTCGCGATCCCTTTCGCGTTCCGCTACTTGCTTACCTTCGGTTTACTTTTTCTCCGCTTGCTTATCCCTCCGCACTCTGTTCTTTGCTCTGCCTCCCTGTACATTAAACTGCTTGCGGCCTCTATCTGCTTCGGTGTCCGAAGCATCTGACACTCCCGGCATTCTGAAGTGTCCTGACTTTGGAGATAGCTCTCGCTTTTCAATCCATCATGAACCTTCATCATCTTAGCCTGGGAGCACCTGCCTTATACCTGGCCTGGAACCACTCGTCACCTTGCCTGCAGATCTTCGTTCAAGGGTTTTTTCTGCCGTTCCGGCTTTTTCCCTTGGGCACCGAGGCTGGCCCACTCGGAGCCCCCCACGGCAGGTTTCCACTTCTGCCACGGTGGCCTCCGGAGGGGCCAGACCTTACTTGCACGATAAGAAGGTTAGATCACCTAAGGATCTTATCTCTAACAAGAAGAAGGAACGTCCCCGTATCCGGACTACGGTAAAGGACTCAATATCAGAAGATTCAGGTGAGGAGAAGGGGGAGGTGGAGCCTAAGTCTGACACCTTGGCAAATAATATCAACAGACTTTATCGTTGATTTACCAAGATCTGAGGGATGTAACACCATAATGGCTGCAGACTCTTTAACTAAATTAGCACATTTTTTCTCTCTACCTTCTGTTCCATCTGCTCCTAGTATGGCAAGAGTTTTCATAGATCGTATTTTGTCACTCCACGGACTCCCAGAAGTCATCATCTCCAATAGAGGACCACAATATACTTCCAATTATTGGAAACATATATGCCACCTTCTAGGAATCTCAAGAGCGCTCAGTTCAGGATACCACCCGCAGACCAACAGTCAGACTGAACGTTTGAATCAAATATTAGAAGCCTATCTTAGATGCTATGTATCCACGGTACAAGATGATTGGAAGACATTGCTACCGATCGGGGAATTTGCTTATAATAATGCTGTTCATTCCGCCATACAAATGAGCCCTTTCTTTGGTACATACGGTTTTCATCCTGCGGTCTACCCCTCCGCAGTTCCCACAGCTACTCCTTACCTGGATCTGGACGGGTTAATAGCATCCATCCAACAAGGGCATCGTAAGGCCCAGGAGGCTTTGAAGGATGCTCATGAATGCTATAAAACACAAGCAGACAAACACAGGAGCCCAACTCCTCCCATACAGGTGGGAGACAAAGTCTGGCTCGCTAGTAAATTTCTTGAGACTGGTTCCTTCCAAATTGTCTCTGAGAAAATTTGGCCCCTTTCCGGTCATGGAAAGTAAGGGGATAGCCGCATTCAAATTGAAGCTTCCTTTTTCTTGGAGACGTATACATCCTACTTTCCATGTTTCTCAGTTAAAACCAGATGTTCATTCCCGGTTTCATCCTCTAAAAAAGGGGACTCCCCCTACTGTACTGACTGAGGAGGGGCCGGAATTTGAAGTCTCCTCGATCTGCGATTCATGTTATCGGAGAGGTGTGTTACAATACCTGATTAACTGGAAGGGTTATTCCCAGGCTGAACCTTTGTGGGAACCTGCCTCTGCCGTTCACGCTCCCCGGTTAATTTGCAGATTCTATCGTCTTCACCCGGGCAAGTCCAGCTTCGACGCCCTCCGGAGGGGGCATACTGTCACATCCGCTCCTGGTAGGGGTCTAAGGAGGTGGTCTCTATGGCGCAAGTGGAGGCTTGTTCCTCGTAGTGCTTTTACTACCTTCAACATGGATGCCATGAGAAAGAGCAGCGCTCCAGGCTTCCGAACCAGGAAGTGCCAGGGGGCTCCGCCCCCAGCCTCGGAGAAGGGATTTCCTTAGGCGGCGTCTCCGAAGCGACGCATTGCTACTGTTACCAGAAGCTGCGCATAGTAAGTAAGGGAAGTTAGATTAGATCCGGTACTGCTAGGTAAAGCTTTTCTTGTGAACCTCTTTCTCTTACTTTTCACCTATTCCTATAGTGACAATCTTCTCTTTCCGCAAACCTTCACTGAGACATCATTCAACACTCTTCAGTCGGAAGCATTATCCTCACTCAGATCAGTACGTATCAGTCCACCGCTCTCCCGTACCCCAAATTCCTACATTCATTCACGCTCTAACCTTTCCCCACTTCTTTAGTCCCTTCTGCAGAGTCTGGCAATCTCTTTTTTCCTACCCCAGAACGAACGAGACAGACTATCAACACTGTGCCGTTCCATTTCAATCCCGGCGGCAGCCTTTTTTAATTAAAGGTATAGTATTCTGTACAAAGACTGCTCTCGCTGTCGTTTCATAAATATACTCACCCTCCCCTTCCTTAGGAGAATCCGTGACAGCGAGCAAGCATCTCCCAAAGTAACTCCTTGGGAACCGAAGTACACAACCTGTGGATCCCGACTTTCCAGCTCGCCAGGGTTTTATTCCCCATGAGGGTTTCCCTGCCTCTTTCTCTCTGAGCCCAGTTTCTCGGGCGCTGAGAGAGGAAGGTAGGTGAGCTTTCCATTCTTCTCTAAGAAATCCATCAAGACCTGGTTAGTGTTGTTTTTGTTGTTATCCGAGTGCTACGTTAATGACTGTGAACATGTTTCATTTGTAGTAAATCCGAAATTGTTACAACTACTGCTTTTTTATTCTCGGGCCAAGATGTTTCTGCAGATAACTGGTTAAACCGCGGGATGTATTCTATCAGAGTTCTATCAGAGTTTGCCCACCTTGAGCTAGATCCAGTAATTCCAGATCCCGGGACTGAACTTTATACTTGGTATCGAATACTTTGGCCATCTCACTCACCAGGAGGTCAAAATCATAGAGAACCGGATGATCATTTTCCAGGAATGGATTCGCCCAGGTAGCTGCTATGCCTGTCAGGTGGGAAAGCAGAAAAGCTGCTTTGGTGGTTGAGTCGTGGAATACCTGGGATCGACAGAGAAAGATCGACAGAGAAAGTGGAGCTTACATTGGTTGATAAATGTACGATATTTCCTGGGATCCCCCTGATATTTCTCAGGGGCTGCTAAAGGGAATGGGGTAGGTAGCAACACGGGACCCGGTGGTGTGGGTGGCATGGAAGGGCCCGGGTTTGGGGGTGTGGGATCTCCAAACTCGGAGTCCGCCGGTAGCGAAAGGCGGGCACTTTGTAAGGTATTTAGGCAATGGTGAATGGCAGTTGTGGCAGCAGCCATGTCTGTTCTAAGGGCTGTAACGGCTTGCATTAGAGCGGCCACGGAGTCCCCGGCAGAGGGTTCCATCACCTGGATGACCAAAGAAGGCTTCACAGTCTTTTAGGACTTGATGGTCGTGTAGATGATGAAACCTCCGTCCCCAAGTACCACACGAGCAAAATAGCAATATTACTGCTCGTGCAATCTTTGAGACCACAGGTGTAGAGTACCGTCAGCCTGGAACCAGGAACGCCGGAAGGACCCCCCTGACCACTGTAAGGCAAGCAACCAGGTTAGACAATGGAAGCAATCCCAATCAGAGAAATACAATATCACTACAGAAGGCTTACCCAATGCAGGTGACAGGGTACCCAGGATAAGGCGAATGGACAGGGGTCTGCAGTAGTCGACGGCGGTAGGCGACAGTTGTTACACAGGATGGCACTCTAGTTGGGTGGTAATAACACCTGATGTAGGAGAAAAAACATGAGCCAAAGGCGGAACCAGGAGAGTCGAAAATCAGTCCGGTCAAAGCACCAAGAGATAATGTCAAATGCAGAGGAAAATCCAATAACAATTCCAATGGAAGGCCGAGGTCAAAAATCCAAGTAAGTCGCCAGAACAAATGCAGAAGTACCAAAGGAAGGCGAAGAGGAATCCATGAAGCAGTCCGTGGTCAAGATAATCAAGAGCAACAAAATCTGTGAGAACGCCAAACAGTACTAACGAAGTCAGCTGTGAAGCGCTGAATCGAGTCAGCACGTTCCTTTTGAATACGAAGGTAATCACATGATTCAGTCATGTGATCATGCTCCGTGCACCGTGGATTGTTTCTTTACGTGCAGCTTCTTGACACGTGATGCGTGCTCCGCGTCTCACTGCTCCGACCAGGTCCCTTCCTGGTCACGTGGCGAATCGCATGACGAGCCCCGTGGTGCCGGTGCCTCGGGTGCCCGGTGGCAAGGCGCCACGGCAGTCGCCAATGTAGAAAAGGGGACCGCACCGGGCACGCTGGACGCATGACCTTCTGAGAGTGCCAAGTGCCGTCGCCCACTCGCCGTCGGCAGACCTGCATAGGTAAGTGGGCCTAGTCTGTCTGGGAACCTGAAGTGTTTGTTGTTTTGCTAACGGGGTCACTAACGGGGGCGTGACAAAGATCTCCAGATTCTTCAGCTGGAGACCAGATCCAGAAGCGGTGGCGACAGATGCATTTCTCCAGGTATGGGGACCAGCGAAGGAATACGCATTTCCTCCTTTCGCCATGATAGCACGTACGGTGGCACAGGTCAGGAGACAGGAAGCAACAGTGATTTTAGTGACACCCGATTGGAAGGGGCAAGCATGGTTCCCAGACCTACTGGAGATGTTGTACGATGTTGCAATTCTATTGCCACACGGACAGGATATAGTCTTAGGCCCAATGGGAGAAATTCACCCGCTGGTACAATCAGGGAACCTGAACCTGATAGCATGGGCGATTTCAGGAAGGCCTGGGTCAAGCCAGGTCTTTTGGGAAAAAGCTCAGGAATTTATCAGAGAGTCATGGGACCCGGGAACCGGGAAGGCCTACAGATTGGTATGGAGAAGATGGAATAATTGGTGTATGGAGCGGGAAGTTGATCCCATACGAACTGGTGTAATTCACATAGTGAATTTCTTAGCAGGACAGGCAGCTCAGGCTAAAGCATACAGAAAAATGAACACCTATAGGTCAGCGATATCTGCAGGACACAAGTACATAGAAGGGAAACCAATAGGTGAACATCAATTGATATGCAGATTATTAAAAGATGTCAGGTGCATGAGACCCCGACGCCTAGGTATTCGTGTATTTGGGACGTGAGTGTGGTCTTGAGGATGTTTGAGTCCTGGCCGGACAACGAGAACCTTTCTTGGAAAACTCTTTGGGTGAAATTAACCACTTTGTTATGTGTAATTTCTTGCAAAAGAGTGTCAGATGTTAAGGCATTACAGACAAACAGAAAATCGTTTTCGCCTATAGGTGTTGTATTTTACATTAAAAAAAGGACAAAGACAGGTATTAGGACTGTAGAATACTTTATTTTAAAATGTTTTTATTAGTATTTGTTAAATACAATTATGCATTTCAATTGTTGTACCTTCAATGCTGATCTTAGTGCTTACAACATTGTACTAATAACCACAACATATAACAAACCAACAACATTCTTCACTTGTCTGACATTGTATCTTGCCTAGTCCGTTGACATGCATGTGCAGGACCTGTATCTAGTTGTTATTTTTTTGTCCTTAAAGGCTTCGGGGTGGTTGGTTGGATTTCAGTTGGGTAGCCGTGTTGGCTAGTGCCTTGTCTGCATAAGCCAGTTGTTGATTTTCAGGGGCATTTATCATCTGACGGGTGATACATGTCCCTGATTAGTCGTTCCAGGCTTCACACGTGTCGCTTCTTTCGGATCCTGCTCTAATCACACCATCCATCCATACCTTAGTTTCTGCCCCTGCCCACCGCTCAAACTCACTGTGCCATCTTGAATATTGCGAACCACTAGCTGATTTCCAGACCATTGCAATAGACCTTTTGGCCAGTATGCATACCATGTCCATGAACCTCATCACATGCTTATATTTTCTGATTCTGGGGAATGCCCTGAGCAGGCACTCCTTCGGTGACCAATCATATCTAACTATGCCAGCCTTTCTGCATGCTTGTTCGATTTTCATCCACAACCTGAACACTCGGGCACACATCCAGAACATATGCTTTAAGTCAGCTTCCCCAGTTCCACGCCACGGAATAGTGGCTGCACATTCTTGTTGAACCCTGGCTATCCTGCGCAGGGTCATGTAAGTACGGTACAATACATTTAATTGTATCAGCCTGAATCGGGGGTTTCTGGATACCTCCTTGAGGTACCTCAGTACCCTTTCCCATTCTTTCTCGGATATGTCCGTGCCCAGGTCCATTTCCCATAAGTCTTTCAGTGCTGCGCTTTTGGAGTTGGATGTGTCTATGAGTGTGCTGTATAGTCTGGAGATTGGCTGGCAACCATTCTTAGTTTGTACATTAGAGTTAGTAAGATATCAGTTGGTGGCTCCTCGGGCCAGCCTTCCCATTTCGCTTTGGCTGCCTTTCGAGCTCTTTGGTACCAGAGGAACTGACCACTAGGCACCCCATCATTCTCCTGCATTGATTTGAGCTCCCTGAACCCCCTCCTCTTCATACAGGTCGCCCCAGGTTTATATGCCCCATTCTTCCCATCGCCTCACTATTGCCAAATCATCTTTGGTTTTGCAGATGTCAGCTGCAATTGGCACCTCAGGTGAGTTTTTGGACTGTAGAATACATGGCATTTCCTGAAAAGCCCAGATTATGTCCACTTAGGTGTCTGAAGGCTTATGAGGACAAGACGGATAGGGTGAGACCCATGGGTGAATCTCAGCTGTTAATAACGATCAGAAAGCCTTTTAAAGCAGTAGCTACAGCCGCTTTTGCCAGATGGGTGAGATGGTGCATGGAAGAAGCAGGCATTGACATAGGACAGTTTGGAACACATTCTACTAGAGGAGCTATGGCGTCATCACCCTTTATGTCAGGGGCTCACCTGGAAGATATTTTGAAGGCAGCAGACTGGTCTAATGAAACAACATGTAAGAATTTTTATTTTAGACCAGTAGAAATGATAGCGTCGTTGGTGGTAGGTAAACTTAAATGAGCATAATCTGAGCCTGCGTGTCTTGACATAGAATACAGATTTTCCACACATTCGTTAAAGAAAGTCATGATTCTATTAAAGACTCGGAGGCGAAAGAATATTCCACCCAATACAATCGCTGCAATGTATGAATGATAGCAGGAGATATTTTGAAGAGTATTATAATTCTAAATGTTAATGTAATGTTGGTTATAATGCGCTTGCCCACATGTTCAGGAAGAAAGATATCAGAGTTTATATTTTTTTGACAGGAGCAGAGCATAAGACAACGACGTTGTGAAGAGGGATCAAAGTGAAGAATAAAAGAAGTCAACTACCGGTTGGGGCACAAGTTATTCAGTTGTTCGATCAGCAGCAGAAAGAGGAAGGAGTTTGGAGTTGTCCGTGTTTATAAGGGAAAGTGTAATGTGATTGGACTGAGAAGGTCACATGGTTTTATGGACTTATGAAAAATGAACTACAAATTCGCTGCGGTTCTTGGGAATTGTAGTTTTTATGGTATATTGTTTTTCATAATTGTTTGTTTATACTTTGCTGCTCTAGAATTAAAGAGAAGATCAGAGTATAATCATTCGCCTCAGAGTGTTTAATAGAATTATGACTTTCTGTAACAAATGTGTGGAAAATCTGTATTCCCCTCAAGATACCATTGTGACCAGTTTCTGAAGTTAAGCCTGAACCTACTACCGACAAAAGAGATGTTATTTTTAAAACACGACAAGAGCACAACTGACAACTGGTGTCGATTTTGCAAACAACAAGTAGAATCCTTACACCATCTAGTGACCGAGTGCCATTCCCTAAAAGATGAAAGAACGCTGATCTTGGCAAAGTTCGCTCCCCTAACCGATAATATGGCCAATTGGTGGGCAGCATTACTCTCAGGAACTAACCACATGCTGACGTGTACTACTGTTGACTTTTTAGACAGACTGCTAAAAGAGACGTGATGTTCTCAAAGATTATAGAAGAACAAGTTACTCTCTTACCTGGTAACGTTCTTTCGATGGGATGGTCCGACGACGTATTCACCACGACAGTAATCACCACAGCTGTGCTGCTTTTGGAAAATCTTCGGCGTCTGCGTCCTGCGTCGATGACATCAATACGCCGCCCTCGAGGACCTCCTCCGACGGCTGACGTCACTGGATGTTATAAGTAGGACGCACGACGCCCGTAGCCTCAGTTGTAGTTTTTTCCCCAGAACGTGTGGCACCAGTCTTCTGCCAGTCTGACACACAAAGCCTTGCGGAAACGTAAGCTGCAATCGCATAAGAAATTCTGTGCCGGGGAAGGCAGGGAGGGAGCACAATGGAATACATCGTCTGACCATCCCATCGAAAGAAAGTCACCAGGTAAGAGAGTAACTTGTTCTTCGAGGGGATTGAGTCCCCCGACGTATTCCATATCTATGACCGACTCCCAAAGCAGTACCAATGCAAGGAGGTAGGAAAAAAATTTAGAAAACAGAACTTTAGAATGCCCAATCAAATTGCGGAGTAAAGTACCGCCTTGCCAAAGGCCAGATCCTGCCCCCGGATGGAATCGAGGGAGTAGTGATGTACAAAGTATGTACCGAAGCCCAGGTGGCTACATCACAGATGTTACGAATAGGAACACCTCTCTGTAGGGCAGTAGAGGCAGCCATACCCCTGGTAGAATGGGCCCATAAGCAGACCGGAGCGTCCTTACCCGCCAAGCGGTAACACTCAGAGATAGCCAAAATAATCCAGCGAGACAAAGTCTGTTTCGTCACAACTTGTCCCAAACGCTTTCCAGCGTAACCAATGAAGAGTTGATCGTCCACTCTGACCCGGGACTTGCGTGAAATATAAAAGCTTAACGCTCTCCTACGATCAAGCCTATGGAGCCTCTCCTCTTCCTTACCAGGATGTGGAGGAGGATAAAACGCTGGAAGAACAACCTTCTGCCCTAAATGAAATTCCGACACCACCTTTGGAAGAAAGGAAGGACGAACTCTAAGGTGTCCTTATGAAACACAGTGAAGGGTGGCTTAACTGAAAGTGCCTGTAACTCACTCTGCGAGCGGAAGTAACCGCAACCAAAAATACAGTTTTAAGAGTTAACAGTCTCAAAGGGCATGAATGCAAAGGCTCAAACGGAGCATCCATCAGAAACTTGAGAACAAGGTTCAAATCCCAACCGGGCACCTGGAAAGGTGACGGAGGGAACACATTAGTGAGCCCGTCCAGAAACTGAGAAATTAAAGGAATTTTAAAATAAGAACACTCTTCAGACGAGCGCTTAAATATGGACAGCGCCGCCAGGTAACCTTTAACGGTACCCACTTGCAAGCCCCTGTGGGCCAAAGAAAGCAAAAAAGACAGAACCATGGGAATGTCACATGCAAAAGGATCCACATTCTTAACCCTGTACCAGTCACAGAACTTACGCCAATGACAACGGTACAGGGACTTTGTTACTGGCCGTTCGGCCGAGAGCAATACCTCCATCACGTCTTCAGGGAGGTCCCAATCCTTATACCTCAACCTTTCAGAAGCCAAGCGTGAAGGTTTAGGGATCTGACCTATGGATGGAGAACCTGACCCCTCTCCCATGAGAGCAGATCGTCTTGGTAGGGAAGACAACGTGGCGGGCAGATTGACAAGTTGAGAAGGTCCGGGTACCACGTCCTCCGGGCCCACGCCAGAGCAATGAGGATCATCCGGGAACCAAACCTCCGTAACCACCGCAGTACTTGCGGGATGACAAGGACTGGAGGAAACGCATACAGCAGTGGGAATGACCACTCCACCACGAACGCGTCTCCTAAGGCTCCTTTTGGAGGAAATTCCCGCGAGCAGAACCTCTCACACTTCCGGTTGACACTGGAGGCGAAGAGATCCACTTGAGGGGTCCCCCAAATGGCGAAGATCTCCAGGAGAATCTCCTGAGACAACTCCCACTCGTGAGAGATCGCGCTCTGCCTGCTCATAGCAACCGCAGTCTCGTTTTCATCTCCGTCCAGATGAACTGCCAAGATCGAAACTTCCTGCTGGATTGCCCAGAACCAGAGCTGCATCGCCTCCCTGCACAGAGGAAGTGACCCTGCCCCCCCTTTTTGTTGAGGTAGTGCATGGCCACCGTGTTGTCCGTCAGGATCAGGACATTCTTCCCTCACACAGTCGGCAGAAAAGCCTTCAGGGCTAGCCTGACAGCCCTCAGCTCCAACAGCTGATATGGAGTCTGGACTCCGACGGAGACCAACGACCACTGACTGTCAACTCGTTGGCATGAGCTCCCCATCTCGTGAGGGATGCGTCCATCACGATCGTCACCTCCGGCCAGGGTAGCCAAAAAGAAGCCCCCTTCATCAGATTGTCTTCGACGGCCCACCACAGAAGGTCCTGGGAGACTGAGGCCGGCACCTGAACAGAGTCCGACATCCTGCCGGAGGACTGAGACCACTGGAGCTTGAGTGCCCATTGCAAAGATCTCATGCGCAACCTGGCCTCTGGCACCAGAAGAATGCAGGATGCCATGAGGCCGAGCAATCTCAAGAACTTGAAAGCTGGGAGACTCTGGGCAAGCTGAAACTTGTGCACCATCTGCTGAATGTGATGAGCCCTCACCTGGGCAGGAAAACACTGCCCCAGGGACATGTCGAGCACTGCTCCGATGTACTGGAGCCTCTGAGTCGGTGTCAAATGGGACTTTTTTAAGTTGAGGGAGAAGCCCAGTGTCACAACTCAGAGATTGCTTTCTAGTCGTTACAGATAATACCTCCCCACTCTTTTGGGGAAGTTACCTTCACTCAAGGAATATGAAATCTTTTTGATGAGGTGCCAAAGACTTCTCCCCCAAGAGCTCAGCCTACAGGAATCAATACACCTGGCAGGCCGGGGGCTTGAGTGAAAAGGCAGGAGCAGAATCGTCAGAGGTAGAGAGACAAAGAACAAAACAATTGTTCAGGAAATGCAGCCAAGTAGTGCCAGAAAACAAACAGCCAACACCGCCCACAATTACCCACTCTTACCTGCTTCGTAGAGACAATATACCAGTAACCTACTAGTATCGAATGCAGAAACAAGGAGGGTGTATGGTGAAGGAAGGGTGTGCCAGTATTCCAGGAACACCGATGTTAAAGCAGCAAAGCGTCCAAAAGGTGCCCAGGAGCAATCCAATGTTCAAACAGCAAAGCGTCCCAAAAGGTGTTCAAAGCAATCCAGTGTTAAAGCAGCAGAGTGTCCCAAAAAGTGTTCAAAGCAATCCAGTGTTAAAGCAGCAGAGCGTCCCAAAAAGTGTTCAAAGCAATCCGGTGTTAAAGTAGCAAAGTGTTCCAAGAAGTGTCCAAAGTAAAGCAGCAAAGCGTTCCAAAAAGTGTTCAAAGTGTTTGGCCAAGTAATAGTAGCGGACAAAAAAAAAAGAAATGACCAGGGAAGCGAGTGTTCACCTCACGCTAGTTCCCTTACAGAAATGTTCGGGTTATCAGGTCACCAAAACCTAGGGATTCAGAAATGGGAGGTCAATAATGAGTAAGCCGGGTTCGTATAATCCAAGGGGGGCAATCGAGGGAGGCAGGCGTCGGGAGGCAGACAAGGGCAAGGCAGAGACAAAGACTTGATTGGGGCGCCGGGTAGTCAATAATTAAACAGGAGTCCGGAAACAGAAGCTCGTAACTAACAACAGTTTAGGAGCACTCGATCTCCGAATAGACGGCATTTAAATACGGTCCACAAATGAAGGAAACACAACAACGTAGTGCGCGTGTGTCACGTGACTACAAGTAGCGGGAGTTGTGGGAATTGTAGTCTCAAAGGGCTCTGCGTGTCGGGTAGTCTCCAATTTAACCGGGAGGTGACACCTAGCTTGTGGAGGGAGTGGCAGGTAACTGACAGATGATCCAGGACTTGCTCGGGAGAGCGCGCCTTGATCAACCAATCATTCAGATAGGGGTAGACGTGAATCCCCCCTTTCCTGAGGTGCGCTGCCACCACTACCATGAGCTTGGTGAAGACCATCGGGGCGGAGGCCAATCCGAACGGCAGGACCCGAAACTGAAAGTGCGAGTCGCCAACCGCGAACCTCGGGTACTTCTTGTGCGTTGGATGTATCGGCACATGAAAATAAGCATCCTTGAGGTCGAGAGACACCAACCAGTCCTGAAGTTGAAGGGCCTGGAGGACTTGAGAGAGAGTAACTATCTTGAACTTTTCCTTCCTGAGGAGTTTGTTCAAACCGTGCAAGTCCATGATGGGTCTCAATCCCCCGTCTTTCTTGGAAATCAAAAAATAAGGGGAATACCATCCCCTGTTCCTCTCCGCTACAGGCACCAGTTCTATGGCGCCTTTCTCCAGCAGGGATTGAATTTCCTGCACAAGGAGCGGATCCAGACTCTTCAAAGAGAGATACCCCGGTGGATTTTCTTGAGGCCTCTGCCGGAAAGGAAGACAGTAGCCTTGGGTTATGATCTCCAGAACCCACACATCTGAAGTAATGGCGCGCCACTCTGCAAGATGCTGCGCCAGCCTTCCCCCAACCGGCGAACCATGGGACATGGCTTCATGACTGAGCTGAAGCGGCTGCGGCGTTGCCTGAGGGCAAAGAGGCAACAGCCCGAGCGGCCTTAGCACCTCGAGTACCTTGTTTTCCACCTCTGGCACTCTTACGGTGGCCCCTCTGACTGGCAGCTCCTCTCTCTTTACCAAAGGATGAGTAATAACGAAAGGAACCTCCCCTCCATTGCAGTCCCCTAGGACGAAAAGGCGGAGGTTGGCGAACTGCAGTGCCCAACGACTTCGCTGCAGCTTTGGAGGTCTGCAACCTCTCAAGGCTCTCATCAGCCTTGCTGCCAAAAAGATGTTCCCTGTCAAAGGACATGTTGAGGAGCCGGGCCTGCACATCAGGAGCAAACCCCGACTTCCGCAACCACGCAAATCTGCGTATCACGGTGCTCGCCGCCATGGACCGGCTGACGCAATCTGCCATGTCCAAACCCGACTGAACGGCCTCACACATGGCATCCTTGCCATCCTGACCATGGCAAGGAAACCATCCCATTCGTCCCCTTCGGGAATATGTTCAGCCGCTAAGGAAACACAATTCCACAGAGTGTGCGTGAAACGTGACAAGGCACAAACGGAGTTGGCTGCCTGAAGCACCATACCCCCTGAAGAAAACACTTTCTTCGCCCAGCCGTCAAAACGCTTGTCGCCCCTATCAGGAGGGATGGTAGGATACGACGCCTGCTTTGCCGGGGCCGTAGCCGCCTGCACCACCAAACTCTCCGGAGTGGGGTCCTTGGTCAAGTAGCAGGGGTTGCTACTGGCTGGTCGGTATTTTCGCGGCAAAGACTTGCCCACTGCCGGGAGACTCTCCGGAGCAGTCCAAGCCACTGCCACCCTCCTCTGTAGAGCCATATGGAACGGCAGTACCGGGTCAGTTGGTGGACCTTGGTCGAGGATATCCGTAAGGTCATCCTGAAGAAAATCCCCTGGGGGAGCAGACCATCCCAAGTACTCTGTGATCCTGGACATAAGGCGCCGGTACGAGGAGTCGGCATGAGTGGAGAGGTGTCCAGCCCACTGGCATCATGCAGGGACTGCTGCAGGTCCTCAATTTGGCTATGGCCCGAGAGAATCTCGTCCGGCACCGTATCCGAAACCATGCCATCATCAGAGCCCTCATCCACCTCTGAAATAAACTCAAGCTGGCGGTAAGAAGGCACAGAATGTGGAACAAAGCCATTCTTGACCTTTGCCAGAGCCTTTCTAGGTGGTTCCACCGAGCCCCGGGGAACCCCCGTCGAAACAGCCTCGAAAAGCGTTGAGAGCGTCAAATGAATTGGCGTCGACGCCGAACGCGGCACCGACAGCATCGATGGCGTTGACACAGTCCTCGAGGCCGGCACCCCGAGCGTGTCCCTCGACAGCCTGGGTGCCGATGGCGTCGACGACTTCTTTCGGAGGCGGGCCTCAAAAGAGTCCGTCGACGATCTCGGCGTTGACGTCTTCCTCAAAGACACCACAGGTGCACATGGTCTCGAGCGCGTCGAGGACCGGGACCTGGAACGGGCATGACGAGAATGATGTCCCCTTGTCCGAGCGGGACCTCTCCCGTGAATCGTGCCGACCACCCGAGCCCGAAGGCGTGCGAGCGGTGTCTTTCGATCGATCACGACCGACCCCACTCGGAGGCGCGGACAGACCAGTGCCCTGCGATTCGAGAATCGCCAACATTTTCTTCCCGAAGGAAGCCCATTCCTCCGGCGTCGCATGCTTGGTGGGGTAAGCGTCCCGCCGATGGGCGGAGTCCTCGGATAAGGATGTGGAAGGCGACCGATGACGGCGCTTCCGGGAGTGCAGGAGTGGCGGGACCGACTCCGGGACCGAGACCCACTGGACTTCCGATGACGACGTGGAGAGTCGCCCCTCGAATCGTCCGTCGAAAGCCCCGCAGACCTCGACTTCCGTGGCTTGGACACCTTACCTACCGATAACTTCATCTTGCGCTCCCGCAAGGCTGTGGATGTGAGCGACTGGCAGTCGACACAGTCATCTGTGTCATGGGCCTCCCCGAGGCACCAGAGGCAGACGTCGTGCGAGTCCGTTACCGACATCTTGGACCCACAGTCCCCGTAATTCTTAAAGCCCGGATGGAGTGTGGAAGACGAGGTAGAAATCATCACGAAGAAAGACTTCACAATACGAACAGGTTCGAAGAACCGAGAAAGACCAGAAACTCCAAAGAGTAGAGGCACGCCGAGATCTCCGAAGCGAACAAAATGGAACTGAGGCTACGGGCGTCGTGCGTCCTACTAATAACATCCAGTGACATCGGCCTTCGGAGGAGGACCTCGAGAGTGGCGTATCAACGTCATCGAAGCAGGACGCAGACGCCAAAGATTTTCCAAAGCAGCACAGCTGTGGTGATTACTGTCATAGATATGGAATACGTCGGAGGACCCAATCCCCTCGAAAGTCATGATTCTATTACAGACTCGGAGGCAAAAGATTATGCTCTGATCTTCTCTTTACTCCTCGAGCAGCAAAGTATGAACAAACAATTATGAAAAGCAATGTAACATAAAAAACTACAATTCCCAAAAACTGCAGTGAATTCGTAGTTCGTTTTTCATAAATCCACAAAAAACATGTGACCTTTCCAGTCCAATCACATTTCAATTTCCGCTATAAACACTTCATATTCCAAAGTCCTTCCTCTTTCTGCCGCTGATCGAACAACTTAATAACTTGCGCCCCAACCGGTCGACGACTTCTTTATTCTTTACTTTGATCCCTCTCTGTTTTATGCATAATAGCAAACATTACATTACCATTTACATGTACCATTTACAAATTATAATATTCTTATTCTTCAAAACAATATGTTTTACAATCATTCAGCCATTATAGCGATTGAATTGGGTGGAATAATCTTTCGCCTCCGAATCTTTAATAGAATCATGACTTTCTGGAACGAATGTGTGGAAAATCTGTATTCTATGTCAAGACTCGCAGGCTAAAATAATGCTTGTTTAAAGCTTACTTACCACCAACGATGCTATCTGTTCAACTGGTCTAAAATAAATTCTTAAATGTTATCTCATTAGACCAGTCTGCCGCCTTCAAAATATCTTCCAGGCGAGCCCCTGACATAAAGGCTGATGACGCCATAGCACCTCTAGTCGAATGTGCTCCAAACTGTCCTATGTCAATGCCTGCTTCTGTCATGCACCATCTCACCCATCTAGCTAAAGTGGCCAAAGCTACTGCTTTAAAAGGCTTCCTGATCGCTATTAACAGCTGATATTTCCCCATGGGTCTCACCACATCTGCCTTATTTTCATAAGTTTTCAGACACCTAACTGGACATAATCTGGGCTTTTCAGGAAATGCCATGTATTCTACAGTCTTGATGCCTGTTTTTGTCCTTTTCTCAATGTAAAATATAACCCTTGTAAGTGAAAAAGACCCTCTTTTACAGGAAATTAAACATAACAAAGTAGTTAATTTAGCCCACAGATCTTTCCTAGAAAGATTCTCATTGTCCGGCCAGACCTCAAACATCCTCAAGACCACACTCCCGTCCCAAAGACGCGAATACCTTGGTGTAGGTGGTCTCATGCACTTGACACCTTTCAATAATCTGCATATTAAAGGATGTTCACCCACTGGTTTTCCTTCAATGTACTCATGTCCTGCAGATACCACAGATCTGTAGGTGTTAATAGTTCCGTATGCTTTATTCTGAGCTGCCTGTGCCGCCAGGAAATTCACTACGTGAATTAGATCAGTTCGTATGGGATTAACTTCTCTCTCCATACACCAATTATTCCATCTTCGCCACGCCACTCTGTAGGCCTTCCCGGTTCCCAGGGCCCATGACTATTTGATAAATTTCTTAGGCGTGCCCAAAAGACTTGGCTTGGCCCAGGCCTTCTTGAAATCGCTCATGCTATCAGGTTCAAGCTCCCTGATTGTACCAATGGGTGAGTTTCTCCTGTTGGATCTAAGACTATGTGCCTTCTGTGTGGCAATAGAATTGGAAAAATCGTACGACATCTCCAGCAGGTCTGGGAACCATGCTTGATCCCTCCAATCGGGTGTCACTAAAATCACTTTTGTTTCCTGTCGCCTGACCTGTGCCACTGTACGTGCTTTCATGGGGAAAGGAGGGAATGCTTATTCCTTCGCTGGTTCCCATTTCTGGAGAAATGCTTCTGTCGCCGCCGCTTCTGGATCTGGTCTCTAGCTGAAAATCTGGAGATCTTTTTGTTCAACCTTGTGGTGAACAAATCCGTCTGACACAGACTTCTCCGATGCATAATCTCCTGGAATACTGAATTCTCCAGCTGCCAATCACTGGAGTCCCTGAGGTGTCTCGAATTCTAGTCTGCCCCCTGGTTGTATTACCCCGGCAGGTGTTCTGCCTTCACGCTGACTCCTCTCTGGAGACATAGGTGCCAAAACTCCTTGCCTACCTCTGCCAGCATCTTTGATCTCGTCCCACCCAGTCGGTTTATGTACCTGACTGTTGAAAAGTTGTCCATCTTGAGTAATATGGCACATCTCGCTCCTTTTTGTGTCCAACAATGGACTGCGAAGGATCCTGCTAGTAGCTCGAAGCAATTGAAATTTAGCCCCAATTCCTCGCTCGACCATCTCCCCCTGGTCGACTGTTCGCCGCACCTGGATCCCCAGCCCCATCGGCTGGCGCCTGATTCTATTACCAGATCCATGGAAGAGCAAAATATCACCTTGCCATTCCATGCCTCCATGTGGTCATACTACCATTCTAGTTCCGTTCTCTGCTTCCTGAGAAATTGGCACTTTCTATTCGTAAGATAGACCTTTTCTGATATGTTCTATCTTCAACCTCTGCAATGCCCTGTAATGCAGAGGTCTTGGAAAGATTGCTTGTATTGATGATGACAGACGGCCTCCCAACCTCGCTATCTCCCTCAGAGAAATCCCCCGTCTTGTCGTCAATCTCTTTATTTCTTTATGGAGTTCACCTTCTCCAAAGGTAGTCTGAGAGTACCCTGAACTGTCTCCAGTATGAATCCCAGAAATTCCATCGACTGTGTTGGTTCTAGTTCTGACTTTTCCCAATTTATTAAAAATCCTAACTGCTGTAGTAAATCTGTAGTTTTCCAAATCTGCTCTACTAGAATCTCTCTGTCCTGGCCCATCAGACAGATGTCGTTCAGGTATATAATCAGTCTTATTCCCTGTTCTCTGAGGTGACCTACCACTGGTTTCAATAATTTGGTGAAACACCAGGGAGCTGATGCTAGACCAAACTGTAGGCAATTGAATTCCCATTTCTCTCCCTTCCAGAGAAACTGTAGTAATCTCCTCTGGTTCTGCTGAATCAGAATAGTTAGAATCCCTTCCATTTTGAAGTGTCGGTATAGGAGAACATTTATTTAGACCCTTGAGATTTATCACTGGTCTTACCTTGTGCTTGCCTTTTACTCAAAATAGGTTGCTTATGAAACCCTCTTGTCCTTCTGTGGCTGGGCTGATTGCCTATTTTATTTTCAGCGATTCTATTTCTTTGCCTAGCAGATCTTCATCCTGTTTGCTGAAACTTATCTGTTTGGGTATGGCCTCTTGTGACGGTTCTAGCCAGAAATCTAACTAAAACCCTCGAACTGACTGCATCACCCACGCATCTGAGGATATCTCCCCCAATTTTGTAAGTGCAGCCTCACTCTCCCTCCTACTGGAGGTATGTGTGTTTCTATCACTTTCGCCAGCACGTCTACTTTTGCTGCCGCCGCCTGCTCTGCTGAGGCCACTTCTCCTTGTCTGGAGTCCATCTTCATCAGGATGTATCTCCTTCTCTCCGTCGCTAATGCTGTATTAGCATTCCCCATCAAGCACAGCGTTCTCTGTACCCATCCAGCCATGATCTCTGGACCAATGGCCTCTTTCTTCAGCTTGGCCTCCTCTGCAAGTTGCCATATCTTTGTGATAGGACCCAGCATGTCTAATAGTTTGTCTTGGCATGATCTCCAAGACCTGTCAATGCCTTTCTTCACAAATCCGCCGTACCTCCCAGGAACGTAATTATCCTTTCATCGATCTCTGGCGTGTCTGCTACCCCGTCCGGCACTCTGGGCCTGGGGCATTCAGCCCTTAACTTATTCCTGACTTGTTTGCTCAGGGGTGTCCTAAGCCTTTTCTTTATGTATTCTGATACATTCTCGGGGGGTTCCCATTCCTTCGTCCTCGGGTGCACCAGCTCATCCGGGTCGAATTTGTCTCTTCGAGACTCTTCATCCTCTCTCCTGCCTCTTTTGTTTCTGGGTTCCCGCCCTTTGTTTTCTGAGGAGGTTTGATCTCCCGATGCACTATGCTAGTCAGATTTACTATTGTTCCTGCAGTCTTCATCAGATGACTCATCTGAGCTAAAATCATACTTATCTCGAGACCTCGCCTTCCTCTTGTCATATTTGTATCTGTGAGGTGAACCGGGGCGGGGGGGGATCTGGGTGCTACGTGCACTGCAGGTCTTTCTCTTACTTCCCCCCTCTGTGCCTGCGCGCTTTGCTCATGTCTTTGATATTCCAAGACAAAGGAGCCAGGTCTTGCATTACACCCCTTTTCTCTCCAAGGGGTCTGCCGGCACTATCCATCCTCTGCACTGCCTGACTCATACGTAGACCACTAACGTGTGGTCCCTCTGATTCTTCCGAGTATCCAGTCATTATGCAGTTGTGCCGTTTAATTATTTAGCGCAATTTTCTTGGGTTGCCCCCATCAATCTGAATGCACTTTTCTTTGTAGCTTGGCGGCTCTCTTTCTAGCTCTGCAGTTTTGCTTGGGACTGTGCCCGTCTTTATGACATTATTATAATGCTCATTAAAATATTTAAATGTTTGTTAATGGGCTATACCTCCTGGATCTGGCAGCTATGAGGCCGACATGCCAACATTCTGAAGCCCCTGAGAGGGAGATTTCAGCACCAAAATCGGAAGAATGCATAGCTCTCAACTCACACGCTTTTGGCAGGTGTCACCCGCCTTGTAAAGGGCTGACTCACCCGCCAAGCCTACTACACGCCCATTCATTCCAATGGGCGTCTGACCCGCCAAAAACAAAATCGGGTGATTTCACCCGCCTTTGCAACAGAAATGGGTGAGAGCTATGAGAATGAATTTTCCCCATAGGAATGCATTGAGGATATTGTTATTTTAGTCGGGAGACAGTAAAAAATAGCACTGTTTTAATGAGAAAATCGGGACTCTCTCGCCTAAATCGGGAGGGTTGGCATGTATGATGAGGGGTCTGATAACAGTTTATTTTGGGACTGTGCCATACATTTACTGATTTTCAGCTGTGGCTGGATTGTGCCTGCAGTGCTGCTTCTTGGCCACCAGGTGGCACCTGTTGTCATCTCTCAGTTCTGCACGCTGGTTGATTTCACTGTAATAACATGCATCCTGTGGATCTGATAATTACATGAGCTTTGATGTTGAAATAATGTTGGGAATACGCTTGTAAATTTCACCTCCTACTCTCTCTTGGATGTTTGTACTCGCACCATCAGTGTTGCTAGGTCGGAAGGAAAAAATATGCTGAAAGCCCTTCCGAAACAAGCCCAAAACCAGCTGACTCCCATCCAAAAAAAGCTGAAAAAACAAGCATGCACCTAAAAAGTTGTGGAAAGGTCTCAAAAGAAACATAACAACAAGAAAAACATACATAGACAGAACACTGACATAGTGTTAGAACAACAATATTTTATTGCATGGAGACTAGAAGTCCCAGATTGCAAAATAATACGGCCAATTGTAATCTGAAAAGAAACAATGCCGTCCTCAATACATCTCTCTGAGAAAATGTTGTATATAGATTCCAGTAATCTTCTAACCCAGTCTTGCAAAAAAAGTTTTAAATAAATAAAGGATTTTAGTGGATAATGCGTCAGCACTAGGAATATCACCAAGATAATATTGCTATAGAGTGGCACTTTCTAAACTAAAACAATCCCTTTCTTTACATGTCAGTGTGTCTGTCAGCATGACTAACATTTTAAAGTGCACTTTCTTTTTGTATATGTTTAGGCATTTGGCGTTGATGGGCCACCTGGTGGGCAAGTAACGATCCCATCAGTGCCAAAAGCCCAAGCATTTGCAAAATACAGGGCGCACCCGGGAGCAAGACAAAGGAGCAATTGCCGTCAAGTGCTGCCAGCAGCCCAGTGCAGAACGCTCTGTGCAAAGTGTAATGGACTTAACTGCAATGTAAACAAGACCAATTACACGTGCACAGACTGTCAAACAAGCGGACAAAAACCGCGACAAGCGACCTCCAAATATTATAAGCGACTTTGGGCAAAAACAAGCCCAAAGTCGCTTATAATAAACGGCCCTGGCAACACTGGGCACCATCTGTACTGGTGCCGGAACCCCAAGAGTCCCATTACGCCGTTTAGAACTTCCGTAGAAGAGTGCCTCCTAACGAGGTATGCATAACGCCCGGAGCCTGAAGCCCCGTTGCGCCCCTGTCACTGATTCAGACATTCACACATTCAGTATGTATAGGCAGAAAAAATAAAAGGTACTTAGCTCAGCTGCTCAAGCAGCAAAGAAAAAAATGACTTTGGAATATTCAGTGTTTATAGGGGAAAGTGAAATGTGATTCTATGTCAAGACTCGGAGGCTCAGATTATGCTCTGACTTCTCTTTACTAACTCGAGCAGCAACCATATAAACAAAATAAACATGGAAAACCAATAAAACTACAAAGTCCAATGAAACCCAGTAATTTTGTAGTTCGTTTTCCATAGGATAAGCAAAAACCATGTGATCCATTCTTCCAATCAGTGTCACTTCTCCCCTATAACATCCCACAACTCTGAAGTCCTTCCTCTTTCTTTGCTGCTCGAGCAGCGAGATAAGTACCTTTATTTTTTATTGATAAATGTTGACTTTGATACTGTATTGTTAACGAGCTAATAACGCGCGCGTTTGCAGGCGAGCGCGTAGGGTTTGGCGGAGCACATCCGCGAGGAAGACGCGACGGGACTCTCGTTCCGGCGTCGGTTTCCCTCTAGGAGGCGCTACAGGCACGGAAGTTCGCAACGGCGCGACGGGACCTCAGGAGTTCCGGCGCCGTTGCGAACTTACGTATTGGGAAAGAAGTACGAGCAGAGTTTCACGGAGCTCGTAAAGGATAATATATTCCAAGCCCGACTTTCAAAAACACATCAAACTCCGTCTTCGGAACGGACAGCCGTGTGTGGACTGAAGAGGCACGGCTCTGTGCCTAGACTGGAACGCCACCTAGTGGCCGAAGTTGATATCGCAGGCTACAAACCTGCTCAGAAAATTGTAAGCTGGGAGAACAGCACAAACTCACTAACCCCTCATTCTGCCACTGGGGAGGAGGTGAACAGAGGCTAACCTCTGCTTGACGGGCTCAGTCCCAGGTAAGACTGTTATTACCACGAGGTCTCGCCTAGCTACCAGTACATATCTTTGACGGGGGCAGCCCAAGCAAACTGCACAAGGCACCTTAACAGTGCTACAGGGGCACCAAAACATGAGCGACTACACCGACGACTCGGACGGCCCCCATGTCAGCGGGCGCCGTATGACCGAGGCGGTGCAGATTCTGCAGAGTGCCGAAAGACCCCGGGAAGAGAGGGGCATTTTGCGAAGCCTGGCGGATCTGTCCCAGGGTAAGGCTCGCAAAAAGAGAGGGGGAAGCAAACACAAAACCCGCAGGGACTGTAGCGCCCAGACCCCCCCGGGTTCACCCCACAAATCGGGGAAAAGGAAGGCGAGATCCCACGAGAGAAAGGTCTCTAGCTCGAGTGAGTCGGACGACGACTACTGTAGGAGCAGCTCGAGGTCCGAATTTTACACCTCCTCAGAAGACCAAACCTCCCCGGAGGAAGAGGAAAGCCGTCCTAAGAAAAAAGGCAGGAGGGAAGAAGAGGATCTGCTCAAGGGGGAGTTCGATCCCGATGATCTTATCCACCCCAGGTCCAATGAATGGGACCCGCCGGAGAAGATCGCAGAATACCTTAGAAGGCGCCTGCGGGCACCGTTAAGCAAACAGGCCAGGTCCAAACTGAAATCCGAATGCCCAAGACCAAGGGTCCCGGACGGAGTAGCGGAGACCCTGGAGATCGACGAGAGGATCTTGACGTTCCTGGGCCGGTACGGCAGGGACGTAAAGAGGGGCATCGACAGATCCTGGCGGTCCTGTCAGGACAAGGTGCTGGATATGCTAGGGCCGGTCACCAAGATCTGGCAACTGGCCGAGGAGGCAAAGGCCAAGAAGGAGCCCATTGATCCAGGGATTATATCTGGCTGGGCTCAGAGAATTATCTGCCTGCTCGGTAACGCAAATACAGCGTTGGCGACCGAAAGGAGAAGGTCGATCCTAATGAAACTGGACTCCAGATTAGGGGAGATGGCGACCTCCGAGCAGGCCACAGCCGCGAAGGGCAAACTCTTCGGGGATTTGTTTATCAAGGACATGGCGAAATTCGCCAGTACTTATGTATCGATGGACAGGGCCCAATCTTCCCTGAAGAAGATTTTCGGTCGAAGAGTTTTCGACAAGGCTGGAGGAGGAAGGGGCCGCTCGTCCAGCCGTGGCCAGTACAGAGGCTCCTACAAGGACAGAAATTGGAGGCAGGAAGACCGAAGGTCCAACCCCTTCTTCCCTTCTAGGGGAAGAGGCAGGGGCAGGGGTTGGAGGAACAACGGAAGGCAACATCACCAGAGTCCCCCAGGTGAGAGATGTGAAAGCGCTAGCAAGGTCAAATACAAGTATTCCTCCAGTAGGGGGAAGAGTGAAACGATATGTAGAAATATGGGAAGAGTTGTCTTCAGACGCCTGGATAAAACAGACCGTAAGAGGGTTTCAGTTAGAATTCTGGCGGGAGCCATATCAAGTAGTACGGCCAAGAAAGATAAATTTCAGCAGAGAAGACGAGGTCCTGCTAGACAAGGAGGTGGATCTGCTAAGGGCAAAGAATGCAATCGGTCCAGCCTCAGAGGGACCAGGGGGTTTTATAAGCAATCTGTTTTTAGTCAAGAAAAGACACAAGGTCAGACCAGTGATAAACCTGAGGGGTTTAAATTTCTTTCTAGTGTACAGGCATTTCAAAATGGAAGGCATCCATCTTCTAAGGGATGTTCTCCAACAGGGAGACTGGCTAGCAAGGATAGACCTCAGGGATGCGTATCTAACGGTTCCTATCTGGCCAGAGCAGACAAAACTTCTTCAGTTCCTTTGGAAGGGACAGAAGTGGGAATTCAAATGTCTTCCCTTCGGGCTAGCGTCGGCGCCATGGTGTTTCACCAAGCTCTTGAAACCTATAGTGACACGCCTGAGAGAACAGGGGATCAGGTTAATTATTTACCTGGACGACATATGTCTAATGTGCCAGGACAGAGAAGTTCTAGTTCGACAGGTCCTGTTAACCACAGGGTTATTACAACAGCTGGGGTTCCTGATAAATTGGGAGAAGTCGCAGCTAGAGCCTACTCAGGATCTGGAATTTCTGGGGTTCAACTTAGAGACAACACAGGGCACTCTCAGATTACCCCTAACCAAAGTAAATTCAGTCAAAAGGGAAATCAAGATCATGTTGGCGAAACAGGAAGTTTCTCTGAGGGAAATAGCGAGACTTATAGGACGTCTGTCATCATCGATACAGGCGATATTTCCAGGCCCTCTGCATTACAGGGCGCTACAGAGGTTGAAGATCAGTCATCTCAGGAAAGGGTTTTCTTACGAACAGAAAGTGAAACTATCACAAGAAGCGAGACTGGAGCTAGAATGGTGGTTCTGCCACATGGAAGCCTGGAACGGCAGGGCGATATTTGGCTCATCCCCGGACCTAGTGATAGAGTCCGACGCCAGCCGCTGGGGATGGGGAGCCAGATGCGGAGACCAGTCGACAGGGGGGAGATGGTCGAGAGAGGAACTGGGTCTCCACATCAATTGCCTGGAACTTCTAGCGGGTTCCTTCGCGATTCGGTGCTGGACACAGAAAGCGGAGAATCGTCCATTCTTTTGAAAATGGACAACGTTTCGGCAGTCAGATATATCAATCGACTGGGCGGAACAAGGTCACAGAAGCTGACGGAGATGGCCAAGGAGTTTTGGCAGACCTGTCTCCAAAAGGGGATAAGCGTGAGAGCAGAACATTTACCGGGGGAGCTCAATCTGATAGCAGATTGGAACTCAAGACACCTGAAGGACTCCAGCGACTGGCAGCTGGACGACTCAGTCTTCCAGGAATTAATGCGCCGCAGAGGTCCATGTCAGACGGATCTCTTTGCTTCCAGGTTGAACAGGAAGCTTCCCAGATTTTACAGTTGGAGACCGGATCAGGAAGCGACAGCAACGGACGCCTTTCTCCAGGTCTGGGGACCAGCAAGGGTATACGGGTTTCCCCCATTCTCCTTGATAGCACGCACAGTGGCACAGGTCAGACGTCAGTTAGCAACTGTGATTCTGATAACACCAGACTGGAGAGGCCAAGCTTGGTTCCCGGACCTTCTGGAACTGTCGTTCGAAGCCCCTATTCGGCTGCCGACCAGGGAGGACATCCTGCTGAATCCGGCAGGAGAGATTCATCCGTTAGTCAGGTCAGGGAATCTAAGTCTTCTGGCTTGGGCGATTTCAGGGAGAACTGGTCTAAGCCAGGACTTTCAGGCGCAGCTCAGGAATTCATCAGAGAATCTTGGGCTCCATCGACAGGCAAGGCATATAGAGTGGCATGGCATAGATGGAGTAATTGGTGTCTGGAGAGACAGGTTGATCCCGTATATACAGATGTGATACACATAGTGAATTTTTTGGCAGCGCAGGCAGCGCAGGCAAAGGCCTACAGGACCATTAATAATTATAGGTCGGCGATTTCAGCAGGCCATGCGTACATAGATAACAAGCCGGTAGGGGAGCATCCCTTGGTATGTAGGCTTCTGAAAGGCATTAAGTGTATGAAACCCCCAGCCCCCAAGTATACTCGTTTGTGGGATGTGAGCATAGTTTTAAGAATGTTTCAGAGTTGGCCGGACAATGAATTCTTGTCGAGGAAAGCACTATGGGCTAAGTTGACTACCCTTCTGTGTCTTATTTCCTGTAAAAGAGTCTCGGACGTGAGAGCGTTAGAAACAAACAGAAAGTCTTTTTCCCCTTCAGGGGTAATATTTTTTATAACAAGGAGAACTAAGACGAATATTAAGTCTGTAGAATACATGGCCTTCCCAGACAAGCCTAAGCTGTGCCCAGTTAGGTGTTTGAAAGCGTACGAGCGGGAAGCAAATGAAGTGAGGCCCGCGGGCGTGAACCAGCTACTAATAGCAATTAGGAAACCTTTTAGAGCAGTAGCATCAGCCACCTTAGCTAGATGGGTGAAGTGGTGCATGGCCGAGGCAGGAATAGACGTACAACAGTTCGGGGCACACTCTACACGGGGTGCAATGGCATCGTCCGCCTTTTTGGCAGGGGCTCGTTTGGAAGATGTCCTAACGGCGGCAGACTGGTCTAATGAGGAGACCTTTAAGAGTTTCTATTTTAGACCAGTGGAGCGAGTAGCATCGTTGGTGGTAGGTAAGCTTTAAACGAGCATAATCTGAGCCTCCGAGTCTTGACATAGAATACAGATTTTCCACACATTTGTTACAGAAAGTCATGATTCTATTAAAGACTCGGAGGCGAAAGATTATTCCACCCAATTTCAATCGCTACGGTATATGTAATTTTATCATGCTGTAATAATGCAATTTGTTGAAAATATGCAATTTTGTCTTGATTTGTAATGGTATTGCTATGCGATTGCCCACCCGTCTATGAAGGAATTTCTAACGATTTACGTTTGTTTCAGGAGCGGAACAGAAAACGACAGTTTGAAAAATTTGGCTGAAACAAGTCATCTACCGGGTGGGGCGCGAGTTTGTCGGTGCAGCGAAAGAAAGAGGAAGGACTTCAGAGTTGTGGGATGTTATAGGGGAGAAGTGACACTGATTGGAAGAATGGATCACATGGTTTTTGCTTATCCTATGGAAAACGAACTACAAAATTACTGGGTTTCATTGGACTTTGTAGTTTTATTGGTTTTCCATGTTTATTTTGTTTATATGGTTGCTGCTCGAGTTAGTAAAGAGAAGTCAGAGCATAATCTTTCGCCTCCGAGTCTTTAATAGAATCATGACTTTCTGTAACGAATGTGTGGAAAATCTGTATTGGACTGGAAAGGTCACATGGTTTTTGTGGACTTATGAAAAACGAACTACGAATTCACTGCAGTTTTTGGAAATTGTAGTTTTTTTTATGTTACATTGTTTTTCATAATTGTTTGTTTATACTTTGCTGCTCCAGAAGTAAAGAGAAGATCGGAGCATAATCTGAGCCTCCAAGTCTTGACATAGAATTCTTTTTTCTTTCAAATGATAAATGTTATGGTAAGATAATTGGAACATTGTAAAAAGTTTTGTAAGAAACTAATATAATAAACAAATAAAAATTAAAAAATACTATCCTTTTTGCATTTTAGTTTCGCAAACGTTGAATACTTTAAGTACATTATATTCTTTCTACAATCCGTTTTAGTTGGATTTTGCGAACCGTTTAGTTGATGTTTCGGTTTACCATCATTTTCGCTCTTTTATATCAATCTCTCTTGTTTTGAGGGGGCTTTGGGCTTTTTTTTTGGTAACGTACACCTCCAAGGATTGACCCAGTTGTGCGCATGCTCCTTCATCAGCCTCGGGTGCGTACTTCCGGAAATCAACGTGAGTCCGCCCCCTCCGCAGTGCTTGCACCAGACACCGTCCAGCAAGATGGCGAAGATCGCTAAAACCCACGAAGGTAGGGGAATAGTGTAGGATCGCCTCTCAATGGCAATGCAGCGAGGACCTCGTTTGGCCCCTGTGTATTTCGCAATCACGGAGGGTGGGCCTCTCCAGCTTCCCCTTTATCGAACGATTCCCTGCCGTTGTAGAACGGTGTTTGCTTCCTGATGTAAACAAAGCTGCGGACCATGGGTGTCCCATTCGCCAGTGTGTTTTTTTGTGTTTGAAGTTTGGTTGTCTCTTGCTTCAATATGCGTTCCAGCTCCGTGGATCGGAACCTGATGTGTCCCTTACTCGAAAACGTATTACATGACAATCCTAATCCGCCGGTGTCTGACCCCCACACCCCTGTTTCAGACTTGTGGCTAGTCATTATTGATATGTCAGGTTAAAGGATATTTATACTGCACACTATCACCACCAGAGTGATACCTTAGCGGATCTGAAAGGGAAAGAGGGTGGGGTGGGTTAGTAGGACTGAGTGGGATAAGAGCAAGAGACCTGTGATGTTCTGTAGGCAGCGTCATTTCGGTTAACACCATGCGCTGATCTTAAGTGTGCTTTTTGGTTGGTTGCTATTGTGCAAGAACAACGTGTCTTTGTTTTGTTGTTGCGGTGTAGTGGCGTGTGTGCGGTTTGTTGTGCTTGGAGGAATGGCGTTTGGTTTGAGTATGAGAGGTGTTTGCAGAGGGATGAGATTTTTAGTAGGGTTGGTTATTGGCATCACTATCTAGATGTGATGCATGGTAAATCTTCACAATTATATCTAGATGTGAAGTAAGATTATCTTCACAGTTCTATCTAGGTATGACACATGCTAATTTACAATGTAGATTTGTTTACTTTAATGGACCACGGATTTCCATGTATCTTATTGCATAGTTTCAATTACTGGATTGTGTAAATGGACGTATAGCAAGTGAAACAATTATTGGAGCTGGAGACTTTTTCGAGCTTTACCCTGAGCTTGGTGTTCCTGGGACAGGGTGCAGTTATTGGTGTGCATCTTCATCCTCACTTCTGGTTAGATTAGGGTTTGTATTGTTTGTTTATTGTGCACTGTGTGATTTAGTTGTTGCAGGGTGCACTATGAGCCGGGAGAGTGCAGTGCTGTCCCTCCGGTGGTGAGATGGAGTCCTGGGTGGCGAGAAGGAGCAGCCTGCTGTTGTAGGTTAGGTGGAGCGGCCGGGCTCTATCCGGAGGGGGGTTGGAGGGAGACAGCGGAGGGCGCCTATTAAAGCTTCAGGATCCAAGGTCGACCAGTCCCCTAACTGACTCCCACAATGGGGTTTGGGGGCTGACATGTTGCATGGTGGTGCACTGGCATCTTTGAGGAGGCGCAACTGCATTTAATAAATTGTGGTGACCGGATTTAAGTTAGAGAAGCCCTTTGAATCGGGGGTGGGGGTGGGGGGAGCTGGTGAGTGGGATATCTTGATGCTCTTGATCATCCAGCTGTGATTTACAGGGAGGAGCAGTGCCTTTCCGGGGCTGGTTAGAAGCCCATCACCTGACATACGAACGGGACTGCGGCGATACCCCCTGGCAGTGAGAGCGGTACTCCCTTGAGGAAACTCCGTACCTGGACAGAGAGCCAGATTGTGAATCGGTTCGTGGAGTACAGGTGGTGTCGGGGCAGTGGTCTTGGGATCGGCCCCCTATTAGAGCCTGGGCATATCGGTTTGCCCGGAGAAGGTGAGGTAGCTGGCATGTCAAACGTTTGGATCTAGGGGATCGTGGTAAAGGGCCAACGGGGTGGACAAAACATTGAAATAATTGTCATATTATGCATTAATTGTACGAGTAGTGATACTGTCTCCTGTGATTTCCCACAGGGTCAGTATGAATGCCTCTGCCAAACCAGTTCTGATGTGAAATCATTCCGTATATGTTGGAAATGCAATCAGAGTTACAGTAAGATGATTACTTAATAAACGCAAATAATACTCGTAACCTACCAAGAATACAGTCCTGAAAAAGGTGGCAAGGACTAGATGGCCCACCGAAACCGGTTGACAAAACATACAGACAGTGGGAGGCTTCCTGCTGCATTCCTAGTTTTCAGAAGTAGGGAGCTCCATAAATCATTGGACCTACCCTTACTAGCCGAGTCTTCGCAGCATTTTTTTATTACTCAAATGAGAGTACCTTTTTTAATTGCATCTTTCTCGCTTTCAGTACTGGCCAATAACGTAGTCCTAGCCAAAGTACGGGTGGAGATTTGCCTTTACTCTAGTTCTCTTTTTTACCTCTACAGTTACAAATATGCAAAGCCCATGTTGGCTCTCCTGTCAACACCATGACTACCTACAAACAAGCACAGGAACAGTTAGAGATCTTAGTATAATCAGATATAGAATCCATAGAATTGAAAAAATTAGAAACTGTAATATCTTGCTCTATTTTTCTTACGCTATCCACTATTAGATAGGCGGCCCACCAGGGTGGCCTACGGGTAGTGTTATAGAGAGGCAGGGTTAGATGGGACCTTCTTTGTCCCTCTTTTCTCTCATTCACCAACAACTGCTGAGTAGTCTTCAAGCCACAATCCGTCTAGGAAGACACAATGCTCTCATAGACATTCAACGGGTGGTCACTAGTTGCATCTGCCCTTTTCACTCTTTAGGCAATTTAGAATATCGAATCACTGAGGAGTATTACACGTGTTCCTGCAACACAGACCATTAATCTTATGGGTGGTTTGCCTTTCCCTTTATTTCGTGTTTTTTTTTTTAAAAAAAAACCTTGTTTGGGCATAGCCTAGTTCTAATTATTGATAAGCAACCTACACCCCCCACCCCTTTTTGTCTAGTTGAAAACTTAACTACAACATGAAATGCATATGTATCATTTTTAAGCAATAAGCCCCGAGCCGCGGGGGCATTACCGAGTCGGGTAATGCCCGGGGCCCATAGTTATACTTAACGAAGACCCCACAGCATTACCTGGCTCAGTAATGCCCCTGCGGGGAGGGGCTTATTACTATTGGAACCACGGCCCGCAAGACCAGGGTACTAATAGCCTTCTTTTTCTGTTCCGAAGCGCAGAAAAAAATGAAAAGTTAAAAATATGGCCACCCGAGAGTCTGTTTTCCCTTTCCACGGCAGCCATCGGTAGCGGACGCGCAGGGGACAGTGTTCCCGGCGCGTTTGCTCCTGGGAAAAAAAGGGGGAAGGGGGGGAGAAAGAAAACACTTAGCCTGAATCCCCGGCAGGGCAGGATGGCAGCCTCTGGCCATGAGGAGGCTCGGATCGGGATTGCCCCGTTTCGAGCCTTCTCATTGGCTGAGGGGCTGCCACGCTCTCCCCTCACCCCGCTGGGAACAAGTGAATGGAATCCTGGTGAGGGGTTCCCGGTCAGTAAAGCCCTGGTGAGGGTCAATCAAATAGTTTGTTACATTCTGATTGACCTTCGCCGGGTACTAATGTTTATTATTGATGTCCCCTTATTCATTGTACCAAATGCACAGGTGTGTGTGTGTTCGGCATTCAGTAGCTCCTTGTAGTTGTTGGGGTCAGGCTAGGCTTTTCGAGGCTACTAGCAGGAGCTAAATAGCTCCCAGCTTCCCTCAATTTCGAACCCTGGAGTTGATGTTGAGTTTGTATATCGTTGGTGTGTGGTGTTACAGGACTATGGTGACTTGTGGTAGGAAGGGGTTGATCCATGTGCCAATGTTTCATAGATTGATTGGTGTTTATACTGAAATTGATTTGTGCAGGGCGTTAACAATGTTCTTTCACTGGGGGCTAACCAGCTGGGTTGACTTGGCAGTGAGTCCCAAATGTACACCACGAATCGTGTCCAATCTTTTTATTGAGGTTGCAAGCCTCTTTTCGAACATGATATTTTTAGGCTATCAAATTTCCAGGTTTTTGGTGATTTCCTGAAGGTCAGTGTTATATTTAGCGTGATAGTTATCTCCGGTCCTCCCTGCCTGCTGCTGATAGAATGTTGGTGCATGTGGATAAATGACTGCTCCGAGAATGTTGTGTGAAAGTGATGTGTATGATTCCATGAATGTCAGACTTGGCCTTGAGTGCTTGAGCAGCATGAGGATTGTCTGGTGAGGGAAGAGTTACTGGAACCTGGAACTACAAGCAATACAAAAACTTAGTGTACCTGTGGACTCTGGTGTCATTCCTGTGTCTTGAGTAACTACAGCATGATAAAATGTCCATGAAATGATCAAATAAAAAAAATTGCAGGACAACGTTTTTTTTCTTCTTCTTGTAGTAATGCGGGGGGGGGGGTAGAACCCCCCCTTACACAATACCCTTGACTCACCCTACACCTATATTTTAACAAACAACCCAAAATTTCGTAAAAATAGAAAAATCTATTCAGCCATTTCTCCTACGATTTAGTTCAATCATAAACGGATGCCAGCATGATCATGTCATGTATAAAGTCTAATGTTCCTTTTTATTGTGTGTATTTCTTTGGACAGTAAGTCCCAGTGTTTCGTAAGGGTACAAAAAGGCTGATCTTCCATATTTCATTCTCAAATATAGTTTGGGTTCTAGGTGTAGGTCATTGCTAAATCTCAGGGGTGTTTTTGGTTGATATCCTCTTCTTGGCTAGTGTACGGGGGATCTTACTACTGGTCTGATATGTTCTCTTACAAAGTCTGAGGAGTAGTCCTGCTCCTGTGTTCTGTAGCCATTGCAGTATATTTTTTTTGTGAGGTTGCCTGGCATTCCAGGGTAAATGCTGTTAGCATAGTCTATTTTTGTCATGATGAGAGAGATGATGGTAAGTGTTCGAAGTTGAGAACGGGTAGTACCTGCTTAACTGTGTGAAGAAGTATTTCTTAACTCCTGCATAGACCTGCAGATTTTGGTGTTAGGTCTTTGTTTATCAGAATTCCACGATGTTTAACTAATTTGGATGCTGTCAGTCTGTTTCCATATCGGTAGGCCATGGCATGTGCTGTTGAATGGAGAGTTTACTGGGCATGATCATAATCGCTGGGTTTTCTTGGTGGCGTTTAGGGCTGTTGCTGCTCATCCATCCATTGATTTGTAAGAGGCAGTTGGTAAGTGTTTTGTCTATCTCTACGTTGGTGTTGATTTCATAGGTAATTGTCATTTGCATCATTATCGTGTGTGCATGTCCTTTTGATTTTCATGAGTGATATGTTGAAGAGTATTGGTGAGAGGGATGAGCCATGTAAACACCCACATCTGGATGTCGTTGTGTGTGGTGTTGAGCTAATGGGTGGTAACCAGATTTCCATCTTTCTCTTAGGAAGGGTTTTATTCACTGTAGTGAAGTGGTGATTATCCATATTTCTTGGATCCCTTTGACTCTGTAAATGCCTGCTGTAAGGTCAAGTATTATCAGGGCGGAAGGAATGTTGGAGTACATTTTTAGATCTTTCTAGACAGAGTAGTGTAATTCCATTTATCTCATGAGCCTGGGGCCGCCACTGACTCCTCCGATTGCCTATATTTTGTCTGGATGTAGGGCATCCTTATTTTGTTGCAATTATTTGAGAACTTTGCTAGTAAACAGTGAGGGGGAAAAAACATTGGCATGTATCCCAGTCGGCGAGATTAAGTGATATGGTCTTTAAATGGCAGGTTGTCCTGATCGTGAACGTCCCATTGGGCAGCACTATTTGGAAGAACGTTTATTGGGGTGTGCTGGTATTACTCTGTTGCTACTTTGTAGAATGGGATAAATATATTGGTCGCCAAAATGTACCTTTGGCCAAATATCCCAGAGTTCCCAGTGGCTTGTCAAGTGTGTTTATTAATGCAGGGTTTCTGAGACCCTTTTTATTAAAGGGTGTATATATAGAATGATAGGTCGGCTTGGGGAAAGAGCCATGGGCAAGTATTGTAGTAGAGGGGTGTCTAAGCGGAAGGTGTAAGGACGGACGGGGAGAAAGCTCACACGGAGGGTGTGTGCCCTGTAAAAGGTAGGAGCACAGCGGCACAGGGGTCTGAAGGGCCCACAGTGCCTGAGAAGCTCACCTCGTCGCTTGATGGCTATTTGCAATAGAATGCAGGAAACGGCTGATTTGCTTCTCCTGTGATATGAATCCCTCTTCAGGGGTTCAGTGGGCAAGACTGGTCCTTGTTTTCTTCACTCCCCACCAGGCAGAGTTAGCTATCACCTGCAGGAGTCATTAACTGCTAGTGCGCAGCCTGGGTACCTGTGCAGCTGGCAAGCAGGGGCAGGACTTACTCCAACAGCAGTTCATTGTCTGTGTTCACTGGGGATGTGTAGGAAGCAGAGCATACCTCTGCTTTGGAACACATGCCTTCATTTCACAACTGGGGGATTCTCGAAAGGACTGCTCTAGCAGCAGTGTACAAAGAAATTCTTCTTTAAGTCCTACAAACTTCAAAATGAATCGTGGGAGGAGTGGGATACCCCTTCCTTTATAACTGCAAAATGCCACCCATGATTGGACAAAAGCAAACCTGCGCTCCCATCTCCCGAAACAAATTCCTGAAGCTACTTGCTAGCTACCACTTGTTGGGATCTCCGGAAGATCCAATTCCCCCCCCCCCCCCCCCCCTCCAGGTGCGGCCTCCCAGATATGAGTCAATAGTCTGTTAATGAGAACTATGGGGCGCTCTGACTTCCCTGCCCTGGGGGAGAAACTATCCAGAACCCTCCCACTTCCCCCCCCGCCCCCCCAAACCTGAAATTTTGTGGGGCATTCTCTGGCCTGGTAGATAGTCTTTCCAGGGCAGCGCATCTGTCCACCTCAATAGACCAACGGTCCATGCTAAGTTTTTCGGCAGATCCCCCAAGTGGCGGTTGTTTGCTGCTTCCCCGCACCCGATGCCACTGCCCAGAACCCTTTTTCATGTTTAGTGAACTCCACCCACCCCCCACAACCGACCATATTACCAGTAGTATCAATTTCAGATCACGTGGGACAGGGGCCCCCAGGAGATCCTCCCGATAAATTCCCCCCAGAAGCCTTGCAGGATGTTGCAGTCCCAGACCATGTGAAAGCCGATGCCCTCTGCTCTCTTACATCTGAGGCATACCCCATTTCCCCCACCCCCTCCTCCATAGAGCCATTGCAGATCTAGAGTGGTATGATTGGTGTAGTATCCTAAATTGGATCAACCGCAACTTGGCTTCAGTGCCTATCTCGCGGGGGAACATTAATGCCTCCAACCATTCTTCCGTTTCCAGTGGGCCCAGGTCTCTTTTCCATTTCAATTTTATCCCGGGCAGGTCGCGGGTTCCAAAGGAGTTGATAACTTGATAAATGTGGAGGTCACCTTGACTGGAATGTGGTCTGGGAGAATATTAGTCTCTAGGGGAGAGCAGTTGAGAATGTCGTTCAGAGAGTGGAATTGGGCCTTTATGGTGTGAGTTAGTTGCGTGTGTCTGTATCGGTCCATAGGTAGTAACCTGAACTTCCCCTTCAGGGTCTCAAAATCTACAGGATGCCCCTCTTGTATTATGTCCGCGAGGGTGGACATTCCCAGTCTCTCCCAATTTGTGAAGTGTCCCATTTTGTGAATTTCAGGAAGATGTTTTTTGTGCCACAGAGGTTGGGCTAGTGTCGGTCTCGCTTTCCACCCAATGTACTGATGGGTCTCACTCCAGACCCGGCGAATGTGCTGTGTCATCCTAGTCACTCCTGTCAACCTGCCATTGGCGTCATGCAGCATCTGAAGAGGAGTGAGTGGGTCTGTGTGGGAGCGCCCGGTTTTCATGTAGCCATTCATTGACCACTCCTGTTTGCGCAGCCCAATAATAGGTGCAGAGGTATGGCAATCCAGTGCCACCCTCCCACACCGATCGCTGTAATGTCTTAAGAGCGATTCTGGGCTGTTTCCCGCCGCATAACAGCCCTCGGATGATATCGTCTTTTGCTACAAAGGTAGTGTGGGGGACGGGGAGTGGGGCGTTCTGGAGAACATAGAAAAGTCTTGGGAGGGTCATCATTTTGAACAGTGCAGCCTTGCTTAGCAGTGACGGGGGTAGGGATTGCCAATGGGTTAGGGATTGCCAATGGGAACCCTATCATCGGTTGCAAATTGAGTTGGAGGTAGTAGTCCACTGTTGGGCTAATGCGAATACCTAAATATGAGAAACCCAGGAACAATGTGGAGTATGGACATTGCTCGGGAATTGCAGACTCCCCTCCCTGAAGTGGGAAGTAGACATTTTTTTTAATGAACATTTTTTGTTTTTTGTTCACTTGAAGCATGCTAAATAGTCAGCAAATAAGGAGACTGTCATCCCTTCCCCAAGGCCATCTGAATCCGGTCCAGTTCTTGTCTGTTCTAAGCCGGATGGCCAGTGTTTCGGTGGCCAAAAGGAACAGCAGGGGGTAAACGGGGCAGTCCTGTCTGGTCCCAATGGGAACCCCCTGGAGGAACTGCCATTCACCCTCACAACCGCCTCGGGAGTCGGAGAAGCTTAACCCAGGACATAAACTCATGCCGAAACCCCATTTGTCCCATAATTTCCCAAGGGCCTCCCACCCCACGGAATCAAACGCTTTTTCAAAGTCTACAGCCTGGAGTGCCAGCTGGTCGGAGATCGCGGGAGCACCATCGATGGCGAGCAGGTTCATGCCAGTAGATTTGCCGGGCATGAATCCGCATTGATCTGGGTGGACCAGGGAATCTATTGGCCAGGATTTTAGCCTCTGTTTCTGAGAGATATTGCCCTGTACGAGGTGCAATATTTGGGGGGCTTCCCAGGTTTGGGGATTACCACTATGCACGTCCTCCTAAGGTGCAAGGGGAGACTGCCCAGGTTCTTGCATTGCAGCAGCATGCAATGTATATGTCTCGTTAAGTCACCCCCTAGTCGTTTCCAGGTTTCTACAGGGAATCCGTTGGGCTCCGGAGTTTTCCTGGATTGGAGTTGCCCTAGGGCAGTTTGGACCTCCTCCTCGGTGATCACGGCCTCAAGATTCTCAGCTTGCTGATTGGAGAGACTAAGGAGTGTGAGGTGCCAGTTTTTGGGGGGGTGGTGGTGGTGGTGGTGGTGGGGGGGGGGGGGGAGAGAGGGAATAGTAGAGTTTCTCATAAAAGGTTGCAAATGCCTCTGCTATGTCCGGGTCGGCAGTTAGCAGTTTTCCTGGAACTCGAAAGAATATCTCGGACATGCCCCTTTTTTTGTCCACGTCTCCCTAGCCAAGACAGGGTTTTACCTGCCTTATCCCCCATTTCGTATATTTGACTGAGTCGACCATTGGGCTATTCGTGCATTGTCCAAGGTGATATTTCTCAGGGTCTCTTGTGCAGTAACTAAGGCCTCTTGTGAGGCCTCGGTCCCCAGTTCCAGGAGTTGTTCCTCCTTTCTGGCCACCTGCCTTTCTTCCTCTACAATCTCCTGGATGTGTTTACGGTGAGCTGACACCAAGGAGATGGCCTCCCCCTTAGGACTGTTTTGTGGGTCTCCCACAACGTAACTGGGGATGTCACTGTACCTTCGGTGAGTTCAAAGTATTCAGTGGACTTGTGTGAGATGCCTCTAGCGAGGAACACTGAAGATGGCAGACGGTGGGGTATATTTTGGGGGACTAAAACATAATCTATCCTTGAGACAGACCTGTGTGCGCCAGAGTAGAAGGAGAAACCAATGTCAGTGGCATGCAGTGCTTCCAAGTGTCCACCATCCCTGCGGCATCTACGAAGGTTTACAATTTAGTAGGGGTACTTCGTTTTCTGATGCCGCTATGTGACCTATCCCTTTCAAGCTCCATTATCTCATTAAAGCCTCCCCCCCCCACTCCTTACTATCTTTCTTTCCTACAGCTCATCCTTGCTGCCATGTGACCATGTATTGTGAACCGCAAACCTCTAAAAAAAAAAAACCTTCAACACCCAGGCGCGGGCATTGCCTCCCCCTGAAACCACACCACCCCCCGTCCCTGAGACCGGGTTGGGTCAGTTACGGAATCCAGGCATTCTATAACACCTTTTTATAGCATTCCTATGTGTTCACCAGCCCAACCCCACTAACTCCCCCCCTCCCCTCAACCCGAAGTACCTGTTGCCCGAACATGTTCGGGATAGCCCGTGTGGCCATCTCACTCCCCGCCAGGGCGATGCACAATGCAGGGGGGTTCCACGATCCAACCCTAACCAAGGGAGCCCCTACTCAGGGGCTGGCAGGCCCATATTGGGCCCTTCCTCCATGTGCTTCGGGGATCCACCTTGTTTGTCGTCACTGAGCGGCTTTGGGGGTCGGCGCGTGAGACAGGTTTGCCAGATCGCCTTCCCGCCAAGGCACTCGATCTGTTTCTTTCGGGCGTGGCTCGGAGAGAACATGTGTCTCGAGCCAGTGCCATACCTTGCTTGGGTTCTGGAAAACATGGACCTTGTTGTGATGGAGCTTGTTGGTGCCCAGAAAGATAAGCGTATTTGATCCCCCAAGGATAAAAGTTTCTTCTTTATCTAGTCAAAGGATTGGCACGACTTTTGCACCTCTCGTGAAATTTGGGAAAACCCCTATGCGGTTGACATTGTATGTGATCAGGCACATCACCCTGGCCATGAGAAGAAGGGTGTCCCGGTCCCTATAATTCAAAAGTCGGGCTATTACAGTTTGTGGTGGGGCGCCAGGTATTGGACTCCCAGTAGGGACTCTATGCGCCTGTTCTATGGAGAAAAAGTTAGACAGCTTCAGTGTCATAAGGTCTGCAAACCAGCCCTCCAAGGAAAGCTCCATGGACGAGCCCTCTTCCTTCTCTGGGAGTCCAAGTATGCGCAGATTGTTTTCGACAAGACCTTCCTCCACTGTCTTCTGCACGAGCTTCCAAGGTAGCGAGGGTCCATGTCATTGCCTCCAGGCGTTCCTCCATCTTCTTAATTGCATTCTCTCCGTCCAATAGCCGTTGTTCAGTGTCATCCACCCTGGAGGTCGGGTTTCGCAGGTCCTGCCGTAGAAAGGAGACCTCAGAGGCCAACCCATCAATTTTTGTCTCCACTCACGCCCTGGATTCCCAGATGGCAGCCATAATGTCGGTCAGCGAGGGAGCTGGATCAGCACATCCACTTGCCCCGTTGTACGTTACTGTGTCACCTGCTGTGGGGGGCTTTGTTGGGTTGCTGGTTGTGTATCTGTCCATCTTGTGCTGCGCTGACGCCATGATCTCGGTGACCGTGGCAATCAATAACAGAATGTTCCCCCACTTGTACACCTGTGGTGCAACTGCTGAGAATGTGGGCTGGTCAACGGCTAAGTTCTCGACTGCAGGGGCCCCAAGGTGGTCCTTTGCTCTAGATGTGGAGAGGGCCAGTGTCAGTTGGGGCTGTGGGTATTGAGATGCTTACATTGCCCTTACTGTGAGGTAGCAGCCTCTATAACGCTTTATGGGCACACGGGGAATATTGTCCGCTTTGAGCCCTTTGCTGCAGTTTGTTCTTTTGGGTGTGCCCACTACCGTAGGCTCCGTCGTGCCTGTACCGTTACAGTGGAGCCTCTGTATCCTACTTCTCCCCCAGGTGGAAGAGTCTGGCTATACACCCCGGGTGTTGCGGGATTTGCAAGCGGGTCCAGGTTTTACCAGGATCTTCTGCAGTGCTGCATCAGGGTTGTCCCTTCATGAGTTGCTGGTTTCGGGTCTGCTGCCTCTCGATCTGTGTGGGCGGTCTACCCGGTCCCTCCTGGGTCAGTGGCTGGGGTGGCAATGTTGTCGGAGCAGTGTCTCTGGGCCTGATGGTGTGCTTCTTGGCCCTGGGCAACCGCCAGAACTTAACTGTGAGGTTGTGGTGTTTTTGGGCTCTGCGAATGTGTCGGCCAGTCCCCGCCGCTGACTCTACGACGCGCCTGTGTACCGCGGGGCATGCACCGGTTCCCGTTTTCTCTCCTGCGGCCCACTTCGGGCTTCGTGGGGACCTGAAAACTGCTCAGATTTTGGAAATATCTGCAGGGGAGGTTCCTACCACTGTCGACCGTAGGAAACTTGCGGGTTGGATCTCTAACCCCAGGATATTTGCAGAATAAGAGCAGTCCGGGCAGAGCAGCAAATTCTTACGTCTGCGTCCGTTGGCTGCTCAACAGCTCCCCCCCATAGCCAAACTTCTTGACGGAGCTGCCTACTCCCAGCTTTACTTAACTAAATCCAACTTCCTCCTCAAGCCTCCCAGTCAGGCTTAAGACCCCCCCTGAGGAACTGAATCGTCCCTATTCTCCACCTGGGAGGACCTCAAAAGAACCGCAGACTCAGACGGCTGTGATGCACTTATCCTCCTTGACCTCTCGGTGTCCTTTGACACTATCGACCACTGCATCCTCACGGACCGACTCCTCTCGCTCTGCATTTGGGACACAGCATTAAGGTGCATTGCCGCCTTCCTTGCTAACCGATCACAAATCACTCTGCTTCCTCTCTTCTCTTAGACTTCTTCCATCCCGATCTCGCCTCTTGCCTCTCAGAAATGGACCCCTGGATGGCGGCTAACCACCACCTCAACCTAAATAATGATCTGCTGGAAATGTACCCCCACATATTTTTTGATTGGCCTTCCATGGCCCTCCTCCTGCCGTTTCCAACTCGGTGAAGAAACTGGGAGGCACCGTGGATGTGACACTTTCCCACCACATCTGCTCTGTCTAAATCATGCTTCTCTACACCTCTGCTTTCTCAGACTAATCGTCCCTTGTCTCTGTTAACCTCAAATATCAGTGGAGTAACTTTGCTGAAAAAATTGGGGCGGGGGGTGACATCTAAAGGAAAAGGGGGTCCCTGGCAAATGAGGGGGATGAAATGGTGTGTCATGAAGGGTGGAGGGGTTTAGGTGCCAGGGGAGACAACACCTTTGTTACCCCACCCTAAAATGTCACCCATGGGCAGAGTGAGTTACAGCAATCGTGACTATATTGATCTCCTGTCTAGACTACGCAAACTCTCTTTACCTGGGTGCCCCTGGATATCAACACAGAAGGCTCCAATGGGTCCAAAACACTGCAGCTAGGCTCCTCTTATCCCATGTCCCCAGAGAGCACATCACGCCCACCCTCTGCGTCCTCCACTGGCTATCTGTTTGGTGACCATCTACTTTGAAAGCCATCTGTATCAGCCACCGTGCCCTGCACAATACGACCACAGAATACCTTCAACCCAAGCTCACCCCTTATACCCACTAGAAACCTGCGATCAGGGACCACACTCCCCCCTTGTCATCCCTCCCTTCAAATTGACCGAATAGGGGGATCTTCATTCTCTGTCCAAGATCCCACAATCTGGAACACAATTCCCCTCAACATCCGTCACATAGAGGATCACCTTGCCTACTGAAAGGTCCTCAAGACCCAGCTCCACCCCTAAAACCCCACTCTGCCCACCTCCTCCCGCTTCCTGGTAAACCCTTTCTGCATCTCAGGTTATTTGACCCGTTGTTAGATGGGCAGATGCAGCGTAACTCCACCAGACTGAAGGACAGAATCCACACCACGTCCACGAAACCAGACAGGACACACAGGCCCATGCCGATTGAAGGTAGCCGCAGGCACGGCCATCCACCCACGCACATTTGCTATCAAATGTTCGTTTGTATGCAGTACCCTCTGCGACCACTACACACAACTCTGACTACAGGTATAGGCAACCCAACCTTTGTTATAAGCTTGTACTACACGTTTTAGGTAGCATGTTGCACAGCCTGGCTTATCTCAAGATGGGTAAATGTGAACTGTAGTGGAGGTAAACCAAGATTCACAGTTACAGGTATTCAAATAAACTCTTAACACTCAAGGTTTCTTGCAATAATAATTAATTTAATTTATTTATCAGTCAGGTAGAAAGCCTTCTTTAGAAGGGAGAAATATAATAGTAACACACAAATACACTTCAATACTGTACACTCTTTCTAAATCAGTAAAGACCCTTTTGGGATGGCCCACAGACACAACCTACACCCACAGGTGACTTCAATAACAAGTGTGATGGGGACATTAATATTTTACTGTTGGCATTTAGAATACTTTTAGTAGTTGGTTAAAGGCAAAGGTTATTAGAACACCAAAGACCACAAATATTAAGCAGGCAAATACTTTGGGATCCTCCAAGAAGAGTCATACAATTCAATAGACTAAGCCAAAGTCAATGGGCAAAAGTCTTGTATAGGATTAAGCACTTCTGGTAAGTAAATGGAAAAGTCTTTGCACAAGTTCTTAGGAGTCTTTGATGAACAGAAGAATCAAATGTAGGACCACAAGCTGATTAGACTTGTAAGTTGTAGAAGTTTCAAGCAATTCTACAGTAAGAGGTAAGTTATCTTCGACTTGTTTTACAGGACCTTGGAAATGAAGAAAAGATGCAGCTGATGACTTCTGTTCCTGTACAGATCTCACTGTTCATGGGCCTCAGTCGTGGGGACAGGCGGGAGGACGTTGGGGTCTCCTGCAATTCACTGGGACGGTCAAACTTGCAACCGGTAAACTTCACTTTCAGTGGTTGTTCTGTGTTTCAGCTCCTCGTGTCTACCGCGAATAGCAACAAGTGGTTCCTGGCTGTTGAGATTGACTTTCCTTGCTTCTGGGGTCCCACACTCTGAGGGGGCTCAGCCCTGGTCAGTTCTGCTTCTTGGGAGTCCGGTGGATCTTCCAGAAGCTCTAGCCCAGTTTAAAAGCAATGCACAAAATCTGGTGTTCCGCTCCCTGGCTCTACAGTTTCCAGCAGCAACCCTGTGAAAATTCGTGGAAATTCAACCAGCTACGAGATGGATGTCCAGGTGGCTTACTTTGGAGTTGATTGGTCCCACCAACTCTAAGAAAGAAGTCGTCCTTGCAGGGGTTTCTCTGTCGATACGAACTTGGCGGTTTGGCACTGCAGCAGGGCTTCACCGAACAAACCAACGGTCCAGGAGTTGCAGCAAGCGTCCTCTTCAAGCTCTTCTTCGGTTCCTTCGTCCAGTGGTCGACTGCCTTCCAAGCCAAAGGACTTTTATTCAGTTCTCTCCCATTCATTCCAGCCTAGCTGTCACTCGCCTAGCGTGGTGGCTGTCCTTGCCAGACAGTCAGCCGTCCAATAACCACAGAGTGCATTTGGGTCTCCTAATAGACTAAGCACAGGGCGTTTCAGGCACCTGCCTACCCCGGACACTCTGGGGCCAGAGGCAGGCTTCACTCCTGAATCCCACCAAAGGCAAAATGAACAAAGAGACCAAACCTGGTTTGGCGCGCAGAGAAAATCTCAAGAAGTACCTGCCCCAGGGGAACAAGCACTGGCCTTCGGCCAACAGGTCACCCTTTTCCCCAATCTGGCTCCATGGAAACTATGCTCCCTTGCCACGCTTCAACCCCTTAGACACACCAGGTCAGCGTCCTGGCGTCCTGTTATCCTCCGGATCCTCTGGGCTCCTCCAGCTGCAGCCTCCTGTTCCCTGGCTTGCACAATCCATCCAGCAACCACAGCTTGCTCATTTATTCTTGCAGAACTCCCTTTTATATACCTTCACTGAGGGCCAGTTGGGGTCAGATGTGTATGGTTAGTTTAACATTTGTGTCCCTCCCTCCCTCTATTAAGGGGACATATTGGTGGTAGAATGTAGGCCTCTCCAGCTACCTTTTTCACAGTACTTTTCACACGGTTAATCTCTCCAACTCCCAGTTTCCTCTTCCCCATCCCAGTACATATTGGGGTGGGGGAGGTGAGACTGAAAATACCCCATAAAGGCTTAGGGAGAGTGTGCTGATGTACAATTGGGAAGGGGGGAATACAATGTCTCACCTTTAGGCATTCTCCTCCCAATCCCCTGTGACCCTGCACTCAATCTTCCCTTGCTTGTCCACCACCAGGGTCGAGCTCCAAAAATGATGGCCCTCCCCTGCAACCTGAATGGAAGATCCTGTGGAGTCAGTAAGAGAGTACTTTCAGGTATCTCACATCGTTCACCTGCTTTCTGCCATCTGAAAACCTGTTTTGATGTCAAATAAAACAAAGTGGATTTTGCATGAGAGCCATGACCACTGTGTTCCAAGGCCACTTATATTGCGATTGATGAATTACCCATGTATTTATGTTAATGTGCATGTTTTACATTTGTTGGATTTAATACTTACTTTATCTGCGCACGCAAATTAATATGGATCAGTTCTGAGCAAAAAGTAACACTAAAAGTAACGTATCCCATTCACAATTAACTACGCTAGATGCATATGAAATTGCACTCAGTGCACCACACCCCCTGTCCTCAATATGGTGCATGCAACCTGAACCCTTAGTAATGATGGTGACCCTTCCTGACCCATTCCCCCCTAACCCCCCCCCCCCCCAACATTGTCCTTCAGGCTGTCAGTATGGGGAAACATTGTTTCCCTTAGCCTTGTTACTTTAGGTGTGCTGAAGGGACAAACTGGCCGCAGCAGTTACTTTTTCCTATTTTTGTTGTGTAATTTACTTTACCCGTACTGCGTTTACAGTGTTGGTCTACCGACTGTGGCTAGTGTCCAAACATGGCTGTGCCACATGTTTTTTTGCTTTTTCTTTGGCCATCTTGTCTTTACACTTTTTCCTGGCGTGGTATGAATGTGTTTTGCCACCAGTGGTCCTGATTGTACAACTGCTGGTGTGTGTGGGGGGGAGGGCAGATTTTTCGTAGGCTAGTGGGAGTTTAAGCTCTTACCTGGATTTTTGGATAAGAGGTGGACCCCTGCGCCCACTCTAGAGAGATCCTGAAAGAAACCGATAGAACCAAGAATCCTGTCCAGCTGCGAGACTTGCAAGGAGACATGAGACCCGTTGGAGGAAGGCCTGGCAACCAACTAGCCCTGTCTTGTGGAAGGTCTCCAGCAGTCCTGCGAAGCAACTGCAACACTTGAGTGGCAGCAACAGCCATTCTCGAAGAAGAGCCTTTGGAAGTGCCTGTGGACCACCCAGTGGCTGACCAGCTCAAAGTTTGGGCTACCGTGCTGCAGATGTTGCTGTTCAGAGTTGAGGCCTGGAACTTAGGAGGGCTTGACAGGGCGGTAGTGTGTGAATCCTTGGCTTGTGGTGTAAGACTTACTCTGCGAGATTTTGTGGTCCTAGCATCAAGGGGACTTGAGATGGGAGGTGTAGTCTGACCGCAGAAGTGAATCCCCTTGTGTCACCGTGCATCGGTGGCCATTGTCCAACTGCTTCCTGTGTCCATATCCGTCCTTGGAGGGGCCCTGTGTAGAGTTGTTTTGCATTTTCCAGCTTTAAGACGTTGCACCAGCATTTTTCGCCGACTGGAGAAGTGCTAGAATCTGCAACCTTTGGGATCAAGGGCTCAAGCTGACAGCAGGAAAAGCGACCTCAGACCCTTTGCAGCAGACCGGCAAGTCCTACGACGAACTGGCATACAGGGGAGAGTTGTAACGATACTTACCTGAACCCCTAACTGAAAGTTTTGATAACTTTTATAAACGTTTGAAATGGGTTGACTTTGCCAATGCTTCTTCACGTAAGCACTCCGAAAATTGGGGACACGTTTGTTAAAACAAATTGTCCTCTATCACTTGGAACTGTTCATTGGACCCCATAGACCCCACCTTCAATTTTACAGCCTCGCAAAACTGTACTTTTGGGCACAACGTCCCATACATTTTAGGGATGGACTTCTGAAGCTAGTATTAGATCTCAGTGGACCTCTGGTGCTTATACTTATCTTTACCTTAATTTACAAGGGTTTTATATGCATTTTGCCCTACTCCAGTGATATATTCTTAGTGTTGCTTGATATTACCTGTTAGTAGTCATGTTGCTCAGTATTACGTGGCTATAAATGCATATTTTTATAACTGATTATTCCAGTGTAATCCCTGACTTTGCAGTTTGTGCGCTCATTGGGTGGCCCCCTTATCCTAGGTCGCTCGCCTTGCGACCTTCAACTGGTTTGGATACAGTTCCCAGAGTTGTCCCTGTCACAATACTAGTGTTGGCCTTCTATAAATCTGTCCACCAGGCCAGATTGTAGAAAATCGGTCCTAACAGCAATTTAGTTGAGCATTGTTTTTTTAAAAAAAACATTTTTTTACTACAGGCTCAACTTTCTCTTTGTGGGCTTTAAACCAGAATGTTTCAGCTTCTGTAAGAATCATAAATGTCTATCAGTTATTAATGAATTGAAGGCTATTTAACTTTGTATTATAATTATACGCTGTATGTTTTTATACTCTGTATGGGCTTTTGCACAAAATAAACCTGTACTGGACATGTTTGAAGAGTAGAGTCTGCCTGACCCTTTCTTTTGGAGGACTGCCACCAAGTCTGTTTATGCCTTTTGGTGGTGCAAGTTGTTTGCTTGGTGGAGTGTGAGCTCTTGAGCTGTCTGACTTTTTGAGGGCGAGGGGGTTGACTTTTGTGCATCAAAGCACTGTGAAAGGGTACCTGAGAGACCCTTGGTTTTTAAAAGGACTACTAATATGGCTAGTTTATCACTGCCCTCTCTGTTGAGCACAATGTCACTGGGCCTAGTAAGATACTTTCTTTTGTCCTCCCTTGCATCATCATGCTCTGAAAAACGTGTGTATGAGCATGATACAAATAAAATATCAATATTTCCACAATGGCACCTTATTTTTCTACTCTGAATTTGAACCTTGTTTTGAGTTTCCTCATAGGGGCTCTTTGAGAGTTTGCACTTCTGTTCTTTGTGGGTTTCTGTTTGTCATGGTTGACGTCTGTTAGACGGGCAAGCAACTCACATTGTCCTTTCGAAGCCGAAGGTTACCCTGAGGGTGTGACCGACCTTTCAGCACGAGGTTGTTCCTCTGGCTCATTAAAGACAGGGAGTTTTCAATGTCTGGAACCCTGCTCTGCCCCTCAGCAGAGGGACATCAGAAAGGATGACTTTCTCCATGATGCAGCTCGTGCAGGAAAAGTCGTTACCCAAATGATCCTGTCCAAGTGGTTCATCCTCTGCATTTCACAATGATATGGTGGGTTATTTATAACGTGTGTTAGGGAAAAATGTCAGTTTAGTGCTAAATTACTCCCACCTTAGAGCCCTCCAGCTCTTTTGGTGAACTTTGGGACTTTGTACTTCTAATTTGATGTTTTCTGTGTTTCTTTTTAACTTGGAGACTGACAAACTCCATAGGCATCATCTTTACATTGAGATGCACACCACCTTCAGTGCAGTGGCACAGGGAAGTCTTAGATTTCCCAAAGGTTTAAATACCTTCTCTTGGTGAAACTGTTTCCAAGAGCAGTGAAGTGAGATTGACTTTACTTACATTTTGTGCTGGGTCTAGAAAGTTACACACTCGGCTATATGTTTGATAAACAACCAATGGAGAGCTTTATCACCCTTAACTGACTTTTTTCCACCCCAGGCAGTACATTTGTCACATAGTGACATGTTTTCTCGTTCCCAGCATAGAATGCCTATGAAAAAAAATAAAGCTCTTTCAAGTAAAGGAAGAGGCAAAAGACCTTGATTGAACCGATAAGATAGAAAATTCTGTCAAACATGACCAGAAAATACTGCTTCAGCAGAGGAGCATCAAAGCATCCTCTGCACAGAGCTTGGGAAAAAGTACTGAGCTCCTGTCCTGCATGAGAGCTGGCACTCTGTGACCTTAAAAGCACAGTGTCTCTTTACCTGTACATGTTAAAGCTGCTTATCTGTCAGTTCTCATTTTTGTTTTCTTCATAAATGTAAGGAGAAGCCCAGCTTGTGAAGGGAGTGGCAGGTGAGGCTGAGATGCTCCAAGGCCTGTTCGGGAGAACGCGCTGTGGTGTAGTTCAATTTAGTGTGCCTAATTACCTCACTGTGTCAAAGTTGAATGCAGAAAGTGTACCTAATAGCGCAACTGTGGTTGCGCTATTTCAATTTAGAGTGTGTACCTAATAGCATAACTGTAGTCCCGCTCAATTTAGAGAGTATACCTAATAGCGTAATCAACGCCTAGTTCAATTTAGAAAGTGTGCTTAGTAGCATAACTGTGGTCTAGTTCAATAATTGATCTAGTTCAATTAGAGAGTGTCTAATAACCGTATTGTGTCAAAGTTGGATTTAGAATTTCCCCAGTAGCGTAAATGTAGTCTAGTTCAATTCAGAGAGTGTACCTAATAACATAACTGTGATCCAGTTCAATTTAGAATGTGTGAATAACCTTCCCCCAGAATAACCCAACCCAACCCTATTTTATAGTTCAACTTAATACCCTGGTACCTAATAGCACAACTGTGGTCCAATTCGATTTAGAATGTGTGAATAAAATGTGAATAATCCAACCCTATGATATAAGTAAACCTAGAAAGTATGAATAATATCTTCCTATGTTTCAGTTGAACTTAGGAACTGTCCATAACTGTGGTATAGTGAATGATATCCTGCAGTGGTTTATGCTGGACCTAGAACTATCACTAACCGTACTACAGGTAAACATAGAAAGTGTGAACAACTAACATCCGGTGGTATAGCTGAACTTGGAATGTGTGTACAAAATCATCCTATTCCAACTGTAACACAGTTCAAACTTAACCACGCCATGAGTCCACCCAACCCACCAATGTCCGTCGACACTCGCGCCTGCCTCCTTTTCCCCCTCACCCGACTTCCCACCCACACCCCAAACCATCCCGCCCCCCCCACCGCACCCTCAGACCACTCCCCAGACAGTAGAACCAACCCACTCACCACCACGTTCACAGCCCACTGAACCCGCAAGCCAGAAGACCCATCCCATCCAACTCCTCCCCGCCCCATCCCCTATCCAAACACCAAGCCAGAGGAGCTCGATGGCGAGCCAACCACCCTAAAACCTCTGTTCCTCCCATCCCCGACGCCCACCCTCCCAATATCATCATGCCCGCTCCCCAGGCCCTGCCAACCACCGGCCCACCCAGCCTCCCAGGCACACCCAGCCCCGCAACCACCTCCCCCTCCCCCTCATCAATCCCCCAACATCCTCCTCCGACCCCACGCTTTTCCCCTCCCTAAACTGCACGTCTCGCCCTGGCAAGAACAGTAGCCACATCCCTCTCAACCTCGGCCCCGCCCCCACCCTCTCTCACACACCAACCACAACAAAAGCCATGAAGAGAAAACGTACCTGATCTCCCTCGCTCGCTCAGTACTCCTCACAACTCGTGTCAAGGCCGACCACCTCAATCTCCCACTCTCGATTATCACTACCCTCCCCCTACCTGAAACCTCTCTCCCTTGAATTCTCACCAACCACAACTGAAACGCCTAACCCCCTACAACCCAACCTTCCAAGTCAGCCAACCCAAAGCCAACCAACCCCACACACCTGTCCAACACCCACCACCTCAACCGCCCGCCTACTCTTCCCACCGACCACCCCCTTCTCTCCCACCCCAGCTTCCTCTTCCCCTCACCCGCCTCCCCTCCCATCCTCCACCTCTACAACCCCCACATCCTCCAGTATCCTCCAGTACAGTAAGATGCATCTTTTTCAATGCCCGATCTGTAGCAAAAAACAGACACAGCATCTATGACCTCCTTGCCTCTGACAAACCCGACCTAGTCTTTATCACGGAAACCTGGTTCTCCAACGACTTCGCCCCATCGCCAATGAAGGCCCCCCCCCCTGAATATCTCTCATCCCAGTAAACCGACCCTCTAGAGGAGGACTACTAACTATCGCCTTCAAGTCCCACTTCTCCACCTCAATCTACGACAGCCAGTCAACCATCCCTTCCTGCGTATCGCTTCTCGTAAAACTATCCCTCTCCCCTTCGTTCTTCCACAGCTTCCTAATCATCTACAGACCTCCTGGCTACGACAGACAATTCTTCAAACAACCTCTGCGACTCGATAGCCACCATCCATTCAAACCATCCCACCCTCACCCTTCTAGGAGATTTCAATATCTGGCTTGACCTCCCCGCCAACCCTATGACCCACTCTCTGGTCGACTGCCTAGACGCGATTAACCTCCATACCCACATAAACGGACCAACTCACTATAAAGGACACACCCTTGATGCCACCTTCAGCTCCCACGACCGATACATCTAAACCCCTCCACCCCTATCATCTGGTCCGATCAATTCATTCTATCTTTCACCATTTGCTCTACCGCCACCCTCCCCATACCCCAACCAGAACCACCAAATCTGCGCAAATGCTGGAAAAAACAAAAAATCCTTCCCGACCTAGCTGACATGCTCCTTCAGTCTCCTCCCCCTACCTGCCCACGCAATGAACACTTAACCTCTGAATTCTTTGACTCATGGATCAATACCTCATTAATCCCGCTCACCCCCACTTGCAGATCTTCGCTCGCCATGGCCCCTTTCCAAGATGGCTTACACCAGAACTGAAGACCGCAAAACAACTATATAAATCCCTCGAATGCAAATGGCGGAAAGACAACCACCCTGAGCAGATCCACCTTGGCACGTCGCCATCGCCACTACACAGCCGTCGGGAAAGCAAAAAAAGCACATTACAACTCTTGAATCCTGAACTGTGAAAAACCCAGCAAAGAACTTAACAAAATCATCTCTGAAATCACCAAACCATCATGTACCACCACCCAATCGAGCCCCTCTCAAACACTGTGCGACTCAATCTCTCTCCACTTCTACACCACTGCTCTCGAAAGAACAAATTCCCTCATCAACAAACTGGCCCTCTTGCACCCACCACACAATCCACCCACCCCAAAGCCTGCAACTACAACCCACCCGATTTTCGACTCCTTCACACCAATAGCAACTGACCAATTTCTCAAACTTCTCTCCGCCCGCAAACCATTAGGCTCTACCCTAGACCCCTGCCCAGCCTCAAGCCTCAAAGAAATATTTGCATCTACTGCACAGGAGAACACGCAAGAAAACGAATCATAAACGACTCCCTATCCTCAGGAATTTTTCCCGACATGCTCAAAACTGCTCATGTCAAGCCTCTTCAAAAAAAAAAAAAACCTTCCCTTGACCCACACGACCCAAAAAACGACTGCCCCATCTCAAACACCAGGTTCCTTGCTAAACTCATCGACTGAACCGCTTACTCCCAACTAAATGCCTTTGTCGAAGCCAATAATCTTCTAGACCCAGCCCAATCAGGTTTCAGACCCCGACACAGAACCAAAACCACCCTAACCTCAATCTGGGATTGCCTTAAAAACACTGCAGACTGCGGGATGCGCTGCACTAATCCTTCTTGACCTATCCGCCGCCTTTGACGCAATCAACCACTCAATCCTCCTCGACCGCCTCCACTTCCTAGGAATCTGTGGAAACGCTTTCAAGTAGATAGCATCCTTCCTCAACAATAGGAACCAAATAACCCTACTCTCCTCCTTCACTTCTGCCGCCCGACCAGTCTATACCGAGTTCCACAAGGAGCGTGCCTATCAGCCCTCCTGTTCAACCTCTGTTCAACCCTCCCACGAATAATCCGCTCGCACAATATTATGTGCTACAACTACGCCACGACACCCAACTAATCCTAAAACTCCTTAACTCAAAACCCAGCTCCCAACCCGACCTCTCTGCCTGCCTCCTTGACCTTGATCACTGGATGACCAAAAACCACCTCCTTTTTGCCACATGCCTCCAAAACTGGAGGCATGTGGCAACACAGAACTTCTTCCACACCCTCTACCCTGGCCATCTGCCATGGGCAATTCCCCGACAACCTCAGTAAAAAAACCTTGGATGCACTCTCGACTCTGACCTAACCCTCTCTCTCCAAGTCCTGCCACTACCACCTGAAAATTCTTAGGTGCATTTTTCCATACCTCTGCTTTCCCAACCGACTCACTGCGGTCCAATCAACTGTAATGTCAAGACTAGACTATGCTAACTCCCTCTACCTCGGGGTCCATGCGTACCACCTGACTAAACTACAAAGAGCACAAAATGGCGCAGCCAAACTGCTACTAGCCCTTGGACCTAGAGATCACACCTCCCTAAGCTCTCAAAACCCTGCACTGGCTCCCGGTAGGCCGAAGGGTGACTTTCATCTTGCACCGAGCAATGAACAAAACCGGACCTCAATATCTTCAGGACAAACTAAGACTCTACCATCCACCACGCACTCTAAGATCAAGCTCTGCCCACCACCTAGTGATACCAAAAACCAACTAGGTTAGGTGGATCATCTTTCTCAGCCCTGGCCCCACTCTGTGAAACTCACTTCCACCCCACATCCGACTCACCGAAGACATGTCTTTCCGCAAATTACTGAAAACATGGCTCTTCCCCTTGAAATCTACTCTTGCTACAAACAGTATAAACGGCGACAATAACCCACGATTGTTGAATCAAAAATAACAATCCAGCATCGAGATAAATGATAAGCTAAAACTGCCAGTGTAAATTAAAAAGAATGAGGTGGATGAAACGAATAAAACTGATACAATGGGTGAAATGGATGCAGTGGATGAAACGGATGAAATGAATCGGATGCAGTAAGTGTTAACGGAGGGAGTGGATGGAACAGGATGGAATGGATGCAGTAGGCAGTTCAGATGGAGTTGATGAAACAAATGGGATGGAGGGAACAGATGGAATGGATCGATCTAATCGAGTAGATGGAACAGATGAAGTGGTGGCAACAGGTAGAGTGGTGGCAACAGATGGAGTTAAACGAAAAATTGGAACGATAGAACAGATAGAACAGATGGAGCAGATGGAACGAATGGAGCAGGCTGGAGTGGATGGAACAGATGTAGTAGACGGAGCAGATGGATCAGGTGAAGTGGATAAAAAAGATGGAGTGAATGGAACGGATAGAACAGATGAAATGAATAGAGTGGATGGATCGCAAGGAGTGGATGGATCGGCCTTACTGAAAACCGCCATGCTTACTCCTACACACCACCACGCAACTAGAACACAGCGATACTATGACACATTCGGTATTGCTGTTCTCATACTAACACCCGCCACTTACTCCTCATCAGCCTAATTAAACACAGCTAGCTGAGCACACACTGTTAGCCTAAGCGTCTCCTCAGGCCTAACGCAGCCAGAAATCAGTCTAGGTGTTAGCCCTCCAGAATTAACACACATTCCTGACCTCCTAACCACCACACCTACCACTAAGAAGCAGCTATCATGCAAGTGCCACACCAGCTGCTCACATATCCGGTGCACACACGCACCTTATGTCTCTCTCTCTACTGACATGAACTACGGTTCCCGAGGGCGTTCAACCTACCAACGCTTTGAGATCATACCAGTGATGCATAAGGCGCTATATAAATGCAAAATAACATAGCATAACACTATCTTACCATAGGGTGCTGGAGGGGTTACTTAGTATACCCTTTGCCTAGTTTCTCATGTAACATTTTTGTTACCCTTTCTACAATTAATGGCTGGTGGCAGTGGTTTACTTTTTCCTACCAGTGTGGTTCTACTGCGGGTTGCAATTGCAGCTGCAGTAAAACACTCATAGGTGCCCATTTTATGAAAATGGCACGGTCTTCTATTCACCATTTCTTGTTGGAAAGGTCCTTCTTGAGACTTACTCTGTGTGCCAAACCAGGTTTGGTCCCTTTGTTTTTTTTGTCTTTGGCGGGATTCACGAGTGAAACCTGCCTCTGGCTCCAGTATGTCTGGCAGGGGCAGGAAGTGAGGGAGGGGCCTGAAACTCCCTTTGCTTAATCCCCTTGGTTACAGGAATGCACCCAAAGGTGATTGTCCGGCAAGGACAGCCACCCTGCTGTGTGATTGACATCTAGGCTGGAATGAATAGGAGAAACCTGCATAAAAGGCTTGGCTTTTTGGCTTGGAAGGCACGCGACCACTGGACGAAGGAATCTGAAGAAGAACTTGGAAGAGACGCCTGCTGCAACTCATGGACAGTTGGTTTGCCTGGTGTAGCCCTGCTGCTATGCTGAAGCTCTGAATTCGCCTTGACTATAAAAGCACTGCAAGGACAACTACTCCCTTTGAGTTAGTGGGACCAATCGACTCCAAAGTAAGCCCGTCTGGACATCTCTCGAAGCTGGTTGTATTTCCACTGCTGCTGGAACCGAAGTGGCAGGGAACACCAGATTGTGTGCGTTCCTTTTAAGTCGGACTCGAGCGCTAGGAAGATCCTCTGGACTTCCTGATGCAGGACTGACCAAGCCTGAGCCACCTCAACAGAGTGGTGGACCCCAGAAGCAAGGACAGTCTGAAGCGGTATCCGAGAACCGCAATGTTACTATTTGCTGTTAGACGCGAGGAGCTGAATCACTGAAGAACCGCTGAATTGACGTTTGCCCATTGCTGCAGCTGACCTTCCCATTGCAGAGCAGGAGTCTCCAGACGTCCTCCCTCTTGTCCCCATGACTGAGGCTCAGGAACAGGATCTGCAAGAGCTGTATAGGAACAGAAGTCGGCTGCAACCCTTACTTCTAACCAGAGGTACTGTAAAGTGTAAGAATGTATCTCTTGTTGTGTAGCCTTACTTGCACTCAGTTGAGATCTGCCTTGGTTACCTGGCCGAGTTGCTAAAGCTTTGCACCGCACAAGCCTACCAGCTTGCGGCCCTTCTGTATTTTCTACAAACATTTCTAAAAAACATTGTGCAAGACTTTTTTACTTACCTGCAAAGATGATCTTCAGCTCCCTTTGACACTATGCAGTTCACATTGGATGTCCTATCTCCCTGTGAGACTCCTCTTTACCTCTGACTTTGTGCTTTGGCCTTTCTCCCAGGAAAGGGTTAATTTACTCTGCATTGGAAGTTTTTTTTTAAAGTTATCAGTTTGTGAATTATTTGTTAAGCATTGTTCTATTCCTCTATGCTATCTTTTGCACCAAACTCAGTATTGCTCTAAATGTACCAGTGATTAATCAATGTCCACAGTGTCCTAGCTATTCAAGTCAACTGTGGGTGTAGGAAGTGTTTGTGTGCCATCCCCAATGGGTATCATCTGATTTAGAGAAACTAAGAGTGTGTTTTGAAATATATTTGTTACATGTTTTGCTCCCTTTCTGAAGGCTTGTACAACTGACTGTGAAATAAATTAATAATTGTTTTATCAATAAACCTTGAGTAGAAGTGTTTATTTGGATAATTGTATTGTGAAACTGTCTCACAACCTCACTGCTCACGTTGACCCCTCTTGAGATGAGCCTTGCTGCACAGCCGCACTAACAACCTGTGTAATTCAGACTTGTACCAAAGGTTGGGTCTCTATTGCCAGGCAGTCAAGGTTATTGTAGTGCACCCAAAGGGTACTGCATACGATCTTGCCTAACAACGCGCTTGCTACCCAGAGGTAATAGGGATAGAGCCTGAAAATTAAGCTTAATTTTCGGGCTCTATCGTGACTTTTTCTGCCAATTTGTTTTTTCCTTACTTTTAATTGAAAGTAAAGTTACTTGAAAATTGAATTGCATTAAATGAACTTTCTTAAATCTAATATTCCTAAGAGCCAAACAAAATTGATTCTCACAAATAAGTGCAGATTTTTGTAAGCATATCACAGCCTCCGTGGGCTTAACAGGCGTTTATTCTTTACTCTCCTGCATAGGAGCTCCAGTCTGGGAATCCTTCCTGGTTTCATTGATGTTCCTAACAGTCAAGCTATTTTCTTGAAATGCTGTTGATCTGTTCTTGAATATGCAACTTGAATTTTGTTTTAATTGGGGCAGTGACTGTGTGCTCTCTGGCTCTGAACAACCCCTAGCTGAACTTCTAAACATTTATGGTCCTGAGCTTGGCAGGAAAAGTTTGTTTTTTAAAAAAAACTGTGCAAATTGGAACATCCTTATTAACTGGCATGCTGCTCAAACACTTGTATCAATTACCTGGCATTTGCTCATTCTGCCAAAGCTATGCACTTAATTTAAAAGTTTCCAGGTCTCTGGCAGGAATTTTTACTAACCGCAGTACGATATCCAGCCAGCGCATGACATTGGGTTTGATCACTTATGGTTGTACATTGTCACTTATGGTTACAAATGTATCATTTTATGTAATTGCATGCTTATTAAACATCTGCTCATTAAATGTATTTTCTCTTTTCTAGACATTGAAGCACAAATACGAGAGATTCAAAGCAAAAAGGTTGCTCTTGTTACTACTGAAGAAGACCAAGGCGTGGGGCTTGATTCTACAGGTTACTTTGACCAAGAGATCTATGGTGGCAATGACAACCGGTTTGTTGGATATTTGACGTCCATTGCGGCAAATGAACAGGAAGATGTAAGTGTTGAGCAACTATGCATATTGATAAATAAGCCTTCAATATATGTAGGTTCTAATAGCGTTTCAGATAGTAATGTTGATATTAGTGTTTCAGATACTTGCTGCTTTTTGCTTGATTCACCAGCAGTATGTGCAATTTGTCATCGGTATGTCATTAAAGTCGATCCTATATCCTATCATCAGTCTTGGTCTGTAAATATCGGATTAGCATCATTCTTCACCCTTAACTGGATTGACTGCCAAATACATGGTCCAACAGCGTGACTAACTCTATGGGACACACTCCTGTCGACAAACTAATATTTCAGGGGTATACCGTTTTCTGTTGACCTTGCTGTATCCTAAAGAATTTCCTTTCTACAAAAATGGCCCCACTTATGAACAATTTTCAAGAAAGGGTGCCTGGTTACGTCCCTGCTCTACCCAGGTAGGTGAATATTTATATAGTACAATTGAGCAAGGTAATAGGAACCCACACCACAGAAAAGGGGAAATACTACTTCTGAAAGTCAAGCTACGTACAAATAGTGGCAAGAACTACTGCATGTGATTCAAATGTAATGCATCAGAGCATATGTTACATCTACATAGAGAAAACAGGACATTCAATAAAATATATACAACGTACATAAAACAATATATAAATACATGTGCTAAAATGACTCTTTTTGGACAGGTTTAGTAGCAATTAGTCTTTTATGATCCCTTGTGGAACATACCATGGGGAGAGTAATGCAATTGCAGTGCATTAAATACTTCATGAGTGGAGATGATGCGACATGGAAAAAGGTCTACAGAACTGTGTTTCGGCCTCAAAGCTGTTCTTGTGTGACTGTAACTTGAACGGCCTTCATCAGGATGGAGAAAATTGGTGTAAAGGAAGATCCTATGTGAACGTAATAGATTGCACAATGGCTAACATTCTGATTGTTGAATTCATCAGATTAGGACCGGTTGCTTAATTCCCGAATGGGTCACGTGCGTGATAGATCGCAGCACTAACAAAATTACCTGAGCTCCTGCGAAGTTGGAGACAGTGGGTAAAGTTGATAGTCGAAATTCAACCAGAGGACTGGCATAATGGCTGTTTAATCCAGGGACCGGCGGGGCGCGATAGTAAACCTTTTTTCCCCTGTCCACCTACCCCTCCATATTAGTGTTTGGTGTGTCTTCCCTCATTTCCCTCCCCACCTTTCGTTCTTGGCTCTCCTGCCCAAAAAAATTATACATCCAAAAACAATAAAAGAAATGTTCCTTTAGGAACCACCTTTCACAGTTAAAAATAAGAACTAAAAAAAAAAGTATAGACTCCATCTATTTTATATTTCTCAGTAAAGTACACACACTCAGTAAGATTTTCCAACATTTCCATTTGCATTTTGTGTTATGCTAATGGGAATATTGTGGGTTTCATCCTCCGTTCCAGGGACTGGAACGTTGGATACCGGCCCGGCAGCCCAAGTTATCACTGAAGCGAGGGTGGATAAGGAGGACTCTGGACCATTATCCCCTCCCTCCCCCCCCCATTCCAGCCCCTGTAATGGGGGATGAAGGCCTTTAGCACCCTAGGTTCCCAAAGCGGGAATCCGGGTGCTAAAAAAGGAATTTTCTTCCTACACGCCAGAGGAAGGAAAATTCTTTTCCAGGATGGCTACCATGGAAAGGGAAGGGAGGGCCCCATACAGGGCCCCTCTTCGCTTTGCATGACAGCCTGCTGAAGGCAAAAAGAGAACTCTATGACCGTATTACCACAAGCACATTTTTCTTCCTTTTCAAATCTATCCCAATATCGAATAACTTTACCACAAAGCCAGTCCCAGGTGGACAAGGCCAATTTAACCCCATTTTATGTCCCTCGTGGTCATGGCCAGTATCCAGATTGTCCGGATCATGGGGCCTCATTACACAGTAGGCGAACCCTTACCGCCTTACTACGAGGTCCCTTTGCGGGACCCGACCTTAACGGCTGGTGTAGACCAGCCGTTAAAGTTGGGACCTGCAAAGGGACCATGGTGCTAATTACGGTACCGCAATTTGCGGTACCGTAATTAGCCCCTTCCCCATTGAGCCCTATGGGATTAAAAATGGGAATGGGGAAGGGCCATGGAGAAAGGGGGGAATTACCGCCCCGCCAACCTTGGAATGGGGTGGTAATTCCCCTTTTCTCCATGGTGGTACCGGTATGGTAACGGCGGCAACCATGGTGCTAATAGCACCATGGTTTACCGCCTACCGTGTAATGAGGCCCATGATCTTATTCCATGACCCGCACAACCTGCCCACTGTCCATGGCCACAGGCTACACCTCAGTCACCAAAGGTATATCACTATTTTTTTGTACCTACATTATGACACTTGCCAAAAAATAAAACAGAGGCACGTTTGCAAAACCATGCTTTCGGGTCCTTCTCATATCACAGAAATCTGGTTCTCCAACGACTTTGCCCCTATCACCCATGAAGCCTTCCCCCCGGACTACTCCCTCATCCCACTCAACCGTCCCTCTAGAGGAGGAGGACTAGATATGGTTTTCAAGTCCCTCCCAGACAATCATACTTTGCTGCGAATCGCTTCTCGTCAAGCTATCCCTACCCCCATCGTTATCCCACAGCTTCCTAATCATCTACAGACCCCCTGGCTATGACCGACAATTCTCAAGCAACCTCTGTGATTCAATAGCCACCATCCAAATAAACCATCCCACCCTCGCTCTACTAGGGGATTTCAATATCAGGCTCGACATTCCTGCCAACCCCCTGACTCGCTCACTGGTCGACTTCCTAGGTGTGCTTAACCTCCGCCTTCACGGTCCAACTCACAATAAAGGACACACCCTTGATGCCATCTTTAGCTCCCACGACCAGATACATCTAAGCCCCCCCTACACCTATCATCTGGTCTGATCACTTCATTGTGCCCTTCACCATTCGCTTGCCCACCCCCTCCCCATTCCTGAACCAGAACCCCCAAATCTACGCAAATGCTGGAAGAAACTAAAAATCCTCCCTGACCTAGCCGATGCGCTACTGCAAACTCCTCCCTCAAACACCCCACGTAATGAACCCTTAACCACCGACTCCTTTGACTCGTAGCTCAATATCTCATTAATTCCGCTTACCCCGACTTGCCAAGTTTCTGCTTGCTGCAACCCTTATCGCAGATGGTTTACACCAGAACTGAAGACTGCAAAACACTGGTATAAATGCCTTGAACACAAATGGCGGAATGATCACCTAAGTAGATCCAACCTGGCCCAGCACCATCGCCACTACAAATTCCGAAAAGCAAAAAAAGTCCACTACAACTCCCGAATTCTCAACTGTGAAAACCCTAGCAGGGAACTCCACAAAATAATTTCTGAATTCACCAGCCCAACCTGTACCACCACCCAATCGACCCCATCTGTCACTTGCGACTCATTCTCTCTCTCCACCTCTACACCACTGCTCTCGACAGAACAAATTCACTAAAGAAACTAGCTGCCATGTCCCTGCCAGGTAATCCACCCGCCCTACCAGTCACCCCCACGCCTGCCACACCTACAACCCAACCCACCTTCAACTCGTTCACACTAATATCAAGAGACCAATTTCTCAAACTTTTCTCTGCCCGGAAACCCTCTGGCTCCCCCTAGACCCCAGCCCCTCCTCAATCCTCAAATATTCTCATCCACCTGCTCGGGAGAGTACGCGAGAACCATCATAAATGACTCCCTAAACTCAGGAATCTTTCCCGACGCCTTCAAAACTGTTCATGTCAACCTCTTCTAAAAAAAAAAACCTTCCCTCAACCCCAAAAACTAGTGCCCCATCTCAAACATCAGGTTCCTTGCTAAACTCATCGATCGAACCGCATACTCCCATCTAAATGCCTTTGGCGAATCCAACGATCTCCTAGACCCTGCACAATAGTGCTTCAGACCTAGACACGGAACCAAAACCTCTCTAACCTCAATCTGGGATGACCTTAAAATCACCTCAGAGACTGCGGGATGTGCTGCACTAATCCTTCTAGACCTCTCTGCCGCCTTTTGACACAATCAACCACTCAATCCTCCTTGACCGCCTACATTCCCTAGGAATCTGTGGAAATGCTCTCAAGTGGATAGCATTCTTCCTCAACAATAGGAAACCAAGAACCCTTCTCTCCACCTTTGCTTCTGCCGCCCGACCAGTCAATACCGGAGTTCTACAAGGAGCATGCCTATCAGCCCTCCCAGGAATGATCCACCCGCACAATATCCTGTGCTATAACTATGCCAATGACACCCAATTAATCCTAAAACTCCTCAACTCAAATCCTAACTGTCAGCCCGACCTCGGTAGCCTGCCTCCTTGACATTGATCGCTGGATGACCATAAACCACCTCCTCTTAAACCCCACTAAAACCCAAATCATCGTGTGCGGCAACACTGAGCTTCGCCCACAACCTCTTCCATGGCAATCATCCATGGCCAATCCACCCTCCACCTTGACTATGGTAAAAAAAACCTTGGATGCACTCTCAACTCTGACCTTACCCTATCTTGCCAAATCAACAACGTTTCGAGATATAGGCAATCGGCACACAACCTGACTTGTTGACATTGGCAGGTGCACTGGCCACAGGAGTGTGGAGGGAGGACAGGTGGGCTATGAGAAAGACTGATGGAGGCGGGGACCAGAGGAGTAAGGAACCTTGAATGTCAGAGGGACCCAGAGCAGGACAGGCGCATCAGGGGAGACTACACAAGCCCAGCACCTCAATTCAGGATACAGTTGCCAACTAACGAACTCAACTAACAATTTCCGCTCTGCATACACCTCACATTCCAAACCAACACAACCAAAACCTACAGCACAACAAACCGCACAAACTTCACTACACTGCAACAACAAAACAAAAAGACACATAGACTCACACAACCGTACACGGCGATTACCGGCCGCAAACACCACAGGCCCAGCCAACGGACCCACCGGGCTGAGGCCGCCAACAGCACATCACTGCTCTCCTTCACTTTTCCTGCTTCCTCCCACTAACTCGACCTCCCCTCCTCTTTTCAGAGCTGCCAGAGCGCCAGGGGCCCACTCCGGTGGTGATGGTGCGCGGTACAAATATCCTTTAACATTACCACCTCAAAATTCCCAGGCGCATTTTTCCGTACCTCCTTTCCCAACAGACTTGCCGCTGTACTATCTATTGTAATGTCGAGACTGGACCATGCCAACTCTCTGCTTCAGTCCTGAAATAAATATTCTCGTCTACCTGTGCAGGAGAACATGCAAGAACCATTCTAAATGACTCCCTTTCCTCCGGCATCTTCCTGATGCCTTCAACATTGTGCATGTAAAGCCTCTTCTTAAAAAGGCATCCCTCAACCCCTTTCACCACAAAAACTACAGATCCAACTCGAACACCAGATTTCTTGCAAAAGTAATCGATCGAACAGCATACTCCCAGCTCAACGCATTTGTAGAATCCAACAGTCTCCTCGACCCCACACAATCGGGCGTCGGACCACGACATGGAACTGAAACCACTCTGAACTCCATCTGGGGTGATCTCAAGGTCACTGCAGACTCTGAAGGATGCGCTGCACTAATTCTCCTCGATCTCTCTGCTGCCTTTGACACGGTTAACCACTCTATCCACCTTGAACGCCTCCACTGCCTTGGAATCCGTAGCACTGCTCTCGAATGGATCGCCTCCTTCCTCAGCAACAGGAAACAAATAACCCTCCTCTCCCCTTTTGTCTCAACTGCTCGCTCCGTGAACACTGGTGTACAGCAAGACGCTTGCCTATCTGCTCTCCTGTTCAACCTCTACAGGACCACCCTTCCTTGAATCACCCTCCTGCATAACATCTCATGCTACAACTACGCTGACGATACCCAAATCATCCTAAGAATCCCCAATTCTGGCACCAACCCTGATCTTGAAGCCTGTCTTTGCGATATTGTTCAATGGATGACAATAAACCACCTCCTCTTGAACCCCAATAAAACCGAAATCATGATGTGCGGCAACACTGCCCTTCATCCGCTCCCATGGCCCCCTGACCCTGCTTCCCCATCGCCCCCTGACCCTGCTTCCCCATCGCCCCCCAATCCACCCAGACACAGTAAAAAACCTAGGCTGCACTATGGAATCTGACCTGACCCTCTCCCGTCAGATCAATGTGTCGTCATCACTACCATCTCAAACTTCTAGGACGCATCTTTCCCTAGCTCTCCTTCCCGAGCAGACTTGCGGTAGTTATGTCTATTGTGATGTTGAGACTGGACTATGCCAACTTCCTATAGCTCCGGCATACCTTCTTAAACTCCAAAGAGCCCAAAACAGTGCTGCTCAACTGCTCCTTGCCCTGGGTCCGAGAGACCACATTTCTCGAGCTCTCCCAGCCCTCCACTGGCTCCTCGTTGGACAAAGGGCCACTTCCAAGACACTGCATCACTCAATGTGCAGTGCACAAGACCGCCCCAATATACCTGCCAGAAAAGGGTAAAACAATACCTCCCATCCCGCACCCTTAGATCAAGCTCTGCCCTCCTAGTGATTCCAACCTAAAACTGTCAGGATCGGAGGATCCGCCTTCTCAACCTTGGCCCCGCCTCTGTGGCACTCAATTCCCCTGCATATTCGACACACCCAAGACTATGACATTCCGCAAAGCTCTAAAAAGTGGCCTCGCGCCCCATGATGCCGATATGTACCCCCAGCCCCTATGGTTCCCCATGTTGTCGCTTCGTGCCCCATCCGCCTCCAACCCCTGTGATGTTGCTATATACCCCAGCCCCTCTGGTTCCCCAAGTTGTCAGTGGAAAACCCAGCCCCTCTTGTCCCTCGTATTATTGCTGTGTGCACCCTGGTTCCCCATGTTTCCACTAGAAAACAGAGCCCCTCTGGTCCCCCGTATTTCCGCTGTATGCCCCCAGGCCCCTCTGGTGCCCTGTGATGGGACTGAAGACCGCCTCTGGCGTCTGAGTGTCTGGGGTGGGCAGGAAGTGAGGGAGGTGCAGGTCTGAATTGCCAAGTTCATCTCGATAGAGAAGCCCCTTCAAGGACGACTTCTTCCTTTGAGTTGGTAGGACCAATTAACTCGTAAGCCACCTGGCTACCATTCTCGGAGCTAGTTACTATTAACCAGGGAGAAGGACACCAGCTTGTGTGCTTGAACAGCAACCGGAATCGAAGATCATTGGTATGACCTCCAAAGCGCTGTGATGTCTGGCAAAAAGATATTCAAAAAGGATATCTTGGTTTCCAACCAAGGTCTCCCCATCACGGATACCTATTCCAGCGGCTCTGCCAAACAAACCCTCACTGACATCCTTTTTCGTTCCCTCACCAGATCTCTAAATCCATCATATGATTTCTATGCTCTGTCCTGTCTCCTCTCCCATCAATGGTGGCACCCACTGGGAAGTCCGTATGGATCTCTTTGACTCTAAAGTCTTCATTAACGTCAATCTAAATGGTACTGTCATGGTACAAGGCCCTCGGGCTAATCTCCTCTTCGCTAGGCGAGTCCCTCCCAGGAGTCTCTATTGACCAAATATGTTAATTCCCTACATAACATGGGATGTCAGTGCACCAAAGTCCTCAAACGATCAGACTGTAATAAAACCAGAGTCGGATCATTTACAAGAGGAACATTTTTCTGATACACATGTAGGAGAATAGTCAAATGGTCACTTAGTTGAGATTCCAAAATTGATACAGAATCTACAATTCCCATTAAACTAGCTGATACAAAAAAGAATCAATATATGAAGAAGAAATACCCCTAGACCAAGTGCCACGGTGCAAATCTCTCCTAAAATTATACCTAGTGTATATTCCAGTCGAATAAGTATCAAGCCCATCGTTTGCCCCTCTTGAGGCTTTCAAATATTGGTTTGTGTCTGGACATAATTTATAAGAAGTAGACCTTAAACACAGAGTTATTAGTCACCGCCAATAATATGGTAGTCCGGATTCAAGAGCCTCTTCTAAGACTACATCCAAGAGATTAAAGAATTTGTCGAGTTGATTTGACTGGGATGAAATAAATACAAATCAATAGCAATGTAATTAAAGGAGAGGCTGAAGGAGACTATTCATCGCTAGAATTTCGTTGCATGATATCACACGAGTGATGATTAACAGCGTTCACTAAAATAGCTACACCTCGCGCGGGTCGGCCGGAACTGCCTTGCAGAGCAAGTGCGCAAAAGGTAGTGAAACCATCAGCAGTAAAGTTGTTTATGTTCATGGTTTCTTGCCGAAATAGTCAAGTAGGATAGTCGGTGAAGTGTATTGAAGTTGGTCAGCCCACAACAGTTCCAAGAAACCATCTTGAGCGAAGGCTGGCTAGGGTTGTTTGGTGACTCTGGTCATTTCTACGATGGAAGACAGTAGTGGTGCTAACCATGTAATGTTGCAGGCTGACCCTACCAAAGAAGATATATACGTGATTAAATCAGCATGAAGGGCAGGGGCATTGTGAGAAGATGGCGCACTTTCAAGAATAGAAGCAGTAAGTCTTCAATCATGCTGAATAGACCGAGATAAACCACGCATTCATAAGTCACCTCTATGGTCCCACCGTTAGTTTAAGATAATAACTGAGGGGCGCAGATCAAGCAAAGGTTGCTATGGTTTGCCAATCTAATCCACTCATTATCAATTGAGGGTTGCTTCTGAGCGATATAATATTTAATCTTTGGGAACCATTTTTCTTAGTCACTAATCCACCCCAGAATGTTCATAGTATCCATAGAAGTCTCGCTTTCATTCACCTCAATCTTAGTCTTTGCATATTTGAACAGTCTCTACATTTATGTCAGAACCTAAAGAAGAGTTGTTGGAAGTAGATTTATTACCAGTTGCTAATACCTTATAAACTTCCTTCTTAGGCATATTGGTACTATTTGCTCTCAGGTTAACTCTGGGATGTGCAATCTTTTTGTTCCTTAGAAAGTGTTTTGCCATTCTAATAGAAAGTAGATGTGAAGGTGTATTACTCGCCTGTGATTAGGTTGTGCCCCTTCCCAAAAGTAATATGTTGGTCTCACCAGATTATTCCTGCAGGGTAATTGTATGATTGCCCCCCAACTGAGGCTTGCTTCCCCAGACTCTTTTAGCCTGTCCAGAATAAGTCTGTATTTGGTTGTTGCCTACCTAGAATAACCGAGTTATTCAGTAACATGTAACATTAGGGTTTACTTTCCCTGTGCTATCTAACCCAGAATCTGTGGTTAGAACTGTCCCTGAAGTCCTATGTCAGTTACTTGTATAGCTGGGAAAGATCTAACCTGGACTCCTTGTGAGAATAAACAAAGTATATGGGTTTTACTTACCTAGAGTTAGCTGTGTGCCATCCAAAAAGAAGTTACTAGAGTTGCTCATCTCAATCTGTGTTTCACTGATCTCAAAAGTTTTTGTAATTGAATATTACATCCTACGGTTTTACTCCCCTAGTATAACTGTCTTATCGCGAAAGTAGTTAGGCTTTTACTGTACCTGGAATAAGAATTTCACGATTCACAAAAGGTAGTGTCCAGTTGACTGATTATGTGATTTGTACTTAGTCACTGTACAACTGGTAGGGTCTTATGCCCTTGCATTACTGAATGTAATTGTGAAAGTTACCATTGGTTTTTACTCCCCAAGAATAGGTCTGATCTATACTGAATGAGTAGGAAAAGGTTTTGACTCCCCTAGAACTACTGGTAGCTGTTCCAAATAAGATTTATACTTTGGTCTGTGTACATTCAAGTATAGTGTTGTGTTTTTATAATTTTGATTACATATAATGTGTGATAGTACTTATTTACCCCTAGATTTATCTGGCCCTACCTGTATTTAAATAAATCCTTTATTTTCACATACATAGTGTTTCAGTGTTTCTTTTGGACCATTTGTATTACAATGTAATTTGTACTGATTCTACAGCCCTCTCTCCCTCCTAAAATAAGCCTGGCTGCTCTGTCGACGCTACCAATGAATTCAGGTGGTACAGCGTTATGCGAAGAGTGGAGTCTTGTACTGCCTCAGTTGAATGGTTTTGATTAAGTTGGGTAGCACTTCAGAAAAACTGTCCTAACAGGTGATACAAAATAAGTATTATTATGACCTCCAAATGAAGTACCCCTTGGTGCTTGAAAATGTGTAACATGAATTAATTGGTTACCTGCATTATTGTTCACTTTTTTAATTGAATCCTAATTTGGGATTACTGTTACTGGTACTTACTGCTTTTTTAAAGAAGGCTTGAAATATCTTTGTGTATAAATAATTATATCATTTTGTGTTTAACTGTATTTACTGTTTCATTGTACAGCTCTACAGCTAACATTAACCCTCTTAAGATAAGCCTGCCTGCTCAGTCACACTACCATTTTATGTAGTACAGGCCTATTTTTAAAGGTGGGTTACCTAATACCAAGCAGATAACTCTTGTGTTATCCCACACCACTGTACGAGTTCTTACCTAACGTGCCATTTTTGAAAAGTGTTCCTTTAGGTGTAGCTGACCTTTGTATGCTTAGTGCAATCCTCAATTAGTTTTAAAAAGTTCTTACTGATCTTAAACTGTGTTCCACTGAGCTGAAAAGTAAGGGTAATTGTATTTCTGATGTTTGTTAATCTGCTTGGAATCACATGCTGTGTATATAGTCTTGACATCTAGTGGTAACCGCAGAGTATTGCATCTTGTCTTTAGAGGATTGAAAGGGGATGTCGACATGGCCGTGCCTTTAACACTATCCCTAACGTGACGTGTAGTGTACCCAAAATCCCTCACGAGTCGAGGTCCCTCAGATTGTTTTTGTCGCCCAGGTAGCTAGTCGCCTTATGCGGAGCTCCTACTTATTGCTAAATTGTTAATTTCCCGACCTGAGGTTGTTTATTATTCTCCTTCGACTACTTCCTAACAACTGCCGAAGACGGTAAAGAACAGACTTCAACGACTGGTGTTCTGGTCGGCACTGCCGACGGCGTGGCGTGGCCTACTGGCAGGCCTATACAGTAGGGAGTGGGGTCTGGGGGTTTCTATTTTTTTTCAAACATGTCTTTCCTTCTCCCCTCTTTGCCCTTTTGGTCTTGCTGTAGCTTTCAGACATCTGAGCTATGGACAGGACACCATATAAAGGGAAAATGGTCCTGGAAAGACTAGCACCGGCGTTGCAATAAGTTTATTAGCCTGAATCACGATGATGCGTCCTGTAAATACTACCAACTCCTGCATCCTAAGACGATCAAGGAGCATCGAGTGAAGCGGTGGGCGGCCTACGCCATGCCATAGGCCGAAGGTAGCTCCCCCGCCACCACAGCTGCCGAAAGCGATGAGGAATTAAGTGATGACCATCGCTCCGATCCGGCTGCCATTGACCTCACATCGGAGCGCTTGCGTTCCACGACGTCCGTTCCTGGCTCCACTAGGCACAAAGGTAGTCCTGCTATGGGAAAGGTCCACCCCGGCGACAGGGACGCACACAATAACCATAGGACCAGACACACAACCCCCGTTACCGCCTCGACCGGTCAGTTGAAGCGGACCACGGCACCAACGGGTACGTCGAGTTCCTCGACAGCATCCACCGATTTGCGTGATGGTCAGCCCTCCCCGCAACAGCATCAGCGGCTTGCGTCTGGGCAGTCTACGAGTAAGGGCGCCAGCACAAAAACTCACAAGACCGTCGAGATGCCTTCTAAGAGCGCGCCGACGCATAAAGCTCTGGTTGCGTCAATGTCGATATTCCAACCGTCTAAGCAGCCTAAACCTCTCCCGGGAATGCCCAACATATCGTTTCGGCTGACGGACAAAGAAACGGGTCAAAAGATACGTCGAAAGACACGTCTAAACGCTCGGAGTAGCGGGAGGGCTATTCTGAAAGTCCCCAGAATTGTCAAGGAGGGTCTAGGACCCTCCTTGACAAATCTAGACATCCTGAGCTGGAAATCCACAGGAAGAGCCTTTTCCCACCCTGGACCCCTCCATGGACCAGAGAAAAATTTGAAGGGTCTATGGACAGGTTGGCTTAATTTGTGGACTTCTCTGAGAGGTTCGCCCCTAAAATGCCTAGTGAAGACTACCTGTATCCTGCAGTGACCACATTTCAGAAGACATCCTGTCCTCTTGATGAGGTCTTTGACCTTACATATCAAGAAGAGCGCATTGACCCTTGTTTGCAGGGGGATGATCCCTTTGTGGATGCCACTAATCACACCCGGGATTGGGGTGGGGGGAGGAACAGCAGGGGGGTGACCCACCTTGGCTGTCCCCTACCCATGCCCCAGACCCTGAAATATAACCCCCTCTTCTCCTTTTGTGTCCGGCTTCACCTGTAGATGACCAGATGGCGTTCAACGCCATTCTAAAAAAGGCAGCAGAACACTTCCAGATAGCCACGCATGAGGCGGTGTTAGATTCAAATTTCGTACAGGACATATTAAAGGAGAAGCCTCCAGCCAGCCAGGCTGTCTGTTTACTAAATTCCATCAAAAGGCGCATCGCCCCTTCCTTGTTAACCTCTCAGACCAGGGCAGTGAACCCTCTGGTGGAAAAATTATTTTGCCCCTCACCTTCTGACCCCCTATATATTAGTGGTCATGCCACCCCGGATTCTCTTCTAGTTAGAACTACAAGGAAAAGGGCAGGGGTCCCCTTGTCCACGGGCGAGGCATTGCCGGACAAAGAATATTTAAAAAGTATGCTTTTGGGAAAATCACTACTGCAGCAGCATATTCTACCCGCATAGCCAACAACGCCACGCTGTTGGCCAGCTATTCCGACGTCCAATGGAACCTGTTGCAGGAAGCCCTACAAGTGGTCCCTGAACCAGTGCATTCTTTCTGCTTGCAATTGCTTCAGAGAGTAAGCAGGTAAACCACATCATCCCCAAGAACACTTTGGATGCTGCTGAGTCGGCAGGGAGAACTGTGGCCCAGGGTGCCCTTTTTGAAACGCCACACCTGGTTGAACTCTGGTTTCAAACCAGAGACACAGGCATCGTTAATCAACAAACCAGTGTAAGACTCAAACCTATTTGGCAAGGCCGTTGATGAGGCACTGGAAACGGCCAAAAAGGAACAGAAGAGTTTAAAGACTTTGAATCATATCACTCAGACCCTTTCAACAGAGAGGGGGAAATTCTTGCTGCTCCTTTCTTGGGCAAGCCTACTCTGGTTCCCCACACAACCAATATGGCTCAGGCAACAATTGGTCCTCAGGACAAGGGTCTGCCTCTGCAAACTCATCCACCCAGAGGACAATGCCGTGGGAAAGGAAGGGGTCACAAAGCCACCCCCAGAGGCTCACTGGCCTCCAGTCAGAAATGATTGTTAAATCTGGGGATTACCACAGACCAGTGGGTGCTCAAGACAGTCACCCACAGTTATTGCATCAATTTCAACTGGCCACCTCGATACAGACCTCCAAGATCCAGGCGCCTAACACCGGAACACCTGAAGATCCTGCTGCAAGAGGTTGAGATCCTGCAGGAAAAGGGCACAGTCGTAGTTGTCCCCGTTTGAAAGGTAAACAAGGGTATTTATTCAGTGTACTTCCTTGTACCCAAAAAGGTTCTCCCCAAACGCCCTGTGCTAGACGTGCGCCAAGGAAACAAATTAGTCAAACGACAAAAGTTTTGAATGTTAACATTGTAAGAGGTTATTCCTCTAACGCAGGGGGATTACATGGCAACATTGGACATGAAAGATGCATACTTTCATATTTCAATGTTGCCAGCACACACGAAATACCTAAGGTTCATGATGGAGAACAAACGCTATCAGTTCAAGGTCCTTCCCTTCAGCATTGCCTCGGCCCCAAGAGTGTTCACAAAGGTGCTGGCAGTTGCAGCAGCTCACCTGCACAGGCAATCCATCCCAGTTTATCCATACCTCGACTGGCTCATAACAGGGCACTCCTACGGAACATGCCTGTCGAACATTAAAAAGACGATAGATCTCTTATTCAGTCTGGGATTCTCCATAAACTATAAGAAATCAAGCCTAGACCCCAGCCAAGTCCAGCAGATTCTGGGGGCTCTAATTCGGACAGAAGACAGCCTCGTCTTCCACTTGAACGAGAGGGTTCAAAACATGCTGTTTCAAATTCCTCATTATATAGCCAGTCGAGAGGGGACTGTACGCAAGGCCATGCGACTTTTGGGGATGATGGCATCCTGTATTTACTTGGTTCCTCGTGCATGTTTGCGCATGCGCCCCATGCAAGAGTGGCTCAATAGCCAGAGGTGTCGGGCCAGCCCACAATGGGACGATCTAGTGGTGGCCTGGCAGCCCTCGTTCTCTCTTCCCCCTCTCCAGTGGTGGTCGAGGGAAAACCTCTTGAAGCAGACAAACCTTCACCACCCCGCAGTAGAAGCCACTATCCCGACGGACTCCTCTCTCACAGGGGTGGTGGGGGGGGGCCCTCACTTCCTTCAACAGACTGCGTTTGGTCCCCTGCAGTAGCATCCAACCACATAAAACTGTTGGAGCTGTTAGCGGTATTCAAAGCACTGAAGGCTTTTCAGACACAATTGCAGGGAAAGTCTGTACTGATCTCAGACCGCACCACAGCCATGTACTACCTGAACAAGCAAGGGGGCACTCACTCTCCAGGGCTGTCCAAACTGTCAGAGAACATTTTGAAATGGGCTCTCAAACACAAGATGTTTCTGTTGTCTCAACACGTTGCAGGGGAACTCTATCTTCTGGCAGATGTGCTCATCGGAGACTTCCTGTTGCCCTTCAAGTACGAATGGCGACTACAAGAGGACATTTTCGCAGGACGGGGCTTCCCAGAGATCTAATTATTCGCAACTCTAGATAACTTACAATGCCCAGATTACGCCTCCATGTACCCTCAGAACTGGTCCAAGGGAACGATCGCTGGATTACGTGGTCAGGGAAATTTGTTTACGCTTCTCCCCCGACTCCCCTACTCAACAAGATTGTGCACAAGATGCACCAGAAACCAGTCACCATGATATTTGTGGCCCCGATGTTGACACGCCAACCCTGGTTCTCCCATCTGATGGAGATGTCTCTATCTCTCCTCCGATGAAACTACTTTGCCCATACAACATGCTATCTCAAGTCAAGGGGGAAACACTTCATCCATGCGCGCAGACTCTCAACTTAGCGGCCTGGCTCCTGAGCTCATAGAGTTCGGGCATCTCCAACTTGCTCAGAAATGCATGGATATACTTAGGGAAGCAAGAAAGCGCAACACCAGAAATTGCTACTCTAATAAATGGAAACTCTTCGTCATCTGGTGCAATTCCAAGAGCGTCAAGCCCATTGACTGCTCTCCTACTCATATTGTGTTAAACCAGAGTCACTTACTAGACTCGGGTCTGGTTTTTAATTCCCTGAAGGTTACTTAGCTGCACTCTCAGCCTATACCACGTCCCAACACAGTGTGGTGGAAGATCCCAGTTATTAAAGCTTTCATGGAACGGGTTAAGAGAATTCTTTTTTGTTTCAGTGGCAGCTGGTAGAGAAGGGGATCCTGTTTCTGAATCGTCCATCTGTAGGCGGATTGTCCATTGTATCACACTCTGCTACTCTTGCCAAGAGAGATCTGCCCTTCAAGCCTAGAGCGCACTCTTTGTGAGGCACTGGGGCTTCCATAGCATTCATTGCAAAAGTTCCTTTCGAGTCCACTTGCAAAGCGGCAACCTGCAGTTTTGTACACACCTTTACAAAAAACTATTGCCTAGACACTCACTCTAGGTCTGCTTCTCAGATGGGATAAGCAGTACGAAGACCTCTTTTCTTTACTGTGCCTTCTCACATCCCACCTCCACTCCGGGTACTGCTCGCTAATCTATGCACAGCATGTGATTCTAAGCAGATTAACAATCATCAGAAGACATGCATTACTCACCGTAATATCTTACTACTACTTCTCTTTTCTGTACTCGCTCACGATAGTCATAAGGCTCCCTCACGGCAGAAAAAATACAAGTGGAGGTACCTCGACGAGTGAGGGATTTTGGGTACACGTCACGTTGGGGATAGTGTTACTTGCCCATGTCGACGTCCCCTTTCGATAATCGAAAGACAAGATGCAATACTCGGCGGTTACCACTAAATGTCGGACTATATGCACAGCATGTGAATCCAAGCAGATACAAACAGAAATGCTTTTACTGCAAGTAATGCATGTCATTCCACCCAAGGTCCAACGCCCCTAGAATAACTGTTATCCTGAACCGGATTTATAGTTTTTTTTTCTGTTCCTGGAATAAGTGTTCTACTATTCTGAAAAGTATATTGTCCAGTTGACTTACAATGTGATTTATTGCCGAGATTCGCGCTACAACTGCTAAGTTCTACTATCCTGTATTACTGTAATTAATCCAAAAGTAACTATTGGGTTTAACTTCCCCAGAACTACTGTTCGGTGTGCCAAATAAGGTTATATGCTTTGGTCTGTCTACCTGCAAGAATAGTATTGTTTTTTTTTTTTTAATGGTGTGCCTATTTCTTTGTACTGACTATACCGCCCTCTCTCCCTCCTAAGCTAAGCCTGCCTGCTCTGTCTACTTTACCATATACTCTGGTGGTACAGTCTTGTACTAGGAGTGGAGTCTGGTACTGTCTTGGTTGAATGCTTTTATAAGCCCTTAGATGGACTGTCCTAACAAATGGGATGAGCAAACTCCCAACCACACGAATCACCTACTCGCCTCACAAGATTTAAGTTAAGTATTACCCAAGTCAACACCATACCTCAGCAGAAAATGTGAGCTTCGGGGTGGATGCCTTCTGGAAGCCGCAGCTTGGACTAGAGACTGTAGATAGGGACATTGAAGGAAAACTGGCAGCAGTCATTGACGGGGAAGGCATCCAACAAAGAAGTATTTGCAGCTTCTTGCTGCTCTGTGGATTTGGTGCCATTTTACAGAAGCCAGATGAAGACGAAATCTTGCCGGTCGGATTCTCTTCACTCTCTTAGTCCTGCACTCTGGTGCGGGGACTTGGGATTCGAGTCGTGTCTCCAGAGGTCCAGTAGAAGTCCACCAAAGGTTCTGGAAAAAATCTGAATTGGGAAGAACATGTGCTTCACTCAGGCGCGAGGTCACAGCTTTTCGAGGTATGGCTCGTTTTGCAGGTCTTCTCAAGACTAGTGAATCTCACCAGCCTCTGGGGAGGAGTCAACGAATTGGGGACTGTAAAAACGGAAGGTGTCTCGCCCGCTTGTCCCCCTGAAGTCGTCTCGTCCCCAGAGAGCTGTCATCCAGGTGGCCAGGGCATGGCCATCACTATTGGAACCAGTTCCTGGGGGTGGACCAGTGCGGGGGGGGTCCTCATGGAGTGGAAGTGGGACACCGAAGGGTGAGATGAGATATCCCCTTCCCAATACGTTTTTCCCCATCCTAGAATACCTGGAAAACTCACCCGCCCCCACATCACCACCACCCCCTTTCTGACACTTATCACAGACAGTTAACCATGAGCGACAACGGAGTAACACTGGAGCCGTATACCTGGCATGTCACAACACAAGCGTCGGGCAATTACTGATAATTACACACACCTGACTTCCATTACACTTCCCCACACGGATAAAAGGTGGAGCACGACCGCACACTCCGAGAGGCAAAATGCATGAGGGAGCAGCGATTCCGAGATGGCAGTTTAAATCGAGGAGTAGGGCTGCAAGATTAGAGAGGGCGGCAAGGAGGGATCTACTATTAACCTTTTCAGAGAAAACCCGCGACTTGCAAGATGCTTCAAGGAAAAGAAATGTAAGACCGGAAACTGCAGCTGAACAACGGTGCAGTGTGTGTCTAGAAGGTACACAGGGCCCTCCCGCGTTAATAGCCAAGGCGGGGAGAAGCGATTGCCACCATGGTACTGTCCTTGGCTCAGATGACCAAAGCACAGTTGGCGAGTGATAGCAGACCGGACTGTTCAAGGTTGCAAGCGGCAACATTGTACGAGGGCATTGTACGAGGAAGATGGCTTGCACGTGTATAATTGCTTTGTGAAACCGAGATGGGTACCAGATGCAGAGTGGTCTGGTGACACATGTGCGCTCACTCGAAGGTCTGTTTGGTACCCAACTGAGTGTATGGGAAATGATTTAACTGTGAAATCAAAGTGGTCCTGCAGCGGGTAGAGTTAACTCCTGTGCACATTTTTAAGACTTTGATTGCCTACGAACTGGAATTGGTCCGAGCCTGGTTGAGGGAGACTCATTGTGTGAAGAGGAGGATCCGGGGGTCAACCGCAAGTAACCCAAAAAGATGTTGATGTGGCAAATGGGAACCCAACTGAGGGATGCTGTCATGCGATGAAGTATTGGGTGCTTGACAAATACCCTCCTTGGTCCCCCCCCCCTCCTCCTCCTCCTCCTCCTCCTCCTCCTCCTCACCTGTACTGGGTTCTTCTGAGGAACTGTCTGTGTCTATGGCTCTTCTTTCTCTCCAGAGGTCCAGTCCTTTCTTGTTGAGTTTAGGACGAGCTCCACCGGAGGCCACCTTGCCTGCTGGCAGACAGCAAGGCAGAGGGGGCCCCCTCAGGGAGTCTGCCCCCAAAACCAGGGAAAGGCGTGGCTGAAAAACCCTGATGTGCTGGAATGTGGTCAGCACTACGGATGTAATGGCAGGAGGCTTTCCGTTGAAGAAGAGAGGACTTCAATTCCCACAAGACACTGCTGGAGGCGGGCTAGCGTGGGTATCCGGAGCGGCTGCTTGGAGGGATACAGTAGCTGAGGAATGAGGAAGAGGGCTGCAGAATGCTGCGGTGGAAGGAGCGTACAATGGCAGCTGTACGCACATAACAGGGAGAAAACATGGAAAAGCACTCGAGCGGGGGAAGGAACAAGGGCTGCTCGAGCGGGGGGGAAAAGAGGAGAGGAGGAAGCACCAGGAGGGAAAAGGGCTCGAAGCCGAGCGGGCAATCGCTGCGGGCGGACAAGAGGAAGCAAGCGGGAATCGCCAGCGGAGCAAGAGAGTACTAGCGTACGAACCTGGCGAGGAAAGCAAGGTTGCAACGCGTCGACTTCTGTGTGTGACGCCTATTTGTATGCGTCATGACGGTGACGTGCAGTGCGTGGAAGACTGGCCCGCTGGTGGAGGAACGGGATCAGCCCTTCCATTGGCTCCATAGCTTCCACGGGGCGCGCGTCATGACGGATGCCTGTTGGGGAGAATTCTAATTTCTGTGCTAATTCCCTTCTACCTAGAGACCCCCAGCTCTTTTGCTGGACTTTAGGACTTTTAATTGAGACCTTTTTTTCTCACTCCCTCATGTATGTTCATCTGATTTGGACTCTGTTTCTTTTGGTTTTGGGGTCTGACAAACTCCATAGGCATCACCTTTTGTATTGTGACACACAGCACCTTCAGTGCAGTGTCAAAGAGAAGTCCTTTGGATTTCTCTTAGGTTTAAATACCTTCTCTTGGGTAAACTACTGTTCCCAAGAGTAGTAAAGTGAAATGGGCTCATCAGTTTTTCCTATGTAGGTCCAATACAACCCATCTTGTGTACTGGGGGGTGGGGTTACATAGTAGCCCCTTTTCCTACTTATGTAAAAACATTTTGCTACCCTCACTAATTTTAATGGCCAGTGGCAGCGGTTTATTGTTCCTACCAATGTGCGTTTCTACCACAAGCTGATTCCTTTACACCCATGGGTGCCCATTTAGTCAATATGGCCCCAGTCTTCTTTTTCAGCCATTTCTTGCTTGTGAGGTTTTTCTTGGGTTTTACTCTGCGTGCCAAACCTGGTTTAACCCTTTTGTTCGTTTTTGCCTTTGGCGGGCTTCACTGCTGAAGACCGGCTCCAGTCTCTGGCAGGGCAGGAAGCGAGGCAGGTGCCCAAAGCTCCCTGTCCTTAGTCTCCTTGGTTACCTGAATGCACCCAAAGGTGATTGGCTGTCTGGCTGTCCTTGTAGGACAGCCACCCTGCTACGAGTGACAGCTAGGCTGTGCCTGAATGGGAGAAACCTGCATAAAAGCTGAGGTCTCTTGAATAGACGGCAGTCAACCACTGGACGAAGAAAGAAACTGGAACAGAAGCTTGCTGCACCCTTCTGGATCGTTGGTTTGCCCGGTGAAATCCTACTGCATTGCTGAAGCTCAGAATGTCGTATCCACTAGAGAAGCCCGGAACGAACCACTTCTTCCCTTGGGTTGGGGGGACCAATTGACCCCAAGACTAACTTTACTGGAACCCCTCTCCCTGCTGGCTGTACTTCCTTGCTGCTGCTTGAACCGAGTGCCAGGGGTCAGGAACACAAGGAACGAGTGCATCGTCTTTAAACTGGTCCCAAGCTCCAGGAAGATCCTGACGACCCTTCTGAAGCAGGACGACCCTGACGACCCTTCTGAAGCAGGACGACCCAAGCCTGAGCCACCTCAACAGAGTCCTGGACCACAGAAGCAAGGGAAGCCCACAAGGTGTCCAAGAACAGCAGTGGTGCTATTGCTGGTAGCTGAAACCACAAAGTGCTGCTGACTTGGAAAGAGCCCGTTGCCGCCGCCGCCGACCTTCAAACTGCAGTGCAGGAGTCCTCCAGACATCCTCCCTCTTGTCGCCACGACTGAGGCCCATGAACCCAGGAACTGCAGGACTGCCACCTGAACAGAAGGTAGCTGGATCCTCTTCCAACCTAAGGTACGGTCTTCACTAAAGGGGTACTTAGCTTTTTTTGGTCTGTAGCTTGTCTTTCTCACTGGAGAGTTACAGTAGCTGCTTTTTCTGCAGTTGCTTGCAGCTTTGCTTTCACAAGCCTTACAGCTTGTGGCCCACCAGTGATTCCTTTCTACAAACTCGCTCTATAACATTGTACAAGACTTTTGTGCTATCTTCCAGAAGTGCCTCCGCTCCCTAGACATTTTCAGTTGACATTGGCTGTCCTGGCTCCCTGCAGACTCTTCTGGCCCTTTGACTTCGTGTTTATCTGTCCCTCGTAGGTGGTACATAGGTTACTTGTATTGCTGTGAAAGGGGTAACCTATACTTTAATGGAGGATTGTAAAGTACTCCCCTTTTCAGAGAACTTGTTAGCCTTTGCTTCCGTCCCTAACCTTTTCCTTTTTGCACAACCTCCTTATTGCATTAAATGTTAAAAGTGATGTATCAATGTCCAGTGTCCTAGCAATTGAAGTCACCTCGGGTGTAGGAAGTGTGTGACACATCCCAAAAGGGTATCTACTTAACTTAAAGCTGAGGTAGTGTATTTTGAAGTGTTTTATTGTTGCATATTGCCCTTTCTAAAGAAGGCTCATTGTAAAACAGACGTAAATTAATTATTTTACTAGAAAACCTTGAGTATAAGTGTTATTTGAATACTTGCTATTGTGAATCTGCTACATCTCTACAGCTGACTTTTACCCCTCTTGAGATAGGTCTGGCTGCTCAGTCACTCTACCAACTTGTGTAGTACAGACCTATACCAAGTTGGATTTTCTATTGCCAAGAGGACAAGGCTATTGTAGTGTCCCACACGGTTACTACATACAATATTGCCTAACCATGCATGCGACTAAAAGCCCGGCTGAGGAAGGCTAAATGTATGAAAAGGATCTGAGTCCGGCTGAGGGGGATCTGGGCCAGAAGGGAGAAGCGCCCGACTTGAATAATTGAGAAGGAACTTTTTGTTCCTTGTTTTTGGTACATCAGGCCCTGATGTTGCTTGAAGGCCCCGAGACCTTGTGCTGAAGAAGCACAAGGGTGTGTTAAGCTAGAGTAAACTGCCTAGTCCCGTGCTAAAAATGTGGGTAAGGGAGGCCAACGGCCTGAACATCCTGACTTGAACACTTCTTTCTTTTTGTCAGCATTAACCCACCCTATTTGTAACTTAGCGGTAAGGATTGGCAATAGGTTTTGTAGTATATGCCCTTTTTAGTAGACGAGTATCCACTAGGACTGCATTATTTTTTGATGGTCGTAGCTTGCTCCCTTCCTAGATTTAGGTTTAGATAGGAGTTTTTCACACCCTTGATAAAGTGCAAATAAACACCCTTGAATTGTGATCACATGTCTCTTTGATGCCATGCTTTCCTTACAAAACCCCCAGGTCGCTTGGAAGGAAGGTTTACATCAGGCTCTGGTTACACAGCAGGCTCTCCGGTTGCTGGAAATGGTTACAGCTATCGTTTCTTTAGTTCAAGTGTTTGACTTTTCAGCAGCTTCTCGGATCAGAGTATTTATCAGGAACTACACCATAATGTCTGCAAAATCTCCCTGCAGTTTATAGAAAGGGGCCTTCTGGCTGTCCAATCAGGACAGCCAGCCCCCCTGTGGGAACTGCTTCCTTTCAGGCAAGGTGAAAGACAAACAGCTGCAGAGTTTTTGACTCCTCCCTCACTTCTTGCCTTCTCCGCCACTCTGGAACCTCGGCAGGGAATTCAAAGGATTCCCTCTTAAGACCAAACTTCAACAGAAGTCTTTCCCGACTAGAATGGCAGAATAAAACCTAAACCCACGAGCAAATTAGAAATGTTGAAAAAAGGAGCCCACAGTTCTGTCAAAATGGTGGCTCTCCAGTGCAATACTGCGGCTGATTTGACAGCCTGCGAGTAATAATGATTAAATGTCATAAGTAGTTTCACTGCCTCCATCCATTCAAGATAACTTGTAATTGTACCATAAATGTTAGCAGGTAAGTGAAAAAGGCTTACAGCTCAACTCCCCAGCTCTCCACATACGGTGGGGTGTGCAGGCTCACTATATTTCAGTCCTGGAGAGATACGGTCCCTGGGCTTGAGGCCAAGGACAAGTCTTGCAGTCCTGTTCTGGATGAGTTGCAAAGGGCGGAGAGTAGAGGCGGGCAGATTAAGATAGAGGCTGTTACAGTAGTCCAGCTTAGAGAACCAGGGCTCTAGAGACAGTGAGCTTCTGGGGCAAGGAGAGGAAAGGAAGGATACCTCTGAGGTGTAGCTGGTAGTGTGACTTCTTAGATACGTCGGATATGTGAGGAGAGAAGGAGAGTGTGGAGTCGAAGATGACCCCAAGGTTTTTGCAGGTATAATGCAGAGTGAGTACATGCAAACACAGACTTTGAGGCATTGCTTAGAAATGCTGACAGGCATTTGTGTACGTCATTGAATAGTATAACCAGAGGTATGCTGCTCTGAGTTCATTCGAGCTAGTTATTGTTGGAGATGGAGTTTTGGATGGCGCTGCTCTGAGCTAGATCGAGAGACGTTTGGATGCAGTTCTGAGATTGAGGAAGAGGTGTCTTGGTGCAGCAGAGGCAGGCAGCTGACGCGAGGTGAGAAAGGCCATCCGGGCCCTGCACACCTCTATTGGTGGCAACTAGGCCCCCAGACCCCCGGCGCATCCCTCTCCCACCCCGCACCCTCTTCCTGGGTCCCGCTCGCCTCCCGCCTCCCATCCCGCCCATCCCCGCTCTGATTGGGCCGTGAGCCCTGGCTGAAAGGGTCTAGCGACCCTCCTCGCGCCGGCCCCTGCATTCACTGCAGGCAGCCGACGCGAGGTGAGAAAGGCCATCCGGGCCCTGCACACCTCTATTGGTGGCAACTAGGCCCCCAGACCCCTGGCGCATCCCTCTCCCACCCCGCACCCTCTTCCTGGGTCCCGCTCCCCTCCCGCCTCCCATCCCGCCCATCCCCGCTCTGATTGGGCCGTGAGCCCTGGCTGAAAGGGTCTAGCGACCCTCCTCGCGCCGGCCCCTGCATTCACTGCAGGCAGCCGACGCGAGGTGAGAAAGGCCATCCGGGCCCTGCACACCTCTATTGGTGGCAACTAGGCCCCCAGACCCCCGGCGCATCCCTCTCCCACCCCGCACCCTCTTCCTGGGTCCCGCTCCCCTCCCGCCTCCCATCCCGCCCATCCCCGCTCTGATTGGGCCGTGAGCCCTGGCTGAAAGGGTCTAGCGACCCTCCTCGCGCCGGCCCCTGCATTCACTGCAGGCAGCCGACGCGAGGTGAGAAAGGCCATCCGGGCCCTGCACACCTCTATTGGTGGCAACTAGGCCCCCGGCGCATCCCTCTCCCACCCCGCACCCTCTTCCTGGGTCCCGCTCCCATCCCGCCCATCCCCGCTCTGATTGGGCCGTGAGCCCTGGCTGAAAGGGTCTAGCGACCCTCCTCGCGCCGGCCCCTGCATTCACTGCAGGCAGCCGACGCGAGGTGAGAAAGGCCATCCGGGCCCTGCACACCTCTATTGGTGGCAACTAGGCCCCCAGACCCCCGGCGCATCCCTCTCCCACCCCGCACCCTCTTCCTGGGTCCCGCTCCCCTCCCGCCTCCCATCCCGCCCATCCCCGCTCTGATTGGGCCGTGAGCCCTTCATCACTGGTCCTCCCAAGGCAGCCCTCTGCCCGGCAGCCCCAGCGGCTAAGGGCGGCTGCAACAGAGGCGGCTCCAGGAAGTGTCAGCAGGTGTCCGCAGGGAACGCCAAGGAAGCCAACAACCAACAGACACCACCAAAGCCGTGAGTGTGGTATGGGTAGGGGAGTAGAGCAATCGCTCCACTCCAGAAAGCCCATGCCACTCTATCTTTCTAGACGGAATTTGCGAAAGTTAGCATGTCCACCCTAGAACTGTGTAAGTTAGCATGTCCACTCTAGAACTGTGAAAGTTAACATGTCCACCCTAGAACTGTGAAAGTTAACATGTCCACCCTAGAACTGTGAAAGTTAGCATGTCCACTCCTAGACGGAATTGTGAAAGTAAGCATCTCCACTCGTAGACGGAATTGTGAAAGTTAGCATGTCCACTCCTAGACGGAATTGTGAAAGTAAGCATGTCCACCCTAGAACTGTGAAAATTAGCATGTCCACTCTAGAACTGTGAAAGTTAGCATGTCCACCCTAGAACTGTGAAAGTTAGCATGTCCACTCCTAGACGGAATTGTGAAAGTTAGCATGTCCACTCTAGAACTGTGAAAGTTAGCATGTCCACTCTAGAACTGTGAAAGTTAGCATGTCCACCCTAGAACTGTGAAAGTTAGCATGTCCACTCCTAGACGGAATTGTGAAAGTTAGCATGTCCACCCTAGAACTGTGTAAGTTAGCATGTCCACTCCAGAACTGTGAAAGTTAACATGTCCACCCTAGAACTGTGAAAGTTAGCATGTCCACTCCTAGACGGAATTGTGAAAGTTAGCATGTCCACTCCTAGACGGAACTATGAAAGTTAGCATGTCCACTCTAGAACTGTGAAAGTTAGCATGCCCACTCCTAGACGGAATTGTGAAAGTTAGCATGTCCACTCCTAGACGGAATTGTGAAAGTAAGCATCTCCACTCCTAGACGGAATTGTGAAAGTTAGCATGTCCACTCTAGAACTGTGAAAATTAGCATGTCCACTCTAGAACTGTAAAAATTAGCATGTCCACCCTAGAACTGTAAAAATTAGCATGTCCACTCCTAGACGGAATTGTGAAAGTTAGCATGTCCACTCCTAGACGGAACTATGAAAGTTAGCATGCCCACTCCTAGACGGAATTGGGAAAGTTAGCATGCCCACTCCTAGACGGAACTGCCAAAGTTAGCATGTCCACTCTTAGATGGAATTGTGAAAGTTAGCATGTGAAAGTTGCATTTAGAAAGTGTGTCCTACAGCCTCTCCGTCAAGCTTAGAAATGTGCCCAATAGCCTCTCTGGTAAATTGAATTTAGAAAGTTCCTAATAGCCTCGCTGGAAAACTGAATTCAGAAGTATCCCCAATAGCCTCGCAGGAAAATGAAGTTAATAGTGCGCCCAGTAGCCTCTCTGTGGAAAATTGAATTTAGATATGGGCCCAATATCCTCTGTGAAAGCGGCATTTAGAAGTGTGCCCATTAGCCACGCTGTGAAAGCTGCATTTAGAACTGCTACCAATAGCATTCTGTGAAAATGATTATAGAAGTGCATCCAATAAACACCCTGGAAAGTCTCAAGTAGAAGTTTGCCCAATTAGCCTCTCTGGAAAATTGAACTTAGAAATGTAGCCCAGTAGACGCTCTGTGAAAATTTGCATTTAGAAGTGTACCCAATAGCCTCCGCGAATGTTACACTTAGAAGTGTGCCTAATAGCCTCGCTGATGAACTGAATTTAGAAATGTTCCCAATAGCCTCTGTATGGAAAATTGTACTTAGAAGTTCGCCCGGTAGCCTCTCTGGGAAAGTGATTTTAGAAGTTTGCACATTGAAAGAGCATATAACCATTCTTACCACACCCCACGCTTACTCTCTCCTTTACATCACCACTCAAATAGAACACAGAGATACTATGACACCATTCGGTATAACTGTTCCCATACGAACATCCACCGCTTACTCCACATCATTCTATGTAAACACTGCTGGTCTCACACCCCCAGCCAGGCGTTTTCCTCAGGCCTAACGCAGCCACATCCGTTCCGGATAAATCCTGCCAGAACGAACACATTCTCCTGATCTCTCAACCACCACACCTACCAATAAGAATCAGCTATTACATGTGTACCGCACGAGCTGCACACATATCCGGTGCACACACGCACCTTTTCGACTCTCCCTACTCTCTCTACTGATCTGAACTTCGGTTCCCAAGGGCGTTCAACCTACCAGCGCCTTCAGACCATACCAATGGTATATAAGGCGCTATATAAGTGCAAAATAACATAACATAACAAAATAACATATAAAATGTTAAGGCGGAATCCCACTTTACATCTTGAACAGTAGTTCACCCAAGATCTAACAAGAGAAATTAAAAAGGGGTGCCCAAACGGGTCAACGCAGCCTAAGCCCAATGGTTATAGCAAATTATAAATCCAAAAACACACTTTGGGGATACATAAAAAGGTCACCCATAAATACAGTAAACGACTAGGTGAGAGGGGAAAGATTTCCATTCACCTATGAAAGCCTTACCCAACACCACACCATGCAAAAAATTCAAACAAAAATGTTAACGTCAATAATTATTTCAACATGGTTATGTTTTACTTCATTGTACGCAATCCAAATTTACAGTGACGTAATGAAAGCCCAAGCGGTCTGGTTTAAATCCCATGGCAAATGTGGAATCTTTCTCAGGGGTAGAGTTGTTTCAAGGTGTGTGAATACTACAACCTCAATTAATTGAGGGAAATAGATCATTTCAGAAAGGTTCTGATTATTCCAGTCCCCAAAAAATTCAGAATGACAAGTCCTGGACCTTAATGGGGGAAATATTAGATAATTGGGGTGTAGATATGTTCTGAAAGGTGTGTGCGCGCCCCACACTGGTGGTGTTTTTTCTGGCTCTCAAAGCCCACCAATGTTAAGGCTCTACATCATTCAAACAGCCAGAGGTTACCCATTCATGGATAACTACTGGTCATCATATCTGCCCAGCAACAGGCTTTCTAGCACGAGAGATGTGGATCGGACTAGACGGTCCAGTCCCTTTCGTTGGCTCACAAACACAACGTCCCTTAGTCCGCGAAAGCCACTGCTTTCCACAGGAAAGGGATTTCCTTTATGATGAGAGTACTCCACTATGTAACTTGTAAGATACGCGCCCAGGTGCCTCTGGGCTTGGTGTGCTCTACAAATAAACTAAACTAAGGCATATACTGACCTACGATGGCCAAAGAAAAACCGAAACAAATGTTTGTACGGCCGTCTTGGTGTGCCAGCCACCTTCAGTTGCCATTTGTGGTAAATGCAAATGTGCTAGAGTAAAATTAAAACAAATGGTAAAAATATAACAGCTACCTTCAGTTTGTCTTGGATACATTTGAAAAGTAACCAAAAAGCTATTCTATGAAATGATAGGATATTAAATATCCTAAATGCACTTAACTGTAAGGGGATGTGTGCAGTTGTGGCAATACAAGAATTCATAATGTGACACAATCTCTCCATACTGACCCATAAGAATGAGCTGACAGACAAGGGAAGTAAAGCTGGAGGCTTTACTAACTTCAAAGATCAGGAGATGGTCAAAAATAAGCAAAAAGAAAGGGTGTCCCATAGAAATAAATGGAGTAAAAGGTGCAAAAAGAACATCTTTACTTACACCTGTGGATCATGAGCAGAGGTCCTTCATTTCTGTCAGGATATTAGGTTGCTTTTTGTGGCAGTTGTATTTGTGTACACAATAGTCTCTTCTGAACCTTTGTGCTACTGCATCTCCTGTGTTGGGTCAACATTCTCCACTTCAGCGATGGCTGAGAGTTTACTTGCTCCCTACCTTTCCAATATGTTCTCTCTCCGGTCCTTTATTCTGCATACACTGGGGTTCTCTTTACTTATACTGTACTGTCCTTTGTGTGTCTGCTTTAGCTCATCTACTAAACCCCTCCTGGAGTTTCAGCTGCCCCTCCTTTATCCAATCCGTTCACAAAAAGAATAATATTGAGCTCCTGTCCCTTCTCTCATCTCCAGAGGTTTGTAGCCAATGTTACAACGCTTCTTCACCCTTTGTTTGCTTACTCGGCGCTCTCTGGGCCTGTTCAATTTAGGAACAGGATTTCCTGCCACAGCAACCCCTAAGAGTTTGGCCTTCATACCTTATCTTCCCTCTACATTTTAAATCCTTTGCCAGAGAAATGTTGAATAATCTTTCTACAACACATTGATGGCAGGTATATTATTATTTCATTTTAAACATATATTCCCACCAGAATGTGATCTTTATTACTCAACACTTTTATTTCAATAAGTCAGTAAAATGCACTTGCCTGAAAATCTCATCTGTAACACTGGCATGGTGATGCACAGCGGGGGTTTAAAAACCGAAAGTGCATTTCTGGGACGTAAACCCGCCACAGGTTTGGAATAAGCTAAATTTGCAGTTAGGTTATTGAAATTTCCAAAGGTCCTAAAGCATACTTTGGTTTACATTAATGCTTTGCTCTTAGTTGGGTATTTAAAATGTACAATGATTACCATAGATGTTGTAGCATTACAAATTAGTTTAACAAAAGAATTGGACGGTTAGCTCAACGTCTAGGGAAGAATGTTGGCTAAGCCTTTTTTTTACTGTTAGTTGGGCTTATGCATCCAGCACCGAATTGGAGTAAAAGTGTAAACACTCCATGTGTCACTTTAATACCTTTTATATAAAAAAGCAAGTTTTGAAAGTTTTTATTTTAAAATACCAATGATTGTATCGTATCAACTTGCTGTGTATGTAATACTGTTAGATGTTAATCTAGTTTTGAGCGAAAGCCTGACATCAACATATTGTTGGCAAACTGATTTATTTTATTAAGTAAAATAACAAAGTACCTTCAACTATTTTCATCTACTTCTGGTGTGATGAATAAAATACTCCTGCCCTTATCAGGCCCCCAGGATACAGTGCCATTGGATTTTGCGTTAAGAAAAGGGAGATATTTCCACACAAATGTACATTTTGCAGCTTTTATGCTCCCATTAAAATGATTCTCAGATATTAAACTTGTAGAAATCCATTTCTAATGTCCTTCTTGAGAAACTGGATTAAAATAAAATTCTCAAAGGGGGCGTTCTTTCATAAGATGTGCAACGTTGGTAATCACTGCTGATGTAGACACTGAATATCAGAAATTGACAGATTTGCATATCAAATTAAAGAGCCAGATTGGTAAAATACTAAATGTTGTACTTTTTTTTAAGACATTTCAGCAATTTTGTGGCCCATTTGAAGTTGACATTTGTTTTTGTTGTGCTAGCAAAACTACTACTGTGATGGACTTGTCCTCCATGAATGTGTTTTTAACCATACATTCACAATCCTATTTAACACTTATAGTTGTAGGTGGGATGTACTTCCAACTTATCTTGTGGTTCAATATTGTGTTGACATGGGATCTCAATTCTAAGGTCTTTAGATAAGCAGTGATCAATGGCAATAAGGCACCACCAGTACCTTATTTTGCTTTCTGTTTATATTTGTATAGCTTGTTAATTTTATTTGTATTTTCATAGGATGATGATGACTATTCCTCTACCAACTTACTGGAACAAAAGAAACCAGGATATCATGCTCCCGTTGCTTTACTTAATGATATCCCTCAATCGACAGAACAGGTAATTCTATTTCTTTGTCCGCACAATTGGCGTTTGGTGTGTCAATGACCTTTCCCACCAAATGCTTGTTTTTGAATTTTTTTTATTTTTTATGAAGGGCATTTATTTTATGTGATTTTAAAAAAGGGTGTTGCAATTTTCTGATAAGTCCATGTTGCAATACCAGTTTGCCTTTTTGAAGTCCAAGTAAACCTGTACTAAATTATATTATCTTTAGTGCTCTTGGGCACACATAGCATTTTGAAAGCTATCAAAAGCTTTGCTAGTCATGCTTTCTCCTCGGGTTCCAAAAATTCACTACCCAAATATGTACAATGGGAGTAGCTGTGTCCAATAGTCTAGGCCAGCCAAAAAAAAAAACATTTATGCTCGAATCCTCTGACAATACCATTTCCTTTTTCTAGTATGATCCCTTCGTTGAGCATCGCCCACCAAAGATTGCAGATCGAGAAGATGAATATAAAAAGCAACGGCGGATGATGATCATTTCCCCAGAGCGGCATGATCCCTTTGCACTTGGTAATATATGTTGAATATTGTACTCTTATAAATTATTTTTTTTTTTTTTATAAAGCCCAATGTTTGTGCTTTAGCCCTTTAATTTTCATGGACCTCTTGCAAATTGGTTCTTTTAAAACAATTGATATGGTTCCCATTATAGAGTGGAATTCGTCATGCCTGGCGAAATAGCTTGCTCTCAAACAATTTGAAGGTTCTGGGATGAAAATGAGAATGAATAACTGGTTCCACAGAAACTCAAAGGGATAAAGTGCTTTGACCCATGCATTTTTGCATTATTTGTTCCTGTGCAAGTTACTTTTCCGTATAGTTGATAGATCTGTGGATGAAAATCCAATGTACCAATTTCAGTATGCAAGTGAACACTTGGCTTATTGGGCACGATGGAAGCTTCCCTTTGGTGAGTGAGTTTGTAGTGCAGATAGGGTGTCTGTTTTTGTGTTTCCAGGAATTGCAAATTAGTTTTCAACCAACATAAATTAATATGGGCATTTCTTTTTTTTATTGCATATTTGTTATTGATATTAAGATGTTTTTCAGAATTCACAGGCCCATACTAACTGTCCTTAATTTCTTTCCCACAGCAGTACTGCTATATGCCAGTCCTGTCTGCATTCTTAAGGGTGCAGTGCAACACATCCTGTGTAAATTATGGTGAAAAAGTAATTCAGAGGAAGTACTTTTAAAGCGGGTGTCATAATGACACTGCATATTGGGCATGGTCTTCAACAAAAAGCAGGTGCTGTACTCTATATATAGCAACCTGTCTACTTCCTTAGATTAATGCTGCCACCCTATTACTTGAATTGTGGCTTTGGAAAAACATAAAGTAGATACATAAAATAAGCATACTACATTCATGGCAAACCTTAATAGCTTAGCTACATAAGTAATATATTTCAGCCATGAGAACCTTTTGTAAAACCTTTTAAAAATAGAGGTGAAAAGAATTGTAACCTCTAATATATTAAAATGAAGCCAACCGAAACTGTGACCACTAGATCTACAGAAAGAAGACATTTTGGACCAGATCTGTGGGAGTTATTTTCTGCAGAAACTATTTTCTAAGTTGTGTTTAGGTTTAAGTTAGTAATATCTGGGACTGTATCCGCTTACACAAGGTAATGTTTGAGTGTACTCATCTGTCCAAAGTGTTACTAATGGTAAAGAGATAATTTTCTAGGCTTCTATTCTGCTGCTTGAAGTCAGAACTGCTGATGGAGACAGAGGCACGCACGTGTACGTATTCCGGAGTAGCAACCCAGGAACCCATCACTTCTGAAGATTGTTGTCATTTTATTGTTACTATCTGCATTATATCTTTGCTTTAAAGTGTAGCTATTTTTGTATTCAAACAGGTAAAATTGATCTGCAAACTGATTTTTGAGTAAGATACATAACTTATTTGTAATACTTGAAAAAGAAGCCAAGCTAACATTAAGTGAATATGGCTTAGAATTCAAATAAGGCTAGGGTGCTAATTTTATTTTCAGTTGTACCTTTTGCTCATTGTTCTCTATTACTGTTGCTGTTCTTTTCTGCAGGAGGCAAGACACCTGATCCTACAATGAATGTTAGAACGTTCAAAGATGTCATGTATGAACAGCACTTATCAAAGGAAGAGGTATGTTGAGTGAAAACATCATCAAGATTTCAGAATGTAGCAAATTGCATAATGGAAGCACTGATGGTGTCTTAAGAATTATTTTCATCTGTACTGTAGCACAAAATGTTAGCCAGAAAACATATTCTACATAGATATTTCAATGGTGTAATAATTTGTTCAGAATTGTTGAAATGCTATCTTTTGAAGCCAATCTCTGAAGTCTGTATGATGGGTGACGATTTTGCTGAAATCAAAAATCTTAAATAGCAAATTTGTCATTTAATTTCTTCAGAGCTTTTTGCTTTTGAGCTGGTTGACTGGTTTTCACTCCTTTTCATAATTGTATAGTGCTTACATTTCCATTGGGTGCTCCAAAAAGGCCAAACGGGCACCCCATGCACCTTCTTTGGCCTTAAATTAGAAACCTAAGCATGCCACAAATTGTCGTCTTGATTATCTTCACTTACTAAACGTTTGTGAAATGATAGACCTGGCCTAGAAAAATGGGGTCCTGGTTACATGCAGTCACAGTATCTTTGTTTCTGATGCTTGTGAATCTGCTTAGAATCACATGCTGTGCATATAGTCGGACATCTAGTGGTTATTGCAGAGTATTGCATTTTTCTTTTGAAGATGGAAAGGGGACGTTGACATGGGCGTGATGGTAACACTATAACGTGATGTGTAGTGTACCCGAAATCCCTCACGCGTCGAGGTACCTCAGATTGTTTCTTTCCGCCAACCTAGTTGGTTGCCTGATGCAGAGTTGACAAGAGTAAATATTGTTTACTTTGTCCCACGACCTACGGTTGTCTAGTCTTTCGACTAATCTTCTCGACGATTGCCTTGTGGGCCTCTGCCACCGCTGTCGACTGCGTGGCCTTGGCCCTCCGGCCAGGCACTTACATTAGGGAGAGTGGGGCCCTGGGTTTATTTTTGAAGAATATATTTCCTTTTCACTTTTGTTTCTCCATTTGGTCTGGCTGCCGTCACCCTCTGCTATCGAGTGGACGACTTTTAAATTTTGTCCTCTTGTAACGGCAAGTTTCCTTGGAAGGACAGCCATCGCCGTTGCAATCTGTGTGCCTCGAGACCACGACTATCACTCATGCAAGACCTGCAATCTCTTTCAAATGAAAAGGTTGAAGGACAGGCGGACTACACGGTGGGTGGCCGACGCTATGCAGGCTGAAAGCCATTCCCCCATTGGCGCCATTGAGTCCGGATGATGAGGAATCCATCGGCAGTCATGGCTCCGAATTGGAAGCATCGACTTTTCGGCAGAACCTTCAGGCTCCCAAATACCTGCCCCTGACACAGGCCACCAGCTCTGTATGGGGAATTCACACCAACAAGGGTTACTGAAAACTTCGGCGCCTCCCGAACCTCGCAGTTCACCGCCCTCCATGCAACCGTCTTCGCGGCATACGACTGAGCATTGGTGTTAACCCAAAAAAAGTACGGTCGTCGACACTGTCCAAGGGTGCACAAGCAACGAAGGCTTTGGTGGAGTCTTTGACCATGATGGCGCCATCAGGCGTGTCAAGCACTTCCGTTCATCCACTGAAAATCTACGAGAGTCTCGTGACTTTTATTTCGGCAGCTACAGAACACAAGGCCACTCCCTCTCATTGAGATTAGTTTTCTGAAGCCCCCAGCCTCTCTCGAAGGAAATCTATCTTAGATGTCTCAGAGCAGGAGGATACCTATGAGGACATTAATCCATTTGCTCAGGTCACAGCCGACCCAGACTGGGATCAGGATCAGTCAGGGGATCAGGGCCCTTGGCTATCACCATTACACATCCCTGACCCAGACATCATTTGTCTAGATCCCCCTTCTTCGCCTCCACAAAGGGGGGAGTCGCCTGTGGATGACAAAATGTTGTCAAACACCATTTTAAATAGCGGCCGATCATTTTGAGATCGCATTCCATGATGCAGCCCCTGACTCACTTTGTTGAGGATATCCTCAAGGCGAAACCTCCAACTAGTTCGGCCATCCCCTTACTCAATTCTACAAAGAAGCGCCTAGCTCCTTCTTTGATGTCACCATCCCCAGCATGGGGGGGGGGGTCACCCCCCCCCCCCAATTATTCCACCCATCCCCGTCCCACCCACTGTTCATACAGGGTCATGCCACACCGGACTCCCTGGTGGTTACAACCACTAGGAAGAGGTTAGGGCTTCCACTGTACACGCCAGAAGCCCCTCTGGATAAGGATTGTAAAACGTTATGCCCTCGGAAAACGAATCACTGCCTCTGCGGCCTATACAACTAGGATCGCAAACATTTCAACTCTCCTGGCATGCTACAGTGATGTCCAATGGGGCCTAGTCCAGGATGGCCTTCAAGAGGTCCTAGAGCCCACCCAATCACACCCGCTGGCAGTTATAGCTGAGGGCAGACCGGTTACCCACAACATATTAAAAGAAATACTCTGCTGTGACTGCTGGACGCACTCTAGCCCAGGAGACTTTACTTAGAGACATGCCTGGTTGAAGAACTCTGGCTTTAAACCAGAAACTCTGGTCTCTTAACAATAAATCAGTCAAAGACTCACAGCTTTTTGGGAAAGCTGTCGATGACGCCCTGGAGACTGCTTTGAAGGAGCACGAAATGCTGAAATCACTCAAACGGATCATGGCCAAGCCCCTCCACCAACGTGGAGGCTTTAACTCATGCCGTTCCTTTCATGGACAATCTTTTTCCCGGTCTTCCCATGCACAATATGGCTCAGGAAGAGTACCCCCTGGTCCTCCGGCCAAGGCTTTTCCGGTAACAGCCAGTATCAACAGACCGGTCCTCATAGAGGCACGGGTAGAGGCAGGACCTTTACTCCTAGAGGCTCCCTGGCCTCCACCTCAAAGCAACCGGCCGATTCACATCCCTTCACATGCCTCCTTGGTCGGGGGTCGCTCGTCATTCATTCACGCCTAGATGGGGAAATCGCATCAGACGACTGGGTGTTAAAGACTGTTACCCAGACAGTTACCCACGGCTACTGCATAGTTTCACTGACCACCTCGATACCACCCACCGAAAGGTAGACGCCTGTCACCAAAACACCTGCATCTTGCTTCAGGTCCTTCTGGAAAAGGGTGCTGTAGAAGTTTTTCCCATTCGCCAGGTAAACAAGGATATTTATTCAGTGTACTTCCTTGTACCCAAAAAGCATCTCGCCATGCACCCCGTTAGACCTGCGCCCAGCAAACAAGCATGTCAAACCTCAGAAATTCAAAATGACAACACTGCAGGAAGTAATCCCACTGCTACTGCAGGGGGATTACATGGCCACAATGGATATGAAAGATGCTTACTTTCATATTTCAATGTTGCTAGCGCACAGAAAGTACCTCCGGTTCATGATAGAAGACACCCACTAGCAGTTCAAGGTTCTCCTCTTCGGCATTGCCTATGCTCCACGGGTGTTTACAAAGGTACTGGCGGTAGTAGCTGTTCACCTGCGCAGGCAGTCCATCCCAGTCTCTCCTTACCTCGCTGACTGGTTCATAAAGGGGGGATTTGTACGGAACATGCCAAACAAATACCCAGAAGACTGTAGATCTCCCCTTCAATCCAAGTTTCTCGATCAATGAGAAAGTCAAGTCTAAACCCCAGCCAAGTCAAACAGTTTCTGGGGGCTCTAACTCGGACCAAAATGGCCTTGTCTTTCCCTCCAACCAGAAGGTTCAAAACATGCTGTTCCAGATCCCTCACTATGTAGCCAGTCACACACTACGCGGGGACCGCTCCCACCGTCGAAGGAAGGCACTAGCCTACGAGAAGGTTTCTCAGAAGGCGAAGGGACTTTATCCTTGACGTTATGGGACAGATCTAGACGGCTACAGGCAGAGGAGCCTCCTTTTTCGCCTCCAGACTGTTCTGGGTTACCACATTGGACATTTGAGAGATTCCAATCATGTATGGACAAGCTGGATAGATTTATGTCCACTCCTGAACATAAAACACCCAAGAGACCAAGGGAGGTACTTCATGAGGACCCCAGGGCTAAATATCCTAGACTATTTGACCCCCTTCAAGAGGAGACTAATACTTATGACCTCACTGAAGAAGACTCTCACTTCCGAGAGGATGAGGAGTTCTTAAATAGTGAAGACCAACATGACCCCGAAGAAGGTTTTGAGGAAAACCCTGACATAGGTGGGGGGGGCTTCGAAGAAGACCCAGATGAAGGTGGCTCACAGCCTTGGCAGTCCCCAACAGCATCTACAGACCCTGAGATCCTGAACCTTTCCTCTCCTCAACCCACACCGGTCAGGAACCCGTCACCTATAGATGACCAACCCACTTTCAACGCGCTACTACGGAAAGCAGCAGCGCACTTTGAAATTGAGACTGGGGAAATTACTCCCGATATTGATTTTGTAGAAAAAATCATTAAGGAAAAACCTCCCACTAGCCAGACCATTCACCTCCTCGCCTCAGTTAAGAGACAAATCATCCCATCGCTGTCTACACTTGCGTTGGTTAGAGGGGTCAACCCTAGAATTGAAAAACTGTTTAATCCCTCTCCTTCGGACCCATTATACATTAAGGGTCACTCAATACCAGATTCCGTGGTGGTAACTACCACAAGGAAAAGGGCAGGGGTTCCGCTAGCACCGCCGGACAAGTAAGGAAAGAAACTCTGCGCCCTGGGTAAGAGAATTACAGCGTCGGCAGCTTTTTCCACCAGAATTGCCAATAATAATACCTTACTGGCAAGTTATGCTGATGCCCAATGGGGAAAGTTACGCCAAGACCTCGAGGTAGTCTCTGAGCCCTTAAGAACTCGCTTGTTAACCACTGTAACAGAAGGGACTCTGGTTAACCAGAGCATCATTAAAAACACAATTGAGGACAACGCTGTGGCAAGGGTAGAGGTTGGGTTCCCACTCCTAAAGGTTCCCTGGCTACCAAAACCAAATGACTCAAAGGTTTGGGTCCCCTCCCATGCATCGCCAGTCGGGGGCCGGTTAACATCTTTCCTACCAGCATGGGAGGGAATAACATCAGACCGCTGGGTATTGTCAACTATAGCGGTAAATGCATAGAATTCAGCCGGTCTCCCACGTACAAACCCCCCAGGGGACGACGCCTATCACTGGAGCACCTTGCCATCTTTCTTCAAGAAGTGCAACTGCTGCTACTAAAAGGAGCAATAGAGGTTGTGCCTCTATCACAGATAACGGAAGGTATTTATTCAGTGTACATCCTTGTACCCAAAAAGGACTTAACCATGCGCCCTGTATTAGATCTGCGCCCAGCGAACAAATTTGTCAAACCTCAAACATTTCGCATGGTGACCTTGCAGGAAGTAATCCCCCTGCATTCACAGGGAGATTACATGACAACACTGGACATGAAAGATGCATACTGTCATATTTTAATGTTGCCAGCGCACAGAAAATACCTCAGGTTCATGATAGAGGGCAAACACTACCAGTTCAGAGCTTCGGCATAGCGTCAAGGGTATTCACAAAAGTACTGGCAGTGGCAGCGGCCCACCTGCGCTGGTTGTCCATCCCAGTATACCCTTACCTCGACGATTGGCTCATAACAGGCGATTTTTACGAGGCATGCTTCTCAAATACCCAAAAGACTGTAGACCTTTTGTTCCAACTGGGCTTCTCTATCAACGAGAAGAAGTCCAACCTAGACCCCATCCAGATCAAACAATTCCTTGGGGCTCTAATGCGAACAAAGGGCGACCTTGTCTTCCCCTCTAACGAGAGGGTCCAAAATATGCTGTTGCAGATCCCTCAATATGTGGCCGGTCGAGAGGTGACGGTACGCAAAGCAATGCATTTGCTAGGAATGATGGCGTCATGTATATATTTGGTACCTCACGCGCGCCTGCGCATGCGCCCAATGCAAGAGTGGCTCAACAGCCAGTGGTGTCAGGCCAGCGGACAATGGGGCGATCTAGTGGTAGTCTCGCAGGCCTTGGTTCCCTCGCTACGGTGGTGGTCGAAGGAAAACCTTGTAATAGGGAAACCATTCGCCACCCCCACAGTGGAAGCCACTCTAACCACAGACGCATCCCTTACAGGATCGGGGGCTCACCTATCCCATCAGACTGCACATGGAGTTTGGACTCGGAGTGTAGCGTCCAAACACATAAACTTGCTGGAACTGCTAGCAGTCTTCAAAGCACTGAAGGCTTTCCAGGCACACCTGTAAGGGAAGACAGTGATGGTCCTCACAGACAGCACCACAGCCATGTACTACCTGAACAAGCAAGGGGGCACGCACTCTCCAGGACTGTCCAAGCTGTCCCAGAACATCTGGAAGTGAGCTCTCAAACACATGTTCCTGTTGTCACAACATGTACCAGGGGAACTCAATCTGTTAGCCTCTGCCCGCAGAGTGCGAATGGCAGTTACGAGAAGACAGTCTTCGACATTCTCACACAATTGGGATTCCCAGAAATAGATCTGTTCGCAACTCTGGAGAACTCCCTATGCCAAGATTACACCTCCAGGTAACCCCAGAACCAATCCAAGGGGAACGTCTCTGGATAACATGGTCAGGGAAATTTGGGCATTCTTAGGGAGGCTATAAAACCGAACACTCGTTACTGCTATTCTAGCAAGTGGAAGAGATTCGTCATCTGGTGTAGAGTTAAGAGCATCAGCCCTGTTGAATGCTTTCCCACACAGATTGTTCTTTACCTGACTCACTTATTATACTCAGGATTGGTCTTTAATTTTATTAAAGTTCATCTAGCTGCACTTTCCGCATACACAACTTCTCAACACAAAGTGTCATGGAAGTGGTGGAAAGTCCACTTGTTAAAGCCTTCATGGAGGGAGTAAAGAGGATACACCCTCCTATAGCTAACCCAGCTCCCGGATGGGACCTAAATGTGGTACTTACCAGGCTTATGGGCTCACCTTTTGAACCCATGCACAAAGCATCCCTTAAGAACCTCACTCTTAAAACTGCTTTCTTAATAGCTATCATCTCCATTAGGAGAGTGAGTGAACTACAAGCGCTCTATACTAGACCCCTTTGTAACAGTTCACAAGGATAAGGTGGTTCTACGCACACATCCTAAGTTTGCACCAAAATTAATTTCTAAATTCCATGTCAACCAGTCAATAGAACTACCAACTTTCTTTCAAAACCCTTCAAATTTGGGAGAAAGGAGCCTGCATACACTGGATGTGCACAGAGCCATCATGTTTTATATGGAAAGAACTAGACCTCTGAGAAAGACTAATCAGTTCTTTGTCTCAGTGGCAGCAGGAAGAGAAGGAGATGCAGTTTCAAAATCCACTAGATCTAGATGGATTGTCCAATGTATCACTCTCTGTTACACTCTTGCAAAGAGAGAACTACCCTTCAAGCCAAGAGCACATTCTACTCTAGGCACTGGGGCTTCCATAGCATTCATTGCAAATGTCCCTCTAGAGTATTTGCAAAGCGGCAACCTGGAGTTCTGTACACACCTTTACAAAACACTACTGTCTAGATGCCCAAACTAGATCTGATTCCCAGTTGGGACAAGCAGTATTAAGACATCTTTTTTTTCTACTGTGCCTTCTCACAACCCACCTCCAACTCCGGGTACTGCTCGCTAGTCTATGCACAGCATGTGATTCTAAGCAGATTAACAAACATCAGCAGACAATGCATTACTTACCGTAAAAGCATTTCTGATGGTTGTATCTGCTTAGATTCACATGCGCCCACCCTTCCTCCCCGCTCGGATGGAAGGAACATACACATCCTTTATCTCTCTCTTTTCTGTACTCTCTCACGTCTAATAGGCTCCCTCAGGGCAGAAAAAATAAAAACCGAGGGACCTTGACGCGTGAGGGATTGTGGGTACACTGCACGTCACTATAGGGATAGTGTCACAGACACGCCTTGTCGACGTCCCCTTTTCGACTACGAAAAACAAAATGCAATACTCCGCAGTGATCACTGGATGTTGGACTATGCACAGCATGTGAATCTAAGCAGATACAACCATCAGAAATGCTTTTACGGTAGGTAATGCATTGTCATCTTCTTTCTTCTGTACTCGCTCTTGCTGACTAGAAGGCTCCCTCACAGCAGAAAGAACACTACCATGGGTATCAACGCGTTGAGGGATTTTGGGTACACTGCACGTCACGTTGGGGATAGTGTTAGTCAAGCCCATGTCTACATCCCATTTTGATCTTTGAAAGAAAGATGCAATACTCAGTGATTACCACTAGATGTCGGACTATATGCACAGCATGTGAATCTAAGCAGATTTATCAGAAATGCTTTTACGGTGACTAATGCATGTCATTTCTGATACCTCTGGGCCTTTGTTGGATGGCATGCTTGTGCATATTGCACATAGTGATTGTTCTGGCTGGCAGGTGTCTTGTTACTAATTGAGAACCAAAAGTTGTTCTACATGGTTTTTGGTGCCCTAATCCCTTCTTTTTGTATTGGTCATTGATGGTATATTAGTACGCAGTATTCTGCTGGACTAAAGCCTCTACCTGAAAGGGATTGCCCTAATTTTCATTACATACTGTTGGTTGACCACAATGTTTTATGTTAAAATCAATCAAGCTGCAAACTCTTATCTAAGTTTGGAATTGAATGGTTGGTGGTTTTGGAAGCTTGCCCAGCTAGTACTTTTGTATTTTACTTCACCTCAAATATTTTATTGTGTTTCAAATTATTTGAGTTTGAATATACTATTTCCGTTAAGTGTTCATGGAGAGTATGATGAGAATGTGCTAACATTGCCATCCTTGGACAACCATAACGCATTGTATTCAAGGTTTAAGTGAATTCATAATCTTATTTGTCTTTTAGAGGGAAATTAAACAACAATTGGCAGAAAAAGTAAAAACTGGAGATCTGAAAGTTGTCAATGGAACAGCAGCATCCCAGCCTCCTTCAAAACGTAAACGTCGCTGGGATCAAACAGCCGATCAAACTCCTGGAACGCCAGGCTCCACACCAAAGAAAATGTCCAGCTGGGATCAAGCTGAGGTCGTTGTATTTAATCCTTTGCGTACCTAAGAATTGTATGTAAAATAATACATGCCATCTGTCGCACTAGTTTCAAACCACTAAAATCTTTGGTTTTGCTATGCTATACAGTTTTTTTCTACCAAACTTTTTTAGATTTTGTCCAACGTCCGGTTCACAATTGATAAAGCAACAGAGCAGAAAAGCTGAATCTCTTCATCCACCCTCCCACCCCAATGTGCCCATGCTCCCTTTCTGACACCCCTTGTTTTAGCCCCCACAACCTGGAACCCCCCCACCCCTCATTTCTCCCTTCCCCTCTCGTCCCTCCTGACCGATCGGCCAGACTTCACCTCGGCCCCATGTAGCATGGTTGTAATTTTCTTTCCCTCGCTTTATAGACCACTTTTGTGATACTTTAAACACTAGTGCACAAACTAAGCAGCAAATGGTCCAGTTTATTGTAGCTTGTCATTTTTGTAATATAAGCTAGCAGGGCAGAGGTGGGTCAAATCACTGCTCCAGTTCAGTGGGCAGGTTTTCAGTATTATACACAGCATGAGTGATGGGTACATTTTCCTTCTTGAGTGAAATTCTCCCCACTTTCAGCATTTTGCTGCACTATTGGATTTTTGGACTGACTCCTGAGTGTGGGAACCTTTTTCCACAATCACTCATTGTTTTACTGTAACCTTGGTAACCCTTTTGTGTACTTTTTAATGCAGTTATGCTTTCCCTTTTGTTTCTCCTGTCACCTCACCTTTTGTATGGAGTACTGAGTGGAAACATTGTCTCCCTTTTCTCACTGTTACAGAAACTTTCAGCTACTGTTAGTTCTTTTGACAGGCTGGTGGCAGTCTACATTTTTGCACACCTTTTTATGGACTTTTGTCCAAGGCTGCCTTTCCAGCTGTGTCAATGGACACACTGGGGTCACCATTAGCCTAACATTGTGGCTGCACATTTCTAAGCCCTGTTCGTAATGACTTGTTCTTATTTATCCTTTTTTTATCTGCCTAGGTGGGGGAGGTTTTGTTGGGGCTTTTTGTCTTTGACAGGCTTGCCCTGGAAAGCCAGCCAAGGCTCTGAGTGAAAGGACAGTAAGTGGGGGAGGTGACCTCCACCCTGGTCTTTCTCAGTCAGTGTGCCTGCCTGGAACCAGTTTGTTCTGGGAGGCGGGCTGGGCCCATTGGACAGCCAACCCCCAAGTTTGAATGAATGTCGGGTGATATGTGGGCTCAGCCAGTTTTCCTGCATAAAAGACGAGGCTCCTGGTGCAGAAACTGAGTCGACCACTGAAAGTGAAGATCCGAAAGGAGGACATCCGCAGCCAGCGACGTCCAGAATTGTCTTGCGTAACCGTTGCTGTCCCAACATCAACTTCTGAGTGACAGGGAAGCCCTGAAGCAGATTACTTCCTCCCTTTGGACATGTGGGACTAACCAGTCCGAAGGCGTACTGCATTTTGCACCCTCCCTGCAACATATGCAAACTCCACGGCCGGTATCGTCCTGGAACTCCAGAGACTGAATCCGGCTCCAAAAAGCCCTTTCAGCCTAGACGAGGACCTACAACCAGAGCAAAGTCTAGCGCATGACAATCGTCCTCAACCCTCCGCGCCCTTCCTTCCCAAGCCTTAAAGGCGCCAATGAGCCAGTGCTGTGAAGATATTCTGCTGGGCGTCCAACTACTCGAGAGCATCCATCAGATCATTGCAAGTTCTTTTCTTCAGCTGCCAAGACCAAGAAGCCTGTGTTGGGAGAATTTTCATTTCTGTGCTAATTCCCTTCAACCTTTAGAGACCCCAGCTCTTTTGATGGACTTATCACTTTTTAATTTCTGGAGTGTTAGGCAAGATTGTATGTAGTAACCCTGTGGGAGACTACATCAGCCTTGTCCTCTTGGTAATAGGTAACCCGACCTTTGGTATAGGCCTGTACTACACACGTTGTGTGACTGAGCAGTCCGACATACCTCAAGAGGGGTCAGTGTGAGCTGTAGGGGTGCAACAAAGCGTTTCACAGTGGCAAGTATTCAAATAACACTTATACTCAAGGTTTCTTGATTTAATAATTATTTATTAATGTAAGTTTTAAAATAAGCCTTCTTTAGAAGGGAGCAATTGGCAACAATAAAAATACACTTCAAAATACACTCCTTCAGTTCAATAAGTAAGATACCCTTTTGGGATGGCACACAGATGTTCCTACACCCTCGGGTGACTTCAATAGCTAGGACACTGTGGACATTAATATATCACTTTTCACACTTAAATGGTAATACTGAAGTTGTGGCAAAAAGGAAAAGATTAGGGAAGGAACAGATGGTTAACAAGTTTCTCAAATGGGTAAGCACAGGTGCCTGCCACCTCCGCACAATGCAATGTAGATCAACCATTTCCCAGCTATACAAGTAAGGTATGCATGACTTTTTGGATGGATAGTTAAACGCAGTCAGACAGTCAGAGGTTGGTCTTCAGGGAGCCAGGACAGCCAGCGTCAATAGGGCAGAGTCTAGGGGAGCTGAGGCACTTCTTGAAGGTAAGTAAAAAGTCTTGCACAATGTTAGTTTTGTTGCAAAAGAATTCACTGTTGGGTTACAAGCTGGGAGGCTTGGGAAGGGCAAAGCTCCAAGGAACTCTGCAACAGGTAGCAAATGCAAGTCTCAACTGAGAGCAAGCAAGCTACACAACAAGAGGCAAGTACCCCTTAGTTCACAATACCTTAGGTCTGAAGAAGTGATCCAGCTGGCATCTGTTCCTGTTGTAGTCTGGCATATCCTTTTCTTCCTGGGCCTCAGTCGTGGGGACAAGAGGGAGGACGTCTGGGGACTCCTGCACTACGGTTCGAAGGTCGGCAGCAGCAATGGGCAAAGTTCAGATCAGCAGCACTTCACTGTTTCAGCTTCTCGCGAACAGCACTACTGCGGTTCTTGGACACCTTGTGCACTTTCCTTGCTTCTGGGGTCCAGCACTCTGTTGAGGTGGCTCAGGCTTGGTTAGTCCTGCTTCGAGGGAGTCTGGAGGATCTTCCTGGAGCTCGGGTCCGACATAAAAACAAAATTCTGTTGTTCCTGTCCCCTGGCACTCGGTTCCTGCAGCAGCAATGGAAGTACAGCCAGCAGAGAGAGGGGTTCTAGTCGAGTTTGTCTTGGGGCTGATTGGTCCCACCAACCCAAGGGGAGTGTTAGGCAGAATCGCATGCAGTACCCTCTGGGACCACCACATACAATTAAGACTACAGGTGTAAGCAAAACCAACTTTTGGTAGAAGTCTGTACTACACAGTTTTGTGGTAGTGAGCAGCCAGGCTTGTCTCAAGAGGGAACGTGAGCAGGAAAAGGATGTTACACACAGGTCTTACAATCACAGTGGTTCAAGTTGACACTTACACTCAAGGTTTCTTGGTAAAACACTTATTAATTGATTACACACTCAATTTAGAAAACATTCAATAGAAGCAGGCAACTTAATATTATACACAAACACACTTCAATACCAAACCAATAAGTTGCTGAGCAAGTTAGGCTCCCCTGAAATAGGAGCAAAATAGCATTTCAGTTACTTTCAATGGGACTAAAAAGGCACAAGTTCGCAGAATGGATCACAAATGCGTTCTTAGGCAGTGCAAATAGTTTTAGTTCACTAGAGGACTTGATTCAGCTCAATAGGCCTAGGCCAAAGTCAATGGACTAGTGTCTTGGATAAGAAAGAGCAGTTCTTGAAGTAAACGGTAAAGTCTTTGCCAATGTTCTCAGAAGTAGTTTACGAAAAAGAATCATATATTGGGTCACAAGCTGATTAGGCCTGCAAGTTGGGAAAGTTCCACAAACTTTCACAGCGAGAGAAGTTCTCTCAATCGGGTTGGCACAGTACCTGAATATGAAGAACAAGATGCAGCTTTGGTTCCTGGCAGTTCCTGCAGATCTCACTGTTTCTGAGCCTCAGTCGTGGGGACAAGAGGGAGGATGTCGGGGGACTCCTGCACTGTACGGGATTGTCAAGCACACAAGCTGGTATCCCTCTCCCTGGTTAATCCTAACCAGCTTTGAGAATAGTATCCAGGTGGCTTACTCATTGATTGGTCCCACCAACTCAAAGGAAGAAGTTGTCCTTGAAGGGGCTTCTGTCGAGATGAACTTGGCAATTCGGACCTGCAGCAGCGCTTCACCGGGCAAACCAACGGTCCAAGAGTTGCAGCAGCCATCCTCTTCCAGCTCTTCAGTTCTTTCGTTCCAGTGGTCGACTCTGCTTTCCAGTCCAAAAGACTCGTTTTCTCGCTTTCATGCCAGCCTAGCTGCCACTCACCCAGCCTGGGGGCTGCCCTTGCTGGACAGTCAGCCATCCAATCACGCCAGAGAGTGCGTTTGGGTCTCCTAGGAGACTAAGCGCAGGGAATTTGGGGCACCTCCCTCACTTCCTGCCCACCCCAGACCCTCAGACGCCAGAGGCGGTCTTCAGTCCTGAAGCCTGCCAAAGGCATAGAAGCAAAGCGACCAAACCTGGTTTGGCACGCAGAGACAAACCCTAGAACAGCGATATTCAAACTGTGGGGCGCATCCCTGGGGAGCCGTGAGGCCAGCATGAAATCAAAAAACAAATGCAGCTTTTTTATTTATTTTTTTAGATTGGAAGAAATGGCAGGGGCAGCTCACATGGTCGGGCAGAAGCATGAAACTGCCTCAGACACCAATGAAAAAGTGGCCTGCAGTTGTAAATGGATATCCATTCCTTTAGTCAGACTGTTTCAATAGTACCCAGGGGGGTGCTTTGTGTTTAAAGAATATTTAGCAACAGTGGTGAAAATTACTAACTGCTCAATGGTCAAAATCTAACTGCATAGTGAAGTAACTCATAAAACTGGCCCACATTGGCCAAAAAGGTGGCCCATTTTAAATGGCCCACACTAGCGTTTTGCATTTTTGATGCATGCATTGCCCTATAGGCCAGTCTGAGCCTGGTGGTTCATCCATAATGGCGAGGGGGCACCCACTCAGTGGCCCCCTCACCCATTATGGAGGAGCTAAGAAGCCAGCCCAGTGAAACAATGAGCACTCCCTCAGCTGCTTTTTTTTGGCTGAGGGAGTGATCCTGGGCTGGATGAACTGTCAAAGGGAAACAATATTTCCCTTAGACAGTTCAGTGCCCCACCCGCACATGCTCACTGAGCCATGCAAGGCTGGGGCGTTTTGCTTCACCAGCATTGCATAGCTCATTGGAAATGCTGGCTGTGGCACTGCATGTCTGTATGTGCGAGGCGGAGCTCCTGCGCCTCCTCTCACATACGGACGGAGCAGCCTGGAGTGGGGCGTTTCGCCACCCACGCGCAGGCCTCTGCAGAAGGTACGTTTTATGTTCATATTTTAAAAAATGTAAATGTGTATGCTTGTGTTATGAGTGTAGGGTATGGATGCTTATGTGAATGATAGTGATTTTGGGGGGGTGTGGGGGGGTGTGTGTGTGTGTTGAGCTGATTTTGGCAAGTGGTGGATAGAGGGGGAAGGAGGGTTGTACAACAAAGGCATTTTAGAAATTTCTAAATGCCTTTGTTGCACAATCCCCTACCCACATGCCAAAATCAGCTCTCCTTCTGAGGTGCTGTGGATCCCAGGGAACAGGGATGGTATTTTATTACTGAATTTCTATCATAGATGTCCAGTCAAAAATACCATGCTTTCCCCCTTGGCACCCCAATGCCTTGCATACACACATAATCATGTTGATTGTGGTAGGCCCAGTGGAGCCCAAGGGACAGGGATAGTATTTTTTTTACTGGATATCTATTATAGATGTCCAGTAAAAAATGTCATGCCTGCCCCCTAGGCCCCCCAGAATCAATTGCAAACTGTTTGGCTTATTACCAATTTTCTTTTAATACTATGCTCTACAATGCAACATTTTAACCCATTATTTAAAAAAGAAATCACGGGGGGGGGGGGAAACCCCCGACCCCCTCTTGCTTGGTACATATACATACTGTCCGTTTGGCATTTTTAGGGGGTCCCGCCCTGCCCAAATTTTGCTCCGGGGGGCCCTGGCCAAAGAGGTTTGAAGACCACTGCCCTAAAAGGACCTTTCCAAAAAGAAATGGCGAAAAAAGACTGGGACCTGTTTAAACAAAGGGGCTTAAAGCGCCATTTTGAAAAACATGGCTTCCGCGATTTTTATCTACCAGTGTTCGCGGTCGGCAAAAATCATGGTAGTTCATTGTAAACCCACTGCCACCAGCCATTTCAATAGAAAAGGGTTGCATTTGACTGCTGCATGAGTTTCTAGACACGGGATACTAGGTAACCCCTCCATCATTCTTTAGGAAGATGGTGTGTGCTGGGTCTGAATTTAAAAAGATTACTAAAGTCAATATAACTTTACATTCTCTGAGAAACAGTAGTTGATCCCAGAGAAGGTATTTAACCCTTTTGGACGTCTAAAAGGCATCCCTGTGTGCACTGAGGGTGCTGTGTAACACACATGAAAAGATGATGCCTATGGAGTTCTCTAAAACTCTATAATCAAAGAACACAAGAGTAAAACGCACATCAAAATACATGAGTGGGAAAAAGGCTCCCACTCTTTCCAGGTAAAAAAATCAAGTCCTCAAAATCCAGCAAAGTTGCTGGGGGTCTCTAAGGTGAAGGGAATTTGCATATTTATGAGAATTCTCCCTAACAAGAGACTAACTGTATTTGCTTACAGGCAATATGGATGACTATAACTCCCATATTAGATGGCTATAGGATCTTTAACCAGCATGCTAAAAGCAGCGGTGGGGGAGGCCCTCAGGGGGGCTGTTGATTGCTATAGAAAATAATCTTGGTCCGAGTGTGATAATTACTGAAGGTCTACCTTATGGGGCCTTGGGGGTGGATCTCACTTCCTGTGATGGATCCCTTAAAATCCTGTTATTGAACATCTACTGGCATAAGGGAATATCAGCAGTGGTTTCTTTGTGGAAAAGCAGTGTCAAGTAATTGAGGATTGGGTGATGAAACATCAGAATGGACGAGTCCTGGTTGTGGGTGATTTGAATGCAGATTGTGACTTTTGAAAACTCCCCCTGGGAGCTCTGTGATATGGACTTGGCCCAAAGTGAATTCCACTAAAAAGAAAGGCTGGTAAAATCTGGTATGTGGGTTTAGGGACCCTGGGTCTACTACCCTTGGTGGGGGGCTTAGAATATTAACTGCGTTGAAACATCTTGGCATACGTAGCATCAAGGGAATAGTTCTTCCCTCTTGGATTACATCTATCTCGATGACTTACTAAAGAATAAATATACATTGTTTACTGTCACTCAAAACTCCTGGAGTGACCATTCCATCTTGACTGCACTCTTTGATATGGCTGTAACCACCAGAGAGTTTAGATGCCAACCTCAAATGTCATCTAACATGTTAGGGAATGCAAAATATTGATGCCCTCAATCAGAACCTATGGGCTACCCTGAATAAAACCTTAATAAAACCACTCTAGATTGGAAGATTAATCATTGCAATATTCATGAGTTACAGGGACTCATTGGGTCCACGGCCTCAGATATTTCTTAAAGGACAACTAGAAGCAGAATAACCAGAAGGCATGCACACTGCTATAACCATGAGTTAGCCCAGGTTAAACCAACAAGGAGGAGGGAACTACGTTGAATCTGGAGCCCTAGGTTAGATGATGCCTCTCGACAAATGAGTATTAGGAAAATCAAATTTAGAAATTACTGCAAAGCTATGAAAAAATCAGTTCTTGCAACAGGATGCTGAAGTTATGTTGGGCGTTTTTGATCAATGCCCAGGTTAGTGCCTTTTGGTCATTGGTGAATGGACAGGATCCTAACCATGTTGTATCCCAGTTAAACCCTGTTTCAGAGCTGGAATGCGTTGAGTTATTTGCTAAAAGGATTGGTTCCCCAATAAGTGCTCAGGCTGAGCGAGAGAAGGACAATTCTGGTAATCTAGAATGATCAACTGGAACCCACTTTTTAGATTGGCAATATAAATGATCTAATAAAATCTAAAGGCTCGCGTGGCGCGGGACCCAACGGCCAAAATCTCTGGGCAAATCTCCTGTACCTGGAATTTAGGGTCATCTTCCGGACAGGTATAACTCCATCGTGGCACACAGCACATGTGGTGCCAATCTTTAAGTGTGGAAGTAGGTCGGTCCCGAAAAATTACTGGCCAATTTAGTTAATAGATGCCGATTGTGCAATCTTTTTCGGCACTATTACACTCGCTTTTGGAAAAATTGGCAAATCAGTCTCATCCCCTTAGTAAATATAAGACTGGGTTCCGTAAAGGCCATGCTGCAAACATCATTGGGCTTGTCCTTAAATGTATACAGGATGATGCGTGGAGGAGGGTAAAGGGGTGTACATTTATGGCCTCAATTGATCTGTCGGCCGCATTTTATGTCATGAACGCAGTAAACTAAGGGAGAAACTGGCAACATGGGGACTGCCGTTGGGTCTTTTGAAACTTGTCCAGGGGGTCTATGAGAACTGTGGGATCCAGATATGTCAGAAAGGTGATTTCACAGAGTCCGGTCATACCAAGGGGTTAGACAGGGTTGTGTGCTAGCCACCTGGCTTTTCAACCAATATATGTCAGATGTTGCGGAATGCTTAATGAATGAATGAAGGGTTGATGGTGGCCAAAGTAGGTCAATCTAAAATCGTATGGTTTGGATACGCAGATAATTTCTTGATCTTTGATCAAACAAGGGTAGGTCCGGATAGCCTTTTAGACATTTTCTCAAAAATGGTCTTATTATAAACCCTAATAAAACCAAAATCTTGGCATTCATGAAAGCACGACGGAAGAATATTGACCCTTCCTGCCATATCGAAGGAACTACTCTGAACACCTTGACGAGTTTTGGGCATTTGGGATTTCATTTTGGGTCCCATAAAGAAATTAAAACTGGGATAGAGATTCTTTTAAACAAGGCCAAGCTCTTCGAATCCCAGATCCTTAATTGATCAGAAATTTGGTAGTTTCTCGTTAACACCAGCAATGTTTTTTGATAGGAAGATCGCCCCTAAATGAACGCGTGGCCTTTAATTATGGCCTGCTAGGATGGTAAAAATCCTGGATAAAATGGAACATTGAGTCACCTCGTCTATGTGCATAAGCGCCGAGGTTCCCGCTCTTCAATTTCCCAATCGGTACTACCGTGGGCTGCTCTTAAGACCAAGATGGAACATCTTGCCAAGTAAGGATATTCTCCTTAGAAGGAAGCAAATACTCCCAGATGAAATTGGCTCTAGGTTTTGTTGAAAAAGCCCAGAGTCTATGAAACATCTTGTCCTGGAATATGAATTCTTGAAAGATCTAAGGAATACATTTCTTGCCACATTGAGTGACGATCATCTGGGGTGTAGTATGGATATGGTCTGGAAACGCGGTCTCAATATTAAAAGTGTACATGAGGGTTTAGCCCCATCATGATTCATCAAGGGCATTAACATTGTTTAGATTGAAGGTGAACCCTCGCTGCAAACTTATCCGGGCCTAGGATTTATAGCATTTCTTTTTTCCTCTGTTTTCCTCTTGTTGGCTTTATTACTATTGGAGGCTTTAACTATGTTCTCCTTTTGCAGGTATCTTTTAGAATGTATGTAAACTGTGAGGTCAATCACCTGACCCCAAATAAGTGGGATTGACTGAGAAGCCCTAACTCTGAGATGGTCTAATGATGTATGTTGGTTTCTAATATTTGGTATATACGTTTTTCTTTTCTTCCGATTTTATCCTTTTTTTTAATATGTAATCTAAGGAAGTGATGGTTTGGTTTTATATTGGTTATATATACTATGTCATTTTATTACTTTGTATCTTATTGTGTTAAATATGCTCATTTCTTTTTTTGTATTACAAAATCTAAGTCTGAATTTGTAAAGGTTTTAATAAACCAATTGCAATAAGAAAAATGATAATTCAGAGTAACACTATTGAGTCAGTGGAGGGAGAGGAGTCCCAGGATAGGAACCCCTCTATGCCTCAGCCTGCCCTTTTGCCTCAACCTTTGTCCACTGGGACCCCACAAGGTCCATCACGGAGTCCAGAGTATGTGTCTCTTGAAAAAATGAGACTTGAATTGGAATTCAAAAGAATACAGGCTGAAGCCAAACATCAGGACATCAAACTCTGGGAACTAGAAATGCAACATGCTCTTGAAAAGAAAAAAATGTTTCTATCCAGAGTCCTCTGGATCTTCCAGTCCAAAGAGGCCTTGCCTGCCCAAAGAAACAGTGAGTATGTTTGATGCAAAACTTGATATTTTGGATTGGTTGAGTGCTTTTGAATACATTAATGGGATTTAGGGTCTCAAAGGGAATCTGTTGATTCCTTGGCTTTTGTCTAGGCTTCCCCAGGTTGCAACTGATGATGTAATGGAGGTGGGGGAGCTTGAAAGATTATAGTATGAGAATGTAAAGCCAGCTAGCGGAGTCCATCTGGAGTCCGGGAGTGGGCAGGAGCACCTCCCCAGCACATCACATCAGGATCAACGCCACTGCACCGTCGTGCACACAGACTATCACAAGGAAGGAGGAGCGTCCAGCTCACATACCGAAGCAGATGCCCTCGCACTGATCCCCAACATCAGCATCTTTATGGCAAGCTGTAATTCGAGCCCGGTTACTCCCCGCATGCAGGCGAAGCTCTGCATTATCTGGAAGCCTTTGTTTCCCCGTGCGCCCGACCTAAGATAGCTGCGAGATAATAGCTTCTGAATCGGCACGAAAAAGAGGCTGTGCGCCGGTTGCCTATCATCGCTTTGTTTTTTACCTGACAACCCCCACCGGCAGGCGGAAGCCGGTCCTCAATCTGAGAAGGCCCGTTTCCTTGCCTGTTTAGTGCATGGAGACACGGTGCAGCCACCCCCTCTGTTCAACTAACCTAGGCCCAGTAGAACGAGGTTAACGCCTCCCGCTACCAGAGAAACAAGCAGCACGAACTATGTACCCTGCAATTCCATGCGCAACATGAGCGCTTACTGAAAGTACATTGCCCCTGCCCATGTAAGTCAACTACATTTGTACGAAGTATTTACTCTGCTTTTGATAATGTCTCCCCCTCCTGCTGCATATACACATTCCAGTTACTACTGGGACTGTCAAATTTAGGTGCCCCGCTGTGCACGCTAGCATTCTGGTCATTACGGCATTTATGTACTCCAGTCACTACTGTATGTACGCATTTCTATCCTCCACTGGGACTCTCAAACTTGGGTGCCATCCACTGTGCCTGCATGCACTCTAGCCACTATTGCATTTATGCATCTCTTGTCAACACTGGGAATGTCAATCTCTTGTGCCCGCTGCTGTGCATGTATGTATTTCAGTCACCACAGCATGCTAGCATTTTAGTTACCACCGGACCACCGGGATTGCCAAACTTTAGGTGCCCTTGTTATTACTTCCCAACATGCGCATCTCCGAGACTTACCTTAGATACACACTCTGTTCCTTACTTTGGACTATTCTAACCATTACCTCCACAATGAACCACACCTACTCTACACCTTGTAACTTGCAGGACAGAAACATGCGACTTAGAGCTATGTTTCCACGACTTTATGACCTAAAAAATAAAAGAACTAGACCATCGGGCCCCACATCCACTCTGACTGCTTCTAACCCTAACTTAATCGCCACAACTGCTGTAAGATGTCCCAAAACACAGACCGACCCTCATCTTAACCTGAAGAGATCCAAACACCCCAAACCTAGACCTATCCAAAAAATATCACAACTCGCACCCTATCAGGAGCCCTTATCAATGCAAGGTCCCTCATAGCACATAATATGGAAATCGCAGACATACTCGCTACGGATAAGCTAGATTTCCTGGCCGTCTCTGAAACCTGGCTCCACGATGCCGCAGGTCCCGCACATATGATTGCTATACCAGACAACTACAATATTCTCAGTCGATCGGCCCAACTCCAGAGGAGGTGGCATGGCTATCATTGCTAAAACTACGCTAGCTGCAAGACTCACCCCACCTCCAGTAATGACTTCTTGTGAACTACTCTCAGCTAAAGTACCTATTTCCAACAATAGTACACTAACCATTCTTCTTGTGTATAGACCCCCAAGCCCTCTAGGTAACTTTGAGGAAGACCTCTCTAGCCTCCTCATTAACATCGACTCCACCCAGCTCCTACTACTAGGTGATTTCAGCCTGGAATTCAACGATGTTGAGGACAAACGGGCTCAGTCTATCCAATCTATTCTAGTCGATCACGGCCTCTCCCAAAAAGTCTTAGGCCCTACTCATATAAAAGGACGCACATTAGACTGGATGGCCAACCGTAATTGCGTCACTACCATCTCCAATATCACACCCCAAACCTCGACCGACCACCACCTCATCTGTTTCTCATCTAATATAGAACTGCCAAATTTAGCTACTCGTGAAATGGCACCACCCTTGCCAAATTGAAGCAAAAAAGAAATTAGTGCTGAAAAACTACTCACTCCAACTCCTCCTATCAGCTCTTACCACCAGTGCCTTCAACTCTGACCCAAATATGCTAGTTGAGACATTCAACAAAACTATATCCAATGCCTTGGACGATTGCACCTATCAAACTATGCAAAAGTAAACCAGAAACGCACCTCAACACATGGTTTACCCCCCATCTTAAAGAACTACGAACTCAAAAACGTAAAGTCCAAGCTACCTGGAGGCACGCCTTCAGTTGAGAATAAAACTCTACTTACCAATTTTGTAAATAAATACAAGGAAATAATCCAAACCAAAAAAGACACATTCAATGAGAGAATTAGTAAAGCTAACTCGAACTCCAAAGAACTTTTCTCCATCCTCCGGGAAATGGGAAACCTGATTACTCCCACAGACAATGTCCCTAAAGACAAACAATGGTGTGCGAACATCCAAAATGCCCTAGCAATTAAAATAACTCTACAAACCAAAATCGCTAAGAAAAAATCCTCCTTGAGTTCCACAGGAACACACACCACCAGCCCGACAGATACACCTAGATCAGATACACTAAACAATTGCAAACCTTTCAGGTTTACCAACATAGCCATTCTGGAAACTGAAAAGGTCATATCTTCTGTGAAACCTTCAAATTGCCAAGGTGACAGTTGCCCGGCACAAGTTATGAAGGACACAGCTAGGGACTTAGCACCCTTCATTGCTAAGCTAATTAACGCCTCCTTTTAGAACTAGGACGGTACCCACCAACCTCAAAGAATCCTGGGTACTGCCTATCTTCAAAAAAACAGACCCTTGACTCAGCTATCCCCAGTAATTATAGGCCCATTACCACGGTCCCATTCCTCCTGAAAATTGACAAGTAGCCTACCTCCAGATCAAAAACTACCTGGAGAAAAACCAACTATTAGGATCATGCCAATCTGGGTTCAGACCACAACAGGGTACTGAAACGGCACTAATTGACCTCAAGACACAAATCAACGAATTGAAGGATAAAGGTAATACAGCTATGCTCCTCCTTGACTTATCGGCGGCCTTCGACCTAATGGACCATGCAGTGTTATGCAAGCATCTAGCATCTGCCGCCTATTTCTCAAGCGAAGCTATAGCCTGGGTACAATCCTTCCTAGCCTACCGCACGATGAGTGTTCTCCCCTGTAGCTTCAGCTGACCCAATACAAATCACCTGTGGTGTCCCACAAGGTTCATGTGTCTCCCCTACAATGTACAATATCTTCACTAAGCCACTCTTCGACAAACTTAACAGATTGGGGGTAACCTATACTAACTACGCGGATGACACGCAGATCCTCATACCACTATCCGGCAACTTTGTCGAAGACACTGCGCTAGTAAATAAGATTTACCTCCTCATTCAGGCATGGATGGCCTCTCACGGCCTCTTCCTGAGTGACGACAAAACAGAGATACTCATCCTGGGTTACGACTCTAACCTCAAAAAACTTAGCCCCAGCCTTTTAATATTGATGGCAACATAATCAAGGTGGTAACCGAGGTAAAAACATTAGGTTTTTACCTTGACTCCACTTTATCTCTTAAACAAGTTAACTCCTTGGCTTCATCTACAGCCTACACCTGCAAATTAATCGGGGCCTGTAGACCCTACCTCTCCAAAACCAACTGTCACTCTAGTCAATGCTTTAGTAATGTCTAAACTGGACTACTGTAATGCCCTATATGCAGGTGCCAATAAAACTGGCATAAACAAATTGCAAATACTGCAGAATAATGCTCTTAGAGCAGCCTTGGACATACCTCGTAGAGTGCATATATATAATATGAGGAAAGACCATCACTGGCTAAATATTAGTGACAGAATCCTCCTCAAGACGCTATCTCTTACCCACAAAGGACTTAACAACACTGCACCCCATATATCTCGGCCAGACTGACCAGAAAATCCTCCAGTCACCATATTAGAGGGTCCAACCATCTTGCACTAGAAATCCCCAGATTTAGACTAACAAAAGCAGGTGGAGCAAGCTTCCCTGTCAGAGCGGCACGTGCCTGGAATGCTCTCCCTACTGCATTGAGAGCTGATCAACTCTATTCCAGATTCAGATGCAACGTGAAAAGCTGGCTCTGGACAAGGGACGCCCACTAAACTGTCCTCTGCACCAGGCCCTATATTATGGCATGAATCCACTGTGACTTATGAAACCTGTACTATTGACTTTCATACCACTGACGGTGTGTTGTGAAGTACCCACATTTCTCATCTTTAATGTAAATACTGCAATAACTTGTAATGTATCCACTGTATGTAACCAAGACTAAGTATTCTTGTTACCGCTGCGCCCGGCTACCCCAGGGTTGGGAGCGCATTATCAAATAATAAACTAAAGTAGCTTTGATAGCTACATTTGGGAAAACTCCTGCCCAGTACCCTGGTTTAGGACCCTCCAAAAGACTGTTACCCCCTGGGCTACCTGGATGTGTGACTGTTTGAAAAACTTAGATGAATGGGTTATGGGTTACAGAGTAACTACCTTTTGAAGGAATGCAATCTGTTTTTGTTGGAATCTATTTTTGATACCTGCTCTCCTGAGCTGAGGCAGCATTTGGCTGACTCAAATGAGATTGATGCCAAGAAGGTAGGAAATACTGCTGACTTGTGGGTTGCCAACCGGGCTACTCACAAAGATTCTGGGGCCACTCACAAAAAGGATGAGGGTAAGCAGCACAAGAAAGATGACAAAGAGAATTCTAAAACCTCTCGCACAAAAGAGGGCCACAAACATAAGAAGGGTAAGCCATGTGGGAAACCAGGTCAGTCTAGTGAAACCTCTGGTGCCAAACCAGAGGGAGGTCAGCAGAAACCCCCATTCCAGATTTGGTAAATATTATGCTTGTGGGTCTACTGACCATGTGAAAGGGGATCCCAGATGCCAGGGTAAACCTTCAGGGGTCCACACTGCCTCCGTAGCCTTCATCCCTGAGGGAGAAGTAGATGCAAGTGCAAATTTTCATCTGTTGGCTGAAGACCCCATTGGAGTCTCAGCCAGTGTTTCTTCCTGGGTCTGTGGGAACAGCAGAATGTAGATGTGTATAACTCTATTCCTCATAACACCAAAGCATATTACAAGAAGAGTGTACTTGTTAATGGACGGGAACCCCTGCCATTGGAGTCACTGGGGCCAGCATTACTGTAGTGGATGAGAACTTTTTCCAACCGGCGGATGTTGCTAAGGCACCCAAAGGTCCCACTAAGCTTGCTGGAGGCCTTCTCCAGATGGTTCCAATACTACCAGCTCTCATCCAGTGCAACAATATGACTGTACGAATACCAGTCAGTGTTCAGAGTGAGGTGCCTGGGAGAGTCCTGTTGGGGAATGACTTTAGCAAGCACCCCCAGGCCTCAGTAAGAGGAAGCAGGAGCAGACTAGGAAGGCCAGAGAGCTCACCTTAGATGACTCTAAATGGGTTGTTACAGAGGTACTTATAACACTGAGTCCACAGGAAGAAAGAGACAAAGGGGAAACCCTAGGTCTCGGGAAGAAAGAAAAGTGTCACCCCAGTGCACAAAACAAGGACATCCCCGAGAGTACAGTCCAAGGTCACATATGTGACCCCTCCACCAGCTGAGGCTGAGTGGGAGGACCAACTAGAGGATGGTGAAACAGTTACTGGTGAACTGAACTGGAAGAAGACCTTCTCTCTGTTGGAGATCTGGATCCTAAAGACCATCCTGAGCGGCAGACTTGGTTTGCAGAAGGGTGCCCCTGCAGGGCAGACTTCAGCAGAGGTCAGAGTGTCCTACTCTTGAAGGACTTCGTCAACAAGCAGCTTCCCACCTGGAAGGGCAAGAGCCAGGAAAGCACAGGCTGTGCTGGGAGGATGGCCTCCTTTACAGTGAGCTTATAGAGTCTATCCAAGGGGACTACAGAAGACTTGTAGTGCCTCAGGAGGGGAGACCCCAGTTTCTACAGTTAGCCCATGAGATTCCTTTAGCTGGTCACTTAAGTTGTAAAAGACCAAGGAAAGGATGTCTCTTTTTCTACTGGGCTAAAATGGGGTCTGATGTAGAAGCTGTCACACTTGTCAGACATCTGGCAAGAGTGGAGCCAAGAACGTGGCACCCTTGGTACCCCTCCCAGTGATGGGAGTTCCTTTCAGAGGGTAGGGATTGACATTGTTGGTCCCCTAGACCCTCCCACATCTTCAGGCAGCCGATTTATATTGGCTGTGGTAGACCATGCTACCAGGTAACCTGAAGCATTACCTATGAGAACTGTTCCTCAGGCAGTGGCTAAGGCCCTACTTGGTATTTTTACATCAGTAGGTTTTCCTAAGGAGGTTACCTCGGACAGGGGGACCAATTTTATGTCTCACTACATGCAAGCTTTGTGGAAAAACTGGAGTGACCTACAAGTTCTCAACAGCCTACCAAAACCCCTAACCAATGGGTTGGTGGAGAGGTTTAATAGAACTGGGTGCTTTAGAAGAACCCCTTGGAAGAAAGTTTGACCACCTAATGCCATGCCTTCTCTTTGCTTATAGAGCAGTCCTCCAAGAAGGAGTTGGCTTCAACCTCTTTGAGCTTCTCTATGGTCATCCGGTTAGAGGTCCATTGGCCCTAATCAAGGTGAAGTTGGAGAGTGCGCCTTCCCGCAAGCCAGTGAGAATCACTGACTTTGTGTTCGGTCTCCTAAGGAGAATGACACACATGATGACAGAAGCTTCAGAAAACTTGAAAGCAGGTCCGGCTCTGGTCAAACATTGGCATGACCAGAAGGCCAGCATGGTTGAGTTTACTCAAGACCAGCTACTTCTCGTTATTGCACCTACGAGGCAAAGGGCCTTACAGGACAAATGGATTGGACGCTTGAAGGTTGTGGGCAAACTTGGAGAGGTCAATTATTTGGTGGACTTGGGCAATCCTAAGGAGGCCCCGACACCAACCGCCTAAAGGCATATGTATCCAGACCATAAATGGGAGCTTTGCTCTTAGCATCTGATCAAGAGGAGAGTGAACCTCTACCTGACCTTCTCAGGGGACCGCCTTTAGATGGAAAAATAAGAGGAGCTAATCTCTCTTCTGATCTGACTTTGGATCAACAGGAGGAGTGCAAGGTGCTGAATCAGTTTGCCTCCCTGTTTTCATTAACACCATGTTTGACCCCTTGGGGCCAGCATGATGTCCTCACTGGTGACTGTCTACCTGTCAAAAGCAGGGGGTACAGGATGTCAGACCATGTAAGAACCCACATAAAGGAGGAGGTCAAGAAGATGCTTGATCTAGGGGTAATGGAGCCATCTACAAGCCCATGGGCTAGTCCTGTTGTACTAGTGCCAAAGGCAGGATCCAAGGAGTTGAGATTTTGTGTGGACTATAGAGCTCTTAATGCAGTCAACATGACTGATGCCCATCCTTTACCTAGGACAGAAGAGCTGGTGGATAAACTTGGTTCAGCCAAGTACCTCAGTACATGTGACCTAACCTCAGGCTATTGGCAAATATCTCTGGCAGACCATGGCAAGGCGAAAACGGCATGTTAAACTCCAGGAGGCCTCTACCAGTTTAAGGCAATGCATTTTGGACTAAGGAATGCACCTGCTACATTCCAAAGGATGGTAAATCATGTTCTGAATGGAATGGGCGACCTCCTCACGGCATACTTGGATGACATTGCAGTGTTCAGCTGTTAGGCAAGATTGTATGCAGTACCCTTTGATTGTACTACAACAAGCCTGACCTCCTGGCAGTAGGAACCCAACCTTTGGTGATTGTACTACAAGCCTGACCTCCTGGCAATAGGAACCCAACCTTTGGTATAAGATGAACAGCCAGGCTTATCTCAAGAGGGGTCAATGTGAGCAGTAGGGGAGTGACACAGATTCAGTGACCCATATTAAAATGAACTCTTACACACAAGATTTCCCGATTAAACAACTATCAGTTTAACAGTCATTTTGAGTAAGCCTTCTTCAGAAGGGGGCAATCTAATAGTAACACACAAATACACTCCAAAATACACATTTGGCATGGCAAACGCATGTCCTACACCCTCAGGTGACTTAAATAGCTAGGACACTGTGGACAATAATATTACTGTTGCATTTAGAGCAATACTTTGAATATGTCAAAGAAAATGGTCATTAGAACACAACAATAGATCACACAAATATTCTGAAGCAGGTGAGTACTTTGGTAACCCCCAATGCAAAGTAAGTTAACCTCTTCCTGGAAGGAAGACACAACACAAAGCCAGAGGGCGAAAGAGTCCTTTAGGGAGCCAGGCCAAAGTCAATCTGGATAAAAGTCTAGGTGAGCTGAAACAATTCTTGCAGGTAGTTAAAAGTCTTGCACAATGTTTTAGAAGTCTTTGTAAAAAAGAAGAAATCAAAGTAGGGCCACAAGCTGATTAGGCTTGTGAGGTAAAGAAGCTGTTAGCAACTCTACAGAAGCAACCAAGACAAGTCTCCACTGAGAACAAGTGAGGTTACACAACAAGAGGTAAGTTCTCTTAGACTTTACAGTACCTTTGGTTGGAAGAAATGGTCCCAGTTGGCTTCTGTTCCTGTGCAGCTATGCAGATCCTGTGTTCCTGGGCCTCGGTCGTGGGGACAAGAGGGAGGTAGTCTTGGGACTCTTGCTCTGCCCATTGCTGCTGCTGACCTTCCCATTGCTAACTTCAATTCAGCGGTCCTTCTGTGTTTCAGCTCCTCGCGTCTGACCGCAAATAGCACCACCGTGGTTCTAGGATTCCACCATGGACTTTCCTCGCATCTAGGGTCCAGCACTCTGTTGTGGCTCAGGCTTGGTCAGTCCTGCACCAGGGAAGCCCGGAGGATCTTACCGGCGCTCGGGTCTGACTTAAAAGCAACGCATACATACTGGTGTTCCAGAGCCAGCTCCCAGAGGATGTCAAACGAGTTCACATTGGAGTGGATTGGTCCCACCAACTCAAAGGGAGAAGTCGTCCTTGCAGGGCTTCTCTAGTCGAGGTGAATTCGGAGCTTCAGCACAGCAGCAGGGATTCACTGTGCAAACCCAACGGTCCAGGAGTTGAAGCAGGTGTCTCTTCCAAGTTCTTCTGATTCCTTCGTCCATTGGTCGACTCTTCCTTCCAAGCCAAAAAGCCTCGCCTTTTATGCAGGTTTCTCCCATTCATTCCAACCTTGCTGTCTATCACACAGCAGGGTGACTGTCCATGCCAGACAGCCAGCCGGCCAATCACCTTTGGGTGCATTCCTGTAACCAAGGAGCTTAAGCACAGGGAGTTTCGGGCAGACTTTGTACAGTACCTTTTGAATTGAAGAAAAGTGCAGCAGATGACTTCTGTTCCTGTGCAGTGCTGCAGATCTCGCTGTTCCTGGGCCTCATTCGTGGGGAAAAGAGGGAGGACTTATGGGGACTCCTGCACTGCAATGGGACGGTCGCCGCCCGCAACCGGAAATCTTCAAATCAGTGGCTGTTCAGTGTTTCAGTTCCTCGTGTCTACCGCAAATAGCAACACTTTGGTTCCTGGCTGTCGAGAGGGGCTTTCCTTGCTTCTGGGGTCCCACACTCTGAGGGGGCTCAGGCTCGGTCAGTCCTGCTTCCTGGGAGTCAGGAGGTTCTTCCTGGAGCTCTAGGCCAGCTTAATAGCAACACACATAATCTGGTGGTCATCTCCCTGGCTATACGGTTTCCAGCAGCAACTCTGTGGAAATTCAAACAGCTCTAACCAGGTGGCTTACTTTGGAGTTGATTGGTCCCACCAACTCAAGGGGAGAAGTCGTCCTTGCAGGGGCTTCTCTGTCGATACAAATTTGTAGTTTCAGCACAGCAGCAGGGCTTCACCGGGAAAACCAACTGTCCTGGAGTTGCAGCAGGCGTCCTCTTCAAGTTCCTCTTTGGTTCCTTCGTCCAGTGGTCGACTCTGCCTTCCAAGCCAAAAGCCTCGCCTTTTGTTCAGTTCTCTCCCATTCATTTCAGCTTAGCTGTCAGTCACCCAGCAGGGTGGCTGTCCTTGCCGGACAGCCAGCCAACCACTGCAGAGTGCATTTGGGTCTCCTAGGAGACTAAGCACAGAGTGTTTCGGGCACCTCACTCACTTCCTGCCTACCCCAGACACCCTGGAGCCAGAGGTGGGCTTCACTCGTGAATCCCGCCAAAGGCAAATGGAACAATGGGACCAAACCTGGTTTGGCGCGCAGAGTAAATCTCAAGAAGGACCTTTCCACAAAGAAATGGTGAAAAAAGACTGGGCCATTTTAACAATGGCACCGTTGGGTGCTTTACTGCAGCGGCGAATGCAGTCCGCGGTAAACCACACCACGGTAGTTAAAACGAAACCACTGTGGCAGCCATTCAGTGAGGAAAGGGTAACATAAAAATGTTACATGAGAAGCTAGACAAACGAGATACAATAGGGTGCTGGAGGGGTTACCTAGTAAGATGGTGTGTGCTCGGTCTAGAAAGTCACAAATGTAAGTAAATTCAGTTTCAGTTCACTGCTCTGGGAAACAGTAGTTTTTATGTAAACCTTTGGGAAATCTGAAAGACTACCCTGTGCCAGTGAAATGCTGTGTGACACAATGTATAAGATGATGCCTATGGAGTTTGTCAGGCTCCATAACCAAAAGAAACGCAAAGCTCAGAAACATTAAAATACATGAGTGGGGAAAAGGGTCTTATGCTCCTCAGGTTAAAAAAAATAAAGTTAGCACATTTCTGAGAATTCTCCCCAACAAGCGTGGGAAAAGGTTGGCGTGAGGGCCTTGGACCAAGACTGTGCCATTCAGGTAAATATTAATGATGACCATAGAGGAGTGGAATGGGGCCAGGAGGGCCTCCCCTGGGTACCACAGTTAAGGGGAGATGAAGAGAAAGACAGCACATGGACCATATGAAGAGTCCATACGTCTGGCGAGGTAATGGCAAAGAGGATGTTGATGAGGGTATATCTGGTGAACCTTTTCATTTAATTTAATCTTTTACTATGTAGCTTTTGATTCCAGTTGTATCACTTTCTATTGCAAGTAATCTCCTTTTTCTTTGCTTTTTTGATTTATATCCTGAAACACCTTCATTGTATACTATTAGATAAAATGCTCTAGAAATTTGCTTTGAATGTTCAAAGGCATCCATTGTAGAAAAGCCAATGTACATGCCTAAAGTTTCAAAGGACAAAAATAATTGCCAATTGTTTTTTTTTAGACCCCTGGACATACACCTTCGTCTTTAAGGTGGGATGAGACACCGGGTCGTGCAAAGGGTAGTGAAACACCTGGGGCTACACCAGGCTCAAAAATATGGGATCCAACACCGAGCCATACACCAGCAGGAGCTGTAACCCCTGGCCGAGGTGACACACCAGGCCATGCAACACCAGGTCATGGAGGTGCATCGTCAAGTGCACGTAAAAACCGCTGGGATGAGACCCCCAAAACAGAAAGAGGTACTTTTTGAGTAGAGTTTAGTTCAATTGCCTCTTATGCTTACAATACCAGTGTTTTTACAAATCATTGTCCGTTTTTTTATTTGGCCAGCCTCTGTCTAACCTGAGCAGCATTTGTTTCATGACAACATCTTTTGTGAACCTTTACAGTGTAAAAATATTTAGCAAACATGGAAATAGTTTGCTCTCCTGTGTGGTATCTTTAGGAGAAGAGTTTAAAGGTCTGTTTTAGCATGAGTTAATAATACGTGCATTTTTAAAGGATATTTTAGCTAAGTAAAAATACTCAGTTAGGCCACAATCAAGGGGTTCCACTCCACTTTAAATGCATACATACAACACGTATATTAAATGCAATCTTTTAAATTAAGGAGAAAGTTTTATATCACAGTTAAGCCCAACACCTTACCATCGGACACGTCTCCTTGCCTCGTTTCTGATTGCCTAATCGCCATTCAAAATTGATGTGCGCCAATGATCTTTATCTAAATGCTAACAAGACTGAGAGCCTCCTCATTGGTACACCTTCACCATCCTGTCCCCTCGCTCTCTGGCCGGCTTTCCTTGGCTGCCCTCCTACCTGCGAGGCTAAGAATCTCGGGGTCATCTTTGATGCCACACTCTACTTCTCTGCATACATCTGACGTCTCTAAAAAGTCAAACTTCCTACTGCACTGCCTTAGAGGTACTCTGGCTTTCCACTCCTTCCCCCGAAGCTCACTGTCTCCCAAGCTTTGGTTCTCTAGGTTGGACTACTGTAACAGCCTCTTTCTAAATCTACCTGCCTCCATTCTCCACCCTTTACAACTAATCCAGAACAGGACTACAAGACTTGTCCTTTGCCTCAAGCCCTCGGATCATATCTCTCCAGCTCTGAAATCCCTTCATTGGCTCCCAGTGGACGCAAGGATTCAATTTAAAACCCTCTGCATTGTCCATAAGGCTTTCTGAGGCCTGGGTCCAAAATACCTTCAACTATCCCTCTGTAAATATCTCCCCTCTCAAGCCCTTCGCTCCTCTTCTTCTAACACCCTCAGGATCAGTCGTTTTTCAAGGAAACGAGCTGGTGGTAGATCTGTCTTCGGCAGGGGCCCTCCCTTTGGAACAGCCTCCCGGCCACCTTGAAACTTGAGGAGAACCATCTCCGGTTCCGGAAGCACCAAGACCTTCCTCTTCGCTTCTGCCTTTGGCCCTCTACTCCCCTGCTGATCTGTTTTCTGTCTGCACCATGCTCCTGGCCACCCCTTCTCCTTTGGGCCCAGGTACCTGCTAACCCTCATGCACTGCCTCTGAGCCACCACTTGTACTGGGATCTGTATCTGCACCCATACAGTCTCTCATTTCTCTTCTGCACTTATCAGATATACCCTATCTAACAAACTACGCACTTCCCTCTGCCTGTATTTATTTTATTTATTGCATTTATTTATTGCACTTATTTATTCTATTCTCTCCTTTTGTGCCGCACTTTCTGCTCCTCCCCCTTCCTCGCACTTCCCCCTTTTCCCTTTTCCATGCACTTGCGCGTTCTTACTGTCACTGGGCCTAGTAAGATCGTTGTTTTTATTCTCCTTTGTTCCCCTCCCTTTGCTTGGTCGCGCTCTGAAACACTTGTGTATGAGTGCGATATAAATAAAATATATCGTAGATCATATCATACACTAAGTTTGGAAGTCCAACCCCAGTCTACACCTAGCCTCAATTTTTTAGGTGTCCCAAATGGTTCTTGAGAATGTAGGGGAGTTCTAGGAGAGTTTTCCGAAGTCCGCTTTAGGTAAGACTTCATAAAACTGTCTGGCATACAGGTCCCAAACTCCTAGTATAAACTTGTACTACTCAAGAAACCTTGGTAAAGTGGCAGGGAAGTCAAGCTTATCATAGGAGGAATATGTGAGCTGTAGTTAAGTTCACTGAACACAGTACAGTAGTCCAAAGAAACACACCAATTAAGGTATATTAAAATACATAGGTATTCTATTTTCACAAGAAATGTCTTAAAATACTTAAACCACTTAACTAACGCACATTGGCTTACTTATAGATATTTTTCAAAGGCCACTGCTTAGTTGGTAGTTGCTTGTGGTACAATTGTTTCAAAGTTTGACAATAATGCCGGTTCTACTGTTATTGGTACGACCGCGCACTCGCGTTAAGAGACAGCTATGTGGTAATTGTATTTAGTTAGCAAAACCCCATAGTCTTTTCGGAAGGAAAAAGATTGGTAAGTCATACAGTAGCAGATCTTAATATTCTAGAGGCATTTTCTCAGCAAACTAAAGCTTTTAAAGTCTGATTCCCTAACTCTATGAAGGCAGGCCTTTGGGAGAGGGCTCAAAGTCTTAAGCAGCAGAAAAGCAAAAGTTCCTCCCATGGATACTTCCAGTCTCTAGGACAAGATGCACGAGGAGTTAACACAACAATGGAAACCCTGTTAAAGGACTCACTAAAGGGACACATGGCAGCAGTTTCGGTAGAGTGGGCACGCTGGAAACCTCTTCAGGTCCTCCAATACTCTGGAGCGACTTCTTGGTTTAAGGTAAGCAATACCTTTTCACCCCACAGTACCTTGGGTTGGAAGAAATGTTTGTGGTTGGATTCTCCTCTGTGCAGCAGTGACAGACCCAGTCTCCTGATTCCTCGTTCTGGTGACGGAAGGAATGACTGAATGGGATGTCTCAGCAACAGTCTTGAGAAGAGGACCCTTGGCACAGTTTTCTTAGTCATCTCTGGTCAGTCTGCGGTTTTGGTGCCTTTTCTGTAGCACCAACAAAGGACGGTATTTGCCTAGTCTATCATCTTCGATCCTGGAGTCCTGCACTCTGTTGAGGGGACTTGGATGTGTCTGATCGTGTCCCTAGTGGTTCATTTGGAGCTCAGCAAAGACTTGGCGGATTCGGCCTCTCATAGATGTTGCACTGCAAATGTGTCTGGGGTCTCTTGGTATTTGCAGTCTGCTGCTCTGGAAAGGCAAAACAACCCAGGAGATGTCTCAAATTTCAGTTTGTCTCCGGGCTTGTTGGTCCCACCAGCCCAAGGGATGTTGTCATACTCTTGGGAGCTCCTCTGCCGAGTAGAAATCGGGGTCAGGACAGAAGTGGTCATTCCACGGTAACGCAAAAGGTTTACAGGCGTCTGGTCATAGTCTTCTTCAGTTACTTCAGTTTCCAGTGGTTGGCTTGCATTTCACCTCAGTGTTAGCAGTTTTTCTGAAGTCCAACTAAGGGCTTACTAAACCCATTGTTAGGACAGTTTTTCTGAAGTGCTACCCAACTTCATCAATACCATACAACTGAGGCAGTACAAGACTCCACTCTTAGTATAAGGATGTACCACCTGAGTACATGGTATCGTAGACAGAGCAGCCAGGCTTATTTTAGGAGGGAGGGAGGGCTGTAGAATTGGTACAAATGAAATTGTAATACAAATGGTCCAAAGAAACACTATGTATGTAAAAATAATGGATTTATTTAAACACAGGTAGGCCCAGATACATCTAGGGGAAATAAGTACTAACACATTATATTAAATCGGTTATAAAGGTACACAGACCAAAGTATAAACCTTATTTGGAACACCTGACAGTAGTTCTAGGGACGTCCAAAACCTTTTCATACATATTCAGTATAGGTCACACCTATTCTTGGTGAGTAAAAACCAATGGTTACTTTCACAATTACATTCAGTAATGCAAGGGCAGTAGACTCTACCAGTTGTACTGTGTCGCTCGGCACCAAATCACATCCGTCAACTGGGCAGTATACGTTTTGTGAATAGTGGAACACTTATTCCAGGTACAGTAAAAACCTATAACTACTTTTGTGATAACGCACAGTTATACTAGGTGAGTAAAACCGAAGGATGTAATATTCAATTACAGCTGTTTTTGAGATCCGTGAAACACAGATTGAGATAAGCAGTAACTTATTTTTGGGGTGGCACACAGCTAACTCAAGGTAAGTAAAACCCATACACTTTTTCAATCGCACAAGGAGTCAAGGGTAGATCTTTCCCAGCTATACAAGTAACTGATGTATGACTTATAAAGGACAGTTAGAACCACAGACTCTGGGTTAGATGGCACAGGGAAAGTAAGCCCTAATGTTACACTTTACTGAATGACTCAGTCACTCTAGGTAGGCAACAACCTAATACAGACTTATTCTGGAGAGGCTAACAGCAAGTAGGGAGAAGCAAGACCCAGTTGGGGGACACTCGTACAATTATCATAACAGGACTAATCTGGTAATGCCAAGTAATGATTTTTCAGAAGAGGCACAACCTAATCAAAGGTGAGTAATATACCTTCTATTAGAATGGCAAAACCGTTTTTAAGGCAAGAAAGATGTTAACCATACGTTTAAGAATAGTGCATCACACATCCAAGGTAAGAACTTTTTTAACTGTTCACTCAGTTTGCAACCAACTCTTTTTACAAGTAAGTCACTTTTAAACCCTTTTCTTTTCTAGGCAAAAGGCCCAATCCTTTAAAGGTATTTTCCTTGTTCTTTGAGCATGAGTGGTCTCAGTGGCAGAAGGGTGGGGGGGGGGTCACTAGGATTTAGTGACTAACAGGCAGTGTCAGGATAGGTTATTAAGTAGCAAAAGTCAGAGTTCCTTAGGAAGATTGGGCAAACAGGTGAGTATTTTACTTTAGAGTTAGAAGAGGGTACAGGGGCTTCGCACTGCACACCCTAGCAAGATTCTAGCAGTGGGGACTGGGTGTACTGGATGAGAGGCATCCCCATCACAGAAAACACCCCACAGCTAAACAAAATCCTAAGAGACTTAAGGTAAGTACATACCCAAGCCAACACAGTACCTCAGCATTGAAGATGATTTTGCAGCAGGAGGACTTCAGGATCTCAGCCTAATACCTGGTCAGTGGATGCCTTGTCGTAGAGCCTGAAAACAAGACCTCAGAAGAACTTTGCATCAGGGATCAATTAAGAAGGATCTAGGCAAGGTTTTCCTTGCGGCTGAATACGGTTCTGCAGATTTGGCACCTTTTCAAGGAGCACAGAAGACAGAATCGCCATTAAATTTTCATCATTACAAAGGTCCAGCACTCTGGTGAGCGGGCGTTTCGGACTCTATTCGTGTCTCTGGAGATTCACCAGGATGGCCACGAAGTTTCAGCGGGATTCGGAATTCGGAAGACTGCACCGCACAGTGGCTTGAGGTCCCCGGGTATTGAGGTATTGCAGCAACGCAAGGTCACAGCAAAGTGTGGGATGGCTCAAAAAGCAGGACCAGGCACCTCGTTTTCGGAGTACCCAGGTTGATTGGGAGGAAGGACTACAGCAGGCTCCGGTTACACAACAGGCTCTCCGGTCGCTGGAAATCATTTCGGCCGTGAATTCTTAATCGCCCTCTTCGGTTTCGGTTAAAGTGGTGACTTTTCTTCAGCTTCCAGGTTCGCAGGATTTATCAGGAATTAGAACACAACTGCTGCATTATCTGCCTGCATTTGACAAGGGGCGGTCTGGGTGTCCAATCTGGACAGCCAGCCCCCCCACTGGTATTTGTCCCTATTCAGGCAAGGAGGAAGACACGGGGCTGTGGAGTTTTGGACTCCTCCCTTGTTTCCTGCCTTCACAGACAGACTTGTTCCTGGGAGGGAGTCCAGGGGACTCCCGCCAAAGATAAAAATCACACAAAGGAATTTCCCGCCCTGGATGTCAAGGGAAGGAACAAGAAAGGACAAGAAACACTAAAATGGCTAAATAAGAAGACTGGGGCCAATTTGGTTAAATGAGCACCCTTTTATTTATTCCATTTATATAGCGCACTAAGCCCGGGGGCATCAAGGTGCAGTTACATAAAACATTTACTCTTAAGAACAAAGTACTTGCATTTTGCAACATAAATGTTTTGAGATGGATATTTTCCTGGTACATAATTTAGTTAGGTGAACAATATAGTTTTTAGTGCTTTTCTGAAAGTCCAATAGAAGTGTTCCTCGCATACTGTGTGGGAGCAAGTTCCAGTGTTTGGCTGCAATGGCTGGTAAACTGAAGCCTCCAGCTTTTGCCCATTTAAATTTAGGCTGGATGATGCAGTGCGAGCGAACTGTTCTAGTAGGTCTGGTAGAGGAGGCTTTAGTGAGCTTTTGGGATAGGTAAGGTGGTGCATCCTTGGATAGGCACTTGTGTGTCGTGGACAATATTTTGAAGAGGATCCGTTCACAGATAGGGAGCTAATGGACTTTTTTGGAAGCTGCCGTAATGTGTTCCTTTCTGGGAATATTCAGTACTTTCTCTGAGGGAGTTGTTTTGGATGACATGCAGCTTTTGTATGTTGTGGTCAAATGTGCCTGCAAAAAGGGCATTACAGTAATCTAGCCTAGATCCTATAGTGGCTCTTGAAATTGTCAGACAACTTTCTTGAGAAAGGAACGGTCTGGCAGGGTTGATTAGTTTAGTCTGGGCAGCTGAGGAGGCAATGGCATTGATATGCCGTCTGAGTTAAATGCAGGCGTCTACGTATACGCCCAGCATTTTCACAAAGGGTGAGACTGGAATTGGGAGGCCGTCAATCTTAAAGGAGGAATATTCAGGGTCCAGTCTTTTGATCATTGAAGGAGGAACCAGCAGAAGTATCTGTGTTTTCGTCGTTTAGACAAAGCCAGTGAGAAACCATCCAAGCCTGGTGGTCGTATAGACTGAGTTGAGGGTGGCAGTCCTTACGGTATTTACCAGAGAGAGGAGGAGGATTTGAGTGTCATCTGCGTAATTTGTATAAGATATGCCAATAAAGTCAAGGAATGTGAAAAGCGGTATTGTGAATATATTGTGAAAAGAGGTATTGTGAATATATTGTAAAGTGTTGGCTACACCGGATCCTTGAGGTACCCCACAGGTGATGGGGGCGGGTGGAGCATTAGTCTTTTAGGAGAAGACTCTCATGGATCTGTCCCCTAGGAAGGAGATCCAGCTAATGGCCTCAGTTGAAAAGTTGGCAGAGGTGGATAGGTGGTGGCTCAGGATTGTATTATCAACCAGGTCAAAGGCTGCCGATAGATCAAGCAGTGGCAGCAGGGCTAGTTTGCCTTTGTCTCTTGTTAGGGAAGATTGTATGCAGTACCCTTTGGGTGCACTACAACAACCCTGACCTCCTGGCAATAGGAACCCAACTTTTGGTCTAGGTCTGTACTACGCAGGTTGGTAGCATGTTGAGCAGCCAGGCTTATCTCAAGAGGAGTCGATGTGAGCTGTAGGTGAGTTGCACAGAGATTCAGTGACAAGTATTCAAATAAACGTACACATAAGGTTTCTTGATTAAACAATTATTAATTTATTTAACAGTCAGTTACCTTCAAAATGGAGCAATATAAAGCAACACACAAATACACTTCAAAAATACACACTTGGTCTTCTAAATCTGTAAATAGTCTTTTAGGATGCCCCACACACTACCTAGGCCCTCGGGTAACTTCAATAGTTAGGGTGCTGGGGACATTAATAAATATCTGTTGCATTTATAATCCGATTTAGGAGTAGGTCAAAGGAAAAGGTTATTGGAACAGAACAAGAGATCTCACGCATTTTCTGAAGCAGGTAAGTACTTTTGGTAACCCCCAATGCAAAGTTAGTTAACCCCTTCCTAAAAGGAAGATGCACTAAATAAGCAGAGGAGAGAAGAGTCATTCAGGGAGCCAGGCCAGCCAATGTTAAGTTAGCAAAAGTCAAAAAGAACTGAAGCACTTCTTGCAGGTAAGTAAGTCTTGCCCAATGTTTTAGAAGTCTTTGTAGAATGAGAAGAAATCAAAGTAGGGCCACAAGCTGATTAGGCTTGTGAGGTAAAGAAGCTGTTGGCAACTTTACAGATGCAACCAAGACAAGTGTCAGGTCCAGTCTTGGATCTTCCTGCAGGAGTGATGCTGGCCCACCAGACCCCCCCAAGTCTGCCCGCCAAATAGTCCCTCGACAGATAAAACTACCTAGCTGGCAAACCCAAGGGGAATAGAGGATAAAATGACAAAAGACAGATCTTCACTGGCTGGCACTGTAGTTCTCTGGAGCTGGATTAACGCCTCTGGCCTCAGTGTCTGTGAAATCTAAGAGACAAATATTAATAATCAATCCACACTAATATTATTAATGATATTATCTCTCTTATTATACCTGTAGCCTATGCTCTGATGCCGATAGGCTTAATCAGTATGTAATCTTGAAATATAGAATTCTGAATTCAATGTCTGTGTTTTCTTCTACTGTGGAAGATTTTCTTTGAATATGTCTTGGTTTTGTATTAGCTGACCTTAGTGAATTCAACCTTTATTTACACAAAGAATATTTTACATAAAAATAACTTTTCAATAAATACTAGTCCTGTATTTGATTCTGAAAAATCTTTTACAAAAAATCGAGTTGAATCACTGGAAATGATCATCCGATGTAAAAATATGTTGACTCCTTAAAAGATCGCCTCAGAGGAAACGCGTTCCGCGAACCGATTGCATCCTGAAGGATACCGACGTCACAACGCTTCACATACGCTTTAGTCTTGAAGAAACGAACACTTCCAGATGAAACCTTACGACGCTTCACGTACGCAATGCAACTGTCCTGTGAATACGATCACTTCCTGGAATTACGTCACAACGCATACACGTGCGCACAACGTTTGAAGGGTTCCTTATTCTAACTCGACTCCTACTGCGCAATGCGTTTTACTCAAAAACAAAGAAAAGCAAGCGCTAGATACTGTAAGCGAACACCTTTTAAATAGAAACAAACTAACACGCAATCACTAAAGAAGGATTACACGCGCAAATGTAAACTCCGATACAAAAAATATGTGCAACAATGTAAATTCTAAATAAAACAAAATAAAACTCGAACTATTTCTTCAGTAAGAAATGAAAAAATATGAACATAGATTTCACTCAGTCTTTTTCTCTCTTAACGTTGAATTCAAATAGACTTTGAAGATAAATAACTTGGCTTGCTTCATCTGTTCAATCTTCTCAGCTTCTAAGAATGCTTCACTTCAACTCCGAAGCAAATGTAAATGGACATTCTAAAATTCTACTTAAGGGTTTACTAAGAATTAAGTGTACTTTAAAATAAATCACAAGAGCTAAGAAAACTGCAACCTGCCACTATGGCTACTAAAATGAAAGGCAGTTTAGAACTCTGAGCAACATTCCAAATGACCTCCTAATTATTTACACCAATCATTGCTGCAGAAAAGATTCTCCATCTTGCTTTGGGGAAATGAGTGATTCCTGAATTAACATTAAGGAATATTAATACCAGTATCTTTTTCTAATTCAAACATAACCCAAACATCACACTTTAATTGAAAACTACATCCAAAAGGTTTTATGTGCTAAATGATAATTTCTTAATTACATGTGTGAGTAAAAGAAGTCTATGAAATTTATCTGGGAATTATGACTGTCTTTTAAGGTTGTGAACCTTTGAAACTCTAGAAATGTACCATGGAATCCTGACAACAAGTCTCCAACAAGGACAAGTCAGGTTACACATAAAGAGTTAAGTTCTCTGAGACTGTACAGTACCTTTAGTTTGAAGAAAAGTGCAGCATATGACTTCTGTTCCTGTGCAGCTCTGCAGATCCTGGTGTTCCTGGGCCTCAGTTGTGGGGACAAGAGGGAGGACTTCTGCACTGCAATGGTAAGGTCACCGACCGCAACCGGCAATCTTCAAACACATGGCACTTTGGTGTTTCAGCTCTTCGTGTCTACCGCAAATAACACCGCAGTTCCTGGCTGTCGAGATGGACTTTCCTTGCTTCTGGGGTCCTGCACTCTGAGAGGGCTCAGGCTCGGTCAGTCCTGCTTCCTGGGAGTCCGGAGGATCTTCCTGGAGCTCTTGGCCAGCTTAAAAGCAATGCACACAATCTGGTGTTTCTCTCCCTGGCTATACGGTTTCCAGCAGCAACTCTGTGGAAATTCAGCCTGCTCTGAGATGGATTTCCATGTGGCTTACTTTGGAGTTGATTGGTCCCACCAACTCAAGGGGAGAAGTCGTCCTTGCAGGAGCTTCTCTGTCGATGCGAACTTGGCATTTCGGCACTGCAGCAGGGCTTCACTGGGCAAATCAACAGTCCAGGAGTTGCAGCAGGCGTCTCTTCCAAGTTTGTCTTCGGTTCCTTCGTCCAGTGTTTGACTCTGTCTACCAAGCCAAAAGCGCTGCCTTTTATTCTGTTCTCTCCCATTCATTACAGCCTAGCTGTCAGTCACCGAGCAGGGTGGCTGTCCTTGCCGGACAATCAGCCGGCCAATCACCACAGAGTGCATTTGGGTCTTCTAGGAGATGAAGCACAGAGACGCCATCAGGGAAGTCATTCCTGCCACACTAGCGGCACCACAGACTCCTCCATCGGGCCGCCAGGCCCTGGTGCAGCTGCCTCCTCCGGCTCCAGAACCAACTTCACAGCCTTTGGCAGCGGTCCCTGAACCCCAGCCTCCGGTGCCATATACTCCTTCTCCACATCCACAGGATACGGGTGAGGAGGAGGATCCGGACACGCCATTCTCAGCCAGGGCCTTCCAATAACATCTTTCTGGGCTGGCGGAGTACCTGGGCCTACCCCAACCAGAGGTCAAGCAGCTGGCAGAGGGGGTTCTGGCTGGAGTCCTCACACAACGCCCCTCTGCCAAATCGGGGATTCCTATGCAGACCGATGTAGTCTCACTGGCCAAGAAGGGCTGGCTCAAACCCCACTCAGCCCAGCCGGTCAATCGACTCCTGGACGCCAAGTACAAGCAGGTGGAGGGAGGATACACTCTTGGTCTCGGCCCATCCTCAGCCAAAATCCCATCACTATACTCCAAGCCCCAGTCGTCCTCGTCCTCTTTTTCGGCGGCGCTGCTAGGCAAGGAGAAGATCTTGGAGGCGTAAGGCAAGAAACTCTATTCCAGCGCCTCTTTACATCTACATCAGGCCAACGCCAATGCTTTTCTGGCAGCCGTCAACAAAAGATTATGGCGGGAAATTGCAGACTTCCTCCTGGAACTCCCCACCCAGAGCCAATCACGCTTTAAGGCGGGGCTAGCTGAGGGCAAGCTGGTCGCACATGACCTCATGGAATCCACAATGGCCCATATTGACCCCTCAGGCCGTTCCATCTGTATTGCCACGGACATGAGAAAACCAACTGCTAAGTATTTGTCCATCCTTATAAAGACCACGCCCTAATCGTACACTCAATCTCAGCAGCGCTCAGAAGGAGGTCGTGCATATGGAGGGTTCTGTGGCTTCCAGGAACACAGATCCAGGCAGCCGGACCGCTAGCTGTTTTAGAACCAGCGCAAGCAACAAAAAGGTGCGGGGGTGGGGGTGTGTGAGGGCTTTTTCCAGTCCTCCCTCCTCTGCGACGGCCTCGGAGAGAAAGAAGGCATGACACGCCCCTTCGGGTCCATGTGTCTTCGGTGGGGGGCAGGCTTGCTCTCCATTCACATTTCTGGCACCAGAATTTTGCGGACACCTGAATCCTCTCTATAGTAGCCACGGGGTTCCGCCTTCCTATCTCAGCCTCTCCTCCCTCCTCTCCCACAGGTTGGGACAGCAACTCTTTGGCGGAGATCCGGTTGCTCGTAGAGAGCCAGGCAGTGGAGTTGGTCCCAACCTCCCAGCAAGGCTTTGGCTTTCTCAAGGATTTTCTGCATTCAGAAGAACCAGGTGGGCCTGAGAGTTGTGCTGGACCTTTCCACCCTCAACCTCTCCTTACCCCAGCAAAAATTCAAGATGGTTACGCCAGCTTTTATAGCGTAGACATTGGACAGGTGAGACCGGATGAGCTCCATGGATCGAAAGGACGCGTACCTACACGTCCCGATTTGGCAGCCCCATTTTTCTTTCCTACATTTCAGGATCATGGGCTACCATTTTCAATACAAGGTCCTTCCTTTTGGCCTCAACTCAGCCCCCAGGGTCTTTACCAGACACATGAATGCAGTGGCGGCCCTCCTCAGAGCGCAGGGCCTCCACATCTACCCATACCTCGACGACTGGCTCGTCAGGGCTGCATCTTCGGAAGTGGTTCGCCACTCTTCTCATGCCCTAAAGAGCTTCTCGCTCAACCTCAAGTCACTGCTGCTCCCTACGCAGACTGACCTTCCTGGGACTCATTTGGGACATGTGCTGCAAGAGGGTTTTACCGTCGGAGGACAAAATCTCGGCCATCAAGAAGGCCACCACCTACTTCCTCAGCAGAGAGGGGACCTCAGCATGGTGGTACCAACATCTCCTGGGTCTACTGGCGACTGTTCTGTTAACCGTGCCGCACAAGAGACTAAGGATGAGAAGGATTCAGCTTCACTTCGCTGACTCATGGAATCGGGGGCGGGGCTCGCAATCCGAGATGATCAGCGTTCCTCCACGCGGACCTAACTTTGTGGTCCATGGACTGCAACCTACGGACGGGCAAGCCCTTTCGGCTGCCTCTTCTGCAGGCCACCATCACCACAGACTCCTCGCTCGAGGGCTTGGGAGCCACCCTGGACGATCTCTCGGTCGACAGCACCTGGACTCGACAGAAGCAGGAATACCACATCAATTGGTTGGAGCTGAACGCCATCTGGCTAGCACTCATGGCATTCCTACCACTTCTCAAGGGGAAGGTTGTCCTCATCCAGACAGACAACTTGACCAGCATGTACTACGTCAACAATACGGGGAGGCACCAGATCCCCCTCCTCTGTGCAGGCTGGCGATCAGCATGTGGGAATGGGCCCTGGAAAATGACATTTACCTCTCGGCAGTCCACCTCCCGGGGAATCCAACCTGAAGGAGGACAGGCTCAGCAGGCTGGGAATAAACAATTGAGTGGCAGCTAAACTACCTCGTTATTCAGGAGATCTTTGTGGAGTCATCCCTAAGTGGATCTCTTTGCCACCTGGCACAACAAGAAGTGTCCCCTGTTCGCATCCTGGCAGGGTCAGGGCCCCGGCTCTCTGGACGACGCATTTCCCTTCCAGTGCACCGGCAGGAAAGCCTACGCCTTTCCGCCTACTCCCCTGATGCTCCCCTGATGCACAGGGTAATTTTCAAGATCAAGGAGTCTCACCGACTCGTCATCATTCTGATAGCTCCATGGTGGCCGGCCAGGCCATGGTTTTCGGAACTAATCGGCCACTTGGAGGTGCCCCGATACACCTTCCGATGGGCCCAGCACATCTTCTGGCACAGAAGGGGGGCAGAATCATCCACCCTGCACCAGGGAAACTAGCCCTCACAGCGTGGTACCTAAGCAGGTAACGCTTCGGCACCTTAGCCTCTCACAGGCCAATCTGGAAATCATACAGCGCGATAGGAGCAAAGCCACCAGGGCCCAGTGTAAAAGCAAATGGACCAGATTCTGCCACTGGGCAGACTCAAAGGGAATTGAATTTTGACAACGTGCTCTCCTTCTCAGCGCACCACGCTCATTTGGGCCTACAGGTGGACACCTGCCACACATACCTTGCAGCCATTGGGGCATACAGGAACTTGGAGGTGGGCATTTTTTCCTCCTCCAACCCTATCGTCAAACATCGGACTGGTCTCGCTAGGCCCTACCCGCCCATGAAGGGACTGCACCTTGTGTGGGACCTGAACAAAGTCTTGGGTGCCCTGGCGCACAAACCATTTGAGCCAATGACGTCCGTGGATATTAGGCTGGTCACCATCAAGATGGCCTTACTAGTCGGTCTTACCTCTGCTCGCAGGGTCAGCGAGATCTAGGCGCTGGTCGCTTCTGAACCATATACCACCTTTCACAAGGTCAAGGTAGTCATGCAGACGCACCCGCCATTCCTGCCCAAGGTTCCATCTGCATTTCACTTGAGCGTAGAAATAGTCCAACCTACATTAATTCCCTATCCCAAGGACGAAGCACAGAGTGCTGCACTGCCTGGATGTCGCGCGTGCCCTAAAATTCTACTTGGACAGGTCAAGGGGCTTCCGCAAGTCGGACGCTCTGTTACTTTCGGAGACTCGAGGCCAGGCCATCAAGGAAGCAGACGAGGGCTAGCACAAGCCTCTCCCGGCCAACATGCATGCCCACGCAGTCGGGGCCAAGGCAACGGCCATCGCATTCCAGCGCCATGTCTCTTGGCAAGTCATAAGCAGGGCGACCAATTGGACCTCTCCCTCTGCTTTCTGCAAGCATTACTGTTTGGATGCCGGCTCTAGAGCTGATGCGGCTTTCGGACAAGTGATTTTCAGGAACCTATTTGCTTAAGGAGGGTCTCCTCTCCTCCCTGGGGCACCAATCAGTTGTAATTGCCCATACAGTATGGAGGAAAGGGGACAGAACGTAAGAGTAATTATAAGTTACTCACTGCAGTGGCTAACGTACTCTTAGTCCATAGTCCCCTTTCCTCCGTACGTCCCACCAACCCACCCCTGCCCCTAATAATACTGGTGTCATTAGGCAATGTTAAATCTATTGTCGACGTGTCAATGGGGACTGAGGTGTGGCGCCGGAGTAAGGGCAGCGCATGCTCCCTGGGCCGGGCCGCGTCCCGCGCACCTACATTTAAATGGGAAGGTTTTTTCTGGTGAAAATTTCTGTCTCCCGTTCCCTTGGAAGGGACGCCCATACAGTATGGAATAAAGGGGACTATGGCCTAAGAGTACGTTAGTCACTACGGTGAGTAACTAACTTATAATTTCACTTAAGGGTGAAATTCCTTTTGTTGGGTGAACTACAGTTCCCAAGAATAGTAAAGTGAAATTGGCTTTACTTACCTTTTCTCTTTTTGTAGGTGCAGCACACCCCATTTTATGTGGAGTGCTGTGGGGTTATTTAGTAGCCTCTTTTCCTACTTAATCATGTAACATATATGTTATGTTACCATCACTACTTTAAATGGCTGGTGGCAGTGGTTTAAGTTGCCTACCATTGTGCTTGCCTACCGCAGGCTGAATCCTCAGCTGCAGTATAGCACCCATGGGTGACCATTGTGTCAAAATGGCCCAGGCTTTCTTTTTTTGCCATTTATTGTTTGTGGGGTCTTTCTTGGGTTTTACTCTGCGCGCCAAACCAGGGTTAACGCCTTTGTTCGTTTTGCCTTTGGCGGGCTTCAGTATTGAAGCCTGCCTCTGGTGTGTCTGGCAGGGAAGGAAGTGAGGGAGATGCCCTAAACTCCCCTGTCCTTAACCTCCAGGGCAACCTGAATGCACCCATCCTGATTGGCTGGCTGTCCTTGTAGGACAGCCACCCTACTGTGAGCCACAGCTAGGCTGTACATGAATGGGAGAAACTCGCATAAAAGGCGAGGCTTCTTGGACGGAAGACAGTCAACCACTGGGAAGATCAACTCGACGAAGAAACAGTAAAGACGCCTGCTGCATCTTCTTGGACCTTTTGATTGCCTGGGGAAGCCCTGCTGCTGTGCTGAAACTATCTCTGCATGACAAGAGAAGCTCCGGAGAGGACGACTTCCCTTGGGTTAGTGGGACCAACTAACCCCGAGATGAACTTGGCTGGAAGACCCTCCCCAAGTGGTGTACTTCTTTGCTGCTGGAACCGAGTGCCAGGGGTCGAGAAATCCTTTGTCGAGTAAAACTTCTGTAAACCGGCCAAAAGCTCCAGGAGTCTCCCAAAGCAGGACAACCCAAGCTTGAATCACCTCACCAGGGGATGGGTGTCTCAGGAGGTTAGCTCAGCGGCAACGTGCTCGCCTTGGAAGCAAGATGACACTGAGCAACACAGGTTCGATCCCCGGGTCTGCAATGAAACCTCTGGGTATTAAGCGTGTTATAAATCAGAGTGCTGGAGTGAAGGAATCTCAAACGGTGTCCAAGATCTGCAGTGGTGCTGTTTACCACGCGATGAAACGTCGAAGTGCCGCTGAATTGAAAATGGCCCGTAGCTGCCCCCGACCTGCTCTGTGGGAGTCCTTCAGACGTCCTCCCTCTTGTCGCCACGACTTAGGCACAGGATCTGCAACACTGCAACCAGGACAGAAGCCAGCTGGATCCTCCTCTTCTTCTAAGCTAAGGTACTGTTCTAACTAAGGGGTACTTGCCTCTGTCTGTAGCTTGCTTTTCTCAGTTGAGACTTGCAGTAGCTGCTTTTCTAGAGTTGATTTCAGCTCTAACTTTCACAAGTGTAACCGTTTGTGACCCAACAGTGATTTTCTAGACCAAAACTCTTCGCTTTGTGCAAGACCTTCTGCTATCAAAGTGCCTCAGCTCCATAGACTTTGCTGCAATTGACTTTGGCAGTCCTGGCACCCTGCAGACTTTTCTGGTCCATTGACTTTCATTCTTACTGTCCCTCATAGGTTATATATTGGTTTTTAACTAATATTTCTGGGAAAGGTTTTTATCTAGACAACATTGGGAGATTTAAAAGTGCTCACATGCTTGGAGCCACCTGCTTAACCTTTTACCTTCCTTTAACCTTCCCTTTCTACCAACCTCGGAATTTTACAAAGTGCAAAAGTGATATATAAAGGCCATTACTGTCCTAGTTAGTGAAGTCCCCTCGGGTTTAGGAAGTGTGTATGAAGAATCTCTAAACAGTATCTAGTTGGTTTACCTTGATTCTGAGCAAGTATTTTAAAAGTATTGTAAAGTGTATTTTTATTGTTGCACATTGCCCTTTTTAAAGAATGCTTATTTAAAACTGACCGTTGAATAAATAATTATTTTACTAGAAAACCTTGAGTGTAAGTGTTATTTGGATACTTGTATTGGTGAATTTTGGTGCTACAGCTATACAGCTCACATTTACCCCAGTTGCGATAAGTCTGGCTGCCCAGTCACATTACCAACCTGTGTAGTACAGACCTATACCAATAGCTGGCTTACCCAATACCAAAAGGACAAGGGTTGTGTAGTCTCCCACAGGGTTACTACATCAATTCTTGCCTAACAGTCACTGTGCCTCTGCAGTTTGTTTCGGATACCCCTTTCCTGGTATGCGCAGACAGTCTTCTGCATCATTAATCATTGGCACATGCATCTTAGGACCCGCACAAATAGCAGAGGCAGACAAGGAAGGCATATTTCTGATGCTTGTTAATCTGCTTAGACTCGCATGCTGTGCATATGGTCGGACATCCAGTGGTAATCGCAGAGTATTGCATCTTGTCTTTCGGGGACCAAAAGGGGACGTCGGCATAGGCGTGTCTGTAACACTATCCCTATCGTGATTTGTAGTATACCCAAAATTCTTCAAGCGCCGAGGTCCCTCGGGTTTTTTTTTTTCGCCCAGATAACTGACATTGTTTATCCTTGTTTTTCGACTTTGTCGGTTATTTCCCTTAAAGTCACTTCGGTGCTTCAAACACTACGACGAAGACTGCAGGATCTTTCGACGGCGGTGGACCTCGACGCCTAAGATCTGACGGCAGTCATCCACGTGGCCGGGTCCTCTGTCTGGCCTACACAGTAGGGAGAGTGGGGTCAGGGTGGTCATACCTTTTCGCTATGTCTCTCCTCTTTCCCCCTCTTTACCCTCTGGTCATCATCTTCATTTCCTTTCACTATGGAAAGGACACCATTTAGGTTTTTCCCCCTCTTGCAGGGTCAGCATGTGGAAGGACGAGCATGATAAGTGCAATAATTGTCTACCCCTTGACCACGACGAAGCGTGCGCGGCTTGTAGACTCGTTTGTCCTGAAACACTTAAGGAGCGCTGCATTAAGTGGTGGGCCGCCTACGGCATGCCGCTGGCTGGATTTTCTTCCAACCCCCCCTCTGAACCCCCCCAGCTGCACCCGCTGCTAGTAACAGGGGCACGAGTGATGCCCAAGCATCCATATTGGATGCTATTGACCTTACGACGGACACTTAGTCTGCCACGCCCATCCCCGACCCCTCCAGGCCTGGCGCTAGTCACGCTACAGGGACAAAACCCGGCGACAGGGGAGTACAAAAGGCACACACTAAGTACACAACCCCTTATCTGGTTTCGATGGGTTTGTCGACTGGTGAAAGCACCAACAGGACCGCCGAAAATTTCAAAGCATTCCTCTGATGTTGGAGAACAACAGCCTTCCCCACATCCGCAGCAGCGGCTTGCGACTGGGCCTTCGAAACTTAAGGGCGCTACCTCAAAATCACATTTAGCCGGTGAAGTGCACTCGGGTGACGCCCCTAAGGCCCCGGTAGTTCAAAAATCTGCTGCTAGTTGTCCTAGTCATACGGCACGCCCCGATTCGCCGAAAGCATCGCAAGGATTACTTCGGCAGTGCGGTTGATGGCGAAAGTCGCCGAAAGGCAAGGAATGTGCCGCGGACACGTCCAAAGAAGCGCCACAGCACAACGATGCTCGCGAAGACTACGAAGATAGTCGGGAGCCTTTGTCTAGCACCATCAGTGATAAATTCGACGCCAAAGGCAAGAAAATGAAGATTTTTCCACCACCTTGTTCGTCTAAGTGGACCAGGGAAAAATGTGATGGGGGCATTGACTGCTTGGAAAGGATTGTCGCTTTCAGAGCACCCTACACGGATCCTCTTGCTGTGTAAACCTTACGGTTTCCTGGAGATTTAGAATCTCCTCGACAATTTCACTTTCATCCACCCTAAAGATGAAATTCAAACGGACACATATCAAGATATTTATGAGGAAGAAGATACTACCTTCCCACAGGACTATACTGCAGATGACCAGGCGGATGCCACAGACAACTGGGAGGACACTCACCAAGTTGAGACTGAGCCATGGGCACTCGCTACTATCAATCAGGACACAGATGTCCTGTGTGTGGACTCCCCTCCTTCCGGCCTGCCAAGCTTCACCAATAGTCGATCAAATGGCCTTCAATGCCATCTTGAGGAAGGTAGCCAGTTACTTTCAGATCGCCACCCAAGAAGCCGTACCTAAACAAGATTTTCTGGAGGACATTCTTAAAGAAAACCTCCCTCCAGTCAAGTCATTCCTCTCTTAAACTCCATTAAAAAGAGATTGGCTCCTTCTCTTGTAACACCAGACCAGGGCAGTAAATACAAGGGTGGAGAAATGATTTCAGCCATCGCCCTCTGACCCTCAATATATTAAAAGCCACGCCACTCCCGATTACCTAGTGTTTACCACTACCCGGAAGCGAGTGGGAGTACCCCTTGCTACGAGAGAGGCACCGTCCGATAAGGAGTCAAAAAGATTGTGCCTTGGGTAAACGTATTGCAGCAGCCTTTACCAAACGCATAGCAAACACCACGTTGTTTGCCAGTTATGCTGATGCGCAGTGGAACCTTATACAAGGTCTCCAGGAAGTGCCTGAAGACGCAAGAATTAAATTATTCTCTATCGTGTCCGAGGGCAGGCCGGTCAGCACAAATGTAAAACGCCCTGGATACCGCAGAGACGGCACCAAGGTCCCTAGCTCAGGGCACCCTGCTCAAACGGCACGCTTGGCTCCGAAACTTGGGCTTCAAGCCGGAGACCCAAGCAGCCCTTATAGATAAGCCTATCAAGGAATCAAACTTCTTCGGTAAAGCAGTCGACAAGGCTCTAGAGACTGCCAAAAATGAGCATGAGTCTCTTCAACAAATCACTCAGAAGCCCTCCCCCCAGACGGGAAGCGGTTCCCGTTGGTCCTTTCGAGGCCAATCCCGTTCCTCACAGAATATGTACAACGTGGGAAACCACTGGAACTCGGGCAGGCATCCAGCACCCTGCCAACTATCTACCTAGGGGTCCGCGACGCAGAAAGGGTAGAGGCCCCAACTCCAGGGGAGCTACAGCCTCTCGTCAGAAATGACCTACGCATTTGGGTCCCCTCCCAGTCGGGGGCGCTTAACATCTTTCCTTTCGGGATGGGAGGGAGTAACATCAGACCAGTCCAGTGGGTATTCAAGACGGTCGCCCACAGGTACTGTGTGGAATTCGCCCGACTCCCACAATTGAGACCGCCCAAGATGCCTGATGCCAGACCATCTGCGAATCCCGAAACAAGAGGTGGAAGCACTGCTGGGAAAGGACGCCATAGAAGCCGTCCCTTTTCTTCAGGTAAATGAGGGTATTTATTTAGTGTACTTCCTTGAACCCAAAAAGGACCTCCCCATGCGCCCTGTACTAGACTTGCACCCAGCGAACAAATTTGTCACACCCCAAAAGTTTTGTATGGTAACTCTGCAGGAAGTAAGTTGGACATGAAAGATGCATACTTTCATATTTCAATGTTGCCAGCGCACAGAAAATATCGAAGGTTCGTGGTAGAGGACTATCAATTCAAAGTCCTCCCCTTCTGCATTGCTTCGACGCCGAGGGTATTTACAAAGGAACTGGCAGTAACAGCAGCACACCTGCGCAGACTATACGTCCCGGTTTACCCTCACCTCGACGACTGGCTCATAACGGGGGACTCTTACGAAACATGCCTATTGAATACTCGGAAGACAATAGACCTCCTGTTCAATCTGGGATTCTCCATCAATCTGGGATTCTCCATCAACGAGGAGAAATCCAGCCTAGACCCCAGTCAGGTCAAACGAATTCTAGGGGCTCTAATCTGGACAAAAGACAGCCTCGTCTTCCTCTGCGAGTGGGTTTAGAACATGCTTTCTCAGATCCCTCAATATGTAGCCAGTCGGGAAGCGACGGTAGGCAAGGCCATGCACTTGCTAGGTATGATGGTGTCATGCATTTACTTAGTTACCCACGTGCGGCTGCGCATGCGTCAATGCAAGAGTGGCTCAACAGCCAGTGGTGTCAGGCCAGCAGATAATGGGAAGATCTGGTAGTTGTCTTGCCAGCCCTCGTTCTCTCTGCAGTGGTGGTCGAGGGAAAACCTCTGGAAGGGGAATAACCTTCACCACCCCTGCAGTAAAAGCCACTCTCACGACAGACTCATCTCACGGGGTGGGGTGGGGGGGGCTCACCTGCTTCAGCAGACAGCGCATGGCGTGTGGTCCCCACAAGTAGCATGCAACCATATAAATCTGTTAGAGCTGCTAGTGGTGTTCAAAGCACTGAAAGCCTTTCAAACACAACTACAGGGGAAGACGGTCCTGGTCCTGATGGACAGCACCACAGCCATGTATTACCTAAACAAGCAGGGGGGCACACACACTGCAGGGCTATCCAAGTTGTCGCAGAACATTTGGATGTGGGCTCTCAAACACAGGATGTTCCTACTGTCCCAACACGTTCCAGGAGAACTCCATCTTCTTGCGGACGTGCTCAGAACGCCCATTGCCAAGACTATGCCTCCAGGTACCCCCAGAACCTCTCCCAAGGGGAACGGACTCTGGATAACATGGTCAGGGAAATTTGTCTAGGACACCCCATACCCACCGCCCCCGACTCCCCTACTGCACAAGTTACCATGATTCTAGTGGCCCCCATGTGGGCCCGCCAACCCTAGTTCGCTCATCTAATGGAAATTTCCCCTCTCCCATTTCCCCCCCACCCCCACCTATATGAGACTACCCTGCCCGTACAACATGTTGTCTCAGGATGAAGCGGAGACACTATACCCATGCCCGCAAACTCTGAACTTGGTGGCCTGGCTCCTGAGGTCATAGATTTTGGACAACTTCAACTCCCTCAGAGCTGCATGGACATTCTCAGGGAGGCTAGAAAACCTAACACGCGTTATTGCTATTCCAGTAAGTGGAAGCGCTTTGCCATCTGGTGTAAAACCAAGGGCGTCGATCCCATTGACTGCTCACCTACACACATTGTCCGAACTCTGGTTTGGTTTTTAATCCCTAAAGGTTCATCTAGCTTCTCTATCCGCCTACACTACGTCACAACAGAAAGTGTTGTGGTGGAGAATACTGGTTATTAAGGCTTTTATGGAAGGTGTAACACTTACCTGGACTGCGCAGGAGCGCCCTGGACTGGTGCCGGTGTTCAGAAGTCCTTTCTTAGATGAGCAAGTCAGGTGGGTTCTGTAATAATTAAACAGTGACTTATTATCCTTTAAACCCTTAGTGTTCAACCTTTTAACACAATGCATGAATTTTAAATGTCAGAAGATGATTCTCCTTATTGAGATGGAAAATGCTCACCTGTGTTTTTTAGATTACTGAGTTGTCCATCCTGCTCTGGTGCAGGGGTGCGAGTTCTGTAGACAATGATGGTGGTAGCTTCTAATCAAATGGCAAGGATGAGTGTGAGAAAAGAAAACTGAAGGTAACTAGGGTAGCAATGGGAATAAAGATGGCAACAGGGAAGCTGAGGAAATCTTGCTGACTGGAATCTAGTTATTATACCCCTTTTGTAATAGTACGGTCTAAAATTAGGTTTTAATCTAATTATAGGAATGAGGCAGTTGTCTAATGTGAATGAGAGCGAACACTGCCAATCTAGTATGTAATTCTTGCAAAGTACTAAAAACGTGTGGTGAAAAGCTTATTCATTTCCTATTTTAAAACTCTGATATTAAATGGAATTGCAAGGAAGGTGCGTAGTGAGCGGTTTAAAGAATAAACCGGATTAAATTAGGGAACTGAGTACGTTATTCAAATCGTACCATAGTTATAACTAATCTTTGTGCTAACTAACGCTATAACTGAACAAACCGCAACTAAGCAGAACTCTGACTCCTAAGAACGTAACCATGCCAACTGAGGTAACGTTCATCTGAGAAACAAAAGGCCCAGGGATAACTGCAAAACAATGCCAAATGTAAACTTGTACTTGCGTGAACCCCGGAATGGAATACTGAAGCTGCTCTGACGAGTACACCTGAAGAGAGATAGTTTTAGCGCGTCTGACTGGAATGCTCCAGGAATTCTTCTGAGGAAAAAATGGAAACGGGGACAACTAAACGGAGAACGGAAATGAAGGGAATAAGGGGTGAGTGGAAAATAATAAGGGAATGAAAGGAACTGGAAAATGAGTTCTAGACAACTGTGACTGCGAGTTCTGAGGAAACTATGGGAACCGCAGTAAGCGGTCCACTGCGACTGCAGTAAGTAACGCAAAGCACGGACCTCCAGGGGGGCAGGGCTAAAGGAGACGAGGCTAAAATGCATAGACCTACAATGTTAATTCCAAAGCATTTAGCTGGCGGCCATGTTAGGGAACCAGGAAGTCATTATTCTTAATAGAGTACCCAGTTCAGAACCTATCTTGAGCATTAACCCAAGAGTGCCAGGCTAAGGATCCCCCCCCTCCCCCATTTCTAACCCAGCTGCCGGATGGGATCTAAATGTGGTTTTGACCAGACTCATGGGGTCCGGTCCCCCTTTGAGCCAATGCATAAAGCAAGTCTAAAAGACCTTACTTAAAAGAGGGCCTTCCTAGTGGCTATCCCTGATATTAGAAGGGTTAGTGAACTACAGGCCCTTTCTGTGCTAGACCCTTTTGTTACAGTCCACAGGGATAAGGTGGTTCTGCGCACTCATCCCAGATTTGTGCCTTAATTCATCTGGAAGTTCCATGTGAACCAATCAATCGAACTACCCACTTTGTTCTAGAATCCCACTAGCATGGCCGAAAAAAAGCCTACACACACACTAGATGTGCGCAGGGCAGTCATGTTTTAGCTGGAGAGAATGAAACCACTGAGGAAGACAAACCAGTTTTTCGTTTCAGTGGCTGCTGGTAGAGAAGGGGATCCTGTCTCTAAATCAGCTATCTCAAGGTGGATTGTCAAATGCATCACACTGTTATACTCTTGTTAAGAGAGAACTGCCCTTCAAGCCTAGAGCACACTTTACTTGGGGCACTGTGGCTTCAATAGCATTCATTGCAAATGGTCCCCTGAAGTTCTGTAAACACCTTTACAAAACACTATTGCCTAGAAACTCAATTCTAGATCTGATTCCCAGGTGGGACAATGTAGCACTTACCTCTGGGGCCCTGCAGGAGTGCCTGGTCCGGTATTTCGGCGGGTTCTGGTGCGGTCTGAGTATACCTCCGGATGCAGTCCAAAACACTCCCTCCTCTCTTCCCACTGCAGGTTAAATCACCCAGTGGCCAGGGAGGCAGGAGTGGCCCAGATAACGGAGTCCTGGATGCTCTTCTGTTACACCTTCAAGGTGTGTAAGGCAAATGTCACTCCCAGTCTGTTTACAGGTGCAGTTACCCAGTTCCTTCACTGGAGATATGGCGGTAAGTATGTTCAGTTGCTTCACTGAAGTTGTGGTGGTTTAGCCCAGTTTCTTCACTGTGCTGGTGGGTGCCCAGGCCTGCTGCGGCACACCAATCCACCTTGGAATAGTCCTTACTTTGTGGTGTAGGCACACCCCACGAGGCTGTGGGTAGAATGTCTGTGCATCTACTGGTTTGCAGTCTATTACCACTCTCCTCTTGTTTCTTCCCCTGTTTTAGGTGTACAATGGGATTTGTAGTCGCGGGAACTGCTGCTGAGGGTTGCTTCTCTGGTAAGGTAAGTAGCGCGAAGATGGTGGCCGGGTGTTGTAGCTGTAATCCGCTTACGTTCTTTCCCTTTGTTGCAGGAGCGGAGGAACGCTGGATGCGGGCACGCCTGAAGAACAGTGGCGTTGCTGGAATCGGATGAAGCCGCAAGCTCACACGACTTCTGGCAGGTAGCTGGGGTGAATCCTGAGTCGTGTCGTTCCGGGGCTCTAATGACTGGCTCGAAGTGCAGATCACGCCGTGCAGGGCTGAATTCACGGTGTCTTGACTCACAATGCTGGACAAACGGATCCACGGCGGCAAGCGTCACGCTGGCAGCCGGAGAAACCGTTAAGCGCTGGGTGTGGCCCAGGCAGGGTTTATATAGCCCTGGGCCCACCCAGCACCACTAGACCCCCATGGAAGTTTATAACATGGCCCTCTGGAGGCCATGTTAGATATTGCTGAATGGGCCACATTCGGGGGGCCATTTTGGATGGGGCAATTTAACTAAGGCACTGGCAGCAGCTTGTGCCTGCGCCAGGCAGCCAGCCTTTTAACCCAAGTGTTTCCCACATTACCAGTCTGAGCCCTGAGCTTGCCGGGGATCATGACAGCACTCCCCCATAAAGCCCCCCCCACCCCCAAGGAGAGCTATTCCTGGGCCTGGGCGTTCTGGGTGTTCTCAATGATATCGGGCTACCAGGCGAGGTGCATGCATGTGTTCCACTGGTTCCCAGGTCCGATCTAGAACTCCGTAACCCTTGCAGTCCACTAAGTAATAGTTTCTTCCGGACAATTTTGGAATCCAAAATACTCCTGACTTCGTACTCCGCTTCTCCCTGTGTAACTATAGGTGGTTGTCTAAGGGTACCACGAGTACCAAGATGTACAGGTTTTAGCAGGGAGACATCGAATGCAGGATGTATACTAAGTACCGGTGGTAATTCCAGTTTCATGGCCACAGGGTTGATGACATTCTTTATCGGGTATGGGCCAATGTATTTTAGGTGGAATTTTCTGGGTCCTTTCAACTGGATGTACCTTTTTGACAACCATACTTTGTCCTCTATCAGATACTGAGGCTCAGGAGTTCTTTTCCTGTCTACAAAACGCTTCTGGTTGGCCTTGGCTTCCCGGAGGGCCTGTGTGGCTTTCTTCAGGGTTTCCTTAATCTTGGTGTGCAGGGTGTGTACTGCTGGCATATCCAGAGATGTCGGAGGATCTAAGGTTGAAGTCTGTGGATCCCGTCCATACAAAAAGAAAAAAGGTGAAATCCTGGTGGAGCTGTGAACTGTATTATTGTATGCATACTCAGCCGCCCATAGCAGTTCCTTCCAGATCTGGTTTGTTTGGGCGAGCATGCAGATATTGCTCAAGTGATTGATTTGTCCTCTCGGTTTGTCCATCCGCCTGGGGATGGTGACTAGTAGACAAACCTTGATCTGGGCTTTGGCACAGCAAGCCCTCCAGAACTTAGATACAAACTCGGTCCGACACCACTGCTGAAGGAAACCCATGTAGCCGGACAATGTTATTCAAGAAGGTTTGAGCTAAAGTTCCTGCATTAGGTATGCCTTTCAAAGCGATGAAGTGTGGCATCTTGGTGAGGAGGTCCACTACTACCATTCTGGTATAGTAGCCTCCGCAGGCGGGTAGGTCCGTAATAAAGTCTAAGGAAATAGTGTGCCATGGTGCTGGTGGAATTAACAAAGGACGATCCTTGTGGTTTGGTTCTTGATGCCTTGTTCCTAGTACAGATGTCGCAAGCCTTTACGTGTTGTACAATGTCCTTCCGCCAAGTAGGCCACCAGAAATGTTGTTGAATCTTTGACATAGATTTTGCTATACTGGGATGATCTGCTGTGAGAGCGTTGTGTTAAGTGTTCACGATCAGCTCTCGCATTACCTGATGTGGTAGGTAAAGGCGTTTTTGGTAATATGGTAGATTGTTGATTGCAGAACCTTGTGGTCCTTGTGAAGCCCATGTCTGTTGGGGTCATGGCTTCAGTGATCTTTGTGGAGGTTCTCCAATGTAGTCTGGTGATTACTGGTTATCTCGATTAGCTTTTCTTCGGGTATGATGGGTAGTGGAGGAGGAGGTGCATATGCGTCTTCCTTTTCAGTGTTCCAACCAATTCGTGACAATGCGTCCCCCTTTCCGTTCTTTATTCCGGGACGGTAACTAACTGTGAAGTCGTACTCTGAGGAAAAACTGAGCCCAACGCAGATGTCGCAGAGTTTGTGCCCTAGCCGTTTGCAGGAATTGCAAGTTACGATGGTCGGTAAGTACTGCAACTGGATGTCATGCTCCTAAGAGATGGTGCCGCCATTCCTTGAATGCTGCTTTTATAGCAAGAAGTTCTTTGTCGGTCACTGCATAATTTTGTTCTGCTGGATTGAATTTTCTAGACCAAAAGGCTACTGGGTGCAGCTGGTTGGTGTCAGGGTCTCTTTGGGACAAGTCTACTCCCATAGCAATGTTCGAACCGTCCGTTTTAACTAGAAACAGAATGTCTGGATTGGGGTGCTCGAGTATTGGTTCAGTGGTAAACCTGTATTTTCAGTTGTTAGAAAGCTTTCTCGGCTTTGCCGGTCCACTGAAAAACGCAATTTTTTTCGGAGCAACGATGTTATTGGATGGACCACCTCTGAAAAGTCAGCAATGAACCTCCTATAGAAGTTGGCGAAGCCTAGGAAACTCTGGACTGTTTTAATCGAAGAAGGTGATGGCCATTGTAAAATCGCGTCTACCTTGCGCCTATCCATTTGGATGCCTTGTGGACTGAGTATGTATCCGAGGAACTCCACTGTAGTTACATGAAAAGCAGATTTTTCAAGCTTTGCAAACAGATGATACTGATGCAGCTTTGCTAGGACTGCTCTCACTTGGTGTACATGTTCCTGAATATTTTCCGAGTAGATCAAGATATCATCAATGTAAACCATTGCACAGACGTCCAACAGTTCTCTCAAAACATCTGTCATAAAGTACTGGAATGCGGCTGGCCCATTGCATAGTCCAAAAGGCATGACCGTGTACTCAAACCAAATTTGGTGCGGAAGGCCGTCTTCCACTCGTCCCCGGCCTTCACGCGAACCAGATGGTAGGCCCCTCTGAGGTCTAATTTTGTGTAGATTTTTGCCCCTTTTACTTGGTCCAGGAGTACGAGGATCAGCGGCAAAGGGTATCGGTTTTTGACAGTGAGTTTGTTGAGTGCTCCTTCTTGGGGACGAAGAAGAGAGCAGAGGAGACTGGAGATTTGGAGGGTCGAATAAACCTGTTAGCAAGATATTGGTCTAGGTATTTACGTAGGTGCTGGTTTTCTTTCTCTCTAAGAGCGTAGATTTGACTACTTGGTAGCTGTGCTCCTGGGATCAGATCGATTTGGCAATCATAGGGCCTGTGAGGCGGTAGAACGTTGGCCTGTTCTTTGCGAAAGACATCCTGAAAATCGCCATATTCTGGAGGCAGCCGCTCCACAATCCCAAGAACCGTCCCTAATACCTGTATTGCTGATCCAGGTGTCCCTTGGTATTCTACTGAAGCTGGATAGCAGGTCTGAGTACATTCTGCAGGAAACGTCACCGTATGAGCACGCCAATCTATGATGGGGTTATGGCGTACCAACCAGGGCATACCCAAGATAAATTGAAACTGAGGAGCGTTAATCAGATCGAAGACTATTCGCTCCCGATGACCGGCATAGCAACACAACAGATACAGTACATTGGGTCACGTGCCCAGAGGTTAATTGAGTTCCATCTACGGACAATACCGTATCAATCCTTTCCCTTGTCTGGGTGGGCACACCTATCCGTTGGGCCATTGTGATGTCCATGTAATTACCTACTGCTCCCCAGTAGATGTATGCTTCCAGGGCATGCCTCTGTTGTGGCTGTTCGGGGCTTAGTAGGATAACTGGCGTTGTAAAATGCGAGACCGCTGACGTGCCTCCCTGTCCCGACAAGCCGGTCTCTGCTCTTGTCGAGCCATGAAGTTTCCCGGCGGTTCTTGTGGTTCAGTCATGGTTTCTAGGACCCCCAAAGGCTTCTGAAGTATTTTATTTGGGCAGTCTTTTAAGAAATGTCCCGGCTTGCCACAATACAGACATAACTGTTGTTTCCTGCGTCTTTCTCTCTCCTCCTTGGTCAATGGACCTCATATGCTTCCCAATTGCCTTGGTTCAGCTGCATTATCGGTGGTTCGTGGAGTATCCCGGGGGCGGACATACAAAGTTCGGTTTTCAAAACGGGTCCGTTCAGACTTTCTTTCCTGCAGACGGTGGTCAAGCTGGACTACTAAGTATATGTAGTCTGCACAACGATCGGGTGGGTTCACAACTTGAGCAAAGACATCTTTTAGCTCACTCCGAAGTCCCTGATAGAACAGGGTAGTCCTTTTATCCTCTGGCCAGTTAGTTTCAGCCACCAACCGGTTAAATGTAGTAATGTATGCAAGCAGGTCCTGAGACCCCTGTCGAAGGTCTAGCAATTCAGCATCCAGAGCCTGTCCCCGGGTACGACGGGAAAAAAGCGTATCCATTTCTTATTGGAACTGGACAAAGTTATGTAACACTGGATCGTCCCGGTCGACCAACGGGACTGACCAGCTAGCTGCATACCCCCCTAGGTAGGACAGGATAAAGGCCACTTTGGTTTGGTCTGTCGGGAATGCACCTGGTCAGCATAAAAAGTGAAGCCGACATTGGGTCATGAACACCCCATACTTCAGGGGGGTCCCCCATGAATCGTTCTGGGGGGGGCTAGGGGAACAATGACAGGAGTGGTTACCTGTATCTGGGGTGGTGCTGCTGCTCCATCTGCTGCACCTGGTAGCAGGGTTTGTCCTGCTCGAGTACTGGTGAGGCGTCTTGCTAACTCCTCGGTTCTCTCCCGGTTCACTATCAATTCCTTCCATACTGCACTGGTCTCTGAGCGTGCTGCATGCACCTCAGCTTGTTACTCGCCCAACAGAAGGGCTAGCTGGTCGACTTCAGATGCTATGACACTCGGGCAAAGCAGTAACGTGGGCTTAGCGTTCTGTAACGCTTACCTCTGTGGCCCTGCAGGAGTGCCTGGTCGGGTCTGTCGGCGGGTTCTGGTCCGGTCTGTGTATACCTCCGGACGCAGTCCAAAACACTCGCTCCGTTCTGCCCACTGCAGGTTAAATAACCCAGTGGCCAGGGAGGCAGGACTGGCCTGGATAACAGAGTCCTGGACGCTCTTGTGTTGCACCTTCAAGGTGTGTAAGGAAAACGTCACTCCCAGTCTGTTTACAGGTGCAGTTACCCAGTTCCTTCACTGGATATATGGCGGTAAGTATGTTAAGTTGCTTCACTGATGGTGGGTGCCCAGGCCTGCTGCGGCACGCCAATCCACCTTGGAATAGTCCTTAATTGGTGCTGTAGGCACACCCCACAAGGCTGTGGGTAGAATGTCTGTGTACCTACTGGTTTGCAGTCTATTACCATTCTCCTCTTGTTTCTGCCCCTGTTTTAGGTGCACTATGGGATTTGCAGTTGCTGAGGGTTGCTTCTCTGGTAAGGTAAGTAGCGCGAAGATGGTGGGTGGGTGTTGTAGCTGTAATCCGCTTATGTTCTTTCCCTTTGTTGCAGGAGCGGAGGAACGCTGGATGCGGGCGCACCTGAAGAACAATGGCGTTGCTGGAATCGGATGAAGCCGCAAGCTCATGCGACTTCTGGCAGGTAGCTGGGATGAATCCTGAGTTGTCGTTTCGGGGCTCTAATGTCTGGCTCGAAGTGCAGAGAGCAGAACAGAAGAAACCTTGAACACGTCGTGCAGATCACGCCGTGCAGGGCTGAATTCACAGCGTCTTGACTCACGATGCTGGACAAACAGACCCACGGCTGGCAAGCGTCACACTGGCAGCCGGAGAAAACGCTAAGCGCTGGGTGGGCCCAGGGTAGGGTTTATATAGCCCTGGGCCCACCCAGCACCACTAGACCACCATGGAAGTTTATAACATGGCCCTCTGGAGGCCATGTTGGATATTGCTGAATGGGCCCCACTCGGGCCATTTTGGATGTGGCAATTAAGGCACTGGCAGCAGCTTGTGCCTGCGCCAGGCAGCCAGCCTTTTAACCCAAATGTTTCCCACATTACCAGTCTGAGCCCTGAGCTTGCCAGGGATCATGACAGACAAGCAGTATTAAGACATCTTTTCTTTACTGTTCCTTCTCACAACCCACCTCCAACTGCGGGTACTGCTCGCTAGTCTATGTACAGCATGTGATTCTAAGGAGATCAACAAGCATCAGAAGACATGCATTACTCACCGTAATAGTATTTCTGATGATTGTATCTGCTTAGAATTACATGCGCCCACCCTACCTCCCCGCTCAAATGGAAGGATCATAGACGTCTTACTACTTTCTCTTTATGTACTCGCTCACAATAGCATTGGGCTCCCTCATGGCAGAAAAAATACAATCGTAGGGACCTCTGCGTGTGAGGGATTTTGGGTACACTACACGTCACAATAGGGATAGTGTTACAGACACGCCTATGCCGACGTCCCCATTCGGTCCCCGAAAGACAAGATGCAATACTCTGCGGTTACCACTAGATGTCGGACCATATGCACAGCATGTGAATCTAAGCAGATACAATCATCAGAAATGCTATTACGGTGAGTAATGCATGTCATATCTCACTGAGACCTGGCTGCTAAGGTCCAAGGCTGAGCGAACAGTCAGGCATTTTGTGTGCACCACAGCATTCTCATGCCGCGGCCATGTTTAGTTTTAAGAAGAGAAAATAGGAGACACAAAATGGAGTCAGTCAGATTGTGAACAAAACGGAGGGCTTAGGTTAACCCAAAAAATAGATGCAGTTTCACACCTTAGGCTGGTGGGACCAACTTGCCTCAAGACCTTCATTTTGGGCCATCCCCAGACTTGCTGTGACTTTCCTGGTCTGCAGAATCCCAATATCCGGGCTACCTGGACCATTATCGAGTGCATAGATATCTGTGTGAACTTATTTCATTGTACCACTCTACAGCTCACATACCTCCCTCCTTAGATAAGTCTGGCTGCTCAGCCACTCTACCGACTTGTACAGGCCTACAGTAAGATTTGGGTCCCTAATACCAAGAGTGAATTCTTGAGGACACACACCAGTTGGACTTTAAAAACACCTGCTTAACACCCACCACTGGAACAAAGAATCTGAAACACAAGACGAGCAGAGACGCCAGCAGCACCTTCAATAGCCGCAGAGATCCCAGTGAAGCCCTGCAGTTGTGGTGCCCTTTTTTTTTTTTTTTTTAATCTCGACGGGGAAGACCCGTCAAGGACGACTTTCTCCCTTTGGCTGGTGGGACCAACTAGCCTCAAGACCTTCTTTGTTTTGGGCCATCCCCGACGTCCTGCGCTTTTCCTGTGCTGCAGAACACCAATACCCAGGGTACTTGGACCATTATCGCGTGCATAGTCTTCCGAACATTGAATCTGGCTACTTTGCAGATGTTCCCGTTGACCTCGAGAGGCAGGAATTCTTCACCAAAAGTCCCAGTAATTGAAGCAAATCAAACCAGCGATATTAATCGTTTCTTGGTGCTAAGAAAAAGGCACCCAAACCACAAAGCCGCTGGAGTGAGCTGGATCATTTTCTGCCAACCCCTTCTCAAATTGCTTCTACAGAAGCCCCTCACACGGTCCTTCCTGCCCTCCTTTCGTCACCATGACCAAGGAGCAGGAATCACGGTCTGCAACATTGCACTTAGGAGACCTCTACATTTTCATCTTCACTCTTAAGGTACTGTGGGGTCTGGGTGGTATTTACCTTGGGCCATTTTTGGTGCTCCTTTGCTAGAGAGTGCGGTTATCTTCAATTGGAGTTGACCTCAACTCCACTGTACAGGCCTTGCTGCATGTGTGCCATCAGCAAGGCTCTTCTTGATGTACTGTGTTTTTTCCAAGAACCACTGACTGGGTCGTAACTTTTCTCTGAAGATCTTCATCAGAACTGGTGCTGTTCCACTTTACTGTGACTTTGCTGGTTTCCCAAAGGTCCATCTTGATCCTACTGGCTTTGGCAATGCTGGTTTGTCCATAAACTGCAGTTGTGAACCCTTTTTTAGTTGGGAAACAGACAGCCTGAATCCCTCGGAGGAGAGCTTATTACCAGTTGCTAGCTGTGTTCTGTCTAACCTTCACTTCCCTCCTAAACTGAGCTTTGCAAAGGCGACGCACATAAATTCTGTTTCAAATGAATTGTCCTCCCACGTATTCCTCATTATGATAATGCATCTCCCAGCTTTGCTGCTTCGGAATTTTTTTTTCACCAGAGGGTGCTGTGTTCGAAGCCGCGGATTCGTAGTCCCTCGAGGGCCAGCGTCGATGTCATCCGCTCTATTAAGGGCTCGAGCAGCGCCCGTTACCCCAGTTCCGTTTTTTCCGACCCAACTGCTTTGTGTTACGAACGGCGCATCAGATTTTGCCTTCGACGATGTCCTCGTCATCTACTCCTACCACACCCAAGACAGGGTTAAAAAAAAAAAAGTCAGGCCAGACCATCGGGTTCACAAGTGCGGTTCCTGTCCCGCCATGTCCAATAAGGCTCTTAGGGAACGTAGAGGTAAGCTTGTGGTGGGGGAGTAAACTTACAAATCTTCTAAAAGACAGATTCGGATGAATCTAGTCAAATCTCGACATGGGTCGAGATCGAAGAGTCGCTCGAGGAAATCTTCTTAGTCCAAGAAATCAAAAAAGTGACATCACAGGTGGTCTTCCTCCTCTTAGAGGCGAGGGACTTATCCATCCAAGCACGATGCCCCTGAAAAATGAGAGGCCTATAGGGCTTCAATGCTTAAAATATTCGAGAAAGCGGCCCAGACCCCCTCGAAGATGCCGCGTGGTGATCTTGCATTACCCACTCATAAAGTGACGGAGGGAAATCGAGATCTAGGCGAGAGTCGAGAGTCATCAAGGGAAAGTTCCCCGACGCCTCGTACTAAGACAAAACCTCTGGTGCATAAATCGGTGGTAGAGGAATTGACGTCGAAGCTCGACTCGACACAGTCGACGACCATGGCATTGAAACTGCCAATGAAAATGGCGTCGACACCTTTGGCTGTATCGAAGCCTTCTTCGACAGCATTGAAGCCTCCTTCGACAACGTCAAAGCCAGAGTCGTCTTTTTCGACCCCTTTATCGAGGCATTCTTTGATTCCAGTACCCAAGTCGACGCCATTTCCCATGCCTAAATCGATACCACCCTCTTTACCTTAAAAAGCTTTACATCCTCAACCCAGACAGGAATTTTTCAGATCCATGTCTTCCATTTTTGAAGAACACTCCTCTGAAAAGGATGTTAATGGTGCCAGAGAGGTCCCTGAAGAGCTAGTGGACCTGAATTCCAAAATAACAGATCTTTGACTGCTTACAAAATGCCAGAGGCTTAGACACTTTACCTGATGTGGAATTTGAGAGTCCCGATCATGCTGATCCTAGTTATAGGAATCTTATGGGGAAGAGTCATTAATTGTATGGGTTGGAAGGCAGCTTCCCCAGATTTCGACCAGGATGACATGACGGACATCCTGAGTGAAGGTCCTCTAAAAGATCCTGTTCTTCCATTCCATAAAGCACTTCAAAAGAGGGTGATGGTAAATTGGAATACTCTTGAGTCTATTTAAGCAGTAAACAAGAAATATGTACCAAAATACAGGCCATCTTTATCAGATCCAGAATATTTATCTAAACATCCCTCTCTCGAAAGTCTAGTAGTTCAAGCTGCAACCGCCACTAGGCATTCAGCTTACCCATCAATACCACCAGACAGAGTTGATGATAGTTGATGCTTGGGCCCGGAAAGTGTTTTTTTTTCTTTGGGCAGCATGGCCCTTAAATCGACTAATGTCACTTGCACTTTAGCAAGATTTACATATAACCTGTGGGACTGCATAACAGCGACTGAACGCATCCCGGAAGGTGAGGAATGGGATGGTTTCCTGGCTATAGTAAAAGATGGTAAAGAGGCTATGGAGGAATGCCTTCAATCAGGATTTGACACTTCGGATAGTGTAAGCAGGTCCATGGCATCTAGCATGGTTTTACACAAGTTTGCATGGCTAAGGAAATCTGGCTTTGCACCTGATGTGCAGTCTAGATTACTTAATATGCCCTTTGACGGCTTGAGGTTGTTTGGCAGCAAGGTGGACGAGAGCTTGGAGAAGCTGCACACCTCAAAAGCGGCAGCAAAATCACTTTGCACCGCTATAAGGCAGCCTCAACAACACTCTTACGCAGGCTCATCTTCCTGGAGGAGTCGCCCCTTTCGCGTCTACTCCTCTTTTGGAAAAGGGAGGTGGCAGGCCAGTCAGAGGCTAAAGGAGAAAACCCTTTTGTGGTGGAAAAGGGAAAGGTGCTAGAACAGCAGCGGCTACTACCTCCTCAGCCATTGCTGCAGCCGCTGCAAAGCTACTTTGAGGTCTTCACCCACAAGACCCCAGTGGGAGGCAGAACACTCGGTATCTGGACGAATAGCGGGGCATTACGGCAGATGCCTGGTCACTAGAGATAGTGACCCATGGTTACTGCCTTCCTTTTCATCAAAGACCTCAAGATCCTCCACCGGGAGCCAACTCTGTAAAAATTCGGGACCCACTCTTTGTGCAGGAGATTTTAACCCTGCTAGAGAAAGGTGCAATAGAACATGTACCTGTAGCGGAGAGGGACAAGGGCTGGTACTCCCCTTATTTTCTCATCCCCAAAAAAGACTCAGTATTGAGACCCATCTTGGACCTAAGAAACTTGAACAAGTTCCTCAGGAAGGACAAGTTCGAAATGGTGACCCTTTCTCAGATCCTTCAGGCTCTTCAGCTTCAGGACTGACTGGTTTCATTGGACCTTCAGGATGCTTACTTTCATGTGCCAATCCATCTCAAGCACAGGAAGTACCTGAGGTTCGCAATTGGTGGTTCTCATTATCCGTTTCGGGTTCTACCTTTTGGGCTGACCTCTGCCTGAGGTTTTTCACCAAACTGATGGCAGTGGTGGCAGCGAGTATCGGAAGAACGGGGATTCACATCTACCCTTATCTGAGCGATTGGCTAATCAGGGAAAGTTAACCCAAACAAGCCCAGGAACATCTGCCCTTGACCTGCCACTTCTTACAGAGCCTGGGCTTCTCCCTCAATTACAAGAAGTCACAAATGATTCCAAGCCAAAGACTCCAATTTATCAGAGCAGTCCTGGATACTTCCTCAGGGAAAGCCTCGCCTCCCGAGGAGAGAGCTCACCACATTCTGCAGATGGTAACGAAGTTTCAGAATGCCCAACATCTACCGGCATTCGACTTTCTAAGGTTGCTAGGCCTCAATGGCATCCTGCATTTTTCTGGTGCCAGAGGCCAGATTGAGGATGAGATCCCTTCATTTGTATTTTATTTATATGTATAGTGCACCAGGCCCAAGGGCATCTGGGCGTGTATCTTGGCAAAATATAGGTACAATACATTAAAAGTTAAAGATGGAAGGTGTGAAACAAAAACACAATGTATAGGATATACAATATAATAGAAATAACAGTGTAAGGTGAGCACTATACAGTAATATTAAACACAATATATAATATAATATGGAACGATAACTACAGTTAGCATAAGACCTAATACAAACACTAGGCAGGTAGCGAGCTGAAGGTCCTGAGGAGTAGGTGGTGAGAGGAGTTGGTGGATAACCAGGGTTTTTATTTTTGTTTGAAGAGGGACGGAGTGTGTTTGGATCTGATGGGCAAAGGGATAGAGTTCCATAATTTGGAGGCAAGGACTGGGAATCTTGCGCCCCCTGCCTTCTGCAGTTTGTATCTCGGGATGGTCACGCAGTGTGCTTGCGCAAATCTGAGTAGCCTGGTAGGCGAGTAGTGAGAGAAGCCGGAGGCTAGATAGCTGATTGTTAAGACATTTGTGTGTAAGGGTAAGAGATTTCAGAGAAATTCTTTGTTACTGATAGCCTGTGTAGACTTCTCCTTGCTTCGGAGATGTGAGGATCTGGCAATGTTGAGGGCTGCTCTAATGGTGTTATTTTGGGTAATCTGGAGTTTATTAACGTTACGTTGGTTGGTCCCTAAATATAAGGCATTACAATAGTCTAGTTTGGACATAACCAATGTCCTGGCCAGAATAATGCAGCTCTGTTTAGTTGGGAACGGGCGGCATGCTGTAATAAGCTTACATGTGTAAGCAGATACAGAGACAACAGCATTAGTTTGTCTTTTAAATGATAGGGTGGAGTCAAGGTAAATTCCTAATGTTTTGGTGTCAGTGGAGACTTTGATGGAATTGCCGTCAATGTTGAAGGTTTTGAAAGAAGGGTCAAGTCTGTTGAGTCGGTGTTGGGAGCCCAGGAGGAGGAGCTCTGTCTTATCGTTGAGGCAGAGCTCATGCTGAGCCATCCACGCTTGGGTGACTTGATAAATATCGTTCAGAGCTTTTGCGTCCACTGTGTAGTCACCTGTGATGGGAATGAGTATCTGGGTGTCGTCAGCGTAGTTGGTATATGTGACACCCAGATAGTCAAGTACATCGAACAGAGGTTTAGTTAATACGTGAGACGCAAGAGCCTTGAGGCACCCCACAAGTCACAGGTGTAGGCTCTGCCGAGGCAGTGGATGAGAAAACCCTAATCTGTCTGTTGTCCAAGAAGGAACTGATCCAGTTGGTGGCTTTTTCCGAGAAATGGGCCGCTGATTTCAGTGACAGAGGATTTGATGGTTGACCAGATCGAATGCTGCCGATAAATCAAAGAGTAATAGTAAGGCCATTTTACCATTGTCTTTTAAGTCCTCAATTTGAGTTTTAAGATCTAATGGGGCTGGTTCCGTACCATGCTTAGGTCGGAAACCAGATTGTCTTGTGCCGAGAAGATTGTTGGTTTCTAGATACTTCTGGATCTGTAAGTACTCTGCTCTATCCAAGATTTCCAGTCAGAAAGGGACCGTGGTGATGGGCCTGTAATTGGTGGGGATACTGGGGTTCAAGGTGGGTTTTATTTAGCAATGGGATGACCCAAGCATCCTTCATATTGTCAGGGACAATGCCCGAGTGAAATGAGGAGTTGATAAAGGTGGTGATGAAAGGGGCAAGTTCATGCGCAGATTCCTTAATGATGGGGGCAGGGCAGGAGTCACCCTGACAATTGGATGGTTTCAGTTTACTAATGATGCTTTCTACCTCAGGGATGCTAAGAGGAGCAAAGCTAAATGGTGGATACGTGAATATGGGGATTTTGGGTTTATTAGTCTAGAATTTAGTTTGGGAGAGGGTTTGGAGGCAATTTTGCTTAGCATTAATTTTAGACTGTAAGGTGGCTCTTTTGGTGAGGAGGGCTTTTTGGATGTTGTTGCACCATGTGTTGTCCTTATTACATGTATCTGGGATGGAGGAGGGGGATTCTAATTCTTTAAGAATTTTAAATAGCTCCTTCGTATTAGATTCTGCTTGTGAAATAACGTTGGTTGTACGTCTTATTTTGCTTGTACAATAGCTTCCTTATAGTTAAGTGACACTATGAGGTTGTCTTTATTAACCTCGCATGGATGACTTTTCCAGAGTGCTTCAGCATTTCGTTTTTCTAAACGTTGTGTTCAAAGGTGAGGAGTGAACCATGAATTGAGATGAGCGTGCTGTTTCGGTTTCCTCGATTTGAGAGGTGCTATATTGTTGATGGCTTTAAGGAGAGTTTGGTTGAAGATGTCCACCAAGACCGGTGGGTCATCATGTGCGAAGGCATGATTATTGGGTATAGGCAGGATGAGGGGGGGGGGATTAGTTTATTAGTGATGTCCTTTTTGTTTCTTGTGGGGATGGAGGGCGAAATGTTAGGTTTGGTATGTGGATCATTGGCGGGTATGTTAAAGATAATGATGTGGTGGTCAGACCAAGCACATGGGTCGTTGGAGCTAATCGGCGTGTTGCAGTTTAAGTCCGCAATCCAGTCAAGCCTCCTCCCCTTGGAATGAGTAGGTTCAAGAATGCGATGAGAGAATCCTAAATTAGAAATATTACTAGCAATCTCTCCGGCGTGAAGGTTGTTAGGATCCAATAATCTGAGATTGAGGTTGCCAATTAGTAAAACTTGGGAGTTCGGTTTGGTGTCGTTAGCAAGAATGGTCATGTTGTTCGAGAATGTAGAGAGAGGGCCTGGAGGTCTACATTTGAGGTGCATGGTAGCTGTGTTATTGTGGGATAGAGAAAGTTTGACTGAAAGGGACTCCTCAGAACTAAGTTGTGTGTTGGGGAACAATCTCATATTGATGTCATCTTTATGGATAAAAGCAACATCGCCTCCTTTAGAGAGGTTGGTGTTGCGATCACTTCTAATAATGGAGTATCCGTCAGGGATGGCTAGTGCCAATAGAGGACCTGAGGCTGCATGTAGCCACGTTTCCGTGATGGCGGTAAAGTCAAGGTTTTGTGTGGTAATGAGATCTGCGATGTCGAGGGCGTGGGCTGGGAGGGATCTAGCATTGGAGAGCGCCCTTTACCTCATTTTTAAAAGGTGTCTTGAGGTTGTCAGGCTGTACTTGGACAGTCTGAGGCTAGATAGTGTTTGTTCGCTGGTGGGTAGTATGATGATGTAGTGGTGTGTGGAGGAATCTAGTTCCTAATCTGTAGTTTCTCAAATGGAGCGAGCAAGGTTGATTAGGTGTGGGGTTTGTTGCAAAGTGTTGCAGCCATAAGGCGGGGGAGTTGAGGTACGGATTAGTAGTATGAGGAAGGTTAACATTTTGGGTGATAGTGTGTAGGTGTGAAAGGCAAGGTGGGTGTGGTAGTATGGTGAGCCAGTGGTTTGGTAACAGGAGTCAAGGCCGGTGACATGGTAGGAAGATAATAAAGGTGTGCCACTGCTGTGGTGTTGCACAGTGAAATGTGAGTGCAGGCCAGGGGGGTAGCCAAGGCCCAGTGTGCAAGGAGGTGGCAGGCAGCAAGGAAGTGCAGCAGCATAGCGAGTTGTAATTGTACTATAGAGTGGCTAACAGGGTGATAAGATTGTAGCAAAGCTGGTAAATCCTACGATCGGTGACACAATCACTATCATTATTTATGCACAGTGCCGTCCAAGTGGAAGGCGGACATTCTAGATTCATAGGTGCAATCGCTAGTATGCGCGTGCTAGTGGAGCTAGTGCGCAAAAGACAGTTAAGATCACAGGAAAAGTGTAGTAAGAGACTGTAGTGCTAAGAGCAATTAATACGGTCGGTAACTTTGTAAGTCAGCGCCGCGCCGATGCACTTATCTAGAGCTGCAAGGGGGAGGTGCAATACATATACAGGGGCAGCAGTAATGGTATTACGGAATATGCATGGCAAGTTATTTTAACAATGCTAGCAGTGCATAAGAAGTAGCGTATTTAGTACGATTAGATAAAGGCAGTAATACCGAGTAAACGGGCTACGTGAAAGTGCAAAGCACGCTAGTGCAACGAGTCGGAGTTAACAGTGGAGCTACTTCATAGAATATTTGGTTTACAGCAAATAATCAAGAATCATGCTTGCAGACATGCATAATTGTTTAGATACTGTATATGCAGCGTGGTGCTCAATGTCTCGGGTACCTAGTATGGGAGCTGACAGCATGCGTGAGGAAGAACGCAGGCAGACTCTTACCCGTGGTCTGGGGAATGTTCAGTGGTTGAAGTGCAGGACGGTTGGTAGATAGCAGCAGTACTTCCGTATGACACACTTTGCGAGAAAGGGGCAGTCAAGAAGTGTCCCGCGCTGTACTGCCAGTGCAGACAGGATAGGGCCTTACTCGTAGTGGGCCTTTGTCGGGGTGAGCCGGCTTCCGCCTTCCGCTAGGCAACCAAAATAAACATAGTGTGGCGGCCATCTTAGAAATCTGGAAATGGAGCTCTGGCTCCTTGTGGTGGAAGAAGGCCGAGGGGAGCTTTCTACCTTGCTGGGATCAGGTGGAGGTGATCACTGAGCCACGATGGATCATGCCACAGAAGACAGATCGCGGGCCTGAGGGCTTCAATGGGCCCTCAGGACTCAATGGTTCCAATTTTCAGGGGACATGTCATATCTTCTGCAAGTCTCGACCAAAGTGGCTCAAGAGTTCCTATGGTGGGCTTGCAAGGATAATATCCTCAACGGGCAGCCTTTTTGCCAACCATGGACGGAGATAACTGTAGTGACGGACGCCTCACTCACGGGGTGGGAAGCCCACACCAACGATCTGACAATCGGCAGTCGTTGGTCTCCATTGGAGTCCAAACTACACATCAACCTTTCGGAGCTGATGGCAATCAGACTAGCACTGAAGGCATTTCTGCCCTCTGTACAGCAGTGGCCATGTACTACCTCAACAAAAGAGGAGGCGTAGGATCACTCCCACTGTGGAGAGAGGCAATGCAGCTCTGGTTCTGGGCAATGCAAGAAGGAATCTCTCGATCGGCAGTTCACCTAGCCGGAAAGCTGAACACGGCGGCAGATGCTCTGAGCAGGCAGAGCAGTCTCCCACGAATGGGAGCTATCTCAGGAAGTCCTTCAAGAGATTTTCGCCCTTTGGGGAACCCCTCAGGTGGATCTGTTCGCAACCGGTGCCAACCAGAAGTGCGAGCTGTACTGCTCAAGGGAATTTCCCCCAAGAGGAGCTGTAGGGGACGTGTTCGTAGTGGACTGGGTATTTCCACTCCTTTACGCGTTTCCTCTGGTCCCCTTGATTCCTCAAGTGATCAGGAGGTTGAGAAAGTTCAGGAAAACCATGATTCTAATTGCCCTGGATTGGGCCAGGAGGACGTTATTACCCAGACCTTCTGGACATGTCCATCTGCCCTCCAATACGTCTTCCACAAAGAGAGGATCTTCTCTCGCAAGAGGGAGGTTGAGTTCTCCATCCAGAGGTCAAGACACAGGTTTCTGAGAGGCTGTAATATAAGGATTGTGACCTCCCGGATGACATAATGGAGATTTTGCTTTTGGCCAGCAACAAAATCCCTGTACCGGTGTCGTTGGAACAAGTTCAATAACTGGTGCAGGGAAAAGAATGTGGATCCATTCCTTTGTAATACTCCCAACAGTACTTTCTTTTCTCTTACACTTAGCCAATTTGGGGCTCCAAATAAAAGGATATCTGGTAGCGCTATCTATCTTTAAGCGTTCCTCGGAAGAGGTGTGCTATTTTAAAATGCCCTTAGTAAATCAATTCTTGAAAGGGGTAACAAATGTGTACCGCCCCCAACACCTTTTCAGGTGCTTATTTGGGATTTTAATTTAGTCTTAAAATTTCTCGTGTGCCCCTTTCGAACCTTTACATTCTTGCCCATTAAGACTTCTCACTCTTAAAACAATTCGGTCGGTGGCTCTAACATCATCCCGCAGGGTGAGTTGCAGGCACTGTGTTGTAAGCCTCCTCACACCATTTTCCATAGCGACAAAGTTATTCTAAAAGTCAAACCATCTTTCTTGGCTAAAATAGTTTCTGGTTTTCATCTGTCACAAAAAAATTACCTTACCTTCTTTTTATCCTCCTCCTTACGCTACGAAGGAAGAGGAAAGGTTGCATAGACTGGACCCAAAAAGGGCGCTCAGTTTCTACATTTCCAGATTGGCAAATCATCGACAATGTGACCAACTATTTGGGTATACTGGGCACAAATTGAGCCTTGGAGTGTCTAAACAAACTCTATCCAGATGGATAATTCGAGCAATCTCTGAATGCTATAAATTGGCTGGGAAAGAGCCTCCTGGTCGATTAAGGGCTCATTCAACTAGAGGCATGGCATCTTCCACGGTTCTTCAGAGGGGTGTCCCAGTGCAGGATATTTGTGCTGCAGCCACCTGGTCGTCATTGCACCTCTTTTGTGAAGCATTACTGCTTGGATTCTACTTCATATCAAGGAGGACTATTTGCAAAAGCTGTCCTTAGTTCAGTCCATAATTAAAATTTCTAGTCGTACCACTTCCAAAATTACCACGGCTACATGAGTCTATCATAAGATGGGGAATACGTGGGAGGGCACAATCCATTTGAAGAACAAGTTACTCACCAACTGTAACGTTCTTTCGATGGGATTTTCCTCCCAAATATTACTCATCGACCCTCCCATAACTTCCTTAAGAGCCTGAGGACTTAACCTGATCATCTGATGCGACCATGAACGCCGTAAAAACAGAACTGTGGTAACGGGCGGTGCTCGAGCCCTTTATACAGCGGATGACGTCGACGTTCAACGGTGGCCCTCAAGGGACTATGACTCCGCGGCCTCGAACACAGCGCCCTCTGGTGAAAAATAAATTCCGAACCAGCAAAGCTGGAGATGCATTATCATAAAATGAGGAATAGGTGGGAGGAACATCCAATCGAAAGAACTTTACAGTTGGTAAGTAACTTGTTCTTCTAACCTATGCTGAAATCACTGAGCTGGATAGAAAAGTATATGAAAAGTTACTCAGCTGCATTACTGTTCTTTCTATAATCTTAATACATTTTTCGATGCAATGTTATTGTTTCTGCATTTTAGATTTTCTTGTGTGCCTTGTGTATATATAAATTTCTGATGTTTGTTAATCTGCTTAGAATCACATGCTGTGCATAGGTCCGACATCCAGTGGTCACTGCGGAGTATTGCATTTTGTTTTTCGTAGTCGAAAAAGGGACGTCGACAAGGCGTGTCTGAAACACTATCCCTATAGTGACGTGCGTTGTACCCACAATCCCTCACGCGTCGAGGTCCCTCAGATTGTTTTTTTCCGCCCAGCTACTGGTCGCCTTTACGCGGAGCTCCTCGAGAGACATTGCAAATTTCATCTCCTCGACCTTTGGTCGTTTTCTCATTAATATTAAACACATACTCCCTCCCTCGACGCAGTTGTGAAGCTGTTGTCCGCCGAGCAAGATCTTCGACGGAGGGTCGAGCGGAGGAGATCCTTCGGCGTTGCCGAACACGTGGCCTGGCCTCGCAGGCCATATACAGTAGGGAGAGTGGGGTCGTGGGACATCTCTGGTTCTTTTCTGAGAATGCCTTTCCCTTTCCCCTTCCTTTCCCTTGGGGTGGTTATCACGATTTATTACCTCGGCTATGGAGAGGACACCCTTTAGATTTTGCCTGCTTTGCAAAGGCAAATTTACTTGGAAGGACAAGCATTCACGGTGTAACCGCTGCTTGCCCCTCGATCACAAGGAGGAAGGTTGCGCGGCTTGTCGGCTTCTTAAGCCTAAAACTCTAAAAGACCGTAGGGTTAAAAGGTGGGCGGCCTACGCGATGTCGAAGGCCGAAGGTTCACCCGCCGCTGCTACCACCGACAGTGACGAGGAACGCGATAACACGACCTCCGCTACGGAAGTCGAAAACCCCTCTAAGGAGCGCTCGCGCGCTTCGTCGTCTGTCCCCGGCCCCGACGGGCTCGGCTCACGCCCTGCTTATGGGGATGAACACCCCGGCGACATTGACGCACACAAAAACACACTTAAGCACACAACCCACGGCTCTTCTTCGTCTAAGACGAAGAGAGCTTCGGCGCCCAAGGAGACGCAGGTTCCACCGGCGGCCTCCTCGGACCGTTCGGGTTCGAAGCCCCTCTCGCAACCGCAGCCGTGACCAGCGACTGGGCTTTCCGCAAATAAGGGCGCCGCCCCCAAACCATCGGCGGGCGCGCATCAACAAAAGGCGCATACCGCCGTAGAGCGATCGACACCCGTAGCGTCAAAAACGTAAGCTTCCGCCGACAAACGAGTCGCTGAGAGCTTGGCGAGGATCGCTGTAGCCGACGCCCAGAAGCGTACGCTGAAAGTCACGTCGAGCGCTACGCACAAGTCGAAAGACACGCCGAAAAAGCCCGCAGGAAGGCAGGGACTACCCCCTTCAGTCGGGGGGTCACCCAGCACACCTGAAGGCTTTTCGGAGGGCGAAGGGACACTTTCCTCGACACTTTCCTCGACACTTTCCTCGACGCTTTGGGAGAGGACGAGCCGTTTCCAGCTAGATGACTCTATTTTTCCCCCGCCAGACCGCTCTGGGGTACCCCATGAAACCATGGAAAGACTCCACCTCTGTATGGAGAGGATGGAAAGGTTTATGAATACCCAGACCTCTCAAACTCCCAAGAGGACTAGAGAAGGGCCTCAGGAGGACCCCAAAGCCAAAAATCCGAGGCTATTCGATCGCCAGGTGGACACAGCCTCAGACTTCCATAATGTATACGACCTCACTGGGGAGGAACAATACTTGGACGAGACGGATGATTTCATGGACGATGAAGAAGGACAGAACCAGGAGGAATGTCTGGAAGACAGGCCAGACATTATAGAAGAAGGCTTCGGAGAAAACACAGAAGGACCTTCGCACCCCTGGCAATCCCCATCAGTATATTCCGACACTGATGTCCTAAACCTAAATCCTCCTGACAATTCACCGTTTAGGAACACGTCTCCAATTGACGATCAGCCCACTTTCAATGCACTGTTGCGCAGAGCAGCAGCACATTTCGAACTGGACACTGGGGAGCTCTCTCCAGAATTAGACTTTGTGGAAAGAGTAATTAAAGAGAAACCCCCGGTCAGCCAGACCATTCCCCTCCTAGCTTCAGTGAAGAGAAGAATCATCCCTTCGCTGGCCACTCCCGCATTGATCAGAGGGGTCAATCCGAGAATTGAAAAACTTTTCACTCCTTCTCCCTCAGACCCGCTCTACATTAGGGGACATTCCATTCCGGATTCCCTAGTAGTATCTAATACTAGAAAGAGGGCAGGGGTACCACTTTCCACCAGTGAGGCACCCCCTGACAAGGAGGGCAAAAGGCTATATGCCCTTGCAAAAAGAGTAACTTCCTCGGCTGCCTTCTCAGCAAGAATTGCGAACAACAATTCTTTGCTTGCTAGCTATGCAGACGCGCAGTGGGCCAAACTGCGCAAGGACGCCGAGGAAGCACCGGAGCCTTTACGTACACGCCTACTTTCAACTATTGGCGAAGGAACCCAGGTGAACCAGAGCATTGTAAAAAACTCTCTGGACGCGGCAGAAACAGCGGGACGTTCCCTGGTGCAGGGAATACTCCTAAAACGCCATGTATGGCTGCGCAACTCGGGGTTTAAACCGGAGACACAGGCGTCTTTAATAAATAAACCTGTGGAAGACTCTAACCTCTTCGGGAAAGCGGTGGATGAAGCTCTAGAGGTGGCTAAAAAAGAGTTCGATACTATCAAGACTCTTGACCAAATCTCTAAGCCCACTACCAGACGCGGCTATGGCAACAAACGCTTTTTTCGTGGCCAACGCCAACAACAACAACAAAGTCAGCATCAACAATACCCTGCCACCAATTACCAGACCAATAGTGGGCAGTACAGCCAAAGAGGCCAACGCCGGGGTAAAGGGAGAGGTCGGGGATCCACCCCCAGAGGCTCCCAAGCCCCCAACAACTCCAAGTGACGCGAAGATTCGCGTCCCCTCCCATGCAACACCGGTCGGGGGCCGGATAACATCCTTTCTTCCTGCATGGGAGGAGATAACGTCAGACCGTTGGGTACTTTCCACCTTAGCCCACGGATACTGTATCGAATTCAACAGTTCCCCATCCTACAGACCCCCGAGGGGACGTCGCATGACACCGGAACATCTTGCCATCCTTCTCCAAGAAGTACAACAACTGCTGGAAAAAGGAGCCATAGAGGTCGTGCCTCTATCTCAGGTAACAGAAGGTATTTATTCAGTGTACTTCCTTGTACCCAAAAAGGATCTAACTATGCGCCCTGTATTAGATCTGCGCCCAGCGAACAAGTTTATCAAACCCCCAAAGTTTCGTATGGTAACCTTACAGGAAGTGATCCCACTGCTTTCTCAGGGAGATTACATGACAACATTGGACATGAAAGATGCATACTTTCATATTTTAATGTTGCCAGCACACAGAAAATACCTCAGGTTCATGATAGAGCGCAAACACTACCAGTTCAAAGTGCTACCCTTCGGCATAGCATCAGCACCAAGGGTATTCACAAAGGTGCTGGCAGTGGCAGCGGCCCACCTGCGCAGGTTGTCCATCCAGTTTACCCTTACCTCGACGACTGGCTCATAACAGGGGATTCTTACAAAACATGCTTCTCCAATACCCAAAAGACGGTAGACCTTTTGTTCCAGTTGGGCTTCTCCATCAACGAAAAGAAGTCCAGTTTAGATCCCAGTCAAATCAAGCAATTCCTAGGGGCTCTAATTCAAACAAAGGACGGCCTCGTCTTCCCCTCCAAAGAGAGGGTCCAAAACATGCTGTTTCAGATCCCTCAATATGTGACCGGTCGAGAGGTGACGGTACGCAAAGCAATGCGCTTGCTAGGAATGATGGCGTCGTGTATTTATTTGGTACCTCACGCGCGCATGCGCCCAATGCAAGAGTGGCTCAACAGCCAGTGGTGTCAGGCCAGCGGACTATGGGAGGATCTAGTTGTGGTCTCGCAAGCCTTGGTTCTCTCGCTACGGTGGTGGACAAAGGAAAACATGGAAAAAGGGAAACCCTTTGCCACACCCGCGGCGGAAGCCACTCTAACCACAGACGCATCCCTCACAGGATGGGGGGCGCACCTATCCCATCAGACTGCTCACGGAGTGTGGACTCCGAACGTAGCATCCAAACACATAAATCTACTGGAGCTACTAGCTGTGTTCAAGGCGCTAAGAGCCTTCCAGGAACACCTACAAGGCAAAACAGTAATGGTCCTTACAGACAGCACCACAGCCATGTACTACATCAACAAGCAGGGGGGCACCCACTCTCCAGGCCTGTCCAAGCTGGCCCAGAATATATGGAAGTGGGCTCTCAAACAGGACATGTTCCTACTATCACTACATGTACCCGGGGAACTCAATCTGCTGGCAGACAGACTCCCCCCTGCCCGAAGAGTACGAATGACGTCTTCACGCAATGGGGATTCCCAGAAATAGACCTGTTCGCAACCCTGGAAAACTCACAATGCCTAAGTTAGGCCTCCAGGTACCCCAGAACCAATCCAAGGGGAACGGTCTGTCGATGCAATGGTCAGGGAAATTTGTTTACGCTTTTCCCCCCGACTCCCCTTCTCAACAGGGTGGTGCACAAGATGCACCAGGAACAAGTAACCATGATACTAGTGGCCCCAATGTGGGCCCGTCAACCATGGTTCGCTCACTTGATGGAGATCTCTAGCTCCCCCAGTGAGACTCCCCTGCCCGTACAACATGCTGTCTCAGGACAAGGGCAAGATTTTGCATCCATGCCCCCAGAACATGAATTTAGCAGCTTGGCTCCTGAAATCATAGAGTTCGGACATCCTCAGGGAAGCCAGAAAACCTAACACTCGCCACTGCTATTCTAGCAAGTGGAAAAGATTTGTCATCTGGTGCAGGAGTAAAAGCATCAACCCTATTGACTGCTCTCCCACACATGTTGTCCTATACCTGACCCACCTTTTGGATTCAGGTCTAGTGTTTAACTCCATTAAAGTCCACCTAGCGGCACTTTCTGCATACACCACTTCCCAACTCAAGGTGTCGTGGTGGAGGATCCCTGTTATAAAAGCCTTCATGGAGGGAGTAAAGAGAATACACCCCCCGATAGCTGACTCAGCTCCCGGATGGGACCTTAATGTGGTACTTACCAGACTCATGGGCTCTCCATTCGAACCCATGCACAAAGCATCTCTTAAACACCTCACTCTTAAGACTGCTTTTTTAATAGCTATCACCTCCATCAGGAGAGTAAGTTAACTTCAGGCTCTTTCTATTCTAGACCCCTTCGTTACAGTTCAGAGATAAGGTGGTTCTACGCACTCACCCTAGGTTTGCCCCAAAATTTATTTCTAAATTCCAGGTAAACCAATCTATAGAACTACCAACGTTCTTTCCAAATCCTTCCAATTTGGGAGAAAGGACTCTGCACACACTAGATGTACGCAGAGCGGTCATGTTCTACATGGAAAGAACCAGACCACTGAGGAAGACTAATCAGTTCTTCGTCTCGGTGGCAGCAGGAAGAGAAGGAGATGCGATTTCAAAGTCCACTATTTCTAGATGGATTGTTCAATGCATCACTCTCTGCTATACTCTTGCTAAGAGAGAACTGCCCTTTAGGCCAAGAGCACACACTACTCGAGGCACGGGGGCATCCATAGCATTCATTGCAAATGTTCCCCTTGAGTCCATCTGCAAAGCGGCTACCTGGAGTTCTGTGCACACCTTTACAAAACACTACTGTCTAGATGCACACTCTAGATCTGACTCCCAGGTGGGACAGGCAGTATTACGACACCTTTTCTCTACTGTTCCTTCTCATAACCCACCGCCAACTCCGGGTACTGCTCGCTAGTCTATGCACAGCATGTGATTCTAAGCAGATTAACAAACATCAGAAGACAATGCATTACTTACCGTAAAAGCATTTCTGATGGTTGTATCTGCTTAGATTCACATGCGCCCACCCTTCCTCCCCGCTCGGATGGAAGGAACATAGACTTCCTTTATATCTCTCTCTCTTTTCTGTACTCACTCAAGTCTAGAAGGCTCCCTCAGGGCAGAAAAATACAAACAGAGGGACCTCGATGCGTGAGGGATTGTGGGTACAACGCACGTCACTATAGGGATAGTGTTTCAGACACGCCTTGTCGACGTCCCTTTTTCGACTACGAAAAACAAAATGCAATACTCCGCAGTGACCACTGGATGTCGGACCTATGCACAGCATGTGAATCTAAGCAGGTACAACCATCAGAAATGCTTTTACGGTAAGTAATGCATTGTCATATTTTTAATGTAACTGTTTTCTTGAATCCTTGTTGTTGGATAAGAATTTGTAGAGTCCAACTGGTGTGCGACTTCACAAGACTTCTCTTGGTATTGGGTAACCGACCTTTTAATATAGGCCTGTACTACATAAGTTGGTAGTGTCTGAGCAACCAGGCATATTTTAAGAGGGGTAATGTGAGCTGTACAATGAAGTCCGTAAAAGAGTTCTGATGCTTGTGAATCTGCTTAGAATCGCATGCTGTGCATATAGTCCAACATCTCGTGGTAATTGCAGAGTATTGCATCTTGTCTTTCGAGGATCGGAAGGGGACGTCGACATGGGTGTGCTTGTAACCCTCAAATGAATCCAAATGTTAGTATTCAATTTAACAGGAGCAATAGAGCAGGTGAGTAAACTTTCCATACATTATACATAATCCAGCACATTGAGTGACTTCATTTGAGGTCAGTAATAACGCTTATTTGTGATCACCATTGCAATATTGAGTTATAGGGGAGAGAAAAGTTAGTTAGATCAGAACATACTTTTGTACTTAGAAAAATAGTGAGATTCTCCAAGAGGGATGTAAGCAGTATTTTAATCCCAGCACTAAGTGTTCAACAATGAATACCTGTCAGCAAAAAAGCACTGCCAAAGCCAATAGGTTCAGAAGGGGGCCTTTAGGGAGCCAGATCAGTCCAAAGGGCCAGTTCAAAGTTGTGATGCTCTCTTCTTAGACATTTTTTTTTTAAATAGTCAATAGTTCAAATAGAAAATCACAGAAGCGCAAGAGGAGCTACTTTGAAGAAGCGCAAGCTGAAAGGCCAGTCAACTGAGTTGAGGTCAACTCAAGAGGGTAGAATAGTACTCTAGAAGCTAGGAAGCGCCACAATTGGCAAAAGTAGATGTACCCCAAGCCCCACAGTACCTGTGAACTGAAGAATTTGTTCCAGCTGGATGCCTTCCTGTACATTGTAGCTGTCCCTTGGTCGTGGTCACGAAAGGGAGGATGTCTGGAGGGCTTCTGTGGCAGCACTCGAGAGAGGGGCTCTGCAACAATGGATTCTCCTTGATTCAGTTGCCTTTTGTGCTTTTAGCACCTTTTTCTCAGCGCCAAAGAACTAATGGCTCCAGTTAGAAGTTACTTTATCCCTCAGTCCTGGACTCTGGTGAGGGGACTCTGGATGAAGATGTCCTGCTTCTGTAGGGTCCCATGGGTGCCCACAAAGTTTTGGCTGTATTCTTATTTCCGAAGACGATGCACTCTATGGTCTGGGGTGCACGGGCATTGGAATTCTGCAGCCTTGGAAAGTCACAGCAAATCAAGGGTTGTGCCAAAATGAAGCTAGTCTCAAGGCTAGTTGGTGCCACAAGCCCAAGGGAGGAAGTCGTCCCGTATGGGTCTTCCCAGTCTAAATGAAAACTGGGTCAGCACAGCTGCAGCAGGGCACTTCGCAGTGCAGGAGGGTGCTGCTTGCGTCACTTCTTTGTCGGATGTTGTCCTATAGTGGTTGACTCTGCTTCCAGTCCCAAAAATCTTGCTTTTTTAAGCAAGTTCCTATTCATTCACAGCCCTAGGCTGTCAATCACCTAGCAGGGTGGCTGTCCTCCTGGAAAGGCAGCCGGCCAATGCAAACTGGTTTCACTCAGGTACACGTAGAGACAAAGGACAGGGAAGTTTCGGGACCCTCCCTCACTGCCTTTCCAGACACACTGGCGCCTGGGCAGGCTTCAGGGCTGAAGGCCTCCAAAGACAAAATGCACTAAAGTCTCAAACCCGATTCAAACAGAGTAAAAGCCTAGAAGGAACTAACTGACAAATGGCGAAAAAAGAAGACGGGCCATTTTGAGAAAATGGTCACCCTTGGGTGATGTACTGCAGCTGAGAAATCAGCCTGAAGATGCATGGCACAAGAAACCACTGTGACCAGCCATTCAAGTTGGTCTGAGAAGTGGGATGAAGGAGTTACTCTGTAACCCCCAGCACTCCACACAGGGATGTGTGCTGTACCCACAAAAGGGGGAAGTAAGACGGGAGTCATCTTACTATTCTTGGGAACAGTAGTTTGCCCAAGAAAATGTAGTTATACATTAAGAGAAGTCCAACTGACTCCCCAGTGGCACTGCACAAAAGGTGCTGTCTCACAGTGCAAAAAGCAGATGCATATGCAGTTTACCAGACTCCATTAAACAGTAAGAAACGCAAAAATCCTTGTAGGAAAAAAAAACAAATGAGTGAGAAGTGTCACTCGGGAGTAAAAATTAAAAAGCCCCGAGTCCAGCAAAAGAGCTGCGGGTCTCGAAGTTTAAAGGGAATTGGCACAGAAATGAAATAATTCTCCCTAACACGTGTATGAACTGATTTCTTTGTACTGCTCTACAGCTCACATTCCTTCCTAAATTAACCCCTTCTGCTCACTCACTACCAACTTGTGTAGTACAGGCCTATCTTAAGAGTTGGGTCCCTATTTCCAATAGGTAAGTCTTATGAAATCCCAACTCCATTTGGACCTTAGAAAAACGTACCTAACAGAGAACCCAATGGGTTTCCAGCAACGTTGCACGTAGAGGGATGTGTGCTGCAAAAATATAACGTAGATGCCTTTAAGGGAAATGAGGAAAGCAAGACTCCATAGAATAAGGTGAAACCTAAAGAACAAGGTCCCAATGGTTAGAGCAAGTAAGAATGAATGAGCAGAAAAAGGCTCCCCTCATTCAGGAGCACAAGAAAAAGGTCCCGAAGTACAGCAAAAAGGGCTGGCGGGTCTCACTAGGAGAGGGGATTAAGCATAAAACTGAAATCTCCCAAACAGCTAACCTCTCAGAGTCCCCTGTTCACTTAGGATGGCCTCCTAAAATCTATCCAGGGCAGATTCTGGTAATCCAGCCTAACATCCTCCTATCACATAATATTCCCTCTGAATCCATCCCTTCCTCCTGCAATCTTTACCATGTTATCTTTCATCTCCCATTTCCTAAAATATGTGTTGGTGTTTTGCCTTTTGTCACTGTTGTCATGAAGTATGCATTGTAAGTGAAGTGTTAAATAAAAAAAAGTAAAATGCATATTAACACTTATTGATTTTTAGATACTCCTGGACATGGCAGTGGCTGGGCTGAGACGCCACGCACAGATCGAGGTGGTGAATCTATTGGTGAAACTCCAACTCCTGGAGCAAGTAAACGAAAATCTCGTTGGGATGAAACGCCAGCAAGCCAAATGGGTGGCAGCACTCCAGTTCTGACACCAGGCAAAACACCTATTGGAACTCCAGCAATGAACATGGCAACACCTACACCAGGTCAGCATAATACAAATTTGTTTATTTCTGATTTTCGATGCTCCTGGATTGCTCTGTGCGTTTATATTAAACTTGCCATTGAATGTCTACATATAAGGTGCCTGCTGCTTATCCTTGGGCTATCTACAGGTTACATTTTGTAGATGAAATTGTAGAAAATGTTGCACCATGTTCTCCAGGTTGAGTCCAGTGGCAAATGTTGAGTGGAATGAAATTTGACAAGCTTTTCTTTAGGTTAGCCGTCCCCTTCTGGGCTGTTGGTTTGGCTAATAGGTCTGTGTAGAAAAGATCATGCTATTGTTTGGAAGTGTACTAATCAAAGCATAACGTGTTGCCTTTCTGTGTCTTCTACATTCTATTCCTGCCCAAATAGTGGATAGTTTGCCCTTCAAGTCCTGTTATCGTTGACATACCAATGTTACTTATTTTTGTGCCATTGTTGAACATCAAGGTCACATGATGAGCATGACTCCTGAACAGCTGCAAGCTTGGAGATGGGAGCGAGAAATTGATGAAAGAAATCGCCCGCTTTCTGATGAAGAACTGGATGCCATGTTTCCAGAGGGTTATAAGGTAATTTATTTTGAACACCCATGTACGCCCTCTTTTCGAGTACGAGTGATTTGATTATGTACTGATGATCCTCACTCTTGACTTGTACTCTTACTTGATACTTGATTGTGAGTCTCTCACCTTCAGCTTACTACTTTGTACGTTCCAATGAATAAAAATGGCTTCGTTAGAGAGAATTCTCAGAAATGTGCTAATTCCTCTCTACCTTAGAGACCCCCAGCAACTTTGCTGGATTTTGGGGGCTTGATTTCTTTTACCTGGAGAGTGAGACCCTTGTTCCCACTCTCTCATGTATTTTAATATTTTTTTTTTTTTTTTTTGTACACTGTTTATTTTGGTTGTGGAGTCTGACAAACTCCATAGGCATCATCTTTTACATTGTCACACAGCACCTTTAGTGCAGTGACACAGGGAAGTCTCTTATATTTCCCAAGGTTGAAATACCTTCTCTGGGATAAACTGTTTCCCAAAGCAGTTCAGTGAAATTGACTTTACTTATATTTGTAACTATTCTAGAACCAGCACACACTATCCTACAATAAGGTGCTGGAGGGGTTACTTCATATCCCCTTTGTCTAGCTGCTCAAGTAACATTTTTGTTACTCTTTACTCACTAAATGGCTGGTGGCAGTGGTTTCAGTTAAACTACCATGGTGTGCATTTACCGAGGGCTGCGTTCACAGCTGCAGTAAAGCACCAAAGGGTGCTATTTTTGTCAAAATGGCCCAGGTCGTCTTTTTTCACCATTTCTATGTGGGAAGGTCCTTCTACATATTTACTCTGCGCGCCAAACCAGGTTTGGCCCCTTTGTTCGTTTTGCTTTTGGCAGGATTCGCGAGTGAAGCCCACCTCTGGCTCCAGGGTTTCTGGGGTAGGCAGGAAGTTAGGCAGGTGCCCGAAACAAACTGTTTGGTCTCCTAGGCGACCCAAATGCACTCTGTAATGATTGGCTGGCTGACTGTCCGGCATGGACAGCCACCCTGCTGGGTTAGTGACAGCTAGGCTGGAATGAAAGGGAGAGAAATGTTTAAAAGGCAAGTATTTTGGCTAGGAAGGCAGAGTCGACCACTGGACGAAGGAATCGAAGAACTTGAAGGGGACGCCCGCTGCAACTCCTGGAACAATGGTTTACCCGGTGAAGCCCTGCTGCAGTGCTGAAATGCCAAGTTCGCATCGACCGAAAAGCCCCTACAAGGACGACTTCTCCCCTTGAGTTGGTGGGACCAATCAACTCCAAAGTAAGCCACCTGGACATCCATCTTGGAGCTGGTTGAATTTCCACAGAGTTGCTGCTGGAAACCGTAGAGCCAGCGAGCGGAACACCAGATTGTGTGCGTTGCTTTAAAGCTGGCCTAGAGCTTTTGGAAGATCCTCCGGACTCCCAAGAAGCAGGAATGACCATGCCTGAGCCCCCTCAACAGAGTGCGGGACCCCAGAAGCAAGGAAGACCACCTCAACAGCCAGGAACCACATGTGGTGGTCGCAAGGAGCTGAAACGCGAAACAGCCACTGAAAGTGAAGTTGCCGGTTGCCAGTTTTTGCCAGTCCGAATGCATTGCAGGAGTCCGACGTCCTCCCTCTTGTCCCCACGACTGAGGCCCAGGAACAGTGAGATCTGCAGCACTGCACAAGTCACAGCTGCATCTTTTCTTCTTTGCTAAGGTACTGTAAAACAAGTCTAAGAACTTTTCCAGTGCCGGGGAAAGTCTAGGCTTTTAGCAGGCTCTGGTAGGCTGGGTTTTCTGCCAGGAAGTGGGCTAGGCCTGTCTGGTCCCAATCCACAAACTGGTGCTATTGTGTATAAGTGGTATGCATGGGTTTTGCTGCCAGTGGTCCCGATTGGACCACTGCTGGGGGTGGTGGGGTGTGGGGCAGATCTGTCAATGGCTATTGTGGAGCTGCTGCTCTTACCTGGCTTTTGGGATAAGAGGACCCCTGCACCCACTCTAGAGAGATCCTGGAAGAAACTGAAGGAGACAATATTCCTGTCCAGCTACAAGACTTGCATGGAGACCGTCAGAAGAAGGCTTGACAGTGTAAAGACTGGAGGGGGGTTATCTGTACTGCTGCCCCCTATATGGTAGGGTAAAGGCACAGAACATCCCCAGCAAGGCTCTCAATTTGGTAAACGTGGTGAGCAGCCAGCTTAAGCTTTCAGGAGGTGATGCAGGTAGGTTCTTAAGTACAATGTTTCCCAAAGCCCCCACAAAGGAATGTCCACTCACTGTTATTGATATTTTATTTATATTGCGCTCGTACGAAGGTGTTTCAGAGCGCGACAAGGCAAGGGAGGGTAACCAGTGAGAACAAAAAAACAATGATCTTACTAGGCCCAGATAAAACAGCTTCTTTATATCAAATATGGTTGCTACCTCTACCAAATATACATATAAATAATAACACTTGGTACATGGAGTACTTATTCAGAGAATGGTAAATATTTACACTCTGTGGTACCACACATTATTTAAATTCCGTAAGAACTGCACTAACTGCAGACAGTTGTAAATGGCCGGTGAGTTCTTAAATAAGTGTAACCAGCATAGAATAGGAAAGAAAGGCAGGTTTATTATGAACAGTGGCAGAATGCTTTCTTTAGACTAGATAAGTAATTCTGTGTGAGTTCTTAGGAATAGTTTGTAGCAAGAAGAATCATATGTTGGGTCACAAGCTGATTAGGCCTGTAAATTGGGAAAGTTTCAAGCACTTTCACCACAAGAGTTAAGTACTCTGTCTGGTTTTACAGTACCTTTTACAAATGAATAAAAATATGCAGCTGGTGACCCCTGTTCCTGCAGAACTCACTGTTCCTGGGCCTCAGTCGTGGGGACAAGAGGGAGGACATTGGGGTACTCCTGCACTGGGACTGTTCAGAAAGCTGGCAACTGGCTAATCTTAATTTCCGGTAGCTCTAGTCAAGCACACAAGCTGGTTTCCCCCTCTCCCTGGTTGTTCGTTTCCTGCAGCACTCTGAGGAAAATACAACCAGCTCTGAGAATGGTATCCAGGTGGCTTAGTGTCGAGTTTATTGGTCCCACCAACTCAAAGGGAGAAGACGTCCTTGCAGGGCTTCTCTGTCGAGATGAACTTAGTGATTCGGACCTGCAGCAGGGCAAACCAACAGTCCAGGAGTTGCAGCAGTCCTTTTCAAGCTCTTCTTCAGTTCCTTCGTCCAGTGGTCGACTCTGCCTTCCAAGCCAAGAGACTCACCTTTTATTCAGTTCTCTCCCATTCATTCCAGCCTAGATGTCACTCACTCAGCAGGGTGGCTGTCCTTGCCGGACAGTCAGCCAGCCAATCACCACAGAGTGCATTTGGGTCTCCTAGGAGACTAAGCACAGGGGTTGTGCACCTCTCACCTCCTGCCCACCCCAGACACTCTGGCGCCAAAGGTGGTCTTCACTCCTGAAGCCCGCCAAAGGTGAATGAACAGAGACCAAACCTGGTTTGGTGCGCAGAGAAACTCTAGAAGGACCTTTCCACAAAGAAATGGTGAAAAAAGACCGGATCATGCTTTCACAAAGGGGGCTCAGATGCCATCTTGAAAAACATGGCTCCTGCAATTTAACGTTACCAGAGCTATGAATAGTTCGTGGTCTGGAAAAATCATGGTAGTTTGTTGTAAAACCACTGCCACTAACCATTCTGAGAGGAAAGCATAGCATTTGACTGCTACATGTGTATCTAGACACAGGGGATACTAAGTAACCCCTCCAGCACTATTGTAAAATAAGGTGTGCTGGATCTAGGAATTTAAAAGACTAGTAAAGTCAATTTCACTTTACTTTGGGAAATAGTAGTTTATCCCAGAGAAGGTAGTTAAACCTTGGGAAAGCCTGAAAGGCTTCCCCGTTTCACTGCACCGAGGGTGCTGTGTGACACAATTGAAACAGATGATGCCTGTGGAGTTGGTTGGGCTCCATAACCAAAGAAAACCGATGTAAAACACATTTCAAAATACAGAGTGGGAAAAAGGGTCACACTCTCTCCAGGTAAAAAAAAAAAAAATCAAGTCCTCAAAATCCAGCAAAGTTGCTGGGGGTCTCTAAGGTGAAGGGAATTGGCACATTTTTGAGAATTCTCCCTAACAGTGCTATACTGCAGCTGCGAATCCAGCCCGTGGTAAAAACACAAAATGTTGGGAAAAAGTAAACCACTGCCGCCAGCCATTAATAATAGAATGGGTAACGTTGTTACATGAGAAGGTAGACCAAGGGGATACTAAGTAACCCCTCCAGCACTCTATGTAAGATCGTGGGTGCTGGGTCTACAAATTTAAATAGGCAAGTAATGTCAATTTCACTTTACTAATCTTGTTAACAGTAGTTATGCAAGAGAAGGTATTTAAACCTTAGCAGAAATCCAAAGGACTTCTCTGTGCCACTGCTCTGAAGATGCTGTGTGTCACAATGAATAAAGATGCCTATGGAGTTTGTCGGACTCCCAAACTAAAAGAAACAGTGTTCAAATCCGATAAAAATGCATGAGAGAGTGGGGAAAAAGGTCTCATTCGTTTCAGGATAAAATAAAGTCCTAAAGTCCAGCCAAAGAGCTGAGAAGGGAAGGGAATTGGCACATTTCTTAGGTTAAACGGGTGTTAGGGAGAAATCTTTTTCCTTCCTTTAACCTTTCCTTTCTACTCTCCTCAGAATTGTACAAAGTGCAAAAGTGATAGATAAATGCCAATACTGTCCTAGTTGGTGAAGTCACCTCAGAGTGTAGGAAGTGTGTATGAAGCATCTCTATAAGAGTATCTGCTTGCTTTGCCTTGATTCTGAGAGAGTATTTGAAGTGTATTTTGATTGTTACACATTGCCCTTTTTAAAGAATGCTTATTTAAAACTGACCGTTAAATCAATAAATACATTTTTGTAGAAAACCGTGAGTTTAAGTGTTATTTGGATACTTGGATTTGTAGATTTCGATGCTACAGCTCACATTTACTTCGCTTGAGATAGGCCTGGCTGTTCAGTCACACTACCAATTTGTGTAGTACACACCCATACCAATAAGTGGGTTACCTAATACCAAGAGGACAAGACTGGTGTAGTCTCCCTCAGCGTTACTGCATACAATCTTGCCTTACACAAACTTACAAAGAGAAAAGATAAGTAAAGTCAATTTCACTTTACTATTCTTGGGAACTGTAGTTAACGCAAGAAAAGGTATTTAAACCTTATGAGAAATCTGAAGGATTTCTCTGACCTGTTTTGAGGGTGCTGTGCGTCACCATACAAAAAGTAGATGCCTACGGAGTTAATCTCCCAGCTTAATCTCCACACTGAATCGGTTGACTGTCTTCATGACATCAGTCTGGCTTCAGAGCTGCCAGAAGCACGGAAACTGCTCTCCTGAACATCCGTCGAGACCTGCTCTCCAACCTGGACTCCAACACCTCCTGTGTCCTCATCCTGCTTGATCTCTCTTCTGCCTTTGATACTGTCAACCATGCCATCCTGCTCAACCGTCTCCGTGATAACCTGGGTATCACTGGTCAGGCTCTGGCTTGGCTGACTTCTTTCCTCTCCGACCGACCCTCCCAGGTTCAACTTGGGTCCTTCTTTGCTATCTTTTTCTCTACCTGTGGTGTCCCCCATGGGTCTAACCGCTCTCCCCGGCTGTTCCGCCAATATCTGGCACTCCTATCCCACTGCATAGCTGCTCTCTGCCCCAACTTTCAGTGCTACGCGGATGACACTCAGTTCATCTTCAGGCTACCCTCGGCCTCCTCCTCTACTTCCATCATATGACTGTCTGCTATCCAGGAGTGGTGTGCGCCAATGACCTCTTCCTTAATGCCAGTAAGACTGAGATTCTCCTCATCGGCACACCCGCTACCTCCTTTCCTGTAGCTCTCTGGCTGGCCGCTCTTGGCTCCCTTCCTGCTCCCACCTGCACGGCTAAAAATCTGAGTCATCTTCTACTCTACACCCGCCTTCTCTCCTCACATCTCTGATGTCTCTAAGAAGTCACACTACCAGCTGCACCTCCTCAGATGTATTCTTCCTTTGCTCTCCTTCCCCCCGAAGCTCGCTGTCTCCAGAGCTCTGGCTCTCTCCAGGCTGGACTATTGCAACAGCCTCTTTCTAAATCTGCCTGCTTCTACTCTCCGCAACTTATCCAGAACAGGACTGCGAGACTTGTCCTTGGCCTCAGGCCCAGGGATCGTATCTCTCCAGGACTGAAATCTCTGCACTGGCTCCCAGTGGCTGCGAGGATTAAGTTCAAAACCCTCTGCATCGTCCACAAGGCCTTCTGGGGCCTGGGTCCTCAATATCTTCAACTCTCTTCCTAAATACCTTCCTTCATGGGCTCTTTGCTCATCTGCCTCTAATTCCCTCAGGGTCAGTCGGTTCTCCAAGCAACGAGTTGGTGGTAGGTCTCTCTTCGGCTCGGGCCTCCCTGTGGAACAGCCTCCCTGCTTACCTGAAACTTGAGGAGAATCATCTTCGGTTCTGTAAGCACCTCAAAACCTTTCTCCTCACGTCCTCTTTTTCTCATCCTCGCTTGCTGATTTTCCTGGCTGACACTGAAACTGCACTTGTTACCTGGCCATCCTCTGATCTCGGGCCCAGGTCCACTCCCCCGCAAGTCGCACTCCTGCACTGCCTTCCTGGCAACCCCATGCACTTGGTGACTGTTTTCTGTATCCCTACAGTCCCACTTCCAGCACTTGACACTGGATGTTTGCACTTAACCTTTCACTTGCCACCTGCTGGCCGTACTTTTACTTATTCTATATTATTGTCGTATCCCATGTACTGCACTGTCCTCTCCACCTCCACCCCCCGCACTTATCCTCCTTCACCTTCCCATGCACTCGCACGATCTGAATGACACCTGGCCTAGTAGGATCGTTGTCTGTCTTCCCCCTCCCTTGCCTTGTCGCTCCTTGAAACACTTATGTAGGCGCGTTATAAATGCCATATATCATATCATACTCCATAACCAGAGGAAGCACATAATCCAAATTAGGTCAAAATACATGAGAGAGAGTGAGAAAAAGGCCTAAGTCACTCTAGGGTTAAAATCAAAAAGTCCTAAAGTCCTGTAAAAAGAGTTGGGTCTCTCTAAGGTTTATAGGAATTGGCACTGATTAGAATTCTCACTAACACATTCCAAGGCCACCCATTAGGCATTGCTGCAAAGGTTTTGATTTGATGAATTGGAGCGTGAAGTGAACTGCAGAACAATCCGAGCAGTCATTGCTAGGCATCAGATATCTTCTGTGTTTGAGGGCTAGTAGCATAGAAGTGCTAAAAAAAGCTTTCTACTGGAATGTGTAATCTTACTTTGTCAGTGATACTTCATTGCTCAAAAATGTATCTCTCCTGTAGGTCCTTCCTCCTCCTGCTGGGTATGTTCCCATTCGTACTCCTGCACGTAAATTAACGGCAACACCAACACCATTGGGTGGTCTAACAGGTTTCCACATGCAGACCGAAGATAGGACAATGAAGAGTGTCAACGACCAGCCGTCTGGAAACCTTCCATTTCTGAAACCAGACGATATCCAATACTTTGATAAATTGCTGGTAAGCATCATTAGAATTTGATAGATCCTTGCATGCTTGTATAGATAAAAATAAAATACCTTTTTCAACAATGTTTTTGTAGGTTGATGTTGATGAGTCCACATTAAGTCCAGAAGAGCAGAAGGAGAGAAAGATCATGAAACTACTTCTGAAAATAAAAAACGGCACTCCTCCGATGAGAAAGGTAAGGCTTTTCCTTGGGCATGTGAGGGAGATTGGCCAAAAGTAACGGGACTGGGGTGGTTGTGGATGCCCCCCTGCGGTCATGCTAGAGAGGTGCTGGGTTGGTGGGTGTCTGAGTCCACGATGGACTCCAGGTGTATGACATTGACGAAGAAATAACTCCTGTCAGTTAAACCTAAACATGATGGTGGTTATTGTAATCAGTGCTACAAGGTGTTTAAGGGGTGAGTGTTTTTTTTTTTTTTTAAATAGTGGTTGAGATTATGAAGGTTTGTGGTTTCTTGTAAACAACTTAAAAAATGTCAAAGATCAGTTTTAAAAAAAATCTTTCTTTTTCAGGCTGCTTTGCGTCAAATTACTGATAAAGCTCGTGAATTTGGAGCAGGTCCATTATTTAACCAGATTCTCCCTCTGCTGATGTCGCCCACGCTTGAAGATCAGGAACGTCATTTACTTGTTAAAGTCATTGACCGAATTCTATACAAATTGGACGACTTGGTGCGACCGTATGTGCACAAGGTTAGTTGGAAATATGATGAGTGACTAAATAAATAAATGATGCTGACTAGATAAGTGTTGCATCAAGAAGGTAGCCTTTTTTTACTTTCAAGGTTATTGGAGCGCTGTACTTCTTTTTTGCTTTTTTTAAATTAAAAATGTTTGCAGTTTAAAAGGGATGTTACACACATATATTTGTTAATTTGAATTGCTAATCTATTTTACTGTTAACATGGGCTTTTGGAAACAACTCTGGGAGCGTTTCGACAGGGCACCCTAGTGAACATATTTGACACGGAGGGCCTGATTTACAAAAAAAATTATCATGGGGAAAGTCCCATTTGAACACATTTTTATAAATTAGACCCGTAGTATGTTAGGGAGATGTATCCGTTGTATGCTTAATCCCCTCTCCTAGTGAGACCCCAGCACTTTTAGCAGGACTACTGGACCTTTTTCTTTCTCTCCTAAATGACGGGAGCCTTTTCCCCCTCATTCATTCTAATTTGCTCTCACTTTTGGGAACTTTTTTCTTTTTGTTTCACCTTATTTTATGTAGTCTGCTTTCCTCCATATCTCCTCAAAGGCATCTGTTACACTTTTGCAGCACGCATCACCCTCTGTGCAGTGTTGATGGGGATTCTTTAGGTTCTCTTATTTTCTTTTTCCTCTGAACTACCGTTCTTCAGTGTTGGTAACATTTTTATATTTGATAAATCTCTCTGGTCTGTCAGCCTCAAAATGTTTTGCGTGGACTTGGTAATTATTTTACCTTGTCCCTATGTGAGTGGGATAGTCTTCTGCCCACCCCCGCTCACCTACTCTTTTACTCTTGTTATGGGTGACCTTTTTATATCTCGCCGTAGTGTGATTGGAGTTATAGTTTCTTATTACCTTATAACTTTGGACTGACTGCAATGTTCTGTGTCAACACACTGCATTTTAAATGCATTGGCTACCTTTTTAATTCTCTTATTCTCCAGCATGGGGTCTGGCATGGATTCACATGCTCATGAATATTCCCAGTCGTCAGGCTGGCAATCCTCGGTAAAGAAAAAATCAGTTTGTCTTTCTACTAGTAACCAATCATTGGTCTCTGGGTCATACTGCCCCCAGCCAATGACTGCCCTCTATCTAAGCCCCTGTGGCAGTCATCTTCATATTTTTACCGCACGTTCAAGTGTTGGGAGTCCTCTTGCTGTAGCTCTCGAGCTTTTACTGCGTTTTGCGTTTTTTCAAGGAGTTTACTCTTATATTTTTGTTCAATCGAGCCTCAAGCTCCACCGATTCTACTTCTGATCAACGGGGACCCGTTGTCGGAATTTTCTACGCCCCTCAAGGGCATCTTTTCATCGAGTTTCCACTTCTCGGAGGATTCTGGAAGATCATTGAGGCCTACCCCGCGTGGATATGGCCCAGGACAAAGGAAGCATGACGCCTGTTGGATCCAGGCTGTTCAGGAGCTGCCCTGGATGCGGACTACAGAACGTCTTTGAGGATGAGCACTCTCGGTGCCTCTACTGCCTTCACGACGTCAAAACGCACGTGGAGAAGGACTGTGCGTTTTGTAAGAACATGTCCGAATGGACAATGAAGGATCGTCTTATTGGGCTCGCCAACTGGCTGGAGGGGAAGAAGTCCGAGCGTTCTTCTAAGACTTTTGAGGGGTCTCCAGCGACGGGGCCCAACAAAAGGCAAAGCACTGCGGGCACTGGGAGCGCTGATCGGTCAGGCTCCTAGCCTGCCAGGAAGTCGTATTGTCGCCGCCATCAACCTAGAGCCAATGCTCTGGCTCAGTGAAGAGTAAGTCGGAGAACCCGGGTAAACTTCAGGAGAAGCCCCGGTCAATCCCGACGGAGACAGCCAAGGGGGAGCGTGGCGGTGAACCCCCCGCCCCCAAGCTGAAGGCCTCTGGCACACCCAAGGTCGTGAAGGCCCCGATTCACCCGGCTAAGGCCTCGATTGAGGGAGTCCTGCCGGCCCTGGTGAAACCTACGGAGGCTTCCCCAGTGGAGACGGCTCCAGGGGCTAGGGTTTCCCTGCCACCCCGGAGGGAATCTTCTTTTCTGCCTATCGAGTAGACCCCCGTAAAACCCCAGCAGGAGAAAGGGGAGGGGGAGGGCACGATAGCCATAACTGACACAGATCCCACCTCTGATGATGAGGTGGCTAGCGTCCAAAGGATCCTGGACAGGAAGTCGGACGAACCCAGGGCCCACGGCAAGGATCCCGACGAAGTCGGCGAAGAGAGCAACTGGGGAGGCGAGGACGATGGGGCCACGGAGGGCCCCATGCCCCAGCTGTCGGTCCCGTTGCAGCCGGTATCTGTACCAGGGGATAATTCAGGAGCTATCTTGATGGCCATAAAGGCCCTGTGTACGGAGATAAGGACAAGGATGCCCTTACCCCCCACCGACCCAGCAGAGCCTGGACCGTCACGGAGCCCACCTAACGAGCGGAGATGAGGCCATCCTCCTCCCCCTTTCCAGCCTTCACCCCCTTCCCCTCCTCCGAGGGATGAGACGGGGACGGACGACGGCTGGGACGGACGACAAAGGTGGTGACGACGGGATGGACCTCCCATCACAACCTCCCGGGTCTTCCCCCCCCACCCCCCCCCCCCCCCCCCCCAAACCCTGATGAAATTGGCTCCTTCCACATCATGATCACCACAGCATTTGAGCTCTTCCAGCTCTCCCCCGAGGAGAAGGAGGACTTCCTCTACCAACAACGGGAGGCCTAGAGGAAGACTGTCCTCTCAGTCCCGTTACTGGACGACATCAGACGAGGGGCTGGCTCTCCTGAAGAACCCGGCCACGGCTCCTGCGAGGAGAGACCGGTACGAGAGGAAGTACCGGGTCCTGGACTCTGCCCCTATGTGCCTCAGTGCACCGCCGTGCCCGGATTCAGGGGTCTCTGCGGCGGCTAAGAAGAAATCGGCGGGAGAGACAGCCTCAACTTCTACACCCCCACCCCCCAGACGGCGAGGGGAAGAAGCTGGACTCCATGGAACGACTGGTCATGTCGACGATGACGACGATTAAAGCGGCCAACGCCCTCGCAATCGTGGTATGCTACGACGGGGAGCTGTGGTTCAAGATCACTCCTCTCCTGGACTTCCTCCCGGATAACAAGAAGGCTGAGGCCCTGGAAATCCTACAGGAAGGCGAGGTGGCTTCGGACCACGCCTTAACGGTGGCCACGGACATCGCCGACACCGGGTTTCGCCAGATGGGCAACAGCATTTGCCGGCGCGGGTGGCTCAAGGCCACCGATTTCCGCCAGGACGTGCAGACCAGGGTTCTGGACATGCCCTTCGACGGGAACAACCTGTTCGGCAAGACAGTGGACGAGTCACTGCAGGCCATCAAGGTGGACACCAAGACAGCTCAGGCCTTGGGTGTTCTTCAGCGACGGCCGTCGTTTCGGACCTCCGGAGGCAAGCAAGGTGCCTCCAAAAGGTTCGATGGTGGTTCCTCGTCGTACTGCCAAGCGGCCTGCTCCTTGTCGCAGGAAGCCTACAGAGGACGCGGCAAGACCAGAGGTTCCAGTCGGTGGCAAGGCCGCGATGTAACTGGATTGAACCGGTCGTGGTGTCTGGCCCCCACCCGAGCACCCCGGTGGGAGGCCGGCTGGCGAAGATAGTCAGCGTGTGGGAGTCCATCTCCACTGACCGTTGGGTGCTGGATGCCCTGGCCCGCGGGCACACTCTGGAATTTCTAAAAAGGTGTCCCCATCTTCCACCCTTCCTCTTTGCTTCTGCCTTCGCTCCCCTTCTCCCCTGCTGATCTGCTCTCTTGCCACTGTGCCCCTGGCCACCCTCTGTCCCCTGGGCCCAGGTACCTGCTCACCCTGCCACCTTCCTGCACTGCCTCCTGTATCTGTACCCATTCAGCACCTCCCCCCTTTTTTCTTCTACACTTATTCAGACTTACCCACTCTGCTGCCTTAAACACAGCACTTGCCACTTGCTGGCTGCACTACCACAGTTTGCCTCCATTTTCTATTTATTTTTATTTTATTAATTTGCGCTCCTCGGCTCTGCACTTTCCACTCTTCCCCTTCCATGCACTTTTTCCCTTTTCCCTTTCCCATGTACTTGCGTGTTCTCAAATTCACTAGGCCTAGTAGATCGTTTTTATGTTGTGCTGTATTCCTTCCTCGTACGGAAGACCGGCAGTTGGCAACACATCCTGGACCTTCGTCTAAACAAGTACATCAAGTCCCAGAAATTCCGGATGGTCACCCGCCAGCACGTGCTGGGACAGCTGGACGAAGGAGACTTCCCATCGTTGCTGGACTTCCATATCCCCATTCTAAAAGGACATTGAAAATTCCTACGATTCGTGGTCCAAGGGTGACCCTATCAGTTCCAGGCCCTTCCCTTCGGATTGAAGTCGGCGCCCAGGGTGTTCACCAAGCGCCTAGCACCAGTGGCGGCGCGGCTGCGCCTGCAGGGGATCGACGTCTACCCCTACCTGGATTATTGGCTCATCCGAGCAAAGTCAAGGGAACTCGCCGTCGATCATACAGTGAAGACCGTCCAACTACACACGGATCTGGGATTCTCGATCAACTTTGCGAAATCCCACTGTACCGTTGCAGGACGCCCTGTTCCTGGAAGCCAGACTAGACACAGTGGCGCGACTGGCTTCACCGTCGGAGGAATGGACGAAGGCCATCCTGGGCAAGGTACAACGGCTGTTCACCATGGACGTGGCCCGGGTGAGATCCATCAAGTCCCTACTTGGAATGATGTCCTCGTGCATCTACCTCGTGTGCCTATGCAGACTATGGATGCGACCACTGCAGGAGTTCCTCGACGCCCGTTGGATGCAAGCGGCGGGCAGCTTTCAAGACAGAATCTCACTCAACGAGACTTTCCACCAAGCGATCCGGTGGTGGGGCACCCGCGTGCATCTAGCGGCGGGGTATGGACTGCCAGACCCCGGCACATCAGGAGACAGTGATGACCGACGCCTCCCTGGAGGGATGGGGGGCACGCACCGGAAATCTCCACGCAAGAGGCCTTTGGCTGCCGGAGGAGAGGTCACTACACATCAATGTCCTGGAGCTCCAAGCAGTGTTCTGGGCCCTCAAGTCGTTCCTTCGTCCCTCAGGGGCAAAGTGGTAAGGGTCTTCACCGACAACACCACCACGATGTTCTACATCCGGAAGCAGTTGGGCACGAGATCCCCAGCCCTATCCAAGGAAGAGCAGGATCTGTGGCACTGGGCCGTTGCCCAGGGGATGTTCCTGGTACCCTTCCATCTGGCAGGAATAAAGAACCCCATCGCCGGCTCACTCAGCAGGGAGCTGCGCTCATGCCACGAGTGGGAACTGTGGCAGGATCAAGTGGATCTCCTATTCAGACGGTGTGGCAATCCAAGTGCCGGAGGTTTGCCAGCAGGTTTCCCCAGCCAGGGAGCATGGGCGATGCCTTCTCATTTCCCTGGGACTGCCTGTTCCTGTATGTCTCTCCCCCCCCACCCCCCCCCCTGTTGCCGTTGCTGCTGCGACTCATCAGTCAACTCAGATGGTCCCGGTGCAGGATGATCGTCGTCGCACCGGCATGACATAGACAGATCTGTTTTCCAGACCTTCTGGACTTGTCAGCGTTCCCCCCGACACCCCCGGTCAAACTACCGACAAACGCAGATCTTCTCACCAGGGAAGGAGGAGCCATCCTCCATCACGACCCAGGATTGCTGAACCTGCATGCCTGGCTCCTGCAGCACTAGAGATAGGAGGGTACGATATCCCGGCGGACTGCAAGGAGGTGCTTGCAAAGGCCAGGGCGTCCTAGAGACTAAAGTGCTATGGACACAATGGAAGAGGTTCTCTGTCTGGTGCCGTGCACAGAAGATTAACCCTCTGCGGATTACGGCCCCTCAAGTGCTGCCGTACTTGCTATCGCTGGCTAAGGCGGGGATGGCGTATGCCTCATCAAGATCCATCCAGTGGCTATCTCCTGCTACACCAGAACTCCGGGGCAGTCATCTCTATGGTCTCATCGCCTGGTGAAGGAGTTCATGAAAGGACTATTCCGATCGTTCCCACCGGTGAAGGCTCCGGTCCTGGCGTCGGAGCTCAACCAGGCTCATAGGGCCGCCTTCGAGCCACTGCATTCGGCCCTGTTGAAGTTCTTGTCGTGGAAGACAGCGTTTCTTGTGGCCATCACCTCCACACGAAGAGTGGGAGAGATCCAGGCCCCCTCCTGTAAACCTTCATCCGTAAAGACCTGCTCTCAAACCTGGACTCAACACTCTGTGTCCTCATCTTACTTGCTCTCTCTTCTGCCTTTGACACAGTCAACCATGCCATCCTGCTCAACTGTCTTTTATAACCTGGGTATTACCGGTCAGACTGGCGGGGCTGACTTCTTTACTCTCTGTTCGACCCTCCAAGGTCCAACTTCGGTCCTTCCTCTCCTCTATCTCCATCGCTACCTGTGGTGTACCCCAGGGGTCTAACCTGGCTGTTCAACCAATACCTGGCACTTCTTGCCTACCGCATTGCTGCTCTCTGCCCCAACTTTCAGTGCTATGCAAATAACACTCACCTAATTTTCAGGCTACCTTCGGCCACCTCTTCTCGGTCTCATCTCTGAATGTCTTTATGCTATCCAGGAGTTGTGTGCCGCCAATGATCTCTGCCTTAATGCCAATAAGACAGATTCTCCTCATCGGCACCCTCCTTTCCGGTCACTCTGTCCGGCCGCTCTTGGCCCTCTTCCTGCTCCCACCTGCAAGGCTAAAAACCTCAGGGTCATCTTAGACTACACACTCTCCTTCTCTCCTCACATCTCTGACGTCTCTAAGAAGTCACACTACCAGCTGCACCTCCTCAGAGGTATTCTTCCTTTCCTCTCCTTCCCCCAGAAGCTCACTGTCTTCAGAGGTGTGGTTCTCTCTAGGCTGGATTACTGCAACAGCCTCTTTCTAAATCTGCATGCTTCTACTCTCCCCTCTACAACTCATCCAGAACAGGACTGCGAGACTTGTCCTTGGCCTCAAGCCCAGGGATAGTATCTCTCAGTACTGAAATCTCTTCACTGGCTCCTAGTGGCTTCGAGGATTAAGTTCAAAACCCTCTGCATTGTCCACAAGGCCTTCTGGGGCTTGGGGCCTCAATACCTTCAACTCTCTCTTCCTAAATATCTTCCTCCTTGAGCTCTTCGCTCATCCTTAGCAAGCCATGCCCACCTGGTGCCTTCCTGCTTGCCACTCTGTTTCCCTACTTAAGGAGCCCTGTAGCTTCTTTTCCTTTGCAGATGGGGAGCAGGTGCAAGTGGATCTAGGTCACCTGGCCTAAGCCCCGCCCACCTGCTACCTTCCTTCAACATCACTGTCTTGTGGCCAATGCTGGATTTGACTTTTATGGACTTCATTCACAGTGTCACACTTTTTCAACTCTCATGCTGGACTACCTTTGCATCTTGTAGTCATGGTGGCCCTGAATCGTGCTGTTACCATCTTCATCTTGTATCCGGGCTTGCAACATTATGTGTTACTACCGACTTCTGCAATTGTATTCGCTCTCCACTCTTGCTTCTCCACTCTTGACTGCTTACTCTTTTCTCTCCTCCTTTCCCTTCTCCCTTTTATTATCTCCTCCCCTTACTTTCTTCTATGTACTTACTCTATCAGAATTGTCCATGGACCTAATGTGATAGCAACCTAGTCTGTTTCCTCCACCCTCCCATTACTGTTTTTTTCCTCCCCACCATCCCTCCAGCACTATCTGAAATGTTGTCGGGCCTAGTATGATAGTCGCTTGTTTTGTTCCTCCCCTCCCTTTCTGCACCCCTCTCCCTCACCTTTTTGTTTTTCTCCGGCTCTACAAGAAATGTCATCGGGCCTAGTACGGTAGTCGCCTGTCTGTTTCCATTTCCTTTCCACTCCCTTCCTTATCTATGTCTTAGCTCTTGCACTATCTGAAATGTCGTCAGGCCGAGTACGATAGTACATTTCACATCCTTACTGTTCATGGCCTGGAAGAATGTGGTTGTATTTTCCCTTGTTCCCTCCCTCGCCTTGAAGCGCTTTGAAACACACTGTGTATAGGCGTTATATAAATAATCATTTCATATCCGCCTCCAACTCCCTCAGGGTCAGTCTATTCTTCAAGCAACGAGTTGGTGGTAGATTTCCTCGGCTGGTGCCTCCGTCTGGAATAGCCACCCTGCCTCACTGAAACTTGAGAACCATCTCCGCTTCCGGGAAGCACCTCAAAACCTTCCTCATCTGCTTTCTCTCCTCCTCTTCCCTGCTGAATTCCTGGCTGAACTGTACGGGCTACCTGCCCACCCTCTGATCTCAGGCCCAGGGCCCGTCCCCCGCCAGTTATACTCCTGCATTGCCTCCCTGGCAACTGCTGCACTTCGGGACTGTTTTTTTCTGTATGCCTACAGTCTCCCACCAGCATTTGACACCTGATGTCTGCACTTGCCCTTGCCACCAGCTGGCCCGATTTCTCATATTGTTTTGTGTATCGTATGTTCCGGTGTATAAGAGGACTGGGCATTTAAGACGATCCCCAACTTTTTCAGTTAAAATATAGAGTTTGAGATGAGCCCGCCCTATAAACCAAAAACAGGCGTATAAGACGACCCCCGACTTTTGAGAAGATTTTCCTGGGTTAAAAAGTCCTTATACGCTAGAACATAGTGTTCTATCTTTTTTTCCATGTACTGCACTGTCGCCACTGACCCCCACCCCTCCCACCCCCCCCACCCCACTCTGCACTTTTCCTCTTCCCCTGCACTTGTGCGATCTGAATGACACTTGGCCTAGTAGTAACGTTGCCTCGGTCTTCCCTCTGCCACCCCACCCCCCCTCCCTTGCCATGTCGCACCTTGAAACACTTGTGTATAGGCGCGTTATAAATGCCATATAGTAACAATAGTACTCTATCGCTGACCACCAACAGCGCCCACCCACATGCCTGACCAATTTGGGCTGCTTAGTCGAGCCTACCCAGCCACGTAAGTCATCGGCGAAAAAGCATCTCCGAATCTAAAACTCTTAGAACCTCCTGCACATTGACTATGGTCACCAAGGGCATTCCAACCACGAAGCCTATTGAGCCCATACAAATGGGGAAAGAACGATAAATAAATAACTAAATACAAAGATCCATGGCCATATGACAATCCACTTTACAGGCAAGTCAATGTGCATCAGTTATAAGTTTGGCACCAAGTTTTTTTATTAACCAAATTTATTTTCATTTTTACTTAAGACATTAATTGGCCTTTTAGTTACAACATGTGTTAACATTGTTACCCATATGAACCCTTTATTCAACATTCTTGAACTTTGTCATTGAGTCCAGTATTGTCTTCATACTTCCCCCCCGCCCCCTTCCCTTATTATTTGAACCAATCTGAACCATGGTTGTAACCAGAACAGTTCCATGAGCCCACCCCTCCAAGTCTTCTGCTGCCTTTATCTAATATGGATGTTTTAGAATCCTGGGTTTAAAGTATTGAGCCTCCCTCTCCCCCACATAGTCCTGAAGTGGATCCCATATGGCCAAGAATTTCGGATATGTCCCTGATTTTGTGGCGCAGATGTTCTCCATTGCCATAACTTCCCACACTTTCACCCACCACCATGGAGCTGTATGGCCTTCCACTGTCTTCCATCGTTGGGCCACGGTCATCCTTGCTGCAGCCAGTAGGTGGGTAATGAGGGCCGCTCTGTTCCCTGAAGCTGCATATATCCCTTCTGTCACTGTCCCCAGCAGGATGACTTTTGGGGACCATGGTAGGTCAGTATTTCTTTCAGTACACTTTTATCCTTGGGCACGACCACCACATGTGCAACAAGTCACCTCTTTCTCCACACTGACGCCAACATCCTGGGGGATACGTGGGGATCATTTTATGTATTCTACTTGGGGGGGGGGGGGGGGGGGGGGGGGGGCGGCGGCGCAATACCAGCGGTAACATAGTTTGTATGCAGATTCTTTAATTGCCGTTGATTTGGATAGTTTGTGAGCCCTCCTCCAGATTTGACTCCATTCTTCCTGTGTAATCTCCTCCCCTATGTCCCGCTCCCAGTCCTTCATGTATTGGAGGGTGTCTTCTATTTGCGCTTTGTCTAGTAGCTTGTACAGTCTAGTAATCCCTTTTTCATGTGTCCCCTCCCGTATTGTTAGTTCTAGGCCTACTGGGGGTCGTAACCAGCCCTTTTTACATCTGGGTGTGAGATCCAGTGACGCAATTGTATATATTTAAATCTGTGATTTTCGGTAATACCGAATCTTAGTTTGCATATTTCGAAGGTAAGTGGGGCCTCATCCTGATACATATCTTGTAGGGACACTGTCTGGTTCCCTCCAACCTTCCCAGAACGTTTTGTGAAGCCCAGGCGAAAAGTCTGGATTATGCACAATAGGGGATAGTGGGCCCAGGCCTTGTTTGACCCCCCTGCCACGGATAGCCTTATCCCAGCTGTGTAGTTTCATCTTTGTGCCCTCTAATAGGATACCTCCCCTCTCTCGAGCTTTTGGCTTTAGGTATGGTAGCATACCGAATAGGATGTCTGTCGCGGTCTGTTCTATTTCTCACCAACCCGGAAGGGTGTCTCTGCCCGCCCATTTCAGTGCTGGTGTCAGTTGAGCTGCTAAAACATATCTCCCTATATCTGGAACCCCCAGCCCCCAAGAAGGTGGGCCGCATCATGATCGTTTTTTGGATCCTTGGCTTCTTATTCCCCCAGATATATTTTAAACACCGCCTTCTGGGGTTCCTGAATCAGTTTTGGGGGGGGGGGGGATCACCACCGGGGTTGAGCTTTACTACATACAGTAATTTGGGTAGCAAGGTAATTTTTATCGCCGCTATCCTAGCAAACCATGATAATTCCTGAGCGTCCCATCTCTGCAAGTCTTCCTGCAGGTGCTTCCATAGAGGTGTAATGTTTGCCTTGAGCAGGTTCTTTACGGATCTAGTGATATGGATTCCTAAATATTCCAGGGACTGCTTTCCCACGTTAGGGGATAACTTTCCTTCAGGCGTGCTATGTCCCCGCTACCTTCGGTTATGTTCAGCGCTTTGGATTTTGAGTAGTTTATTGTGAACCCTGATGTCTTTTCGAACTTCTGCAATTCTTTAATTATTCTGGGTAATGTGTGAATTGAGTCTGCCATGTAGAGCATGATGATATCTGCAAGTAGGGCTATCTTGTTTTGGATCTCCCCAGTTCGCACCCCTCTAATTCCCGGGTCTTCCCTAATTCTGTAGGCAAATGGCTCCATTGCCATGGCGAATATGAGCGGGGAGAGACGGCACCCCTGCCGAGTACCTCTCCGGATATTGATTCTTTCTGAGGTGTAGCCGTTCACCATTAGATGCGTAGATGGATGCTGGTAATTTGCCAAAACCATCTTGGTGAATGTCGGCCCACAGCCAAAACCCTCCAGTACCAATCTTAAGTACCCCCAGTCTATGCTGTCGAATGCCGTGTGGTGTCTAGCGCGGCAATAGAGATTTTCTGGGCCCCCCTGGCCTCCAATTTATGATGTCAATTACGCGCATGATGTTATACTGAGTGTGTCTCGCCCTTACGAAGCCTGCATGGTCTGCGTGTATTATCTCGGGCAGTACTGTCGCCAACCGATTCGCCAGTATTTTTGCATATAGTTTTGCGTCTGTATTGACAAGAGCTATGGGGTGGTAACTGGAGCATTCTACTGGGTCTTTCCCAGGCTTTAGGGGTAATATCATGGTCGAGTGTCCCATGTCCTTTGAAACAGCTCCCCTATCCCTGATTAGGTTGAAAAGGCGAGTAAGGGGGAGGTTGCCAACTGTGTCTGGAACATTTTGTAGAACCCATTTCCTAAGCCATCTGGGCCAGGTGCCTTTCACCTGGGTAGCGCTGCTATCGCATCGCGTCGCATTACTCACTTCCTGTGTTGTGATAAGGGCCCCCAATTTTTCTTTTTGATGTTGCGATATCTGTGGCCGTTTTATGGCCGACAAATAGGACACTTGTTCTGCTGCATTCAGGTTCTCAGCAGTTTTTTGTGAAAGTGGACCATCGTTTCTAGTTTCTCGTCTCCCGTTTGCAGTTCCCCACTACTATTTCTTAACCGGGTAATATGATTGCGTGCCTTCTGTTTGCGTAATTTAGCTGCCAAGAATTTGCTCGCTTTCCCCCTCTGTATGTAATATGATTGTTTAGTGTTTAGCAGTATTTGCGCTGTTCTATCTGCCATATGGTTTTCTAGTTTGGCTCTGGCCTTTTTAAGGTCCCGCCAGGCTCTGGGCGTCTGACGGGTCTTATGGAGCTTTTCAGCATTTCCTACCTCTTCTAATTTATGCGTTATAAGGGCTTTCCCCCTGTAGTATTGCGTTGCTTGTGCTATAAATTCCCCTCCGATTACTGCTTTCCCCGCGTCCCACACCACCCTCCAGTCCATCTCCCCATTATCATTTTTCCAGGAAATTTCTTATGACTTCTTCCATGTGTGCCCTAAGTGCTATATCCCTCAGTATTGTTTCATTTAGCCTCCATTGTGGTCGGGGGTCTATTCATTATCCTCTGCAGTTCTATGCAGGTCACCACTGGGGCATGATCTGAGAGATATTGAACCCCAATTTCTATTTTCTTGACATAGGGGATTAAAGTAGAGGACACCGGGTTCATGTCAATTCTAGAGTAACCCCTGTGTACCGCTGAGTAATGTGTGTATTCCTGGATTTCCGGGTGGAAAAACCGCCACGTTTCTATCACCTCCAAGTCTCTGAAAAGTTTTCCCAGGGCCTGTCTGTTTCGCTGGTCTGCAGCCGACGGGGGGAGTGTTATCTATTTTTGGGTCCATCACACAGTTAGTCTCCTCCTTTTATCACTCTGCCCTCACACCACCTCCCACCTTCTGGAGTATTTTGGGAATATACCGGTCCTGTTTTTCATTGGGGACATATACTGCTACAATTGTATACATTTGGCCATTGACGGTACCCTTCACACCCAAGTATCTACCTTCCTGATCCTTCATTATGTGCTGTTTGTGGAAGCCGAAGTCTCTGCTGCACAGGATTGCCACCCCTTTTGTTTTTGTCTGGCTTGAGGCGAAAAACTGAAGAGGATATGTTCTACTATGCATTCTTTTCTCATCCTGCTGGAGCAAGTGTGTCTCCTGTAGGATCGCTATTTTCGTTTGCATAGCTTCCAGTCTGCCTAGGATCGATCGTCTTTTAGCTGGGGAGTTTAGCCCCTAGACATTAATCGAGACAATGTTCACTTCTTCCATTCCTCCCTAGGTGAAGATTCTCTGCATATTGGACCCCATATTCTGCTACTGTACTTTTCTCTGTCTGTTTATTTCTGTTATTACACATTTGTGGATGTGGCTCACCTTTATTCATTGTTTTTGGGTTCCTTGCTTTTCTATCCTTCGTTCCCTTTCCCACCCCCTTCCCTTTCCCCGATCCTGGGAGTATGAGGCCTGGGCTCCTGACGGGCCCCCGCTAGACAAAACGGGCTTAAGGCCTCTAAATTCCCCCCAGTTCACCATAGTCGGGAGTTGTATTACCTCATCCTGCTTCCAAGATTAGTGACCTCCTACCTCCGTGCAGGCGCTTCGGAGCAGTTTTGCGGTCTTCTCACATTTAGGTAGCACTTTACGCATTGTCCGTGTGATGGGCTGCGTTCGGATCCGGTGGGCCTCTCAGTTCACAGACCTGAGTCGTTTGAGAGCTTCCGGTTCTTCCTGTCCTCCCCCATCTCTGATTTCTTCCGGTTGACCATTCCCATGGTCTGCTGGGCGGGCCAGTCAGATTAGGGCGCGGGTGCCTCCGGTTGCTCGTCCTCCGAGTGCAGCAGAGCCAATCCTTCTGGGCAGTTCCCAATTCTCCCATTTTCCTTCCCATAAAAATGACAGGCCGAACGGGTGCGTCCATCTATATCTGATTTGATGTGCTTGAAGGGCTTTCGTGACAGGTTGCATTAGCCGTCTTTTATGGAGCGTGATCAGGGTGAGGTCCTGGTACAGCTGTATGCGGGACTCATTAATCGTAAGGTCTCCGCTTGTTCTTGCCGCACCTAGCACCTCCTCTTACAGACCATACAATGTCATCGCTAGCAGGACATCTCTGGGTCTCGACCCTGGTTCATTGCGCCCACTCGATGTATTATGTCGAAGCCGATTGTTTCAGGTTGGGCATCTGCTAGCTGGCTGCTAAAGCAGAGTTGCATCGTGTCTCTTAGATCCTTGTCCTGTACCGATTCTGCCAGGCCCTTGACCCTAATATTGGATCTTCTTGAGCGGTTTTCCAGATCCTCCGCCTGGAGCTCCAAGTTGTTTGTCGCGGTCGCCAACTGGTCTAGTAGCAAGCTGTTTTGATTAGTCTCCTCCGTAATATTCGAGAGGCCACTTTCAACTATGTCCACTCTCTCTCCTATCTCCGCCATTTCTTTATTGACCTCCTGGAGGGACGATTTCAGGTCCTCCCTTAGTTGTTCCATTTGACTATGGAAGGCTTTAGTCATTTTGGCCTCCATACCTTTTAAGCAGTTCAAAAGTTCATGTTTGTCGGTTGCCATTATGCTGGTTGGGGAGGTCCTTTGTTTCAGTAGACGACCCCGGTGGAGGGGATGGCGAATCTGCGTGTTTGGCGCCTTTGCCGCCAGCACTTCTCTATCTGTCCTTCCTGGGGTCTCGCTGGGGTCAGTGCTCTTGATGGGCCCGTTTTGGGTTTGGTGCCTGGCATCTGAATCGATCTGGCTACTGTCGGCTGGTATTATGCCTGGAGCAGTATGTATGTTGCTATTGTGGCCAATGCCCTTTTTGTTTTGACTTGATTACTTGGGCTGTTATGTCCGTCGCAGATCTTGGGCCTGGTCCACCATTTAGGGTGGGCTCTTCACTCCTCAAGCCAGTATGAGAAGCGGGATCTCCTGTGCTTCTTTGGGTTAGAAGTGGCTGTCCGGCGGCTGGGCTGATGGTGTATCTTAATCTTTGGGGACCCCTTAAATAGTCTGTGCGTACCTTGCGGTGTGGCCCCTTCAGCATACTGTGCGGGAGGCTCAACCCCGTGTCTCCGCTGGTGTTCCCGTGCCAGAGTTCTCGCCATTGGGGGGCACCCCAGCGTATATCTCGGGCTCGCCTCTCCCTTCCCACTCCGACCAGTATAGCGCCACTTCTGGCTCAGTCTCACCGTGCTGTTACATGAGCAGGAAGGAGGGGGGGGCTGGAGGCTCCCACTGCTATGTCTCCGCGCCTTTCTCTTCTCGTGGGCCGTCACCCCCTTGTGCCTTGCTTAAAGTATGTTTTCCGGGCCTGCACCGCTATTCCTCTGGTATGCGAGCGGGCCCGCACATGGACCGGTCTCCCCACGGAGCCCGAATACAACTTGGCTCCCTGGATTTTGCGGGATTGGCACCCCCGCTATTGCGCCGCTTGAATTGGCCCAGATCCAGCCTCCAACGCCTCGCCGCTCCCCTGGGTGAGCGTCCGATTCCCCCGGATGGGCCTCAGGAGTTCCTCACCAGCCTGGGGGGGCCCCAGGCTGCCACCGTCCGGGGACCGGCCCGACCACAGACCGCCGGACGTGCCCGGCGTCAGTTCCCTGCTCTTCTGTGGGGGGGGGGGGTCCAGACCCCTGCAGCGTTACACCTCAATCCTCCTCTGCCACTCAGCCCCTCAGCACACGGGGCTCTCCCTCATTGCCTGTCTGCTCCCCCATCTGTCCGCACCACTACTTCTCCCTTGGGCACTCGCCCCGCTGGCCGCTGCTGCTGATACCTTGGTTGCGGGAGCAGCCGGTGTTCCGCGGGCTCTCTCGTACTGCCGTACTGCGCTGTTGGGTGGGGGATCCTCCGTCGCGGACTGTCTCTCTTGTCCCCGGGTGTGTCCCCCGTCGGGGCTCAGGTCTCTGTGTCCTGGGGGCAGGGACGATACCACCGATCGTCCACGGATGTGCGTTATCTGTTGCCGGCTGTTGCTGCACCGGGCCCCCGCGCTTCCTCCCGAGGCCTCCAGCGGGGTATGTCCTCCCCCACTGCTGGATGCGCACCTGATTGCTGTGGGCGCCACCACACGCACCGGACCACTTCCTCAGACCGGCACCGCACGGATGTTCAATCCGAGTCTTGTTGTGCTTTCCCGCTGCTTATTTTGGCTTAACTGTGAACTTTAATGCGCTGCGATGTTCGCCTTTTAGTTTGCCTGCACGGAGGACTCAAGGAGTGCGTCCTCACGGTCCGGCGGCCATCTTGGAATCTCGGCACCAAGTTTTTTACTAACATTTTGTAGTTTTTTATAAAAAGTATCATTTAGTTGACTTTGACTAGCAGATTTTTTGTTTTTTTTTCCCTTAAATTGTTGGCATAGATCTTTACAGCAGGACAGTCATGGAGAACATTGTAACACATGCCATCCTACCTTGTTTCCTATTGGTCCCATGCAGTAGAGCTGGAAGCACATTAGTAATTGCCCTCAATGTCTTCTGTTGGTGGCTGTGTGAGGGTGCATACAATGACATTTTCCATTAAAAGATTATTTGCAATTAAAATGCCTTGTATTGCATTTATTAAAGGGTGCTTGCTCCCTGGCCGGACTTAAGATGTACAACTAAATATTTTGTTTACTCTACAGATTCTTGTGGTGATCGAGCCTCTGCTTATTGATGAAGATTACTATGCCAGAGTGGAGGGCAGGGAAATCATTTCTAACTTGGCTAAGGTACATTTCTTTTCAATTATTTGGTGATTGAACAAAATTACATGTTGTACAAGGAAAGTATAACTGCCTTTGAATTCTTCCAGTCATTTCTGAGACGCGCACTGTAAGAAATTGCCGTCTGGAAAGGGTGTGAAAGCCCTGGCTTTTTAAATTGTTATTAATAAAAATGATGCCGGTAATTCCATCTCTCTAAGGGTAATCGACTGATCAGATTCCTCTTTCATAAACTCCATGCCAAATTCATATTGGAGATGTGTCCTGCTTCATCAGTATCCCGATTTGCAGCGCCTGCTCTACAAGTGCCACACAGCGCAGGGTCACAGATCAGTTACCCATTTGACAGCTGTAGAGGCAGACAAGCTTTTGCAGTACAGACGCTGCATTTAAGATCTGCCCATCCTGTACCAAAACTATGATCATAAGTAGCCCATGATGGTGGCAGGGTAAAATCTAAAATAAAGTTATGCTTGAGTTGAGCCATGGTGCTGGGTTTTAGGACAGTTTTTCTGAAGCCCAAGTAAAACCATTCAACTGAGGCAGTACAAGACTCCCCTCTTAGTATAAGGCTGTACCACCGGAGTTGGTTGGTAGCGTAGACAGAGCAGCCAGGCTTACCTTAGGAGTGAGAGAGGGCTGTAGAATCAGTACGAATTAAATTGTAATACAAATGGTCCAAAGAAACACTGTGTGCATTGTAAAAAATAAATGATTTATTTAAATACAAGTAGGCCCAGATAAATCTAGGGGTAAATTAAATACGATCACAAATGTAATCGCAATTATAAAAACACAACACTATGCCTGAAGGTGCACAGACCAAAGCATAAACCTTATTTGCAACACCTAACAGTAGTTCTAGGGGAGTCAAACCTTTTCATACAGATTTAGTATAGGTCACACCTATTCTTGGGGAGTGAACACCGATGTTACTTTAAGATTACTTTCAGGAATTAAAGGCTAGTAGACGTTACCAGTTGTACCGTGACGCTTGACAACAAATCACATAAACAGTCAACTGGGCAGTATACCTTTTGTGAATAGTGGAACTCTTATTCTAGGTACGTTAAAAAAACAAACTACTTTTGTGATAACCCACAGTTATACTAGGTGAGTAAAACCTAAGGATGCAATATTCAATTACAGGTGCTTTTGAGATCAGTGAAAAACTGATTGAGGTAAACAGCAACTCTTGTCAATTATTTTTGGGATGCACGCAGCTAACTCGAGGTAAGTAAAACCCATATACTTTTTCTAGGAGCTATCAGCAACTTGGGGCAGACCTAAAACTCTTTTTGTGTCTGTCTAAAACAGCACAGGGAAAGCAAAACCCAGTGTTACAATTTATGAATGACTCAGTTATAGGTAGGTAAATTCTAATGCAGACCTTTTCTGGACAGATTAACAGCAAGTCAGGGGAAGCAAGACCCAGTTGGGGAACACTCCTACCATTATCCTAACGAATAATAAAGTGAAAACAGCGCTACTTTTGGCAATCAAATCACAGGTGAGTAATATACCCTTTCGAATAGATTGTGTCCTCCCACGTAGTCCTTATCTTTGATAAATCCACTTCCAGTTTGCTGACCTGGAAAAAATGTTCACAGTAGAGGGTGCTGCGCGTCGACCTCCGTCGACTCAGTGTCACTCAAAGGCCTCCATATCGGCGCAGATGTCACCGTAGGTATAAATAGTCTTGCGCAGCATTCGTTGCTCAGTTCCGTTTTTCTGCGCTTCGTAAACCTCGGGGGACGCAACGCTCTGTTCTTCTACTCTTAAAAAATCTCAATATCCTACGGTGGCATCTTCGTCCGAAACATCGACGCCACTATCCGGCTTCCAAAAATGTCGTTTGTGGTAAAAAGATGTTAACGGATCTGTTTGTGGTGCCTGGTGCTCTGATCCCAGTGTTTGGAATGTGAGGACTGCATGTCTATGACTTCGAAAGCCTTGAAGGAACGTAAGGGGATGTTGGAAAGAGGTAAGGCAGTTAAATCTTCTACCCCTTCAAAATTGTCCTCGGCTGAGTCGAGACATTCGTCTCCTCACCATCGAAAGAAACATTCCTGATCGAGATTTCGGAGCGGTTCCCACCACTCTTCGAGATCAAGACACTCTAAGAAGAGGAGTCATAGATCTCCCTCCTCTTCATCCTCAAATTTCCCAGAAAGGGTCACCTGCCCCACTAAACGCAGCTCTCCAGCTAAGTGGGAAGAATTTTGTTAAAAGAAATTGCTTAGGTTCTTCGAGAACGCGGCCTTGACCCCCTCGGAGATGCCTAGAGGTGATACCCCGGGTGAAAGACCCGAAAAACAAAAACGCTGTGAGTCGTCGAACCCGAACAAAAACCCTAGTGTCATGAACCCCTGAGTAAGGACAAAAATTCATCGAATAAAGCTGCATCATCGACTCCATCATCTAAGGTACCTTCGACACACATGTCGTCGACATCGTCATCGACCCCGATGAAGGATACGTCCTCCAAGCCTCAAACATCAACTGCGCCGCCGGCACCAGAGGTGTCGAAGGTCCCGCCCAAGGTGACGAGAATGGCGGCGACAATATCGACGATAAAGAGTAGGATTCCCGTCCTCATGAAAACATAGAGGCCCTTTCTTAGTTTTTTGGGACCATTTGCGGGTTTGTCGACACCTATAACGTCTACATCGACAACCACAACTTTTTCCCAAGCAGTATCCACTAATTTGGCTCCTTCTCTTGAAATGGGTTTTACCCCTTATCCAAGATCTGACTATTTCAGAGCTTTATCGTCTATATATGAATCTGACAATGAGACCTTTTGGGTTACAAAGCACAGTACCCATTCCAGAGGAACTAATTTCTGAGGAGAATAGATTGAGAGATCTACAAGAAGCTTAACAAGATGTAATTGGGATAGAAACCTCTCCAGAGGCAGAATTTGCCAGACCAGAACCTGCAGAAATGCCTTACAGAGCCCTTATGGCAAGAATTATGCAATTTATAGGGTGGACAACACCTGCACCCGCTTTCCAGCAAGATGATCTTACCGACATCTTAGATAAAGGGCCTCAGGAACACCCTATAGTCCCTTTTCATGCTGCATTGCAGAGAAAAACAGATGCAAATTGGGAGATACCTGAAGTTATCCCTGCAGTAAATAAAAAGCTCTCTGCGAAGTAGAGTGTCCGCCTCAGACCCTGAATATTTTAGTACGCACCCAACTCCAGAGAGTTTAGTAGTGCAGGCAGCGACGTCGTCCAATAGTAAGTCTGCATACCCCACAAGACAGACGACAAAAGATTTGATGCCATGTCTAAAGACTTTTCAGCATGCTGTATGGCACTAAAGTTTATTAATGCCACTTGCACGTTAGCTAGATTCAGCCACACCTTTTGGGAGTGTGCTTCATCAGCGGCTGACTGTCTCCCAGAAGGGGAGGAACGAGACGCATTCTTGATCAAGGATGGGGAAGGGTGTGATGTGTGAGTCCCTCCAAACAGGTATCGACTCTGCTGACAGCATCAGCAGAGCCATGGTGGCGAGTACCACAATCCGCAGATTTGTGTGGTTACGGAAGTCTGGTTTTGCTTCTGATGTGCAAGCCAGGCTTCTGAATATGCCCTTTGACGGCACCTCTCTATTTGGCAAAAAGGCTGATGACCGCCTGAAGAAATTGCAAACTTCAAAGGCGGCAGAAAAATCACTCTGGCTGCAATCCATCAAACTCCAAATCACCCCACAGGTACGTCCTGAAAGGGGAAGCCCTTTTGTTTTTACTCCACATTCAGAAAAGGCAGAGGGCAGCCAGCTCAAAGGGGCCAGAGACGATTCACCCGTGGTAGACGGGTCAAAGGTACCAAACCCGCATCAGCAGGTGCTTCTTTACCCTCAGCATCTTCGTCAGCCGCTTCTAAACCCCTCTGAGGTCTCCCCACACAACACCAGTAGGAGGCAGTTTAACTCAACATCTGACAGAATGGCAGGCTATTACGTCAGATGCTTGGGCATTGTAAACAGTTGCCCAAGGTTACTGCCTTCCTTACCTACACACTCCTCAGTCATCCACCAGGGAACAACTCTTTGAAGCTTCCAAACCCCCTCCTTATGCAGGAGATTTCAGACCTGCTAGAAAAAGGTGCCATAGAACCGGTACCTGTAGCGGAGAGGACCAAGGGTTGGTATTCCTCTATTTTTTTTTAATACCGAAGGACGACGGAGGATTGAGACCCATCTTGGACTTGCGAGAATTCCTCAGGAAAGACAAGTTCAAGATGGTAACCCTTTCTCAGATCCTTCAGGCCCTCCAGCTTTATGACTGGTTGGTATCTCCAGACCTTCAGGATGCTTACTTTCATGTGCCAATCCATCACAAGCAAAGGAGAAGGACTCATTCATTATCAATTTCAATTTCTGCCATTTGGGCTGACCTCCGCCGCGAGGGTCTTCACCAAACTAATGTCGGTGGTGGCTGCAAGTCTAAGGAGGGAAGGGTTTCATGTCTACCCCTACCTGGACGACTGGTTGATCAGAGCAGTGTCCCCGGAACAAGCTCTGATCCATCTAGATTATGTTTGCCGCTTCCTCCACAAGCTGGGCTTCTCGCTCAACTTGAAGTCCCAGATGATGCCATCACAGAGACTCCATTTCATTGGAGCAGTTTTGGACACATCCCTGGGAAAAGCCTTGCCACCAAAGGTGAGGGCTCAAGATATTCTACAGATGGTCATCAAGTTTCAAAATGCTCAGCGTCTACCAGCCTTTGACATTTTGAGGTTGCTCGGCCTCATGGCATCCTGCATTTTTCTAGTGCCAGAGGCTCTCCTGAGAATGAGATCACTCCAGTGGGCGCTTAGGACCCAGTGGTCATAATACTCAGGAAAGATGTCAGATCTCCTATTAATCCCAGACAGAGTAGCTCGAGACCTTCAGTGGTGGGCCGGCTGGGAGAACATCTTGAAAGGAGAACAGTTTTGGCATCCATGGCTGGAGTTAAGTCACAGACGCTTCACTCACGGGGTGGGGAGCCCATGCCAGCGACTTGACCATCAGCGATCGTCGTCTCCATCAGAGTCCAGACTACACATCAACCTATTAGAGCTGAGAGCGATGAGACTAGCGCTAAATGCTTTCCTGCCATCAGTACAGGGAAAGAATGTCCTGATAATGACTGACAACACAGTGGCCATGCATTACCTCAACAAAAGAGGAGGCGTAGAGATCCTATGGTGGGCTTGCAAGGATAATATCCTCAACAATGAACCTTTTTGGCAACCATGGACGTAGATAACTGTAGTGACGGACGCCTCACTCACGGGGTGGGAAGCCCACATCAACGATCTGACAATCAGCAGTCGTTGGTCTCCATTGGAGTCCAAACTACACATCAACCTTTCAGAACTGATGGCAATAAGACTAGCGCTGAAGGCATTTCTGCCCTCTGTACAGGGAAAGACTGTCCTAATAATGACGGACAACACAGTGGCCATGTACTACCTGAGCAAAAGAGGAGGCGTAGGATCACTCCCACTGTGCAGAGAGGCGATGCAGCTCTGGTTCTGGGTATATCCAGAAGGAATCTCTCTATCGGCAGTTCACCTAGCCGGAGAGAAGAACTCGACGGCGGACGCTTTGAGCAGGCAGAACAGTCTCCCATGAGTGGGAACTAGCTCAGGAAGTCCTTCAAGAGATCTTTGGCCTTTGGGAAACCCCTCCAGTGGATCTGTTCACCACCAGTATCAACCGGAAGTGTGATCAGTATTGCTCAAGGGCATTTCTCCCGAGAGGAGCACTAGGTGACGCGTTCGTGGGGGACTAGGAGTTTCAACTTCAGAAAGCTTTTCCACCAAGCCCCGTCATTCCTCAAATGATCTGGAGGTTGAGGAGATTCCGGACACCCATGATCCTAGTTGCCCCCGGATTGGGCCAGAACGTGTCCTCTGATTCGTCTTCCGCAAAGAGAGGATCTTCTCTCTCAGAAGGGAGGTCGGGTTCTCCATCCGGATATCAGGACCCTCAACCTTCACGCTTGGTTTCTGAAAGGTTGAGATACAAGGATTGGGACCTCCCGGATGATGTAATGAAGGTGTTGCTTTCAGCCAGAAGGCCAGCAACAAAATCTTTATACTGCTGCCGTTGGAACAAATTTTGCAGTTGGTGTAGAGAAAAGAATATTGAACCATTTTCATGTAGTACACCAATGGTGTTCTCTTTTTTGCTGTATTTGGCAAATTCAGGTCTTCAAGTTGGCACAATGGAGGGTTACCTCGCAGCGCTGTCAATCTTCAAGCGCACTGAGGAGGAGCCTTCATACTTCAAATTGCCCATAGTGATTCAATTTATGAAAGGGTTAACTAATATTTCCCCCCCAACTCCTTTTCAAGTTCCACTGTGGGACCTAAACCTAGTCTTGAAATTTCTACTGGGTACTCCATTCGAACCCCTTCATTCCTGTCCATTAAGGTTTCTCGCTCTTAAAACAGTCTTTTCTTTCTAGTGGCTTTAACTTCTGCCAGAAGAGTGAGCGAATTACAAGCTTTGTCTTGCAAACCTCCACACACTATCTTTCACAAAGATAAGGTAGTTCTCCAAGTGAAGCCGAATTTTCTCCCAAAGGTGGTCTCAGAATTCCACATCGCACCAAAAATAACCTTACCCTCGTTTTAACCTCCTCCCCATCCAGGGTAAGGGGAAGAGACATTGCACAGGCTGGATCCAAGGCGTTGAGTTTTTACATTCGCAGACTTGCAAGGATAAGGCAAGCAGACCAATTGTTGGCACAAGTTAGGTTTACCTATTACAAAACAGATCCAGTCAAGATGGATTATATTAACTATTATAGAGTGCTATAAATTGGCAGGAAAAGAGCCCCCTCAACACCTCGGGGCTCAATCAACCAGGGGTATCACAGCCTCTTCAGCGCTCCAAAGAGGAGTTCCAATTAAGGACATCTGTGCGGCTGCCACATGGTCGTCCGCACATACTTTCACTAAATTCTACAGTCTTGATGTCGCCTCTAGCCAGGAGACAAGATTTGGAAAAGCTGTGTTGCACTCTGCATCTTTAAAAGTAAACATTTCGTTTTACTCCTGCCTCCTCTAAACACTGCTGCTTTGGGAGTCTATCAAAGACAAGGAGTATGTGGAAGGACACAAGCCATTTGAACAAGTTACTTACCAACTGTAACGTTCTTTCGACTGAATGTTTCTCCCACATATTCCTCATCGCCCCTCCCATCCTTCCCCGCAGTAAAACTTCCCTTGTAGTTGCAGCCTACGCTCCTTCAAGGTTATTAACCATTTCATACAAGGAAAAAACAGCACCTCCCAAATGGAACTGAGCAACGGACCCTGCGCGAGACCATTTATACCTATGGTGACGTCAGCGCCGATACGGAGGCCTTCGAGGGACATAGTCTCAAGGGACATCAACGCGCAGCGCCCTCTACTGTGAAAAATGTTTCCGAGGCCAGTAAGCTGGTAGTGGTTTAATCAAAGATGAGGAATACGTGGTAGGAACATCCAGTCGAAAGAATGTTACAGTTGGTAAGCGTTAAAATAGCAAAACGGTTTCTAAGATAGTGCAACACACATTCAAGGTAAGTAAAAACCTTTGAACTGTTCTCTCGCCTGAGTTTTAAAAAAAATATTCTGATTACCAACCAACTCTTTTACACGCAAGTAACTTTTAAACACTTATTCTCTTTCCTAGGCAAACGGCCCAATCCCTTAAAGGTCTTTCCCTTATTCTTGGAGCATGAGTGTTCAGTGGCAGAAGGGGGTCACTAGGGTCTAGTGTCCAACAGGCAGTGTTGGAATAAGTTCTAAAGTAGTGAATGTCTGAGTTCCTTAGGAAGACTGTTCAAACAGGTGAGTATTTTACTTAAGAGTTAGTTGAGGATCCAGTGGCTTCGCAGTAGACACCCTAGGAGGATTCTAGCAGTGGGACTGGGTGAACTGGGGTAGAGGCCTCACAATCACAGAAAACATCCCACAACTACACAGAAATCCCAAGAGACTTGTAAGTACATACCCAAGCCAACATAGTACCTCAGCATTGAAGATTTTGCAGCAGGACTACTTCAGAATCTGCAGCCAAATGGTATTGGGGCATTGTAGCCCTCCAAGGTCGCAGAACATTGTGGGATGGGTCAAAATGCAGGTGGTCTTGTGTCTAGTGGGGCTCACCAGGCTCTGGGCCGTCTTTTTGTTTCCTTGGGTCGATTGGAAGGAAAGGCTACAGCAGGCTCCTGTTACGCAGAAGGCTCTCCGATCGCTGGAAATCGTCTCAGACACTTTTCCTTCATCCTTTGTTTTCGGTTCCTGTGTTCGACTTGTTTTCAGTTTCTAGGTTTGGAGCATTTTTCAGGAACTACAGCACAACTTCTGCATTCTCTCTCTGCATTTTACAACCAGAGACTGTCTTGTAGTCCAATCAGGACAGCCAGCCCCCCCAATGGGATTTGGCCCCATTTAGGCAAGAAAGAAGACCAAGGGCTGTGGAGTTTTGGACTCCTTCCTTCCTTCCTGTCTTCACAGCCCGACTGGAGCTTGGGTGGGAAGTCTGCCAAAGATAAATATCACACAAAGGAATTCCCCACCCTCGGAAGGAAGGAAGGAAGAAAGGAAGAAAGGAAGGAAGGAAGGAGTCAATCTACCCTTGAGAACTGTTCTCTCAAGTTTAGGCAAAAGGAGAGCCCCTAGGGCAACCCAGCAACAACAGGCACTTACTGCCTAAAAGTTGTTCAAGAGGAGAACTTTAAAAAGACACGATGGAGAGTCTAAAAAAATGACACCCATTAAAAGATTAAACTATTCTGTGAGTGTGGAAAAAGGTTCCCACTCAAAAGGTATAAGGAAAGATAATCTACCAGTAAAGCGAAAAAGTTCTGGGGTTGATACCGGTCACTAAGATTTACCATTACTATGAAAATCTAACACACAACACTACTTATGATAATTGCAGCCACATTCAATATTGCACATCAGCTCCTGTGAGTGAACTCCAGCTGTGGAAGGTGATGTGTGTTTTGGCAGACTGAACCTGCCAAATGACAGTAACCTGAATATCCATGCCTCTTTGATGTTTGTGAAGGTAGGCAACGCCCAATGCCAGACAGCTCCCCCACAAGCAGCTGTCCTGGACGTGGCGTCAAAGGAGAACCCCCCCCCCTATTCAAAAGGGAGTAGCCACACACCAGGGTGCTGCATTTCTGAAGGCCTTAATTTATACATTTTGCATTTATTTCAGCGCACAACGCCCAGAGGCATCTAGGCGCTAGTTACAGAAAGTGCATTGTACATTCGAGAAGTGCAAGAGAACCTGTAATGGTTACAAACGGTGTGGTTGAATGTATACAAATGAGTGAAGCCTCACCTCATGGAATAGAGGCTACATCAAATGTACAGGTACATTTGAATGGCATCGGTTGTATAATAGGATTTGCATTGTTTATCTGCAGTACTGAGTCGTACACTCCAAATGCAACAGACATTTCTTTGTTTCATTTTTTATTGTTGCATTCTTCCTGATGCTTGTTAATCTGCTTAGAATCACATGCTGTGCATATGGTCCGACATCCAGTGGTAACTGCGGAGTACTGCATCTTGTCGTTCGAGGATCGAAAGGAGACGTTGGCATAGGCGTGTCTGTAACACTATCCCTAACGTTATGTGTAGTGTACCCAAAATCCCTCACGCGCCAAGGTCCCTCAGATTGTTTTTTTCCGCCCAGTTAACTGGTCGCCCTAATGCAGAGCTCTTACATAGAGATAGCGTTATTGTCATTATTATGGACTTTGTTGTTATTCCTGTTGAGTCACTTTGACTGTTGAATCCTGTGAAACAACGCCAAAGACTGCTGCAGACCTTTGACGTCTGTTTATCCCGGCGATGCTGCCGTCCACGTGGCCGGGCTTTCTGGCCGCCCTACACAGTAGGGAGAGTGGGGTCGGGGTGGACATATCCTTTACAAGTATGCCTTTCCTCTTTCACCCTCTCTGCTCCCTGGGTTTTGTCATCTCTCTAATTGTCTTTCGCTATGGAAAAGACACCATTTAGATTTTGTCCCTAATGCAGGGCCAAATATCCTTGGAAGGACGAGCACGCTCAGTGCAACAATTGTCTGCCCCTCGACCACAACGAAGAGAGCAGCGCGGCCTGTAGACTCCTGCGCACTAAGACGCTTAAGGTGCGCCGCTTAAAACAGTGGGCGGCCTACGGCATGTCGCAGGACGAATGTTCCCACCCCCCCACCAGAGACCACCCTCCCCACGCTGTTGCAAACGCCGAAAGTGATATGGGAACTAGCGATGACCAGGCCTCTGTGTTGGAAGCCATTGACCTAACTGCATACTGCTCTCGGTCTGCGACGCCCTTCCCTGACCCCACCAGGCCTGACGCAAGTCACGCAATGGGGAAAACACTGATGACAGGGGTGCACACGATCATAACACCAAACGCACAACCCAAGGTTCTGCTTCGGCTGGACTGTCGAAGTGTACCAAAGCACCAATGGAACCATCAATCTTCGACGGGATCCTCTGATCGGCATGATTGGCAGCCTTCCCCGCAACCGCAGTCGCAGCCTGCTGTTAGGGAGAATTCTCATAAATGTGCTAATTCCCTTCACCATAGAGACCCCCCGCAACTTTGCTGGATTTTGAGGACTTGATTTTTTTTCTTGGAAACAGTGTGAGCCTTTTCTCCCACTCATTCATGTATTTTGATGTGTTTTACACTGGTGTTCTTTGATTATGGAGTTTTAGATAACTCCATAGGCCTCATATTTTCATGTGTGTTACAAAGCACCCTCCGTGCAGTGACACAGGGATGTCTTTTAGACTTCTCAAATGTTTAAATACCTTCTCTGGGATAAACTACTGTTTCCCCGAGAATGTAAAGTGAAATTGACTTTACTTGTTTTTCCAAATTCCTAGACCCAGCACACCCCATCTTAAAATGGAGTTCTGCAGGGGGGTTACATAGTATCCCCTGTGTCAACACTCGTGTAGCAGTCAAATGCTACCCTTTCCTATTGAAATGGCTGGTGGCAGTGATTTTACAATGAACTACCATGATTTTTCCCGACCGTGAACACCGGTAGCTAAAAATTGCGGGAGCCATGTTTTTCAAGATGGAGCCTTAAGCCCCTTTGTTTAAACAGGTCCCGGCTTCTTTTTTTCACTGCTCCATTTTGGAAAGTTCCTTCTGGTGTTTGTCTCTGCGCGCCAAACCAGGTTTGGTCCCTTTGTTCGTATGCCTTTGGCGGGCTTCAGGAGTGAAGACCGCCTCTGGCGCCAGAGTGTCTGGGGTGGGCAGGAAGTGAGGGAGGTGCCCGAAACGCCCGGTGCTTACTCTCCTAGGAGACCCAAATGCACTCCGGCGTGATTGACTGGCTGACTGTCCAGCAAGGACAGCCACCATGCTGGGTGAGTGACAGTTAGGCTGGAATGAAAGAGAGAAAACTGTTTAAAAGGCTAGTCTCTTGGACTGGAAAGCAGAGTCGACCACTGGAACGAAAAAACCGAAGAGCTGGAAGAGGACGGCTGCTGCCACTCCTGGACCGTTGGTTTGCCCGGTGAAGCCCTGCTGCAGGTCCGAATTGCCATGGTCATCTTGACAGAGAAGCCCCTTCAAGGACGACCTCTCCCTTTTGAGTTGGTGGGACCAATTAACTCGTAAGCCACCTGGATACCATTCTCAAGGTTGGTTGGGATTAACCAGGGAGAGGGATACCAGCTTGTGTGCTTTAATCTACAGCTACTGAAACGGAAGTGACTCCATCTTGTTTGCTTTTATGACGATCCCGTGCAGGAGTCCCCAGACGTCCTCCCTCTTGTCCCCACGACTGAGGCTCTGGAACAATGAGATCTGCAGGACCTGCCAGGAACCAACGTCTTCAGCTGTATTTTGTTCTTCATACTAAGGTACTGTGCCAACCCGATTGAGAGAGCGCCACTCTCGCGGTGAAAGTTTGTGAAACTTTCCCAACTTGCAGGCCTAATCAGCTTGTGACCAGACACGATTCTTTTTTGCCCAAACTACTTCTGATAACTTTTGTAAAGACTTTAGCGCTTGATACCAGAACTGCTCTTTTCTATCCAGAACATTAGCCCATTGACTTTGGCCTGGCCAATTGACTTGAATTGAAATCTTCTGGTGAACGGAAACTATTTGCACTGCCTAGAAAGTATATGTGATCTATTCTACTTGCTTTGTCTCTTTTGCTCACTTCTAAGTAACTAAACTGCCATTTGGCTCCTATTTCAGGGAAGCTCAAACTGTCTCAATCTTTTGTATTGAAGTGTATTGGTATATAATAAGTTGTTTTCTTCTAGTGAAATGTTTTCTAAATGATTGTGTAATAAATTAATAAGTGTTTTGCCAAGAAACCTTCAGTAGAAGTGTTTACTTGAACCACTGTGCTTGAAAGTCCTCTGTGTAATTACTTGTACTGCACACATTCCCTTTTGAGATAGGCTTGGCTGCTCAGCTCGCTACCAGAAATTGTATGGTACAGACTTTGGCTAACAAATGTAGTCCTAATTGTCTGTAGTGGTCCCAGAGGGTACTGCATGCAATTGTGCTTAACACCTTATAAAAAAATAAGACCTACCAGTGCATAAATCGGAGGTGACGGCTGGCAAGATGGCGTCTGGAATCCACCTTCCTCGACTTAATCGAAGCTTCCGTCGACGTTCTCGAAGCCAGCGTCGATTACCTGGACACAGTTATCGAGGCCATCGTTGATGCCGGTGCCAAAATCGACAACTTTATCGAAGCCGAGATCGATGCCTGTCGAAAAAGTATACCAGCCACAGCCTAGACAAGACTTTTCAGATCGATGATTTCAGTTTTTGAGGAGCAATCCTCTGAAGAGGACGGACGTTTCTCCGGCTGGAGTTAAATTTGGGACTCGATGCCCCTGAAGAATTGGACCCCAATTCTAAAATGGCTGATTTATATGAATGCCTTCAAACAACCAGTGGCCTGGATACTTCCCCTGAGGTAGACCTTGATAGACCCGACCCGGCAGACCATGCTGACGCGGGGTACAGAAACTTAATGAATAGTTATTGAATTTATGGGATGGAATGCAAATTCCCCAATTATTGATCAAGATGACATGACGGACATCCTCAATGAAGGCCCTAAAAAGGACCCTGTCTTCCCTTTTCACAAGGCATTACAAAAAAAAAGGGTCATGGCCACATGGGGGAAACCCCAGATTCTGACCCAGCTATAAATAAAAAATGTTTAGATGTACAAGCCTTCCTCAACTGACCCTGAATACCTATCAAAACATCCATCGCCTGAGAGCTTAGTGGTGCAGGCGGCCACATCTACGAGACAGTTAGCCTACCCTTCGATTCCACCGGATATTGATATTTTATTTCTATCGTGTTCGTACACAAGTGTTTCAGAGCGCGGCAAGGGAGGGGAACAGGGGAGAACAAAACAGCGATCTTACTAGGCCCACTGACATTGAGAACGTGCAAGTGCATGGGGGAGGGGGAGAAGTGGAGGCGAAACAGATAAAGAACAATAAATAAATAATAAAGGCAACAAACCGTGGTAGTGCAGCCAGCAATTTGCAAGTGTTAGGTTTCAGGGTAGGCCTGATAAGTGCAGGATGAAAAGGGGGGCTGTATAGGTACAGATGCATATTCCAGTGCAAGGGGTGGCCCGGAGGCAGTGCGGGAGGGTTGCAAGGTGAGCAGGTACCTGGGCCCGGAGGACAGAGGGTGGCGAGGTGCACGGTGCCAAGAGAACAGATCAGCCGGGGAGAGGGGGAGCAAAGGCAGAAGAAGAGAAAGGTCTTGAGGTGCTTCCGGAACCGGAGATGGTTCTCCTAAAGTTTTAGAGTGGCAGGGAGGCTGTTCCAGAGGGAGGCTCCAGCCAAAGACAGATCTACCCCAGCTCGTTTCTTTGAAAAACAACTGACCCTGAGGGAGTTGGAGGTAGAGGAGCGAAGAGCTCGAGAGGATAGGGACGACAAAAGGCTTGATGCCTGGGCCCGTAAAGCTTTTTCTTCGGGCAGCATGGCCTTAAAATCCACGAATGTGACTTGCACTCTTGCCAGGTTCACATACACCCTGTGGATTGTATGACGGCAGTGGCTGAACACATCCCTGAGGGCAAGGAACGGGAAGGTTTTCTCGCAATTGTCAGAGATTGTAAGGAGGCTATGGGGGGGGGGGGGGGAAATGCTTCCAATCTGGGCTGGACACTGCTGATGGCATAAGCAGGTCCATGGCGTCCAGCACAGTCCTGCGCAGATTTGCATGGCTGAAGAAATCTGGTTTTGCACCGGATGTGCAATCCAGATTGCTCCATATGCTTTTTGACATCTTGAGGTTGTTTGGCAGCAAGGCAGACGAAAGTTTAGAAATGCTGCAGACCTCAAAAGCGGTGGCTAAATCACTTAGTGCCTCTATAAGACAACCTTAACAACACTCCTACTCAGGGTCATCTTCCTGCATGAGTCATCCCTTTTGATTCTACTGCTCATTTGGGAGCGGGAAGGGACAGGACAGTCAGAAAGGACAACAAAGAAAATTCCCTCGTGGTGGAAGAGAAAAGGCGTTGGATCAGCCCCAGCCGCAGCAACTGTCCCCTCAGCCACTGCTGCAGCAAAGCCACTCTAAAGCCTTAACCCACAAGACCCGGTGGTGGCAGGATCACTCAGTATCTGAACTAATGGCGGGACATTACTTCAGATGCCTGGTCACTGGAAACCGGTAGTCCTGGGTTACTGCCTTCCTTTTCGACAAAGGCCTCGGGATCATCCACCGGGAGCCAGCTCTGCCAAAATTCCAGACCCGCTCCTTGTGCAGGAGATTTTAACCCTGCTAGAGAAAGGTGCAATAGAACATGTACCTGTGGCGGAGAGGAACAAGGGTTGGAACTCCCCTTACTTTCTCATCCCAAAGGATGGAGGATTGAGATCCATCTTGGACTTAAAACAACTGAACAAGTTCCTCAGGAAGGATAAGTTCAAGATGATAACCCTTTCTCAGATCCTTCAGGCTCTTCAACTCCAAGACTGGTTGGTATCATTGGACCTTCAGGATGCTTACTTTCATGTGCTGATCCACTCAAGCACAGGAAGTACCGGAGGTTTGAGATTGGCAATTCTCACTATCAGTTTCGAGTTCTGCCATTCGGGTTGACCTCCACCCCGACCGTTTTCAGCAAGCTGATGGCGGTAGTGGCAGCGAGTCTCGGGAGAGGGGGGGGGATTCACTTCTACCCTTATCTGGACGACTGGTTAATCAGGGTGAGTTCACCTTACCGAGTCCAAGAACATCTGACCATGACCTGCCACTGCTTACAGACTGGGCTTTTCCCTCAATTTCAAGAAGTCACAAATGATACCACTCCAAAAGCTCTAATGCATCGGAGTAATACTGGATCGGTCCTCGGGCAAAGCCTTGCCTCCCGAGGAGAGAACTCACCACGTTCTGCAGATGGTAACAAAGTTCCAGAATACCCAGCATCTACTGGCCTTCGATTTCCTCCGGTTGCTCGCTCTCATGGCATCCTGCATTTTTCTGGTGCCATAGGCCAGATTGAGGATGAGATCCCTTCAAAGGGCCCTCGGAACTCAATGGGCCCAATTTTCAGGGAATATGTCAGATCTTCTGCAGGTTCCGGCCAGAGTGGCTCAAGATTTACTATGGTGGGCTTGCAAGGACAATATCCTCAAAGGGGAATCTTTTTGGCAACCATGGCTGGAGATGACAGTAGTGACGGACGCCTCACTGACGGGGTAGGGAGCCCACGCCAACGATCTGAGAATCAGCCGTCTTTGGTCTCCATTGGAGTCCAAACTACACATCAACCTTTTGGAGCTGTGGGCAATCGGACTAGCTCTGAAAGCCTTTCTGCCCTCTATACTACCTCAACAAGGGAGGAGACATAGGATCACTACCACTGTGCAGAGAAGCAATGCAGCTCTGGTTCTGGGCAATACAAGAAGGAATCTGTCGGCAGTTCACCTAGCTGGAGAGCAGAACACGGCAGCGGATGCTCTGAGCAGGCAGAGCAGTGTCCCACAAGTGGGAACTAGCTCAGGAAGTCCTTCAAGAGATCTTCACCCTTTGGGGAAGCCCTCTAGTGGATCTGTTCACGATCAAGGTCAACCGGAAGTGCGATCAGTACTGCTCAAGGGAATTTCCCCCAAGAGGAGCTCTAGGAAACGCGTTCATGGTGGACTGGGAATTTCCACTTCTGTACGAGTTTTCTCCAGTCACGGTGATTCCTCAAGTAATCGGGAGGTTGAGAAAGTTCAGGAAAACCATGATCCGGATTGGCCTAGATTGGGCCAGGAGAACGTGGTACCCAGACCTTCTAGACATGTCCATCTGCCTTCCAATAGGTGTTCCGCAAATGGAGGATCTCCTCTCGCAAGAGGAAGGTCTTGTTCTCCATCCAGAGGTCAAAACACTCAGCCTTCACTCTTGGCCTCTGAAAGGCTGAGATATAAGGTTTGGGACCTCCCGGACGATGTAATGGAGATTTTGCTTTCGGCCAGAAGACCTGCAACAAAGTCCTTGTACCTGTGTTGTTGGAACAAGTTCAGTAACTGGTGCAGGAACAAGAATGTGGATCAATTCCTATGTAATACTCCTCTGTTAGTCTCTTCCCTGTTACACTTGGCCAATTTGGGGCTCCAAGTTGGCACTATAAAAGTATACTTAGAAGCGCTATCTAGTTTCAAGCAATCCTCAGAAGAGGTATCCTATTTTAAAATGCCCTTAGTTATTCAATTCCTGAAAGGGCTGACAAATGTGCATCCTCCAACACCTTTTCAGGTATCCTTCTGGGATCTAAATTTAGTCCTAAAGTTTCTCACATGTATCCCTTTTGAATCATTACATTCTTGCCTGTTAAGGCTTCTTACTTTGAAAACAATTCTGCTAGTGGCAATTGCATCAGCCTGCAGGGTGAGTGAGTTGCAGGCGCTCTCTTGTAAGCCTCCTGGCACCATTTTCCATAAGGACAGAGTCAAACCTTCTTTCTTATCAAAAATGGTCTCTGACTTCCACCTGTCACAGAACATTACATTACCTTCTTTCTACCCTCCTCTGCATGAAAGTAAGGAGGAAGAAAGATTACACAGATTGGACCCAAAAAGGGCTCTGTTTCTATATCTCCAGATTGACTAAATGCTGACAATCTGACCTACTTTTTGTCGGATATACCGGGCACAAATTTGGTCTTACAGATACAGTATCAAAACAAACTCTATCAAGATGGATAATATTGGCAATCTTTGAATGTTACAAATTGGCTGGAAAAGAGCCTCCAGATGGGCTAAGGGCTCATTCAGCTAGGGGCATGGCGACTTCAACAGCTCTTCAGAGGGGTGTCCCAGTGCAGGACATTTGCGCAGCGGCCGCTTGGTAGTCTATGCATACCTTCGTGAAACATTATTGCCTGGATTCAACATCATTTGAAGGGGGTCTTTTTGCAAAAGCAGTCCTACACGCAGTGCATGACAAACCTCTTTATCTGATACTCCCTCCTTTAAATTCATACTGCTATGGGAGCCTATCTAAGATGAGGAATACGTGGGAGGACACAATCCATTCGGAGAACAAGTTACTTACCAACTGTAACATTCTTTCGATTGGATGTTCGCTCACGTATTCCTCATCGATCCTCCCAGCCTATCCCGCTGTGCAGTTTGCGCCAGTTGCACTGCAAATTCCATATAGCCATAGGTAAAAAAAAAGCTTGGTCAACTGATGTGCCAAATAACATCATAAAAACATAACTGAAGCTAACGTGTGCGGCTCGAGCCCTTTATACTACGGATGACGTCTATGTTCGGCGGCCCTCGAGGGACATTTGACTCCATTGCCTTAGAGCACAGCGCCCTCTGGTGAAAAATAAATTTCCGAAGCAGCAAGCTAGAAGATATGAATATCTAAGATAAGGAATATGTGGGAGGAACATCCAATCGAAAGAACGTTACAGTTGGTTAGTAACTTATTCTACTGTCCTAGTTGATGAAGTCACTCAAGGGTGTATGAAGTGTGTAAAAAGCATCTTTAAAGAGTATCTACTAGCTTTGTGTTGATTATGGAAGAAGTATTTTAAAGTATATTTTATTGTTGCATACATTGCCCTTTCTAAAGGATGCTTATTTAAAAACTGCTGTTAAATATAGTTTTAGAACTATAAACCTTGAGTGCAAGTGTTACTTGGCTACTTGCATTTGTGGATTTCATTGCTACAGCTCTACAGCTCACATTTACCCTTCTTGAGATAGCCATGGCTGCTCAGTCACACTACCAACTTGTGTTTTACAGGCCTATACCAAACGGTGGGTTACCTAATACCAAGAGGACAAGTTTTGTGTAGTCTCCCACAGGGTTACTACATCAATTCTTGCTTAACAGTAGTGCTGCGAACACTACCGCCGATTAGTACTTCTGCTACTGTTGGGAGTAGTAATAAAGCTAATACTAAAAGTACAACTAGTAGTACTTGTATACTTCTGTTAGCAATGGTCCTACTTTTAGTAGTACTGATTAATACTGTTGGTAGCATAACTATTTGTGGAGCATGACTAGTGGATGAGTAAACTTGTTGGTCGACAGTAAAAGAAAATGCATCTTTTTACAAGAAAATGCATTTTCTTGTAAAGAGATGCATGTTTTTTACTATGCCAGTTTACAGCTAAAATGGAAGTGCAGGGGACACTACCGCCAAGTCTCGTGAAGGCACTTCCTCTTTACATGTTTCAAAACCGCTCACAAAGTGAGTACAGCCATAGCAAGAAAAATGCTCTGAAAAATGTCCAAATTAACATAGATGGGGCTGTGTCTTCGCTGCAAAATGTGCATAAAATTAACCACTAACAGTTTAACATTATTTTTGTGAATCTTCTCCTTTACCACAGCAACAATAAAGTCAATATTGTACAGTATTACATGTATATCCTTTTTATTTGAGTTTTTATTCTTTCTGCAGAAACAATACTGAAATGTATTGGTCAGTAGCCAGCTATGTGACTGCTTTATCAGGCTGTGATTGAGGGTCTCAGGAAATGTGGGTGTCTTGCACTCTTCTGAAATAGTGTGATGTGGCTCTAAGCAGTTCCTCTTCCAATGGGTGGGATATATTCTGGTAATGACACCTAATGTATACATTCTTAAATACTGTAATTTTGTGTGTTCTCTTTAGGCTGCTGGTTTGGCTACCATGATTTCAACAATGCGACCTGATATTGACAACATGGATGAATACGTCCGTAATACAACAGCTCGTGCCTTTGCTGTCGTTGCATCTGCTCTCGGCATTCCATCTCTATTACCTTTTTTGAAAGCCGTATGTAAGAGCAAAAAGTCTTGGCAGGCTAGGCACACTGGTATTAAAATTGTGCAGCAAATTGCCATTCTGATGGGTTGTGCTATCCTGCCCCATCTTAGGAGTTTAGTTGAAATCATTGAGCACGGTAAGTTTTTGTGATGTGGTAATTGCCTTTAACTTCATGCAAATTGACATTGTGCTTTTAGATGAGTAGATGACATGTAATTGTTTCTAGATAAATCGATGCTTGTAAGGAAAGGTTTCACTTTTGTCAATTTACAATCATAGTTCTATGGACCCCCTAAACATTTAGCATTGGTTTTTTAAACTGTCCTGACTTTTTACAGGCAAGTGACTTCAGCATCACTTCTGACCTTTTTTTATTTTTATTTTGTTATGGGGATACTGATCAACCCTTCAGGCCATCAGTACTGGGAACATGTTTCCCTTTTGTCTTTGTTAGGTCAGATGTTCATGTTAGGCACGATTTGGTGCAGTACCCTTTGGGTGCACTACACCAACCTTGACCTCCTGGCAATAGGAACCCAACCTTTGGTATAAATCTGTGCTACACAGGTTGGTAGTGTAGCTGAGCAGCAAGGCTTATGTCAAGAGGGGTCAATGTGAGCAGTAGAGTGGTTACCGAGAGATTCACAGTGACCATTATTCAAATAAACACCTACACACAAGGTTTCTTGAATAAACAATTATTCATTTGTCAGTTAGAATAAGCCTCCTTCAGAAGGGAGCATCATGAAAAGTAACACACAAATATACTTCAATATTATACACTCCTAGTTTCTAAATCCGTAAAAGACCCTTTTGGGATGACCCAGAGACACAACCTACACCCTCAGGTGACTTCAATAGCTAGTGTTCTCGGGACAATATCTTACTTTTTGCATTTAGAATATTGTTAGACGTTGGTAAAAGGAAAAGGATATTAGGACAAACACGAGACCACAAATATTCTTAAGCAGGCAAATACTTTTGGATCCCCTAAGCAGAGTTATTCAGTATAACAGGCTAAGCCAAAGTCAATGGGCAAAACTCTTATATAGGATGAAGCACCTCTGGTAGGTAAGTAGAAACTTCTTTGCACAATGTTTTGGAAGTCTACGAAAAAAAATATCAAATGTAGGGCCACAAGCTGTTCAGACTTGTGAGTTGTAGAAGATGCAAGCAACTCTACAATGAGAGGTAAGTTCTCTCAGACTTTTACAGTACCTTTGTATTGAAGAAAAAGTGCGGCAGATGACTTCTGTTCCTTAGCAACTCTGCAGATCTCCCTGTTCCTGAGCCTCAGTCGTGGGGACAAGAGGGAGGACTTCTGGGGACTCCTGCACTGCAATGGGACGGTCACTGCTTGCAACCTGCAATCTTCAAATCAGTGGCAGTTCAGTGTTTCAGCTCCTAACGTCTACTGCAAAAAGCAACACTGCTGTTCCTGGCTGTTGATCGGCTTTCCTTGCTTTCGGGGTCCCACACTCTGTTGGGGATCAGGCTCTGTCAGTCCTGCGTCCTGGGAGTCCGGAAGATCTTCCTGGAGCTCTTGGCCAGCTTAAAAGCAACGTACACAATCTGGTGTTCCTCTCCCAGGCTATACGGTTTCCAGCAGCAACTCTGTGGAAATTCAACCAGCTCCAAGAAGGATGTCCAGGTGGCTTACTTTGGAGTTGATTGGTCCCACCAACTCAAGGGGAGAAGTCCTTGCAGGGGCTTCTGTCGATACAAATTTGGAGTTTCAGCACAGCAGCAGGGCTTCACCGGGCAAACCAACGGTCCAGGAGTTTCAAGAGGCGTCCTCTTCAAGTTCTTCTTCGGTTCCTTCAAGTGGTCGACTCTACCTTCCAAGTCAAAAGCCTCGCTTTTTATTCAGTTCTCTCCCATTAATTCCAGCCTAGCTGTCAGTCACCCAGCAAGGTGGCTGTCCTTGCCAGACAGTCAGCGGGCCAATCACTACAGAGCATTTGGGTCTCCTAGGAGACTAAGCACAGAGTTTCGGGCACCCCCTTCACTTCCTGCCCACCACAGACACTCTGGAGCCAGAGGCGGGTTTCTTTCAGAAACCCAGCTAAAGGCAAAATGAACAAAGAGACCAAACCTGGTTTGTGGCGCAGAGAAAAACTTTTCCCAACTTACAGGCCTTATCAGCTTGTGACCCAACATGGTCTTCTAGTGAACTAAAACTACTTGCACTGCCTAAGAAAGTATTTGTGATCTATTCTGTCTTGTGCCTTTTTATTCCCATTGAAAGTAACTGAAATGCCATTTTGCTCCTATTTCAGGGGAGCCTAATTTGTTCAGAAACTCATTGAAGTGTTTGTGTATAATATTAAGTTGCCTCCTTCTAGTGAATGTTTTCTAAATGATTGTGTAATAAATGTATACATGTTTTACCAAGAAACCTTGAGTGTAAGTGTCTACTTGAACCACTGTGATTGCAAGACCTCTGTGTAAAACCTCTTGTACTGCTGACATTCCCTCTTGAGATAAGCATGGCTGCTCAGCTCACTACCACAAAGTTGTGTAGTACAGACTTCTACCAAAGGTTGGTTTTGCTTACACCTGTAGTCCTAATTGTATGTGGTGGTCCCAGAGGGTACTGCATGCAATTCTGCCTAACAGACCCTGACATGCTGTCGTTGGCAAAGGCCTTCCACGACCGGCTTGCTGGTTTGGCTGACTATTTGGGCCTTCCTCAACCTGAGGAGGGGGTCTTGGCAGAAGTCCTCACCCTACGACCCTATACCAAAACGGGTATCCCGATGCAGAAAGACATGGTTGCATTGGCCAAGAAGGGGTGGCTTAAGCCACACTCGGCCCAACCTGTCAGTCGAAGCCTCGATACCAAATAAAGACAAATGGAGGGGGATCCACTTTTGCTGTCGGCGCACCCTCAACCGCACTCTTCGGTGATCGCTGCAGCATCACTCTACTCTAAGCCTCAGTCATCCTCTGCCACCATGGGCTCTGCGCTGCTAGGCAAGGAGGAGAAAATACAGGAAGAAGCTATACTCAAACGCCTCGCTGCACCTACATCAATCCAACGTGGATGCCATGCTGGCAGCCATTGACCAGAACTTCTGTTGCAGAGCCAAGCACGCTTCAAGGCGGGTCTAGAAGAAGCCAAGCTGGTAGCACAGGATATCATGGAGTCCACAGTGGCCCACATGGATACCTCTGGCCGGGCCATATGCATCGCCACAGATATGCAAAGAATGGTCTGGCTTTGGGCTACTAAGTTAACCCTGATGCCCAGGAACGCATATTGGACCTTCTTTTCAAGGGTAATGACCTCTTTCACTCTACCACAGACGAGGAATTAGATAAAAAGAACAGCTCGCCAACTGCAAAGTCTTTTTTGTAACAAAGGCCACTCCCAAGGCGTACACCCAGTCGCATCAACGATCCGACAGGGGGCGGGCATTATGCGGGTTTGCAGGGCTTCCAGGAACAGAGGTTGAGGCAGCCTGACTGCTCTCCGAGACAGCACTGGCTCACACAAAAAAAGGGAGTGCTTTCTCCAGTCCCCCTTCTCCGCAGCAGCCTCAGAAGGAAAGAAAGCATGACTTGTCCCTTTGAGGTCCATGTGTCTCCAGTGGGGGCGGGGGGAGGCTTGTCTTAGACGTGCAATTTTGGTGCCAGAACTTTTAGGACCCCTGGATCCTCTCTGTAGTATCCTCGGGGTACCGCTTACCTGACGCACCCTCCCCGTCTCGCGCCTCTCCTCCACTACCACAGATTGGGGTGGCAAGTCTGCTGGCGGTAAATCGGTTGCTCGTTGAGAGCCAGGCAGTGGAAGAAGTCCCAGTTTCCCAGAGAGTATTGGGCTTCTTTTCCAGGATTTTCGCCATTCAAAAGAACTATGCTGGTCTTAGAGTTGTGTTCGACTAATCCAACCTCTCCCTGCCTCTTCACAAATTCAAGATGGTTACGCTCACTTTCTTACCAGAGCAGTGACTTCGACCTAGTGGTATGAACACTTACTGGATATTATGGCAGCGGTCCTACCTGCCGTGCCACACACTTGACTCGGGATGAGGTGGCTACAGTTGCACTTTGCAGAATCATGGAATCAGGAAAAGGGCTCACAAGCAGAGCCGGTCAGCATCCCTCCTTCGAATGGATTGTGTCCTCCAATGTATTCCACGTCTTTGACATGTAATGACCACAGCTGTGCACTTCGGAATCTTTTTCAGAAGAGGGCGTCCTGCGTCGATGGCGTCGGGTCGATGTCCCTCGAAGGCCTCTGTCGAGGACGACGTCACCGGATGTTATAAATAGGACGCACAGCGCCTGTAGTTTTTTCCGTGAACACGGTGCTTCATAGAACTCAATGCGCCTCGTGAAGATTTCTTTCTCTTCGAACCCTCAGACTCCGCAGTCTGGCTTCAAGACCTGCCGGGTCTGCAGGTCGAAAATGTTGATCACCGACCTGCATCGCATTTGTTTGTGGTGCCGGGGCGAGTCGCATGACGCCAACGACTGCTTGAAATGCCAGTCGCTGCCTGCCAAGGCCTTGCGGGAGCGGAAAGGCAAGCTCCAGGTAGGTAGAGGTTCTAAGCCTGTAACGTCCCGAAAATCCAAATCTAAGTCCAAGGGGGTTTCCACGGATGACTCGAGGGGCAACTCTGCGTTGGAAGGAGTCCCGGGGATCTCGGTCCCGAAGTGGTTCCTGCCATTATTCTTCTTCGTCCCAGCACTCTAGGAAGCGCAGTCACCGGTCGCCTTTCCCGTCCTCCTTGGAGGATGGTGCCTCGAGGAAGGTAGCATGCCCTACGAAGTCCTCGACTCCGGAGGAATGGGCGGCGTTTAAAGAACAAATGTAAGTGTTTTTTTTTTATTTTTTCAATCGCAGGGCATGGGTCCGGTCGCGCCTTCCAACGAAGCCGGCCAGGATCGGTCTCGTACCGTGGCTCGCACGCCTTTGGGCTCGGGTCTGCACCGCAACTCGCATCGGGAGTCTTCGAGGCCCTGTACGGACAAGAATTCGAAAAGTCGCAGGAGACGTGCTTCTAGGTCTCGGTCCTTGTCCTCAGCGAGACTGTAGCTACCTACTAAGGGCTCGATACCGGCGTCGACTCGGTCGGCGCCGTGGCCCGTCCGACTCGGACGTCAACGATTTACCATTGTATCAGCCCACGGCGCCGTCGGCACCTGTGTCGAGGCCGAAGCCTTGGACACTCGGTGCCTTCGTGTATTTTTGCCCACAATCTACCTTTGGAGTACCCCGATGTGGTGGATCCTCCTAGGAAGGCTACGGTGAAGTCTGTGAGGCCAGTTTTGGAATCCAGGCCCTCTTCTGTCAACAGACCTCGGTTTCAACTCCCTCTGGCTGACATTTATCAAGAGGAGTAAAGGTCTGAGTTTGAGGACCCTGGCGAACTTGATGAAGCTCCACTTTTTTCTGGAGACTTTCGGTTGGAGGAATTGCAGCAGACCCTCCGTGATGCCAGTGGTTTGGACACTTCCCCAGAAGTGGAATTTGGTAGGCCTGAGCCTGGTACTCCTACAGTGTCGTCATACAGGAGGCTCATGGCAAGGGTGTCTGAGTATCTAGGCTGGTCCAGTGCTCCTGAAGACTTTTTGCAGGATGATCTAACTGACATCTTAGATCAAGGTCTGTCCTCTGACCTGGTTTTACCATTTCATCTCACCTTGCAGAAAATGGTGGCAGCTGCTTGGCAGTCCCCGGAATCTCTTCCGGCTGTTAATAAATCTTTGACGAAGAAATACTGCCCTTCCGTTAGCGGCCCCAGCCATTTATCTACTCACCCCACTCCTGAGAGTTTGGTGGTTCAGGCGGCTACGGCCACCTCGAGGCAGACGGCGTACCCTACCATCCCTCCGGATAGGGACGACAAACGCTCCGATGGTTGGGCCCGGAAGTTATTTTCTGCTCGGAGCATGGCATTGAAATCGGCCAACTCCACTTGTGGCTTGATTCTCACACACTCTGTGGAACTGTTTCTTTAGCGGCTGAGCATATTCCAGAGGGGGGAAGAAAGCAGTGGGTTCCTTGCTCTCTCGCCGGTTGGGGGCAGACTGTCATCACTTAAGATGCGTGGGTGCTGGATACTATTGCCCATGGCTACTGCCTTCCCTTTCTTCACCGGCCTCCCGGCAATCCACCGGGGAAACTCTTTGAAGCTTCTGCATCCGCTCCTTGCGCAGGAAATCATAACCCTGCTGGAGAAAGGCACTAAAGAATTGGTGCCTGCAGCGGAGAGGAACAAGGGATGGTATGCCCCTTATTTTTTGATCCCAAAGTAAGTCTGGGAATTGAGACCCATCATGTACTTGCGTTGGTTGAACAAACTTTTCAGGAAGGACCAGTTCAAGATGATTACTCTTTCTCATGTCCTCCAAGCCCTTCAACTTCAGGATTGGTTGGTGTCTCTGGACCTACAGGATGCTTACTTTCATGTGCCGATTCATCCCAAGCACAGAAGGTACCTGAGGTTTGCGACTCGCACTTTCAGTTTCGGGTCCTGCCATTTGTTATGTTATGTTACTTGGCATTTATATAGTGCCTTATGTATCATTTGTATGACCTCAAAGCGCTGGTAGGTTGAAGGCCCTTGGGAACTACAGTTCAAGTAAGAGTCGTATGGTGCATGGGCGCACCGGATATGTGTGCAGCTGGTGTGGTTATTGCATGATAGCTGCTTCTTAGCGGTAGGTGAGGCGCTGAGGAAATCAGTTGGAATGTGTTCGGTCTGGGGGGTGGTGGTGGACACCGAGACTGAGTTCTGGCTGTGTTAGGCCTGAGGAGACAACTAAACTAGCTGGAATGTGCTCAGCTAGCTGTGTTGTATTAGGATGATGAGGTGTTCGTGGGGTCATGAAAGTATGAGAACAGCTAGGCCGAATGTGTCATAGCATAGCTGTGTTCTAGTTGAATGATGCTGTATAGTAGAGAGTAAGCATAGTCATTGCGAAATGTTGGTTATGAGCAAAGCACCTGCGACCAAGCACGAGAGCAGGACAGGGGCCATAGATGGCGGCACATGTATATAAAGAGACAGGATGGATAGGGTAAACATGTGATACAGATAACATGGGGATACAGGTACATATATATATATATATATATATATATATATATATATATATATATATATATATATATATTTCTGCACACTTTCTAAATTCAACTATGCCACAGTTACGTCATTAGACACACCTTTCAGATTCAACTCTAGCACAGTGACGCTAATTAGATAATCGTTTCACCTTACTATGTGGCTGTACTATCTAATGTAGTAAAACTTTTAAGATTTTTTAGTAAGAGAGGTAGGGCTTTCTGGCGTGTTTTAATTGCTTCAGTACCCACCCTTGCCACACTTACTTTTTTTGGTTGGTGCTAGTTGAAGGCAGGCTACTGGCTTCTTGCTTTTCCTGCAGATAGGATCTGGGGCTGCCTCATTGGGGCCGTCCTTTACCTCAGGGTCCTTAGCCGATGGGGCTGCCGTGCAGAGGGCTGCCCTAGAGTTACCAGTACTGTCGTCTTTGGAGAGCCAGTTGGGACGCGGGAGGCGTGTTTTGGCAGCACCAGGAAGCGGGAGCAAGGGGGTGCGGGCGGGCAGCCAGGGGGGATTTATTTTCAAATTATTTGGAAGGGGGCTCAGATGGAGGCTCACTCACCTTGGGCAGCACGAATTGACCTCCGCCCGAGGGTCTTCAAGCTAATGGTGGTGGTGGCAGCGTATCGCAGGCGAGGGGGGGGGGGGGTTCACGTTTACCTCTACCTGGACAACTGGTTCATCCGGGCGCGCTCTACCGAGCAAGCGTGGGATCACCTTGGTCTCACCTGCCGCACCCTCCACAGGCTAGCTTCTCCCTGAATTTCAATTAGTCGCATTTGGCACCTTCTCAACAGCTCCTAAACACCAGGGCTGTGTTAGACATGTCCTTGGGGAAGTTCTTGCCTCCCAAGGTGAGGGCTCATCACATTGTGCAGATGGTGCACAAGTTTCAACATGCCCAGAGTCTCCCGGCTTTCGAATTCTTAGAGGCCAGGCAGCGATGAGATCCCTGCAGTGGGTTCTCAAGACGCAGTGGTCGCAGTTCTCCGGCAAGGTGACGGATCCCGTTCAGATTCCACTCTCTCGCAGGGTCTTCTGTGGTGGGCCAACAAAGGGAACCCTATGAGGGGAGAACCGTTTTGGCAACCGTGGCCGGAGGTGACTGTATCGACGGACTCTTAACTCACAGGATGGGGTGCTCATGCCAACAACTTGACAACCAGCGGTCGTTGGTCTCTGTCGGAGTCAAGAATCCACATCAGTCTGTTAGAGGTAAGGGCCATCAGGCTAGCCCTGAAGGCTTTTCTGCCCTCTGGGCCATCGGGCTAGCCCTGAAGGCTTTTCTGCCCTCTGTATGGGGGAAGTATGTCCTAATCATGACGGACAACACAGTGGCTATGCATTACCTCAACAAAAAAGGGGGAGGGGGTGGTAGGGTCACTTCCGTTGTGCAGAGAGGCAATGCAGCTCTGGTTCTGGGCCATCAAGCAGGAAATTTCGATCTCAGCAGTACATCTGGCTGGAGACAAATGCAGCGGCGGACGCTCTGAGCAGGCAGAGCTCGATCTCTCTCGAATGGTAGTTGGCTCAGGAAGTCCTTCAGGAGATCTTCGCCCTTTGGGGAACCCCGTAAGTGGATCTCTTTGCCACCAGTGTCAACCAGAAGTGTAAGAGATTCTGCTCAAGGGAATTTCCTCCAAGAGGAGCCTTAGGAGACGCGTTCGTGGTGGATTGGTCATTCCCACTGCTTTACGCGTTTCCCCAGTCACCGTCATTCCTCAAGTGTTGCAGAGGTTATGGGGTTTCGGTTCCCACATTATCCTCATTGCTCCGGATTGGGCCAGGAGTGCGTGGTACCCGGACCTTCTAGAAATGTCCATCTGCCCTCCACGCCGTCTTCCCTACCGAGAGGAACTGCTCTCTCACGAGGGGCTTGGGGGGGGAGGGGGGGGCAGGAGCAGGGGGGTGTCCAGGTTCTCCATCCAGAGGTCAGGACTCTCAACCTTCATGCTTGGTATCTGAAAGGTTGAGGTATAAGGATTGGGACCTCCCGGATGACGTGATGGATCCCTGTGCTGTTGGCCTAAGTTCTGCGGCTGGTGCAGAGATCACAATGTTGATCCTTTTCAGTGCTCCATTCTTGTTGTTTTGTCTTTCTTATTTTCTTTGGCCCACAGGGGCCTTCAAGTGGGTACCATTAAGGGTTACCTGGCGGCGCTGTCATTCTTTAAGCGCTCGTCTGAAGAATGTTCTTACTTGAAGATTATTTTTGATTTCGCAGTTTCTTGAAGGACTCACTAATGTATTCCCGCCGTCTCCTTTCCAGGTGCCGGTTTGGGATTTGAATTTGGTTTTGAAATTTCTCATGGGTGCTCCGTTTGAACCTTTGCACTCTTGTCCTTTGAGATGACTGTTCTTCAAGACTGTGTTCTTGGTTGCGGTTACTTCCACTTGCAGAGTGTGAATTGCAGGCACTTTGATCTAAGCCACCCTTTACTGTGTTTCACAAGGACAGGGTTGTACTGAGAGTGCGTCCCTCTTTTCTACCTAAGGTAGTATCTGAATATCGTTTGAGTCAAAAGGTGGTTCTTCCATTTTTCTACCCTCCTCCTCCTGATAAGGAAGAGGAGAGACTCAATCGGTGCGATCCTAGGAGAGCTCTGAGCTTTTACATTTCTAGGATGTCCAGGGTCAGAGTAGACGATCAACTCTTTGTAGGATATGAAAGGGGCCCCTAGGGGTCCCTCGCGATATGGAAACAAGGCAATAACCATACACGAAAGGAGATGCGCCAGACACAAGGTTCAAATTCCCAATGCTAGGGTTTATTGCAAGCAAAATAGTCCCAATTGGCCAACTGTGGTCTCACGCCCCGCGACGTGTATTTTCTAGACCTCGAGGGACGCAAGAGAGTGAATTACGTACATCAGTTACATATATAAAAAATGCATATCATACAATCAGCTATGTCATGTTTAACAAACCCCTTTTTATTGAGTTTCTTTGAACTCGGGATAATGATGGACATTTCCGACGAGTATGACAATTATGACACTTTCGATGTCTATTCTAGTAACAATGTGCAATTTAGAAAGTGCGGAGGCATCTTCTAGTTGCTGAACAAAACAGTGCTTTTGTTCTTGGAAGCAAGCTGTACACGGGGGAAGAGCCACATTCCAAGCTTTGCTATCTGAGGTGCTATTCGTGTCCTGGGAGCCGACACGCTCTAAAGGGTTTTGTGAAGGGGGGCCGTAAGAAGAGCATAATTCAAGCCTTTAGCTGCTTTATTCTAACATATTCTACCACAGTACGAGACTGGCTGGCAGCTGTGAAATGATTAAATGCCCTGCAGCTCTCCCTCAAGGCTACAGAGGGGGAGTGTGGGCATTCCTTTCTGGGCTACTCATGAGGAGTTTCAACGAACTCCTCAGTCCCGCGACCTTGCCCTTTCATATTCAGACAACAATGTTAACAGTTGAGCAGAGTAAGCAGAATTCGCAAGAATTGCAAGCTGCAAAGCAGTTCAGACAGAAAGCAATGAGCAATGGTTAACAAGCAAAATGGCGGTTCTTGCTACGTTTAAAATGGCCGCTTCTTGGTCAAGCATAGCAGTCTGTATTTCTATAATTCTGTGCATAAGACGGCAGGCCTTCGGCCATCAAGATACGTCTATCATCCAAATGAAGGGTATTCATTTTTCCTGATTGACAGATATGCTGGACACCGATTGGGCCAGGCTGTTAACAAACAGACCTTGTCCGGGTGGATTATCCTTACCATTACAGAGTGTTACCGATTGGTGGGTAAGGACCCTCCTGAAAGGTTGTGAGCTCATTCCCATTCCACTAGGGGCGTGGCTACTTCCACTACCTTCGGTGGGGTGTTCCTGTTAGGAATATTTGTGATGCCATTACATGGGTTTCGATCCACATCTTTTGTTGAACTTTATTCCCTGGATACAATCCATGGTCAGGATATGGCCTTTGGGAAGGCGGTTCTTTATTCCGCAATCTAATTGGGTACTCAATATTTTCCCTCCTCCATTTACTGGTACTGCTTTGGGAGTCTGTCAAAGATGTGGAATACGTTGGAGGGACATCCAGTCGAAAGAACGTTACCAGTTGGTAAGTAACTTGTTCTTTTCTCCACTCAGACATCGCATGGTGGTCCAGGGACTGCAACCTGTGGAAAGGCAAGCCCTTCGGCAACCGGCCCCGAAGGTCACCATCACTATGGACTCCTCCCTGGAAGGCTAGGGTGGCAACTCTGGACAGCCGCAGCGTCCATGGGGTTTGGATCCGGCAGGAGTCTTATCAACTGGCTGGAGCTTGGGACCATCTGGCTAGCTCTCTGAGCTTTCCTTTCGCTCATTGGGGGCAAGACTGTCCTTATCCAGAACGACTACTCGACCAGCATGTGCTATGTCAACAAGCAGGGGGGGAGGTACCAGATCCCTGCCACTGTGCAGCCTAGCGGTCAGCATGTGGGAATGGGCCCTGGAGAAAACCTACCTCATGGCCATCCACAGACTGGGAGCGGACAATTACAAAGGGCAATTGAACGATCAGGTGCTGCTGGGGGTCTTCAGCAGATGGGGGCATCCTCAGGTGGATCTGTTTGCCTCTTGGAAGAACAGGAAGTGGCAACGGTTCGCGTCCTGACAGGGACAGGGCCCGGCTCCCTGGGCGATGCATTACAGATACAGTGGGACGGCATGGCAGCCCATGCCTCTCCTCCCACTCCCCTGGTTCACAGGGTAATCTGCAAGATAAAGGAATCTTGTCACCTCTGCATTATTCTGATAGCTTCATGGTGTTTGGCGAGACCGTGGTTCTCCGAACTTCTCATCCTCACGGACAGGACCACCCATTCACCTTCCGAAGGTGCCAGCCCATGTCCTGTCCCAGCAGGGGGGGCAGCGTCATCCACCCCGCCCCACAGAAGTTATCCCTCGGAGCGTGGTTCGTGAGCAGGTCACTCTCAAGCACCTGAGCCGATCACAGGCTAACCTGGAGATTATTCCATGCGCCAGGAGCAAGGCTACCAGGAGCCAATTCAAGAGTAAATGGACTAGTTTTTGTCATTGGGTGGCCTCTAAGGATCCATCTTATATGCACGTTGGATAATGTGCTCTCCTTCTTGGCATACCCAGCGCACTCGGGCATACAGGTGGACACAGGTTGCACCGATCTGGTAGCCTTAGGGGCCTAAAGAAATTCAGAGACGTTCTCCTCCTTTTCCAACGCGATAGTCACATTTGGCGAGCCTGTCCAGGCTCTACCCACCCAGCAAGAAGCCACACCCCATGTGGGATCTCAATGTGGTGTTGGGCGCCTTGGGGCACAAACCCTTCGAGCCAATGGCGTCCGCCGACATCAGGCTGGTCACCATTAAAACAGCTTTGTTAGTGGGCCTCGCCTCCGCTCGCAGAGTAAGCGAGATCCAGGCTCTGGTTGCTTCAGAACCCTATACCACTTTTCACAGGGATAAGGTGGTCCTGCAGAGGTACCCTCTGCTTTCCATTTAAATGAGGAAATAGTCTTACATATGTTTTTTGTTGACCCCAAGGACGAGGTTCAGATTCTTGCACTGTCTGGATGTCAGACGTGCTCTGAAATTCTATCTGGACAGGACCATGGGCTTCCGCAAGTAGTTTGTCACCTTCGGGGGCTCCAGGCCCGGGTATCAAGCATCCAAGGCCTCTATTGCACGGTGGATGGTTGCGACCATCAAGGAGGCCTACGAAGGGCAGCGCAAGCCGCTGCCAGCTAACATGCACGCCGACAGAGCCAAAGCCACGGCCATTGCATTCCAACGGCAGGTTCCGTGGCAGGTCATCAGTGGGATATTCTTGCCTATCCCAGTAAACTTTAATTTAGGTTGCCTGTTCTAGGTATATTTGCGCTTAGGAAACTTGATTTAGGTTGCCTGCTCTGGTAAATCTGCATTTAGATTGCCTGCTCTAGCAGATTTGCATTTAGGAAACTTGCATTTAAATCGCCTGCTCTAATATATCTAGGTGCCCTCTGATGTATGCTTTCGAGTCAGTGTTAGGAATTGTCACATCTAGGTGCCCTCCGATGTATGCGTTTTAGTCAATGTCAGGAATTCTCACATCTAGGTGCCCTCCGATGTATGCATTTTAGTCAATGTTAGGAATTGTCACATCTAGGTGCCCTGATGTATGCTCCAACTTCAAAACTAGTTGTGCTTCAACCTAGCTACTATAGTGCACAGGCTGTACCTTGACCAATTCTACCCGACGCTAACTAGCCACCTACTATCATAGTCTGGCCTGCTCCCAAACAAGCCCTAGACTGCACCTCTATCTACAGACCATGATCTTCTGGCTAGCCCTAATCATGTTCCCCTTCTGCTTAATACAGAACGTACCCTGTAGCAGCAATAGCTGCATAGCCCACCAGGACTGCCTGGCTAAACTAGGGTGCCCCAGACACCACCCCATCCCATGCCCCACTCCGTTCCTACCCTGTGCATCCCCCTCCCCCCACATACCACCACCCTCTCACCTCCAACTCCATTGTCATCCATGGCCTACCTACCAACAGCCACCCTAGCCCCATTGCTAAGTCTAACCAAATTAAACTGACCACCAAACCTCCCGCCCGCTTTAAGCCGCCCGGCCCAACACCCCATCCCTTACTCCCAACCTCACAGCCCGCAATAACAGACTAGGCTCCAGGCTCCCCACCACAATTTCTAGACCCAACTCCAAACCTTACACCAAAACTAATACAAAGCACATTGCACCGAACAAGCCTACACCTCCCCCACTAAAAGGTGCCCTACTCAACGTCGGATCCCTGGCTGCCCACCCCACAGAAATTACAGACATTATCCTTACCAACGACCTGGACTTTCTAGCCCTAACAGAAACCTGGCTTCACGAGGCGTCTGGACCCCATTTATCGCTAGCCATCCCAGACAAATACTCTATCCTCAGAGCGGACAGACCAAACACCAGAGGTGGAGGTGTAGCGATCATTTCCAAATCCGCCCTAGGCCTTAGACCAACCGACACAATCGCACTCACATCCTGCGAGTTACTCTCAGCCAAACTACAAACCTCCCCCCACAACCACGATCACCATCCACCTCATATATAGACCCCCAGGCCCCCCTGGTACCTTTGAAGAAGACATCACATCCCTCATCACCGGAAATTCCAAACCATCAGCACAAATCATGATCCTCGGAGACTTCAATCTCGGCTACCAAGACCCGAACGATGCACATGCTGCATCCCTAGCCAATGTCCTAACCGATCATGGTCTTACTCAACTCATTGGACTCCCTACCCACCAAAAAGGCAGAACCCTTGATTGGGTAGCAACTCACAATTGCAATACAACCTGCAAAGACCCCCAACCTCTGTCATGGACCGATTACCACTTGATCCCTCTTGAGGTCAACACCAATCAGGCACTGCCCAATAAGCACCCCATGGCACCAGCATGTCCCACCAGGAATAAACGCAAAATTACTGCTGAAGCCCTACTACCACTGGTCTTACCTACCCTCAATGCTCTCCCAGCCAACGCTGACTTAAACCTGCTGATCGCCACCTTCAGTGATTCCATGGCTAGAGCAATGGACACCGTTGCCCCCTTTAAAAATACGCAAAGCTAAACCCAAAGCTCATCTGAACGTGTGGTACACCCCTGAGCTCAAACTACTCGGGAACGAGAAAGCGAAGGCTCATCACACCTGGAAGACTAACCCCACCGCAGAAAACAAATCCAACCTCACTAACTTATCCTCACTTTACAAAAGCGAGATAATCCGGACCAAAAAAGATGCATACAACACCAGGATCACTCAGGCAGGATCCTCCACGAAAGAATTATTTAAAATTCTGAAGGAACTAGAAAACCCTATTTCACCTCCAGAAACCTGCCTGAAAGACCAATCCTGGTGCACCAACAGAATGCCCTCAACAATAACATTTTAGGACTTCAAACTAAAATTGAAGACAAACGGCAACAACTCTTCAACAATAAGGTCAGCAACCTTAGCCTACCCACACCCAACAACACTAGCGCAGGCTTCTCGTTTAAGAAAGTCACCATCCCGGAAGTTCAAAAAATCATCACCTCCCTGAAACCCTCTAACTGTAAAGGAGACAGCTGCCCGGCACAGATCATAAAAGATGCAGCCAGAGAGCTCTCCCCATTCATCACCAAACTCATCAACCTATCCTTCACCAATAACTCCATCCCCAGTAACTTAAAACAATCATGGGTTCTCCCACTCCTGAAAAAACAATCCCTCGACCCGGCCATACCCACTAGCTACAGGCCCATCACCACAGTCACCTTCCTACTGAAAATCCTGGACAGAGTTGCCTACATCCAAATTCAGGAATACCTGGAATCCAACCAACTGCTAGGAATACGTCAGTCTGGCTTCAGACCTCAACACAGAACTGAAACCGCCCTTGTTGATCTCAAAAGCCAGATTGATGAAATTAAAGACAAAGGCAATGCCGCTATCCTACTCCTACTAGACCTCTCAGCGGCCTTTGACCTGGTCAGCCATGAAGACCTCTGTAATCACCTTGCCACCGCAGCCCACTTCTCCTCCTCTGCCATCACATGGATACAATCCTTCCTGGCAAACAGAACCATGCGAGTCTTTTCCACTACAGCTGATCCCATCCCCATCACATGTGGGGTCCCACAAGGATCCTGTGTATCCCCCACTTTGTACAACATATTTACAAAGCCTCTTTTCGACCAACTGGACCGTCTGGGTGTCACCTACACAAACTATGCAGATGACACCCAGATACTCCTCGCCATCTCTGGTAATTACCAAGAAGACTCCGCCCGGATCAACAAAATATTCTCCATCATTCAGGCATGGATGGCCTCCCATGGTCTCTGCCTGAATGATGAGAAGACAGAGCTCCTAATCGCCGGCTCCCCAAACACTCTAACTAAACTTGACCCTAGCTACAACATCACCATCGATGGCCATGCCATCCCCATAGCCAAACCCTGGGTTTTTATCTAGATGCCAACACCAACCTCCGCAAACACACCAATATATCCGCCTCAGCCGCTGCCTATACCGGCAAGCTCATCAGGGCCAGCAGACCTTTCCTATCACCCAACAGCTGCCTCACCCTTGCCAGGGCCCTAATACAATCCAAACTGGATTACTGTAACAGCCTGTACCTAGGTGCTAATCAATCCGTACTCAACAAGCTGCAGGTTATACAAAATAACGCCTTGCGTGCAGCCCTAAACATTCCCAGACAAGAGCATATCTCCTCTACTAGGAAAGCCTGCAAATGGCTCTCCATACGCCAAAAAATCGATCTAAAAACCATCTGCCTCACATACAAATCCCTCAATCACCTAGCACCACCATATCTAGCTAATGAATTCACCCTGAAACCTGCCACCAGATCCTCCAACACTCTTTGCTTATCAGTGCCCAGGTTCCACCTAAAAAGAGCCAGAGGGGTAAGTTTCACAGTGCTTGCCCCCCAACTCTGGAACTCCCTACCGCTTAACATCAAAACTGTCGAATCCTTCCAGATCTTTAGGAAGCAGGTCATCAGCTAGCTTCTAAACAAAGAATAATGCCATTAACACCAGACCCGTGCGGTAACTGGCTTAGACACTGTATTTATATTGAAAATTGTATATTGTACGTACTGCATATGCCCTGTTTATTCACTGTATATATATATATATATATATATATATATATATATATATGTTTCTGATGTTTGTTAATCTGCTTAGAATTACATGCTGTGCATAGGTCCGACATCCAGTGGTCACTGCGGAGTATTGCATTTTGTTTTTCGTACTCGAAAAGGGGACGTCGACAAGGCGTGTCTGTAACACTATCCCTATAGTGACGTGCGTTGTACCCACAATCCCTCACGCGTCGAGGTCCCTCAGATTGTTTTTTTCCGCCCATCTACTGGTCGCCTTTATGCGGAGCTCCTCGAGAGACATTGCCAAATAGTTTCTTCGACCTTTGGTCGTTTGTTATTAATATCAATAACGATAGATCCCTCCCTCGACGCAGAGCCGTTTCTCCGCCGAGCAAGATCTTTGACGGAAGGACGAGCGGAGGAGATCCTTCGGCGCTGCCGAACACGTGGCCTGGCCTCGCCGGCCATACACAGTAGGGAGAGTGGGGCTTTGTGGTCTTTCTTTTCTTTAAGAATGCCTTTCTCTTTCCCCTCCCTCTCTTTCGAGGTCGTAGTCACACCTATTACCCTCAGCTATGGAGAGGACACCATTTAGGTTTTGCCCGCTTTGCAAGGGTAAATATACCTGGAAGGATAAGCATAAACGGTGCAACCGTTGCTTACCCCTCGATCACCAGGAGGACGGCTGTGCGGCCTGTAAATTACTAAAGCCCAAAACTCTAAAAGGACCGCAGGGTCAAAAGGTGGGCGGCCTACGCCATGTCTAGGCCTGACTCCTCGCCTGCTGCCGCTGCCGCCGAGTGTGACGAGGACAGTGACTACACAGCCCCCGTAACGGAGGCTGTAGACCTCTCAAAGGAGCGCTCTCGCTCCTCGTCCGTCCCCGGCCCTGACAAGCCCGGCTCACGCCCAGTTTATGGGGATGAACACCCCGGCGACAAGGACGCACACAGAAAAACACCAAAGCACATACCCCCAGGCACACATTCGTCAAAGACAGCCTTAGCGCCAACGGGGACGCCGGGCCCACCGACGTCTTCCACCGACCGTAAGGGTCGGTAGCCCTCCCCGCCACCGCTTCCGCGACAGGGCACTCTAAAAATAAGGGCGCTAACACCAAAATTTCCGGCGACACGCATCGCAAGAGTGCTCACGTTGCCAACAAGGACTCGACGAGCAAAGGCTCGACGCTCCATAGCGCGACGGCGACCGATCCCTCGGAAGAGAGAATGATCGCCGAAAGCCTCGCGCGCATAGCATCTAAGGACGGCCAAAGACGTACGGCGAGTGAAACGCCGAAAACCGCGCACAAGGCTAAAGATACGCCGAAGGCGCCGGAAAACAGATCAGGTCAGTTCCCGACGCCGTCAGAAGGCCCTAGCCAGCAAGAAGGCTACTCAGAAGGCGAAGGCTCTCTTTCTTCGACGTTATGGGACAGAACCAGACAATTAAAGGAGGAAGAAACCCCCTTTTCTTTCCCAGACCGTCCTGGCCGACCTCAGTGGACCTTTGAAAGGTTCCAGTACTGTATGGACAAACTAGATAGGTTCATGTCCATCCCAGAAGACAGGGCACCCAAGAGACCAAGGGAGGCACCCCTTGAGAGACCAAGGGCTAAATACCAGAAGTTTTATAGCCCTATACAAGAGGACATAAACTCTTATAATCCCACTGAGGAAGGCACCTTCTTCCAAGAGGAAGATGAGTTCACCTATGTTGAGGACCAACAAGAAGAGTAAGGTTTTCACGAGGAAACTAACCTATGTGAGGAAGGATTCCAGGAAGACACAGGCAAGGGCGACCAAAATCCCTGGCAGTCACCGGCTAGGTCGACTGACGCAGGCAGTAGCAGTATAGTCATCAGGTCTACTGAAACTACACCAGGCAAGAACCCCTCGCCTGTCGATGATCAACCCACCTTCAATGCACTACTGAAGAAGGCAGCAGCACATTTCGAAATCGAAACTGGAGACGTCACCCCAGACACCGATTTTTGTGGAGAGGATTATCAAAGAAAAACCCTCCACTAGCCAGGTTATATCTATCCTCGCCTCAGTTAAGAGACGCATTACACCTTCTCTTTCCACTCCTGCATTGGTGAGAGGGGTCAATCCGAGGATTGAGAAACTGTTCTCTCCCTCTCAATCAGACCCATTATACATTAAGGGTTACTCAATCCCGGGCTCCCTGGTCGTGACCAACACCAGAAAAAGGGCAGGAGTCCCACTATCTACTAGCGAGGCGCCCCCAGATAAGGAGGGGAAGAAGCTGTATGCCCTACCCAAGAGAATCACCACCTCTGCAGCATTCTCTACCAGAATCGCCAATAATAATACCCTATTGGCAAGCTACGCCGATGCTCAATGGGCTAAGCTCAGACAGGACATTGAAGAAGCTCCCGAACCCCTAAGGACTCGTTTACTGGCTACAGTTAACGAGGGTTCTCTGGTCAATCAAAGCATCGTGAAGAATACCCTCGATGCAGCAGAGACGGCCGGCCGCACTTTGGTACAGGGAATTTTACTGAAGCGTCACGTTTGGCTTCGCAATTCCGGATTTAAGGCGGAAACACAAGCATCCCTTATTAATAAACCCATAGAGGAATCCAACCTCTTTGGGAGAGCAGTTGATGAAGCGCTGGAGAACGCAAAGAAAGAATTTGATACTATAAAGACCTTAGACCAAATTTCTAAGCCCCCTAATAGGCGGGGATTTGGTAATAAGTGCTTTTTTCGTGGACAACACCAGCAACAAAACCAACAGTACTCTGCCAGCAACTACCAGAGTAATAGCGGCCAGTACAATCAGAGGGGTCAACGTCGTGGCAAGGGAGGAGGCCGGGGTTCCACCCCCAGAGGCTCCCAAGCCAACAACACCACCAAGTGACGCGAAGATTCGCGTCCCCTCCCATGCAACGCCGGTCGGGGGCCGGTTAACATACTTTCTTCCAGCATGAGAAGGAATAAGATCAGACCGCTGGGTACTTTCCACCGTAGCCCGCGGCTACTGTATAGAGTTTAACAGTTCCCCAACATACAGACCCCCGAGGGGACGACGCATGACACCAGAACACCTCGCCATCCTTCTCCAAGAAGTGGATCAACTGCTGGAAAAAGGAGCCATAGAGGTCGTGCCTCTATCTCAGGTAATGGAAGGTATTTATTCAGTGTACTTCCTTGTACCCAAAAAGGATCTAACAATGCGCCCTGTATTAGATCTGCGCCCAGCGAACAAGTTTGTCAAACCCCAGAAGTTTTGTATGATGACCTTACAGGAAGTAATCCCACTGCTATCACGGAGATTACATGAAAACACTAGACATGAAAGATGCATACTTTCATATTTTAATGTTGCCAGCGCACAGAAAATAACTGTTTCATGATGGAGGACAAACACTACCAGATCAGAGTTCTACCCTTCGGCATAGCATCTGCACCAAGGGTATTCACAAAAGTACTGGCAGTGGCCCACCTGCGCAGGTTATCCATCCCAGTATACCCTTACCTCGACGACTGGCTCATAACGGGATTCTTACGAGACATGCTTCTCAAACACCCAAAAGACTGTAGACCTTTTGTTCCAACTGGGCTTCTCGATCAACGAGAAGAAGTCCAGCTTAGACCCCAGCCAAGTCAAACAATTCCTAGGGGCTCTAATTCGAACAAAGGACGGCCTCGTCTTCCCCTCCAACGAGAGGGTCCAAAACATGCTGTTTCAGATCCCCCAATATGTGGCAGGTCGAGAGGTGACGGTGCGCAAAGCGATGCGTTTGCTAGGTATGATGGTGTTGTGTATTTATTTGGTACCTCACGCGCGCCTGCGCCCAATGCAAGAGTGGCTCAACAGCCAGTGGTGTCAGGCCAGCGGACAATGGGACGATCTAGTGGTGGTCTCGCAGGCCTTGGTTCTCTCGCTACGGTGGTGGACAAAGGAAAACCTGATAATAGGGAAACCCTTTGCCACACCCGCAGTGGAGGCCACTCTAACCACGGACGCATCCCTCACAGGATGGGGGGGGCTCACTTATCCCATCAGACTGCTCACGGAGTCTGGACTCCGAACGTAGCATCCAAGCATATAAACCTTCTGGAGCTACTAGCGGTGTTCAAAGCACTAAAAGCCTTCCAGGAACACTTTCAAGGGAAAACGGTGATGGTCCTTACAGACAGCACCACAGCCATGTACTACATCAACAAGCAGGGGGGAACCCACTCTCCAGGACTATCCAAGCTGTCCCAGAATATATGGAAGTGGGCTCTCAAACACAACATGTTCCTACTGTCACAACACGTACCAGGGGAACTCAATCTGCTAGCAGACGAACTCAGCAGAGACTTCCCCCTGCCCGAAGAGTACGAATGGCAATTGCACGAAGACATCGTCTTAGATGTCTTCACGCAATGGGGATTCCCGGAAATAGACCTGTTCGCAACACTGGACAACTCACAATGCCAAAGTTACGCCTCTAGGTACCCCCAAAACCAGTCCACGGGGAATGGTCTGTCGATTCAATGGTCAGGGAAATTTGTTCACGCCTTTCCCCCGACTCCCCTCCTCACAAGGTGGTGCACAAGATGCACCAGGAACAGGTTACCATGATACTAGTGGCCCCAATGTGGGCCCGGCAGCCATGGTTCGCTCACTTGATGGAGATGACCCTATCTCCCCCAGTGAAACTTCCCAGCCCGTACACCATGCTGTCACAGGACAAGGGCAGGACACTGCATCCATGCCCTCAGACCATGAACTTAGCAGCCTGGCTCCTGAGATCATAGAATTTGGACATCTACAACTCCTGCAGAGATGTATGGACATCCTCAGGGAAGCCAGAAAACCTAATACTCGCCACTGCTATTCTAGCAAGTGGAAAAGATTTGTCATCTGGTGTAGAGGTAAGAGCATCAACCCGGTTGACTGCTCTCCCACGAACATTGTTCTGTACCTGACTCATTTACTGGATTCAGGTCTAGTGTTCAATTCCATTAAAGTCCACCTAGCAGCACTTTCTGCATACACCACTTCCCAACTTAAAGTGTTGTGGTGGAAGATACCAGTTATCAAAGCCTTCATGGAGGGGGTAAAGAGAATACAACCTCCGATAGCTAACCCAGCTACCGGATGCGACTTAAATGTGGTACTTTCTAGACTCATGGGCCCTCCCTTTGAACCCATGCACAAAGCAACTCTTAAAGACCTCACTCTTAAGACTGCTTTCCTAATACTTATCACCTCCATTAGGAGAGTAAGTGAACTACAGGCTCTTTCTGTTCTAGACCCCTTTGTAACAGTTCACAAGGATAAGGTGGTTCTACGCACACAACCAAGGTTTACACCAAAATTCATCTCAAAATTTCATGTAAACCAGTCAATAGAACTACCAACTTTCTTTCAAAACCCTTCCAGCTTGGGAGAAAAAAAGTCTGCATGCACTAGATGTACGCAGAGCTGTCATGTTCTACATGGAAAGAACCAGACCACTGAGAAAGACTAATCAGTTCTTTGTCTCGGTGGCAGCAGGAAGAGAAGGAGATGCAGTCTCAAAGTCCACTATATCTAGATGGATTGTTCAATGCACCACTCTCTGTTTCTCTCTTGCTAAGAGAGAACTACCCTTCAAGCCAAGAGCACATTCCACTCGAGGCACTGGAGCATCCATAGCATTCATTGCAAATGTTCCCCTTGAGTCCATCTGCAAAGCGTCTACCTGGAGTTCTGTGCACACCTTTACAAAACACTACTGTCTAGATGCACACTCTAGATCTGACTCCCAGGTGGGACAGGCAGTATTAAGACATCTTTTCTCTACTGTTCCTTCTCATAACCCACCGCCAACTCCGGGTACTGCTCGCTAGTCTATGCACAGCATGTGATTCTAAGCAGATTAACAAACATCAGAAAACAATGCATTACTTACCGTAAAAGCATTTCTGGTGGTTGTATCTGCTTAGATTCACATGCGCCCACCCTTCCTCCCCGCTCGGATGGAAGGAACATAGACATCTTCTACATCTCTCTCTCTTTTCTGTACTCACTCACGTATAGAAGGCTCCCTCAGGGCAGAAAAAATACAAACAAAGGGACCTTGACGCATGAGGGATTGTGGGTACAACGCACGTCACTATAGGGATAGTGTTACAGACACGCCTTGACGTCCCCTTTTCGACTACGAAAAACAAAATGCAATACTCCGCAGTGACCACTGGATGTCGGACCTATGCACAGCATGTGAATCTAAGCAGATACAACCATCAGAAATGCTATTACGGTAAGTAATGCATTGTCATATATTATAAACTTGTACGAAGTATGCAACACAATACTTCTCAACGCTGTAACCAAATTCTTAAGCGCCCTTCTACCTCTGGGTTGGGAGCGCCATACAAATAAATAAAAACAAACAAAAATCAGCAGGGCGGCCACCTGGGCCACCCCTTTGGCTTTCTGTAAGCATTACTGTTTGGGCGCCTACTCTTAAGTCTGGCGTAGCCTTCGGACAGGCGTGTTCTAAGGAACCTATTTGCTTAAGGAGGGTCTCCTCTCCACCCTGGGGCTACATTCTGTTGTAATCACCAGTGCTGTATGGAGGAAAGGGGACGGGACCAAAGAGACAGCAATAGTTACTGTTAGGAAAGATTTCATAATTGAATGTAATTTTCCTTCCATGTGTATGCCCCCAAACTTGATGCTGCGGTTTAGACACCATTGACTAACTTTGCCAGAGAAGCACAGCCTACAGCTGCACTCCTCTGGGCTTTCACTCACTTTTTATGGGGAAACTGACATGCCCTTAAGACAGTCAGTACTGGGAGACTTTGTTTCCCTTAGTCCTTTTCCCGTGTTGCAACTTTTGTGCAACATATAACAAGTGTGCAATCTATCTTACCATACAGCACACTTGGGTCTATAGTCATTTTCCCAATGCCCTAGATACTCTTGCTGGACTTTTTATGAACTGTACTGATGTGTCATGGACAGGACTGGTGGCAGGTATCGTTTTGCATTATTTTTAACCCTTTCCTGCCATGTTAACCACAAATAGGTGGCCTGGTTTCAAAATGGCCATGCCACAAGGTTCTTTGTCCTGTCCTTTGGCAATCTTGCCCCTTCACTTTCCCCATGTCGAGTCGACCCGGGTCTGTCCTTATTTGGTCATGCATTTCCCCGCAAAACACACTGCTTTCGTGGGCTTCTGCATGCCTTGTGTGTGTGCCTCCAGGATGTGGGTTGGATACTGAGTCCAATACACATCCTGGATGCCAGAAAGTCTGGAGTGCCCTGAATGACTTGGACCACCGTGGTCCGTGGTTGTTCCATGTATGGAGTGTTTGTGAGCAGATCTCCCATTCGGTCCTCTTCATTTTGGCGCAAAGGGAACTTTGGATAAGAGGAGGCCAAAAACGCCCATACCATGTCGATATCTGGAGTTCTCACTGAACAAAGGATGGGATCCAAGTATCCAGAAAGTACAAAGCTGAGTAGAGGAACTGCTGGTGACCCGCTGTAAGGTTTGGCCCCCTGAGCCCGCTGTCGTCCCGTGGGACCACTCTGCATCTGGTCGTCCTAGAAGGTCTGCAAAGACGCTTTGACCCATTGGAATAGTGGGACCAAATATTCTCAGCACCTTCATTCAAACCTGCAAGTAGGCTTTCTCGAAATTATCCCTGGGCCAACCAGTGGACTGACCAGCTTACCACTTGCTTTGCTCTGTCACTGCCGCCGTTTCGAGGAGGCCCTTGAAACTTGGTTTCTGATGTTTGTTAATCTGCTTAGAATCACATGCTGTGCATAGGTCCGACATCCAGTGGTCACTGCAGAGTATTGCATTTTGTTTTTCGTAGTCGAAAAGGGGACGTCGACAAGGCGTGTCTGTAACACTATCCCTATAGTGACGTGCGTTGTACCCACAATCCCTCACGCGTCGAGGTCCCTCAGATTGTTTTTTTTCCGCCCAGTTTCTGGTCGCCTTTCGCGGAGCTCCTAGAGAGACATTGCTATACTTACCACGGACCTCGGTCCTTTTGTCATAAGATAATATACTGATAACGATCCCTCCCCCTCGACGTTAGCTGTGAAGCTGTTTCTCCGCCGAACTGATTTTCGACGGAGAGGAAGAGCGGAGGAGACCCTTCGGCGCTGCCGAACACGTGGCCTGGCCTCGACGGCCAACTTACGGTAGGGAGAGTGGGGGTTAGAACTTTGTCTCTTCTCTTTGAGAATGTCTTTCTTTCTCCCTTTTCTTTCCCTTGGGGTTGTTATCGCCAGCTATTATTGCCTCAGCTATGGAGAGGACACCATTTAAGTTTTGCCCACGCTGCAGGGGCAAATATACTTGGAAAGATAAGCACAAGCTCTGTAATCGTTGCTTACCCCTCGATCACATAGAGAACAGCTGCGCAGCCTGCAAGCTCTTAAAACCCAGGACTCTTAAAGAACGTAGGGTTAAGAGGTGGGCGGACTACGCGATGTCGAAGTCAGTTTCCTCACCCGCTGCCGCTGTTACTGAAAGTGACGAGGAGTGCGATAACTCGACGTCCGTTACGGAAGTCATGAACCCCCAGAAGGAGCGCTCCCGCTCCTCGTCGTCCGTCCCCGGCCCCGACGGGCTCGGCTCACGCCCTGCTTATGGGGATGAACACCCCGGCGACAAGGACGCACACAAACCCCATAAGGCTAAACACTCTACCCACGGCTCTTCTTCGTCGAGAACGAAGGATCCATCAGCGCCGAAGGGGACGCAGGGCACTCCGGCGTCTACCGCAGACCGTAAAGGTCACAAGCCCCACCCGCAAACGCAGCCGCGACCAGCGATTGGGCTTCCATCTAACACAGGCGCTACCCCAAAAACATCCGACGCAACGCTCCATAGAGCGACCGTCGAGGTACAACGCGCAACGCACACAACGTCGACACCAGAGCCCTCGACGGACAAAATCGTGGCCGAGAGCCTAGCGAGAATTGTCGCCGAAGACAAACGTACGCGGACGACTAAACAAACGTCGAATACCGCGTCGAAAAAACACAAAAGTAGCCAGGAACTGCCCCTTTCTCCAAAGGACGCTTCCGAACTACCTGAAGGCTTTTCAGAAGGAGACGGGAACCTCTCGTCGACGTTGTGGGAGCGTTCGAAACGATTCGAAGGCGAAAACACTAATTTCCCCCCTCTAGACTATTCAGGGGTACCCCATGAGACCCTTGAAAGACTCCATTCTTGCATGGAGAAAATGGAAAGGTTTCTAGGAAACCAAGACCCACCCACTCACAAAAGACAGAGAATGGCCACAGGATGACCCTAGAGTCAAGATTCCTAGGCTGGTTGACCTCACTGAGGAGGAGCAATACCTCCAAGAAGATGAGGAGTGTTTGGGTGGAGAAGAAGAGGTAGAACTTGAGGAAGAGGGGTTCGAAGAAGATCCTTACACCACTGCTACAGGGTTTGAAGAGGATACAGCTACCTCGCAGCCCTGGCATTCACCGTCAGTGCAGCCTTGGCAATCCCCATCAGTACATTCAGACCCTGATGCCTTTCTCCCTTCTCCTCTCAAGGATTCACATGGGAACTCCTCTCCCATAGATGACCAACCTTCCCTCAATGCACTATTGCGCAAGGCAGCAGCGCATTTTGAGATTGATACAGGGGAAACTCTTCCAGACATTGACTTTGTAGAAAAAGTCATCAAAGAAAAAGCCCCTGTTAGCCAATCTATTCCACTCCTGGCTTCTATTAAAAGAAGAATTTCAAAAGAGCAGGGGTGCCACTATCCACTAGTGAAGCACCTCCAGACAAAGAAGGCAAAAAACTCTACGCACTGGGGAAGAGAATCACGACCTCCGCCGCCTTCTCTACTAGAATTGCTAATAACAACTCACTTTTAGCTAGCTACGCAGATGCACAGTGGAACAAGCTGCGCAGCGAAGCAGAGGAAGCACCTGAACCTCTGCGTTCTCGCCTGCTAGCGATAATATCAGAGGGCACACTGGTAAACCAGGGCATCGTTAAGAACTCCCTAGATGCCGCTGAGACGGCTGGCCGCTCCCTAGTGCAGGGAATACTTCTCAAGCGCCACGTTTGGCTACGCAATTCAGGTTTTAAGCCCGAAACCCAAGCCTCCCTCATAAATAAACCCATTGAACAGACGCATCTGTTTGGGAAAGCAGTAGATGAGGCCCTAGAACATGCTAAAAAAGAGTTTGATACCATCAAGACTCTTGATCAAATTTCTAGGCCCCCTAACAGGCGAGGCTATGGTAATAAACGCTCCTTTCGTGGCCAAAGACAGCAGCAGAACCAACAACAACAATATTACTCTGGCTCCAACTGGCCCACCAACCAGGGTAACACCCAGTTCGGTCAAAGAGGCCAACGCCGTGGCAAGGGAAGAGGTCGTGGCTCCAGCCCCAGAGGTTCCACGCCCAATACCAGCAAATGACCCGAAAATTCGGGTCCCCTCCCATGCATCACCGGTCGGGGGCCGGCTAACATCGTTCCTTTCAGCATGGGAGGGAATCACGTCAGACCGTTGGGTATTATCCACCATAGCCCACGGATACTGCATCGAGTTCAACGGTTCCCCGAAGTACAAACCCCCACGGAACCGGCGCATGACACCGCAACACCTCTCCATTCTTCTTCAAGAGGTGGAAGAACTACTGAAGAAAGAAGCTATAGAGCCCGTCCCCCTATCACAGGTAACAGAAGGTATTTATTCAGTGTACTTCCTTGTACCCAAAAAGGACTTAACCATGCGCCCTGTATTAGATCTGCGCCCAGCGAACAAGTTTGTCAAACCCCAAAAGTTTCGTATGGTGAATCCCACTGTTATCACAAGGGGATTACATGACAACACTAGACATGAAAGATGCATACTTTCATATTTTAATGTTGCCAGCGCACAGAAAATACCTCAGGTTCAAGATAGAGAACAAACACTACCAGTTCAGAGTACTACCCTTCGGTATAGCATCTGCACCAAGGGTATTTACGAAGGTACTGGCAGTGGCAGCGGCCCATCTGCGCAGATTATCCATCCCGGTATACCCTTACCTCGACGACTGGCTCATAACAGGGGATTCTTACGAAACATGCTTCTCCAATACCCAAAAGACCGTAGACCTTTTGTCCCAACTGGGCTTCTCCATCAACGAAAAGAAGTCCAGCTTAGACCCCAGCCAAACCAAACAATTCCTAGGGGCTCTAATTCGAACAAAGGACGGCCTCGTATTCCCCTCCAACGAGAGGGTCCAAAACATGCTGTTTCAAATTCCCCATTATGTAGCAGGCCGAGAGGTGACGGTACGCAAAGCAATGCGCTTGCTAGGGATGATGGCGTCATGTATTTATTTGGTACCTCACGCGCGCCTGCGCATGCGCCCAATGCAAGAGTGGCTCTACAGCCAGTGGTGTCAGGCCAGCGGACAATGGGACGATCTAGTGGTGGTCTCGCAGGCCTTGGTTCTCTCGCTACGGTGGTGGACAAAAGAAAACCTGTTATTAGGGAAAACATTTGCCACACCCGCAGTGGAAGCCACTCTAACCACAGACGCATCCCTTACAGGATGGGGGGGCTAACCTATCCCATCAGACGGCACACGGAGTGTGGACTCAGAGTTTAGCATCCAAGCATATAAACCTGCTGGAACTACTAGCGGTGTTCAAAGCACTGAAAGCCTTTCAGGAACACTTACAAGGAAAGACGGTGATGGTCCTCACAGACAGCACCACAGCCATGTACTACCTCAACAAGCAAGGGGGCACTCACTCTCCAGGACTGTCCAAGCTGTCCCAGAATATATGGAAGTGGGCTCTCAAACACAACATGTTCCTACTATCACAACATGTACCAGGGGAACTCAATCTGCTAGCAGACAAACTCAGCAGAGACTTCCCCCTGCCCGAAGAGTACGAATGGCAATTGCACAAAGACATCGTCTTAGACATCTTCACGCAATGGGGATTCCCGGAAATAGACCTGTTCGCAACCCTGGAGAACTCGCAATGCCAAAGTTACGCCTCCAGGTACCCCCAGAACCAGTCCAAGGGGAACGGTCTGTCGATTCAATGGTCAGGGAAATTTGTTTACGCCTTTCCCCCGACTCCCCTTCTCAACAAAGTGGTGCACAAGATGCACCAGGAGCAGGTTACCATGATACTAGTGGCCCCAATGTGGGCACGGCAACCTTGGTTCGCTCACTTGATGGAGATGTCCCTATCTCCCCCAGTGAAACTCCCCTGCCCGTACAACATGCTGTCACAAGACAAGGGCAGGACACTGCATCCATGCCCTCACACCATGAACTTAGCAGCCTGGCTCCTAAGATCATAGAATTTGGACATTTACAACTCCCACAGAGATGTATGGACATCCTCAGGGAAGCCAGAAAACCTAATACTCGACACTGCTATTCTAGCAAATGGAAAAGATTCGTTATCTGGTGTAGAGGTACTAGCATCAACCCAGTTGACTGCTCTCCTACTGACATTATTCTATACTTGACCCATTTACTGGATTCAGGTTTAGTGTTCAATTCCATTAAAGTCCACCTAGCGGCACTTTCTGCATACACCACTTCCCAACTTAAAGTGTCGTGGTGGAAGATACCAGTTATCAAAGCCTTCATGGAGGGGGTAAAGAGGATACACCCTCCGATAGCTAACACAGCTCCCGGATGGGACTTAAATGTGGTACTTTCCAGACTCATGGGCCCTCCCTTCGAACCCATGCACAAGGCAACTCTTAAAGATATCACCCTTAAGACTGCTTTCCTAATAGCCATCACCTCCATTAGGAGAGTAAGTGAACTACAGGCTCTTTCTGTACTAGACCCCTTCGTAACAGTTCACAAAGATAAGGTGGTTCTACGCACACACCCAAGGTTTGCACCTAAATTCATCTCGAAATTTCATGTAAACCAGACTATAGAACTATCAACGTTCTTTCAAAACCCTTCCAGCTCGGGAGAAAAAAGTCTGCATACACTAGATGTACGCAGAGCTGTCATGTTCTACATGGAAAGAACCAGACCACTGAGAAAGACTAATCAGCTCTTTGTCTCGGTGGCAGCAGGAAGAGAAGGAGATGCGGTCTCAAAATCCACTATATCTAGATGGATTGTTCAATGCATCACTCTCTGTTACACTCTTGCTAAGAGAGAACTACCCTTCAAGCCAAGAGCACATTCCACTCGAGGCACTGGGGCTTCCATAGCATTCATTGCAAATGTTCCCCTTGAGTCCATCTGCAAGGCGGCTACCTGGAGTTCTGTGCACACCTTTACAAAACACTACTGTCTAGATGCACACTCTAGATCTGACTCCCAGGTGGGACAGGCAGTATTAAGGCATCTTTTCTCTACTGTTCCTTCTCATAACCCACCGCCAACTCCGGGTACTGCTCGCTAGTCTATGCACAGCATGTGATTCTAAGCAGATTAACAAACATCAGAAGACAATGCATTACTTACCGTAAAAGCATTTCTGATGGTTGTATCTGCTTAGATTCACATGCGCCCACCCTTTCTCCCCGCTCGGATGGAAGGAACATAGACTTCCTTTATATCTCTCTTTTCTGTACTCACTCACGTCTATAAGGCTCCCTCAGGGCAGAAAAATACAAACAGAGGGACCTCGACGCGTGAGGGATTGTGGGTACAACGCACGTCACTATAGGGATAGTGTTACAGACACGCCTTGTCGACGTCCCCTTTTCGACTACGAAAAACAAAATGCAATACTCCGCAGTGACCACTGGATGTCGGACCTATGCACAGCATGTGAATCTAAGCAGATACAACCATCAGAAATGCTTTTACGGTAAGTAATGCATTGTCATACTGCTAGCTCTGTGTCCACGGCACCCTCGCACCGAGTTTCGGACACTTGGCGTTCCCAGGTCTGAAGTGAGACGAGTGCGCCAGGACCTGAGCTTACGCGGTTACCGTGTTGCCCTGCCGTGGCAATGACCCTTTCAAGTGCGATGCATTTCTGACCCTCTTGCCCCTGAAGCCTGCTTCAGTGAAACCAGGTTGATTCATCCACCCGGGGTGGAGAAATCGCCACTGTCCCGTTTGGGAATCCTCACTGTATCTCAGGAACGGAAAGCCGCAGAGACTTCCTTTGTCGCATTCGAACCTGCAAGCGAAGTGGACTGGCGAATTTTGGGTCAGAGAGCACCTGGGACCGGTGAGTACTTCTAACACCGGTGACCCCTAGCGCCAGGGCCCCTTTTTACGCACGAGTGGCATCTGAGGCTCCCTCTCCTTTCCACTGCTAGTGCGAACTAGTGACCCCATCCCGCATTCTGGAACTGCCTCTGCCTTCAACTGGAGTTCCTCCCTGAATAGTGGGAACTTATTCTTCATCGCCTCATCCACCTTCCTGAGCTGCGAGACACCTGAAGAGACCCTGTTTCGCCCATTCCCTGTACTTTTGAGCACAAGGCTCCTCTCTTCTTGGGGCTTAGATGCCTCTTAGTTAGGTGTGTTGCTGATGTCGAAGGAGCTTAAAGACTACCTGCTCGGCCTGTTTCCTTCCCATCTAGGTTGTCGACATATTTCCTGCAGTTAACACTTTAGACCCCAATGGTCTTGTGTATAAATATATTGTATTGCTTGTGTTGTGTTGGTTTACTTATTATTGCTGCAATTATTTTGCTATGGTCTGAGTTACAAATGCCTTGTAATAAATGTGTTTATTTTTGATGTAACACCTGTCTGGGAGTAATTTTTAAGTGTCCTTGCTCTGTGCTCATTGGGGTCTTTAGTCACCCTCACCCCTCCTGAGACTTAGTCTTGACCGCCGCCATAGCTACCTTGATTGGTCTGCTTTGTCCAGAGGTTACCCTGTTCCAAGAAACTAGGCTGGCCTTCTGAATTTCTGCCCACCAGGTCAGAGTTTAGAAATCCATCTGAACACTCATCGTAGTGACTAACTTACTTAGTCCCCTTTCCTCCATACGTCCCACCATCCTCCCCCCTTAATAATACTGGTGTCATTAGTCAATGTTAAATATTGTCAACGCGTCAATGGGGACTGAGGAGTGGCGCCGGTAGACGGAGTCCGGGGAGTGCATGCTCCAAGAACTGCCCCCCGTGCGCCTCTAAATTTAAAGGGGAAGGTTTATCTGGTAAAAAACGTTAGGTCTCCCGTCCATAGCGAGGGACGGCCATGCAGTCTGAAGGAAAGGGGACTTTGGATTCAGAGTATGTAAGTCACTACGGTGAGTAACTAGTAATTACTTATGTCCCGTCCCATTTCTTCCATACTGTATGGGCGTCCCTTCCAAGGGACGGGAGACGGAACCTTTTTCACCATAAAAAACCTTCATCCCCTTTAAATTTAAAGGCGTGCGGCCCAGCGAGCATGCGCTGCCCTGACTCTGCCCTCCGGTGCCACACCCCAGTCCCCTTTTCCGCGCCTACGGGAACAGTACGAATTCACCAGCGCACCTGGGTTTAGCTTCGGCCATGTAATTCCACACGCGGATACTTCCTCTGTCTGTAGTGAAAAGGGGAATCCCGCACCTTCCATAGGGGGCCAGCCCTTGGTGCTATAATCACCTTCCCACACAAGTAAATTTATACGAAGCATGATGAACTCAGTCTGGAAGAAAGCCAATTGCACAGAATATACGATGCTTGCATTTATTTCTATAATGTCTAGTGAGGACTAAGCAGTAATTTACAGTAATATGGGTATAAAAGTGCAAGCTGAATAATACCAATTGTCAGTCATAGATGAATATGCAATTATTTATCTTGCGCTCCTAGAAAATGGAGATGATTAGATCAGATCACACCCGGGACCCTCGCCGCTACAGGTGCCCGGCACACCTCGATAGAGGAGGGGAGGACTGGCCAAGGCCCCCGCAGTCCTACACCAAAGCGGGGATGTGATGCTAGGAGTCTCGGCCCAGATAGTGCACGGCTGGTCGTCCATGCGCTGTTCCTCTTTGTGCGGGTTTCACCAACAGCCCAGGATGAGTCCCTCCCTACTGGCCCAGGTATAGTTCTCTTATTAGGGGCTGCATGTCAATCACTATGACGTACCATCTCCACGAGAAGCTTCTGGGCTCATCCTTCCGGGCAGTAAACATGTTTTCGCCTGGAAAGTTACAAGACTGGAAACAGCCAGTCTTGGCTCCCAGGCTTCATGCACGTTGTTTTGGGGAAGGTCTGGCATTCCTGCGTTATCAGTGCACCTGCCTCGCAGAGCGAAGACGAGCAAGGCTGTGCAAAGCTGTGCTTGGCTCCCAAGGGCTGCGTAGAGCTTCTTGCAAAGGCTAGATGTTTGTCTTCATGAAGGGCCTTCGCAGTTAACCCCTTACAAGCATGTGGGCTCACCCAGTTCCAGAGGCCTGGCTGATTTCAGCATTTTCCTCCACGCTTCGAATAAGCTCTAATATACTCGAGATAGCTCAGTAGGTTAGTGCAAGTGAAGGTTACTGCAAGCTCCTAAAAGCTTATCACGACATTGTCTTATCTATAATTTAGGTACTCGGTCCTCAGGCGTCATGCTCCTCCCTGGTGCATGTTGTACAGGGTTCAGCAGGTGTCTATCCTGCAACGGGCTCTTCGGTTGGCAACCATGTTCGGCGTGTGACTCACTGTCCTCGAAGGTGCTGAAGAACAGACTAGCCAGGTGGAGGGAGTTCTTCCAGAGGTCGCTCCTGAGGATCTCGTGAAATTTGTGAAGCATTGAACCAGGCCCAAGGTAGGGCCAGTATTTTCCAGCGAACCCCGCAAGGGAGACTCCTTCCCAGGGACACTCCTGCGCGGGAGGGATCGGCCAGGTCCTTCTACCAGCATGTGCACAGAGGCTGCTACAGCTACCGGCCTTCGGGTCGAGGGATCCTCTGATCCTCCCGGGTGCAGTGTTGAGGGACCAGAAGGCTCTTGTACCAGGTTTACACCCGAGGGGCTACGCCCTAACACCAGCAATACGTCCGAAGGGCTATGCTCTAATACCGGCAATGCATCCGAGGGGGTGCCTAAACGCAGCTCTACCGACCCCCGGGTCGAGGTTGTCGCACCTACTGGGCCGAGGCCAGAGTGGCAGGGTAGGCCTTGTGATCCACATGCAAGAGTCTTGGTCGAGGCCGGGCCCAGCGGGCTGAGCAACACGTGCCAGGCAGCTTGATAAAATGGGCACCTGTCCGACGCCATTCCACGAATTCGGCGAATTCAGGGAAGAAAGTGTCAAGGTGGGAGTGGCCTCAACCAGGTATGTGGCCTACAGTCTACCCTTAATTTTCACAGGGCAACTTTCCTTTGCGTCCATATGGACAGGGTACGCAGCGGCTCCAGCAGTCTCCCCACTACCCTATCGGTACCCCCTGCCACCTCTTTGGCCATTGAAGCGGTGCTCTTCGAGAAATTCCTCAGCCTCATGAGGTCTCCACAGATGGGGGTTATCAACGACGCAGTCAGGGAAGTCCTCCTCGCCATGCTAACGGCACCACAGACGCCTCCATCAGGCCCACAGGCCCTGGTGCAGCCGCCTCCTAGGCTCCACAGCCAACTCCGCAACCTTTGCCGCCTCCAGCTGCGGTCCCTGTACCCCAGCCTACGGCGCCATCTACTCCTCCACAAGATCCTCCAGATCCACAAGATATGGACGAGGAGGAGGATCCGGACACGCCATCCTCAGCCAGGCTCTTCCATGAACGTCTTGCTAGCCTGGCAGAATACCTGGGCCTCCTCCAACCCGAGGTTGAACAGCCAGCAGAGGAGGTTCTTGCTGAAGCCCTCACGAAACGCCCCTCTGCCAACACAGAAATTCCACTGCAAACCGATGTAGTCTCCCTGGCCAAGAAGGGTTGGCTCAAGCCCCCACTCGGTCCAGCCGGTCAATGGACGCCAAGTACAGGCAGATGGAGGGGGATACGCTCTTGCTCTCGACCCATCCTCAGCCACACTCCTCAGTGATCGCTGCGGCATCACTATACTCCAAGCCTCAGTCGTCCTCAGCTTCCTCCTCTGCGGTGCTGCTAGGCAAGAAGATGATTATCTTGGAGGCGTACGTCAAGATCTACTCCAATGCCTCCTTGCACCTGCGTCAGGCCAACACAGATGCCATGCTGGCCGCCGCCAACCAACGGTTATGGCGGGAAATTGCGGACTTCCTCCTGGAACTCCCCACCCAGTGCCAAATCACGCTTTATGGCAGGGCTAGTGGAAGCCAAGCTCGTGGCGCATGACCACATGGAATCCACAGTGGCTCATACTGATGCCTCGCGCCGTGTCATCTGTATCGCTATGGACATGAAAAAAGCCTGGCTCAGTGCAACGAAATTCAACCCGGATGTCCAGGAGCGCATTCTAGATCTACTGTTCGAAGGGGGGAGGGGATGAGGGGGAGGGATGTCACTCTTCCACTCCTCTACGGACGAAGAGCTGGACAAGAACAGCTCACAAACGGTAAAGTCTTTATCCATTCTTACAAAGACCACGCCCAAATCGTACACCCAATCTCAGCAGCGCTCAGAAAAGGGTCGTACATATGGAGGGTTCCGCGGCTTCCAGGAACGCAGATCCAGGCAGCCGGACTGCTGGCTGTGTCAGAATCTGCGCTAACAACAAAAAGGGTGGGGGTACGGGAGTAAGGGCTTATTCCAGTCCCCCCTCCTCAGCGTCTGCCTTCGAGGGAAAGAAGGCATGACATGCCCCTTCAGGTCCACGTGTCTCTGGTGGGGGGCAGGCTTGCTCTCCATGCACAAATCCATAGTATCCATGAAGTACCGTCTGCCTATTCCAGCCTCTCCTCCCTCCTCCCCTCAACTCCCACAGGTTTGGACAGGAACTCTTTTGGCGGAGATCCGGTCGCTCGTAGAGAGCCAGGCAGTGGAGGAATTCCCAGCCTCCCAGCAAGGCTTTGGCTTCTACTCCAGGATTTTCGCCATTCAGAAGAAAAACCAGGCGGGCCTGAGAGTTGTGCTGGACCTTTCCACCCTCAACCTCTCCCTACCCCTACAAAAATTCAAGATGGTTACGCCAGCTTTTATAGCAGGGACATTGGACAGGGGAGACTGGATGTGCTCCCTGGACCTTATGGACGCGTTCCTACACGTTCCGATTTGGCAGCCCCATTGTTCGTTCTTCCTGTTCAGGATCATGGGCTACCATTTTCAATACAAAGTCCTTCCATTTGGCCTCAACTCGTCCCCCGGGGTCTTTACCAGACTCATAAACGCTGTGGCGGCCCTCCTCAGAGCGCAGGGCCTCCACATCTACCCATACCTCGACGACTGGCTAGTCGGGGCTACATCTCCGGAAGTAGTTTGCCACTCTTCCCATGCCCTTATGAGCACACTGCATGACCTGGGCTTCTCGCTCTACCTCAAGAAGTCACAGCTGCAGCCTATGCAGACTGACATTCCTGGGACTCATTTAGGACACGTGCTCCGAGAGGGTTTTCCTGTCCAAGGACAAAATCTCGGCCATCAAGAGGGCCACCGCCCACTTCCTCAGCAGAGAGGGAACCTTGGCATGGGGGTACCAACACCTCCTGGGTGTACTGGCGGCGGTCCTGTTAGCCGTGCCGCACACAAGACTGAGGAGAAGGATTCAGCTGCACTTCGTGGCCTCATGAAATCAGGAGTTGGGCTCCCAATCCGAGATGATCAACGTTCCTCCACCTCTCCACCTGGACCCAACTTGGTGGTCCATGGACGGCAACCTACGGACGGGCAAGCCTTTCGGCCGCCCTCTCCACAGGCCACTATCACCATAGACTCTTCGCTCGCAATTGGTTCTCAAGGGAAAGGTTGTCCTCACCCAGACAGACAACTCGACCAGCATGTACTATGTCAACAAGCAGGGAGGCACCAGATCCCCTCCTCTGTGCAGACTGTCGATCAGCATTTGGGAATGGGCCCTGGAAAACATTTTCCTCTCGGCAGTCCACCTCCCGGGGGAATCCAACCTGGAGGCGGGCAGGCTGGGAGTGGACAATTATGAGTGTCAGCTAAACGACCTCGTTATTCAGGAAATCTGCAACAGGTGGTCATCCCCAAGTGGATCTCTTTGCCACCTGGCACAACAAGAAGTGCCCTCAGTTTGCATCCTGGCAGGGTCAGGGCCCCGGCTCTCTGGGTGACGCATTTCTCCTCTAGTGGACCGGCATGAAGGCCTAAGCCTTTCCTACTACTCCCCTGATCCACAGGGTAATTTGCAAGATCAAGGAGTCTTACCGACACCTCATTATTCTGATAGCCCCATGGTGGCCGGACAGGACATGGTTTTCGGAACGACTCAGCCTCTCAGAGGTGCCCCTCATAACCTTCCCACGGGCCCAGCACATCTTCTGGCGCAGCAGGGTGGCAGAATCATCCACCCTGCGCCAGGGAAACTAGCTCTCATAACGTGGTACCTGAGTAGGTAACAATTCGGCACGTTAGCCTCTCATAGGCCAATCTGGAGATCATAGAGGGCACCAGGAGCAAAGCCACTAGGGCCCATTACAAAAGCAAATGGACCAGATTCTGCCACTGGGCAGACTCCAAGGGAATTGACCCCTTAGCCTGTAATTGGACGATGTGCTCTCCTTTTCGGCGCACCTCGCTCATTCGGGCGTACAGGTGGACACCTGCAGTACATACCTTGCAGCCATTGGGGCTTAGAGGAACTCTGAGGAAGGCATTTTTTCCTCCCCAACCCTATCGTCAAACATCTGGCGTGTCTCGCTAGGCTTTACCCCCTGTCAAGAGACCGCACCCTGTGTCGTACCTTTACATAGTCTTGGGAGCCCTGGCACTCAAACCATTCAAGCCAATGGCATCCGTAGACATTAGGCTGGTCACCATCAAGACTGCCTTAATAGTCGGTCTTACCTCTGCTCGTAGAGTCAGCGAGATCCAGACGATGGTTGCCTCTGAACCATATACCGCCTTTCACAAGGACAATGTAGTCATGCGGACGCACCCAGCATTTTTGCCCAAGGTTTCATCTGCATTTCATTTGAATGAAGAAATAGTCCTTCCTACATTCTTTCCCGAGCCCAAGGGTGAAGCACAGAGAGTGCTGCACTGGCTGGATGTCAGGCGTGCCCTAAAATTCTACTTTAACAGGACCAAGGGCTTCCGCAAGTCGGACACTGTCACGTTCGTAGGCTTAAGGCCAGGCTGTCGGGCTTCTAAGGCCTCCATATACCGCTGTATGGTCTCTGCCATCAAGGAAGCGTACGAGGGCCAGCACAAGCCGCTCCTGGCCAACATGCATGCCCACACAGTCGGGGCCAAGGCAATGGGTATCGCCTTCCAGCGCCACATCCCTTGGCAAGTCATATGCAGGGCGCCCACTTGGGCCTCTCACTCAGCTTTCTGCAAGCATTACTGTTTGGATTCTGGCTCTAGATCTGATGCGTCTTTCGGACATGCAGTTCTCAGGAATCTATTTGCTTAAGCAGGGTCTCCTCTCCACCCTGCAACTACAATCAGTTGTGATCACCCATACAGTATGGAGGAAAGGGGACGGGACGTAAGAGTAATTACAAGTTACTCACCATAGTGACTAATGTACTCTAGTAGTCCATAGTCCCTTTTCCTCCATACATCCCACCAACCCCCCCCCCCAAATAATACTGGTGTTATTAGGCAATGTTAAATCTATTGTCGACGCGTCAGTGGGGACTGAGGTGTGGCGCTGGAGGGTGGAGTCAAGGCAGCGCATGCTCACTGTGCTGCGCCTCTAAATTTAAAGAGGAAGAAGGTTTTTTCTGGTGAAAAAGGTTGTTTCCCGTCCCTTGGAAGGGACGCCCATACAGTATGGAGGAAAGGGGACTATGGACTAAGAGTACTTTAGTCACTACGGTGAGTAACTTATAATTTTTTCCATAACCTTGGTATTGTATTAAGTGATGTATCAATGTCCAGTGTCCTAGCAATTGAAGTCACCTGAGGGTGTAGGAAGTGTGTGTGTGTGTGTGTGTGACATTCCAAAAGGGTATCTACTTGCTTAACTTAAATCTGAGGAATTGTATTTTTATTTTTGCATATGGCCCTTTCCAAAGAAGGCTTATTTAAAAACTGACTGAGGTTTTCTAGTAAAATTATTTATTTTAGTATGTGTGATTTGAATACTTGTAATTGTGAATCTGTGTTGGATCTCTACATCTCATATTTACCCCTCTTGAGATACGGCTGGCTGCTCAGTCACTCTACCAACTTGGGTAGTACCTACCTATACCAATAGGTGGGTTACCTATTGTATTTTATTTATATAGCGCTCTTTCCCCACTTGTATGGGTTTTTCCTTGGTTGAACGCCCTTGGTGACCGTAGTCGAAGTAGTTAGATATTCTAGGGGATTATTTTAGATGCGTCTGTGCATGTTTGCCATTCTAAGACTTGGTTGGCTGGCAAGGCTCGACGAAGCAGCCCGGTAGAGGTTAAACACGTGGGAGGGTGCTCTTGAGGTTAGAGATATATTGCTGGTGTTGAGTCTGTGAGGCCAGCTATACCGGGTTCTTTCGGGTGGTGGTCGCTGTATGCTAGTGGATGTGCTTAGCCTAAAACATGTTCTATCGTGCATGAATGTTTGGCCGTGCCTGCGGCAGGTGTCCACGCTAGTGGTGTGAGCAATACGTACCTTAAGCTGCAAGATTGCTGATTTGTCCAGATCTAGAATTGGAAGTCCTGTCACGATGGGCCTTGGCTTCCTACTGTAGCTTGAATTGGCGCTGGAACCTAGCTTGGAGGATCCTGTATAGTGGGAGAGAGGCCTATGTTGACATAGCCAAAGATTTAAGCATATGGAAAACCTAGATCGAGGCTACTCCTTGAATTGAAGATTCTGTATAGGGTCGAGGCATGGGCGATGCAGGTTAACCGTGGCGGTCAATGGTTAATGACGTGCGTGTGCTAACCAGGGCCACTTTTCTCATTGTTAGATGACTCATGTGGGATGGTGGGCCGGGGTGTGGTGCGAGTATAGCCACAGTGAAGGCTGCTGGTTTAGCTCTGGTGCTTATTGGTTTGGATTGATGTTGTGGGTAGGTTGTTGGTGGATCAGGACTGCCACAATGAAAGCTGCTGGCTTACTTCAAGATCTAGTCTGCTGCCTGGAGATCTAGTTGTTATGTGATATGTGGTGGTGTCAGTTGAAATCGCTGCGACAGCTGCTGACCCCTGAGTTGTGGACAAAAGTGGTGGAGTTTTAGTGGTGTATTCACAGGGTGCAGTGGCTTAGAGTAATGGGCAGAGCTAGGTTTTCAGGGCCTTCCTGAAATTCAGGTCGTTTTCGATGTTGCAAATGTGTAGCGAGATGGGGGGGGGGCTAGGGTGGAATTCCAGATTGGCGCTTGGACGGAGAAGGAGCCACCAAGTCTTATGGAGCTATGCGGTTAGATCACTAGGCGAAAAGCATTGCGAGATCTGAGGTACCTGGACGGTTGGTAATGGATAATTTGTCTCGCAGGAATTCAGGGCCGGTGTTGTGGATTGCGTGATGGTGGTGCATATGGCTTTGAAGGTGGTGTGTCGAGCAATGGGGAGCCAGTGGAGGACTCGCAGGGTAGGGCTGATGTGTTCTATGGGGGTGGGGGGAAAGATTAATGAGCGTGCGAGTTGCCGTGTTTTGAATTCTTTGCAGATTCCGTAGTTGGGATGCGGGCGCTCCTAGGTAGAGGCCGTTTGCATAGTCAAGGCGGGAGAGGATAATGGAGTTGATAGCTGAGAAACAGTGGGGGAAAGGTGAGGTTGGGGAAGATCCGCCTGAGGATGTGTAGATGAAACAGGTTTTGGATACGCTGATGTGTTGGGAGAGGGATACATCTTAGTCGAATTCGCATCCCAGGTTTTTAACCACATTTGAAGGAGCCAATGCTTGTACTGTGATTCAGGCCAGGGAATTGGTTGGGGAATGAGATGTTTTACCGCAGAGCAGGATTTCGGTTTTCCGAGGGTTGAGGATGAGGTGGTTGGTCGTCATCCAGTGATCAATGGCAGAGAGGCATGAAGATGAATCTGGGCTGCCGGATCCTTTGGAATTTGGGATTTTGTGGATGATCGGGTTATCGTCTGCATAGTTGTAGCAGTTAAGGTTGTCCGAGCGGATGATTGCGGGAATGGGTTGGATGCTCCTTGGGAACACCTTTGCAAACTGATATGGATTTGAATTGGTCAAAGGGGCATGATTTGCGACCAGTTAGAGATGAAGAGATCCAGGAGAGGCATGTGCTTTTGATTCCTAGTGTTTCTAGTCTGTCTAATAAAATCGCGTGAACAATGGTACTGAAAGCTGCGGAAAGGTCTAGAAGGATGAGAACCGCGCAGCCATCTGCTTCGGCTGTTCTTTTAAGGTCATCCCAGATGGAGACTAGGGATGCTTCTGTTCCCCTTAGTGGTCTGAAACCTGATTGCACTGGGTCTAGGTTATTAGATTCCACAAATTGGCCAAGCTGTTTGTAAGCTGCGCGGTCAATCGGTTTGGCGATGAAGCTCGTATTGGAGATAGGATGGTAGTTTTGCCAAGAGGACAAGGCTGGTGTAGTCTCCCACAGCTCCAAACTCGGACCCTTGGGAACAGTAGTTTACCCAAGTGAAGGTATTTAAACCTTGAGAAATCCAAAGGACTTCTCTGTGACACGGCACTGAAGGTGCTGTCACAATGCAAAAGGTGATGCCTATGGAGTTTGTCCGACTCAAAAACAGAGGAAAGGCATAATCCAAGTTGTCGCAACACATGAGAGAGTGAGAAAAAGGTCTGTGTCACTCCAGGATGAAAATTAATAAGTCCTAAAGTCCAGCAAAAGAGCTGGGGGTCTCTCGGGTTGAAGGAAATTAGCAGAGAATTGAGAATTCTCCCTAACACTGGTCCCCCCCCCCCCCTACTAAGGGACAGGAGGATTTAATCCACTCCTGGATGAATCTCCTATTCCAGTCGATCATACTTTCTGGAGAGACCATCGGCATTTTAAGGATGTCACGTTTTTGCCCAGTCTAGCGCAGAGGCAGCCCGAACATCTGCCTCCCTGTTGGGTCTTGTCACTTGGGATTAGCAAATACCACAGGCCTCTGCAACCTGCCGGGGAAAGATGGCTAGGGTCCTCTGGTTGGATAGGGTGGGGGGTGTGAGGAAAATGGAAAGAGGATTAGGTAGAGGTTGTGGATGGGCAGGGGTTGTTGGGGTAAACATGCTCCTCGGCTCCTGCAGCCCCACCTGGGTTTGATGATCTTCCGCACTTGCATTCTCTTCATGCCTGACATAGTCAATCACCCAGGTGTTGCCCAAAAGCTTTTGCCTGGAGCTTCAAACCAGAGCACTGTAGGGTTTAAACTCCTGGATGTTTACCAGAATTACTGAAGCTCAACTGAACCACCGTTGCTTCCTGCCAGTCTAAAATGACCTCCTCCTAGCTTTTGCACAGTTCCAAATGACGAACACTTCTTAGTTAGCATTACAATTGCTGCATTGCACATAACATTGATATGACAAATAAAAACTACTTGGCTGTGTATTTCTTTCACCACTGCACCATGGTAGTGAGTTTGCTGGCCAGGGATTGTCCTGAGGGTTCCACTAGAAAATAACAAAGAAATGAGTATGCGCAGCAGAAGCTGTCCATAATGCAACTGTGGAAACTATGTTCGTTTTACAGGTTCATGTGGTCACTTGGTCGTTAAGCACTGCAGCCTTTCTAACGCTGGCTGCTGTCACCCCGGGTTTATATTGTTCCTCAAGGAGTTTGCACTGTTGCAACATTCTCAAATTTCCCCCAATGCCTGAGCATGAATGCAAAATCATGCAGGTTAAGTTTCTCCCTGTTTTGCGCACTGTATGACTTGCCGCGGACTATGCCTCAATTGCTTGTTGCATTCAAAAGCATGCGCGTGTTAGTAGCCACAAATAGCACGTGAGCCAGAGCGTCCACTTATCTGATTAGGTGAGCAGGGCCTGTGCTTTGTCAGGCGGGTGAAAGCCCCTCTTTGGTTTGCCTGCAGGAGCTCCTCTCGCACATGTCCTATCCCTCCTGAAGTCTGTAGTTGCCAGACCCTTCTTGGTCTCCGGAGGCTTTCCCTGCAATAAAGACAGAGAAGCCTTCTGGAATAGTTTATCTTGGATCGTTTCCATTGTGATATGTCAGCATTTAAGTTGCCCTTACTGCCAGTACTTCCAGCAACATAATAAGTCCCGACAGGTGATTTACACCCTGAGCTGTGTTCTATGGTGAAATCAAACCTTTGGAAGCTGATTGGCCACATTAACAATTGAGGATTCTCCCTCTTCATCTGCATTAACCATCTCAAGGGTTGGTGGTTTGTCTGAATTACAAAAGTAGATCCATAAAAGTATGGTCTAAACTTCTTCGTAGACCACTCAATGACAAAACACTCCCATTCCATAGTTGCCCACCTTGTCTCACGGTCCTTCAGTTTCCTACCGATGAAGCAGATAGGGTGTTCCCTGCCTTTCTCAACCAGCTGACTCAAATCTGCACCGATCCTGTATTAGAAGCATCAGTTTGTACAATAAAGGATTGGTTGTAGTCAGGAGCTCTCAAGACTGCATGTTGACAAAGGGCTTTCTTCAGTCCTTCAAAAGCATTCGTGTACTAGTCATGCCACCTTACCTTCTTGGGGAATTTGGGTGAGGAGATCACATTCAAGGGAGAACCTATGGTCCCATAGTTCTCAATGAAGTTCCTATAGTCCCAGTGAGACCTAGAAAGGCTCTCACTTGGGTTTTAGTAGGGGTGGCCCAGTCTTGTACAGCTTGTAATTTTCTAGGCAATGGCCTTATTTCACCTCCTCTTACCTCCTGTCCAAGGTAGACCACTTTATTTATTTACATTTATAAAGCGCTCACACAGCCCGCAGGCATCGAGGCGCTGTTACAGGAATTGTTAGTTTTTCTTAGTTGTGCAATTGTGTTTTTTCTTTGTCACGTATTTATAACGCGCTTAAACACTCGGAGGTTTCTAAGCGCGGACCCGGGGATCGAACCTGTTGTTGCTTTCTGTCGTCTTGCTTCCAAGACGCGCACGCTGCCGCTGTGCTATCCTCCCGGGACAGCTGTGACCAGTTTGACTTTTACTAGCCTTTATGGTCAGATGGGCCTCTTCAAGAGCCTGCAAACCATATCCAAGGTGGTAAAGATGCTCTTCCCAAGTGGGGCTGAACACTGCAACGTCATCCAAGTATGCCATGCAGAAGTCCTCCATCCCATTCAGAACTTGATTCACCATCCACTGGAATGTAGCAGGTGCATTTTTGAGTCCAAAAGGCGCATAACCCTAAACTGGTAGAGCCTCCTGGCATAGAAAATGCACTGTTCTCCTTTGCATGATCTGTCAGAGCTATTTGCAAATAGCCTGAGGTCAGCTCAAATGTGCTGAGGAACTTGTCCACTTTGTCCACCAGCTCATCTGTCCTAGTTAAAGGATGGACATCCATCGTGGTGACTGTATCAAGAGCTCTATAGTCCACATATAATCTCAATTCCTTGGTTCCTGCTTTTGGCACTAGTACAACTGGACTAGCCCATGGACTTGTAGATGGCTCTATTACCCCAAGATCGAGCATCTTCTTGACCTCTTACTTTATGTAGGATCTAACATCCTGGAACCCCTGCTTTTGACAGGGAGACAGTCACCAGTGAGAATATCATGCTGGTGTCACGACCCTCGCCCAAAACCCCCTCTGGCAAACCCATTGGCCAGGTGGAGTCAGGACTGGGGCCTCTAGAGCCTGGCATCCTCTTCAAAAGCCCTCATGGGGCCTTTCCTGGCGCCTATGGCACCAGGCTCATACACCATGAATACACAATGTGCTTGGTAACTACTTTGTCAGCCAACATGGAGGCATCCACATAGCTTGGTTCCTAAGAACCGAGCTATGCGGTCTAGTGTTTTGGGTGTGGTAGCCTAGGGACTACTTTTCCTGGACTATTTTATTGGGACTATTTAAACCACACACGAGCAAGACAACACGCTTCACGTTACTTTGCAGCTTGCAACGTGACGCTCACCGTGTCCAGCTATTCCCTAGAATCTCGGAGAAGCAGAACCTGCAAGGAGACAAAAGTAACATCATTAACAGCAGCATCTCACCTGCAGTCTTCATCTTTAAACACTTGCAGCTACTGAGAACAGCTTCCTCAAATCTGCACACCTCCTGGACATAACAACCTGAAAGAGGAAATAGAGGCAACATTAAAGAAAGCAGTAGAGACATTTACAAATTACGAACTGCTCAAAAGGCTTACCTGGCTGGTCGCCTCTCGGCTGGCACCACTCCGGACATTCCACTTGCACTGAAGAACACCCCGACCTACAAGGAAGGAAAACACAGGTTAGCAAAGGCAAGACTTTGCAGCGCTGCGCATAGCGCTTACTTACCGCATTGAAGCGCTCTTAATGCGCCAACCTTTACCAGCGGGGCTCAACCAAGCCAGTTCGCCGCGCTGAAGCTCTGCATACCTACGGGAGAAAAGAGACATTTTAAACAAAGAAAGGCATTCAGGATAGCAACAAAACTAAAGAACAGCAATAAGACCTACCTGAACAATATCAAACGGGCCGGCGTCAGTGAAGTAACTGGACCGCACTCGCCCATGAAAGACCATGCGCCCCTGCTAAGAAGGCAGGACGGAGAGCACGCCTAATTCTACGACAAGGTGAGGAGAGGGCGCCAGAGGGACTGAAATCATACGGGGGTGGAGGGAGGATACTTATCCCAGTCGGTCAGTCTTGAGCACAGTCCTCCTGTATTTTCAGACAGAACCTTCCCCGCAGACCACATCAGGGCAAAGCTAAGAAGCATGCCAGCGAGTAACCAGGCTGGGAGGTATCCCTGTGGATACCAGGTGAGAGTAACAGCTGGCCCCAAGGGGTTAAGCCTGGTGTCAATGAAAATAGGGTGGCAACCTGATTTAACAGAGTTTTGCATTCCTCCTGTTGCAGAATCAGAGCTGAGTTTTGCTCCTTCAATTTTCTCATCTGAAGGTTGTCCCCTGTGGAAATCACGGAGAGGCTCACTCGTCGTCTCCTCTTGATCAGAAGATGGAAGCAAAGCTCTTCAGATGGTTAGTGTGATAAATCCATTTGTCTTGCAAGGCCCTCTGCCTTGGAGGTACCATAACTAGAACATGCTAGTCTAGAGTGAACTCCTCCATGTTGGCCTTCTGGTCATGCCAGTGTTTGACCTGCTTTCAAATCATCAGAATCTTCTATCATTAGTGCCGTTCTCCTCTGGAGACCTAGCACATAGTCGGTAACTCTCACTGGCTTGTGGGAAGGAGCACTCTAACCCTTCCTTGATTTGGGCCAAAGGACCTCTAGACGGATGAACATAGAGCAGCTCAAAGGGGCTGAAACCAACCCGTTCTTGAGGGACTGCTCTATAAGCAAAGAGAAGGCATGGCAAGTAGAAGGTCACACTTTCTTATAAGGGTTTCCTCTAAAGCACCTATAATGCTCTTCATAGTTCTGTTAAACATCTCCACCAACCCATTGGTTTGGGGATGATAGGCTGGTGAGAACTTATAGGTCACTCCATGGTTTTTCCACATAATCTGCATGTATTGGGACATAACATTCGACCCCCTGTCAGAGATGACCTCCTTAGGAAAACCAACCCTGGTAAAGACACCACGGAGGGCCTTAGCCACTGCCTGAGCCTTAACAGTCTTCATAGGTATTGCTTCAGGATACCTGGTAGCATGGTCTACCACAGCTTATATAAATCGGTTGCCTGAAGAAGTTGGAGGGTCTAGGGGACCAACAATGTCAATCCCCACCCTCTCAAAATGAACTCCCACTACTGGGAGGGGCAGTAAAGGTGCCACGTTCATGGCTCCACTCTTGCCAGAAGTCTGACCAGTGTTACAGCTCTTACAGGATGTGTCTACTTCAGACTCCATCTTGGGCCAGTAGAAATAGATGGCCTCTCTTTGGTCTTCTTGAAACTTAAGTGACCAGCCAGAGGAATCTCATGGGCTAACTTTAAGAACTGGTGTCTCACCTCCTGGGGCATTACACGTCTTCTGTAGCCTCATGGGGTAGACTTAGTAGGTTCACTGTAGAGGCCACCCTCCCAATAAAGCCTATGCTTCCCTGGCTCTTGCCCTTCCAGCTGCTGAGCTGCCTGTTCATGGAGACCTTCTAGAGTAGGGCACTCTGACCTCTGCTGAAGTCTCCCCTAGAAGGTCCACCTTATGCAAGTAAGGTTTGCAGTTCAGGTTGGTTTTTAGGATCCAGATTTCCAACATAGGGAAGGTTCTCCTCCAGCTCTGTTTCACCAGTAGCTGACTCTTCTGAGTTTGGTTGGTCCTCCCACTCAGCCTCCGCTGGGGGAGAGGTCACCGGGGGTGACCTTGGACTGTCCTCTCTGGGATGTCTTTGTCCTAAGAACACATTTAGGTATTATACCTTTCTTTCTTCCCGAGACCTTGGATTTCCCCTTTGCCTTTCTTTGGCCTGGAATTAGAAGGGCGTTATTCCCGTTGACTGGGAGTCAGAGGAAACTCTGTATGTAGCCTCCCACTGAGCGTCATCCAAAGTTGCCTCTCTGGCCAATCTGGTTTGCTCCTGCTTCCTTTTACTGGGAGGCCTGGGGGTGCTCGATACAACTCAGAGTCTAAGTCCTTCCCCAACAGGACTCTCCCAGGCACCTCATTTTGTACACTGACCGGTATTCTTAGTCAGATTATTGCACTGCATGAGAGCTGGCAATATTGGAACCATTTGGACTGGGCCTCCTGCAAGTTTAGTGAAATCAGTGCTTAGTCGCATCCTCAGGTTTGAAGAAACTTTCAACCACTGGAATGCTTGCCCCAGTGTCTCTAATGACAGGGGTCTCCATTTACAAGTACACCATCCTTGTCATATTCTTTTGTTTTGTCTGGTATGGAGTTGTACACATCCACATTTTATTACCACCGACCCAGGGACACTAAAACACTGGCAGAGACCCCAATGGAGTCTTCATAGTTGAAAGTTACCACTTGCCATATGAACTTCTCCTTCTGGGATGAGGGCTAAGGAGAGGCAGTGTGGACCCTTAAAGGTTTACCCTTACATCTGGGATCCCCTTTCACATCGTCCAAATGCTCTCTGGGATGGGGGTTTCTGCTACCCTCCCTCTGGTTTGGCACTAATGGGTTCACTAGATTTACCAGGTTTATCTTGGAATCTACCCTCTTTGGATGGTCGGAACTGGAATGATCTTTTCCCTCTTTCATGTGCTGCTTCCCCTCATCCTTTTTGTGAATGGCCCCAGAATCCTTGTGAGTGGCCCTGTTTGCTACCCACAAGTCGGCCGCATGTGATAACATGTTTGGGATCCATCTCTTTTGAGTCAGCCAAGTGCTGTCTCAGCTGAGGAGAGCGGGCATCAAAAATAGATTCTAAGAAAAATGGTTTTCTCATTCCTTCAAAGGTGTTCACTATGTGACCCTTAACCCAACCAATCAAAGGTTTTTCAAACATTCACACACCCAGGTAGCCCAAGGAGTACAATCAGTCTTTTTGAGGGTCCTAAACCCCGTAAGGTACTGGGGAGGAGTCTTCCCAAGTCTGCCTATTAATGCCAGCTTTGCTGATTGATGGTCCTGTCTCTCAATGGCACCCAACTCCATTATAACGTCATATGCATTCTGGGGAGCCTAGACAAGAGCCAAGGGATTAAATCATTCCCTCTGAATACTTGAATTCCATAGGTGTATTCAAAAGTACCCAACCAATCCAATACATCAAGTTTTGCATCATACATACTGACTGCTTCTTTGGGCAGGCAAGGCCTCTTGGGACTGGAAGAACTAGCGGACGCTGGGAGGGAACCCGATTCAAGAGACCATCTTTTCATATCCATTTCATATTGCATTTCCAACTCCCTGAGTTTGTCTTGATGTTTGGCTTCTCTTTGAGCTTCTAATCTCCTGTTTTCCAACTCTATTATTTTAGTTTCAAGTGAAACCTATTCTGGGCTCAATGTTGGACCTTGTGTTTCCCAATGGAAATGGGTTGAGGCAAAGGGGCAGGCTGTGGCAAATGGGGGCTCCTAGCCTGAGACTCCTCTACCTCCTGACTCCTCTTGCAGAATGGAGTTAGACTCTAAACTGTTCTCCTCCTCATTTTCCACAATACTTGGGTTTGTAGGTGTTACAGGCCTACTACCTAAACTTTTGTGATTCAACAACTTGTAATCTATTCGCTTTTCTTTCCTTTTACAGTAAGACCCCTGACTTTGCACATTTATTTCAGTTGATCTACTGTTAGAATGATTAGGGCATCCTGACTGAAGATATCCATATTCGGCATGTTACAATTGCTTTTTACTTTCTGATGGAGCTTAGCCTTGTGGAGGTTTAGTTGAACACCAATACCGAAAATACTCGGTGTACCAACTCTACACAAATCCTCACCGTCGGCCACCAGTGTTAGGCAAGATTGTATGTGCTAACCCTGTGGGAGACTACACCAGTCATGTCCTCTTGGCAATAGGTAACCCAACCTTTGGTATAGGTCTGTACTACACAAGTAGGTAGAGTAACTAAGCAGCCCGACTTATCTCAAGAGGGGTACATGTGAGCTTTTTAACATAGCGGTTCACAAATACAAGTTGTTGGGAGCATTATCAGAAATGTGGTAATTCCCTTCTTCCTTAGACCCCCTGCTCTTTTGCTGTACTTTAAATTTTTATCATGGAGAGAGTGAGACCTTGTTCCCACTCTCGTGTTTTTCTGTGATTTGAAAATGGATTCTTTTGGTTTTAGGCATAATCTTTTTACATTGTGATGCAGTGCACCTTCACTGCAGCGTCACATAGAAATCCTTTGGATTCCTGCAAAGGTTTAAATACCTGCTCTTGGAAAACTACTGTTTCCAAGAGCAGTGAAGTGAAATTGACTTTACTTACTTTTAACTCTTTATAGACCCAGCAAACACTATCGTACAGTAGGGTGCTTGAGGGTTTACTTAGTATCCCCTTTGTCTTCTCATGTAACACTTTTTTATGTTACCCTTTCTACAATTAATTGCTGGTGGCAGTGGTTTAATTGTTTCTACAAATGTGTTTCTACCACGGGCTGCAATTGCAGCAAAGCACCCATGGGTGCCCATTTTGTCAAAAGGGCCACAGGCTTCTTTTTTCACCATTTCTTGTTGGAAAGTTCCTTCTTGAGATTTACTCTGCGCGCCAAACCAGGTTTGGCCCCTTTGTTAGTTTTGTCTTTGGCGGGATTCACTGGTGAAGCCTGCCTCTGGCTCCGGGGTGTCTGGCAGGGCAGGAAGCAACAGAGGTGGCCGAAACTCCATGTGCTTAGTCTCCTTGGTTCCAGGAATGCACCTAAAGGTGTTTGGCTGGCGGTCCTTGGAGGACCGCCACCCTGCTGTGTGATTGACAACTAGGCTGCAAATGAATGGGAGAAACCTGCATAAAGGGCGAGGTCTTTTAGACAGAAGGCAGTCGACCACTGGATGAAAGAATCCGAAGAGGAACTTGGAAGAGACACTTGCTGCAACTCCTGGGCCGTTGGTTTGTCCGGTGAAGCCCTGCTGCAGTGCCGAGGCTCCAAATTCGCCTCGATTAGAGAAGGCCTGCAAAGTACTCCTCCTCCCCTTGAATTGGTGGGACTAAGGGACTAATCGACCCCAAGACTAACGCTTCTGGAAATCCTCTCAAAGCTGGCTGCACTTCCATTGCTGCTGCAGGAACCGAGTGCCAGGGAGAGGAACACTAGAATCGAGTGCATAGTTTTTAAGTCCGACCCGAGCTCCAGGAAGATCCTCCAGACTCCCTCGAAGCAGGACTAACCAAGCCTGAGCCACCTCAACAGCGTGCTGGACCTCTGAAGCAAGGAAAGCCCACAACGTATCCAAGAACTGCAGTGGTGCTATTAGCGAGAAGCTGAAACCGTGAAGTGCTGCTGATCTGAAGTTTGGCCATTGCTGCCGCCGACCTTCGAATCGTAGTGCAGGAGTCCCCAGACTTCTTCGCTCTTGTCTACATGACCGAGGCCCAGGAGCAACAGGATCTGCAGACTAAAACAGGAACATAAGCCAGTTGGACCCAATTTCTTCAGACCTAAGGTACTGTAAAACTAAGGAGTACTTACCTCTTCTGTAGCATTGCTAGCTCTCAGTTGAGACTTGCTTGGGCTGCCCATTGCAGTTGATTGCAGCTTTGCCCATCACAAGCCTCCAAGCTTGTGGCCCAACAGCGATTTCTTTTTCAACAAAAACTCTAACATTGTGCAAGACTTTGCACTTACATTCAAGAAGACTCCAGCTCCCCTAGACTGCTCAAGTAACATTGGCTGTCCTGGCTTCCTGAAGGCTCTTCTAACCTCTGACTTTGTGTTTTGATCTGTCCATCCAAAATGTCACATATTCTTTACTTGTGTAGCTGGGAAAGGTTTAATCTACATTGCATTGGGATGTTCAAAAGTACTTAACCTGTTTGAGGAACTTGTTATACATTGTTTCTTCTATCTAACCTTTTCCTTTTAACACCAAACTCAGTATTGCTTTAAATGTTCCAGTGATATATCAATGTCCACAGTGTCCTACTTATTTGTCACCTCAGGGTGTAGCACGTGTCTGTGTGCCATCCCAAATGTGTATCTTCTGATTTATTGAAACCTAGAGTGTATTTTTGAAGTATATTTTAAGTGTTACATATTTGCTCCCTTCTAAAGAAGGCTTACTCAAACTGTTAAATAATTGTTTAATCAAACCTTGATTATGTTTTATTTGGGTACTTTTCACTGTGAAAGTCTGTTACAACCCTACAGCTCACACTGACTCCTCTTGAGATAAGCCTGGCTGCTCAGTCACTCTAACAACTTGTGTAGTACATGCTTATACCGAAGGTTGGGTTGACTATTGCCAAGAGGACAAGGCTGGTGCAGTCTCCCACAAGGTACTGCATACAATCTTACAAACACAAGTATTCAAATAACACTTATACTCAAGGTTTTCTATTAAAATAATCATTTGACCGTCAGTTTTAAATAAGCCTTCTTTCGAAAGGGCAATATGCAACAAAAAAAATGCACTTCACAAAACTTCCTCAAATTTAAGTTAAGCAAGTAGATGCCCTTTTCGGATGTCAACACACACACACACACTTCCTACACCCTGAGGTGACTTCAGTTGCTAGGACACTGTGGACATTGATGTATCACTTTTAACACTTAACACAATACTGAGGTGGTGGTAAAGGAAACGGTTAGGCCAGGAAAACGTTTAACAAGTTCTCTGAGCAGGTGAGTACTTTACACTCCCCCAATGAAGTACAGGTTAGACCTTTCCCAGCAATACAAGTTAAACTTGTGCACCACCTATGAGGGACAGTTAAAACCAAAGTCAAAGGTTCAGAAGAGTCTGCAGGGAGCCAGGACAGCCAAGGTCAATTTGAAGACTGTCTAGGGAGCAGAGGCACTTGTCGATGGCACAAGTCTTGCACAATGTTATATATAGTTTGTAGAAAAAGAATCACTGTTGGGCCACAAGCTGTAAAACCTGTGAAGTGCAAAGCTGCAAGCAACTCTGCAAAAAGTAGCTACTGCACATCTCCAGTGAGAATAAACAAGCTACAGATAACAAGAGTTTAACACAGTACCTTAAGTCTGAAGAAGAAAAAAATCCAGCTGACTTCTGTTCTGGTTGCAGTCCTGCAGATCCTGGATTCCTGGGCCTCAGTTTCGGGGACAAGAGGGACGACGTCTAGAGGACTCTAGCATTGCAGTTTGAAGATCTCTACAGATCAGCAGCACTTTGCGGTTTCAGCTACTGGTCAATAGCACTACCGCGGTTCTTGAACACTTGATGGACTTCCCTTGCTTCTGGGGTCCAACACTCTGTTGAGATGGCTCAGGCTTGAGTCGTTCTGCTTCGGGAGGGTGCTCTCGAGCTTCCTGAAGGTCTGGTCTGGCTTAAAGACTATGCACTTGATTCTGGCGTTGCTGACCTCTGGCACTCAGTTCCAGAAGCAGTAAGGAAGTACAGCCAGCCGGGAGAGGGGTTTCAGCAAAGTTTGTCTTGGGTTCAGTTGGTCCCACCAACCCAAGGGAAGAAGTTTTTAGTTCCTGGCTTCTCTAGTTGATACGAAATTCAGAGCTTCAGAACTGCAGCAGGGCTTCACCGGGCAAACCAACAGTCCAGGAGAGTGCAGCAAGCTTATCTTTGAGTTTCTTTCTTCGGATGTTTGGTCCAGTGGTAGACTCTGCCTTCTGTTCAAGAGACCTCGACTTTTATGGAAGTTTGTACCACTCAGGCACAGCCTAGCTGTCACTCTCTCAGCAGGGTTACAGGAGTGCACCCAAAGGTGATTGGCCGGCTGGCTGTCCGGCAAGGACAGCAACCCTGCTGTGAGATTGACAGCTTGGCTGGAAAGAATTGGAGAAACCTGCGTAAAAGGCGGGGCTTTTGGCTTGCAAGGCAGTCGACCACTGGACGAAGGAATCCGAAGAAGAACTTGGAAGAGATGCCTGCTGCAACTCCTGGACCGTTGGTTTGCCCGGTGAAGCCCTGCTGCTGTGCTCAAGCTCCGATTTTCGCCTTGACTAGAGAAGCCCTGCAAGGACGACTTCTCCCCTTGAGTTGGTGGGACCAATCAACTCCAAAATGAATTGGTTTGCCCATCCTCTCGGAGCTGGCTGTACTTCTGCTGCTTCTGGAACTGCAGTGCCAGGGAGAGGAACACCAAATCGAGTGAATCGCTTTTAAGGCGGACCCGAGCCCCAGGAAGATCCTCTGTATGTCCTTGAAGCAGGACTGACCATGCCTGACCCACCTCAACAGAGTGCTGGACCCCAGAAGCAAGGAAGTCTGAAGTGGTATCTGAGAACCGCAGTGTTGCTATTTGCTGTCAGACGCAAGGAGCTGAAATGCCGAAGTGCCACTGAATTGAAGTTTGCCCTTTGCTGTCACTGATCGTCCCGTTGTGTTGCAGGAGTCCCCAGATGTCCCTACAACTTAGTCACAGGAACAAAAGGATCTGCAGAGCCACACAGGAACTGAAGCTGGCTAGAAAAATTTCTTCTAACCAAAGGTACTGTACAGTCTTAAGAACTTACCTCTTGTTGCCTTACTTGTTCTTGGTTGAGACCTGTCTTGGTTGCTCCTGTAGAGTTGCTCGCATCTTCTACCCCTACATTGAGTCTTCTTTTTCTACAAAGACTTCTAAAACATTGTGCAAGACTTTTACTTCTGAGAAGTGCTTCAGCTCACCTAGACATTTGCCCAATTGACATTGGCTGGCCTGGCTCCCTAAATGACTCTTCTCTCCTCTGATTGTGTGTTGGTGCCTTCCTTCCAGGAAAGGGTTAACTTAATTTGCATTGAGGGGGGTTTAAAAGTACTTACCTGCTTAAGAATATTTGTGTGATCTCTTGTTTTATTCTAAAACCTCTTTACTTTGACACTCATCTCAGTATTGATCTAAATGTACCATTGATACATTAATGTCCAGTGTCCTAGCTATTTAAGTCACCTGAAGGTGTAGGAAGTGTCGGTGTGCCATCCCAAATGGGTACTTGCTGATTTAGAGAAACTAAGAGTGTGTATTTTGGAGGGTATTTGTTACTATTACATTGCCCCTTCTGAAGAAGGCTTATTCAAACTGACTGTTAAATTAATTGTTTAATCAAGAAACCTTGAGTGTAAGTGTTTATTTGGATACTTGTCACTGTGAATCTCTGTGTAACCACCCTACTGCTCACATTGGCCCCTCTTGAGATCAGCCTGGCTGCTCAGCGACACTACCAACCTGTACAGTACAGACTTATACCAAAGGTTGGGTTCTTATTGCCAGGAGGTCAAGGTTGTAGTGCACTCAAAGGGTACTGCACCAAATCTTGGTTAACGGGGAGAAAGCAGCAAAATGGTAAACTTTCCAAACAAACTTGTTGGGCATTAGACGAGATATAATTGTTTGAATAAGCACAAATTAAGGATTTGTGGGCTACAATGCCCAAGACAAGCTTTCAACCCGAGCCTATGGTGATAAAGGACATGAATGAATATGCTCGCTTAAATCGGGATGCTAATGAAATATTTAAATTGTATTAACATTCTATTTTGCCAGTGTTACTTTCATGAAATATTTTTGACTGTGGAAATGGGATGACCTGTCTCAAAATCTGGCAACTGCTTAATATGGGAGAAATTACTTTGTTCTGCAGGTTTGGTGGACGAACAACAGAAAGTCCGTACAATCAGTGCGTTGGCTATTGCTGCCTTGGCTGAAGCAGCTACTCCATACGGCATTGAATCCTTTGACTCTGTTCTGAAACCTCTGTGGAAGGGTATCCGCCAGCACAGAGGGAAGGTATGTATAGAAAATATGTAAATCTTGATTGCTTTCATAAACCTTTAAATATATTAAAAGCAACACCACATGTTTCTTTTCTACAGGGTCTTGCAGCTTTCCTGAAGGCTATTGGTTACCTTATTCCTTTAATGGATGCCGAGTATGCAAACTACTATACCAGGGAAGTGATGCTTATATTGATAAGAGAATTCCAGAGTCCAGATGAAGAAATGAAGAAAATCGTGTTAAAGGCAAGTTCCCTCACTGCTGCTGTAGTTTTCATTAGTGTGGTGCTGCTAATACCATTTTCAGTGAGAGCCACGGCAGGCTATTTGGTAGTCAATAGAAATTCTGCTTTAAAGTTGGCTATACATGTAGATTTGCACTTCTCGTTTTCTTCAAACTAGATTATAGAAAGAGAATGAATGAATGCATGCACGTTGCTTAACCCTTTAACTACCCTTGGGACATAATATATGTTAAAGTTGTTTTTACTGCGCACTGTTGCCACCTGCATGGCCCCATGGTGCTCTCTGCGCATCTGCAGAACGAAGAGGGCAGGGCTGGAGAGTTAAGTTAGTAGGACGGAGCAGGAGAAAAGCGCAAGAGATCTGTCATCTACTGTTGACATCTTCAGTTTGGTTTAAACCGTTCGCTGAGAGTAGTCGTGTTTCTCAGTTGGTAGCCGCCATGTGCTGTTGGACGAGGGAATCTGTGGTTTGCTTCGTTGTCGTTGTGCTGTAGTAAAGTGCATGCGGTTTGTTGTGCTGTATAGATATGGTTGTGTTGGTACAGAGTTTGAGAGATGAGTGTAGAAGTGAGTTTGTTTAAGTAGGGTTGGTCACTGACTGTATCCTAGCCTACCTCCTCTGTTTTGACCGCGCGCGGCACATATCCCTTCCCCTGTCAAACTCTAGCGTTCTACTCTTACCACTTCTATGTTGTGTTGAGCTGTGGTTCCTCATCAGTGCTATTCAGTGGCGGCACCCTCTCCACCCCTGTGCTCTGACCAATTGTCAGCCCCATCCCTTTTCCCCTAGCCCACTTCATTGTGCAGGATGTGTTAGGCAAGATTTTATGCAGTGCCCTGTGGGAGACTGCACCAGCCTTGTCCTCTTGGCAATAGTTAACCCAACCTTTGTTATAAGCAAGTGACTGAGCAGCCAGGCTCATCTCAAGAGGGGTCACTGTGAGCTTGTTGGGGAAAATTGCCAGAAATGTGCTAATTCCCTCTTGGAGACCCCCAGCTCTTTTTGATGGACTTTAGGACTTTTCATTTCTAACCTGGAGAGAGAGAGAGACCCTTTTCCCACTCTCTGCTGTATTTCATTTTTCTGTGATTTGGACTGTTTCCTTTTACTTTGGAGTCTGACAATCTCCATAAGCATTATCTTTACATTGACACACAGCACCTTCAGTGCACTGGCACAGGGAAGTCTTCCAGATTTCCCCTATGTTTAAATATCTTCTCTTGGATAAACTGTTTTCCAAGAGCAGGGAAGTGAAATTGACTTTACTTGCATTTTGTAACTTTTTAGACCCAGCACACATCCTACAATAGTGTGCTGGGGGGTTAATTAGTATCTATCCTCTTTGTCTAGTGTGTCATGTAACATCTGTGTTACCCTTTCTACAATTAATGGCTGGTGGCAGTGGTTTACTTTTTCCTACCAGTGTGGTTCTACTGCGGGCTGCAATTGCAGCTGCAGTAAAGCACTCATAGGTGCCCATTTTATGAAAATGGGCCGGTCTTCTATTCGCCATTTCTTGTTGGAAAGGTCCTTCTTGAGATTTACTCTGCGTGCCAAACCAGGTTTGGTCCCTTTGTTTGTTTTGTCTTTGGCGGGATTCACGAGTGAAACCTGCCTCTGGCTCCAGTATGTCTGGCAGGGGCAGGAAGTGAGGGAGGTGCCTGAAACTCCCTTTGCTTAATCCCCTTGGTTACAGGAATGCACCCAAAGGTGATTGACCGGCTGGCTGTCTGGCAAGACAGCCACCCTGCTGTGTGATTGACAGCTAGGCTGGAATAAATGGGAGAAACCTGCATAAAAGGCGAGGCTTTTTGGCTTGGAAGGCAGTCGACCACTGGACGAAGGAGTCCGATGAAGAATTTGGAAGAGACGCCTGCTGCAACTTCCCTTCTACCTTAGAGACTCCCCAGCTCTTTTGCTGGACTTTAGGACTTTTAATTTTTATCTTTGAGAGAGTGAGACCTTTTTCCCCACTCATGTATTTTCCTTTGATTTGAACCCAGTGTTTCTTTTGGTTTTAGAGTCTGACAAACTCCATAGGCATCTTATTGTATTGTGACACACAGCACCCTCAGGGCAGTGTCACAGAGAAGTCCTTTGGATTTTTACTAAGGTGTAAATGTTAAAGGTATTGGTACCGCGCACCATCACCAACGGAGTTGGTCCCCAGGTGCACTGGCGGATCTGTAAATAAGAAGGTGGGATGGGTTAGTAAGGTGAAGAGGGAGTAGGATAATGAGGAGTGGTGTTCTGTTGGCAGCTTCAACTCTATACACCGGGTGCTGAGCTTTGGTGCGAGTATTGAATCAATGTCAGTCCTTGTGTGCTGTTGGTCCGTCTTATGTGGTGTTGAGGTGTGGTGAAGTGCGTGCAGCTTGTTGTGCGAGAGATGGTTGTGTGAGTTTTTGAGTGAGATAAGTATGCAGAAAGTTTGAGCTTTTTGGTTAGTGGGTTATGACATTTTAACCTGCTACAATTTACAATTCCGTCCAAGTGTGGCCCTTGCTAATCTTCAGTCCTATTTAAATGCGGCACAGGCTAATGTTCACAATTCTATCTAAGTGTGGGACAAGCTTACATTCCTTATTCCATCTAGGTGTGGCATTTGCTGGCCTTCATAATTCCATCTATGTGTGGGACATGCTAACATTCGAATTCCATTTAAGTGTGGCACATGTTATGTTATGTTATGTTATTTTGCATTTATATAGCGCCTTATATACCATTGGTATGGTCTGAAGGCGCTGGTAGGTTGAACGCCCTCGGGAACCGAAGTTCGGGTCAGTAGAGAGAGAAGAGCGAGTCAAAAGTGCGTGTGTGCACCAGGTATGTGTGCAGCTGGTGCGGAATTCAGATGGTAGCTGCTTCTTAGCGGTAGGTGTGGTGGTTGAGAGATCAGCAGTATGTGTTCGCTCTGGCTGGCTTTATCCAGGACGAATGTGGCTGCGTTAGGCCTGAGGAGAACGCCTGGCTGGTGGGTGTGAGACCAGCAGTGTTTACATAGAGTGTTGTGGAGTGAGCGGGAGATGTAGATATGAGAACAGTTATACCGAATGGTGTCATAGTATCTCTGTGTTCTAGTTGAGTGGTGATGTAAGGGAGAGAGTAGGCGTGAGGTGTGTTATGATAAGTACTCTTTCAAAATGTTCACTGCATTCTAAGACATATTATGTATGTCACGCAGTTCCGAGCGGGCAGGTCCGTTCTATTCATTTTGTTCATTTCAGGCGTTCGGGATTGTACTACACATTCATGCTTGCTTGACTTATTCTTCTCCAGTGTGCCTCACGTATGCTCTCATGTGTTCCAGAAGTGTGCACTCCTGTCTTTCTTGTGCGTGCATTCCAGTCTACCCAGCGTAGTTTTAGGGGAAGAGCCAGGTTTTCAGTACTTTGCGGAAGGCCGTTAAGTCTTCAGTTAGGCGGATGTGGGGTGGGAGCGAGTTCCATAGGGTTGGGGCTAGCGTTGAGAATGATGATCCGCCTAACCTGGTTGAGTTTGTCTTAGGGATTACTAGGAGGCCGGCTGAGCTTGATCTTAGGGTGCGAGTGGGGTGATAAGGTATTAGCTTGTCTTGAAGATATTGCGGTCCGGTTTTATGTAGTGCTCGATGGGAGAGGCATAAGGTTTTGAAAGCTACCCTACGGGCTACTGGAAGCCAGTGCAATGTCTTAAGGGCTGGGGATACGTGGTCTCTTGGACCGAGCGCGAGTAGCATTTTGGCTGCCGCGTTTTGTGCTCTTTGGAGTTTGTTTAGTTGGTAGGCATGAATTCCGAGGTATAGGGAGTTACCGTAGTCCAGTCTTGATATGACAATTGATTGGACCGCGGAGACTCTGTTGGGGAATGAGAGATATGGAAGGATGCGCCTAAGATTTTTGAGGTGGTAGTGGCAGGATTTTGAGACATTGTTGACTTGGCGCGAGAGTGTTAGGTCGGAGTCTAGGGTGCATCCAAGATTTTTCACTGTGTTGGAGGGTGTCGGTGAGTTGCCCATGGCGGGAGGCCAGGGTATTGGGTGCGGAAGAAGATCTAGATTGCCGCAAATCATGATTTCTGTTTTGGAGGGGGTTTAGTAGGAGGTGGCTTTGGGTCATCCAGAGTTCTATGTTAAGGAGGCAGGATGCCAGGTCGGGTCGGGAGTCGGGTTTCGAGTTCAGGATTTTTAGAATTAGTTGAGTGTCGTCGGCGTAGTTGTAACACAGGATGTTGTGTGCACGAATTATTGGTGGGAGGGTGATCAGGTAAAGATTGAACAGGAGGGCGGATAGACATGCTCCCTGAGGGACTCCCGTGTCAACAGGTCGGGGTTGTGAGGTAAAGCTGGAGAGTGTCGTTATTTGGTGCCTGTCTTTGAGGAATGAAGCTATCCATTTAAGGGCGGTTCCGCGGATTCCTATGGAGTGGAGTCGGTCTAGGAGGATTGAGTGATTGATCGTGTCAAAGGCGGCCGATAGGTCGAGGAGGATTAGTGCGGCGCATCCGGCGGAGTCTGCTGTCATTTTAAGGTCATCCCAGATCGAGGTTAGGGTGGTTTCAGTTCCGTGGCGTGATCTGAAACCTGATTGGGCTGGGTCTAGGAGGTTGTTGGTTTCGACAAAGGAGTTTAGTTGGGAGTAGGCGGTTCGGTCAATGAGTTTGGCAAGGAACCTAGTGTTTGAGATTGGGCGGTAGTTTTTGGGCTCGAGTGGATCGAGCAATGGTTTTTTAATTAGAGGTTTGACGTGTACCGTTTTGAATGCGTCGGGGAAAGTACCGGAGGAGAGGGAGGAATTTATGATAGATCTTGCGTATTCTCCTGCGCAGGTTGAGGCAAAGATTTCTTTAAGGGTTGTGGCTGGGCAGGGGTCCAGTGGTGAACCAGAAGGTTTGTGGGCAGATAGCAGTTTGAGAAACTGTTCTGGCGATATTGGACTAAAGGATTCAAACGTTGGTTGCGTGGATGTTACGGTTGCAGGGCTGGGCGGTATGCGCGGAGGATTGCTCGGTGGCTGAAGTTGAGCCATCTTGGTGTTTAGAGTTTTTGTTCTTTCGATAGCCGTGTTGTGAAAGTGGAGGGAGAGTGAGTCGCACAGCGATTGTGTGGCGGTTGGGCTGGTTGTATTGCAAGCAGGGTTGGTGAATTCTGAGATGATTTTGTGGAGTTCTTTGCTTGGGTTTTTGCAGTTTAGGATTCGGGTGTTGTAGTGGGCTTTTTTTGCTTTCCGGATTTCGGACTTATATTGATAGAGGTGACGGGCCAAGGTGGTCCTGTTTTCGTGGGTTTTCTCTTTCTGCCATTTGCGTTCTAGGCATTTGTAAAGTCGTTTAGTGGTCTTCAGCTCGGGAGTGAACCATCTGGGGAAAGGGGCGCAGCGGGTTGATGGTTTGCATGGGGGGGTGAGTCGCAAAAGAGGTGCGTTGAGCCATGAGTCAAAGGCCTCAGGGGTTAAATTGTTGTCGGGAAGGCAGGTCGGTGGTGGAGATTGGAGGAGTGCCTCGGCTAAGTCCGGGGTGATCGTTAATTTTTTCCAGCATTTGCGTAAGATTGGAGGTTCGGGTGCAAGTACGGGAATGGGGTCAGGTGAGTGGATGGTGAACGAGAGAATGAAGTGATCTGACCAGATGATTGGGGTTGGGGGCTTTAAATGAATCAGGGTGTTGGAGCTAAAGATGGCATCGAGGGTGTGTCCTTTGTAATGAGTAGGACCGTTTATGTGGGGTTGGAGATTAATTGCATCTAAACCGTCAACCAGGGAGTGTGTCATAGGGTTGGTGGGGATGTCGAGCCATATGTTGAAGTCACCAAGGAGGGTGAGGTTGGAGTGGTTTAGTTGCATGGTGGCGATTGAGTCGCAAAGGTTGTTTGCGAATTGTCTATCGTAACCAGGGGGCCTGTAGATTATTAAGAAACTGTGAGAGAGCGATGGGGAGAGGGAAAGTTTAACGAGGAGAGATTCGCAGGAAGGGATGGAGGGTTGGTTGTCGATGATCGAGGCGCGGAAGAGAGATTTGAAGACGAATGCTACCCCGCCTCCTCTGGATGGACGGTTCAGTGGGATGAGGGAGTAGTCAGGGGGAAAGGCTTCACTAGCGATTGGGTTGAAGTCATTGGAGAACCAAGTTTCGGTTATGAAAACTAGGTCTGGTTTGACAGATGTGAGGAGGTCATAGATGCAGTGTCTGTTTTTTGCTACGGAACGGGCGTTAAAAAGGATACAGTTCACATCGGCAGGCAATTTAGGTGTGGGTGCTGGACCGGGGTGTGGCGGTGGCGGAGAGGGCTGAGGAGGGGGGTTAAAGTCGGTGATGCTAGAAGGGAATAGTGGGCGGGCTGAAAACTTGGCAGGTTCCTGGCGGGGCTGAGTGACTTGGTGTGATAAGATGATTGGATTTGGGTTGGGTGATTTGGGGAAGGGGTGTGGGCGGGGGGTTAGGTGTCGACAGGTCGGGGTTCGAGGTGAGGCTCGAGGTGAGGAGTGCTGAATGATTGAGGGGGACCAGGCGCGTTTCCTCTTTAGTTTCTTTGCTGCGACAGGTGTGTGGGAGAGGGTAGGGGGTTCAGAGGGGGAGAGGGAGGCAGCTTCGGTTCGTGCTAGGGCTCGGCGCGCAGTTTTTAGGGAGGGGAAAGAGTGCTGTCTGGGGGGGAAGGTGGCAGGGGTATAAGGGCAGGGCGGTGGGTGGGTGATTTCCGGGTGGGGTGTGATAGGTCTGATGGAGAGGGGAGCGGGTGTGGGCCATGCTGGCGGGTCGGGGGTGGAGTTCAGGGGATGAGTGGTTTTAGGGTGAGTGTTTCGCCATCATGCTCCTCTGGCTTGGTGTTTGGACAGGGGAGTGGCTGCTTGTGTGGAGGGGGGTGGGGTGGTACGGGAGGGAGGGGTTGGGAGGGGAGGTAGATCGGAGAGTGGGGGTGGTCCCCTGCGGTCGTTTCTGGCGGGCTCAGGTGGAGTGGGTGCGCTCATGATTGGTGCTTCTAAATGTAGCTGGGAACACTTCTAGGTGCAGTTGGGAGTACTTCTAAAGTCGGCTTTTTCAGAGAGGCTATTGGGCGCAACTTGTAAATGCAATTGGAATTTAGATGCAATTTAGAATACTTCTAAAATCAATTTTGTCAGAGAGGGCGCAACTTTCTTAGAGATGCTATTGGGCGCAACTTCAAGATGCAGTTTGGAACACTTCTAGAATCAAACTTTTCTCAGAGAGGCTATTGGTCACAACCTCTAAATGCACTTGGGTACACTTCTTGACGCAATTGGGAACAGTTCTAAAGTCAGCTTTCCTCGGAGAGGCTATTGGGCGTAACTTCTAAGTGTAGTTTAGAGGTTCTAGGTGCAGTTGAGAAACACTTCTAACTTCCAAAACTTTTCAGGAGAGGCTAATGTGCGCAACTTCTGAATGCAATTGGGAACAGTTCTAAAACAACTTTTCTCCGAGAGGCCTTTGGACGCAGCTTCTAAATGCCATTGGGAACTCTTCTATAATCAAATTTTTCTCAGAGAGGCTGTTGGGCGCAACCTATAAGGTCCAGTTGGGAACACTTCTTTAATCAAATTTTCTTAGAGATGCTGTTGGGCGCAACTTCAAATGCAATTGGGAATACTTCTAAGATCAACTTTGTCAGAGAGGCTATTGGGTGCAACTTCAATTGCAATTGGGAACACTTCTAAAATCAACTGTCAGGGAGGGCGCAACTTTCTTAGGGATGCTATTGGGCGCAACTTCAAATGCAATTGGGAACACTTCTAAAATCAACTTTGTCAGAGAGGGCGCAACTTTTCTTAGAGATGCTGTTGGGCGCAACTTCAAAATGCAGTTTGGAGCACTTCTAGAATCAACTTTCTCAGAGCGGCTATTGGGAGCAACTTCAAATGCAATTGGGGACGCTTCTAAAATCAACTTTTCTCAGAGAGACTAATTGGGCGCAACTTCTAAGTGCAGCTGGGGACACTTCTAAAATCAACTTTGTCAGAGAGGCTATTGGGCGCAACTTCAAATGCAATTGGGGACGCTTCTAAAATCAACTTTTCTCAGAGAGACTAATTGGGCGCATCTTCTAAGTGCATTTGGGGACACTTCTAAGATCAACTTTTTCAGAGAGGCTATTGGGTGCAAGGTCTAAAATCAACTTTCTCAGAGAGGCTATTGGGTGCAACGTCAGATGCAATTGGGGACACTTCTAGAATCAACTTTCTCAGAGAGGCTATTGGGCGCAACTTCAAATGCAATTGGGAACACTTCTAAAATCAACTGTCAGAGAGGGCGCAGCTTTCTTAGGGATGCTATTGGGCGCAACTTCAAATGCAATTGGGAACACTTCTAAAATCAACTTTGTCAGAGAGGGCGCAACTTTTCTTAGAGATGCTGTTGGGCGCAACTTCAAAATGCAGTTTGGAGCACTTCTAGAATCAACTTTCTCAGAGCGGCTATTGGGAGCAACTTCAAATGCAATTGGGGACGCTTCTAAAATCAACTTTTCTCAGAGAGACTAATTGGGCGCAACTTCTGAGTGCAGTTGGGGACACTTCTAAAATCAACTTTGTCAGAGGCTATTGGGGGCAACTTCAAATGCAATTGGGGACGCTTCTAAAATCAACTTTTCTCAGAGAGGCTAATTGGGCGCAACTTCTAAGTGCAGTTGGGAACACTTCTAAAATCAACTGTCAGAGAGGGCGCAACTTTCTTAGAGATGCTGTTGGGCGCAACTTCAAATGCAATTGGGGACACTTCTAGAATCAACTTTCTTAGAGAGGCTATTGGGTGCAACTTCAAATGCAATTGGGAACACTTCTAAAATCAACTTTTTCAGAGAGGCTATTGGGTGCAACGTCTAAAATCAACTTTCTCAGAGAGGCTATTGGGTGCAACTTCAAATGCAATTGGGGACACTTCTAAAATCAACTTTTCAGAGAGGCTATTGGGTGCGACGTCTAAAATCAACTTTTTCAGAGAGGCTATTGGGTGCAACGTCTAAAATCAACTTTTCAGAGAGGCTATTGGGTGCAACGTCTAAAATCAACTTTCTCAGAGAGGCTATTGGGTGCAACTTCAAATGCAATTGGGAACACTTCTAAAATCAACTTTCTCAGAGAGGCTATTGGGTGCAACGTCAGATGCAATTGGGGACACTTCTAGAATCAACTTTCTCAGAGAGGCTATTGGGTGCAACTTCAAATGCAATTGGGAACACTTCTAAAATCAACTTTCTCAGAGAGGCTATTGGGCGCAACTTCAAATGCGACTTGCAATGAGCGGCTAAATGGGGACACACCAGAAAAGTAGTAGATTGAGTGGTAGGGTAGTATGGCGAGAAATAGTTGTTTCTGTCTCCGCCCTTGCCACACTTACTTGTTGGTGTCTTCTTGCTTCTCCTGCGGATACCTGCAGATACGCCTTGGAGCCGTCACTGTAGGAGCCGTCCTTTGCCTTGGGTCCTTAGCCGAGGGGCTGCCGGGCAGAGGGCTGCCCAGGAGGGACTGTGAATGAGTGCTCGATCTTCAGTGGGGACCAATCAGGGCGCAGGGGAGGGTCGGGAGGCGGGATTGAGAGGCTCCAGGAAGCGGGAGGGAACGAGGGTTGCGGGGTGGAAATCGGGGCCTGGGGCTGGAAAATGGGGTTTTCAGTGCGGATGCACTTGCGTTCCCAAATGCTCAGGCACAAATGGGGGGAGAAACTCACCGCAGCAGCACAAAGGGGCCACGGATGTTGTGGCCGTGTGTTCTTTCCCAAGGAGGGACCGGGGGCCAATCAGGGCGCAGGGGAGGGTCGGGAGGCGGGATTGAGAGGCTCCAGGAAGCGGGAGGGAACGAGGGTTGCGGGGTGGAAATCGGGGCCTGGGGCTGGAAAATGGGGTTTTCAGTGCGGATGCACTTGCGTTCCCAAATGCTCAGGCACAAATGGGGGGAGAAACTCACCGCAGCAGCACAAAGGGGCCACGGATGTTGTGGCCGTGTGTTCTTTCCCAAGGAGGGACCGGGGGCCAATCAGGGCGCAGGGGAGGGTCGGGAGGCGGGATTGAGAGGCTCCAGGAAGCGGGAGGGAACGAGGGTTGCGGGGTGGAAATCGGGGCCTGGGGCTGGAAAATGGGGTTTTCAGTGCGGATGCACTTGCGTTCCCAAATGCTCAGGCACAAATGGGGGGAGAAACTCACCGCAGCAGCACAAAGGGGCCACGGATGTTGTGGCCGTGTGTTCTTTCCCAAGGAGGGACCGGGGGCCAATCAGGGCGCAGGGGAGGGTCGGGAGGCGGGATTGAGAGGCTCCAGGAAGCGGGAGGGAACGAGGGTTGCGGGGTGGAAATCGGGGCCTGGGGCTGGAAAATGGGGTTTTCAGTGCGGATGACACATGACACATACACAGTCCTATCTAGATGCAACGCAGGCTAATGTTCACAATTTTAAGTGTTGCATATGCTAACATTGTCCCGGGAGGATAGCTCAGCGGCGACGTGCCTGCCCCGGAAGCAAGACGACACAAAGCAACACAGGCTTGCACCCTCCTGGACCATTCGTTTGCCTGCTACAGTGCTGAAGCTCCAAATTTCGAATAGACTAGAGAAGCCCAGAGACAACTACTTCTCCCCTTGGGTTCGTGGGACCAGCTGACCCCAAGACGAACTTGACTGGGACTCCTCTCCCTGCTGGTTGTACTTTGCTGCTACTGGAACCGAATGCCAGGGGACAGGAGCGCCTGGATCAAGTGCATCGTTTTTAAGCCAGATCCGAGCTTCGTGAAGATCCTCTGGACTCCTTTTGAAGCAGGACTAGCCAAGCCTGAGCCACCTCAACAGAGTGCTGGACCCCAGAAGCAAGGAAAGTCCACAAGGTGTCCGAAAACCGGGGTGGTGCCATTTGCGAATAGCTGAAATCGCAAAGTGCCGCTGATCTGTAATGTGCCCATTGCTGTCGCCGACCTTCAAATTGTATTGCGGGAATCCCCAGACGTCCTCCCTCTTGTCTCCACGACTGAGGCCCAGGAACAGGATCTGCAGCACTACAACAGGAACAGAAGCCAGCTGAAACCTTTCTTCAGACTCAAGGTACTGTGTAACTAGGGGTACTTGCCTCTTGTTTTGTGTAGCTTGCTTGCTCTCACTGGAGACTTGCATTGGCTGCCCTTTGCAGAATTGCTTGCATCTTTGCTCTTCACAAGCCTCACAGCTTGTGGCCCAACAGTGAATCTTTTTACAACAAAACTCTCTAACATTGTGCAAGACTTTTGTGCTATCTTCAAGAAGTGCCTCGGCTCCCTAGACTTTGCTCAATTGACATTCTGTCCTGGCTCCCTGGAGACTCTTCTTACCCTCTGACTTTGTGTTCCCCTGTCCCTCCAAAAAGGGGAAAGGGTTTACATATATTTCATTGGGGGATTCTAAAGTGCTTACCTGTTTGAGAAACTTGTTAACCATTGTTTCCCTACCTAACCTTTCCCTTTTTCCATAACTCCAGTATTGCATTTAAGTGTAAAGTGATATATCCATGTCCACAGTGTCCTAGCATTTGAAGTCCTGTGTGTGTGTGACACATCCCAAAAGGGTATCTACTTAATTGAAACTGAAGGAGTGTATTTTATTGTTGCATATTGCTCTTTCCAAAGAAGGCTTAATTTAACTGACGGTTAAATTAATAAATAATTACTTTAATAAACCTTGATTGTAAGTATTATTTGAATACCTGTCGCTGTGAATCTGTTACAGACCTACAGCGCACACCCCTTGAGAGAAGTCTGGCTGCTCAACCTACCAACTAGCTGTTAGGCAAGATTGTATGCAGTACCCTGTGGGAGACTGCACCAGCCTTGTCCTCTTGGCAATAGTTAACCCAACCTTTGGTATAAGCATGTACTACACAAGTTGGTAGTGACTGAGCAGCCACGCTTAACTCAAGAGGGGTCAATGTGAGTTGTAGGGGTCTAACATAGAGATTCACAGTGACAAGTATTCAAATAATACTTTTACTCAAGTTCTTGATTCAACAATTATTTATTAATTTAACAGTCAGTTGAATAAGCCTTCTTTAGAAGAGAGCACAAATATGTAACACAAATATACTTCAAAATACACTGTTTCAATAAATCAGTCGATAGCCATTTGAGATGGCACACACACTTGATACACCCTGAGGTGACTTAAATAACTAGGACACTGTGGACATTGATTTTTCACTGGTACATTAAGAGCAATAGTGGGTTTGGTGTCAAAGGTTTTTAGAGAATAAAACAATGGTTAACACATATTCTTAAGCAAGTAAGTACTTTTGAAATCCGAATGCAAAGTAAATTGACCCTTTCCCAGCTACATAAATTATAGAATGTGACTTTTGTTGAGGGATAGTTAATGCACAAAGTCGGAGGATAGAAGAGTCTCTCAGGGAGCCAGTAAAGCCATTGTTAATTGATAAAAATTCTAATTGAGCTGAAGCACTTCTTGCAGGTAAGTAAAAAGTCATGCACAATGTTTTGAAAGTCTTTGTAGAAAATGAAATCCCTGTAGGGCCACAAGCTGGGAGGCTTGTGAGGGGCAAATCTGCAAGCACTGTCCTATCATGCCTGAAGGAGGCCTAGGTTCGCCATCTCCTGAGGAAAACCGCTTTAGACCAGACCCATCAACACAGTGCCCTTTTTGTTAAATATCCTTGACAAAGACGCATACAATCAAATTCAACTCTTCCTCGAATCTAACAACATCCTAGAGAAGAGGCAATCATCTGGTTTCCGCCCTGGTCATGGGACCGAAACTGGCTTCTAGAACTCAACAACCAGCTAGGGGAAATAATGGATGAAGGAAAGCCAGCGTTTCTCCTCCTTCTTGACTTGTCTGCAGCGTTTGATCTCGTGGACCATGAAACAATCTGCAGACAACTCATCACTTCAACCCAATACTCTTACGTCCGGTCCCCTTTCCCCTTACTGCATGGGCGTCCCTTCCAAGGGACGGGAGACAATCTTTTTCACCAGAAAAAAACACCTTCCCCTTTAAATTTAGAGGCGCTTGGGGGTGCGGCCCTGGGAGCATGCGCTGCCCTGACTCCGCCGCCACACCTCTGTCTCTGTTAGGCAAGATTGTATGCAGTGCCCATAGGGTGCACTACAACAACCCTGACCTACTGGCAGTAGTAAACCAACCTTTGGTATGTCTGTAGTACACAGCTTGGTAGTGTGGACGAGTAGCCAGGCTTATCTCAAGAGGGGTCAATGTGAGCTGTAGGGGAGTTAGAGGTTCACAGCGACAATTATCAAAGCAAACACCTACACACAGGGTTTCTTGATAAAACAATTTATTTACCAGTCAGTGAATGGAAGCCTTCTTCAGAAGGGAGCACTGTAAAAGACCACACAAATCTACTTCAAAATTTAACAATCTCCTAGTTCAGAATCTGTAAATAGCCATTTGGGATGTCATACTGCAGAGCGTGCTAGGGTTTGTTGACATTAATTTCTTACTGTTGGCATTCAGAATTAGTTAAGAGCAAGTAAAAAGGAAATTAATATTGGAGCAAACACGTTACCACAAATATTTCTTAAGCAGGCAAATACTTTCAGATCCCCCAATAAGAGTAATTCAGTTAAAACAGGCTAAGCCAAAGTCAAAAGGCAAGAGTCTAGATAGGCTGAAGCGCTTCTTTGAAGGTGAGTAGAAAAGTCTTTGCATAATGTTTCAGAAGTCTTTGAAGAAAAAGATGAATCAATATAGAAGAAGAATGAGTAGTAGAAGATAAGATGCAAGCAACTCTACAGCAAGAGCTACGTTCTCTTACACTTTGTACAGTACCTTTTTAGAATGAAGAAAATATACAGCAGATGACTCATGTTCCTGTGCCGCTCTGCAGAACTCACTGTTCCTGGGCCTCTGTCGTGGGGACAAGAGGGAGGACGTCAGGACTCCTGCACTGGAACGGTCAAAACTTGGAACCGGTAAACTTCCCTTTCAGTGAATGTTCAGTGTTTCTGCTCCTCATGTCTACTGCAAACAGCAACACTGCAGTTCCTGGCTGTCGAGATGGACTTTCCTTTGTTCTGGGGATCCCACACTCTGTTGAGGGGGCACAGGCTCGGTCAGTCCTGCTTCCTGGGAGTCCGGAGGATCTTCCTGGAGCTCTTGGCCAACTTAAAAGCAATGCACACAAAGGGGTGTTTCTCTCCCTGGCTCTCTTTCTGGCTCTACGGTTTCCAGCAGCAACTCTGTGGAAATTGAACGAGCCGAGATGGCTGTCCAGGTTGCTTACTTTGGAGTTGATTTGTCCCACTGACTCAAGGTGAGAAGTCTTCCTAGCAGGGGCTTCTCTGTCCATGCGAACTTGGTGTTTTGGCACTGCACCAGGGCTTCACTGGGCAAATCAACGGTCCAGGAGTTGCAGCAGGTGTGCTCTTAAAGTTCTTCTTCGCTTCCTTCGTCTAGTGGTCGACTCTGCCTTCCAAGCCAAAAGACTTTTTTACAGTTCTCTCCCATTCATTCCAGCCTAGCTGCCACTCACCCAGCAGGGTGGCTGTCCATGCCGGACAGTCAGCCAGCCAATCACAAGAGTGCATTTGGGTCTCCTAGAAGACTAAGCACAGGGTGTTTCGGGCACCTCCCTCACTTCCTGCCTACTACAGACACCCTGGAGCCAGAGGCGGGCTTCACTCGTGAATCCCGCCAAAGGCAATAATAAAAAAGGGACCAAACCTGGTTATGCGCGCAGAGTAAATCTCAAGAAGGACCTTCCCACAAAGAAATGGTGAAAAAAGACTGGAGCCGTTTCGTCAAAAATGGCAGTGTTTGAGGCTACCGCAGCTGCGAACGCAGTCCGCGGTAAATGCACACCGTGGTAGTAAAAACAAAACCATTGCCACCAGCCATTCAGTGAGGAAAGGGTTGTTTCCTGAGAAGTTGGACAAAAGGCGGTACTAGATAACCTCTCCAGCACCCTATTGTAAGATAGTGTGTGCTGGGTCTAGAAAGTTACAAATATAAGTAAAATCAATTTCACTTTTCTGCTCTGGGAAACAGTAGTTTAATCCAGAGAAGGTATTTAAACCATGGGGAAATCTAAAAGACTTCCCTTTGCCACTGCACTAAAGGTGCTGTGTGCCACAATGTAAAAGATGATGCCTATGGCGTTTGTCAGACTCCACAACCAAAAGAAGCAGAGTTCAGAAATAACATTTAAATACATGAGTGAGTGGGGAAAAAGGGTCTCTCTCTCCATGTTAAAAAAGATCAAGTCCTCATAATCCAGCAAAGTTGCTGGGTGTCTCTGAGGTAGAGGTAATTGGCACATTTCTGTGAATTCTCCCGAACAGTCTCCTTTTCTGTGTCGACGGGAACGTGCCAAATTCACCAGAGCTCCTGGGTTTGGCTTCGGCCATGTAATTCCGCGCGCAAATACTTCTTTTCTTTTTATCTTTCAGGTACTCTGTCCTCTGGCGTTACTCTCCTCCCCAGCGCATTTCTGCATCCTATGTAACCACTAAGCATTTTGTTTCCTCTGTAACTAGCAAGTTTTTCTCTGTAACAGCGCCACGCTGCCGAAAGACTGCTAATAAATGTCTACTTCTACAGTGTTCAGAAGTTGTCCATCCTGCGAGGGGCTCTTCCCTACTGAAGACCCCCACACCCTTTGGCTACGGTGCCTTGGCCCTGACCAGGGCTGGCAAGCTTGTACCGCATGCAACGCGCTTTCCTTGTAGTCTCTGAAGAACAGACTAGCCAGTTGGAGGGAGCTCTTCCACAGATCGCCTCCAGAGGACCTAAAGGACATAGTCTATCATCGTTCCAAGCCCAAGATTGGGCCGCTCCTTTCCAGTGCATCCTGCACGGGAGACTCCTTCCCAAGGATTCGACCGCGCACGAGGGTCTGCCCAGGTCCTGGTACCAGTACACGTACTGAGACTATCAGCTACTGGCTGACAGGCAGAGGGATTGGTAGATCCTCCCTGTGACCGTGCTAAGGGACCGGAAGGTTCTTTTACCGGGTCTTCACCCGAGGGGCCATGCCCTAGTACCGGCACCATGTCAGAGGGGGCGCCTTTACGCAGTTCTACCGGCAGATCCGCTGAGGGCAAAACGCCTACCAGGCCTCGGCCTGAGGAAAAGGGTAGGCCCCATGATCCACACAAGAGTCCTGGATGAGGCAGGGCCCAGTGAGCCGAGCAACACGATGCAGGCAGGTTGGCAAAATGGCCACTGCGCCAGAAAATATTGACATCCTTCCGACATCTGTCCAGGGAAGGCAGGTAGAGGACCGTGTGTCGCGCTGGGACTGGTGTCAACCAGGTATGTGGCCTACAGCTTACCCTTCCTTCATGCAAGGCAGGTTCCCACTGCGTTCATATGGGCAGGGAATGCAATGGCTGCAGCAGCCGCGCTCTACCCTGTCAATATCGCCTACCACTAATCCAGCCTTCGTGGACAGGTTCTTAAAAAAATTCCTCTGGCTCATGAAATCTCCCCATATGGGGCTCGTCCTCGGACGCCATCAGGGACTTTCTCCCTCCAATGTCCCCGGCACTACAGGCCTCCCCCAAACCCCCCCCCCCCCCGGTCCCTGTTCAGCCTCAGCAGCCCGCTCTAGCACCCCAACCGATTGTACAGGCGGTTCCGTACCAGCCTCCACTGCAGCCTCCGGTCTCCGTACCTCAGCCCTCTGCTCCTCCCCCCCTCCCCCCCTCCGGTGTCTGACCTACAGGACCCGCAGGCGGACACAGATGAGGAGGACCCTGACACACCTTCAGCTAAGGCCTTCCACAAACCTCTGGCAGGGCTGGCAGAGTACCTGGCCCTTCCTCAACCTGAGGTCGAGCTACCAGCAGAGGGGGTCCTCGCAGAAGTCCTCATGCTACGTCCCGTTGCCAGAACGGGCATCCCGATGCAGGACGACTTAGTTGCCTTGGCCAAAAAGGGTTGGCTCAAGCCCCACTCAGCCCAGCCGGTAAATAAGCACCTGGATGCCAAGTACAGGCAGATGGAGTGGGATACACTCTTGCTATCGACCCATCTTCAGCCAGATTCCTCGGTGATCGCTGTGGCATCACTGTACTTCAAGCCTCAGTCGTCCTCCGCCTGCGGCACTGCTAGGTAAGGAGGAGAAGATCTTGGAGGCGTACCGGAAGAAGCTGTATTCCAACGCGTCCTTGCACATGCGTCAATCCAACGCGGATGCCATGCTGACAGCCCTCAACCAGAGGCTCTGGCGGGAATTTGCCGATTTCCTCCCAGAGCTCCGGCGCAGAGCCAATCGCGATTCAAGGCGGGATTGGCGGAGGCCAAGATTGTGGCGCATGACATCAAGGCGTACACTGTGGCCCACATTGACACCTCTGGCCGTGCCATATGTCTTGCCACGGATATGAGAATGGCCTGGCTCCGTGCTACAGAATTCAACCCGTATGTCCAGGAACGCATCTTGGATCTTCCGTTCGAAGGGGGTGACCTCTTCCACTACACAACGGACGAGGAGCTGGATAGAAAGTAAAACAGCTCTCAAACAGCCAAGTCTCTATCCATCCTTCCGCGGCTTCCAAGAGCGGAGGTCCATGCAGCCTGACCGTTCCTGTCCCAGCATCGGCGCAAACAACAAAAGGGGGGTGGGGGGGCGGGACAAGGGTTTTTTCCAGTCCCCCTCCACCACAACAGCCTCACGGGGAAAGAAGGCATGACACGTCCCCCCGTGGGTTGGGCTTTTACTCCAGAATTTTCGCCATTCAGAAGAAGAATCAGGCGGGTCTGAGAGTTGTGCTGTACCATTCCACCCTCAACCACTCCCTACTCTACCAAAATTCAAGATGGTTACGCCAGCTTTGTGCAAGGGAGACTGGATGTGCTCCCTGGATCTGAAAGACACGTACTTCCTCGACCCCCAGGGTCTTTACCAGGCTCTTGAATACGGTGGCGGCCCTCCTCAGAGCACAGGGCCTCCATCTACCCATACCTCGACGACTGGCTTGTCAGGGCTTCATCTCAGAAAGCGGTTCACCACTCTTCCCATGCCCTTATGAACATACTGCACGATCTGGGCTTCTCGCTCAATCTCAAGAAGTCGCAACTGCAGCCCACCCATACTGACATTATTGGGCCCCATTTGGGTAACATGTGCTCCGAGAAGGTTTTTCCATCGGAGGACAAGATCTCGGCCATCAAGAGGGCTTCCGCCCACTTCCTCAGCAGAGGGATGACTTCGGCATGGTGGTACCAACATCTTCTGGGTCTATTGGCGGCGGTCCTATTAGCAGTTCCACACACAAGATTGAGGATGAGGAGTTAGATGCACTTCGCGGCCTCATGGAACCAGGAGCAGGGCTCTCAATCGGGATGATCACAAAGTTCCTCCATCTCTCCATCCTGACCTAACATGGTGGTCCAGGGACTGCAACCTACGGACGGGCAAGCCCTTTCGGCTGCCTACTCCGCAGGCCACAGCCACCAGATTCCTCGCTCGAGGGCTGGGGAGCCACCCTGGATGATCTCTCTGTCCACGGCACCTGGACTCGTCTTGAGCAGTAATACCACATCAATTGGCTAGAGCTGAACGCCATCTGGCTAGCGCTCGGGGCATTCCTACAACTTCTCAGGGGCAAGGTTGTCCTCATTCAGACAACTTGACCAGCATGTACTATGTCAACAAGCAGGGAGGCACCAGACTGTGCAGACTGGCAATCAGCATTTGGGAGTGGGCCCTGGAAAACGACATATACATCACGGCAGTCCACCTCCTGCGGGGAATCCAACCTAGAGGCGGACAGGCTCAGCAGGTTGGGAGCAGATAATTACGAGTGACCGCTAAATGACCTCGTCATTCAGGAGATCTTCAACAGGTGGGGGTCATCCCCAGGTGGATCTCTTTGCCACCTGGCACAACAAGAAGTGCCCTCAGTTCGCCTCCTGGCAGGGATAGGGCCCCGGCTCCTTGGGTGACGCACTTCTGCTTCAGTGGAACGGCATGACGGCTTGCGCCTTCCCGCCCACACCGCTGATTCACAGAGTGATTTGCAAGATCAAGGAGTCTCGCGAACTCAACATCATTCTAATAGCTCCATGTTGGCCGGCCAGGCCATGGTTTTCGTAGCTGCAAAGCCTCTCGGAGATGCCTCTGATTCACCTTCCGACTGGCCCAGCACATCTGATGCAGCAGGGGGGCAGGGTCACCCGCCCTGCTCCACAGAAACTGGCCCTGAGCAGGTAACACTGCGGCACCTCAGCCACTCTCAGGCTAATCTGGAAATCATTCAGGGTGCAAGGAGCAAGACTACCAGGGCCCAATATCAAAGTAAATGGACCCGATTCTGCCACTGGGCAGACTCCAAGGAAATTCACCCCCTGGCATGTACGTTGGATGATGTGCTCTCCTTCTCGGCACACCTCACCCACTCCGGTGGGCAGGTGGATACCTGCCGTACCTACCTCACAGCAATCCGGGCTTGCAGGAACTCGGAGGAGGGGATCTTCTCCTCCAATCCTACCGTCAAACATTTGACAGGGCTCGTAAGTCTCTACCTGCACGTCAAGAGGCTGCACCCCGTGTGGGACCTCAAGTTAGTCGACCTGGCGCACAAACCATTTGAGCCAATGGCATCTGCGGACATCAGGCACGTCATCATCAAGACAGCCTTACTAGTCAGCCTTGGCTCGTAGAGTCAGCGAAATCCAGGCGCTGGCCGCCTCAGGACCATACACTACCTTTCACAGGGACAAAGTAGTCCTGCAGAGACATCCAGCTTTTCTGCCCATGGTGCTGTCTGCTTTCCACTTGAACGGGGAAATGGTCCTTCCTATGTTCTTTGCCGATCATAAGGACGAAGCACAGAGAGGGCTGCACTGTTGGGGAGAATTTTCAAAAATGTGCCAATTCCTCCCACCTTAGAGCCCTCCAGCTCTTTTGCTAAACGCTGGGACTTTCAACTTTTGAAATTAATGTGTTTTCTGTGTTTTTCTTTTTGGTTATGGAGTCTAACCAACTCCATAGGCATCATCTTTTACAATTGTCACTAAACACCTTCAGTGCAGTGCCACAGGGAAGTCTTTCAAATTTCCCAAGGTTTAAATACCTTCTCTGGGATCAACTATTGTTTCCCAGAACAGTGGAGTGAAATTGACTTTACTTAGCCCTGTAAATATCTAGACCTAGCACCCCCCATCTTGCAATAGTGCTGGAGGGGTTGCTTAGTATCCCCTATGTCTAGTTACTCATTTAACAGTCAAATGTTGCCCTTTCCTCTCAGAATGTCTGGTGGCAGTGGTTTTACAATGAACTACCATGATTTACCCCGACCGCGAACTGTTTGCATCTCCAGTAACGTTAAATCGCGGGAGCCATGTTTTTCAAGATGACGTCTAAGCCTCCTTTGTTGAAACTGGTCCCGGTCTTATTTTTTGTAATTTCTTTGTGGAAAGGTCCTTCTCGACGTTTTCTCTCCACGGCAGACCAGGTTTGGTTTAGTTTAGTTTAGTTTATTATTTGTATAGCGCCGCCTGGCCCTAGGGCATCCAGGCGCTTGCGATGAATACAACAAGAATAATGAATACAACAAGAATAATGCAGCAGAAATGTACAAATCGATTACATATTTACAAATTTACAGTCTTGGTGCATGCTAGTGCGGTAGGGCTAGGCAGTTTCTTTGGATAGAAGCCAAGTTTTGGTGTTGTGTCTAAATCTGTGAAAGGACGGTTCTGATCTCAGCTCGAGTGGAAGTGAATTCCAAAGTTTGGAGGCAAGCACGGGGAAGCTGGAGCCACCTGCTTTTTGGAGCTTAAATCTTGGGATATTTAAGCAGTGTGTTTGAGCTGATCTGGTAGGGCGCGCTGGGGTGTGGTGCTTGAGGTTGTCGGATAGGTATCTGGGTGCTTGGTTAGCTAGGCATTTGTGTGTGAGTGAGATGGTTTTATATTCAATTCTTTGTGGTATGGATAGCCAATGGCAGGTGCGTCTGGCGTCCGAGATGTGTTCATGTTTGGGTATGTTCAGGGCTGCTCGCAAGGCGTTGTTTTGTATGACTTGTAGTTTGTTGATGTTTTTCTGACTGGTTCCCAAGTATAGCGCATTGCAGTAGTCAACTTTGGAAAGGACTAGCGCTCTGGCTAAGGTGATTCTTTGTTCATTCGCATTTGGTGGGCTTCAGGAGTGAAACCCACCTCTGGCTCCAGTGTGTCTGGGGTAGGCAGGAAGTGTGGGAGGTGCCTGAAACTCCCTCTGCTTAGTCTCCTAGTGGACCCAAATGCACTCTGGTGATTGGCTGGGTGGCTTTCTGGCAAGGACAGCCACCCTGCTCGGTGAGTGGCAGCTAGGCTGGAATGAATGGAATGAATGGGAGATAACTAACTAAAAGGCGAGTTTCTTGGCTTGGAAGGCAGTCAACCACTGGATGAAGCAACCGAAGAAGAGCTTGACGAGGACGGCTGCGGCAACTCCTGGATAGTTGGTTTGCAAGCGTGAATCGCCAAGTTCGAATCGATAGCGAAGCCCTGCAAAGAACGACTTCTCCCTTTAAGTTGGTGGGACCAATCAACTCCCAAGTAAGCCACCTGGACACCCATCTCAGAGCTTGTTGAATTTCCTCAGAGTTGCTGCAGGAAACAGTAGAGCCAGGGAGAGGGACACCAGATTGTGTGCGTTGCTTGTAAACTGGCTTAAAGCTTTTGGAAGATACTCCAGACTCCCACGAAGCAGGACTGACCAAGCCTGACCCCCCCCCCACCCCCATTCAGTTGAGTGTGGGATCTCAGATGTGAGGAAAATCCACCTTCACAGACGGGAACCGCGCTTATTGCTATTTGCTGTACCGCAAGGAGCTGAAATGCGAAACGGCCACTGAAAGTAAAGTTTGCTGGTTGCCAGCTTTGACGGTACCAGTACAGTGCAGGAGTCCCCAGACGTCCTCCCTCTTGTCCCCACGACTGAGGCCCAGGAACAGTGAGATCTGCAGAGCTGTACAGGAACAGAAGTCTTCAGCTGCATCTTTTTCTTCTTTACCCAAGGTACTGTAAAACTAGCCTAAGAGAACTTTACTTACTGCGGAAGTGCTTGTACCTTCTGCAACTCACAAGTCTAATCAGCTTGTGGCCCTACATTTGATTCTTCTTGTTCTCAAAGACTTCTAAGAACTTGTGCAAAGACTTTTCCATTTACTTACCTGATGTGCTGCATCCTTTACAAAGACTTTGGCATATTGACTTTGGCTTAGCCTATTGATTTGAATGACTCTTCTCTTGCTATCTGAAAGTATTTGCCCCGCTTATGTCTGTGTATTTCTTGTGTTCTAATAACTTTTGCCTTTTGCTTAGTTTTTAAAGAGTATTCTGTATGCCAACAGTAAGGTATTAATGTCCCCAGCACCCTTGTTACTGAAGTCATCTGTGGGTTAGGTTGTGTCTGTGGGCCATCCCAAAAGGGCCTTGTCTGATTCAGGAGCTCCGAGTGTACAGTATTGAAGTACATTTGTGTTACTATTTTATTGCTCCCTTTTGAAGAAGGATTTATAGCTGACTGATCAATACATGATTGTTTATGCAAGAAACCTTGTGTGCAAGAGTTTATTTGAATACCTGTAACTGAATCTTTGTTCAACTCCACCACAGCTATCATTTCCCCTTTTGAGATGAGCCTGGCTGTTTAACACGCTACCAAAACAGTGTAGTACAAACTTATACCAAAGGTTAGGTTGCCTATACCTGTAGTCATAATTGTTTGTTGTGTTCCCACAGGGCACTTCATTCAAACTTTGCCCAACATGCACTGCCTGGATGTCGGGCGTGCCCTGAAAATCTACTTGGACAGGACCAAGGGCTTCCGCAAATCATACACCCTGCTTGTCACTTTCAAAGGCTCAAGACCAGGCTATCAGGCCTTTAAGGCCTCCAAATCCTGCTGGATGGTCTTGGCCATCAAAGAAGCGTATAGGGGCCAGCACAAGCCGCTCCCGGCCAACATGCATGCCCACGCAATCGGGACCAAGGCAACGGCCATCACATTCCAGCGCTGTGTCCCTTGGCAAGTCATAAGCAGGGCAGCCACCTGGGCCACTCACTCGGCTTTCTGCAAGCATTACTGTTTGGATGCCGGCTCTAGATCTGACCCGGCTTTCGGACAGACGGTTCTCAGGAACCTTTTTGCTTAAGGAGGGTCTCCTCTCCTCCCTCGGGCTACATTCAGTTTATTTTTATTTATTTATTTATTTGAATTTATAAAGCGCCCAGCGGCCCGGAGGCATCGTGGCGCTGTTACAGAAGATTTACTTAAAGTACAAGGCAATGTTACAGTAGTACATGTTTAGTGACAGTGTTGAGAGGGTGTTCCCAGGTTACAATGGAACAGTGTGGAGACAGTGCATTTATAGAAGGTATTAGTTAAATAACTTTGTTTTAAGCAACTTTCTGAACACTGTGGGATTCTTTGCTTCTTAGGCTGAGGGGAAGCGCGTTCCAGGCTATTGGGGCTAGTACTTCAAAGCTAGTGCCGCCAACTATAGCTCTCTTGAACGCTGGGACTGAGAGCAGGTGAGAGTATTGGTCACGTTTGGGTCTGTGGGCAGGAGCCTGGTGTATTCTGTCTTCTAAGGTAGGCTGGGGCAGTCTGGGCAAGGTATTTGTGTGTGATGGTGAGGGCCTTGAATGTTATGCATTCTTTGATAGGGAGCCAGTGGGCATCCTTCCTAGCCTGGGAGATGTGCTCTCTTAGGGATGCTGAGGGCGGCTCTGAGGGCACTGTTTTGTGCCATTTGTTGTTTGTTGATGTTATTAGCAGAGGTGCCTATGAGAAGGATGTTACAGTAGTCAAGATTTGTGCCAATTGTAGCTCTAGCGATGTTAAGGAGGTTGATTGGCGATAGGTGGGGTTTTACTGCATTTATGATTTTTGTGGTAAAGGCAGCCACGCGGATGAGATGGCGCTGACTTGTTTGCCCATTGTTAGCATGGAGTCCAGATATACCCCAAGGGTTTTCACTGAGGTAGAGGCTGTGATGGTAGTGTTCTCAATACTGAATGAGTTGTACTTCTCATCTAGTTTTTTCAGGCTTTTCTGGGGCCTACCAACAAAATTTCTGTTTTTTCCCTGTTTAAACAGAGCCCATTGGCTGCCATCCAGGCTCCGGATGCTTGCATATGCAAGTTGGAGGGTGTTGAGGTCTTGCTCATAGTTCCTTGTTAGGGGGAGAAGAATTTGTGTCATTTGCATAGTTTGTAAAGACTATGCTGAATGTTTCTAAGTCTCAGAGTGGGAGGGTGAAGAGGTTATAAAGGGTGGGGGCGGTACAGGGTCCTTGTGGTACGCCGCACTCAATGGGGGTTGGGGGATGCTGCAGCTTGGTTGGAAAAAACTCATATCTCGGCCTTCCAGGAAAGATGTGATTCAGGTGGTGGCCTCTTTAGAGAAGTGGGCATTGTCAGCAAGGTATTTGCACAAGATCTTGTGGTCAACCAAGTCAAAGGCAGCTGAGAGATCCAAGAGTAGGAGGAGTGAGGACTTGCCTTTGTCCATGGCTTCGAATAGCTGGTTCTTAAGGTCAAGTAAGGCTGATTCAGTGCAGTGACGAGGGCGGAAGCCAGATTGTCTTTTGCCAAGGATGTTATGAGTTTCCAGGTAGGACTGAATCTGTAGATGGGCAGCCATGTCCAGGATTTTTAGCAAAAAAGGCACAGTGGTGATTGGACGGTATAGTTGTTGGGGGAGTCCGGGTCAAGGGTAGTTTTCTTTAGTAGTGGTCGCACCCACGCTTCCTTGAGGGCGTGTGGGACGGTGCTGTTGGCGAAGGAGGCATTGATGAATGTGGTGATAAATGGGACCAAGGCAGCTGCACAATCTTAGATTAGCTGGACATATGTCTCCTTTGCATAGTGAAGGTTTTGATGCGCTTCATGATTAGTATGACTTCAGGGATTGTTACTTCCCTGAATGCAAAGGGTGTGGGCTTGTTTGTGCAATGTGGGGGTCTACGACCAGCGGGAGGGTCAAAGGCTCTGGTGAGGGTGGAGTGATTATGGGCAGGTTGTCGTATTGTGTCTTGATTTTGTTCTGGACAGTTTTGATTTTGTTTAACATGTGTGTGGGATGTTGCACCATGTTTTGTTTTTCTCGGTGGGTTGTGTGGGTGTGGGGGGTGGTGGTCAATTCGTTGTAGATGGCGAATAGCTCTTTTGATTGGGAATTAGCTTTCACTATTCTGGAGTTTTATGTGGAAGCTTTAGCGATGACCTGCTTGTATTGTTTGTTGATTGTGAGGTATGGGTCGCTTGTGATGGCCGATGGTTTTGCTTGCCATGCAGTTAGTGCTGCTCTTTTAGTGGTTCGTATGTCCGAAAGTTCTCGTGTGAACCTTGAGTTCACATGTAGTCTGGCTTTGGCTTTTTTCAGTTCCATTGGGGCTATGGTGTCTAATACCTCTTTGAGAGTGGTGTTGTAGATTTCTACTAGTTCTGTAGGATCGTGGGAGGTAGGGTGGGCAAGTACCGATATGTCGAGGAGAGGGAGGATTCTTTCTACCGTGAGCAGTTTCTTGGATCTGCCCAAGGTGGCTGGTGCCGGTGTGTTTGGGTTGGATGCTGTTATTGTGGGTATGAAGAAGTGCAGAAGATGGTGGTCGGTCCATGGGCGTGGGGTGTTGGAGCTGATGTCTACCTCGCAGTTGTGATCAGCGATCCAGTCTAGTATACGACCTTTGATGTGGGTAGGGTCGTTGATTAATTGGGAGAATCCTAGGTCTTGGAGAGCTTTGGAGAGGGCTTTACCTTTCTTGTCTTTGGGGTCTTTGAAGCCCAAGTTGAGGTCACCTATGTGGATAGCTTGTGTATTTGCTTTGAGGTTAGCTCCTAAGGTGTGGGTGATGTTGCATTGGAAGTCTAGTGTAGGGCCTGGGGGCCGATCTACGGTGTGGAGTGTTAGGGTGTCATTTGGTGATGGGGATACTTGTACTGATAGCATGACAAAGTTGTCAGTTTCAGTGGTTTTTAGTTGTCTGGCGTTGAGGGTTTCCCCTAGTGATTATGGCAACCCCTCCACCTTTACTAGAGGTTCTATCTTGGCCCACGATGATGTATCCTGGTGGTAGGGTTTGGCAGATGGCAGGACCAGATGCTGCGTGTAACCAGGTCTCGGTGATGGCTAGGATATCTACTTTCAGGTTGGTGATGGGATCGTGGATCTCCATGGTATGTGCTCGGATGGAACGTGCATTAATGAGTGCGCATTGGAGTTGTTTCCTGATTTTTCCCAGGTTTTGTTTTGAGGGGGGGTGCTGGCGGTGGTGGCAGTTATGCCGTGGGTTTTAGCGGTGGGGTGACATTTGGTGAAAGGGTCTTCAGGAGTGACTTGGTATGGTGTGTATTTCGGGTGATTGAGAGGCGGTGCGATCGGGTGCCTAGCCTTTGATTTCTAAGGTGAAGGGGCATCGGGTGAGCGTTGGTTTGTGTGCTGTGGATGGTGCTATGTGGGATTGGACCGGAGTAGGTGGGTATTGGTCTCCTGGTGGGGGAGCCTATGGTTAGTGCTGGAAGGGATGGCGTGGAAGGCACGTTGTGGGAGAGTGGTAGAGTTGTTCTGGGGGCTGTACAGGTAGGTAATCTCGTGGTGATTGAACATATGGTTAGCGCTGGAAGGGAAGGTGTGGGTGGTACGTTGTGGCAGTGTAGGAGACATGTTCAGTGTGGTTATTGCAGAGTAGGGTGAAGTGTTGTAGTGTGTTAACCTGGGCTGTATTTGAGTGTGCTGGTGGGTTCACATGAAAGGGTGTGCCTTCAAGCAGGCAGCAGAAAGTATCAGAGTAATAGCAGTTAAACAGAGCTGGAGGATGGCCCTTTCAGCATACAAATCAGGATTGGCATTGCTTTACAAGGAGTTTCACTCTAAGCATCAAATTTAGTCATCAGACATTACAGAATGGGGGTCAATATTCATATCGCAGTGCAGTGGGCAGGGATATAGTAGGTAGAATACAGATCAGGAAGGTAGTGCTCAAAAATGCTTTAAAATGTCGGCATAGGATCATGCAAGGTGGGCGACAGTGTGTGGGAGCAGGGCAGTGGTACAATCTGGCAAGCAACGTACAATTGAGAAGGGCATAGCTTAATCAAAGCAGGCATGAGGCAAATATGGCCCGTTAGTGTTGCATAGACAATACATGGTGGGCGGCAAAGTTTAAAAGCAGGCAGTGGCCCAGTTGGTCAGGCAGCTGAAAAGATGAGGTGGGCAATACTTTAAAAAGGTAGACCAGTTACATTATATGATGTGCAGTTCAGCGGGCTTGGCTCGTACGCGAGTTGTGGGAGCAAGGTAAGGCTGCTTGAAAGTTGCATAGAGTATGTTGGCGTGGGGAACATGAACATTCAATGTAGCAGAGAGATAAGGACACAGCGACTAGTACAGAGTGTCGTGTATCAGAACTATGAGCAGAGAGGACATGCTACAATGAGTAAGCGACTAATATTTTGGCTGTTGAACAGCAGTTAATGTGTTACGCGCTGCGTTGGCGTGCAGGACCAGTGTCGGTGCCATTGTGCAGTGGATATATAGAGGACAATCGTGATAGTTCATATGCTTGTAAGGAGGACTTACTGCGAATTGTGCACGATGCAGAGAATGGGGGGCTCCCCGGGCTCTCACGGCTCAGACCGGCTCGGTAAGGCTTGTAGCCTTAGTTGCAAGCCTTTGTTGCGGAAGCCGGCTCCGCCTGCCAGCGAAATCGGATTGGTCTTTGATGGGGGCGAACCAATCAGCATGGGTGGAACAAGGAAGTAGAGCAATGGGAGCTCCTGGTCGGGCGTCGGCCATTTTACGGTATGGTAGCCCTCGTGGTTCCTGATGTCGGCGAGTGGGAACGTTTTCAATACGTTCTGGTTGTCTATAATGACCAGAAGCATGTGGCAGCCTATGATATTGAGGAAAAGTGCTAGGGTTGACAGTTGTAATCCCCCATGCGTTATGGAGGAAAGGGGACGGGACATAAGAGGAATTATAAGTTACTCACCGTAGTTACTAACATACTTAGTCCATAGTCCCCTTTCCTCCATACGTCCCACCAACCTTCCACCTAATAATACTGGAGTCATTAGGCGATGTTAAATCTATTGTCAACACGTCAATGGGGACTGAGGTGTGGTGCCGGGGGGGGCGGAGTCAGGGCAGCACATGCTACCTGGTCCGCACCCCCACGCGCCTCTAAATTTAAAGGGGAAGATTTTTTTCTGGTGAAAGGTTCCGTCTCCTGTCCCTTGGAAGGGACGCCCATGCAGTATGGAGGAAAGGGGACTATGGACTAATGGTACGTTAGTCACTACGGTGAGTAACTTAAAACTTCTATGTGAACAAGCAGGGAGGTACCAGATGCCCCCCCCTCCCCAAACGCCCCTCACAACCCTCCAAACAACCGTTTACTGTGCAGACTGGCAGTCAGCATGTGGGAATGGGCACTGGAGAACATCTACCTCATGGCCGTCCAACGGCTAGGGGAATCCAACCTGGAGGCACACAGGCTCAGCAGACTGGGAGCAGACAACTCTGAGTGGCAGTTGAATGACATAGTGCTGCAGGAGATCTTCTAAAAATGGGGACACCCCCAGGTGGACCGCCTTGCCTCCTGGGACAACCGGAAGTGCCAACTGTTCGCCTCCTGGCAGTGTCAGGGCCTGGGCTCCCTGGGCGATGCATTCCAGATTCAGTGGGACGGAATGACTGCATACGCCTTCCCACCCACACCGGTGATGCACAGCGTCATATGCAAGATCGTGTCTCGCCACCTCAGCATCATTCTAATAGCACCGTGGTTGCAAGCCAGGCCATGGTTATCGGAGCGGCTCAGCCTCTCGGAGAGGCCTTCCATTCACCTTCTGACGGGTCCAGTACGTTTTCTGGCGCAGCATCAGGGCACAGCCATCCACCCCGCTCCACAGAAACTAACCCTCACAGCGTGTCACACTAGGTCACCTCAGTCTTTCCCAGGTTAATCTAGAAATCATACAGGGCTCCATGAGCAAGTCTACCAGGGTCCAGTATAAGAACAAGTGGACCAGGTTCTGTCACTGGGCAGACTCTAAGGGTATCAACCCACTGGCATGTAATCTGGACGATGTGCTCTCCTTCTCGGTGCGCCTCGCCCATTCAGACGTGCAGGTGGACACCTGCCGCACCTTCCTGGCAGCCATTGGGGTTTACATAAACTTGGAGGAGGAGATTTTTTCCTCTTCCAACCCAATTGTCAAGAACATGAAAAAACAAGAAGGGGCGAGGTATGCGCTCCAGTTCCTGGCCAATATATTACCTGAAAAAAAGATTACTGGGTTAAATCCCAGTGTCCAGTACATTCACAGGGTTAAATCCCAATTGCTGCCCAATTGTTCACAGGGTTGATTCCCTTCTTGCACTGCTGTTCTCATAGCGCTTTCGTGTCGCCAACACTCATCAGGGAGGCCAAGTTGCCTTTCTGTTCAGGTGAATCCAATATAATTGCTATTGCAGTCTCTAGGAATTGTCCAAGCAGGATTGAACCGGCCGTGACGTCGGCCACCACGCGAGCACCCCGGTCGGAGGCCGGCTGGCGAACTTAATCAGTGTGTGGAAGACCATCTCCACTGACAGTTGGGTGCTGGACGCTCTTGCCCACGGACAAACCCTGGAATTTTAACGGAAGTGTCCTCAAAGAACTTGTGGCCCGGCAGGAGAACCATGTCACTCAGCTGCTGCTGAATGTTCGGATGTTAAGGAAAGGCACGATAGAACTCTTCCCAAAGAGGGACTGGAGTGTACTCAAGGTACTTATTCGTCAAAAAGACTGGGGAGTGGAGGGCCATCCTTGACCTTCGTCGATTAAACAAATACCTGAAGTCCCAAAAATTCTGCATGGTCAATCTTCAGTACATGCTCGGACAGCTGGAGGAGGGGGACTTCCTGTCCTCGCTGGACTTGGAGAATGCATACTTCCCCCTCCACAAAGTGCATCATAAGTTACTTTGTTTCGTGGTTTAAGGGAAGCACTACCAATTGAAGGCCCTTCCCTTCGGATAGGGTCTTCACCAAGTGCCTGGCGGGTGGCACATCTGCGACTATGAGGGATTCACGTCTACCCTTATCTGGATGACTGGATCATCTGGGCTAGCTTGGAAGGGATTGCCGTCGACCACACAGCGAGGACAGTTTGCCTACTGACGGATCTGGGGTTCTCAGTGAACTTTGCAAAGTCCTGCTTGACTCCATCGCAGGACGTGCTGTTTCTGGGATCCCGACTCAACAGTGTTGTGCCTGACTTCTCCGTTGGAGAGGATATCGGCCATCTTGGGCAAGGTACAATGGATGTTGGCCCTGAAGATCACCATGGTGAGGTCCATAAATTCTCTGCTCGGCATGATATCCCCATGCATCTACCTCATTCGACTGTGCAGGCTACGGATGTGCCTCCTGCAGGAGTTCCTTGACGCCCATTGGATACAAGTGTCGGAAAGCTTCTAGGACTAGATGACACTAGACAGGATTTTCCATTGAGTGATACAGTGGTTGGGAGTTCGCTCTCATCTGTCCGGTTCGCAGATTTCCAGACCCCATCGCACCATGACTGTCACGACTGACTCCTCCCTGGAAGAATGGGGCGCTCACACCAGGAGTCTTCCCACAAGAGGCCTATGGCTACCGGAGGAGACAACGTTGTATATTAACGTCTTGGAGCTGCGGGCAGTGTTTTGGGCCCTCAAGTCTTTCCTTCTGTCCCTCAATGGTAAGGTGGTGTGTGTTCTTCACGGACCCACCACCATGTTTTACGTCAGGAAGCAAGGGGGTGCCAGATCCCCCAGCGCTCTCCACGGAAGTGCAGGACCTGTGGCACTGGGCCGTCGCCCAGGGTTGTTGTTCATCCCGTTTCATCTGACAGGAGTGAAGAACACTGTTGCCGACTCCCTCAGCAGGGAGCTGCCCTCTTGCCATGTGTGGGAGCTTCGGCAGGGCTAAGTGGATCACCTGTTCTGCAGATGGGGCAATCCCCAGATCGATCTATTTACGACAGCGACGAACACCAAGTGTCGGATCTTCGCCAGCATGTTTCCCCAGCCAGGGAGCATGGGGACGCATTCCCATTTCCCTGGGACGGCCTGTTTCTGTATGTGTTCCCTCCGTTGCCGTTGCTTCTTCGACTGGGCAATCAACTGCCGGTTCCCGGTGCAGAATGATCCTCGTCGCACCGGCGTGACCGAGGCAGATCTGGTACCCGGACCTTCTCGACAGGTCAGCGTTCCCTCCAGTCAATATTCCGGTGGCCGCAGATCTAGCCAGAGAGGGAGGTGCAATTCTGCACCCTGACCCAGGATAGCTGAACCTGAAGGGCTGGCTCCTGCAGCGCTTGAGTTCGGAGGTTACGACCTCCCAGCGGATTAGGAGGTGCTTGCCAAGGCCAGGGCATCATCTACTCTTAAATGCTACGGACATAAATGGAAGAGATTTGCCGTTTGCTGCTGTGCACAGAAGCAAGATGGTTAGGCAAGATTGTATGCAGTACCCATAGGGTGCACTACAACAACCCTGACCTCCTGGCAGTAGTAACCCAACCTTTGGTATAGGTCTGTACTACACAGCTTGGTAGTGTGGACGAGTAGTCAGGTTTATCTCGAGAGGGGTCAATGTGAGCTGTAGGGGAGTTGCACAGAGGTTCAGTGACAAATATCCAAGCAAACACTTAAACACAGTGTTTCGTGATAAACCATTGTCAATGTATTTACCAGTCAGTTAATGTAAGCCTTCTTCAGAAGGAGGCACTGTTGAACACCACACAAATATACTTCAAAATTACACAATCTTGGTTCAGAATCAGTAAAGGCCCATTTGGGATGGCATACAACAGAGATCTACACCCTCGAGTGACTTCAATTGCTAGGGTGTGTTAGGCAGAATTGCATGCAGTACGCTCTGGGACCACCACGTACAATTAGGACTACAGGTGTAAGCAAAACCAACCTTTGGTAGAAGTCTGTACCTGTAACGCTCACCTGATTCCCACGGAGGCGCTGATCTTGGCAGGAAGGTGTCTGTGACTCGAAAGGTGATGTGCAGAACCCGATGGGCTTCTGGGGTCGAACCTCTTCGCACTGTGTGTTGAACTCGTAGGGTGAGGTTTCTGCAGGTGAAAGAATATGGGGGTTAATGGTCTGGGTTGTTCAATGTCCCTCTTCCTATCTCTCCCTCTCCGTAGAGCCCCCAGGTCAACGTGCTAACCTTAGATAGGTGAATGCTGGGCTCTCCATCTGCGTCTGGTGCAGGGCGCTGTTGCCAGTTCCTTCACTGGTGAAACATAGGCCTCTTGGACTCAGAAGACCGTTACCGTCGTTAACTGCACGAGCGATGAGTTTCCAGACACCTTTTTAGTCTTTATAGTCTTTAGGTGCAAGGCACGTTAACATTGAACAGGACTTCGTATAATGCTTTTCTCCCTTTTGTCTTGCAGGACTCTTGAGGAAGATGGAGTGAAGCGCCTGGAAATGCGTGAGTAAATGCAAGCGCTCTAACTGTCTTTTCCCTTGCAGCGTAGTTCGTGCTGAAGAGACGCCGGAGTATTGCAGGCGTTCTATTGCAAAGAGCGCGATGGGCGTAAGTAAATACCTGTCTAATGTCTCTTCTTTTGTCTTTCAGAAGTTGGTTTGCAGCGCCGGAGTCCGCGGAATGTCCGTAAGTAGATACAATGCTTTTATCTCCGCAGGCGGCGATGCAGTGTGAAGAAATCCAGAATTCATGGAGTGCCGGTAAGTAGTAACAATGCTTTTGTCTTCGCAGGCGGAGGTGCAGCGTGCCGAAAATGACCGCAGCTGATGGATCAGGTGAGTAGCACTGCGAGTTAAGGCTGCCTTGCTAACCTGCTGTTTCTTGTCTCTGCAGGTGCTGCTGTCGACTGGATGCAGGAATGGTGAGTATGCTTCTTGCAGATTCAGGATGCAGGAATGGTGAGTATGATTCTTGCAGATTCAGGATCGTAAGAAAGGCTGGAACAGACTCGGTGAGCGTTCTGCTGCAGATGCAGAATAACGCGAAGCACGTTTCGTCTATCGGGTGTGGTTTAAATAGCCTTGGAGTGATGAGGCGTCTTCCTCCACGGCCCCGCCTAGGTAAGAAAAGAGTTCCAGTTCCAGAAGCTTTCCAGTGCTGAATCCAGGGAGTGGAGCTTGCCCCACCCAGGTAAGAAAGTAGTTCCTGTTCACAGAGGACTTCTAAGTGGCTGGTAAGTAAGCAGCATGGTCTGCTGCAGGTAAGTCCACCCAAGCATCTGCACACATATTATGAGCCTGGCGCTTCCAGTGCCGGGACCGATGATTCTGATGAGCCTGGTGCCACCGGCGCCAGGACAAGGTCCTAAAGGTCCCCGTGGGGACCGGCTGGTGCCTAGGATTAGGGGCCTGTTTCCAAGGACGTTGGGTTAGGCTTATCTCAAGAGGGAATGTGAGCAGTACAAGAGGTTACACAGAGGTCTTACAATCACAGTGGTTCAAGTAGACCCTTACACTCAAGGTTTCTTGGTAAAACACTTATACATTGATTACACAATCATTTAGAAAACATTCACTAGAAGGAGGCAACTTAATATTGTAAACAAACACACTTCAATGGCAAACCAATAAGTTTCTGAACTTAAGCTCCCCTGAAATAGGAGCAAAAGGGCATTTTAGTTACTTTCAATGGGAGTAAAAAGGCACAAGTTAGCAGAATAGATCACACATATTTTCTTAAGCAGTGCAGATTGTTTTAGTTCACTAGGGGGATTTGTTTCAGTTCAATGGGCTTAGGCCAAAATCAATGGGCTAGTGTCTTGGATAGGAAAGAGCAGTTCTTGAAGTAAACTGTGAAGTCTTTTCCAAAATTCTCAAAAGTAGTTTGTACAAAAAAGAATCATATGTTGGGTCACAAGCTGATTAGGCCTGCAAGTTGGGATAGTTCCACGAACTTTCACCATGCGAGAAGCGTTCTCTCAATCTAGTTGGCACAGTACCTTAGTATGAAGCAAAAGATGCAGCTGAGGACGTTGGTTCCTGGCAGTTCCTGCAGATCTCACTGTTCCTGAGCCTCAGTCATGGGGACAAGAGGGAGGACGTCGGGGGGGACTCCTGCACTGCACGGGATCGTCGGAAAACGCTGACAAAATGGAGTCACTTTAGTTTGAGTAGCTGTTCATCAAGCACACAAGCTGGTGTCCTTCCCCCTGGTTAATCCTAACCAGCTGTGAGAATGGTATCCATGTGGCTTATGAGTTGATTGGTCCCACCAACTCAAAGGAAGAAGTCTTCCTTGAAGGGGCTTCTCTGTCGAGATGAACTTGGCAATTCGGACCTGCAGCAGGGCTTCACCGGGCAAACCAACGGTCCAGGAGTTGCAGCAGCCGTCCTCTTCCAGCTCGTCTTCGGTTCTTTCGTTCCAGTGGTCGACTCTGCCTTCCAGTCCAAGCGACTCGCCTTTTTAAACCATTTTCTCCCATTCATTCCAGTCTAGCTGCCACTCGCCCAGCAGGGTGGCTGTCCTTGCCGGACAGTCAGCCAGCCAATCGCGCCAGAGTGCATTTGGGTCTCGTAGGAGACTAAGCACAGGGAGTTTTGGGCACCTACCTCACTTCCTGCACACCCCAGACACCCTGGAGCCAGAGGCGGTCTTCAGTCCTGAAGCCTGCCAAAGAAATCGAAACAAAGGGACCAAACCTGGTTTGGCGCGCAGAGACAAACACTAGAAGGACCTTTCCAAAAAGAAATGGGGGGGCTTAAGGCGACATCTTGAAAAACATGGCTCCCGTGATTTTTAGCTACCGGTGTTCGCGGTCGGGAAAAATCATGGTAGTTCGTTGTAAAACCACTGCCACCAGCCATTTCAATAGAAAACTGTAGCATTTGACTACTACATGGGTTTCTAGACACAGGGGGTACTAGGTAACCCCTCCAACACTCTATAGGTGTGTGCTGGGTCTAGGAATTTAAAGACTAGTAAAGTCAATTTAACTTTACATTCTCTGGGAAACAGTTTATCCCAGAGAAGGTATTTAAACCTTTGGGAAGTCTAGAAAGACATCCCTATGTCACTGCAATGAGGGTGATGTGTAACACACATGAAAAGATGCCTATGGAGTTATCTTAAAACTCCATAATCCAAGAACGCGAGTAAAATGCACATCAAAATACATGAGTGGGGGAAAAAGGCTCACTCTTTTCTTCCAGGTAAAAAAATCAAATCATCAAAATCCAGCAAAGTTGCTGGGGGTCTCTAAGGTGAAGGGAATAGGCACATTTTTGCGAATTCTCCTTAACAGGGTGCTGTTCACATTAATGTATTACTGTTGGCATTCAGTTATTTAAGAGCAAGTCAAAGGGAAAGATTATTAGAGCAAACAAGATGCCACAAATATTTCTAACGCAGGCAAATACTTTCAGCCCCCCCACCCCCCAGTGAGTCATTCAGTGAAAACAGGCTAAGCCAAAGTCAATAGGCAAGAATCTAGTTAGGCTGAAGCACTTCTTTGAAGGTAAGTAGAAACGTCTTTGCACAATGTTTCAGAAGTCTTTGCATCTTCTACCACTGGCTCTACATTGATTCATCTTTTGCTTCAAGCAACTCTACAGCAAGAGCTAAGTTATCTTAAACTTTGTACAGTACCTTTTAAAATGAATAAAAGATGCAGCACATGACTCATGTTGCTGTGCAGCTCTGCAGATCTCATTGTTCCTGGGCCTCAGTCGTGGGGACAAGGGGGAGGATGTCGGGGGACTCCTGAAGTGCACCGGGACGGTCAAAACTTGCAACCGGCAAACTTCACTTTCACTCATTATGTCTACCGCAAATAGCAACACTGTGGTTCCTGGCTGTCGAGATGGACTTTCCTTGCTTCTGGGGTCCTGCACTCTGTTGAGGGGGTTTGGTCAGCCCTGCTTCCTGGGAGTCCAGAGGATCTTTCTGGAGCTCTTCGCCAACTTAAAAGCAACGCACACAAACTGGTGCTCCTCTCCCTGGCTCTACGGTTTCCAGCAGCAACTCTGTGGAAATTCGGCCAGCTCCGAGATGGATGTCCAGGTGGCTTACTTTGGAGTTGATTGGTCCCACCAACTCAAGGGGAGAAGACGTCCTTGCCCGGGCTTCTCTGTCGATGCGAACTTGGCGTTTCGGCACTGCAGCAGGGTTTCACCGGGCAAACCAATGGTCCAGGAGTTGCAGCAAGCGTCCTCTTCAAGTTCTTCTTCGGATTCCTTCGTCCAGTGCTCGACTCTGCCTTCCAAGCCAAAAAGCCTCGCCTTTTATACAGTTCTCTCCCTTTCATTCCAGCCTAGTTGTCACTCACCCAGCAGGGTGTCTGTCCTTGCCAGACAGTCAGCCAGCCAATCACCACAGAGTGCATTTGGGTCTCCTAGGAGGCTAAGCACAGGGAGTTTCGGGCACCTCCCTCACTTCCTGCACACCCCAGACACCCTGGAGCCACACCCTGGTAGTAAAAACAAAACCACTGCCACCAGCCGTTCAGTGAGGAAAGGGTAACATAAAATTGTTACATGAGAAGCTAGACAAAATGGATACTAGGCAACACCTCCAGCATCCTGTTGTAAGATAGGATGTGCTGGGTCTAGAAAGTTGCAAATGTAAGTAGTCAATTTCACTTTACTGCTCTGGGAAACAGTAGTTTATCCCAGAGAAGGTATACTCTTGGTAAATCTGAGACTTCCTGTGTCACTGCACTAAAGGTACTGTGTGCCACAATGTAAAATATGATGCTTATGGGGTTTTTCAGACTCCACAACCAAAAGAAGAGTACAAAAATCACATTAAAATTCGTGAGTGGGGAAAAAGGGTCTCCCTCTCTCCAGGTTAAGAAAATCAAGTCCTCAAAATCCAGCAAAGTTGTTGACGGTCTCTAAGGTAGAGGGAATTGGCACATTTCTGAGAAATCTCCCGAACATCGACCCTCTGTGGGTCACGGCTCCGCAAGTGATACCATATATGCTGCTGTTGGCCAAAGCAGGACTGGCCCATGCTACCATCAAAGTTTATTTGGCGGCTATCTCCCGATAAACCAGATTTCCGGGATGGTCATCGGTATGGTCACATCGTCTGGTTAAGGGGTTTGTTAAAGGGCTGTTCTGTTTCCCGCCGGTGAACGCTCCCGCCCCGGCAACTCAATGTGGTGCTGACTAAGCTCATGGGGCCTCCATTTGAACCTATGCAGACAGTTCCACTGAAGTTCTTGTCATGGAAGACAGCGTTCCTCGTGGCAATCACATCTGCACGACAAATGGGTGAGCTTCAGTCCCTGTCCTGTAAGTATTTGACATTTCATAACACAAGGGTGGTGCTGCGGACACTCCCCTCTCTCATGCCCAAGATGCCGTCACACTCATCTAAACAAGCCCTTGGTGTTGCCTGTGTTTTTCGGACACATTTGTCACCGGATGAGAAGCTTTGCACTCGCTGGATGTAGCTAGAGCGCTGAAGTTCTCCGCGGGCCGCACAAAGAGTTTCCGGAAGACATCACAACTTTTCATGAACTTTGGCCCGGTCAACCAAGGGAAGGCCCTCTCCAAGGCTTCAGTTTCTAGGTGGCTCTCCAGCTGCATCACACATTGTCACCCGTTGACAAACCGACCGTTGCCTGGCCGTCCGAGAGCCCATTCGACCAGAGCGCTTGCTGCAACTACGTTGTTCCTGTCCGGTGTGCCCCTGCTGGACATCTGGAGTCGACGCATATCTTCACGAGATTCTACTGCGTCGACGGGGATTCCAGGGAGGAGTCCCGAGTCGGCCAGGCAGTGCTGCGCAACCTGTTCGCTTGAAGGTGAGCCTGGTGAGGAGGTAAGATGCTCATGTTGAGCCTTTGCCACCTGTGGTTGTGCATGTGTGTACTGCTATGTATTCATTATTCATGAGCATTTGCATCCATGCCAGACCCCATGCTGGAGAAGGAACAAGTTGCTTACCTGTAACTGTTATCTAGCATGGGTCTGGCATGGATTTGCATGCAAACCCTCCCACCTACCCCCTCTGCGTCTCTTCTCTTGGTCCTACTGCCACTTTACGTGCTACCAAATCTGAAGGTTGCTGCCAGAGAAGGGGCTTGAGTAGAGGGCAGTCATTAGCTGGGGGCAGTATGACCCAGAGCTCAGTGATTGGTGGTTAGGAGAAACAGTTCAGAAATGAAACTGAAAGTGATTTTTTTCTTTATCAAGGATTCCCAGCCTGACAGGGAATATTGAGGAGCATGTGAATCCATGCCAGACCCATGCTGGAGAACAGTTACAGGTAAGTAACTTGTTCCTTATAAGTTACTCACCGTAGTGACTAGCATACCCTTCGTCCCCTTCCCTCCATACATCCCACCACTCCCCCCTCCCCTAATAAAACTGGTGTTATTAGTCAATGTTAATCTATTGTCGACACGTCTATGGGGACTGAGGTGTGGCGCCAGAGAGCGAAGTCGGGGCAGTGCATGCTCCTAGGGCTGCACCCCTGGGAGCATAAATTTAATGGGGAAGAAGGTTTTTTCCAGTGAAAAAGGTTCTGTCTCCTGTCCCTAAGAAGGGACGCCCATGCAGTATGCAGGAAAGGGGACTTGGAGTACGTAAGTCACTTCGGTGAGTAACTTATAATAAACAAGAGATCACACAAATATTCTAAAGCAGGTAAGTACTTTTATAAACCCCCTCAAAGCAAAGTTAGTTAACCCCTTCCTGGAAGGAAGACCAAACACAATGTCAGAGGGAAGAAGAGTAATTCAGGGAGCCAGGCTAGGCCAAAGTCAATTGGGCTAAAGTCTAGGTGAGCTGAAGCACTTTTTGCAGGTAGGTGAAAGTCTTGCACAATGTTTTAGAAGTATTTGTAGAAAAGAAGAAATCAAAGCAGGGTCACAAGCCAGTTAGGTTTGTGAGGTAAAGAAGCTGTTAGCAACTCTACAGAAGCAACCACGACACGTCTCAACTGAGAACAAGTGAAGTTACACAACAAGAGCTAAGTTCTCTTAGACTTGCTCTTGCGTCCCGTCCCCTTTCCTCCATACTGTGTGGCCGTCCCTCACCAGAAAAACCTTCTTCCCCTTTAATTTAGAGGCGTGCGCCCCTGGGAGCATGCGTTCACCTGACTCCACCCACTGGTGCCAGTCCCCTTTTCTGCGTCGACGGGAACGGGCTGACTACACTAGCGCTCCTGGGTTTGGCTTCGGCCATGTAATACCACGCGCTCTTCCCCGGATATTCTTTTAGCTTGTTTTTCTTTTTCTTCTAGATACTTGGTCCTCCGACGCCACACTACTCCCCAGCGCATGTTGACTTTGATGGGCTTCAGCAGGTGCCCAGCCTGCGAGGGGCTGTTCTCCACATCCGACCCCATGTCCTTTGCCTCCGCTGCCTTGGCCCTGACAACGGCTGGAAAGGTTGCTCAGCGTGCAAGGCCTTGACACCTCGGGCACTGAAGAACAGGCTAGCTAGGTGGAGTGGGCTCTTCCAGACGTCACCTCTTAAGGACCTAAAGGACTTAATTCGAGGCCTAAGCTAAGGCCTCTATTCACCATCGCACCCCGCAAGGGCGGTTCCTTTCCGAAGAAGCGCCTGACCGGGAGGGGCATGTCTGGCTGTAGTACCCGCACACGTACAGAGGCTAGTCCAGCTACCGGCCTTGTGGCCACAGGGTCTCCAGATATTCCCGGTATCTGTGCTGAGGGATCGCAAGGTTCTTGTACCAAGGTTACTTCCGTGGGGCAACGCCCTAGTACCGGAATCATGTCCGAGGGGGCGCCTTCACGAAGCAGTACCGGTAGTTCTGCCAAAGGCTCTTCCTTCCAGGCCCTGGCCTGAGGTTCAGGATAAGCCTTACGATCCAACACCAAGCGTCTTGGACGGGGCTGGTTCCAGCGAGCCAGGCACCACGTGGCATGCAGCTCCACGAAATGGCCACTGCGCCAGACAAAATGGCTGCTCGTCCAATACCTCCTCTAGCAGAGCGGGTCTAGGAACTAATCGCAAGGTGGGACTCTGCTCAACCACCAGGTACATAGCCTACAGCGTATAAAACAGCAGTTGAGGGAAGGTTCCCCCTGCATCCCAGACAGTGTGCGCTCTGGCCCCAGCAGCCCTGGGCCACTCCATCAATATCTCCTGTCACCTCTGCAGCCTCAGAAGACCGTTTCTTCGAAAGGTTTCTGGCGCTGATGCGAACGCCCCAGATGGGATATATCCTTGGGGATGCCATTAGGGACATTCTCCCGCAGGTCACCCCACCGGTACCCTTAGTAATTCCTCCAATGGCTCCGGTGCCTCAGGCCCCAGCGCTGCCCACTATTCCTTTGCTGGCTCCCTCTCCGGCCCCTGCGCCACCGGCAGTACAGGCGGTTCCACAGGCTTCGGTTCCCATACCGCAGCCCACGGCACCCAGTACCCCTCCACCAGTTCTGGATCACACCATCGTCAGTGAAGGCCTTCCATGAACGCCTTGTGGCCCTGGCAGAATACCTGGGCCTTCCTCAGCCTGAGGTTGAGCAGCCAGAGGGGGTCCTGGCAGAAGTCCTCACGCTAAGGCCCCCTCCAAGACGGGGATCCTGATGCAGGAGGACGTTGTTGCTCTGGCCAAGAATGGGTGGCTCAAGCCACACTCGGTCCAACCTGTGTATAGGCGCCTCAATGGCAAGTACAGGCAGCTAGAGGGGGGTTACACTCTTGCTTTCGGCTCATCCTCCGCCCCACTCCTCTGTGATCGCTGCGACGTCGCACTATTCTAAGCCTCAGTCGTCCTCTGCCATCTCATCCTCGGCGCTGCTAGGCAAGGATGAGAAGATCTTGGAGGCATACAGGAAAAAGCTGTACTCCCAACGCCTTCCTGCGTCAAGCCAACGCCGATGCCATGCTAGCAGCTGCTAACCAAAGGCTCTGGCGGGAAACCTGGAACTCCTGCCTGAAAGCCAGGCTCAGTTCAAAACTGGACTAGGAGAAGCCAGGCTGGTAGCGTCCGACATCATGGAGTCCTCAGCGGCCCATATCGATAACCTCGTGGCGATGCAGATGGCCAGGACATGAAAAGGATGGTCTGGCTCAGGGCTACGAAGTTCAACCCTGACGTCTAGGAACACATATTGGACCTTCAATTTGAGGGTAGTGACCTCTTTCACTCCTCCACGGATGAAGAATTAAAAAGAACAGCAGCTCACAGACCACTAAGTCTTTATCTAGTCTTACGAAGGCCACGGCCAAGGCGTAAACCCAATCCAATCCACGCTCTGACAAGGGGCAGGTGCCTGGAGGGTTCTGAGGCTTCCAAGAACGGAGTTCCAGGCAACCTGACCATTCCCTGAGTCAGCATCTGAGGAAACCAAAAGGGGGTGAGTGGGCAAGGATTTTTTCCAATCCCCCCCCTCCTCCTCAGCAGCCTCAGAGGGGAAAAAAGGCATGACACGCCCCTTCGAGCCCACGTGTCTCCTGTGGGGGGCAGACTTGCCTCTCGCGTGCAATTTTGGTGCCAACATTTTTCAGGCCGCTGGATTCTATCTGTAGTCTCCATGGGGTACCACCTACCGGTCCCTCCCCCTGCTCCCTCCTCTCCCACAGATTGGGACAGCAACTCTGTTGGCGGAAGTCCGGTCGCTCGTCTGGAGCTAGGCAGTGGAAGAAGTCCCCACCTTCCAGAGAGGATTGCGCTTCTATTCCAGAATTTTCACAATACAGAAGAACCAGGCTGGCTTGATAATTGTGTTGGACCTTTCCACCCTCAACCGCTCCCTACATCTACAAAAATTCAAGATGGTTACGCCAGCTCTCATTGCGGAGACACTGAACAGGGGAGAATGAATGTGCTCCCTGGATCTGGAGGATGCTGATCTACATATCCCGATTTGGCAGCCTCATTGGTCCTTTCTGCGCTTCAGCATCATGGTCTGCCATTTCCAGTACAAGGTTCTACCCTTTGGCCTCAACTCATCCCTCAAGGTATTCACCAGACTAATGAATGTGGTTGCGGCTCTCCTCCATGCCCCAGGTCCACCACATCTACCTATACCTTGATGACTGGCTCGTCGGGGCCTCTTCTCCAGAGGGGGTTCTTCACACCACCTCCGTGCTTATGAACACACTCCACGACCTGGGGTTTACTATCAATCGCAAGTCTCGGCTGCAACCCACGCAGAAGCCGATTTTCCTGGACTTCACCCGGGGCACCTTATCCGAGAGGGTGTTTCCTCTTAGAGGACAAGATCTTGGCCATCAAGAGAGCTACTACTCACTTCATCTCCAGGACTGTGACTTCAGTCTGGTGGTACAAACACCTACAGGGCATGGAGTCTGGACCCGGCAGTAACAGGAGTCCCACATGAACTGGCTAGAGTTGAAGGCCATATGGCTGGCCCTCAAAGCCATCCTCCCTCTCATAGAGGGCAAGACAGTACTTATCCAGACGTACAACTCCACCAGCATGTACTATCTGAACAAGTAGGGTGGCACCAGATCCCCCCCCACTTTGCAACCTTACGATCAGCAAGTGGTAGTGGGCCCTGGAGAACATCTACCTCATTTTTGTCCACCTTCCAGGGGAAGCTAACCTGGATGCGGACAGACTCAGACAATTCCGAGTGGCAGTTGAGCGACCTGGTACTGCAGGAAATCTTCAGCAGTTGGGGGCATCCCCAAATGGATTGGTTTGCCTTTCACGTCAACAAGAAATGGCAGCAGTTCGCCTCCTGGCAGGGGCGGGGCCCCGGCTCCCTGGGCGATGCTTTGAAGCTACAGTGGAACTACAGGAAGGCTTATGCCTTCCTGCCCACCCCCCTTGTCCACAGGTTGATCTGCAGGATAAAGCAATCGTGTCACCTCTGCATCATTTTGATAGCTCCCTGGTGGCCGTCGAGACCATGGTTCTCTGGGTTTCTCAGCCTGTAGACAGGCCTCCCATTCACCTACTGCTGGGCCCAGCTCCGCTCCTGACACAGCAGTGGGGCAGGGTCCTCAACCCTGATCCTCGCAAGCTAGCCATCGCTGCGTGGTTCCTGAACAAGTCACTCTGAAACACTTGAACCGATTGCAGGCTCACCTGGAGATCATACAGGGCGCCAGAAGCAAAGCTACGAGGAGCCAATACAAAAGCAAATTGTCTAGATTCTGTCATTGCGCCAGCTCCAAGGAGTTGACCCCATCAAGTGCTCTTTGGATGATGTCCCCTCCTTTTCAGAACACCTTGCACACTCCGGAGTGCAAGTCGACACATGCTGCACTTACCTGGCAGCCATAGGTGCCTACAGAAATTCAGAGGGTCTCTTTTCCTCCTCTAACCTGGTGGTCAAGCGGCACCTGGTGGGCCTCCACAGACTCTACCTGTCCATAAAGAGGCCTCACCCAGCCTGGGACCTCAACGTGGTATTGGGCGCATTTGCCCACAAACCATTTGAGTCAATGGCATCTGCTGACTTCAAGTGGGTAAAGACAGCTCTGCTAGTCGACCTCTCCTCAGCGTGCAGGGTCAGCGAGATCTAGGCCCTTGTAGCCTCAGAGCCCTACACCACTTTTAACAATGACAAAAGTCACTCCAGACTTACCCTGCTTTTCTACCCAAAGTTTTCATGAACACTCGGAAACTGATACTAAACTGCGTCCTGCAGCGATGCGGTTCCCGCCCAGAGGGACATATCGGCCCGTTCGAGACCTCCCAGCCACACATGCAGACATGTGATGAACCTGCTGCCCAGCAAATGAAGGTGAGCCCTCCCAACCAGCATGTCATTCAGCCGCCTCTATCACAAAACGTGGCCCGGTGGCACACCATGCACTGATCACTGAACTTGGCCCCGGGCCATTGGAGTCCCACCGTTACGTCTGGCACATCTGAACTCTGGGACATGTCCACCTCAATCCCCTACACGGAGGTGGCTGTCGAACTAGCCGGGGGCTGCTGGATTTAGCAACTGGGCTGCAGCGGGTACAGAAAACATGCTCATCGCTCCCAGCAGCTGGGGACGGCCAGAGCGCCTTAAGGCCCGGCCCGTTCCCCCTTTGGGTTGCCCTGCCTTGGACACAGGGAAGGTCATCCCCCGTGGACCCTCTGCTACTGCCAAAGCCCCCCCGCCCCCCCCCCCCCCCCCCCGAGACCACTAGTGGGCATCACGGACTCCGGTCACTCCTCCAGGTAGGAGTCCAGATATTGCGCCAGCACTGCAGTGGCCCGTTTGGGCATCTCACTGCGGTTGCAGCTCCCGGAGCGAGTGGAACTGTGCCGTGTGGCAGAGGGCTGCCGGGGGTACAAAATCCTAACGTGGTTACCAGCATATTCCCACTGACTGGCTGGTAGCGGGTTTCCCCCAACTCTGGGATATACTCTCTCCTCTACCATCAGAACTGGGGTGCTCGCCTTAGCAATACGTGTACACAAATGTAAGCATCAGAGAGCCGGTCCTCCAAGAGACCGTAACAAGATCGCTTCAACCCACTAGAGGGGACCTCACCAATGTCCTGTGCCCAAGAGACAGTCCAATACAGAGTATTCTCAGAAATGTGCTATTTCCTCTCTACCTTAGAGACCCCCAGCAACTTTGCTGGATTGAGAGGACTTGAATGTTTTTGACCTGGAGAAAGTGAAACCCTTCCCACCCCCCACCCCCCCACCACACTCATATTTTTCTGTGATTTTAACACTTTCTTTTGGTTGTGAAGTCTGACAAACTCCATAGGCATTATCTTTTATATTGTGTCACACAGCACCTTCAGTAACAGTCTTTTTAGATTTCCCAAGGTTTAAATACCTTCTCTTGGATTAACTACTGTTTCCAAGAGCAGCGAAAAGAAATTGACTTTGCTTACACTAATTTTCTAGACCCAGCACACACTGTCTTACAATAGGGTGCTGGAGGGGTTACTTAGTATCCCTTTTGTCTAGCTTCTCATGCAACAATTTTGTTTCCCTTTCCTCGATGAATGGCTGGTGGCAGTGGTTTATTTTTAACTACCGTGGTGTGCTTTTACCGCAGGCTGCGTTCGCAGCTGCAGTAAAGCACCCAAGGGTGCCATTTTTGTCAAAATGGCCTGTTTTTTTTTTTATTCGCCATTTCTTTGTGGAAAGGTCCTTCTTGAGAATTACTCTGCGTACAAAACCAGGTTTGGTCCCTTTGTTCGTTTTTGTCTTTGGTGGGATTCTGGCTCCAGGGCGTCTGGTGGGGGCAGGAAGCGAGGGAGGTTCCCGGAACTCCCTGTGCTTAGTCTACTAGGAGACAGGAATGCACTCCTAGGTGATTGGCCGGCTGGCTGTCCGCCAAGGACAACCACCCTGCTGGGTGAGTGACAGCTAGACTGGAATGAATGGGAGAAACTTGGATAAAAGGCGAGGCTTTTTGGCTAGGAAGGCAGAGTCGAGCACTGGACGAAGGAATCTGAAGAAGAACTTTGAAGAGAAGCCTGCTGCAACTCCTGGACCATTGGTTTGTATTAGGCAAACTTTGTATGTAGTACCCTGTGGGTCCACTACACACAACTAGGACTACAGGTGTGAGCAAAACCAACCTTTGGTATCAGCCTGTATCACAGTTTTTGGTAGCGAGCTGAGCAGCCAGGCTTATCGCAAGAGGGAATGTGAGCTTGTAAGGGTGTTACATAAAGGTCCACAATGACAAGTATTCAGATGGACACTTATACTGAAGGTTTCTTGGTAAAAACACTTTATTACACAATTTATAAAGCATTCACTAAATGAGGCAACCAATATTGCACGAAAATACTACAATACAGATTACTAAACAGCTGAGCTCCTTTGAAGTAGGAGCCAAATAGCATTGAAGTAGGAGCAAAAAAGCATAAGTTGATAAAAATGAATATTACAGTTAGTTTAAAATGGTGAAAATAGTTTGCGTTCATCAGAGTTGATTCAATGCAATAGATAGGCCAAAGTCAATGGGCTAGTGTCTTGTATAATTAAAAACGGTTCTGGTATTTAAAATGGATAAGTCTTTGCCACGGTTCTGAGAAGTAGTTCACAGAAGAAAGTTTCATGTCGTCATAAACTGAGTAGGCCTGCAAGTTGCCAAAGTTCTGCAAACATTCGCAGTGAGAGGTAAATTCGCTTGGCCGGGTTTTCACAGTACCTTTATACTGAAGAAAAAGATGCAGCTGAAGACTTCTGTTCCTGGCAGTTCCTGCAGATCTCGCTCGCTGTTCATGAGCCTCAGTCATGGGGACAAGAGGGAGGACTCCTGCACTGCACGGGGACGGATCACAAAGCTGACAACTTGGCAAATGTGTGTTTCTGGTTGCTGTTAGCCAAGCCTAACCAGCTCCGAGAATGGTATCCAGGTGGCTTACGTGTTAATTGGTTTTACCAACTCAAAGGAAGTCGTCCTTGAAGGGGCTTCTCTGGCGAGGTGAACTTGGCGATTTGGACCAACGGTCCAGTAGTTGCAGCAGCTGTCCTCTTCCAGCTTGTCTTCGGTTCTTTCGTTCCAGTGGTCGACTTATCTTTTAAACAGTTTCCTCCCATTCATTCCAGCCTAGCTGCCATTCACCCAGCAGGGTGGCTGTGCTTGCCGAACAGTTAGCCAGCCAATCACGCCAGAGTGCATTTGGGTCTCGTCTGTCTTTTAGAGTTTGTCTCTGCGCGCCAACCCAGATTTGGTCTTTGTTTATTCGCCTTTGGCGGGCTTCAGGAGTGAAGACCGCCTCTGGCGCCTGAGTGTCTGGGGTGGGCAGGAAGTGAGGGAGGTGCCCGAAACTCCCTGTGCTTAGTCTCCTAGGAGATCCAAATGCACTCTGTGGGGATTGGCTGGCTGGCTGGCTGTCTGGCAAGGACAGCCACCCTGCTGGGTGAGTGACAGGCTGGAATGAATGGGAGAGAACTGAATAAAAGGTGAGTCTCTTGGCTTGGAAGGCAGAGTCGACCACTGGAACGAAAGAACTGAAGACGAGCTTGAAGAGGATGGCTGCTGCAACTCCTGGACCATTGGTTTGCCCAGCAAAGCCCTGCTGTTGTGCTGAAACTCCAATTTCGTTTCGAGTAGAGAAGCCCTGCAAGGACGACTTCTCCCCTTGAGTTGTTGGGACCAATCCACTAAAGTAAGACACCTGGACATCCTCTCGGAGCTGGTTGAAATTCCACTGCAGTTGCTGCTGGGACCGAATAGCCAGGCAGAGGAACACCAGACTGTGTGAGTTGCTTTTAAGTTGGCCAAGAGCTCCAAGAATATCCTTCGGACTCCCTGGAAGCAGGACTGACTGGGCCTGAGCCACCTCAACAGAGTGCTGGACCCCAGATGCAAGGAAATCCCATCTTGACAGCCACGAGTCGGCAGTGTTGCTATTTGCTTAGACACAAGGAGCTGAAGCTGCGAAGTACCTTTTCTGTCGCCGATTGTCCCGTTGCAGTGCAGGAGTCCTCCAGACATCCTCCCTCTCATCCCCACGACTGAGGCCCAGGAACACGGGGTCTGCAGAGCTGCACAGGAGCAGAAGCCACCCAAAACCCTTTTCTTCTAACCAAAGATACTGTACAGTCTAAGAACTTACCTCTTGTTGTAACCTTACTTGTCCTCAGTTGAGACTTGTCTTGGTTGCTTTGTAGAGTTGCTAACAGCTTCTTTACCTCGCAAGCCTAATTAGCTCATGGCCATACTTTGATTTCTTCTTTTCTACAAAGACTTCTAAAACATTGTGCAAGACTTTAACTTGCCTGCAAGAAGTGCTTCAGCTCACCTAAACTTTTGCCCAATTGACTTTGGCCTAGCCTGGCTCCCTAAATGATTCTTCCCTCTGACATTCCTTCCAGGAAGGAGTTAACTTTGCATTGGGGGGGTTACCAAAAGTGCTTACCAGCTTCAGAATATTTGTGTGATCTCTTGTTTTGTTCCAATAACCTTTTTCTGCAACATACTCATAAGCCTGATTCTAAATGCAAAAAGTGGTATATTAATGTCCGGTGTCCTAATTACTAAAGTGACCTAAGGGTGGAGGAAGTGTATTGTGTGCCACCCCAAAAGGGTACTTACTGATTTAGAAATATTAAGAGTGTGTATTTCGGAGTGTCTTTTGTATGTTACTATTGTATTGAACCTTCTGAAGAAGGCTTACTCAAACTGACTGTTAAATAAATTAATAATTGTTTAATCAAGAAACCTTGTGTGTAAGAGTTTTTGGTTACTTGTCACTGTAAATCTCTAACTCCACTACAGCTCACATTGACCCCTCTTGAGATAAGCCTGGCTGGTCAACGAAATACTAACCTGTGTAGTACAGATTTATACCAAAGATTGGGTTCCTATTGCCAGGAGGTCAGGATTGTTGTAGTGCACCCAAAGGGTACTGCATACAATCTTGCCTAACAGAGTTTTATAAATGTCAATCGAGGGAAAGCAGGCCATAAAATCAAACTGCCTTGTTATAAAACTCTTTACTGCCCTAGTTGGGAAAATAATGTTCTGATGTTTGTTAATCTGCTTAGAATCACATGCTGTGCATAGGTCCGACATCCAGTGGTCACTGCGGAGTATTGCATTTTGTTTTTCGTAGTCGAAAAGGGACGTCGACAAGGCGTGTCTGAAATACTATCCCTATAGTGACGTGCGTTGTACCCACAATCCCTCACGCGTCGAGGACCCTCAGATTGTTTTTTTCCTCCCAGCTACTGGTGCCATAAAATCAAACTGCCTTGTTATAAAACTCTTTACTGCCCTAGTTGGGAAAATAATGTTGCTTGCCTGTAACTGTTGTCGCTCCTCTAGGGGAAAAATCTTTACTAAAATTTCGAAAACTTGCTTCTGACCTGATAGTGTTGCATACTTTGTTTTGAATTGTTTACTTACCTTTTAGTGTAGTGTACATCTTTTACCTTTTCTATATGAGGAATGTATTTTTATAGAACTGTAGTGTGGACAATCTCTTATTTGATATTGGCGTGTGTACTGTATCTGTTATGCACCCCTCTCTTCCTAAGGTTTTTGTGGGTAACATATGCACCTCCACTAAGGTTGCTTCCCTCCTATGTTGAAGTCTGCACTTTGTTCTTGCACCTTTGGTTGACGTGAATTAAACATTAAATTTCCTTTTTAATGGGAGGACCCCCGAGTCCCTGACTCTCCTACCCTACATACACATATGCAAATACATCTGTGTAATTCATTTCAAACAGAAGTGCAAAAAGTGCAAGCTTTTAAAAAAGTCTTTTGAAACTTGTATTCCTGTTATCTGCCTAACGTTTATGAATTGGGAAGATGCACATCCTGGAACTGTAGCTTTAGTTAAATAACTATTCCTTTTGTTTTACTGATGCAAAATGTACAGACCTATGTCCTTCATCAGTACTGCATTACATTTAATATGTTGGTTTTCTAGGTGGTGAAGCAGTGTTGTGGCACTGATGGTGTGGAGGCGAACTATATCAAAACAGAAATTCTACCTCCGTTTTTCAAGCATTTTTGGCAGCACAGAATGGCATTGGATCGGAGAAACTACAGACAGGTATGGTTCTGGCTTTGTCGTTGATGAGCAGTTATTCCAGCCTTGTTAAAAGAAAAGGGGGGACCCTTTTGAGTGTTGCATTTACAAGTTCTTGTTTTAGTGAACAGACTCCTTCAAATGAGCCTTTTCAACTATTTTGAAAAAGCTTGCAAAGTTGCGGGCAGACTTTTTCCTCACTGATAATGTTGAGTTCCTGGACAGGTTGGAGATTGATCAATGAATCCCTGCATGCTTCGGTGATAGACGGGAACCCTGGATCAGCGCAGATTTTATGCTTTTTTCCTGCCGGCTTCCAGTCATTGTGGACCGGCATGAAGAGTTTGTGTGTAAATTGTGCACAGAACACTCTGGTGCAGACATTTCAAACTGCATTCCTGCACAATTCTGGATTTCCGCGCCACCCTCACCCAACTAGTTTGTGTTAGGAACATTTATCTGTTATGCTTCATCCACTCTCCTAGTGAGACCCCCAGCATGTTTTGCTGGACCTTTTGCTTTCAATACCGAATGATGGGAGCCTGTTTTCCGCTCATTCATTATTTGCTCTGGTGTTTGGGAACTCTGTACTTTTTGTATTACCTCATTCTATGGAGTCTGCTTTCCTCCATATCTCTTAAAGGCATCTGTTACACTTTTGTAGCATGCAGTGTTGTTCGGCACTCTTTGGGTTCTCCTTTGTATATACTTTCAGTTTCCCTAAGAACTACTGTTCTTAAGGAAAGAGGTATACTTTGTAGCCTTCCTAAAACCTTTACATATGAGTGATTAGCACATACCACCTTTTGTGGAGTGTTAAGGGGATACCTAGTATCCCCCTTCTCTGCTCCTGTGAATTCTTTGTCAGTGAGATAGTCCTACAGTTATGGCTGGTAGCAGTGGACGTGTTCTACCAACTCTTGTGCCATTTCTTTCCGCAGACAACTCTCAGTTGTGCACAATAGGGTCACCTATCTTCTAAAATGGTGGCTCCTTTTTTTGCAATTTCTCATGTGGTTGTCCTTTGTCAGCCCTTCTACCATTCTTGGAGGGGGTAGGTCTGTTTTTTTGCCTTTGACAGTAAACCTTGGGTGTCCCCACCTAGGCTCCTTTGTGTCTTCAAAGGCAGGAAGTGGGGGAGGAGTTGTTCACTCCCCTGCCCTTTTTCTGCCAGAGTGCCTCAATAGAACCAGTTCCCACTGTGGGGCTGACTGTCCTGATTGGAAACCCCATTTAGGTGTTTCTCCCACTATCTAGATGTCCTAAATCCAGGTGCTACTGTATTAAACTTTCTACTGCTGTGTACCCATGAAGCGTGTGTCAGTTGAGGCTTTTGCTGCCACTTTCTCCCCACCACCCCCCTTCACCTTTTGGCTGTCTCACATCCTAACACAGCCCCGTCTCTGCTCTACTCTTCAATTTCTGATACTCTTGATGCTCTTGCCCCTGTCATGAGGATCCGTTTGAAGTCCAAAGCCAAGTGCAATTCCTGGTATGACTCTGACCTAGCTACACTTAAACGTAAGTGTAGGGCAGCTAAGAGGAAATGGAGGACTTCCTGTTCATCCTCTGACAAACTGGCCTGTCGCCAGCTACAAAGGCAATACCGAGACTATGTCCTCACCAAGAATAGAGTCCACATTCAAGCTCGTGTCTCTGCGGCATCTAACAACTCGGCCGAACTCATTAAAATCTGCAAGGTGCTGGCCAACCCTGATGCAGTCTCTACCCCTCCTGTTGCCTCCCAAGCTCTTTGCAATGTCCTTGCCTCTCACTTAATTTAAAAAACCCAGGACATCCTGTCCACCCTCTCCACCCATGCCCCTCCTCTCCCCTCTCCATCTGTGCTTGCTGACCCTCCTTCAGCCACCCCCCCCCCCTCCATCCTTCTCGTCCTTTCCTCTTTTCTCCCCTGACAAGGTCGCTAGACAAGTCCAATCTATGAAAGCCTCGTCAAAACAGGTTCATCCCTGTTCCTCTAAAAGCATCAAGGACCACATTGACACCCACGCTCCGGCCCTTGCTGATTTTTGCAACCACTCCTTTGCCTCAGGATCCTTCCCCTCCCCTCTGAAGCACTCCCTTGTGCATCCTCTTCTCAAGAAACCCACAGCTGAACGTTCTCATCTAGCGAACTATTGCCTAATTTCCATTACTCCCATTCTGGGCAAACTCCTGGAAAAGTTGCCCATCTCTCAGCTTAACCTTCATTCCAATTCATTTGGCTGTCTCCATGACCACCGGTCTGGCTTCGGAGCTGCCAGAAGCACGGAAACTGTTCTCCTGAACATCCATGAAGATCTGCTCTCCAACCTTGACTCTAACATTCCCTCTGTCCTCATCAGCCTCTATCTCTCTTCTGCATTCAACACGGTCAACCATACCATCCTGCTCAACTTTCTCCGTGAAAACCTGGGTATCACTGATCAGGCTCTCGCCTGGCTGACTTCTTTCCTCTCAGATCGACCCTCCCAGGTCCAACTTGGGTCCTTTCTTTCATCTATCTTCCTCTCTACCTGTGGTGTTCCCCAGAGGTTTAACCTCTCGCCCTGGCTTTTCTTTTTTTTTTTAATTCTTTTTTATTAACTTGACAGCACAACAAAGAAAACAGAGGGAGCCACATGGCACCAGCGCTGAGAACTAGCAATGCGAATATTAGACAGTACAAATGAATAAAATATGACATATTGGTAAAAGCCAGAATACAAGTTATTACTACATACACCTTAACAGGTCATCAGCTAAGGGGAACCACCTGGGGAAGCGGAGGGGGAAGTTGATGGTGAGGCCAAGGCAGAGATATAGTCTCGGAATCTCGGCCAGACATCCCTCGGCCTGGAGCGCGAACACTGCATCGCACTCCAGGACTGCTCAGTGTCGTGAGCCCATGTAACCGATCTGAGCCATTGTGTATAGGTAGGCGCTCTAGGGCGGAGCCAACATAGTAATATACAGCGGACTGCCAGCAGCATGCAGAGACCTGCCAGTTTCTTAGAGTCACGAGGTAACTGAGGGGAAGTCATGGAAAAAGCAGTCAGTGGGGTAGGGGCTATCGGGTGTTCAAGAATGTCAGACAATGTAGAGCAAATGTCTAGCCAAAATTGGGATAGCCGGGGACAGAGCCACATGTGTATGTAGGTAGCCTGATCTGCGCCACACCTGGGACAGGAGGGGGGGGGTTAGCATCAAACATACGATGGAGTTCATGGGTGTATAATGATACCTGTGCAAGATTTTGAACTGGATGAGTTTAAATTTAGTGTTGTGTAGGGCACCTCGTGGGTACGAGCGCACATCTGAGCCCACCTCATCAGTGATCTCAGAGCCAAGGTCCTCCTCCCATTTGCGCCGCAGCTCGATGAAGTGGGGGGCCGCTCTAGTCTGTAATAAGGAGTAAACCCTCGACACCTTGCCTCTGAAGGAAAGATAGGAGCAGAGCTCCTCCACTATAAGTTCATCAGGGGGTAAGGCAGGGAAGTGCGAGTATCTGGCCTTAAGATGTCCGCGGAGTGACGAGTACTGTAGCCACACCAAGGGTCGGTGCCTAAGTGAGGGAGGAAGGTGAGATTATTCTATAAAGTTTCCCTGCTTAAAGGCATCGCGCAGAGACAAGAAGCCAGCAGCGGCCCAGCGAGTGACCACTGAAAGTGGAACGTGTGGAACATCGGGCAGGAAGTTCCACAGTGGGAGATCCCTGTGGAAGGGGTAGGGAGTGTCAACCATGGACCAGAATTTGGACAAGGCCAGGGATGTACTGACTACTGGATTCACAGAGTTTGAATCAGGGGAGATCGGTTGGAGGACCAGGGAACCGATCACAGTCAGTTAGCTTCTTGAGGCGAACATGTGGGGGGTGGGGTGGGGGGGGGGGGGATCAGTGGTATTGAACCAGAATGCAGCAAACTGTGATTGGGCCACCAACCAGTTTCTGACAAAAACGGGTGCGCTGAAACGGCCCAACACCTTAGGGGCGGATAGTGTGGAAAATTTGAGGCGGACGGCCCCGGAGTGCCAGAGGAAGGTGTTACATATGCGGCGCAGTGTTCGAAAAAAAGTGTCCCCTGGCCATAGAGGCAGATTGGTAAATCGGTACAGTAATTGAGGCAATACAATCATGATTGTTCCAATCCTGCCAGCAAGCGAAAGGGGAAGTTTAGTCCAGCCGGAGGTTTTAGCCTCCAGGTTAGTTAAATAAGTATGGAAGTTATCATCGCTCAACTGAGGGGTGTGCCGGGAGACCACCACCCCTAAGTAGGTGAAACTGTTAGGAGACCAGTTGAACCCATGTAGATCGGGGGGCGCCAGTGTGGAGTCTGTGAGTGGAAACAATGTAGATTTAGAACAGTTAACCTTCAAATCGGATATGTCACCAAATTGAGCCACATCTGTCAGTATAGGCAAAAGGTTGACTGCCAGGCATCGAACATACAGCAGGGTATCGTCAGCGTAGAGGGAGACTATGTCAGTCTGGCCAGTTGTGCGCAACCCCCTGTGCGAATGCGATTGTCTAATCATGTCAGCGAAGGGCTCCATGGCAATAGCAAAGATGAGCAGGGGAAAAGGGGCTTCTCCAGCATGGGGTCTGGCATGGATTCACATGCTCATGAATATTCCCCGTCAGGCTGGGAATCCTCGGTAAAGAAAAATCAGTATCAGTTTCGTTTCTGATCTCTCTTTCGTAGTAGTAACCAATCACTGATCTCTGCGTCATACTGACCACAGCCAATGACTGCCATCTCCCTAAGCACCGCCTCTGGCAGCCATCTTCAGATTTTTACTGCACGTTCAAGTGTTGGGATCCTCGTGCTATTGCTCTCGAGGTGTAGTGCTTTTTTCGCGCTTTTTCTTAGGAAAATTTTCTCTTTCGGTCAAAAGAGCCTCAAGCTCCACCGTTTCTTTATCCGATCAACGGGGACCCGTGTCAGATTCTTCTACGCCCCTCAAGGGTTAAGATTTTGTCGAGCCACGCTTTTGGAGGACTCCAGAAGTTTCTCAGGCCCATCTCGATCATGGCCCAGGAGAAGGGAAGCTCGATGCCCGGAAAGCTGTTCAGGGTCTGCCCTGGATGCCAGCTTCAGAATGTCTTTAAGGAGGACAAACACTCCCTTTGCATCTACTGCCTGCATGAGGACAAGACGCACGTGGAGAAGGACTGTGCGTTTTGCGACAATATGTCGGAGCGGACCATGAAGGACCGCCATCTGCGTCTCGCCAACTGGCTGGAAGGTAAGAGCCAGTCAGGCGAGAAGAAGAAGAAGAAGAAGTCCGAGCGGTCTTCTAAGACCTTTGAGGGCGCCCCGGCGACGGGGGGGTCCAACAGAAGGCCAAGCACCGCGAGTCCGCTGGCACCGGGAGCACCGAACGGTCGGGCTCTACGGGCGCCAGGCAGGGCGCATCCTCCCCTGCGCCATCAACCATGAGCCAACGCTCTGGCTCGGGTAAGAGGAAGGCCGAGCACCCGGCGAAGCTCCTGGAGAGACCCTGGTCGAGCTCGAAGTCCCCATCGGAGGGGGAGCGAGGCGGTGACCCTCCCCCCAAGGAGAAGGCGGTGAGTGCACCTAAGGTAGTGAAAGCCTTAATCCAACCGGCCAAGGCCTCGATCGAGACAGTCGCGGCGGCCCTGGCTCAGCCTGTGGAGGCTACACCAGTGGTGGCGACCTCTGGGCCCAGAGTCTCCCTGCCACCGCGGAGGGAGTCCTCTTTCATGCCCATCGACAGGACCCCCGACGTAGGAGACGACGAGAACGTCGAGGGTGCCGACGGGGCTCCTGACTGCCCGTCGGACTCCCCTCAACCAGTGCCGCAAGACAACTCGGCGGCCATTTTGTTGGCTATACAGTCCTTATGCTCGGAGAGAAGGACGAGATTGCCGTTACCACCAACGGAGGAACCTCTCCCGACGGGGGACCCGGAGCCAGGCCCTTCTGGGAGCCCTCCTCCTAAGAGAAGGATTCATCCTCCACCTCCTTTTCAACCATCGCGCCCTGCTCAGACCTCCTCCCCGTCCACGACCCGTGGGGATGATACGGGGACTGACACGGCCGCGACGGGCACAGACGACGAGGTTTACGACGAGGATCTCCCGTCGTCACCTCCTCCCCGGGCTTCCCCGCCCGACGAGATTGGATCGTTTCATGCCATGATCGCCAGGGCATGCAAGCTTTTCCAGCTCTGCCCGGAAGAGAAGAAGGAAGGTTTCCTTTATCAACAGCGCAAGACCAAGAGGAAGACGGTCCTCGCTGTACCTCTACTGGACGATATCTGGGATGAGGGTCTCGCCCTCCTCAAGAACCCATCCACAACGCCTGCGAGAAGGGATCGGTACGAGAAGAAGTACCGGGTCCCGGACGCGGCCCCCTTGTGCCTTCGGGCACAGCCGACCCCAGACTTGGTCGTCTCCGCGGCGGCCAGGAAATAAGCGGGGGGGGGGGGCCTCGGCCTCTACGTCAATCTCCCCGCCGGACGGCGAGGGAAAAAGAAATTGGACACGATGGGACGCAGTCATCTCATCGGCAGCGACGACGATTAAGGCTGCCAACACCTTGGCTATCGTAGCCCGCTACGACAGGGAATTGTGGTACAAAATCGCCCCCCTGCTGGACTTCTTACCAGACGACAAGAGGGCGGAGGCCCTAGAAATCTTGCAGGAAGGAGAAGTGGCGTCGGACCACGCCATTACGATAGCGACGGACATCGCTGACACTGGATTTCGCCAGTTGGGCAACGGCGTGTGCCTTAGACGGCGTGGATGGCTCAAGGCAACTGACTTCCATCAGGACGTGCAGACCAGAGTCTTGGACATGCCGTTCGAGGGGAGCAACCTGTTTGGGAAAACAGTGGACGATTCCCTACAAGCCATCAAGACGGAGACGGCCCGGGCTCTTGTTGTTCCCCAGCAACGACGGCCGCCCTTTCAGAGCGGCGGAGGCAAGCAGGGTGCCTCTAAAGGATCCGGCGGCGGATTTTCCACCTATCGTCAAGCGGCCCGTTCGTCGTCACAGGAAGCCTACAGGGGACGAGGCAAGTCGGGCGGACCCCGCCGCCGTCGCCAAGGAGGACAAGGCGGCAAAGCCTCGTCCAAGCAGGACTGAACCGGCCGTGGGGTCGGGCCCCCACCGAAGCACCCCGGTGGGAGGCCAGCTGGCGAGCTTCATCAGCGTGTGGGAGTCCATTGCACCGACCGTTGGGTGCTGGACGCCCTGGCCCAGGGTCACGCGCTCTAGTTTCTAAAGAAGTGCACGCGCGTCCCCCCCGTGGCCAGGAAGGAACATCACGTCCCTCAACTTCTCTTGGAGGTAAAGGCGATGCTCAAAGGCGCCATCGAGCCCGTCCCAAAGAGGCTTCGGGGCTCTGGAGTCTACTCAAGATACTTCCTCGTGAAGAAGACGGGAGGATGGCGTCCCATCCTGGACCTACGACGACTGAACAAATTCATCAAGGCACAGAAGTTCCGGATGGTCACCCTCCAGCACGTCCTGGGTCAGCTGGAGGAGGGTGATTTCCTGTCGTCGTTGGATTTGGAGGATGCCTACTTCCATATTCCCATCCTAAAGGGACACTGAAAGTTTCTCAGATTCGTGGTCCAAGGGCGTCACTACCAGTTCAGAGCCCTTCCCTTCGGATTGAGGTCGGCACCCAGGGTGTTCACCAAGTGCCTCGCACCGGTGGCGGCGCGGCTGGGCCTGGAGGGGATCGACGTCTACCCCTACCTGGACGACTGGCTCATCCGAGCAAAGACAAAGGAGCTCGCCGCGGAGCACACGGCGAGGACCGTCCAACTACTCACGGACCTGGGATTCTCCATAAACTACGCCAAGTCCCACCTGGTGCCCGCTCAAGACGCACTGTTTCTGGGAGCGAAGCTCGACACAGTGGCGCTTCTGGCCTCTCCGTCGGAAGAAAGGACGAGGGCCATCTTGGGCAAGGTACAGCGGATGCTTGTTGCGGACGCGACCAGGGTGAGGTCCATCAAGTCCTTCCTCGGAATGATGTCTTCTTGCATTTATCTCATCCGCCTGTGCAGGCTTCGGATGCGCCCGTTACAGGAGTTCCTGGACGCTCGCTGGATCCAGACGACGGGCAGCTTCGAGGACAGGATCACATTCGACGAGAGCTTCCGACGAGCGATCCGGTGGTGAGGCACCCACGCGCATCTGACGGCGGGCATGGACTTCCGGACCCCGGGCCACCAGAAGATGGTGACCACGGATGCCTCCCTGGAAGGGTGGGGAGCGCACCGAAAATCTGCACGCGAGGGGCCTTTGGCTACCGACGGAGAAGTCCCTCCATATCAACGTCCTGGAACTCTGTGCAGTGTTTTGGGCCCTCAGGTCCTTTCTTCCGTCCCTCAAGGGCAAGGTGGTGAGGATCTTCACCGACAACACCACCACCATGTTCTACATCAGGAAGCAGGGCGGTACAAGATCCCCAGCCCTGTCCAAGGAGGCTCAGGATCTGTGGCATTGGGCCGTCGCCCAAGGGATGTTTCTGGTGCCGTTTCATCTGGCGGGGATAAAAAACACCATCGCCGACTCGCTCAGCAGAGAGCTGCGCTCGTGCCACGAGTGGGAACTACGACAGGATCTAGTGGACCGCCTCTTCCGACGGTGGGGCATGCCCCAGATCGATCTGTTCGCGACGGCGACGAACTCCAAGTGCCGGAGGTTCGCCAGCAGGTTTCCCCAGCCGAGGAGCATGGGTGATGCTTTCTCGTTCCCCTGGGAAGGCCTGTTCCTATATGCGTTCCCTCCATTGCCGCTGCTGATCCGGCTCATCAACCAGCTTAAGAGGTCATGGTGCAGGATGATCCTTCGTCGCACCTGCGTGGCCGAGGCAGATATGGTTCCCGGACCTTCTGGACTTGTCAGCGTCCCCGTCAATCAAGCTGCCAGTGGACACGGATCTTCTCTCCAGGGAGGGAGGCGCCATCCTCCATCACGACCTGAAGTCGCTGAACTTGCAGGCCTGGCTCCTGCAGCGTTAGAGTTTGGAGGTTACGACATACCGGCCGACTGCAGAGAGGTTCTTGCAAAGGCCAGGGCGTCCTCAACTCCTAAATGCTACGGACACAAATGGAAGAGGTTCTCTGTCTGGTGCCATGCACAGAAGATTAACCCTCTACGGATTACGGCTCCTCAAGTACTGCCGTACCTGCTGAAGCTGGCCAAGGCTGGACTGGCGCACGCTTCCATCAAGATTCATCTTGCTGCGATCTCCCGATACACCAGAACCACGGGACGGACGTCTTTGTGGTCTTGTCTGGTGAAAGAATTCATGAAGGGACTGTTCAGATGGTTCCCGCCGGTGAAGGCCCCGGCCCCGGCGTGTGAGCTCAACGTGGTGCTGACCAAGCTCATAGGACCTCCGTTCGAGCCTCTGCACTCAGCTCCGTTGAAGTTCTTGTTGTGGAAAACAGCGTTTCTTGTGGCCATCAACTCCGCGCTACGGGTGGGAGAGATCCAGGCCCTATCCTGCAAGCCCCCCTACTTGACTTTTCACGACACGAGGGTAGTGCTCAGGATGCACCCCTCCTTCATGCCCAAGGTGCCGTCGGACTTCCACCTCAACGAACCCTTGGTGTTGCCTGTTTTCTTCCCGTCGCCTTCGTCGCCGGCTGAAAGGACTTTGCACTCGCTGGATGTGGCTAGAGTGCTGAAGTTCTACGTGGACCGCACGAAGAGTTTTCGGAAGACGTCACAACTTTTTGTGAACTTTGGACCTGTCAATCAGGGGAAGGCTCTCTCGAAGGCTTCCATTTCCAGATGGCTCTCCGGCTGTATCATGTACTGTCATCGGTTGGCAAACCGACCGCTGCCTGGCCGTCCGAGAGCCCATTCCACCAGAGCGATCGCAGCTACCGCAGCGTTCCTATCTGGTGTGCCCTTGCTGGACATCTGCAGGGCTGCTACGTGGAGTTCGACGCACACCTTCACGAAATTCTACTGTGTCGATCGGGATTCCAGGGAGGAGTCCAGGGTCGGCCAAGCAGTGCTGTGGATGTGAATCCATGCCAGACCCCATGCTGGAGAAGGAACAAGTAACTTACCTGTAACTGTTGTTCTCCAGCATGGGTCTGGCATGGATTCACATGCGAACCCTCCCGCCTACCCCTCTGCGGCTCTTCACTTGATCATACTGCCACTTCACGTGCTACCAAATCTGAAGATGGCTGCCAGAGGCGGGGCTTAGGGAGATGGCAGTCATTGGCTGTGGTCAGTATGACGCAGAGATCAGTGATTGGTTACTACTACGAAAGACAGATCAGAAACGAAACTGATACTGATTTTTCTTTACCGAGTATTCCCAGCCTGACGGGGAATATTCATGAGCATGTGAATCCATGCCAGACCCATGCTGGAGAACAACAGTTACAGGTAAGTAACTTGTTCCATCCCTGGCGTGTACCTCTAAATATCTGAAAAGGGGAAGAGCACCTATCTTCCGTACGTACCTTGGCCGACGGGGAGGTGTAAAGGAGCTTTATACAAGTGCGGAAGTTGGGGCCGAATTTACATTTCTCAAGAACACACCACAGGTATCTCCATGAGACTGAATCGAATGCCTTTTGCATGTCCAATGTAGCTGCCACTGCCTGAGTGGTGGGGTCGATCCTGCTGATTACATTGAAGAGTCTCCTCAAATTGAGGGAAGTGGACCTACCGGGAACGAAGCCGGCTTGGTCCGGATGGATAATGTGGGACCTGTACGGGTCTAAGCGGTTAGCAAGTAGCTTGGCAAATATTTTGATGTCACTATTAATCAGAGAGAGGGGGCGGTATGAGCTGCACTGCGTAGGGTTTTTACCTGATTTAAGGAGCACTGTAATCAACGCCTCCCGGAGGGACGGTGGAAGTATGCCCCTGTCGCATGATTCTTCCCAAAGCGTAAGTAGGTGCAGCGCCATTTGGGTCTTGAATAGTTTATAGAAGTCCATCGGGAGCCCGTCACTCGATGCCAGTGACTCAATGGCCTCCACAATTTCCTCTAGGGCAAAAGGCCTCTCGAGGGAGGCGATAGCGTCGTCTGACAAGACTGATAGAGGAAGGCTCTCTAAAAAGGAATTGATGTCAGAAATCTGGGATCTGTCTACCTCCGAATATAGGGACGTGTAGAACCCAAGGAACTCAGAATTGATGTCCTGAGGGTATGTGGCAGGTGTGCCATCCGGTCTAGAGATGGCTGGGATATTGGGGGCACCAAATTCGCGGCGCAGTAGTCTAGCTAGCATTCTGCCTGGCTGTTCACCCTCTCCATATTTCCTCGCCGATTGAGGGGAGTCCAGGAATTTAACCTCGCGCTCGGTGAGGCCACAGAACCTGTCCAGCTAAGAACCCAGCATCGCTAGAGCAGCCGGGGAGTGGTCCACCGCGTATTGGGATTCATAGATGGACAGGGCTGATTCGCTGGCAGCAATATCGGCACGGATGTCTTTCAGTATGCCACTGCACTTGGAGATGGAAACCCCTCTAGTGTGTGCTTTAAAGGCCTCCCAGAGCACCGCTTGTGTTGAAACAGAATTTATATTGATCTCAAAGTATTCTTCGATAGAGGACTCGAGCTCAGAGACAAACGCCTGGTCAAAGAGCGCGTGGGGGGCTCATCCTCCACTGTCTTATTTTGTTGGCATCTAAACCCCAGTTTAAAGAGATGAGTACAGGTGAGTGGTCTGATAGTGTCCTGGGAAGGATGGCTAAGCGGGTAATGCATCTGATCAGTATGTCTGTGACGAGCCATCTATCTATTCTGGAGTGGGAATCGTGCACGGAGGAGTAAAAGGAGTATGTATGATCGTCGGGGTACATCAGGCCCCAGGCGTCCACCAGTGCCAGGCGGGGGGAGCGAGGTCAGGACAGAGTAGGCTGCCCTAGAGAGTTGACGAGGACGAGAACCCGATCTATCCAGGGTGACATCTAGTATCGTGTTGAAGTCTCCACCCCATATAATAGGAATTGGGGGGTAGCTCTCGAGTAGAGTGGCCAGGTGAAGGTAGAAGTCCGGGTCGTCAACGTTGGGACCATATATGTTTAGGATGACTATCTCCTGATGCTGTAATATACCGGCGATGAGCACAAACCTTCCAAGTGGGTCTATGTGGGAGTGCTGACACGTAAACTTCAGGCTCTTATGTATTAGGGTGAGGGTGCCTCGGCTCTGAGTGGAATAATTAGTGTAATACCTCTGGGGCCCCATTGCTTGTCCAAATGCTCACAGTGCTCCGAGCGAGCGTGGGTTTCCTGTAGACCTAGGATCTTCACTCCGTGGCGTTCAGCGTGGAGCTGAATCTGTCATCTTTTTATAGTTGCCTAATCCCCTGACGTTCCAGCTCATAAAGGTCAGAGTTATGTCAGCCATATTTGGAGGGGTGATGGTGGAATAAGTAAAAGAGGATTCCAGTGAAGTGATCTGGGTGGACCCTAGGTGTATGCGGACTCCCGACCATATGTATGAATTGATTGGGCGCGGTGCCTGCGGCACCTCTGGAGGCTATCAAGTCTTTTTCAAACCATAACATTCCCAACCTACCCCCCACCCACATCCCTCTCCCAATCGGAGGGACGAAACCCAAACAAAACCAAAACGACCATAAACTCTTAGGCATCAACGCCTGGGGGTCTGTTTGCGGCTGGGCAATGGCGAACTGGGAGAGCGTAAGGAGAGTTATGCTATGTAGTAGGATCAAGCAGGGCGTTTAGGATGGATGCGAGTAACATCGGGACCGGATCTTTAAGCAAAGAGCCCATCGGAGTTTGGGGTGCGGCCGTGTGCCAAGACACGGCAGCAGCATAGTTGGATGCGGTCTTAGCCTGGGGGGGCCCGGGTACCGGGGTACGATTGACAAAAGTGGGATGAAAGGTCGGGTAACTCCGAGAGAGGGACCCCACCGGAGATGGTCATCACAGTCTACGATGCAACAGCAGGGTGCGAAAACATACCTACACAGATAGGTAATGGAGCAACATCAACAACATGAACAGCAATGAAGTACGATGAATAGTGGCCATCGTGGGGGGGGGGGGAGCGCAGTGGCGGCCCCGACCCGCAGCCCAGGTATAATAGCAAATATTGAAAAACCATAAAACTTGTGTTAACTTTGTTTACATCCACCAGGAAAGTGTTAATCTATAAATTTAGAGGCTTCTTCGGGGATCGTGAAGAAGTGTGTTTGGTTAGAGTGTTCGATCCTCAGTTTGGCGGGGAAGAGCATGGAGTACTTGACTCCTAGGTCCCGAAGTCTCTTTTTCACCGCAAGGAAGGTCTTACGCTCCTGCTGCACAGCCACGGAGTAATCCGGGTACAAGTGTATCCTTGCCGCCCCGAGATGAAGCTCACCCTTGGCCCTGGCAGCCCGGAGCAGGGCATCGCGGTCACGGAAATTGAGGATTCTGGCTATGATGGGACGGGGTGGGGCACCCGTCCTGGGCCTCGCGGTCAAGGAGCGGTGAGCTCACTCCACAGAAAATTGTGCCGAAAGCTTGGGGTTATCCAAGAGTCAAAAGGGTACGCTCTACATAGCCCTCCATGGGCTGCCTGATGTTGTCCTCCGGTATGCCAACAATGCGAAGGTTATTCCGCCTGGAGCGGGATTTGAGGTCGTCATTTTTCTTTTCGACCATAGAGACCCGGCTGGTCCGGGTGGTCACAGCTGCGCGTAGGGAGACCAGGCCGTCCTCTGCGGTGCCAACCCTTGTCTCAAGCTGAGCAACCCTACTGTCTGTCCTTTCGATATGGGCCTTTATGGATGAAATGGTCCCATTCATATCATCTAACTTGGTGTGGAGCGTAGTGAAACCCTCACATGTATTCCATCATTTTCTGCGCGTCATCGGAGGTTGAGGGTGTTGCAGTGGCCGGTGAATTTAATTGAATAACTAGTACAATCACGGGAATAAACAAAGTCAGAGTAGCGGTCGATAATACAGTTGAATATCTAACAAGTGCATTATTGGCAATTCTAACAGGTAGATATGGTATAGAGTTTATGATGCAGTATAGTTAAAATGTAGGGTCAACAGAATCGGATGGTCGCAGGTGGTTTTGCGGTAAGCAACAGGATTGTCACGTGCAATATATGCAAAGATAGACGGTAATGTTTCCAAGTGGGCCAGTAATTGGGTGCGGCGGATTAACAGGATTGTTAATGTTAGCATGTATCACACTTAGATGGAAATCCTTGAATTTAGTCTGCGTCGCATCTAGACAGGACTATGAATGCTAGCATGCGCCACACTTAGATGAAACTGTGAATGATGACAATCATGATCACTAGCCTTCCTCACATCTAGACAGAATTTTGAAATTAGCAAGTGCCACACACTCAGAAGGAATAGTGAATGATAGCAAACATCACACCTAGACCAAATTGCAAGGACTGAAATGCCAACTAACCAATCCACTAACAATCTCTTCTCTCTGCATACACCGCTCAAACTCTAACCAAACACAACCACAACTCTAATACGCAGCAATCCGCACAAACTTCACTACACTGCAACAACAAAACAAACTGCACATAGACTTGCACAACAGCACACGACTACGGACCGCAAACACCCCAAGCCCAACCAACGGACCGTGGTAGTGCAGCCAGGAATTTGCAAGTGCTAGGTTTAAGGCAGCAGACAGGGTAGGTCTGATAAGTGCAGGAAGAAAAAATGGGGGGGGGGGGGGACTATATGGGTACAGATACAGACACCAGTGCAAGGGGTTGCAGTGTGGGAGGGTGGCTGGGTGAGCAGGTCCCTGAGCCCGGAGGACAGAGGGTGGCCAGGTGCACAGTGCCAAGAGAGCAGATCAGCATGGGAGAGGGGGAGCAAAGGCAGAAGAAAAGAGGAAGGTCTTGCGGTGCTTCCGGAACCGGAGATGGTTCTCAAGTTTTAGAGTAGCAGAGAGGCTGTTCCAGAGGGAAGACCCAGCCATAGACTGAGATCTACCCCAGCTTGTTTCTTTGAAAAGCGACTGACCCTGGGGGAGTTAGAGGAGCAAAGAGCTTGAGAGGTGAGGTTTTTGCGGAGGGATAGTTGAAGGTATTTTGGACCCAGGCCCCAGAAAGCCTTGTGGACAATGCAGAGGGTTTTGATTTTAATCCTCTCATCCACTGGGAGCCATCGGAGAGATTTTAGAGTTGGAGAGATATGATCCCAGGGCTTGAGGCCAAGGAAAATTCTTGCAGTCCTGTTCTGGATTAGTTGCACAGGGCGGAGAGTAGAGGCAGGTAGATTTAGAAAGAGGCTGTTACAATAGTCCAACTTGGAGAGAACCAGAGCTTGGGAGACCATGAGCTTCTGGGGGAAGGAGAGGAAAGGCAGAGTACCTCTGAGGCAGTGCAGTAGGAAGTTTGACTTTTTAGAGACCCCCGCGATGTGGGCGGAGAAGGAAAGTGTGGAGTCAAAGATGACCCGAGGTTCTTAGCCACGCCAGGGGGGTTAGGAGGAGGGCCAAGGGAAGCCCGCCGGAGAGTGAGGGGAAAGGATGGTGAAGGTGTACCGATGAGGAGGATCTCCACCTTGCTGGCATTCAGACAAAGATCATTGGCAGCACACCAATCTTGAATGGCAGTTATGCAATCAGACATGAGAGATGAGGTGGCAGAGGGCAGCCTGAAAATGAGTTGTCGTCAGCGTAGCACTGGCAATTTGAGCAGAAAGTGGCAATACAGTGGGCGAGAGTTGCCAGGTATTGGTTGAAAAGCCAGGGCGAGAGGTTAGACCCCTGGGGAACACCACAGGTAGAGAGGAAGATAGATGAAAGGAAGGACCCAAGTTGGACCTGGGAGGGTTGATCCAAGAAGAAAGAGGTCAGCCAGGCCAGAGCCTGATCAGTGATGCCCAGGTTTTCACGGAGACGGTTGAGCAGGATGGTATGGTTGACTGTGTCAAAGGCAGAAGAGAGATCGAGGAGGATGAGGACAGAGGGAATATGTGAGTCATGGTTGGAGAGCAGATCTTCACAGATTTTCAGGAGGCAGCTCTGAAGCCAGACTGGTGGTCATGGAGACAGCCAACAGAATTGGAATGAAGGTTAAGCTGAGAGATGACCAACTTTTCCAGGAGTTTGCCCGGAAAGGGAGTATTGGGGCGATAGCTGGACAAGAAGGATCAGCTGTGGGTTTCTTGAGAAGAGGATGCACATGGGAGTGCTTCAGAGAGGAGGGGAGGGGAGGGGAAGGATCCTGAGGCAAAGGAGTAGTTGTAAAAATCAGCAATGGCCGGAACAAGGGCGTTGGTGTGGTCCTTGATGGTTTTAGAAAAACTGGGATGAACCAGTTTTGACAAGGCTTTCATAGATCGGACTTGTCTAGCGACCCAGTCTGAGGAGACGAGATGAAAAGACTAGAAGGATGGTGGGGGGGGGGGCTAAAGGAGGGTCAGCAAGCACAGGAGGGGAGGGGAGAAGAGAGGATGGGTGGGGGTGGACAGAATGTCCTGGGTTTTTGAAATGAAGTGAGAGGCAAGGGCATTGCAAAGAGCCGGGGAGGCAACAGGAGGGGTAGAGACTGCAGCAGGGTTGGTCAGCTCCTTGCAGATTTTAAAGACTTCAGCCGAGTTGGTAGATGCCGCAGAGACACGAGCTTGAATGTGGACTCTCTTCTTGGTGAGGACAGTCGTTATTGCCTTTGTAGTAGGTGATAGGCCAGTTTGTCAGAGGATGAACAAGTAACTCTCATCTCCTCTCAGCTGCCCTACACTTAAGTTTAAGTGTAGTTAGGTCAGAGTCATACCAGGAATTTTACTTGGCTTTGGACTTCAAGCGAATCCTCATGACAGGGGCAAGAGCATCAAGAATATCAGAAATTTAAGAGTAGAGCTGAGACAGGACTGTGTCACGATGTGAGACAGCCAAAGGAGGAAAGGGGTTGGGGGGGGGGGGGAGTGGCGGCAAAAGCCTCAACTGACACACGCTTCATGGGCTGGATGTCCGAGAAGGTAGGTGGCACTGTTGTGGTGTTGTGGTAGGCTTGGCTTGGGGGGGAAGAGAGTGAGAGATGAGCGGAGAGGTCAAGAGTCCAAACAAAGCAAAAAGAAAGGGTGTCCGATAGAAGTGTACGGGAGGAAAGCCCCAAAAAGCAAATCTTTCCTAACATTGTTTTCCTCCTATTAGACGAGCCTTTAATGTTGAATTTTAAATGTAACCCTTTTCATTTCTTGTCCGGCTTTTCATTTTGTGCTAGTTTGGGTAAGGTCTTATTTCTGCCTTTTTTCCACAGCTGAACTATTGTGCTCCAAGGTAGGGATCAGTAACTGTTTTGGGACGTGCAACATACTCCACATTGGATACTACTGCGTTGTATTACACTTTTTCCAACATTTCAGATTAACTTGTCAGTCATTTCGATTGCATAATATTAATTCTTTGTCTTTCAGTTGGTTGATACCACAGTGGAGCTTGCAAACAAAGTGGGAGCTGCTGAAATAATTTCCAGGATTGTGGATGATTTGAAAGATGAAGCTGAACAATACAGAAAAATGGTGATGGAAACAATTGAAAAAATCATGGGCAACCTTGGGGCAGCAGATATTGATCACAAGCTTGAAGAGCAACTCATTGATGGCATCCTCTATGCCTTCCAGGAACAGACTACTGAGGTATGTGGTAACATTGAAGACCTCCTGTTCATCTTGATTATTTGCTGAGCAGATGGAAGATGGGGATGGGATTTGTTAAGACAGTTTATCGGAAGTCCTACTAAGAGCTTCTTAAAAGGATATCTGAGGCAGTACAAATACTCCACGTTTAGTATAAGGCTGAATCACCTGAGCACATTTGGTAGAGTAGGCAGAGAAGTTGGGCTTAATTTAGGAGCAAGAGAGGGCTGTAGGTCAGTACAAAGAAATTGTAGCATACATATAGTTCAAAGAAACACTGATATACTAAGTATTGGAAAAATAATGGTTTATTTTAAATACAAATAAAATTATGAAAACTAACTCAATACTTAAGGTTCACCAAGCAAAGTATAACCTGTTGGGGAGAATTTTCATTTCTGTGCTAATTTCCTCTCACCTTAGATTCCCCCCGCCCCCCAAGCTCTTTTGCTGAACTTGGGACTTTTTAATTTGAACTCGTGAGTGGGACCTTTTTCTGACTAGGAATTTGTTTTAACTATTTTTGGAGTCTGATAAACTCCATGGGCATCTGCTTTTTGTATAGTGACACACAGCACCCGCAGTGCAGTGTCACTGAGAAGTCCCTTAAGGTTTAAAAACCTTTCTAGGATTAACTACTGTTCCCAAGAATAGTAAGGTGAAATTGATCTTAACTTTTTACTTTGTAGGTCCAGCACACACCATCTTATGTGGTGTGCTGGGGGTGGGGGTGGCCTATTTAGTAGCCACTTATGTCTTGCATGTAACATTTTTTATTATCCTCCCTGTGTTAAGTGGGTGGTGGCAGTGGTTTAATTTATACTGCCATTGTGCTTTTCCACCGCAGCTGAACCCTCAGCTACAGTACATTACCCATGGGTGTCCATTTTATCAAAATGGGCCCCGTCTTTTTTTTTCGCCATTTTGTGTGTAAGGTCTTCCTTGACTTTTACTCTCTAAGAGGAGACATGTAAGTACTGCCGAGTACTACCGCAGGAGCCTGCCAGATATTCTACCTCTTGTCCCCACGACTGAGGCTTTGGAACAAGGGTCTGCTTGGCTGTAGCAAGGAGAAATGCAACTGGGACACTTTATTCAACCCAGAGGTACTGTGGTGGGCTTGGGGTATGTACTTTATTGTCATATGTTGTGCTTTCTCCCTTGAAGTGCACTGGCTTACCTTTCTGAGTTGATTTCAACTCTCCTTGCACAGGCTGAATAGCTTGTGTTCCTTCAGTGATCTTTTTTTTGAACTATGGGACTTTGTGAAATACTTTATCCAAGAAGTGCATCACTTGTCCATCTAAGCATGATTCTCCTAGAAAGGGGGAGGCTTTTAGAGCCTCAATGATTAGAATCTTTGAGAATGCGGGCCGACCCCCTCGAAGAAATCACGCGAAGACCATGCCCCAGCTCATTCTAAAGATGACCGAAATCGTCAAGGGTGTCAAGTGAAACCTCTCCAATACCTAATAGAAAGAGCAAGACAGGCCATTCGGTGCATAAACAGAAGGTGATGTCAGACAAAATGACATTGGGATCCAAACCGTCGTCGAAACCTGTGTCCGGTTTTGTTGACGCCTCTGTCGAAGACTTGTTATACATCAGTGTCGAAGGCTCCATTGACACCTTCCTCGACGGCGCCTCTATCTAAAGCTCATTCGACCTTATCGAAGCCATCTTCGACAACATTGATTTCGGCACAGTTATTGACGCCATTGGCAAAACCAAGGTCGATGCCCTCACAAACCACGGGTAACATACTCTTAAATCCTGTCCCCTTTCCTCCATACTGCACGGGCGTCCCTACCAAGGGATGGGAGACAGAACCTTTTTCACCAGAAACAAATCTTCTTCCCCTTTAAATTTAGAGGCGCGCGGGGGTGCGTCCCAGGGACCATGCACTGCCCTGACTCTGCCCTCCAGCGCCACACCCCAGTCCCTTTTTCCCCGTCGACTGGAATGGGCCGAATTCACCAGGGCTCCTGGGTTCGTCTTTTGCCATGGAATTCCACGCACGGATACTCTTTATCATTCAGGTACTTGGTCCTCGGGCGTCGCACTCCTCCCCGGCGCAGGTCGACTTTCACAGGGTTCAGCAGGTGTCCATCCTGCAACAGGCTCTTCCCAACTTCAGACCCCCACGCCCTCTGCCAACGTTGCCTTGGCCCAGACCACGGTTGGCAAGCTTGTACAGTGTGTGACTCGCTGTCCTCGAAAGCGCTGAAGAACAGAGTAGCGAGGTGGAGGGAGCTCTTCCAGAAGTAGCCTCCAGAGGATCTCAAGAACTTTGTGAAACATAGAGCCAAGCCCAAGGTAGGGCTGCTATTCTCCATTGCACCCTGCAAGGGAGACTCCTTCCCAAGGAATCTCCAGCGTGGGAGGGGGAACGGTCAGGTCCTTATACCGGCACGTGCACCGCGGCTGCTGCAGCTACCGGCCTTCGGGCTGAGGGATCCTCGGATGCTCCCGGTGGTAGTGCTGAGGGACCGGAAGGTTCTCGTACCGGATTGTCATCCGAGGAGCTCTGCCCTTGTACCGGCAATATGGCTGAGGGGCTAACCGCTATTACTGACAGTACGTCCAAGGGGGCGACTGTTAGGCAGAGATTGTATGCCGTACCCTTTGGGACCACTACACACAACTAAGACTACAGGTGTAAGCAAAACCAACCTTTGGTATAAGTCTGTGCTACAGTTTTGTGGTAGCGCTGCTGAGCAGCCAGGCTTCTCTCAAGATAGAATGTGAGCTGTAAGGGTGTTTCACAATTGTCTACAATCACAAGAATTCAGATAGACTCTTATACTCAAGGTTTCTTAGTAAAACACTTATTAATTTATTATTCAGTCAGAAAACATTCACTAAAAGGAAGCAGTCAATATCACACAAACATTTTCTACAGTATTTCACACTAACTGGTTCTGAGGCATTTAAACTCCTTTGAAGGAGGAGCAAAATGACATTCGGAGCATTTGAAGTAGGAGCAAAAAGGCATAATTTAATAAAACGAATAGCAGAGTTATTCTTAAATGGTGCAAATAGTTTGAGTTCACCAGGTTAGTTGGTCCAATGCAATAGGCAGGCCAAAGTCAATGGGCTAGAGTCTTGTATCAGTAAAAACGGTTCTGGTGGTTAAACGGAAAAGTCTTTGCCACGGTTCTCAGAAGTAGTTCATAGAAGCAAGATTCACATGTCGGATTACAAGCTGACTAGGCCTGCAAGTTAACAACGTTTCACACACTTTTGCAGTGAGCACACACTTTTGCAGTGAGAGGTAAGTTCTCTCGGTCGGGTTTTCACAGTACCTTACAATGAAGAAAAAGATGCAGCTGAAGACTTCTGTTCCTGGCAGTTCCTGTAGATCTTGCTGTTCCTGAGCCTCGGTCATGGGGACAAGAGGGAGGACGTTGGGGGACTCCTGCGCTGGACTGGGACTGGTCAAAGCTGGCACTTGGAAAATCTTCAATTCCGGTTGCTGTAGTCAAGCACACAAACGGGTGTCCCTCTCCCTGGTTATTCGGTTGCCTGCAGCACTCTGAGGAAAATACCAGCTTCGAGAATGGTATCCAGGTGGCTTAGGAGTTGATTGGTCCCACCAACTCAAAGGGATAAGTCCTTGTAGGGCTTCTCTGTCGAGGTGAACTTGGCGATTCGGACCTGCAGCAGGGCTTCACCGGGCAAACCAACGGTCCAGGAGTTGCAGCATCCATCCTCTTCAAGCTCGTCTTCGGTTCTTTCGTTCCAGCGGTTGACTCTGCCTTCCAAGCCAAAAGACTCGTCTTTTATCCAGTTTCCTCCCATTCATTCCAGCCTACCTGCCACTCACCCTGCAGGGTGGCTGTCCTTTCGGGACAGTCGGCCAATCACACCAGGGTGCATTTGAGTCTCCTAGGAGACTAAGCACAGGGAGTTTTGGGCACCTCCCTCACTTCCTGCCCACCCCATATACTCTGGCGACAGAGGCGATCTTCAGCCCTGAAGCCCGCCAAAGGCGATGAAACAAAGGGACCAAACCTGGTTTGGTGCGCAGAGGCAAATTCTAGAAGAATCTTTCCAAAAAGAAATGAAGAAAAAAAGACCAGGATCGGTTAAAACAAAGGGGACTCGGACGCCATCTTGAAAAATGTCTCCTGCGATTTAACTCTACCGGTGTTCGCGGTCGGGAAAAATCAAGGTAGTTCATTGTAAAACCACTGCCACCAGCCATTTTGATAGGAAAGGTTAGCATTTGACTGCTACATGAGTTTCTACACACAGGGGATACTAGGTAACCCCTCCAGCACTCTGTTGTAAGAGGGGGTGTGCTGGGTATAGGAGTTTGAAGACTTGTAAAGTCAATTTCACTTTACTTTCTCTGGGAAACAGTAGTTTATCCCAGAGAAGGTATTTAAACTTTGGGAAAGTCAGAAATGCTTTCCTGTGCCACTGCACTGAGGGTGCTGTGTGACACAAATGAAAAGATGATGCTTATGGAGTTATCTTAAAACTCCATAATCCAAGAACACGAGTAAAATGCACATCAAAAGGCATGAAAGAGTGGGGGAAAAAAGGCTCACTCTCTTTCCAGGTAAAAAAAATCAAGTCCTCAAAATCCAACCAAAGAGATGAAAATGCAGAAATCAAACAGAATTAAAAAGTTCAAAGTCCCAAAGTTTAGCAAAAGAGCTGGAGGGCTGGAAGGTGGGAGGAATGGGCACATTTGAGAATTCTCCTTTTCCAGTCCCCCTCCTCTGCGACAGCCTCCGAGGGAAAGAAGACATGACACACCCCTTTGGGTCCACGTGTCTCCAGTGGGGGGGCAGGCTCGCTCTCCACACACATTTCTGGCGCCAGAATTTCACAGACCCCCTGGATCCTCGCCATAGTCTCCACGGTGTACTGCCTCCCTATCCCATCCTCTCCTCCCTCCTCCCCTCGCACAGGTTGGGTCAGCAACTCTTTTGGCGGAGATCCGGTCGCTCGAAGAGAGCCAGGCGGTGGAGGGCTTTTACTCTGGGATTTTTGCCTTTCAGAAGAAGAACCAGGTGGGCCCGAGAGTTGTGCTGGACCTTTCCACCCTCAATCTCTCCTTACCCCTGCAAAAATTCAAGATGGTTATGCCAGCTTTTATAGATTTGGCAGCCCCATCGTTCTTTCCTACGGTTTAGGATCTTCGGCTACCATTTTCAATACAAGGTCCTTCCCTTTGGCCTTAACTCGGCCCCCAGGGTCTTGACCAGGCTCATGAATACAGTGGCGTCCTTCCTCAGAGCGCAGTGCCTCGACATATTACCCATACCACGACGACTGGCTTGTCTGGGCTACATCTCCGGAAGCGGTTCACCACTCTTCCCATGCCCTTATGAACACACTGCAAGATCTGGGCTTCTCGCTCAATCTCAAGAAGTCGCAGCTTCAGGCCACACAGACATTCTTGGGCCTCATCTGGGACACATGCTCCAAGAAGGCATTTCTGTCGGATGACAAGATCTTGGCCATCAAGAGGGCCTCCACCCACTTCCGCAGCAGAGAGATGACCTCGGCAAGGTGGTACCAACATCTACTAGGTCTACTGTCGGCGGTCCTATTAGCTGTTCCGCTCACGCGATTGAGGATGAGGAGGATTCAGCTGCACTTCGTGGCCTCCTGGAAGCAGGAGCGGGGCTTTCGATCTGAGATGATCAACGTTCCTCCATCTCTCCACCCGGACCTAACCCTTTTGGCCTCCTACTCTGCAGGCCACAGTAACAACGGATTCCTCGCTCGAGAGCTGGGGAGCCACCCTGGACGATCTCTCGGTGCACGGCACCTGGACTCTACAGGAGTAGGAATACCACATCAATTGGCTAGAGCTGAACGCTATCTGGCTAGCGCTCAGGGCATTCCTACCACTTCTCATGGGCAAGGTTGTCCTCATCCAGACCGACAACTCGACCAGCATGTACAATGTCAACAAGCAGGGAGGCACCAGTCTCCCCCACCTCCCCTCCCCCCGTGCAGACTGGCAATCGGCATGTGGGAGTGGGTCCTGGAAAACATCTACCTCACGGCAGTCCACCTGCTGGGGGAATCCAACCTGGAGGCGGACAGGCTCAGCAATTTGGGAGCAGACAATTACGAGTGGCAGCTAAACGACCTTGTTGTTCAGGAGATCTTCAACAGGTGGGGTCATCCCCAGGTGGATCTCTGCCACCTGGCACAACAAGAAGTGCCCTCAGTTCGCTTCCTGGCAGGGACAAGACCCCGGCTCCCTGGGCGACGCACTTCGGCTTCAGTGGAACTGCATGAGGGCTTGCGCCTTCCCGCCCACAACGCTGATGCAGAGTGATTTGCAAGATCAAGGAGTCTCACCAACTCAACATCATTGTAATAGCTCCATGGTGGCCGGCCAGGCCATGGTTTTCGGAGCTGCTCAGCCTCTGAGATCTCTCCGCTTCACCTCCCGACGGGCCCAGCACATCTTCTGGCACAGCAGGGGGGGTGCAGGTTCATCCAACCTGCGCCACAGAAACTGGCCCTCACAGCGTGGTACCTGAGCAGGTAACACTGCGGCACCTCAGCCTCTCTCAGGCTAATCTGGAAATCATTCAGGGAGCAAGGCTACCAGGGCCCAATATCAAAGTAAAGGGACCAGATTTGGCTACTGGGCAGACTCCAAGTAAATTGACCCCCCTGGCATGTACGTTGGACGATGCTCTCCTTCTCGGCGCACCTTGCCTACTCCGGTGTGCAGGTGGATACCTGCTGTACCTACCTCACAGCCATCGGGGGGGGTCTTACAGGAACTCTGAGGAGGGGATCTTCTCCTCTAATCCTATCGTCAAACATTTGACTGGGCTCGCAAGGCTCTACCCGCCCATCAATAGGCTGCTCCCTGTGTGGCACCTCAACATAGTCTTGGGCGCCCTGGCGCACAAACTGTTTGAGCCAATGGCGTCTGCGGACATCAGGCTGGTCACCATCAAAACGGCCTTACTAGTCGGCCTCACCTTGGCTCGGAGAGTCGGCAAATTCCAGGCGCTGGCCGCCTCGGAACCATATACTACCTTTCTCAGGGACAAAGTAGCCATGCGGACACACCCAGCTTTTTTGCCCAAGGTGCCGTCTGCTTTCCACTTGAACAAGGAAATAGTCCTTCCTACGTTTTTTGCTGATCATAAGGACGAAGCACAGAGAGTGCTGCACTGCCTAGATGTAAGGCGCGCCCTGAAATTCTACTTGGACAGGATCAAGTGCTTCCACAAATCGGACGCCCTGTTCGTCCCTTTCGGAGGCTCACGTCCATGCTATCAGGCCTCCAAGGACTCCATATCCCGGTGGATGGTCTCGGCCATCAAAAAAGCGTACGAGGGCCAGCACAAGCCGCTCCCGGCCAACATGCATGCCCACACAGTCAGGGCCAAGTCAACAGTCATCGCATTCAAGCACCATGTCCCTTGGCAAGTCATAGCAGGGCGGCCACCTGGGCCACTCCCTTGGCTTTCTGCAAGCATTACTGTTTGGATGCTGCCTCTAGATCTGACGCAGCTTTCAGCCAGGCGGATCTCAGGAACCTATTTGCTTAAGGAGGGTCTCCTCTCCACCCTGGGGCTACATTCAGTTGTAATCGCCAATGCAGTATGGAGGGACGGGACGTAAGAGTAATTATAAGTTACTCACCGTAGTGACTAACGTACTCTTAATTACGTAGTCCCCTTTCCCCCATACTTCCCACCAAGCCCCCCCACCAAAATAATACTGGTGTCATTAGGCAATGTTAAATCTATTGTCGATGTCTCAGGGGGGACTGAGGTGTGGCGCCGGAGGGCGGATTCAGGGCAGCGCATGCTCCCTGGGCACCTCTAAATTTGAAGGGGACGTTTTTTTTCTAGTGAAAAAGTTTCCGTCTCCCGTCCCTTGGAAGGGACGCCCGTGCAGTGTAGAGGAAAGGGGACTATGGACTAAGAGTACGTTAGTCACTACGGTGAGTAACTTATAATTTTTTCACCCTGTACCAAGAAAAGACTTTCAAGTCTCTGGCCTCTATGAGGAAGAACAATCCTTGGACGAGAAGACTTCCCCTTTTGGGGTGAGATAAGGTACAAAGAATGTTCCTGAGGAACTAATTGACCCTCAGTCCAAAGTGTCTGATCTGACTGTCTCCAAACAGCTACTGGTATAGACACGTCACCTGAATTGGAATTCGATAAACCTGACCCAGCTGATCATGTTGACTCAGCATATAGAAATATTGTTAATAGGGTGGTGGAGTTCATGGGGTGGAACAGAAATTCACCCACCTACGAGCAGGATGACGTGACAGGCATTCTCAGTCGAGGCTCACAAAAAGATCCTTTTCTTCCTTTTTAAACACTTCAGAGGAGGGTTATAGCAGCATGGGAAACCTCAGAATCTGGACCAGCGGTAAACAAAAGTTTTGCTAGGAAATATAGACCATCATCCTCTGACCCTGACGAACTAAGCATCCTACACCTGAAAGCTTAGTAGTGCAGGCAGCTACATTCACCAGACAATCTGCATACCCCTCTATTCCCCCAGATAGGGATGATAAAAGAATTGATGCCTGGTCTCACAAGATTTTTCCTTCGAACAGTATGGCTTTAAAGTCAACAAATGTGACTTGCACCCTTGCAAGATTCACATACACCCTGTGAGATTGTATTAGTGCGGCAGCTGAACACATTCTTTAGGGCGAGGAACGTGACGGTTTCCTTGCGATTGTAAAAGATGGAAAGGAGGCTATAGGGGAATGCCTCCAGTCAGGATTGGACACTGCTGACAGCATAATCAGGTCCATGGCGTCTAGCACAGTGCTATGCAGGTTTGCGTGGCTGAGAGTCTGGTTTTGCACCGGATGTGCAGGCTAGACTTCTCAATATGGGTATTGTACCTTCTTACCGAATAGTTCAAAAAATGCTAGCACCAAAGGTTTGAACACCAAAAGTTACAGTATAGTGAGCGGGAGTTGCGGGCGGAACCCCTGCAGCCTTCCCTTAAAAACAACCAAAGAAAAGGACCCTGCGGTGCCGGTTCCCGATCAAGGAAGTGAAAGGGAACTGGCGCCACAAGGACCTTTCGTGAAGAAGCTAAGTGGGTTTTGTTTATGTTGGGGTGGAGGGTGAGTCGTGGGTGGGTGTTTTGGGGGTGGGGGTATTTACATGTGTTCGCATGAGAAAGGTGCAAACTTTTGGTAGTTCGCACCTTTCTCATGCAAACTTTCTGGCCACGGGCCATTCAGCCGTTTGACGGCTTGAGGTTGTTCGGCAGCAAGGCGGATGGAAGTTTGGAGAAGCTGCAGACCTCCAAGGCGGCGGTTAAATCACTTAGCGCCTCCATACGTCAACCTCAGCAACACTTCTTCTCAGGCCCATCTTACTGGAGGGGTTGTCCTTTTCGTTTTTCTCCAGCAATGGGGTCTGGCATAGATTCACATACTCATGAATATTCCCAGTCGTCGGGCTGGGAATCCTCGGTAAAGAAAAAATCAGTTAGTTTCACTTCTGAACTGTCTTTCTCCTAAAAACCAATCACTGGTCTCTGGGTCATACTACCCCCAGCCAATGACTGCCATCTACCTAAGCCCCTCTGGCAGCCATCTTCAGATTTTTACCGGACGTTAGAGTGGTGGTAGTCCTCGTGATTAGCTCTTGGGCTTTTTACTGCATTTTGCGCTTTTTGCCAGAGTTTTACTCTATTTTTTGGTCAATCGAGCCTCAAGCTCCATCAGCCCATCATCCCAGTAACAGGGACACATTTTCAGATTGTCCCAGTACCCGTCAAGGGCTGAATTTCATAGTTAAGATTCCGGAGGATTCTTCAGGGCCTACTCCGCATGGACATGGCAGAGCAGAAGGAAGGCTTGACGCCTCTGTTCAGGGTTTGCCCAGGATGTGGCATACTTGGACGATGGGCATTCCATGTGCCTCTATTGCCTGCATTCTTACGAAAACGCACATGGAGGAAGACTGCATTTTGCGAGGAGGTGGTCCCCTGCACCGTGAAGTATCAGCGCAAGCGTTTCAGAGTGACTCCAGTCCAAGGCCCTTGCTACGGGTGAGTCCCGGCAGCATGCCTCCCCCATCCACAAGAGGAAAACTGAGCTGTCTTCTAAGACGTTTGAGGGCGCTCCAGTGGCGGGGCCCAACATAAGGCTAAGCACTGCGAGTCCACGGGCACCGGTAGAGCCGTTGCAAGCTCAATGTCTCCAGCACCTTCAACCACGAGCCAACGCCCGGGGTCGGTGAAGAGTAAGTCGGACCACCCGGGTAAGCTTCTGGAGAAGCCCCGGATGGGCCGGTCTGAGAAGGCCAAGTGAGAGCGGGGTGCTGACCCTTCTCCCCCAACCCCCTCAGGTGAAGGCCTTAAGCTCGACCAAGGTCGTGCATGCCCAGATTCACCCGGCAAAGCCTTCCATTGAAGGAGTGGTGGCGTCCCTTGCGAAGGTCGCGGACGTGGGTTTGCAGGGTCCGGCCCCCAAGGCGAGAGTTTCCCTGCCTGCCAGGAGGGAATAGTCTTTTCAGCCCATAGAGAAGACACCGGAGAAGGCAATGCCCATCTCCCCGAACCAGTCTCCCCTGGATGCAGAGAAAGGGTGGGGCATGTTAGTCTTGCAAGGCACAGACATCTTTGAGGAGGAGCTTTCTACTCTCCAGACCATTTTGGAACAGAAGTTCGTTGAGGCCAAGTCTTACGTGAAGGATCCCGACGAGGGAGACATCGAGAGTGGCCGACTAGACCGACGAGGAGCAGGGCGTGGAGGATTTGGAGAACCCTACACCATTACCTCTGTCGCTCCCACTTCTGCCACCTCAGCAACCACCTCAACCCCAGCATACATTTCGGTGGACATTCTCCAGGCACTTCACACCTTGTGCTCAGAGATTCAGACGAGGATGCCCCTTCCGCCGATGGAAGATCCCGCGGCCATCAGACATGCCCCCTGCGAAGGAGAGAGTTCACCCTCAACTGCCTTGTCAACATTGCCCCCCTTCCACCGAGGGAGTATATGGACACGGCGACCACGGGCACGGACGACTACGGCGGGTTAGGGTACCGCCCGTCTCCGCCGCCCAGAGCCTCACCACCCTATGAGATGGGCTTGTTCCAAGCCATGATCTCTAGGGCCTCGGACCTGTTCCAACTGACCCATGAGGAAAAGAAGAGGGTTTCCTGTACCAACACCGCGAGGCGAAGAGGAAGACTGTGCCCGCTGTTGGACGACATTTGGGACGAGGGACTGTCCCTTATGAAGAACCCATCCTCTGCGAAGAGGGACCGGTATGAAAAGTAGTACAGGGTGCTGGACTCTGCACCAAGTGTTTGAGGTCCCAGCCTTCTCTGGATTCAGTAGTCTCGATGTCGGCGAGGAAGAAATCTTCTGGCGCTTCCGTGTCAACAGCCTCCTCTCCCGCCGAACAGCGAGGGTATGAAGTTGGATGCCATGGGACGACGAGTCTTCACATCGGCAGCGACGACCATCAAGGCGGCAAACGCCCTTGCCATCGTGACACGCTACAACAGGGAGTTCTGGTTTAAAATCGCTCCCCTCCTGTACTTCCTTCCCGATGACAAGAGGCACGGAAGCGCAGGAGATTCGGCAGGAGGGGGAGGTGGCATCGGACCATGCCTTCACAGTGGCCACGGACATTGCCGACACAGGATTCCGCCAAATGGGCAACGGGGTTTCCCTTCATCTGCAACGTTCGTTAAGGGCAACTAACTTTAGCCAGGATGTGCAGTCGAGTGAATTGGACATGCCCTTCGGGGACAATTTGTTTGGCAAGACCGTGGAAGAGTCTCTTCAGGACATCTCGGACACCGAGACAGCTCATGCCTTGGGCACGCTTCAAGAGCTGCGGCCGTCCTTTCGGTCTTCGGGGGTAAACCCCAAGGTTCCTCCAAAGGCTTTGTTGGAAGCTCTTCGTCCGACCATCAGCCTTCCCGCGCTTCAGCCCAGGAGGACAACGGGGGCCGCAGCAGGTCTGGAGGAGTTAGCTGTCGACCGGGTCCCCAAGGCGGCATCTCCATGGCGAAGCAAGATTGAACCGGCCATGACGTTGGGCCCCCACCTGCGCACCCCGGTGGGAGGCCGGCTGGTGAACTTGGTCAGCGTGTGGAGTTCCATCTCCTTCGACCGTTGGGTGCTGGACGCTCTGGCCCACGGGGACACCCTGGAATCCCAACAAGTGTCCTCTCATACCACCAGTGGCCAGGCAGGAAAACCACGTCCCACAGCTTGTACTGGAGAGCGCCATGCTGAAGAAGGGCGCGATGGAGCTCATCCCAAAGAAGCTAGGGTTCTCCGAAGTGTACTTTCCGTACTTCCTCGTCAAAAAGAAGACTGGCGGTTGGAGGCATGTTAGGCAGAATTGCATGCTGTACCCTCTGGGACCACCACATACAATTAGGACTACAGGTGTAAGCAAAACCAAACTTTGGTATAAGTTTTTGGTAGCGAGCTGAGCAGCCAGGCTTATCTTAAGAGAGAATGTGAGCAATAAAATATGTTACACAGAGGTCTTACCATCACAGTGGTTCAAGTAGACACCTATTCTCAAAGTGGCTTGGTAAAACACTTATCAATTTATCACAGTCATTTAGAAAACATTTACTGGAAGCAGGCAATTTAAGATCATACACAAACACACTTCAGTACCAAACCAATACACTTGTGAAAAAATTAGGATTCCCTGAAATAGGAGCCGAATGGCATTTCTGTTACTTTAAATAGGAGTACAAAGGCACAAGTTAATTAAATGGATCATAAATACCTAGGCAGTGCAAATAGTTTAGTTCACTATAGGACTCTATTAAGTTCAATAGGCCCAGGCCAAAGTCAGTGGGCTAGTGTCTTGGATAGGAAAGAGCAGTTCTTGTAGTAAACGGTAAAGTCTTTGCCAAAGTTCTCAGAAGTAGTTTGTACGAAAAAGAATCATATGTTGGGTCACAAGCTGATTAGGCCTGAAAGTTGGGAAAGTTTCACGAACTTTCACTGCAAGTGTGTGTGATGTATTGACCCACATTGCTGTGCTATGTGGTACCACTCTAATACTTATGGCGCAAGAAACTGTAACAATGGTGGCAAAACTCTTGTGCGTGCCAAAAACCTACAAAAACCGCATTCTCAAGCACACAAATAGATGGATTCACAACCGGCCACCCGTGTTGCATGTGTGGTGGAATAGAGCAGACCCTGCAGAAAATGTACCAGTGGGCTCCATGCCCAGCACACAGAGTGCAGAGAGAGAAGCAGCACTTTGCAAGTGAAGCCCCAAAATGTGCCTACAAATTACATTTGCCTTGTTGCTAAAAACTGCCTATAACACAAGACTTATCAACATTCAAAATCTTGCTTGGCGCTAAAATTCATGTAATCTAATGAAGCATTGTGAACATGCAAAGTCCTAATGTGAAGAGCAAAACGTTCTTCAGAAAAACTGGGTGGTCTGTAAACTGACAGCCCCTGTCAGAATCTGGGTGCAGTACCCTGGGCCACCTGAATGAATGAGTTACTGATGAAACTTTATTGTGATCTAAACTAAAAATCTGCCGGATTAGCAAACATAAAAAGGATTGTGGCTAAAAAGAATACAGATCTCAGTTGTTTTTTATCCCACAGAGTTAAAGCTAAGGAAGTAATGTATTTATGTTTGATGCAACAAGTTTGGTTTTTCCTAGATCTTTAAGAATAAAGTAGCTTGGCTGAGCTGCAACCCTTTGGAAGTGGACAAACCGGTTTCTTCCAGGGGGGGAGAGATCCTCTCAGCTGAAACTCACGGGGAGATAATTGTGGGGTAACCCAGACTTTCGTCTACAGAAAGAGAATGAACAATAGCAGGCCCTTCAGCCCAGGAAACGGAGGTGTGAAGGTGGGCGTAAACTGCTCCTAGAAGGCACTCACAAGGAAGGGGTCTGTTCCTGGACTTCAGGGAGACACAAATGGGCGGACCATTTGCTGTTAAGCATGAACAAAGAACAATTTGTAAAGACTCATTACTTGTCATCCAAAAGGATGAAAAATATACCAAGGACAGAGTTGTGAATCTAATTTTGTGCTGCAAGCTTTAAGAGGCAGCAGAACCGTGTAACATGTTCTGGACAAGAATAGCAGTATATGGGGTATTATGTGAAATTGTTAACACTAGAATTGTGAACATTGACACACACCCCTAGGTTAAACACACACATTTGTGGAAAGTTGCATAAGGTTTGGAAATTGTGTTCATAGTGGAAAGGACAAACTTCTGTAGAAAGTTGAAACAAGATCCCACAGCTGCAAGATTTTGATGAACAGCTACTACATAAAATATGGCATCTTTGTGTGTGATTTGTGTAAAGGTGACCAATGTAGAAATATGTATTTAGGATGAAATCTGATTTGAGACCAGTGTCTAAGGGGAGGATTCTAAGAACTGTAAGGCAAACCATAAAATGTGACATCATCCGGCCTTGATCCAATCACTCAAATGCAAGGCGGAGATTAAGTTTTGATCCAATCCCAACGCAGAGGGGCAAGCTTAGCTAAGCCGGCCCATAAACCCACTTTGTGATGTCATTTTAAAGCATAAATAGAGACGGCTGACAATACATATGGACTGACTGATCCACTCACTTTCCTGATTCCGGCGAAGAACTCTGATCCAGCATTCTACATCCATCTTTAACATCCTTCAAGATCCAGATGCCAAGACTCTTGCAAGCAGTAGAGAACTATTGACTTTCTGCAAGGCCTAATCCTCAAACTTCTTCTTGCAACCCCGTGAAGCGCTGTGGTGTGAGAAAGCCTTTTGAAATAGCATCCTGAAATTCTGTGGCTTGCTACCACTAGCCTTGCCTGAGGAACTCGCTATCCAGCTGATTAAAATACCCACAGACTAGGAGGGCTGATCCTGTGCAAATCCGGTGACCAGTCTAGCTGATCCGATCCTGTGCCTGATGTGCTGTTCTTCCTAGACCAGATCCAATCAATGACCAGAATTGATGGTCCAATTTAATAATTTATCCTGTGAGTATTAATAGGAACTGTGACGCATAGTATATTTGCATTGTCTTATTCCTATCGCAAACCCATCCCATTTTTAATTCAGAACCATAGTGTTGCTAGAACTGTCTTTGTGCCGACTCTTTTCTCATCTAAAGAAGTAGAGTATCCACAACAGGCGGGTTACGTTGATCGCGTGACTGTAAGAGCCATCTGTGGCATTTGCTTTTTCATAGTCATACTCTATTGTAATCAACACATCTGTCATTTTCAAAAGTGCATTTCTGTTTTCCATTCTCGTGCCTAATTTGCAAAAACGATCTTACTAAAACCTCTAACTCCATAAGTTTTTATGATAGAAACAAAATGTAAACTCCTACTTGTACTTGTACCTAACATCCGTAGCTATCCATAGAACCCCAAAGCGATTTTACATTCTGAGAAATTTTACCCGTGTGAAATAGCTTTAATTTGTTTCCGACTTGGACTTTAAGATTTCAAATGCTTTCTTCTGACTAAATCATTGCTGGTGATTGTTTGCAACTGTTCAAAGCGGCTCCCATAGGTATTTATAACCATTTAAGTATTTTTGACCACAATTGGTGTTTTTGCTCAGTCAATTCCAAAGACAAGTTCAGAGCCATTCTGAAAGCTGAAAAGTCAATTCCGTTTTCTCTTGTGTTTAAAGGGGGAAGGTGGGACTTGTATTCTGTTTGATTTGTGCTATTCCTGAATACCTGCTATCCCCTCCCATCTCTTTACATTGCCTATTTAGGGGTCAAGGGGTGTTGCAGTGGGAACCTCTAAGCATAGTGCTATCTGTTCTAAACCAACACAAGTATTTTCTGTGCTGCATCTGTCTTTTTTCTCATTACTTATTCCTAGTGTATTAAAGATATTATTCAGTGTTCTGTCACCCCATTGGTGATTGTTGTTACCTATTAAAATATACTGCGATTAAATCCTAAATACATACATTTTTACCTTTTGCAAACTAGCCTGATTCCTGGTTCAGTGTGACCGGGGATGAGGGGGACGGGGGTTCCCGGAGGAGGGTGTGATATAAGTGGTATATCATTCAGAATATTGAACTTATAGATAAAAATAAATAAGGGTTTCAGTTGTGCACTACACGCTGGGCGGGACTTGGGTGTGTGCCGGATTGAAATCACTTACAAGAGGTAAGTTCTCTCAATCGGGTTGGCACAGTACCTTAATTTGAAGGAAAGATGCAGCTGAAGACGTTGGTTCCTGGCAGTTCCTGTAGATCTCACTGTTCCTGAGCATCAGTCGTGGCGACAAGAGGGAGGGCGTCGGGGGACTCCTGCACTGCGCAGGTACTTGTCAAACAAGCTGGCAAAATGTAAGATCTTCGGTTCGAGTAGCTGTAGTCAAGCACACAAGCTGGTGTCCTTCCCCCTTGGTTAATCCTAACCAGCTCCGAGAATAGTATCCAGGTGGCTTACGAGGTGGCTTACGAGTTGATTGGTCCCACCAACTGTCCTTGAAGGGGCTTCTCTGTTGAGATGAACTTGGTAATTGGGACCTGCAGCAGAGCTTCCCCAGGCAAACCAAAAGGTCTAGGAGTTGCAGCAGCCACCCTCTTCCAGCTTGTCTTCCGTTCTTTCGTTCCAGTGGTCGACTCTGCCTTCCAAGCCAAGAGACTTGCCTTTAAAACTGTTTTCTCCTCTTCATTCCAGCCTAGCTATCACTCACCCAGCAGGGTGACTGTTCTTGCCAGACAGTTAGCCAGCCAGTCACGCCAGAGTGCATTTGGGTCTCCTAGGAGACTAAGTAGGGCGTTTTGGGCACCTCCCTCACTTCCTGCCCACCCCAAACACTCGGGCGCCCGAGGCGGTCTTCAGTCCTGAAGCCCGCCAAAGGCATAGAAACAAAGGGACCACCCCCGGTTTGGCGCGCAGAGACAAACACTAGAAGGACCTTTCCAAAAAGAAATGGCGAAAAGACCGGGACCTGTTTAAACCGTGTTCGCAATCGGGAAAAATCATGATAGTTAGTTGGAAATCCCACTGCCACCAGCCATTTCGATAGGAAAGGGTAGCATTTCACTGCTACACGAGTTTCTAGACACAGGGGATACTAGGTAACCCCTTCCGCACTCTATAGAAATATAGTATGTGCTTGGTCTAGGAATTTAAAGACTTGTAAAGTCAATTTAACCTTACGTTCTCTGGGAAACAGTAGTTGATCCCAGAGAAGGTATTTAAACTTTTTGGAAGTCTAGAAAGACATCTGTGTCACTGCACTGAGGCTGCTGTGTAACACACATGAAAAGATGCCTATGGATTTATCTAAAACTCCATAATCAAAGAACACGAGTAAAACACACATCAAAACACATGAAAGAGTGGGCGAAAAAAAAAGGCTCACACACCCAGGTAAAAAAAAAACAAGTCCTCAAAATCCAGCAAAGTTGCTGGGGGGTCTCTAAGGGGAAGGGAATTAGCACATTTATGATAATTCTCCCTAACAAGGCCCATCCTAGACCTCAGCCATCTGAACAAGTACATCAAATCCCAGAAGTTTCGGATGGTTGCCCTTCAACACGTGCTTGGACAGCTGGAAGAAGCAGATTTTCTGTCGTCGCTGGACTTGGAGGATGCCTACTTTCACATCTCCATTCACAAGGGACAACGCAAGTTTCTGTGCTTCGTGGTTCTGGGGCAACATTACCAGTTCAAGGCCCTACCCTTCTGATTGAAGTTGGTGCCAAGGGTTTTCACCAAGTGCCTGGCGCCAGTGGCGGCACGGCTGCGTCTACGAGGGATCCACGTTTACCCCTACCTGGACGACTGGCTCTTCCGAGCGAAATTGAGGGAGCTTGCCGTTGTTCACACGGCGTAGACTGTCCAGATGCTGACAGAGCTGGGGTTCTCAGTGAACTATGCAAAGCCCTGCTTGGTGCCATTGCAAGACCCGCTGTTTCTGGGGTCTCGGCTCAACAGTGTGGTGCCTGGCGTCTCCGGAGGAGAGGATAGTGGCCATCCTGGGCAAGGTACAACGGCTGTTGACCCTGAAGATGGCAAGGGTGAGGTCCATTAAGTCCCTTCTCGGCATGATGTTGTCATGCATATCTCATTCGGCTATGCAGGCTGCGGATGCAGCCACTACAAGAGTTCCTCGACGCCTGTTGGATTCAGGTATCGGGAAGCTTCAAGGACAAGATCTCTCCCGACTAGAGTTTCCGTCGAGCGATACAGTGGTGGGGAGTTCGCGTGCCTCTGTCGGCGGGCGCATCCTTCCAGACCCCACCTCATCAGGAGAATGTCAAGACGGACGCCTCCCTGGAAGGATGGGGTGCGCACATCGGAAGTCTCCATGCAAGGGGACTGTGGCTGCCGGAGGATAAGTCGTTGCATATCAACGTTCTGGAGATGCGGGCAGTGTTTTGGGCCCTCAAATCTTTCCTTCCGTCCCTTAAGGTGATACGGGTCTTCATGGACAAAACCACCACAATGTTCTACATCCGGAAGCAGGGGGGGCACTAGATCCCCAGCACTCTCCCGAGAGGTGCAGGACCTATGGCACTGGGCCGTTGCCCAGCGGGTGTTCCTTGTCCCGTTTCATCTGGCAGGAGTGAAGAACACCATTGCCGACTCCCTCAGCAGGGAGCTGCACTCTTTCCACGAGTGGGAGCTTCGGCAGGACCAAGTGGATCGCCTGTTCAGACGATGGGACAATCCCCACATCGACCTGTTTGCGACGAACACCAAGTGCCGGAGGTACGCCAGCAGGTTTCCCCAGCCAGGGAGCATGGGGAAAAATTCTCATTCCCCTGGGATGGCCTGTTCCTGTATGCGTTCCCTCTGTTGCTTCAACTAGTCAATCAACTCGGACTGTCCCAGTGCAGGATGATCCTCGTTGCACCGGCCTACCCGAGACCAATATGGTACCCGGACCTTCTGGACTTGTCAGCGTTCCCTCCAGTTAAGCTTCCTGTGGCCGCAGATCTTCTCTCCAGAGAAAGAGGTGTGATCCTGCACCACGACCCAGGGTCGTTGAACTTGCAGGCCTGGCTCCTGAGCGCTAGAGTTTGGAGGATATGATAGCCCGGCGGACTGCAAGGAGGTGCTTGTCAAGGCCAGGGCTTCGTTTACACTGGAATGCTACGGACATAAGTGGAAGAGGTTTGCCGTCTGGTGCCGTGCACAGAAGATCGACCCTCTACGGATTATGGCTCTGCAGGTGCTGCTGTATTTGTTGTTGCTAAGCAAAGCAGGGCTGGCTCATGTTTCCATCAATGTTAATCTGGAGGCTATCTCCCGCTACACCAGAACTCCGGGACGGTCACACCGGCTGGTCAAGGAGTTCATTAAAGGACTTTTCCATTTGTTCCCGCCGGTGAAGGCTCCGGCCCCGGCGTGGAAGCTCAATGTGGTGCTGACTAGGCTCATGGGTCCACCTTTCGATGCCTATGCATTCGACGCCACTGAAATTCTTGTCGTGGAAAAGAGTGTTTCTTGTGTATTTTGTATTTGTATTTATTTTATTTATAAAGCGCAGCCAGGCCCAGGGGCATACGGGCGCATAAGTTAGATCTGGTTACAGTTGCAATTGAAAGCAGTCAATAAGGGTTACGTTACATTGCAGTTACAGGTGGGTACAAACTTAGTCATGCAAATGCATATATACATAGTCTAGTATAAGTACATTAATTACAAAAGTGTGCCAGTGACAGTCGATCATGCTGGGATCAGGCGGTTAGGGTGTCATAGAGTCCATGTTGTGAAGCCAACACTTTGTGTTATGTTTAAATAGGTTAAATGAAGGTTCTGCCCGCAAAAGCGCAGGTATTGTGTTCCATAATTTAGAGGCTTGTACAGGGAAGCTAGCACCACCCGAGTTATGAAGTTTAAATCTCGGTATGGACATAGTGTTAGCTTGTGCTGCTCTAAGTGGTCTTGAAGAAGTGTGAGGTGTAAGTTGGTTGGTGAGGTAGGCTGGTGCAAGGTTGGCCCTGGCTTTGTGTAAGGGCCAGAGTTTTGTGGCCATCACCTCTGCACGACGAGTGGGAGATATCGGGCCCTCTTGTAAACCAGAGCGCTTGACATTCCACGAGACGAGGGTAGTGCTATGGACGCACCCCTCCTTCATGCCCAAGGTGCCGTCAGACTTTAATCTAAATGAGCCCTTGGTGTTAACTTTATTCTTCCCAACACCTTCGCCGGCTGACAGGACTTTGCACTTGCTGGATGTGGCTAGAGCGCTGAAGTTCTATGTGGACCGCACAAAGAGTTTTCGGAAGACGTGACAACTTTTTGTGAACTTTGGCCCTGTGAACCATGGGAAGGCCCTCTCCAAGGCTTCCCTTTCCAGGTGGCTCTCTGGCTACATCGCCCTTTGTCACCGGTTGGCAAGCTGACGCTGCCTGGCCGTCCGACAGCCCATAAAAACAGAGTGTTCGCTGCTACGGTGTTCCTGTCTGGTGTGCCCCTGCTGGACATCTGCAGGGCTGCTACGTTGAGGTCGATGCACGCTTTCACAAGATTCTACTGCGTCAACGGGGATTCCAGGGAGGAGTCGAGTCTGCCAAGCAGTGCTGTGCAACCTGTTCGCTTGAAGGTGAGCATGGTGAGGAGGTAAGAGATGCTTAATGTTGAGCCTTGCCACCTCCCGTGGTTGTGCATGTGTGTACTGCTATGTATTCTTTATTCATGAGCATGTGAATCCATGCCAGACCCCATGCTGGAGAAGGAACAAGTTACTTGACTGTAACTGCTGTTCTCCTGCATGGGTCTGGCATGGATTCACGTGCGAACCCTCCCGCCTACCCCTCTGCGGCTTTTCTCTTGGTCCTACTGCCACTTTCCGTGCTACCAAATCTGAAGATGGCTGCCTGAGGGGAGGGGCTTAGGTACAGGGCAGTCTGGCTCGGGGCAGTATGACCCACAGACCAGTGATTGATTGGTTAGGAGAAAGACAGTTCAGAAACTAAACTAAAAATGATTTTTCCTTTACCAAGGATTCCCAGCCAGACGGGAAATATTCATGAGCATAGGAATCCATGCCAGACCCATTCTGGAGAACAACTGTTACAGGTAAGTAACTTGTTCCTTATGCCTCATTTGGAAGAGGAAAAGGACAGGCTAGTCAGAGGACAAAGAAAAGTTCCTCAGGTTTGATGAGTAAAGGGTGCTAAATCAGCCCCAGCAGCGGCAACTGTCCCCTCAGCCGCCGCTGCAAAGCCACTCGATGCCTTTCGCTGCAAGACCCAAGTGGGAGGCAGGATCTGACAGCATCTAAACAAATGGCGAGACATTACTTCAAATGCCTGGGTACTGGAAACAGTAGCTCAAGGTTACTGTCTTCCTTTTCAGAAAAGGCCTCGGGACCATCCACTGGGATACAACTGTCAAAATTCCAGATCTGCTCCTGTTGCAGGAAATTTGCATCCTGCTAGAGAAAGGTGCAATGAAACAGGTACCTGTAGCGGAGAGGAACAAGGGTTGGTATTCCCCATACTTTCTCATCCCAAAGAAGGACGGAGGATTGAGACCCATCTTGGATTTAAGAAACTTGAACGAGTTCCTCAGAAATAACAAGTTCAAGATGGTAACCCTTTCTCAGACTCTTCAAGCTCTCCAACTCTAAGACTGGTTAGTATCATTGGACCTTCAGGATGCTTACTTTCATGTGGCAATCCATCACAAGCACAGGAAGTACCCGAGGTTCGCAATTGGCAGTTCTCACTATCAGTTTCGAGTTCTGCCTTTAGGGCTTAACTCCGCCCGAGGGTTTTACCAAGCTGATGGCGGTAGTGGCAACGAGTCTCAGGAGAGGGGGGATGCATGTCTACCCTTACCTGGACGATTGGTTGATCAGGGCACGTTCTCCTGAACAGGCCCAGGATCATCTGACCATGACCTGCCACTTCTTACACAGACTGGGCTTCTCCCTCAATTACAAAAAGTCAAATATGATACCCTTCCAAAGACTCCAATTCATCGGAGCAGTCCTGGATACTTCCTCGTGAAAAGCCTCTCCTCCTGAGGTGAGAGCTAATCACATTCTGCAGATGGTAACAAAGTTCTAGAATGCCCAGCATCTGCTGGCCTTCGATTTTCTTAGGTTGCTTGGCCTCATGGCATCCTGCATTTTTCTGGTGCCAGAGGCCATATTGAGAATGAGATCCCTTCAAGGGGCCCTCAGGACGCAATGGTCTCTATCGGGGAATATGTGAGATCTTTTGCAAGTTCCGGCAAGGGTGGCTCAAAATCTTTTATGGTGGCCTTGCAAGGACAATATTCTCAAAGGAGAATCTATTTGGCAACCATGGCTGGAGATACAGTAGTGACGGACGCCTCACACCAACGATCTGACAATCAGCAGTCTTTGGTCTCCATCGGAGTCCAAACTACACATCAATCTTATGGAGCTGAGGGCAATCAGACTAGCGCTGAAGGCCTTTCTGCCCTCTGTACGGGGAAAGAATGTCCTGATAATGACGGACAACACAGTGGCCATGTACTACCTCAACAAGATAGGAGGCGTAGGGTCACTACCACTATGCAGAGGCAATGCAGCTCTGGTTCTGGGAAATACAAGAAGGAATCTCTGTCGGCAGTTCTCCTAGCCGGAGAGCAGAACACAGCGTCAGACGCTCTGAGCAGGCATAGCAGTTTTCCCACGAGTGGGAGCTAGTTCAGGAGGTCTTTCAAGAGATATTCACCCTTTAGGGAACCCCACAAGTGGATCTGTTCGCGACCAGTGTCGTCAAGTGCGAACTATACTGTTCAAGGGAATTTCCTCCAAGAGGAGCTCTAGGGGACTCGTTTGTAGTGGACTGGGAATTACCCTCCTATACGCGTTTCCTCCAGTCCCTGTGATTGCTCAAGTAATCCATTTAGTTCAGGAAAACCATGATTCTAATAGCCCCGGATTGGGCCAAGAGGACGTGGTACCCGGACTTTCTGGACATGTCCATCTGCTCTCCAATACATCTTCTACTAAGAGAGGATCTTCTCTTGCTAGAGGAAGTTTGGGTTCTCCATCCAGCGGTCAAGACACTCGGCCTTCAGGCATGCTTTCTGAGAGGCTGCGATATAAGGATTGGGACCTCCCAGATGACGTAATGGAGATTTTGCTTTTGGCCAGAAGGCCAGCAACAAAATCCTTGAACTGTTGTTGTTGGAATAAGTTCAGTAACTGGTGCAAGGATAAGAATGTGGATCCTTTCCTATGTGGCACACCTATGGTACTTTCCTTCCTATTACATTTGTCCAATTCGGGCCTCCAGATTGGTCCAATAAAAGGATACCTAGCTGCGCTTTGTTTTTAAGCGCTCCTCAGAAGAGGTGTCTTACTTCAAAATTCTGTTGATTTGTGCAATTTTTAAAGGGTCTCCCTAACGTGTACCCTCCAGTCCCATTTCCAGTCCCTGTTTGGGACCTACATTTAGTATTAAAATTCCTTACATGCATTCCTTTTGAACCTTTGCATTCTTGTCCACTAAGACTTCTCACTTTAAAGACAATCCTACTAGTGGCAATTACATCAGCCTGCAGGGTGAGTGAGTTACAGGCTCTCTTGTAAGCCCCCTCACACCATTTTCCATAAAGACAAAGTTTTACCTGAAGTAAAACCTTCATTTCAACCAAAAATAGTCTGACTTTCACTTGTCTCAAAAGATCACATTACCATCTTTCTATCTTCCCCCTCATGCAAGAAAGTAGGAAGACTCCACAGGCCGGAACCAAAAAGTGCTCTTGCCTTTTATATTGCTAGACTTGCAAAAATTCAGCAAGGTGACCAACATTTCGTTGGATATACCGGCCACAAATTGGGCCAAGGATTAACAAAACAGACCTTATCCAGATGGATAGTTTTAGCAGTTGGAGAGTGCTATAGGCTGGCAGATAAAGAACCTCCAGATGGTCTAAGAGCTCATTCTACTAGGGGCATAGCGACTTCGACGGCTCTTCAGAGGGGTTTCCCGGTGCAAGATATTTGTGCAGCGTCCACCTGGTCATCAATGCACACTTTTGTGAAACGCTATTGTTTAGATTCAACCTCATCCCCATGCGGTCTCTTTGCTAAGGCTGTTCTACATACGGTCCATGAGTAGAGTTACTTAGTACTCCCCCCTCCAAATTCTCACTGCTTTGGGAGTCTATCTAAGATGAGGAATACGTGGGAGGACACAATCCATTCGAAGAACAAGTTACTTAACAACTGTAACGTTCTTTCGCTTGGATGTTCCTCCCACATATTCCTCATCGACCCTCCTAACCTACCCCACCATACAATTTACGCATGTTACACTCCATGTTCCTTGAGAGCTTACGGTCTAAGAGTGCGCCTTATCAACTCTCGGTTGAGAATTTCGAAAAAACAGAACTGAAGCCAACGGGCGCGGCTCGAGCCATTTATACTACGGATGATGTCAACAACTCTACAACAGCCCTCGAGGGACATCGACGCCACGACATAGAGCACAGCACCCTCTGGTGTGGACATTTTTTTCTGAAGCAGCAAAGCTGGCGATACGAATATCTAAGATGAGGAATACGTGGGAGGAACATCCAATCAAAAGAACGTTATAGTTGGTAAGTAGCTTGTTCTTCCTGAAACCCAGAGTCTAAAAAGTATATTGGTGTTTAAGATAAATGCAATACTATCCTTGTTTTTAAAGTCACTTCAGGGTGTATGCGAAATGTATTGGCATGTCCAAAGAGTATTCACCAACTTTATTGACTTTGAAACGTGATTCCAAAGTTTGCTTCACTGTTAAAACAATTGCCCTTTTTACTGGTCTTTTAAAGAAATATATATTGATAACAAACCTTGAGAGTATAAGTGTTACTTGGTTACTGATATCTGTACGGCTCTACAGCTCACATTTCCCCCTTTTGAGATAGGCCTGGCTGCACGGTCACACTACCAACTTGTGTAGTATAGACCTATACCAAAAGGTGGGTTACCTAATACCAAGCAGACAAGTCTTGTGTTGTCTTACACAGTATGACTGCACCAATTCTTACCTAAAATAACCTTATTTAGATTACAATCAGCAGTCAAGGTGAGTCAAACCTAGAAGTCATTCAGGATGGTCTTAAGCTATTCATGGTGAGTAAAACCAGGTTAGATATACCTTCAGAATGCAATAGCTAAATCAAGGGCATTAGACCCTATTGGTCATAATGTACACTGTTATTCAATTATAGAAACTCTTCATTAGACCAACACTGTTCGAAGGATATCTTGAAACCTAGGTAACTTTCTTCTATCAAGAATTGCTGCATTTACCACACCAATGTTAAGAACACAGTTCAGAGGGATTAACATAACTTGTATACTACCTAGAGGGGTCTAAAGCTACTAGATACGTATGGACAGAGTAAACTATTTTAGAAGTGCAATAAAGCAATTCGGGAAAAGCACAACCCAACAGGTGAGTAATTTACCATGTACTCTTCTAAGCACACTCCGAGTGACTTCAGGCAAGTAAAAGTACTTTTTGATTTAACTCCGCAATATTACATTTTGAGAGCAGCAGCAGCTATTCAAGATCAGTATCACCCATTGTTATTTAAAGTATTACAATATTTCTATTCTTGAAATAGATAGTTTAACCAAGGATACTTTTCAGAATTCTACGGTAAGTAAGAACTCTTGTGACTATTTTAGAAGTGCTCTGAAGCAGTTCAGGGAAAGCACAACACCATTATCTACGAGGACAGTTTTTCCTGAAGTCCAACTAAGGGCTTCACAAAACCACCCAGCGCAGACAGTCCTAAACTCCACTCTTAGTATAGGGCTGTACCACCTGAGTTTTTGGTTGCGTAGACTGAGCAGCCAGGCTCATTTTAGGAAGGAGAGACGTGGATCTGCTTAGATTCGCATGCTGTGCATATAGTCCGATGTTAGGCAACATTGTATGCAGTACCCTGTGGGAGACTACACCAACCTTATCCTCCTGGTAATAGGTAACCCAACCTTTTGGTATAAATCTGTACTACACAGGTTGGTAGTGTGGCTGAGCAGCCAGGCTTCTCCAGCATGGGCTCTGGCATGGATTCACATGCGCATGAATATTCCCTGTCGTCGGACTGGGAATCCTCGGTAAAGAAAAAATCAGTTTCAGTTTCTGAACTGTCTTTCTCCTAGCAACCAATCGCTGGTCTCTGGGTCATACTGTCCCCAGCCAATGACTGCCCTCTGCCTAAGCCCCTCCTCTGGCATCCATCTTCAGATTTTTAACGCACTTTCAAGTGTTGGGAGACCTCGTGCTTAGCTCTCGAGCTTTTACTGTGTTTTGCTGTTTTTCTAAGAGTTCTACTCTATATTTTTCCGGTCAATCAAGCCTCAAGCTCCATCGATCCATCATCTGATTAACGGGGATCTGTTTATCGGGTTCTTCAGCGCCCCTCAAGGTCGATTTTTCGTCGAGTTCTTCTTGCAGGATTCCAGAAGCTTCAAGGCCTAGCCCGCGTGGAGATGGCAGAGAAGGTAGACTCGACACCTGTTCAGGATTTGCCCGGGATGCGGCCTGCGGAACATCTACTTGGACAATGGGCCCTCAGTGTGCCTCTACTGCCTGAATTCAGGCCAATCGCACGTGACAGACTGTGCATTTTGCCAGGATATGGTCCCCTGCACCATGAAGGACTGTCACTCATCCTCCACTGCTCCAGTGCTCTGTGTTCCCCATAACAGAAAACTGTCTTTGCAGCCTCTGCTAGAATACTAATATTTAGACTGAATGAAGACTTGTAATAATTGTCAATTACTGAACCCTAGCCTGTTCATCATGTATAAGAGTGGGCCGAATGGCATTGTAAAGGATGGGGGGTGTGTGTGTGTGTGTGTATGTATGTGTATATATATATATATATATATATATATATATATTTATATTTATTTATTAGTCTGGTTTATTGAGTATCTCAGTCGGCCGATAGAGCTCTTATCAGCCGACTGAGATACTCAATGAACCAGACTTGTTTTGGAATTCAAACCGCACGACTGGCATGTCATTTAGTATATGGTTATTGTGCCTTTATTCTATATATGGTCTAACAGCTTTGCTTCAGGGAAGAGTACGTCGGACCACCCGGGTAAGCTTCTGGAGAAGCCCTCGAAGGACCCGTCGGAGAAGGATAAGGGGGAGCGGACCCTCCCCCTAAGGTTGAAGGCCCCTAGCTCTACCAAGGTTGTGCAGGCCCAGATTCACCAGGGAAAGCCATCCCTTGAAGGCGTGGTGGCGTCCCTATCGAAGGCCGCGGATGCGGTTTTACAGGGTACGGCCCCAAGACAAGTCTGCCTGCCAGGAGGGACTCGTCGTTTCAACCTATTGAGAAGACAGAGAAGTTGATGCCCGTTATCTCCCCGAAACCGTCTCCGCAGGTCGAACAGAAGGGGGGGGTGGGCGGTCATGGTAGCACTGCAAGGCACGGACATCTCCTGAGGATGAGCTTTCCACTCTCCGGACCGTTTTGGAAAAGAAATTCGTTGAGGCCAAGTCCTACATCAGGGACCCCGACAGACGTTGAGAGTGAAGACGAGACTGACGAGGAGGAGCAATCGGTGGAGAACCTCACAATGCTGCCACCTCAGCAACCACCTCAACCCCCAGCGGACATTTCGGTGGACATTCTCCAGGCACTCAACACCTTATGTTCCGAGATCTGGACTAGGATGCCCCTTCCATCAACAGAGTATCCCGCGGCGCCAGTATACCAGCGGCGCGCCGCCTACCAACAAGAGGAGAGTGAATCCTCCACAGCCTTTTCACCCGTCACCCCCCCCCCCCCCCCTTCCCCTCTACCAAGGGAGGATATGGACCTGAGCACGGTGATGACTGGGAGTGGGCACGGACGACAGCGGGTCAGGAGACCCCTGCCCAATGAGATAGGCTTGTTCTATGCCATGATCTCTAGGGCCTCAGAATTGTTTCAGCTGACCCTCGAGAAAAAGGAGGGGTTTCTGTACCAGCTGTGCAAGGCAGAGAGGAAGACCTTGCTGTCGATCCCTCTGTTGGACGACATTTTGGACGAGGGACTGTCCCTTATGAAGAACCAGTCTACGGCCCCGGCGAAGAGGGACCGGTATGAAAAGTACAGGTTGCCGGACTCTGCGCCCAAGTGTTTGAGGTCCCAGCCTTCCCCGGATTCAGCAGTCTCGGCGGCGGCGAGGAAGAAATCCTCTAGCTCTGCAGCTTCAACGACCTCCTCTCCCCTGGACAACAAGGGGAAGAAGTTGGATGCCATGGGACGACGAGTCATTACATCGGCAGCAACGACCATCAAGCTGGCCAGCCAATGCCCTTTCCATCGTGGCGTGCTATGCCGGGGAGCTCTGGTTTAAGATCACTCCCCTCCTGCACTTCCTTCCCGAGGACAAGAAAGCAGAAGCTTTGGAGATCCTACAGGAGGGCGAGGTGGCATCGGACCATGCCATCACAGCGGCCACAGACATTGCCGATACAGTATTCTGCCAAATGGGCAACAGCGTTTGCCTTAGCGGGGATGGTTGAAGGCCACCAACTTTCTCCAGGAGATGCAGTCGAAGGTATTAGACATGCCTTTCGACACGGATAATTTGTTTTGAAAGCCCGTGTACCAGGCCATCAAGGCAGACACTGAGACGGCCCGTGCCTTGGGCACCCTGCAACAGCGATGACCGTCCTTTCGGACCTCCGGAGGAAAGTGCCAAGGTTCCTTCAAGGGCTCTGGCGGAAGCTTGTCTTACCGTCAACTGTCCTGCTCTTCGGCCCAGGAGGCCTACAGGGGCAACAGCAAGTCCGGAAGAGGTCGCCGTTGTCTCCAATGTCCCCAAGGCGGTGCCTCCACGGCGAAGCAGGACTGCCCGGCCGTGACATTGGGCCCTCACTCGCGCACCCTGGTGTGGAGGCCGGCTGGCAAACTTAGTCAGCGTGTGGAAGACTACCTCCACAGACCATTGGGTGCTGGACGCTCTGGCCAACGGGCACACTCTGGAATTCCAACGAAAGTGTCCTCGCATACCACCCGTGGCCAGGCAGGAAAACCACGTCCCTCAGCTTCTGCTGGAGGTGCGGGCCATGAGGAAGAAGGGCGCGATAGAGCTCGTCCTAAAGAGGCTCCGGAATGTGTACTCTCAGTACTTCCTCGTCAGGAAGAAGACGGACGGTTGGAGGCTTATCCTGGACTTCTGCCGCTTGAACAAGTACATGAAATCCCAGAAGTTTCGGATGGTCACCCTTCAGCACGTGATAGGACAGCTGGAAGAAGGGGATTTCGTGTCTTTGCTGGACTTGGAGGATGCCTACTTTCACATTCCCATCCACAAGGGACACCCAAGTTCCTGCGCTTCGTGGTTCAAGGGCAACACTATCAGTTCAAGGCCCTTCCCTTTGGATTAAAGTGGGCGCCAAGGGTTTTCACCAAGTGCCTGGTGCAAGTGGCGGCACAGCTGTGTCTGCGAGGGATCTAAGTTCACCCCTACCTGCACGAATGGCTCATCCAAGCGAAATCGAGGGAGATCGCCGTCGCTCACACGGCGGAAACCGGCAAGTTGCTGACGGAGCTGGGATTCTCAGTAAACTATGCCAAGTCTTGTTTGGTTCCATCGCGAGACGCACTGTTTCTGGGGTCGCGACTCGACAGAGTGTCATGCCTGGCGTCTCCAGAGGAGAGGATAGCGGCCGTCCCGGGCAAGGTACAACGGCTGTTGACACTGAAGATCGCAAGGGTGAGGTCCCTCAAGTCCGTTCTTGGCATGATGTAACGCTTATACCCCGTTCGACTGTGCAGGCTGCGGATGCGCCTATGCAAGAGTACCTCGATGCCAGTTGGATCCAGGTATCGGGAAGCTTCGAGGACAAGATCTCAATCAACGAGGATTCCTGTCGAGCGATACAGTGGTGGGGTGTATATGCACATCTGTCGGCGGGCTCGGACTTCCAGACCCCACCTCATCAGGAGACTGTCACGATGGAAGCCTCCCTGGAAGTATGGGGCGCAAACACCGGAAATCTCCACGCAAGAGGCCTGTGGCTACCGGAGGAGAAATCTTTGAAGAGCTATGGGCAGTGTTTTGGGCCCTCCAGTCTTTCCTTCCATCCCTCAAGGGACAGGTGGTACAGGTCTTCAAGGACAACACCACCACGATGTTCTACACCCGGAAGCAGGGGGCACCAGATCCGCAGCACTCTCCAGAGGGACGCAGGACCTATGGCACTGGGCCATTGCCCAGGGGATGTACCTCGTCCTGTTGCATCTGGCAGGAATGAAGAACATCATCACTGATTCCCTCAGCGGGGAGCTGCGCTCGTCCCACGAGTGGGAACTCCGGCAGGATCAAGTGGATTTTCTGTTCTGACGATGGGGCAATCCCCACATCGATTTGTTTGTGATAGCGACGAACACCAAGTGCCGGAGGTTCGCCAGCAGGTTTCCCCAGCCGGGGAGCACGGGGGGGGGACACATTCTCATTCCCCTGGGACAGCCTGTTTCTCTGTGCGTCCCCCCCCCCCATTGCCGTTGCTTCTGCGACTCATCAGTCAACTCAGACGGTCCCGGTGCAAGATGATCCTTGTTACACTGGCGTGGCCGAGACAGATATGGTACCCGGACCTTCTTGACTTGTCAGTGTCCCCTCCAGTCAAGCTTCTGGCGAAGGAGGCAAGAGCCTGCATCACGACCCATGGTTGCTGAAATTGTAGGCCTTGCTCCTGTAGCACTAGAGTTTGGAGGATACGAGATCCCAGCAGACTGCAATAAGGTATTTTCCAAGGCCAGGGCTTCGTCTACACTGAAAAGTTACGGACATAAGTGGAAGAGGTTCATCATCTGGTGCCGTGCACCGAAGATAGACCCTCTACGGATTACGGCCCCTCCGGTGCTGCCGTATTTGCTGTCGCTGGCCAAAGCAGGACTGGCGCATGCGTCCATCATTCACTTGGTAGCTACCTCCCGCCACACCAGAACTCTGGGGCGGTCGTCGCTGTGGTCACACTGCCTGGTCAAGGAGTTCATCAAAGGACTTTTCCGTTTGTTCCCGCCGGTGAAGGCTCCGGCCCTGGCGTGGGAGCTCAAAGTGGTGCTGACTAGGCTCATGTGTCCTCTGTCCGAGCCTATGCATTCGGCGCCACTGAAATGCTTATCGTGGAAGACAGCGTTTCTTGTGGCCATCGCCTCTGCACGACGAGTGGGAGAGATCAGGCCCTCTCTTGTAAACCTCTGTACTTGACATTTCACGAAACGAGGGTAGTGCAACGGACGTACCCCTCCTTCATGCCCAAGGTGCCGTCTGACTTTCATCTTAACGAGCCCTTGGTGTTACCTGTTTTCTCCCCGTCGCCGACTGAGAGGACTTTGCACTCGCTGGATGTGACTAGAGCGCTGAAGTTCTACGTGGACTGCACAAAGTTTTCGGAAGCCGTCACAGCTGTTTGTGTACTTTAGCCCTGTGAACAAAGGGAAGGCCCTCTCCAAGGCTTCCATTTCCAGGTGGGTATCCGGCTGCATCACCCATTGTCATCGGTTGGCAAACCGACCATTGCCTGGCCATCCGAGAGCCCACTCGACCAGAGCGATCGCTGCAACTACGGTGTTCCTGTCTGGTGTGCCCCTGCTGGACATCTGCAGGGCAGCTACGTGGAGGTCGACGCACACCTTCAAGAGATTCTACTGCGTCGACCGGGATTCCAGGGAGGGGTCCAGAGTCAGCCAAGCAGTGCTGCGCAACCTGTTCGCTTGAAGGTGAGCCTGGTGAGGAGGTAAGAGATGCTTAATGTTGAGCCTTGCCACCTCCTGTGGTTGTGCATGTGTACTGCTATGTATTCTTTATTCATGAGCATGTGAATCAATGCCAGACCCCATGCTGGAGAAGGAACAAGTTACTTACCTGTTACTTTTGTTCTCCTGCATGGTTCTGGCATAAATTCACATGCAAACCCTCCCGCCTACCCCTCTGCAGCTCTTCTCTTGGTCCTACTGCCACTTTACGTGCTACCAAATCTGAAGATGGCTGCCAGAGAGGGCAGAGAGGGAGGTAGAGGGCAGTCACTGGCTGGGGGCAGTATGCCCCAGAGACCGGTGATTGGTTGTTAGGAGAAAAAGAGTTCAGAAATGAAATTGAAACAGATTTTTTCTTTACTGAGGATCCCAGCCTTACGACAGGAAATATTCATGAGCATGTGAATCCATGCCAGACCCATGCTGGAGAACAGTTCTTCACACATAAATTCCTCCATGATCTGGCACCCCTGTACTAGGTCCAAAGAATAGCTAAGCCGACCTCAGCTAGGCCTATGAGAATGGCCTACACTAACATGATCTCCGTTCCCAAAAAACAGAGTGCGTGCAGGCGGCACCAGCTTCCCCACTATGACCGCATCACACTGGAATGCTCTACCCATGCATATTAGGATGACCCTCATTTAGCCTTCCGCAAAGCTATTAAAACAAGGTTATTTGTGTGACTTGTATGATTCTGTACCGGCTCCCATTCCCCACATCTCGCCGTATTGTGACCAGATGTAAGCACCTTTGAGTTTGAAACCCTCCCAATAAGGTATTGTATGCTAATATTGGAATTGACTTTTACTGTTTCCATTGTTGTAACTACCTTTGTGTTGACCAACTGTGTCTGTGACCAAGAATCCCTACTTTGTGCCGCCTCCAATGGAACCCTGAATCGTGCCTACGTACAATTTCTTGTAACAGCGCCTCGATGCCTGTGGGCTGTAGTGCGCTATACAAATAAATAAGAATGAAAAATAAGCCTTCAGAAGGGAGCAATATATAAGTAAAACAAAAATACACTTCAAAACACACTTAGTTTCTCTAAATCAGCAAGTACCCATTTGGGATGGCACACAGATTCTTCCTACACCCTAGGGCTGGGGTGCACAACTGATTTTGACAGAGGCCCGAAAGTACCTTACATGAGGGCTATAGTGGGCTGAAAAGTAAAGGTGGGCGGGGCGGTAGTCGGGGCGTGGCAGGAGGCTTTTTCAACCCCAAATTTGTATTACACACATGGAAAAAAAATGTTTTTGAGGGGTAACGATTTTTATTTGCATTTCAAACTTACATTTTGTACTACACATTTTCCATTGTTATAATTTATTTCTATTTAGTTATTGTATATTGTCTGTTTAATTAAATGATATATATTTTATTGACCCTAGATTGGACATTCCGTTATTTTGGACTGCTATAGTTTGCTGTTTGGGTTGCCCAAGAGGAGTATGGCCTTCGTTGAGTCCGGTTTCCTCAAAAAACAAAGGATGTACATCTCCTAACTGTGCCTGTTTTAGCTTTATTATTGGGTTCACTCTTGGAGTGCAACACTATGCCCTATGGCACCCTCACCCCCAACCAAACACTATGCCCCATGGAACCCTCACCCCCAACCAAACACTATGCCCATGGCCCCCTCAACCCCAACCAAACACTATGCCCCATGGCCCCTTCACCCCCAACCAAACACTATGCCCCATGGTACCCTCACCCCCAACCAAACACTATGCCCCATGTCCTCACCCCCATCCAAACACTATGCCCCATGCACCATACAAACCCGAACCCCACACCCCCAGCTCAGCACGCACACTCAAGCATGCACCCATACAGACCCAAACCCCCCCCACCCCCAGCTCAGCGCACTCTCAAGCATGCACCCATACAGACCCGAACCCTCCCACCCGCCAACTCAGCGCACACTCTCAAGCATGCATCCATACAGACCCGAACCCCCACCCCCAAATCAGCATACACACTAGCAAGCATACATACAGACCCTGTATCTCAACATACACCGCACTTACACTCCAAAACAAACATTCATGCACATCCGACACCCCCACCCACCACCTCCCCCATCTCAACATACACAACACAAACATACAGCAGAACAGACCCGTCACACAGACCACTTACCGGACGTGCTGGAAGGCAGGCTAGCTGGAACGCTGGCGAGGCAAGTGGAGTGGTACTACGGCTGGCGTGGCAAACAAGGCTGAAATGCCTTCCGGCATCGCGCCTTATTGGCCACGCCAGCCGTATTGCTGGCCCTCCATTGGTGCAGCACACACGCACTACGTGGCTCGTAGGGGCGACGTGGTGCGTGTGTGCTGAGCCAATGACGGCCAGTGTTTTGTCCGGAAGACAACAAAGACTTTCCTAATGGAGGGCGGCCGATGCTAACTGCGGCCGCCCTCCATTAGGAAAGTCTTTGTGCCTCGCGGGCCGGACAAAACAGCATGGCGGGCCGCAACTGGCCCGCGGGCCGTATGTTGTGCACCCATGCCCTAGGGTGACTTAAATAACTAGGACACTGTGGACATTAATATATCACTGGTACATTTAGGGTGATACTGAGTTTGGTGTCCAAGAAAAGGGTTTAAGAATAAAACAAAGGTTACACAAATTATCTGAAGCAGGTAAGTTCTTTTGAACCTCCCCAATGCAAAGTAAATTAACCTTTTCCTGGAGGAAAGGTACAGCACAAAGTCAGAGATAAGGAGTCTTTCAGGGAGCCAGACCAGCCAATGTTAACTGAGCAAAAGTCTAGGTGAGCTGAAGCATTTCTTTCAGGTAAGTAAACGCGTCTTGCACAATGTTTTAGAAGTCGTTTTAGAAAAAATAGAATCACTATAGGGCCACAAGCTGGGGGGGAGGGGGGTGGGCTTGTGAGGGGCAAAGCTGCAAGCAACTCTGCAAAAGAAACCAACTGAGAGCTAGCAAAGCTACATGATAAGAGGCAAGTCTGCTTAGTTTTATATTACCTTTGGTTAGAAGAAATTGGTTCCAGCTGGCTTCTTTTCCTGTGTAGGTCTGCAGATCTGGTTGTTCCTGGGCCTCAGTCGTGGGGACAAGAGGGAGGGCGTCTGGGGACTCCTGCACTAAGAATTGAAGGTTGGTGGCAGCAATGGGCAAATTTAAGATCAGCAGCGATTCGCGGTTTCAACTCCTCACGGCTCTCGCAAATCGCAGCACTGCGGTTCTCGGATGCCACTATGGACTTTCCCCGCATCTGGGGTCCAGCACTCTGTTGAGGTGGCTCAGGCTTGGCCAGTCCTGCTTCCTGGGAGTCCGAAGGATCTACCTGGAGCTCGGGTCTGACTTAGACACTCACTCGATTTTGGTGTTCCTCTCCCTGGTACTTCGGTTCCTGCAGCAGCAATGGGAGTACAGCCAGCTCAGAGTATTTCCAGATGAGCTCGTCTTGGGGTCGATTTGGTCCCACCAACCCAAGGGAAGAAGTGGTTTGCAGGGCTTCTCTAGTAGAGGCTAATTCAGAGCTTCCACACTGCAGCAGGGCTTCACTGGGCAAACCAACAGTCCAGGAGTTGCAGCAAGCTTCTCTTCCAAGTTCTTCCTTCTTCCAGTGGTCGACTCTGCCTTCCTTCCAAAAGACTTTGCCTTTTATGCAAGTCTCTCCCATTCATTCACAGCCTAGCTGTCACTCACACAAGAGGGTAGCTGTATTCCAAGGACAGCCAGACACTTTTGGGTGCATTCCTGTAACAAAGGAGACTAATCACAGGGAGTTTTGGGCACCTCCCTCGCTTTCTGCCCTGCCAGAAACGCTGGAGCCAGAGGCGGGCTTTCAGTGAACACTGCCAAAGACCAAACAAAGGGACCAAATCTGGTTTGGTGCACAAAGTAAATCTCAAAAAGGACCTTTCGAACAAGAAATGGCAAAAAAAGACCGGGCCAGTTTGAAAAAAATGGGCACCCATAGGTGCTTTACTGCAGCTACAATTGCAGCCCGCGGTAAAAACAATGGTAGGGAAAAGTAAACCACTGCCACCAGCCATTCATTTTAGAAATGGTTACAGAAAAATTTTACATGAGAAAGTAGACGAAGGGGATGCTAAGTAATCCCTCCAGCACTCTATGTAAGATAGTTACAAGAGGTAATTAAAGTCAATTTCACTTTACTGCTCTTGGAAACGTAGTTTAACCAAGTGAAGGTATTTAAAGCTTTGGGAAATCTAAGACTTCCTGTGCCACTGCACTGAAGTTGCTGTGTGACACAATATAAAAGATGATGCCTATGGCGTTTGTTAGACTCCATAACCAAAAGAAATTGTTTAAAAATCACATAAAATACTTGAGTGGGGAAAAAAGGGTCTCGCTCTCTCCAGGTTAAAAAAATCAAGTCCTCAAAATCCAGCAAAGTTGCTGGGGGGGGGGGGTCTCTAAGGTGGAGGGAATTAGCACATTTCTGAGAATTCTCTCTAACGCCCCCAACGCCCCCCCAACAGTAAGTAGTAAAAAGGATGACCTATCTCGTCCTTTAAATTTGCTAGAATTGCAACTTGTGGGGAATTTGTTTTGTGGATTGTGTGATTGTCCGATCTAATTAAATTAATACAATTCTGAAGGGAATAATTTGGACCTGACTGAATTAGTGTAATAGAGTTGCACAATGTTGGTGTATAAGTTTACTCTGCATTGAAGTACAATTCATGTTCAACTGCTGCTCAAAAAGCTACAACCAAGCAGAGGCCGCACTCTCCCCTCTGTCAGATATTGAATTGTACCTAAATGTCTAAATGAATTTAAGTACAATGAAAATGCTTGGAAATGAAGTTATATCTACAACACATTAACGTTTCATTAACCTAAACTCCACTTCAATTGAACTTGGATGTATGCCTTTTACCCTGTGTACACAAATCTACAAAGATTGTTCATGTAAAGTATTTTTGCTTTTTCCATTAGGACTCTGTAATGTTGAATGGTTTTGGTACTGTTGTTAATGCTCTTGGGAAGCGGGTAAAGCCATACCTTCCTCAGATCTGTGGTACAGTTTTATGGCGTTTGAACAACAAATCTGCAAAAGTACGCCAACAGGCTGCTGACTTGATTTCTCGCACCGCAGTTGTAATGAAGACTTGCCAGGAGGTAATTACTTTCACCCTTTTATTTTCCTAAGAAATTACGTCATGTGTAAAATGTTTAATGAAAATATCCCAGATGTCACTAAGCCTTCCATTTTCTATTGACAGGAAAAGCTAATGGGGCACTTGGGTGTTGTCCTTTACGAGTACCTTGGAGAAGAATATCCAGAAGTCTTGGGCAGCATTTTGGGTGCACTTAAAGCCATTGTTAATGTGATCGGTATGTGAAACTTTGGCTGATGTGAATTGGGAAAGTTTACATTTGTTACAATTTTGTCCAATATTGGCAAGTGGTGGTTTCTAAGTTAGTAAGAGTGTGAGAACCCCTCTACTGAGAACGAACATGGGTCAAATACCCTGTTCTATGGAATTTCTTCCACTCTGGAGGGTCTGCAACCATGTTTTAGCTCAATGCACCCTTCACATAGGAGAAATATGCATTTGCATATCAGTCTTTCCCACCCACAAGGGCAGTCCAGCACCAAAATGCTAGGAAAATCGCCTGAAGAAGAGTACCATCAGCAACCCCGGAACGTGTTTTGGCCTAATCGGGCCTCATCAGTGAGGTGAAGCTGAAACCTCTCCAAGACACAGTGAGCAAGGGTCCACATCTGGATTACCCTGGGTTACTTGGGGTGAAACCCCAAGTTTTACAAATGAGTGTGGAGCCCCACTACTGAGAACGAACATGTTTTAAATACCCTTTTCTAAGGAATTTCTTCCACTCTGGGTATAGAACCACGTTTTAGCTCGCTGCACCCTTCACAGAGGGGAATATTCATTTGCATATCAGTGTTTGTCCCACCCACAAGGACAGGCCAGCACCAAAATGCTAGGCAACATTCGGTGCTGGACTGCCCTTGTGGGTGAGAGAAAGGCTGATGCAAATGGATATTTTTCCTCTGTGAAAGGTACAGTGACCTAAAACGTGGTTGTAGACCCTCCTGCGTGAACACCTTCTCATAGAACAGGTTATTTGGCTGTGTTCGTCCTCGATAGAGAAGCTCCCAGACCTTTTTGTGGGTGTTTTCTAAGAGTTTCTTTTAAATAAGTTTTATATATTAACATCAACGTTTTAACCTCATCAGTGTGGGTGACTGTCAGTGAAATCCTGTAGGATGCCATGTGAAATTCTTGTGCTTCAGCTGTTCTGTCAACACTTTATGAAACATAGCCAAATGTTAAACTGAATGTATGTTTGTTTGCCTAATAGGAATGCATAAGATGACACCACCAATTAAAGATCTCCTGCCTAGGCTCACGCCCATCTTGAAAAACAGACATGAGAAAGTGCAAGAAAACTGTATTGACCTCGTTGGACGAATTGCTGACAGGTAAAAACCCATCACTGCATACTCCTAAGTAGCTGCCTAATGATGATCAGTTAAACAATATGGGAAGCCATTTACCCCTCTTAGAGTTTATTAACTCTATGAAGGAGTGTTAAAGAAAATTGTATTTGCATCTCTTCTACCGTTGAGTTCAATGGGACCTGCTACATATCCGTTTTGGAATCCTGGCTGACTTTAAGGTCAGTAAAGCCCTGAGGGCAGTTCACCTTCCTGCTCAATACATTTATGTTCAGGGTACTGACCACTGCTAAAGTCTGACAGGGGTAGGAAGATGGTTTCTTCCATTTTTATTTTCCTATGTTTTCGTTTAACACACACACCCTTGCATATATTTGTTAAGGTGGATTTCCAAAATCAGCCCTTGGGTCTTTTTTATTATTATTATTTTTTTTTTTGGGGGAGGCTACCCTGTTATGGTGCACAGGTAAACACTGAGAGGTTGGCCAAACCCAATCAGGGTATGTTGCGGAGATTGATCAGTGTTCTGCTATTTGGCATTTATACAGCGCTCTCTATCATTGGTATGACCTCAAAGCGCTGGTAGGTTGAACGCCCTTGGGGACTGTAGTCCAGGTCAGTTGAGAGAGTGGGGTGTCGAAGGGGGCTTGGGTGCACCACTTAAATGTGCAGCTGATGTAATTGTCTGGGTATTAGGTAATATTATCCTCACCAAAAATATCGCCGTACATATGGTCGTCTGGAATGGCCATAGGCGATATTTTTGGTGGGGATAATTTATGGGATAAATGGATGGGAGGGTTTCGGGTGTGTCCCCGCTCCCTTTTAAAATATATGGGGGTTGCTGGGGTGTCCCCCGCAGTTTCCATGGGGTAATATCGCCACAAAAATGTCGCCACATTTTTGTATAGCGATATTTTTGCGGCGATATCACATGGAACCATTGTCTGATGGTAGCTGCATCCTAGCATTAGGTGTGGTGGTATTGATATTGGTTCAATGTGTGCAGTCTAGCAGGTGGACACCACGACTGGGTTCTGGCTGCGTTAGGCCTGTGGGATGCTTATGTGTGCAGACCCGCTCCTTGTGCATGAGATTTTGCACCTGCTAGAGAAAGGTGCAATAGAACATGTACCTGTAGCGGAGAGGAACAAGGGTTGGTACTCACCTTACTTTCTCATCCTAAAGACAGACGGAGGCTTGAGAACCATCTTGGACTTAAAAAACTTGAACAAGTTCCTCAGGAAGGACAAGTTCAAGATGGTAACCCTTTCTCAGATCCTTCAAGCTCTTCAACTCCAAGACTGTTTTGTATCATTGGACCTTCAGGATGTTTACTTTCATGTGCCGAGCCCTCTCAAGCAGAGGAAGTACTGGAGGTTCGCGGTTGATGGTTCTCACGATCAGTTTCGAGTTCTGCCATTCGGGCTGACCTCCGCCCTAGGGTTTTCAACAAGCTGATGGCTGTAGTGGCAGCGAGTCTCAGGAGGGGGGGGGGCGATTCACGTCTACCCTTACCTGGACTAGTTAATCAGGGCGAGTTCACCCGAACGGGCCCAGGAACATCTGACCATGACCTGCCACTTCTTACACAGATTGGGCTTCTCCCTCAATTACAAGAAGTCACAAATGATACTATTCCAAAAGCTCCAGTTTATCGGAGCAGTCCTGGATACTTCCTCAGGGAAACACTCGCCTCCCGAGGTGAGAGCTCGACACATTCTACAGATGGTAACAAAGTTCCAAAATTCCCAGTATCTATCCGCCTTCGATTTTCTGAGGTTGCTCGGTGTTGGGCAGAGTTTGTATGCAATACCCTCTGGGACCACTACACACAACTATGACCACAGGTGTAAGCAAACCAACCTTTGGTATAAGTCTGTACTACAGTTTTTGTAGTGGAGCTGAGCAGCCAGGCTTATCTCAAGAGGGCTTTGTGAGCAGTAATGATGTTACAGAGGTCTACAATCACAAGTGTTCAAATAAACTCTTACACTTAAGGTTTCTTTGATAAATACTTCAGAATGTTTTATAACTGACAGATAAATTAATAAGGAGGCGGCAATTATATAACGCACAAATATACTTCAATACTATTTCAGAATACTTTTCAAGAGGAGTAAAAGGCAAAGATTATTAGAACATGAAAGGTTACAATCTTAGACAGTGTAGATATTTTGAGTTCACCAGAAGAGTTAATTCAATTCAACAGGCTAGGCCAAAGTCAATGGGCTAAAGTCTTGGATAGGGTAAAGAGGTTCTGGTAAGTAAACAGTAAAGTCTCTGCACAAGTTCTCAGAAGTAGTTTGTAAAGAGAAGAATCATATGTTGGGTCACCAGCTGATTAGGCCTGCGAGTTGCAAAAGTTTCAAGCACTTTCACCGTAAGGGGCAAGTACTCTGTCTGATTTCACAGTACCTTAGAATGAAGAAAAAGATGCAGCTGGTGACTTCTGGTCCTGGCAGTTCCTGCAGATCTCGCTGTTCCTGTGCCTCAGTCATGGGGACAAGAGGGAAGATGTCAGGGGACTTGTGCACTGGCACTGGTCAAAAGGCTCGCAACTGGCAAACTCAATTCCGGTGGCTGTAAGTAACGCACACAAGATGGTGTCCCTCTCCCTGGTTATACTGTTTCCTGCAGCACTCTGAGGAAGATGCAACCAGCTCTGATATAGGTATCCAGGTGGCTTACTGTCGAGTTGATTGGTCCCACCAACTCAAAGGAAGAAGTCGTCCTTGCAGGGCTTCTCTGTTGTGATGAACTTGGCGATTCGGACCTGCAGCAGGGCTTCACCCGGCAAACCAACGGTCCAGAAGTTGCAGCAGCTGTCCTCTTCAAGCTCGCTTTCGGTTCTTTCGTTCCAGTGGTCTACTCTGCCTTCCAAACCAAGAGACTCCTTTTATTCAGTTCTCTCCCATTCATTCCAGCCTAGCTGTCACTCACCCAGTAGGGTGGCTCTCCTTCCCGGACAGTCAGCCAGCCAATCACCACAGAGTGCATTTGTGTCTCTTAGGAGACTAAGCACAGGGAGTTTCGGGCACCTCCCTCACTTTCTGCCCACCCCAGACACTCTGGCGCCAGAGGCGGTCTTCACGCCTGAAGCCCGCCAAAGGCGATGGAACAAAGGGACCAAACTAGTTTTGGTGCGCAGAGACAAACTCTAGAAGGACCTTCCCTCAAAGAAATGGCGAAAAAAGACCAGGACCTGTTTTTATAGAGGGGGCTCAGGCGCCTTCTTGAAAAACATGGCTCCCGCGATTTAACGTTACCGGAGCTACGAATAGTTTGTGGTCGGGAAAAATCATGGTAGTTCGTTGTAAAACCACTGCCACCAGCCATTCTGAGAGAAAAGGGTAGCATTTGACTGCTACATGAGTATCTAGACACGGGGGATACTAAGTAACCCCTCCAGCACTCTATTGTTAGATAGGGTGTGCTGGGTCAATTTCACTTTACTTACTCTAGGAAACAGTAGTTTATCCCAGAGACGGTAGTTCAACCTTGGGACAGCCTGAAAGGTTTCCCTGTGTCACTGCACTGAGGGTGCTGTGTGACGCAAATGAAAAGATGATACCCATGGAGTTGTTTAGACTCTAAGGTGAAGGTAATTAGCAATTTTTTGAGAATTCGCCCTAACACTCGGCCTCATGGCATCCTGCATTTTTCTGGTGCCAGAGACCCAATTGAGAATGAGATCCCTTCAATGGGCCCTCAGAACGCGATCGGCTCAATCTTCAGGGGACATGTCAGACCTCCTACAAGTTCCGTCCAGAGTAGCTCAAGATAGTCCATGGTGGACTTGCAAGGACAATATCCTCAAGGGGGACTCTTTTTGGTAACCACGGCTGGAGATGACAGTTGTGACGGATGCCTTACTCACAGGGTGGGCAGCTCACACCAGTGATCTGACAATCAGCGATCGGTGGTCTCCATAGTCAACTGCACATCAACCTGTTGGCTCTGAGGGCAATCGGACTCGCGCTGAAGGAGTTTCTGCCCTCTGTACGGGGAAATAATGTCCTTATAATGGCGGACAACACAGTGGCCATGTACTACCTCAACAAGAGAGCGGGTGTATGGTCACTACCACTGTGCAGAGAGGCAATGCAGCCCTGGTTCTGGGCAATACAATAAGGAATCTCTGTTGCCAGTTCACCTAGCCGGAGAGAACAACATTGGCGGCAGATGTACGGATGTAATCAGCACTGCTCAAGGGAATTTCCTCCAAGAGGCGGTCTAGGGGACGCGTTCGTTGTAGACGGGGAATTTCCACCTCTGTACACATTTCCTCCAGTCCCTGATTCCTCACGTAATAGGGTGGTTGAGAAAGTTCAGGAAAACCATGATCCTAATTGCCCCGGATTGGGCCATTAAGAAGTGGTACCCGGACCTTCTGGACATGTCCATCTACCTTCCAATACGTCTTCCACAAAGAGTGGATCTCCTCTCGCAAGAGGAAGGTCGGGTTCTCGATCAAGAGGTCAAGACACTCGGCCTTCATGCATGGTTTCTGAGAGGCTGAGATAGAAGAATTGGGACCTCCCAGATGACGTAATAGAGCTTTTGATTTCGGCCAGAAGGCCAGCAACAAAATCCTTGTACTGGTGTTACCTGGTGCAAGGACAAGAATGTGGACCCATTCCTATGTAATACACCTATGCTACTTTCTTTCTTTTTGCACTTGGACAATCTGGGGCTTCAGATTGGCACCATAAAAGTATACCTGGCAGCCCTGTCTATTTTTAAGTGCTCCTCAGCAGAAGTGTTTTAATTCAAGATGCCTTTGTACAGTTCATGAAAGAGCTCACTAACGTGTACCCTCCAGTCCCATTTCAGGTACCCATGTCGGATTTAAATTGAGTTTTTTCCTTATATCACAAATGGATTGCTGATGCAATTGATACGATCGCCCCGGAAAAACCATACACCTTATAAAAAAAAAAGAGCAATGGCAAAATGGTTCACCCCACTAAGCACCATAAAAAGGACAACAAGAAGATGCAACTGGAATGGAGGAAAGCATACAAACCAGAAAAAAAATACTGTTCCAGAAACAAATCCGCGCATACAAGAAGGAAATACAAAAGGCGAAGAGAAGGCATTATAATGACAATCACCAATGCCACCAACACAAAAAGAAATGTTCAACATCATTAAAGAAATGAGAAATCCACCAGGCTGTGACAACACCCCAATCCCCTCATAGAAACTTTGCAATGACCTGGCAGAACACTTCAAGAACAAAATCAACGACATCCGACAAATCATACAAAACAGACCAACCGCAACATTCAACCAACCGGACCTTACACAGAGCCACAGCACAAACTCCAAAACTATCCAGAAATATCAGCAGAGACATTTGTCTTGTTGGTAAAACACAGCAAGAAAGCAGGATCACCCATGGATCCCTGCCCCCCTGACATCTACAAATCAATCCTCGTACAAGGAACGCCATCGGAATATTACAGAAACCTCCTAAATCTCTCACTAACAGGAACTGTACCAAGAGCCTTAAATCGGCATATATCAAACCGCTTTTAAGAAACACAATTGCCGACATAGAAGACCTCTCCAACTACAGACCGATTTCAAACATTCCCTACCCAGCAAAACTCCTTGAAACCTACGTAGTATATAAAATAACCCAAGAACACTTAAAAAACACCATCTGCTAGACCAAGCACAAGTCTGTTTCAGGCCCGGTAGAGGAACAGAAACAGCACTATATCCATCTGGGACGACCTAAAAACTAACGCGGATTCCAACACAACCTCAGCCCTGATTCTGTTCTACCTCTCTGCAGCCTTCAACACAGCCATGACACCCTAACCAAAAGACTACAAGACCTAAGCATAACGGACATGGCACTACTCTGGATTAAATCATTCTTTGCGCACAGAACAGAAACCGTATGGATAAAAACCTTCAAATCCACCCCACAAGTTAACAACTGTAGAGTACCAGAAGGGTCCTCACTACCACCACTGTGCTTCAACATCTACCAGACATCAGAATCTTCTAATACAATATAACATGCTACAACTACGGAGATGACACTCAAATCAGCTACACAATCAAAGCCACGTGAGCCAATCACTCAACCCTAATCAAGTGTCTAAAGGAAGTCTTTAACTGGATGAATGCCAACAACTTGAAAATCAACCCAGGAAAAACAGAAATCATGATCATATCCAATAACCAAGAGAACACCTACATTCCACGGCCAGCGGAAATGAGGGCCGCACCAACACGATCTTAGGTAATAAAAAACCTGGGAGTGCTGATGGACAACACCCTAACCTTGGACCCAAAAATAAATGCAATCATCAAGAAATGCTTCTTCCTCGCCTGCAAGCAGCATCATCCGGCACAGGGCTGGCAATCTCTAAATTGTATGCACTGACAAAGACACACTCCGCCACACTTAATGATGCTAAAGCCAAATGGGGTAAATGATTTGAATAAAACCATCACAGACAGGAAATGGTCCAAATACTGTATGCTTACGAAAACGGTATCGCTGAATGCAGGCTTACGTCTGATTCAGTTTAAGGTCCTGAACAGACTTCATTACACTCCAGCTAAAATGGCCAAATTCACAACTGATGGGACCGGGGAATGCCCTAAATGCAAAACACCTCAGGCGGGGTCATTTTACATGTACTGCAAATGTCCGGCAGTGGCTGGGTTTTGGGGAGAAGTGTCAGAAATTATCGAAGAAATAACTCTGATTCCGGCCTCTCTGATTACCCAAAATTACTTGTTTGGGGACATTGGTAAGAGTGCAGAAACCACCAGGAGACTGTTTAATGTCTCCTGTGTGATAGCAAAAAGGTGTATATTACAATGCTGGAAGAACCCCTCTCCGCCAAACGTTAAGAATTTTCTCTGAGAACTGTCATATGTTAACGAATGTGAGGAACAGTACAAATTAACTGGACGTACAATACAAGTAACCGCCCCAAAGACATATGGGCCCTGCTTTGAATGTATTTATGCGAAATGGCCTCGGACGACGACGCCTCTATATAAATGCAAATGTATCATCATATGATTGTGGTATGTCAGACGACATGAATGTATTATGATTGTAACTGTGCAATGAGTTGTATCTGCTAAAACCATCAATAAACAGAGTTTAAAAAAAATGCTCTTCCTCCTCCACATGCAAAGAAGAATCCTACCTTTCCTCTCCTTCACCCACAAAACACTGACAATCGTCACCCTCATGTCAAGAATCGACTATGCAAACAGCCTCTATCTCAGGATGCCAGAATGCCTCCTGAAGAAACTACAACGGATCCAAAATACAGTAGCCAGACTGCTCCTCAAACTATCCAGAAGAGACCATCACTCCAGCCCTAAAAACACTGCACTGGCTCCCGGTCAAACATTGCGTCGCCTTCAAAACAATGTGCATAACACACAGGGCATTCAGCGGACAAGGAGCCAAATTCCAACAAAAGCAAATAACAATCTACAAGCCAACAAGATCAAGCAATGAAATCTGCCTGGAACAAAAACTACACCTTAAGGAAAAACTTGGGGGCTCCTCCTTCTCCCACTTAGCCACAAAAACCTGGAACCACATCCCGAAAGAAGTAAAACACCAAAGGCCACCTACAATTCAGACAATTACTAAAAACCTGGCTCTTTGGCACCACAGATCCAAACAGAAAAACCCGAAACAACCAAACGGGAGAAACAAAGAAAAGGAGGACTAAATTTAGAATGACAATGACCAGAACCGACCAGAGAAACTCTTACTACAACAAGAGAGACAATGCGAAGTCCAATAGTAAACAAGCGTCACCCATGAGGACAGAAATCAGCACCCCTAGCCAACTCCAGGCGACAACCTCGCCCGCCCCATAATTTCTACCAGATGTCTTGTAGTTATGTGAATGTTGGCACTGGCCACACATGAAGTAATTTGTGGACATTGGCATGGGCACTGACCGTGTGGAATTGTGAATGAATGCCGGTGCTGCCCTTGGACTAAAATTGCAAGCTTTGCCATGTGCAACATCGCAAATGGCATGGGACAAATATGAAGGATGCACAAATTACCTGCCTGCACCACATACCGACAGGTGTCAAGTAGGCAGCCGAGGCAGAATTCGGGTAAGGTTATGAACGAGTGGATGCCATGTGTGAAAGGGACTGTGAGTATCAGACTGCCCAGATCAGGACAGAGACGCGGAGATACTCCCACACCCCACCTAGACAATAGGTAAATTCAACGCCTCCCTTCCGGACAGCAATGCCAATTAACCTATCCACTAACAATTTCACCCCTCTGCATGCACCTCTCGAATGCTAACCAAACACAACCACAATCCTACAACACAACAATCTGCACAAACTTCACTACACGGCAACAACAAAACAAACCACACATAGACTCGCACCACAGCACACAACTACTGACCGTAAAACACCCCAAGCCCAATCAATGGACCCACCGGGTTGAGGCTGCCAACAGCACATCACTGCTCTTGCACTTTTCCAGCTTATCCCCACTAACTCCTCCCTGCCCCCCTTTCCCTTTTTTTTTCTCCAGAGTCACCAGAGCGCCAGGGGACCACTCCAGTGGTGATGGTGTGCAGTACAAATATCCATTAACATGCATTCATTTTGAGCCCTTGCACTCTTGTCCGCTAAGGCGCCTTACTTTAAAGACAATCCTTCTAGTGGCAATTACATCAGCCCATAGGGTGAGTGAGTTGCAGGCTCTCTTGTAAGCATCCTCACACCATCTTTCATAAGGACAAGGTTATTCTTAGAGTCAAACCCTCGTTTTGCCTAAAATTTCACCTGTCGCAAAAAATCACTCTGCCTTCTTTATATCCTCCTCATGCAAGTAACGGAGGAAGAGAGACTACACAGACTGGAGCTCAAAAGGGCGCTCAGTTTTTATATCACTAGATTGGCAATATTTTGGCAAAGTGATCAACTTTTCGTTGGATATACTGGACATAAATTGGGCTTAGCAGTAACGAAACAGACATTATCCAGGTGGATAATTTTGGCAATTACCAAATGCTGCAGATAAACTGGAAAAGAGCCTCCAGATGGGCTAAGGGCTCACTCAACTAGGGGCATGGCAACTTCGACTGCTCTCTAGAGGGGTGTCCCGGTGCAAGATATTTGTGCAGCGGCCACCTGGTTGTCTATGCACACTTTTTTGTGAAACTATTCTCTAGATACCACCTCATCACAAGGAGGCCTATTTGACAAGGCCATTCTTCATGTGGTCAATGATTAATGTTATCTGGTACTCCCTCCTCAAAATGTATACTGCTTTGGGAGTCTTATCTAAGATGAATACATGGGAGGACACAATCCATTCGAAGAACAAGTTACTTACCAACTGTAACGTTCTTTCGATTGGATGTTCCTCCCACGTACTCCATCGACCCTCCCAGCCTACCCCGCTGTACAGTTTACGTCAATTGCACTCTGAATTCCGTGAGAGCTTGAGGTCAAAAGAACACCTGGTCAACAACTCAGCTGGGTATATCGAAAAAACAGAACTGAAGCCAACTGGGTGAAGCTCGATCGCTTTATACTGCAGATGACGCTCGACGGCAGCCCTCGAGGGACATTGACACTAAAACTTCGAGCACAGTGCCCCCTGGTGGGAAAAACATTTTTCCAAAGCAGCAGTGCAGAAGATACAAATATATCAAAGATGAGGAATACGTGGGAGGAACGTCCAATCGAAAGAACATTACAGTTGGTAAGTAACATGTTCTTATGGGGTTGACACAGTTCAGGGAGATTTATCGTTGATATGAAAATCTTACCTAACAGGCAGTGATGGTTAGCTACTGGTGTTGAGAAAAAGATGCCAAAACCACAAACCGACATGGGAGTAAGAAAAATTCTATGCTGGTGAGTCACTCTCGACTACTGCAGGAGCCCGTCCAGGGTCCGCCCTTTCGTCCCCACAACCAAGGACTAAGATCTGTTTTGCAGCTGTGCATCCAGAAGGTGTCCAACTGCATCATCTTCACTCTCAAGGTACTGTGTGGCTTAATGAAAACTTACCTGAAGCAGTTTGTCACTCCATTACTTTGGGAGCCCTATTTTTACTGTTTGGGTGTTCACCCATTTTCAGGCGCCCAGGCTTAAAAGCCTATGTCCATCCAGGAAGTCTTCTCCTAGCACCTGAATTTTTACCAAGACCAACTAACTTGTTAATTGTGCTTAGAAGAATGGCATCAGAACTGTCGCGTTCCTATTGACTGTGATAGTTGCCCTTTGCATTCTTGAACTTTACTTGAATACTGCATTTAATTCTGAGCGGACTGTGTGGATAAGAGAAGTAAATAACAATTTACTCACCTGCTTTATTCCTCCTTACTATCCTAAATTTGTTTGATGTTGCTAGTTGATACAATATGCCTTGTGTATATATAAATTAAATTTTTTAATATCACGGCAAGTATATTTTTCTTTGGATCTATGTATTTTCTGGTTTCTTTGTACTTATTTGTAGCTCACATTCCCCCTCCTAAGAGGAGCCTGGCTGCTCTGCCACTCTACCAACCTTTGGTAATATGGGTCTGTATTAGAAGTTGGGGACCTAAAGCCAAGGTATAGTTCTTGTAGAGTCCAATACCAATCGGACGGTAGAAAACCGTACCTAACGCCATAATGGGATGGCCTCCCAAAATCTACCGGGCAGGGTTGAATTATTATTTTTTTTTAAATCAATCTTTACAATAGTTATCCATGTCAGCAGGTCTTTCCTCAAAAGATTCCAGTGCCTCATTGTAGAAATACTAAAGGCCTCAAGAGGTCTAATTACCCCAGCACAGAATAACCCACTTGCGATTTGAAGTTTTTATTAATTCAGTTTTAACTGCTTTCTTTATTTTCTTGCATAGGGGTGCTGAATATGTTTCTGCAAGAGAATGGATGAGGATTTGTTTTGAACTGCTGGAATTGCTGAAGGCACACAAGAAAGCAATTAGAAGAGCCACAGTCAACACTTTTGGTTATATTGCAAAAGCTATTGGGTATGTATGCTTTAGCATTTTCTTTGTTCTTTCCCTCAATTCTGTCCAAATTGCTTAGAAGGTTGTGCAAAACAGCCTTCATCGGGCTTAAATATCTTGTATAGGAACCGGCTGTAAAAAGTCTATATATAAATTCTCATTTAGAGTTCACTACTTTGCAGGGTAGACTGCCTCGTTAGGGCAAAATTTCATTTTTGATACTGCAGTCTCATTTTGTTACTGTGCTTTGTTAGCTATGTTGTTGAGCATTTGTATAGCGCGTTTTACCATTGGTATGATTCCAAAGCGATGTGGGTTGAGCGCCCTCCGTGACCGCAATCCAGGTCAGTGGAGAGAGTAATGTAAAACGTGCTTGAGTACACTCTGTATGTGATTAGGGGTTTATCCTGGATACCTTGTGTTTTATTTGATTTCTCAAAAAAGTGGATTTGCCACACTTTAAAAATAAAGTCTGTCTTTCATGCAATTATTAGTTATCAATGGTTTCATGTGGACTCATAGTTCCAATTCTGGTCAGCCGCCGCGTGTTTCGACCGCGTGGGTCTTTATCAAGGCAGGTGGTATGGAATAGATGCCCCAAGTGGGGAAGAGGGGTGATGAGCAGTCAGTCCAATGGATGACGGCCGGGCTTCAAGTATGCCCTTAATAATTATCAATCTGGACGCATATGTGCGTCTCGGTCCGTGCGTCTTGATAAATACCCACACGGTCGGAACAAGTGTGGCAAATCCACGTCCCATCCCCTTTCCTCCATACTGTATGGGAGTCCCTTCCAAGGGTCGGGAGAGGGAACCCTTTTCAACAGAAAAAAAACCTTCTTCCCCTTTAAATTCAGGGGTGCGCGGGGGTGCTGCCCTGGGAACATGCGCTGCCCTTACGCTGCCCTCCAGTGCCACACCTCAGTCCCCTGTTCCGCGTTGATGGGAACGGGCCGAATTCACCAGTGCTCTTGGGTTTGGCTTCGGCCATATAATTCCACGCCCGGATACTACTTTGTCCTTTTTTGACTTCTCTATCATTCAGCTACTCGGCCCTCATGTGTCACTCCTCCCCGACACATGTCGACTTCTACATGGTTCAGCAGGTGTCCATCCTGCAACGGGCTCTTCCCAACTTCATACCCCCACGCCCTCTGCCTACCTTGCCTTGGCCCAGACCACGGTTGGCAATCATGTTCGGTGTGACACTCGCTGTCCTCAAAGGCGCTGAAGAACAGACTAGCCAGGTGGAGGGAGCTCTTCCAGAGGCCGCCTCCAGAGATTCTCAAGAACTTCGTGAAGCATTGCACCAGGCCCAAGGTAGGGCCGATATTTTCCACGCACCCCCCAATAGAGACTCCTTCCCAAGGAATCTGCCGCACGGGAGGGACCAGCCCCAGGTCCTTCTACCGGCACTTGCACCGAGGCTGCTACAGCTATCGGCCTTCGGGTCGAGGGATCCTCTGATCCTCCCAGGTGCAGTGTTGAGGGACCGGAAGGTTCTTGTACCGAGTCTACACCCGAGGGGCTATGCCCTTTTACCGGCACAATGGCCGAGGGGCTACGCCCTAATACTGGCAATACATCAGAGCTGCGTTTAGGTGCCCCCTCGATCGACCCCCGGGTCGAAGGTGTCACGTCTACCGGGCCGAGGAGCAGGGTAGGCCTTGTGATCCACACTCAAGAGTCTTGGACGAGGCCGGGGTCAGCGGGCCGTGCAACACGTCGCAGACACGTGGCAGGCAGCTTGACAAAATGGCCACCGCGCCAGACAGGGGCACCCGTCCAACGCCATTCTACGAATTCGGCAAAGAACGAGTCCCAAGGTGGGATTGGCTTCAACCAGGTACGTGGCCTACAGTCTACCCTTCATTTGCGCAGGGCAACTTTCCTTTGCGTCCATATGGACAGGGTTTCCAGCGGCCCCAGCAGCCCCCCCACTACCCTGTCTACCCCCTGCCACCTCTTTGGCCAGTGAGGAGGTGCTCTTCGAGACGTTTCTCAGCCTCATGAGGTCTCCTCAGATGGGGGTTATCATCAAAGACTCAGTCGGGGAAATCCTCCCCGCCATACTATAGGCACCACAGACTCCTCCATCGGGCCCCCAGGCCCTGGTGCAGCAGCCTCCTCTGGCTCCACAGCCAACTCTGCAACCTCTGCCGTCTCCTCACCCTCCGGCTGCGGTCCTTGTACCCCAGCCTCCGGCACCATCTACTCCTCCTCCACAAGATCCTCCATATCCGCAGGATACGGACGGCGAGGAAGAGGATCCAGACACACCATCCTCAGCCAGGGCCATCCCTGAACATCTGGCTTGCCTGGCGGAGTACCTGGGCCTCCCTCAACCCGAGGTTGAACAGCCGTCCGAGGGGGTTCTGGCTGAAGTCCTCACGAGACACCCCTCTGCCAACACAGGGATTCCACTGCAAACCGATGTAGTCTCCCTGGCCAAGAAGGGATGGCTCAAGCCCCACTCGGTCCAGCTTGTCAATCGATGCCTGGACGCCAAGTACAGGCAGATGGAGGTGGATGCACTCTTGCCCTCGACCCATCCTCAGCCACACTCCTCTGTGATCGATGCAGCATCACTATACTCCAATCCTTGGCCTCCTCCTCTGTGGCGCTACTAGGCAAGGAGATAATCTTGGAGACGTACGGCAAGAAGATCTACTCTAATGCCTCATTGCACCTGCGTCAGGCCAACGCAGATGCCATGCTGGCTGCCGCCAACCAACGGTTATGGCGGGAAATTGCGGACTTCCTCCCGGGAACGCCCCACCCAATGGTAGTCATGCTTTAAGGCGGGGTTAGCGGATGCCAAGCTCGTGGCGCATGACCTCATGGATACCTCAGGCTGTGCCATCTGCATTGCCATGGACATGAGAACAGCCTGCCTCCAGGCAACAAAATTCAACCCGGATGTCCAGGAGCGTGTTCTAGATCTACCGTTCGAGGGGGTGGGGGGGTCCTCTTCCACTCCTCTACGGACGAAGAGCTGGACAAGAACAGCTCACAAACAGCAAAGTCTTTATCCATTCTTACAAAGACCACGCCCAAGTCGTATACCCATTCCCAGCAGCGCTCTGAAAGGGGTCGTACATATGGAGGGTTGGGTTACTTGGCTTCCAGGAACGCAGATCCAGGCAACCGAACTGCTTGCCGTCTCAGAACCGGCACAAACAACAAAAAGGGGGGTCGGGTCGGGTGGGGGGGAGGGGGCGGAGTAAGGACTTTTTCCAGTCCCCCTCGTCAGCGTCTGCCTTCGAGGGAAAGAAGGCATGACACGCCCCTTCGGGTCCACGTGTCTCCCAGGGGGAGGGGGCAGGCTTGCTCTCCATGCACAATTCTGGTGCCAAAATTTCGCAGACCCCTGGATCCTTTCTGTAGTATCCATGGGGTATCACCTTCCTATCCCAGCCTCTCCTCCCTCCTCCACTCCCACAGGTTGGGACAGCAACTCTTTTGGTGGAGATCTAGTCGCTCGTAGAGAGCCAGGCAGTGGAGGAAGTCCCATCCTCCCAGCGAGGCTTCGGCTTATACTCCAGGATTTTTGCCATTCAGAAGATGATCCAGGTGGACCTGAGAGTTGTGCTGGACCTTTACACCCTCCACCTCTCCCTACCCCTGCAAATATTCCAGATGGTTACGCCAGCTTTTATAGCGGAGACATTGGACAAGGAAGACTGGATGTGCTCCCTGGACCTGAAGGACGCGTACCTACATGTCCCGATTTTTCAGCCCCATCGTTCTTTCCTACCGTTCAGGATCATGGGCTATCATTTCCAATACAAAGTCCTTCCATTTGGCCTCAGCCCGGCCTCCAGGGTCTTTACCAGACTCATGAACGCTGCGGCGGCCCTCCTCAGAGCGCAGGGCCTCCACATCTGCTCATACCACGACTGGCTTGTCAGGGCTACATCTCCGGAAGCGGTTCACCACTCTTCCCACGCCCTTATGAACACACTGCACGATCTGGGCTTCTCGCTCAACCTCAAGAAGCCACAGCTGCAGCCTACACAGACTCTGATGTTATTGGGACTCATTTGGGACAGGTGCTCCAAGAGGGTCTTCCCGTCGGAGGACATAATCTCGGCCATCAAGAGTGCCACCGCCCATTTCCTCAGCAGGGAGGTGACCATGGCATGGTGGTACCAACACCTCCTGGGTCTACTGGCAGCAGTCCTGTTAGCCGTGCCGCACACGAGACTAAGGATGAGAAGGATTCAGCTGCACTTTGCGGCCTCATGGAATCGGGAGCGGGGCTCGCAATCCAAGATGATCAACCTTCCTCCACCTCTCCACCCAGACCTAACATGGTGGTCCATGGACTGCAACTTACGGATGGGCAAGCCCTTTCGGCTGCCCTCTCTGCAGTCACCATCACCATAGATGACTCGCTCGAGGGCTGGGGGGGGCCACCCCGCACGATCTCTCGGTCCATGGCACCTGGACTCGACAGGAGCAGGAATACCACATCAATTGTTTGGAGCTGCTAGCCATCTGGCTAGCGCTCAGAGCATTCCTACCACTACTCAAGGGAAAGGTTGTCCTCATCCAGACAGACAACTCGACCAGCATGTACTAAGTCAACAAGCAGGGAGGCACCAGATCCCCCTCCTCTGTGCAGGCTGGCGATCAGCATGTGGGAATGCACCCCGGAAAACAATATTTACCTCTCGGCAGTCCACCTCCCGGGGCAATGCAACCTGGAGGCAGACAGGCTCAGCAGGCTGGGAGCGGACCATTACAAGTGGCAGCTTAAAAACCTAGTTATTCAGGAGATCTTCAACAGGTGGGTTCATCCCCAGGTGGATCTCTTTGCCACCTGGCACAACAAAAAGTGCCCCTAGTTCTCATCCAGGCAGGGTCAGGGCCCCGGTTCCCTGTGCAACGCATTTCACTTCCATGGTGGCCGGCCAGGCCATGGTTTTCGGAGCTACCCAGCCTCTCGGAGGTGCCCCCGATACACCTTCCGATGGACCCAGCCCATCATCTGGCGCAGCAGGGGGGCAGAATCATCCACCCCGCGCCAGGGAAACTAGCCCTCACAGCGCGGTACCTGAGCAGGTAACGCTTCGGCACCTTAGCCTCTCGCAGGCCAATCTGGAGATCATACAGGGCTCCAGGAGAAAAGCCACTAGGGCCCAGTACAAAAGCAAATGGACCAGATTCTGCCACTGGGCAGACTCCAAGGGAATTGACCCCTTGGCCTGCAATTTGGATGACGTGCTCTCCTTTTTGGCGCACCTCGCTCATTCAGGCGTACAGGTGGACACCTGCCGTATATACCTTGCAGCCATTGGGGCTTACAGGAACTCGGAGGAAGGCATTTATTCCTCCTCCAACCCCATCGTCAAACATCTGACTGGTCTTGCTAGGCTCTACCCGCCCGTTAAGAGACCGCATTCTGTGTGGAACCATAACATAGTCTTGGGCGCCCTGACTCACAAACAATTCGAGCCAATGGCATCCGTGGACATTAGGCTGGTCACCATCAAGACGGCCTTACTAGTCGGTCTTGCCTCGCAGAGTAACCGAGATCCAGGCGCTGGTCGCCTCTGAACCATATGCCACCTTTCACAAGGACAAGATAGACATGCGGACGCACCCGGCATTTCTGGCCAAGGTTCCATCTGCATTTCACTTGAACGAAGAAATAGTCCTTCCTACGTTCTTTTCCGATCCCAAGGGCGAAGCACAGAGTGCTGCACTGCCTGGATGTCAGGCGTGCCCTAAAATAATACTTGGACAGGACCAAGGGCTTCCGCAAGTCGGAAGCTCTGTCATTTTCCGAGGCTCGAGGCCAGCCCATCAGATTTCTAAGGCCTCCATATCCCGCTGGATTGTCTCTGCCATCAAGGAAGTATACGAGTGCTAGCACAAGTCGCTCCTGGCCAACATGCATGCCCACGCAGTCGGGGCCAAGGCAACGGCCATCGCATTCCAGCGCCATGTTCCTTCGCATGTCATAAGCAGGGAGGCCACTTGGGCCTTTCTCTCGGCTTTCTGCAAGCATTACTGTCTGGATGCCGGCTCTAGACCTTATGCGGCTTTCGGACAGGCAGTTCTCAGGAACCTATTTGCTTAAGGAGGGTCTCCTCTCCACCCTGCGGTTACAATCAGTTGTGATCGCCCATACAGTATAGAGGAAAGGGGGGCGGGACGTAAGAGTAATTATAAGTTACTCACCGTAGTGACTAACGTACTCTTAGTCCATTGTCACCTTTCCTCTATACATCCCACCAACCTCCCCCCTAATTATATTGGTGTCATTAGGCAATGGTAAATCTATTGTCGACGCTTCAATGGGGAGTGAGGTGTGGCGCCGGAGGGTGGAGTCGGGGCAGCGCATGCTCCCTGGGCTGCGCCCCCGTGCACATCTAAATTTAAAGGGGAAGACTTTTTTTTGGTGAAAAAGATTCCGTCTCCCTTGGAAGGGACGCCCATACAGTATGGAGGAAAGGGGACTTTGGACTAAGACTAAATTAGTCACTACGGTGAGTAATTTATAATTTTTTGAGAAATCAAATAAAACGCAAGGTATCCAGGATAAATCCCTATGCGTCCAACAAAGGAGGTGTGGCCTTCACCTCAACCTCATCCTGTGACTTAGCGGAAAAATCAAATTAGGACACCACATTAATCATCAGAGCTTAGCAAGGACGGTTCCATACCCAGGACCCAATCAAGAATACTTACTCTGTGTGCAGCCATTGTGGAATAAGTGGTGTGTCTTGGGGAGGATTCTAATTTCAGTGCTAATTCCCTTCAACCTTAGAGACCCCCAGCTCTTTGCTGGACTGTAGGACTTTTGAATTGTAACCCTGGAGTGAGTGAGTCCTTTTACTCACACTCATGTGTTGTGACCTCATTTGGATTATGTGTTTCCTCTGTTTTTGGAGTCTGACAAACTCCATAGGCATCTACTTTTTTGTATGGTGACACAGCACATTCAGTGCAGTGTCGGAGAGATCCTTTTAGGTTTCTCATAAGGTTTTAAACACCTTTTCTTGTGTGAACTACTGTTTCCAAGAATTCTCATAAATGTGGTAATTCCCTTCACCTTAGACACCTCCCCACCCCCCCCCCCCCAGCAACCATGCTGGATTTTGAATACCTGATTTTTTTTTTTTTGTAAACCTGGAAAGTGTGAGCCTCTTTTCCCACTCTTTCATGTATTTTGATGTAGGTTTTACTCGTGGTGTTTGATTATCGAGTTTTAAGGTAACCCCATAGGCATCTTTTCATGTGTTACACAGCACTCTCAGTGCAGTGACACAGGGATGTCTTTTTAGACTTCCCAAGGGTTTAAATACCTTCTCTGGTATCAACTACCAATTCCCAGAGAATGTAAGGTTAAACTGACTTTACTAGTCTTTTTAAATTCCTCGACCCAGCACACCCCATCTTCCTTTAGAGTGCTGGAGGTGTTACCAGTATCCCGTGTCTAGATACTCATGTCGTAGTCCGAAGCTACCATTTTCTATCGAAATGGCTGGTGGCTGTGGTTTTACAACAAACTACCATGATTTTTCCCGACCGTGAACACCGGTATCTGAAAAGCACGGGAGCCATGTTTTTCAAGAGGGCGCCTTAAACCCCTTTGTTTAAACGGGTCCCGGTCTTCTATTTTCGCCATTCCTTTTGGGAAAGGTCCTTCTAGTGTTTGTCTCTGCGTGCCAAACTAGGTTTGGTCCTTTTGTTTCTATGCCTTTGGCGGGCTTCAGGACTGAAGTCCGCCCTTGGCGTTCGAGTATCTGGGGTGGGCAGGAAGTGAGGGAGGCACCCGAAACTCCCTGTGCTTAGTCTCCTAGGAGACCCAAATGCACTTTGGCGTGATTGGCTGACTGACTGTCCGGCAAGGACAGCCACCCTACTGGGTGTGTGACAGCTAGGCTGGAATGAAAGGGAGAAAATTGTTTAAAAGACTCGTGGGCTGGAAGGCAGTCGTCCACTGGAACAAAAGAACCAAAGACGAGCTGGAAGAGGACGGCTGCTGCAACTCTTGGACCATTGGTTTGCCCGGTGAAGCCCTGCTGCAGTTCCGAATTGCCAAACCCCATTCGACAGAGAAGCTCCTTCAAGGACGGCTTCATCCTTTGAGTTGTGGGACCAATCAACTCATAAAACACCTGTATACCATTCAGAAGTCTGGTTAGGTTTAACCAGGGAGAGGGACACCAGTTCGTGTTCGTGAATCTACAGCTACTGGAACTGAAGTGACTCCATTTTGTTTGCTTTCTTCAACGATCCCGTGCAGTGCAGGAGTCTCCCGGCGTTCTCCCTCTTGTCCCCACAACTGTGGCTCAGGAACAGCGAGATCTGCAGGAACTGCCAGGAACCACGACTTCAGAAACAGTTGTCTTCTTCCTACACAGGTACTGTGCCAACCCGACTGCGAGAACGCCACTCTTGCGGCGAAGGTTTGTGAAACTTTCCCAACTCGCAGGCCTAATCAGCTTGTGACCCCACAAATGATTCTTTTTCGTCTAAACTACTTCTGAGAACTTTTGCAGAGACTTTACCGTTTGATACCAGAACTGCTTTTTCATATCCAGAACACTAGACCATTGACTTTGGCCTGGCCTATTGACTTGAATTGAACTATTCTGGTGAACTGAAACTATTTGCACTGCCTAGAAAGTATAGATAATCTGTTCTACTTACTTTTGTCCTTTTTGCTCACTGCTAAGTAATGCCATTTAGTTTAGTTTATTATTTGATAATGCGCTCCAAAACCCTAGGGTAGCCGGGCGCATCCGTAATGAGAATACTTAAGCTTGGTTACATACAGTGAATGCATACAAGTTATTACAGTATTTACAGTACAGATATACAAACTGTTGGGACACATCACGCGGGGGTGAAAGGGATGGGGATTTGGCTCCTTTTTCAGTGGAGTTCAAACTGTCTCAGAAACTTAGTTTTGTATTGAAGTGTATTGGTCTATAATAAGTTGTCTTCTTCCAGTGAAATGTTTTATAAATGATTGTGTAAATAAAATAAGTGTTTTAGCAAGAAACCTTGAGTACAAGTGTCTACTTGAACCACTGTGATTGAAATTCCTTTGTGTAACTACTTGTACTGCTCACATTCATTCTTGAGATAAGCCTGGCTGCTCAGCTCGCTACCAACAAACTGTGTGGTACAGACGTATACCAAAAATTTGTCTTGCTTACACTAGTAATCCTAATTGTGTGTGGTGGTCCCAGGGGGTACGGCATGCAATTCTGCCTAATGGGATAAACTACTGTTTCCAAGAGCAGTGAAGTGAAATTGACATTACTTACAATTGTAACTTTCTAGACCCAGCACACACTATCTTACCATAGGGTGCTGGAGTGGCTACTTAGTATCCCCTTTGTCTATTTTCTGATGTAACATTTTTGTTACCGTTTCTACAATCAATGGCTGGTGGCAGTGGTTTACTTTTTACTACCATTGTTTGTTTTTACAGCGGGCTGCGTTCGCACCTACAGTAAAGCACCCATGGGTGCCCATTTTGTAAAAATGGCCCCAGTCTTTTTTTGCCATTTCTTTTTGGAAAGGTCCTTCTTGAGAATCACTCTGCGCGCCAAACCATGTTTGGTCACTTAGTTTGCTTTGTCTTTGGCGGGATTCACGAGCGAAGCCCGCCTCTGGCTCCAGTATGTCTGGCAGGGGCAGGAAGTGAGGGAGGTGCATGAAACTCTGTGTGCTTAATCCCCTTGTTTCCAGGAGTGCACCCAAAGGTGATTGGCCGGCTGGCTGTCCAGCAAGGACAGGCACCCTGCTGTGTGATTGACAGCTAGGCTGGAATGAATGGGACAAACCTACTTGAAAGGCGAGGCTTTTTGGCTTCGGAGTTGACCACTGGACTAAGGAATCCGAAGAAGAACTTGGAAGAGACGCCTCCTGCAACTCCTGGACGATTGGTTTGCCCGGTGAAGCCCTGCTGCGGTGCTGAAACTCCAAATTCGCCTTGACTGGATAAGTCCTGCAAGGACGACTTCTCCCTTTGAGTTGGTGGGACCAATCCACTCCAAAGTAAGCCCGTCTGGACATCCTCTCTAAGCTGGCCGTACTTCCACTGTTGCTGCTGGAACCGAAGTGCCAGGTGGAGGAACATCAGATTGTGTGCGTTGCTTTTAAGTCAGACCTGAGTGCCAGGAAGATCCTCTGGACTTCTCAGAAGCAGGACGAACCACGCCTGAGCCACCGCAACAGAGTGGTGGACCCCCGATGCGAGGAAGGTCCAGTGTGTTATCCGAGAACCGCAGTGTTGCTATTTGCTGTCAGACGCAGGGAGCTGAAACACTGAAGAACCACTGAATCGAAGTTTGCCCACTGCTGCCGCTGACCTTCCCGTTGCAGAGCAGGAGTCCCCAGGTGGCCTCCCTCTTGTCCCCATGACTGAGGCTCAGGAACAACAGGATCTGCAGAACTGTACAGGAACAGAAGCTAGCTGGAACCATTTCTTCTAACCAGCGGTACTGTAAAGTCTAAGGGAATCTACCTCTTGTGTAGCCTTGCTTGCTCTCAGTTGAGACCTGTCCTGGTTACCTTGCAGAGTTGCTAAAGTTGCCCCTCACAAGCCTCCCAGCTTGTGACCCTTCAAGTGTTCTATTTTCTACAAACATTTCTAAAAATATTGTGCAAGACTTTCTACCTACCTGTAAGGAAGATCTTCAGCTCCTCTAGAAATTGTGCAGTTAACATTGGCTGTCCTGGCTCCCTGAGAGACTCTTCTTTACCTCTGACTTTGTGCTTTTCTTTCCCCCAGGAAAGGGTTAATTTTACTCTGCATTGGAAGGTTTTAAAAAATATTTACTCGTGGGGAATCAAGATGGCTGCCGGAGAGACCACTCTCTGCTAAAGGTGCTCCCGGAGCTCCCAGCCAAAAAGGTGGGTTCATTGGAGCAGTTCCCCTCCCCGGGTGCCCCTACCCGCTGGTGCCGGTGGCTGGAGTGGTGGAGCCTGACGGTGTTGTAGACGGACTTGGAGGATGGAGCGGCGGAGCCCGGCCTGTCCTGGTCATAATTGTTGGGCCCACGCCGGGAAGAGGGACGCAGAGTGATCAGGCCGTGTGGTGTGGCCAGTGGACGGCGCCTGTGGAGCTGGTGGGGCTCGCGGCGGTGGACCCGGGGTGTGCAGCGTGGTAGGAGGCAGGGAGCCATGCGGGTCCTGGGGCCGGCCTGGACTTGCTTTGGCCCCCTGGGGTATCCCTGGGTTCTGCTGGCAGCGGTAAGGGACAAGCAGTGAGAGCGGGCGCTCCCGGGCCCAGCGGTGGACGGAGGAGGGGCTCCCTGCAGTCGAGAGGGAGGCGCACAGCTTCTGGAGAGTTCTCGGCGGGCAAGGAACGCGGGCGGAGAGGCGGGGGCCCGCAGGTGAGCCTGGGCCGGCCCGGACATATCCTTGCCCCCTGGGGCACCGTTGGATCGCGGCTGGGCTCCTGGACTCCAGCTGAGAAGGGCTCTCGGCAGTGAAGGAAGCGGCTCCCCTGGAGCCTGCGGGAAGTCGGGAGTTGGTGTGTGGGCGTCCCGGGGCTCCATTCTTGCTGGAGGGAGGAGGAGGAGCCTGCAGCTGGGGAAGCACGAAGCGGAGCAGTCGCAGGTGAAGGCCTGGAGCTATAGCTGTGAATCGAGCAGCAGCCTTACGAATTTGTGAGAGGGGAAGACCGTTGGAGGACAGTGGGAGGAAGATTTTTGTGGGGGAAAAGTGACAGTCATCTGGAGCTTTGAGTATTATAACTGCTCCTCGGCCCCTCACCCCTCCGCTCTGTCATACTAGGAGTGTGCCAGCAGTGTACAGAGAAGTTGCCCCCCCCCCACTTGTGCTATTTATTGGGGCAAGTATGGCAATCTGGATCTACTTCAGAGGCCTCAGGCCATTGTAAGATTGCATCAGATCTCCAAGAGGATATAAGCACCCCAGACTCACTGGGCACATGGCGGGGGTGCTTGTGCTCCAGCTACCTGGGGGGCACGTGGTATAAGGACCCGGAGGTGAGTGGGGAAAACAGGCCTGTACGTGGGAGTGGTGTTGGGTTCGGTCAAGGGAGGTGGTGGGGCCGGGTGATCTTAATGCAGGAAAGGATGCCTAAAAACAGAGGAAAGGCGCCAGGGACCCCGGCGAAAGGTGAGAAGAAATCTCCGAAGGGGGCGCTACTGAAGTTATGGAGAAAGGAGGAGGGGGCGGAGTCCGCGGAAAGGAAAGAGTAGCAGGAGCGAGAAGGGGTGGGCCCTGGAAGATGGACAAGGGGAGGAAAGAGTCACAAAGAAGCTCCTGGAAGACTGCTTTCAATCCTTTGGAGATAGGATGGTTCGAGTCATGCAAGGACAACTTGGCAAAATGAAGGAGGAACTCGCGGGGGCGATAAGGGAAGTGAGCAGTGACTTAACCAACCTGGGCTCAAGGGTGGACACCAATGAAAGGGCCCTCCAAGATTTGGCAGAAGACTCTCATAAAGTGCAGGAATGGGTGGAGAGTCTGGCCAACGCTACTCACAACCTTCAGCTTCAAACCAAGGATCTTGAGAATAGGTCTAGGAGGGCTAACATTAGAGTAAAGTTTTTACCGGAGTCTGTCTCAGATTCGGAACTCATATAGACGGTGAGGTTGTTGTTTGCTCCCCTTGCTGGTGTCTCGAGCCGGGAGGAGGTCAGAGTGGACATGGCTCACAGAGTGGGACCCAGAAGGGAGGAACCCGGTGCCCGACGGTGTGATGTCCTAGTGGCGCTGCACGAGTACGCTCAAAAAGAGAACATTTTAAGGGCTGCAAGGGGGGCGGATGCCATCAGCTTCAATGGGTCATCGATTCAATTGTTTCAGGACCTCTCGGCTATTAAACTCAATAAGAGGAGGCAAATGCGCCCCATAACGCAGGAGCTGCAGAAGAGGGGCCTGAAATACAAGTGGACTTTTCCATTTGGCTTGGTGTTTGAGCTGGACGGAAGACCGAGAAGGGTCACATCAATGGAGGAGGGTGCGTCCGTCCTCCGGATAGAGGTGGACCAAGCCTCAAGTGAATCGTTGGATGGGGGGAGAGCTAGTCCCAAACGTAGAGTGGGAATGATCAACACAGGTGCCAAAGTGGAAAGTGAGGAGGAGGAAGGGCCCGGCAGGGGTCCCTCCTGGGGGAGAGGCTGCGGGTGTGCGGGGAGAGGCAGGGGGGGGGTTGCCAACTTGACTTCTGGGTTACGTTCTGATTGGTCTTTGGGGTACCCGGGCAGGGGTGTTTAATTGCAGTTGAAATGGCTGGGGAGGGTTAGGGTCATGGTGGATTACCTAGGGGTCAGGGATGACCTGCCAATGGGGTTGCTGGGGTGGGAAAGTGGCACTGCGCCCGAGGGAGAGGGTCGGGGGGCGGGGGGCTAGAGGCTGGCAGTGTCCACCCAGTGAGGGGGGGTTTACGGATTTGGTGGGGGGTTTCAGGGCATGGGTCTTGGTCTTGTTGGAGGGGGAATCGTGGTGTTTTTGGGCAATGGGTGAAGGGTTGAAAATCTTGTCCCTGAATGTCAGGGGTCTGAATTCACCGGTTAAGAGAAAAAAGGTGGAACTCATGCTGGCGAGGGAAAAGCCTGACATTATTAGTCTTCAGGAAACGCATATACAAGAAAAGGACAGAATGAGGGTGAGGCTGAAGGGATTTGACCGCATCCATCCATCAATCAATCGAACGGTCAAGGGAGGAAAGGGGTGGGGGGTCCTTATAGCCCTAAGAAATGGTTTGGAGGTTGTGGTTATAGGCTCTTCCCGAGATGGTTTAGGCAGGTTCCTCTTGTTGAACCTTCAAAGTGGCAGGGAGGTTTGGTCGGTGGCTACCCTATATGCGCCTACACGGGGCAGGATCACTTTATACAAATTATGTTGGGTAAACTGGAAAGGGCGGCTAAGGGTAGCATAATACTTACGGGGGATATCAACTTAGCCTGGGATCCGGCGAGGGACCGGAGCGCGAGAATCTTTCATGCCCAGACTAAACCCTCCAGTGAGTTACTGTCCAAAATGGAGAACCTGGCGTTGGTGGACGCGTGGCGGGTAAAGAGGGGTAATGATAGCGGGTATACCTTCTACTCATGTGCATAGAACTGCCTCTAGGATAGACTATGTATGGTTGTCCCGTGCTCTGGTTGGAAAACTCAGGGCAATTGAGGTGGGCGCAATTTCGATTTCAGACCATGCCCCGATTGTGTTGGAGCTTGCACTGCCGTCTCGGGCAGGGGGGCTATGGAAGTGGAAGTACCCCTTCTCATATTTTTAAGGATGTGGTGCTCCAGGAAGAGCTGCGACAAGAAATGGTTCACTTCTTTCAGAAGAATGTTACGTAGGGCATGGACCCCGGACTAGTATGGGATGCTTTTAAAGCCACCATTAGAGGGGCGATTATTGGGATCAAGGCGAGGAGGGAGAGGGAATGCAGGAAGATGGAGGAGGATCTAGAGGCAAAGTTGAAAGTGATCATGCAGGAGCTGGCTGTTAGACCCTCCGCAGAGGCCAGACGAAGGTACAGGGTGATTAAGGGCCAGTTGGATACGATAGTCTCGACTAAGGCTGAGAGGGCTCTGCTGCACCTTAAACAGAAGTATTATGTGAAGGCGAACAGGGCGGATAGGTTGCTGGCAAAGCTGAGGAGCGAGGAGAAGGATAGAACGATACTGAGAATTAAGATGGCGGGGGGGGGAGGTGCTGGAGGCTCATGAGATCAAAAGGGAATTTGCGAGGTACTAGGGGGAAGTGTATAGATCTGATAGCCCAGTGGAAGAGGATGTGGGGAGGTGCCTGGAAGGATGTCAGCTTGTCGGGGTCAATGTGGCAGAAAGGGAGGAGCTTGAGAAGGATCTAACTATCGAGGAGGTGCACAAGGCTATCGCGGCCCTTCCCCTCGGCAAAGCTCCTGGGCCAGATGGGTTCACAGCAGATTTCTATAAAACCTTTAGGGACGTACTGGCCCTGAGACTGCTTTCTTTATATAATACCTTCGGAGGAGGGAAAGGGATAACCCCATCTATGGAGGAAGTGAAGGTGGTGCTGCTCCCTAAACAGGGCAAAGATCCTACATTGTGCGGGGCATATAGGCCGATCACTCTAATTAACTTGGACGCGAAGATCTTTACTAAAATCTTGGCGTCTAGGCTCGAACCTCTTCTTTCATCCCTAGTAGAGCAAGATCAGTCTGGTTTTATTAAGGGGAGGCAGACGCACGACAACACCAGGAGGATTGCCCATATTATAGAGAAAGTGAATAAATCTAAGATGGAGGCTATTGTGGTGGCCCTTGACGCTGAGAAAGCGTTTGACAGAGTGGAGTGGAGCTTTCTCTTTGCCACCATGCGCAAGATGGGCTTCGGGGACAGATTTCTGGGTAGGATAGAGGCAAATTATTGTAATCCCACACTGCGCCTGATGATTAATGGGGAGGCGTCCGATCCAGTGGCTGTATCTAGAGGCACGAAGCAAGGCTGCCCGCTGTCGCCGCTTCTTTTTACTATTTATTTAGAGCTGCTCTTGAGTAAAATCCGACTTAATCATGAGATCAAAGGGGTGATGTTTGGGGGGAGGGAACACAGGGTGGCCGCCTTTGCGGATATGTTGCTTACCCTAACGAACCCCCGAGTATCTCTGGAGGCAGTTGACAGAGTTTTTGGGGAGTTTGGTCGAATTGCAGGGCTACGGATCAATAAAAGTAAGTCTGAGGTGTGGTGCTTACAGATAGCAAAAAAGAGAGAAACGAGGATCCAAAAACGGAACCCTCCCGTCCCTTGCACACCTTATGTTAACGTCAGTATGATGCCTTGAAATTTACTTTTATCAAAATAAATTACATATATATTCCAATGAACTTCAAATGATAATAAAATTTTAGAAAGAATGCAGTAATGACATCCAATGTAAAAGAGGATTCTTTATTCCAAACGCGAGAAACAGGGAGGATTCAATTCATTTGATTGTGGTTATTTCTTTAACGCTGAACATTAAATACATGTAGCGGTTATGTGGAGAGTTTACAAATAGCTGATTATGCATATTTCTTTATTTACATTGTTTAATTCATTATTCTGGGCTCTTGATGAAGAGAATGAACTTCTCGAAACGCGTCAGCCACAATCAAATGAATTGAATCATCCCTGTTTCTTGCGTTTGGAATAAAGAATCCTCTTTTACATTGGATGTCATTACTGCTTTCTTTCTAAAATTTTATTATCATTTGAAGTTCATTGGAATATATATCTAATTTATTTTGATAAAAGTCAATTTCAAGGCGTCATACTGACGTTAACATAAGGTGTGCAAGGGACGGGAGGGTTCCGTTTTTGGATCCTCGTTTCTCTCCTTTTTGTACCTTTAGTAGCCCTGGCACAGGGTTACTAAATTTCCTCCTCTGCACCCTAAAATACTCTCAACTACTGACAAACTGCTATATGAATCAATGTTTCTAGAAATTTAGTGTGTGCACCTTCCACTCTCCTCCGTGCTTACAGATAGCCCCTGGGGTGGAGGAGGAACTAAGGGAAAGTTTCGAGTTTGCCTGGGCGAAGGGTCAAATAAGGTATTTGGGGACGGTCATCACGGGCACGATAGAGCAAATGTACGAGGCAAATTATCTCCCGATATTGGGGACAATCAAGGGGCTGCTTTTGGGCTGGGGTCCACTGGCTATGTCCTGGTTAGGCAGGGTTAATGCCGTAAAGATGGCTATTCTTCCAAAATTGTTGTACTTATTTATGGCATTACCGGTCTGGGTACCAGCCCCTTTAGAAAATTGAGAACGCTCACTCAGGCCTACATATGGGGGTCGAGGAAGCCTAGACTTCCGAGTAGGCTGATGCAAACGCCCAGAAATAAGGGGGGTTTGGCGGAACCAGATATGGTGAATTATTACCGGGCAGCCCAGTTGCGGATACTACGCGACTGGTTGAAGGATGACAAGCGGAAGGTGTGGCGGGAAATGGATAGAGCGGTGGTGGGTTACGGGCTGGAGGGGGTGCTGTGGCTGCCTCGGGAGGATAGACCCAGGAGGATGTACTGTAGTGCGATTGAGGATTTGGTGGGTAGGCAATGGGATGAAGCGGTACAGCGATCTAAGTTCACTACCTTCACATCGCCTCTCACACCCATTTTTGCTAATCCTCAGTTCACACCTGGGCTGCGGACTGAATCCGGATTTGATGTGTGGCAAGAGGGGGAGTTGGAGGTGCCTCAAGGATCTTTACGAAGGAGGGCAGGTGAGGGACTTCTATAACTGCAAAAACACTTTCGGGGTGGGGGAAAAGGAGCGATTCCAATATGTGCAGCTCAGACACTGGGCCCAACACCCTGTTATAAAAGGGGCGGACACTAGGGAGCTTACCCAATTCGAGAAATATGTTTGTACTAACACAGGGGATAAACATCTTGTGGGGGATCTATATAGGCTGCTCAAGGAGGGGGAGGAGGTAGGTAAGAGGGGTTTCATGACTAATTGGGAGAAAGAAACTGGGCAAACCATTTCATTGGAGCAATGGCAATCCTTATGGACATGGATTCCCAGGCTGACTAATTCTTTACAACTTCAAGAAATCTGGGTGAAGCTGATGTACCAGTGGCACCTCACCCCCCCCCCCCACAGGTTAGCTAAAATATATCGGCCTGGAACCGGTACCGCCTTATGTTGGAGGGGGTGTGGGGAGGAGGGCACCTGGGGATACGTGTGGTGGCTCTGCCCAAAGGTGGTTCAGTTCTGGCTCAAGATTCGTGAAGGGGTGCGAGACATGATGGGCACTGCTACCACTGGGGGCGCGAACACGGGGTTGTTTATGTTGGGGCAGGATGGTACCCTAGACAAGATACGGACGAAGGCTCAGAGGAAACTATATGTGATCTTGGTGATGGCGGGGGCTCTGGTGATAGCACAGAAATTGAAGGCAAGGGAGGGGCCCACGGAGCATGAATGAGTAGGAAGGATTTGGAGGTTAGCGGCACTGGAGATGGTGACATATTCATTGAGAGGAGAGTATCACTTGTTTCTTTTGGACTGGGACTTGGTGTTGCAATTTCTCAAACCAGATTCCAGGGCTGCTTGGTGCCCGCGTAGCATGAAGCTTCTGGGATTAGCATGATATGGGGTAAGGGACAAGGAGAAGGGGGTGGCTCGGAATGGGAGGACCCTGGAGCATGAGTGGATCCATCCAATGGAACTTGCACTATGTGCAGAATGGGTGGATGGTGGTGAGGGTAGGGTAAAGTAAGGACACTAACGGACAGAACTTGAGAGAAATATAGTGATGTATCAAGACCCGAGGGTAGGGCATGTTGGGAGGGGGGCTAATGGTTTCTTTGTTCAGTTGTATGTTATAAATGCCAATAAAAAGTTCTATGAAAAAAATATGTACTCGTTTGTGAAGTATTTGTTAACCTTTGTTTTATTCCTCTCTTCTCTCTTTTACACCAAACTCAGTATTGCTCTAAATGTACCAGTGATAAATCGACGTCCACAGTGTCCTAGCTATTTGCCACCTGAGGGTGTAGGCAGTGTCTCTGTGCCAGCCCCAATGGGTATCACCTGATTTAGAGAAAGTGTGTTTTGAGGTGTATTCCAAGTGTTACAAATATTGCTCCCTTCTGAAAAAGGCTGTGAAATAAATCATTGTTTAATCAAGAAACCTTGAGTGTAAGTCTTTATTTGAATAACTGTCACTGTGAAACTGTTAGAACCCTACTGCTCACATTGACTCCTCTGGAGCATGAGCCTGGCTGCTCAGCCACATTAGCAACCTGTGTAGTTCAGACTTCTACCAAAGGTTGGGTCCCTATTGCCAGGAGGTCAAGGTTATTGTAGTGCACCCATAGGATACTGCATACAATTTTGTCACTTAAAGGGCCACAAGCTGCAAGCAACTCTGCAGTGGCAACCAAGACAAGTCTTAACTGAGAACAAGTAAGGCTACACAAGAGGTAAGTCCTCTTAGATTTACAGTACCTTTGGTTAGATGAAATGGTTGCAGCTGGCTTCTGTTCCTGTGTGGCTCTGCAGATCCTGTTATTCCTTGGCATCAGTCGTGTGGACTAGAGGGAGGACTTCTGGGGACTCCTGCAACACGATGGGAAGGTCAGCGGCAGCAAAGGTCAAACTTCAATTCAGTGGTTCTTCGTGAGTTCAGCTCTTCGCGTCTCAGCAAATAGCACCACTGCAGACTCTTGGATACCTTTCTGGACTTTCCTTGTGGCTCAGGCTTGGTCAGTCCTGCTTTAGGGAAGTCCGGAGCATCTTCCTGGCGCTCAGGTCCGACTTAAAAGCAATGCACCCGATCTGGTGTTCCTCTCCCTGTCACTTAGGTTCCAGCAGCAGTGGGAGTACAGCCAGCTCGGAGGGTATGTCCATAGTGTTTACTTTGGGGTTGATTGGTCCCACCAACTCAAAGGTAGACGTCGTCTTTGCAGGGCTTCTCTGGTCGAGGCGAATTCAGAGCTTCCGCACAGCAGCAGGTCTTCATCGGGCAAACCAATGGTCCAGGAGTTGCAGCAGGCGTCTCTTCCAAGTTCTTCTTCGGATTCCTTTGTCCAGTGGTCGACTCTGCCCTCCAAGCCAAAAACTGTCGCCTTTTATGCAGGTTTCTCCCATTTATTCCAGCCTAGCTGTCAATCACACAGCAGGGTGGCTGTCCTTGCCAGCCAGCCGGCCAGCCAGCCGATCACCTTTGGTTGCATTCCTGCAACCAAGGCGGTTAAGCACAGGGAGTTTCGAGCACCTCCCTCATTTCCTGCCCGTGCCAGACATACTGGAGCCAAAGGTGGGCTTCACTCATGATACCCGCCAAAGACAAAACAAACAAAGGGACCAAACCTGGTTTGGCACGCAGAGTAAATCTCAAGAAGGACCTTTCCAACAAGAAATGCTGAAGAAAGACGACCGGGGCCATTTTGACGAAATGGCCACCCATGGGTGCTTTACTGTGGCTGCGAAAGCAGGCCTGCAGAAATAAAAACACAATGGTAGTAAAAAGTAAACCACTGCCACTAGACTTTATTGTAGACAGGGTAACGATGAATTGTTACATGAGAAACTAGACAAAGGGGATACGAAGTAACCCCTCCAGCACCCTATGGTAAGAGAGTGTGTGCTGGGTCTATAAAGTTACAAAATGTAATTTAAGTCAATTTCACTTCACTGCTCTTGTAAACAGTCACCAAGAGAAGATATTTAAACCTTTGGGAAATCTAAGACTTCACTGTGTCACTGCACTGACGGTGCTTTGTGTCACAATGTAAAGATGATGCCTATGAGGTTTGTCAGGCTCCAAAGTCAAAAGAAACCGAGTCCAAATCACAGAAAAATACCCGAGAGAGTGGGTAAACGGGTCTCACTCTCTCCAGGATAAAAATTAAAAGTCCTAAAGGCCAGCAAAAAAAGCTGGGGGATCTCTAAGGTAGAAGGGAACTAGCACATTTCAGAGAATTCTCCCTAACACTTGACTCTGTGGATTGGCTCAGGGAACAGGACAAGACTTGGTGCTCTGGATGAGCATGTGCATGTAGGAGCCTGGCTTGCTCCTCCCTGGCCCTTGAAGTATTGATTCTGCATTTGCCTTTGGTAACAATAGTTTTGACAGCTGCTGAGTTTCCTAGACTGTTGTTCCTACTCGCCTCCCATTCCTTGGTATGTTTCCCGTCCTGTAGTATTAAATATGCAAGGAACCAATGTCATGATCAGAAAAGCAATGTATGCCAGGTTTATTAGGGTGTTCCTGGTCAATAGAAAAAGGTTTGTATTTTTGATGCCTCAAGTTTGGTAACAGTATTGAAGCTGTGTACCTTTTTTCTTAAATCCAATTGCATTTAGAATGTTCCTTCCAGGACTACAAAATACAGTTTAAAAAAATGCCCCTTGAACTGTTTTGCCAATAAGTACTTTAAAAAATGTAAATGTTTTTTTTGGTAGAGTACTTTGATGGTAATGCACAGATCTGGTAAGAGCTGAAGTTCGAAGACTTTTGGGGTCATATCCAATTAGGACAAAGTTTCTGCCATAGGTTTCTAGAAATAGTTTTGCTGACCCAATTCTTTTCTTTTGCAGGCCTCATGATGTTTTGGCAACACTATTGAACAACTTGAAAGTACAAGAGAGGCAGAACAGAGTATGCACCACAGTAGCTATTGCTATTGTCGCTGAGACATGTTCTCCTTTTACTGTGCTTCCTGCTCTTATGAATGAATACAGGGTTCCTGAACTCAATGTACAGAATGGTGTACTGAAGTCACTGTCCTTCCTTTTTGAATACATTGGGGAAATGGGAAAGGACTACATTTATGCTGTAACTCCATTGCTGGAAGATGCTTTGATGGACAGGTCAGTGATGCGTTTACCTTTTAATGTCATACAAGACCCTATCACTGAAAATTGCATGCCACTTGTTCACACTAAATGTAATCTTCACTTTGTAATGGGATTGCGGTCAGTGTTCCTCAACCCTGTACTCAAAATGTGGCCAAAACATACCCAAAACGAGTTATCAGGGTTTCTCTCAAGTCCATCTGACTGCTCTAGTGATAAATGTGGAGGCATAGCCAAGGCCAAACCGTTGGGTAGGAAGCTGGGTGTTTAAATGTAAGGTATAACATGTTAAGACATATAAGGGAATGTTCACCCAATATGTCAAGTATCAATTTTACTGTGCTGAAAAAATGGTAGCACTTGTTAGGGAGAATGTTCATTTCAGTGCTAAATTCCTCCTACCTTAGAGACCCCCAGCTCTTTTGCTGGACTTTAGGACTTTTTAATTTTAACCCTGGAGTGAGTGAGACCTTTTGCTCACTCATGTGCTTTGACCTGATTTGGATTGTATATTTCCACTGTTTTTGCAGTCTGACAAACTCCATAGGCATCTACTTAATCTTACGTCCTGAAAGTGAACCTCAAGTTACAGAGGCACCCCTTAAATATACTGGGGTACCCCTGATCACGCTCACACCAGAGTAAATGCACCCCTCTTGGAAATAAAAGCCAAGAGTCTATCTTGCAAGGATAACGAACTTTAATCTTGACAGAAAATGAGGATAGAGGTGTGGGGGGCAAAGTACTCTGCCCACCCTACCCCCGCCCAGCATTCTGTCTTATGTGGCTGGCACCTGCAGACTAATGGCAAGCAGGTGCCTTTATAGACTGTTTAACTTGGACGCTGGAAACCGGCATAGCTCATCCAAAATTGTCCTTCTTGCCTTTCAAGGGATTCTGCAATCTTCCTTCTTGCATGGCCAGGTTTATATTTAGACCGACTTACTTAACATACTGCTGCCTCTCCAGGAATACATTGTAGCTGTTTAGCATCATTTTCTATATTATAAACATTCATATATAAATGCATTTTCTCACCATACTCTCAACACTTCACTCAATATTCTTATATTTTATCTGGACCAGTAATTCTCCAAAAGTCTGTTTTCCCATAGTACTCTGTATGTCGTGCATTGAATCGTTTAGTCTCCATTGGCTTTTGATGGACAGGTAACAGCTGCTGAGCTAGCCGGGTCCTACGCAACGCCTGTAGTCTATTTTTTGCACAGGCGGCATTCTTTTTGTCTCAGAGCCTGCTTTGAGATTTTAAAACTACACAGAATAACATCTGCAACTGTTTTCCGCTAATGGTTATGTGCACCTTATATTTAAATACTATTTTCATTTAGTGGCCACCCATGTCTGAATGCGATTATATCTGCATGAAAAAAGCTTTCTCAGTGCTATAGTGCTTAGAAGTCTTGCCTAATTGTAAAGCACATGAGTGGTGCAGGAAGGCGCTGATTCCTCCCCACCATTCCCCCCCTTTTGTTACTTCTACAGTAACTCATTCCCACCGACCTATCTATAAACCCCAGAAATATTAGTTTGAGTTTTACTGTTTATTGTATGCCAAGGTGTTTTAGATCCCCCAATTGATATCATCTTGGCACTATTAGGGACTGGAGGATCTAGCTTCCAACACCTCGCACCCAAAAACTGGAACTCTCTACCAACCTCATTAAGGAATGAAAAATCATAAACCACCTTTCGCAAAAACTTAAAAATGTTTCTATTCCACTAAATGCTAAACCGCATGTACAGCTATGCTTGCACTGTACCTATAGCAAATCATAAACTCTCTGACCCTCTCACCACCTATTTCAATGTACCATTGCAACTGACTGTTATGCCACAACTATGTATGTCTAGCGTGCTGCAACAGCGCCACGATGCCTCAGGGCAACTCTGCGCGCTTTATAAATGCAAATAAATAAAAATAAATAAAAATATATGAACACATTATCGGAGACCCAATTGGCACGTGCAGAAGAGAACCAAAAATATGACCACAGGAATCAGTAATTTTACTGCTTCCCACAGCCATGACGGGACCCAATCATAGGCAAGCGATAGCCAATCTGTTTTCTGAAATCCACCTTCTTTCTTCATTTGAACTCCTAGATTGTGCACCACCTTGATGACATGGCATAGTGACCCATTCTCTGCATCCTCCGGGGGTATAAAAGTATAGCAGCTGCTTGTACCCCAGGAGCCAAAAAAGAGAAAACGAAAGTCTCTGCTGAGCTAAAAAGCCAATACTCTGGTATTCCTCTGAGCAGTGTGGAACAGTCTTTTGAGACAGTTTGATCTTTCTTCCCTGCCATTGAAATTGTCCTTTTTCAGCGTACCAATTTCTTGTGTGATCTGCAGGCTTCTTTCTGCATCTTTAGGTTCTATAGTGGCTGTTGGCACCTCGACAGGCATTTCTTCTCCCTTCAGGTGTTCTTCCAGGATTGCTAGTAGCACTGAGTGCAGGGTGGCCAGTGAACCCTTGCCCCTCCAAGATGATGGGAAGTGCAGGTAGGCTTGTTGGCGGCCACAAACCCATTAGTAATCATTGCCGCTGCTGTACCTTTTGTCATACCAGGGATCACAAGAGGGTGGTTGCACTGTGTGTTTGTGCCACCGGGAACTGTTCCTTCATTGAGTCTATGGCTCTATGTATTGCACTGGCTTCTTCATTGTTGCAATCCATGTCAGCCTTATGTGTTGGGACCATATTTGCGCACACATAGTCTCTATTTGGAATATTGCTTCTCCGCTGTACTCTATCAGTCCATCTGCCAGGCGCATCACTGTGGTGCCCTCTCATTTGGCTTTGTCATTTGAGTAACCTCCCAAAGAAAAATATGGTCCTTGACACTGGTGGGATTTTGTGTTGCCATTGCATAACGCAGAGTCTAGATCAATGCTCCTTGTTGGGCAAAATTGCATGCAGTACCCTCTGGGACCACTACACACAATTAGGACTACAGGTGTAAGCAAGACCAACCGTTGGTATAAGTCCGTACCACACAGTTTGTTGGTAGCGAGCTGAGCAGCCAGGCTCATCTCAAGAGTAAATGTCAGCAGTACACGTAGTTACACAAAGGACTTTAAATCACAGTGGTTCAAGTAGACACTTATCCTCCAAGTTTCTTGGTAAAACACTGATTAATTCATTTTCACAATCATTTATAAAACATTTCACTAGAAGAAGGCAACTTAAGATTATAGACCAATACAATTCAATACAAAACTCGAGTTTTTGAGACAGTTTGTTCTCCTTTTGAAAAAGGAGCAAAATGGCAGTTCAGTTACTTAGCAGTGAGCAAAAAGGACAAAAGTAAGAAGAATAGATTACATATACTTTCTAGGGAGTGCAAATAGTTTGTTCCCCAGAAGAATTCACTTCTAGTCAGTAGGCCAGCCCAAAGTCAATGGGCAACTGTTCTGGATAGGAAAGAGCAGTTCTGGTATCAAATGGTAGTCTTTGCAAAAGTTCTCAGAAGTAGTTTAGGCGAAAAAGAATCATTTGTGGGGTCACAAGCTGATTAGGCCTGTGAGTGGAGAAAGTTTCACAACTGGAGTGGCGTCCTCGCAATCGGGTTGGCACAGTATTTTTTGTATGAAGAAAACAAATGTTGCTGAAGTCGTGGTTCCTGGCAGTTCCTGCAGATCTCGCTGTTCCTGAGTTTGTCGTGGGGACAAGAGGGAGGACGTCAGGACTCATGCACTGCACGGGATCGTTGAAGAAAGCAAACAAAATGGAGTCCCTTCAGTTTCCAGTAGCTGTAGATTCAAGAACACAAACTGGTGTCCCTCTCACTGGTTAATCCTAACCAGCTTTGAGAATGGTATCCTGGAGTCTGAGTTGATTGGTCCCACCAACTCAAAGGAAGGACTTTATTTGTTTACATAGAGTGAGCCTTTTTTCCCACTCGTGCGTTTTACATTTGTGTTCTCCAATTATGGTAACTAACTCTGCAGAAATGGGCAGAGGCGGAAACCATGGTATGGCAAGAAGCTGGCAATGCTGGGGGGTGGAGGAAACCGATACCCTGATGGCCTGGAAACTGCTGATAGCAGAACTATTTGGGTCAGTGCATGACTCGTCGGATCCCACAGAAAGGAATACCCCATCACAAGATGCAGGAATAGAACATTAGTGGGCTCGTAACGGGGGGTGGGAAAAGGGAAGCAGTGAACGCGATTGACTGATGTATAATTGAAATGTTATTGTATACACTGCAAGTTTGGTTTGTATTGTTTGTTTGAATATTTAATAAAAATGTTTTTTTTTAAAAATGGTAAGTAACTCAATAGGCATCATCTTTTCATGTGTTACACAGCACCTTAAGTGCAGTGACGCAGGGATGTCTTTTAGACTTCCGAAAGGTTTAGAAACCTTCTCTGGGATGAACTACTGTTTACCAGAGAATGTAAAGTGAAATTGACTTTGCTAGTCTTTTCCAAATTCATAGACCCAGCCCACACCATCTTACAATGGAGTGCTGGAGGGTGGAGGGGTTACCTAGTATCCCCTGTGTCTGAACACTCATGTAGCAGTCAAATGCTACCCTTTCCTGTTGAAAAGGCTGGTGGCAGTCGTTTTACAACGAAATACCATAATTCCCAACCGCGAACACCGGTAGCTAAAAATCACGGCCAAGGTCCTTCTAGTGTTTGTGTCTGTGCGCCAAACCAGGTTTGGTCCCTTTGTTTGTGTGCCTTTGGCAGGCTTCCGTGTTTGAAGTCCGCCTTTGGCGTTTGAGTGTCTGGGGCGAGCAGGAAGTGAGAGGTGCCCAAAGCTCCCTGTGCTTGGTCTTCTAGGAGACCCAAATGCAATCTGTGGAGATTGGCTGGCTGCCTGTCTGGCAAGGACAGACACTCTGCTGGGTGAGTGACAGCTAGGCTGAAATTAATGGGAGTGAACAGAAAAAAAGGCGAGTCTCTTGGCTTGGAAGGCATAGTCGACCACTGGAGCGAAAGAACCGAAGACTAGCTTGAAGAGGACGGCTGCTGCAACTCCTGTACCGTTGGTTTGCCCGGTGAAGCCCTGCTGCAGGTCCGAATCGCTCGACAGAGAAGCCCTGCAAGGAAGACCCATCCCTTTGTTGGTGGGACCAATCATCTCGACACTAAGCCACCCGGATACCATTCTCGTAGCTGGTTGTATTTTCCTTGGAGTGCTGCAGGAAACCGAATAACCAGGGAGAGGGACACCAGCTTGTGTGCTTGACTACAGCTACCAGAATTGAAGACTTGCCAGTTGCCAGCTTTTTCCCCAGTGCAGTGCAGGAGTGCCCCGATGTCCTCCCTCTTGTGCCCACGACTGAGGCCCAGGAACAGCGAGATCTCCTGGAACCACCAGGAACAGAGGTCACCAGCTGCATCTTTTTCTTCATTTGTAAAGGTACTGTAAAACTTACCTCTCGTGGTGAAAGTGCTTGAATCTTTCCTAACTCACAGGCCTAATCGGCTTGTCACCCAACATGGTTCTTTTTACAAAATATTCCTGAAAACTTTTGCAGAGACTTTTTCGTTTATCTACCAGAACTGCTTTATCCTATCCAAGACTTTAGCCCATTGACTTTGGCCTAGCGTATTGAATTGAATTGACTCTTCTGGTGAACTCAAAATATCGGCACTGCCTAAGAAATAACTGTATTCTTTCGATGTTCTGATAACCTGTGCCTTTTCTAAGGTGGAGGGTATAAACGCATTTCTGAGAATCCTCCCTAACGGAGCAGCCCGAGGAGGGGGTCTTGGCAGAAATCCTCACCCCACGACCCCCTACCAAAACGGGTATCCCGATGAAGAAAGGTATTGTTGCCTTAGCCAAGAAGGGGTGGCTCAAACCACACCTGGCCCACCTGTCAATCGGCGCCTTGATGCCAAGTATAGACAGATGGAAGGGGATCCACTCTTCCCGTCGGTGCACTCTCAACCGCACTCTTCAGTGATCGCTGCGGCGTCGCTCTACTCTAAACCTCGGCCACCTCATCCTCGGCGCTGCAAGGCAACGAGGAGAATATCTTGGAGGCGTACAGGAAGAAGCTATACTGAAACACCTTGCTGCATCTGTGTCAAACCAACGCAGATGCCATGCTGGCAGCAGTTAACCTGAAGTTCCGGTGCAGTTCCAAGCACGCTTCAAGGCGGATCTAGGAGAAGCCAAGCTGGTAGCACAGGATATTATGGAGTCCACCGTGGCCCACATCGATACCTCTGGCTGGGCCAGATGCATCGCTACGGACATGCGAAAGACGGCCTAGCTTCGGGCTACTAAGTTTAACCTTGATTCCACAAACACATATTGGACCTTCTGTTCGAGGGTAGTGTCCTCTCTCACTCTACCACCGATGAGGAATCGGATAAAAGAACGGCTCACAAACTGTGAAGTCTTTATCCTAATGAAGGCCACACCCAAGGCGTACACCCAGTCACATCAATGCTGTAACAGGGTTTTGGCTTTCGGCAGGTCTCTTGGCTTCCAGGAACAGAGGTCGAGGCAACCTGACCGCTTTGAGTCAGCACCGGCGCAAACCACAAAAGGGGTGGGTGCGGCAAGGGCTTTTTCCAGTCCCCCTCCTCCGCAGCAGCCTCAGAAGGAATGACAGAATGGCGCGTCCCTTCGGGCCCACGCGTCTCCGGTGGGGGGCAGGCTTGCCTTTCACGTGCAATTTTGGCATCAGAACTTTTCAGACCCCTGGATCTTCTCTGTAGTATCCTCGAGATTCGCCTACCGGTCCCTCGCTCTTATCCATCCCTCCCTCCACACCCAAAGATTGCGACAGCAACTCTGTTGGCAGAGATTCGGTAGCTTGTCGAGAGCCAGGCTGTGGAAGAAGTCCCAGCCTCCCAGAGAGGACTGGGTTTCTATTCCAGGATTTTCACCATACAAAAGAACCAGGCTGGCCTGAGAGTTGTTGGACCTTTCCACCCTCAACCTCTCCCTCCCTCTTCTGAAATTCAAGATGGTTACGCCAGCACTCATTGCGGAGACACTAGACAAGGGAGACTGGATGTGCTGCCTGGATCTTAAGGACGCTTACTTAAATGCCCCAATTTGGCAGCCACGTCGCTGCTCCTTGCGCTTCAGGGTCATGCGCTGCCATTTCCAATACAAGGTGCTACCCTTTGGCCTCAACTCAGCCCCCATGGTATTTACCAGACTCATGAATGCAGTGGCAGCCCTCCTCAGGGCCACCACTTCTACCTGTGCCTGGACGACTGGCTCGTCAAGGCGAGGTCTCCGGAGGGGGTTATCAACACTTCGTCCGCACTTATGAAGACACTCCACGACCTGGGGTTTACCATCAACCTCAAATCTCAGCTGCAGCCCACGCAGAGCCTCCCCTTCCTGGGCTTCATCTGGAATACGAGCTCTGAGAGGATCTTTCCCTCGGAGGACAAGATTACAGCCATCAAGAGAACCACTGCTCACTTCTTACCAGAGCAGTGACATCTTCTTGGTGGTACCAACACTTATTGTGTATCGTAGCAGTGGTCCTACTGGCCGTGCCACACACGAGACTCAGGATGAGGAGGTTACAGCTGCACTTCGCAGCCTCATGGAATACGGAGAAGGGACATCCACCGCGCCCCACAGAAGACAGCCCTTGCAGCGTGGTTCCTGAGCAGGTCCCCCTCAAGCACCTGAGCCTATCACAGGCTAACCTGGAGATCATTCAGGGCACCAGGAGCAAGGCTACCAGGAGCCAATACAAAAGTAAATGTACTAGGTGCTGTCATTGGGCGGGCTCTAAAGAGATCTACCCTCCCACCCCCCCTTTACGTGCACCTTGGATGATGTGCTCTCCTTCTCGGCATACCTAGCGCTCTCGGGCATACAGGTGGACACATGTCGCACCTATCTGGCTGCCATAGGGGCCTACAGAAATTCGGAGGAGGAGGTCTTCCCTTCCAACCCAATAGTCAAACATTTGTCGGGCCTGTCAAAGCTCTACCCGCCCATCAAGAAGCCACACCCTGTGTGGGAACTCAATATGGTGTTGGGCGCCTTGACTCACAAACCCTTCGAGCCAATGGCGTCCGCAAACATCAGGCTGGTCACCATTAAAACAGATTTGTTAGTGGGCTTCACCTTTGCTCGCAGTCAGCGAGATCCAGGCTCTGGTGGCCTCAGAACCCTATACCACTTTTCACAGGGATAAGGTGGTCCTGCGGACTCACCCTGCATTCCTACCTAAGGTACCCTCTGCTTTCCATCTAAACGAGGAAATAGTTTTTACCTACCTTTTTTGCTGACCCCAAGGACGAGACTGAGTCTTGCACTGTCTGGATCAGGCGCGCTCTGAAATTCTGTCTGGACAGGACCAGGGGCTTCCGCAAGTCGGTCACACTTTGTCACCATCGTGGGGGCTCCAGGTCCGTGCATCAAGCACCCAAGGCCTCTATTGCACAGTGGATGGTTGTGGCCATCAAGGAGGCCTACGAAGGGCAGCACAAGCTGCTGCCAGCTAACATGCAGGCCCACGCTGTCAGAAACAGAGCCAAAGCCATGGCCATTGCATGCCAACGGCAGGTTCTGTGGCAGGTCGTCAGCAGGGCAGCCACCTGGTCCACCCCTTCTGCTTTCTGTAAGCATTACTGTTTAGACACCGGCTGTAAGTTGGACTCGGCCTTTGGACAGGTGGTTCTTAGGAACCTATTTGCTTATGGAGGGTCACCTCTCAACCCTCGGGCACATTCAATTGCAATCGGCCATGCAGTATGGAGGAAAGGGGACGTGACCTAAGATTAATTACTAGTTACTCACCATAGTGACTAACGTACTCTTCGTCCATGGTCTCCTTTGCTCCATACGTCCCACCAACCTCCCCTCCGTTAGGGAGAATTCTCAAAAATTTGCTAATACCCTCTTCCTTAGAGACCCCCAGCAACTTTGCTGGATTTTGAGTTCTTGATTATTATTTTTTTCTACCTGGAGTGAGACCCTTTTTCCCACTCTTGTTTTTTAATGTGATTTTATGCACAGTTTATATTTGGTTATGGAGTCTAACAAACTCCATATGCATCATATTTTACAATTGTCACACAGCACCTTCACTGCAGTGCCACAGGGATGTCTTTCAGATTTCCCAAGGTTTAAATTACTTCTCTGGGATCAACTGTTTCCCAGAGCATTGGAGTGAAATTGACTTCACTCAGTCCTATTGAGTTCTTGACCCAGCACCGCCCATCTTACAATAGAGTGCTGGAGGGGTTACTTAGTATCCCCTATGTCTAGTTACTCATGTAGCATTCATATGTTACCCTTTCCTCTCAGAATGGCTGGTGGCAGTGGTTTTGCAATGAACTACCATGATTTACCCCATCCGCGAAGTGTTCGCAGCTGCGGTAACGTTAAATTGCGGGAGCCATGTTTTCAAAATGGCGCTAAACCTCCTTTGTTAAAATGGTCCCCTGTCTTCTTTTTTCGCTATTTCTTTGTGGAAAGGTCTTTCTCGATTTTCTCTGCATGCCAAGCCAGGTTTGGTCTTTGTTCATTCGCCTTTGGCGGGCTTCAGGAGTGAAACCCGCATCTGTCTCCAGAGTGTCTTGGGTAGGCAGGAAATGAGGTAGGTGCCCGAAACTCCGTGCTTAGTCTCCTAGGAGACCCATATGCACTCTGTGGTGATTGGCTGGCTGACTGACTGTCCGGCAAGGACAGCCACCCTGCTGGGTGAGTGGCAGCTATGCTGGAATTAATGGGAGAGAACTGAATAAAAGGCGAGTCTCTTGGCTTGGAAGGCAGAGTCGACCACTGGACGAAGGAACCGAAGAAGAGCTTGAAGAGGACGGCTGCTGCAACTCCTGGACCGTTGGTTTGCCCGTTGAAGCCCTGCGCATCGACAGAGAAGCCCTGCAAGGACGTCTTCTCCCTTTGAGTTGGTGGGACCAATCAACTCCCAAGTCAGCCACCTGGACACCCATCTTGGAGCTGGTTGCATTACCTCAGAGTGCTGCAGGAAACCGTAGAGTCAGGGAATGGGACACCAGATTCTGTGCGTTGCTTGTAAGCTGGCCGAAAAGCTTTTGGAAGATCCTCCAGACTCTCACGAAGCAGGACTTGACCAAGCCTGACACCCCCCTTCCCGCCCCCCCTCGTCAACCGCTACCCCCTCCCCCCCTCAGTTGAGGGCGGGACCTCAGATGTGAGGAAAGTCCACCTTGACAGCCAGGAACCGCACTTATTGCTATTTGCTGTACCGCAAGGAGCTGAAACGCAAAACAGCCACTGAAGGTAAAGTTTGCCGGTTGCCAGCTTTGACTGCAAATACAGTACAGGTGTCCCCCCCGACGTCCTCCCTCTTGTCCTCCCTGACTGAGGCACAGGAACAGTGAGATCTGCATAGCTGTACAGGAACAGAAGTCTTCAGCTGCATCTTGTTCTTCTTTACTAAGGTACTGTAAAACTAACCTAAGAGAACTTACTTCTTACTGCGGAAGTGCTTGTAACATTTGCAACTCACAAGCCTAATCAGCTTGTGGCCCTACATTTGGTCCTAAAGACTCCTAAAAACTTGTGCAAAGACCTTTCCATGTACTTACCTGTAGTTCTGTGTCCTATACAACGACTTTTGCTCATTGACTTTGGCAAGTATTTGCCCTGCTTAAGAATATTTGTAATTTCTTGTGTTCTAATAACCTTTGCCGTTTACAAACTATTGAGAGTATTCTGTATGCCAAAAGTAAGGTATTAATGTCCCCAGCACCCTTGTTACTGAAGTCACCTGTGGGTGTAGGTTGTGTCTGGGCCATCCCAAAAGGGCCTTGTCTGATCCAGAAACTGTGTACAGTATTGAAGCATGTTTGTGTTACTATTCTATTGCTCCCTTCTAAGGAAGGCTTTATAACTGACTGATAAATAGATTATTCATTGTTTATGCGAGAAATCTTGAGTGTAAGAGTTTATTTGAATACCTGTAACTTTGAATCGTAACTTCGCTACAGCTCTCATTTCCCCTCTTGAGATAAGCCTGGTTGCTCAACATGCTAGCAAAACTGTGTAGTACAAGCTTATACCAAAGGTTGGGTTGCCTATACCTGTAGTCCTAGTTGTTTGTAGTGTTCCCAGAGGGTACTGCATGCAAACTTTGCCTAACACTCTTGATAGTCATTGGGCTCCCTCATGCCGGAAAAAATACAATGGAAGGAACATTGACACGTGAGGGATTTTGGGTACACTACATGTCAAGTTAGGGATAGTGTTACAGGCACATCCATGTCCCCGTTCGATCCTCGAAAGACAAGATACAATACCTGCAGTTACCACTGGATGTCGGACTATATGCACAGCATGTGAATCTAAGCAGATACAATCATCATAAATGCTATTACGGTGAGTAATGCATGTCATAAACGTCCCTTGTGTGGACTTTAGAAAAACTGTCCAAAGAAGCACATCGAGTTTTTCCCATATTTATTTAGTCCCTCAAACAGCGCATTGGTACCATAAATATAGTGAAAGGTGTTATACGAATTACATGAATGACATGTGTTGGGCAAGACCGTATGCAGTACCCTTTGGGTGCACTACAACAATCCTAACGACCTGACAATAGGAATCCAACCTTTGATATAAGTCTGTACTACACAGGTTGGTAGATTGTTTGAGCAGCCAGGCTTATCTCAAGAGGGGTCAATGTGAGCTGTAGGAGTTGCACAGAGATTCACGGTGACAAGTATTCAAATAAACTCTTACACACAAGGTTACTTGAATAAACAATGATTAATTTTTGATGTTTGTTAATCTGCGTAGAATCACATGCTGTGCATATGGTCCGACATCCAGTGGTAACCGCGGAGTAGTGCATCTTGTCTTTCGAGAATCGAAAGCGGACGTCGACATGGGCGTGCCTGTAACACTCCCTACGTGACGTGTAGTGTACCCAAAATCCCTCACGCGTTGAGGTCCCTCAGATTGTTTTTTTCTGCCCAGCATACTGGTCGCCTTGATGCAGAGCTCCTCAAAGACTTTGCTTTTGTCCCATCGACCCTTGGTCGAATTATTATATTAGTTGATATCACCCCATCCGTCCCTTCGTTCGACGGCTGTTACAGACCTCTGCTGAAGACCTGAAGAACTCGACAGACGGTGATCCAGTCGGCGCTGCCGACCACGTGGCCGTGCCTTCCGCCGGTCTATACAGTAGAGCGAGTTGGGTCGGGTGGACATTTCTATACAGATTGAGAATGCCTTTCCCTTTCCTTCCTCTTTCCCTTTCGGTCTAAATCACTCTAACCATCCTCTGCTATGGAGAGGACTCCATTTAGGTTTTGCCCTAATTGTAGGAGCAAATTCCCTTATAAAGACGGGCACAGACGGTGTAACCAGTGCTTACCGCTCGATCACAAGGAGGAAGGATGCACAGCTTGTAAGCTCCTTCGTCCAAAGACGTTAAAGGAGCTTAGAGTCAAGCGGTGGGCGGCCTATGGTATGTCGAAGGCCAAATTCTCTCCCGCTGCCGCAGCCACCGAATGTGACAAAGGCGAGAGTGACTAGCATACCTCTGAACCAGAGGTTGTTGACCTCTCGACGGAACGCTCGCGTTCCGCATAGTCTGTCCCTGGCCCCGATAGGCACGGCTTAGGCACTGCTGAGGCGAAGTCACACCCCGGTGACATAGACTAACATGTACACAACACAAAACACACAACCCCAGGTCAGTCTTCGGCCAGGTCGAAGAAGACTTCAGTGCCAACGGGTTCACCGGAAGCCCCGGCGGCGACCGTCGGGGTCGGCAGCCCTCCCCGCAGCCGCGCCTAGCGACCGGGCAAGCTAAGACAAAGGGCGCTGCCCCCAATATTATGTCAGGTTCCGCCAAGACGCATCACAAAAAGGCATCCGGTGACGATAGGTTTCCGGTTCTGCCAAAAAAGGTGGTTGCAGAAGGCAAGGCCCCGGCATCGCCGAAAAAGGCAACCGTTGAGGGCAAAAAAACCAGCCATTGAGGACGAGGCCCCAACACCGGCGAAAAAGACTCCCTTGCTGAAGCTACGCGCCTCCCCACAGCGGATGATGTCGCCGCAGGTTAGCCAGTATTGTCGCTGCCGATTCTCAGAAGCGGCAAGCCCGGGATACGCTGAGGCCCACGGAAAAGCCCAGGGATCCACCCAGGTCCAGAGATGGCCTAAGGGGGGTATTGGAACCCACCCTGAAGTCGATAGAGAGGCACCGAGACATCTTGCCTCTGTCGGTGCCCCAGGAGGAGATCTGAGGGCGAAGGACTATTCTCGACGATGAGACAAAAATCTCATTGCTTTTCGACAGATGAACACGATCAAGACATTTTTCCACCTCTAGACCACACTAGTTACTCGGTTTGGACTAGAGAGAAATATGAAAACTGCATGGAAAGGCTGGACAGGTTTGTTTCCCGTTCAGAACAACCCACACCAAGGAGGGCAAGGGATGAGAGCCCTATGGACCCCAAGGCTAAGTTTCCAAGACGTTCTGACCCCTCTTTGGAAGAGGATATATATAATTACGATCTAACAGAAGAGGACATTCATGCTGATATCCAGAATGAAGAATTCATCACTCCTGAGGACATGCATGAGCCCATTGAAGGCTGGGAAGAAAGCCTAGATGGGGATGACCCCCATCCATGGCAATCCCCAGATCAAGCCCCTGATGTTCTGTCCCTCGTCTCTCCCCAGTCTACTCCCACTAGGCAACAACCATCGCCAGTGGATGACCAATTGACTTTTAACGTAATGTTACGTAAAGCAGCTGATCATTTTACGATTGCTATGGATGAGGCGGTCCCCGAAGCTGACTTCGTGGAAGATATCCTTAAGCATAAGCCATCGGCCAGCAAGGCCATTCCCCTCCTTAAATCCATTACAAAACGTCTGGGTCCATCCTTATCGACACCTGCTCTCACAAAAGGTGTGAACCCCCAAATAGAACAACTTTTTCACCTCTCTCCATCAGACACTCTTTATATCGGAGGGCATTCCACCCCAGATTCCCTGGTGGTGACTACGACACGAAAGCGGGCAGGGGTCCCTTTGTCAACCGGCCAGGCACCCCCTGATAAGGAAGGTAAACGACTTTACGGCCTGGGAAAAAAATCACGGTTGCGGCCGCGTTCTCAGCACGCATTGCCAACAATACCTTGCTGGCCAGCTAAGCCGATGCCCAGTGGGCTTCACTACAGGAAGGCATACAAGAGGTTCCCGAACCCATGTACCCGTCTCTTCTCCACTATATCTGAAGGCAGACAAGTGAACCAGAGCCTTCTTTGGATACTTTGGATTTCACAGAAACGGCTAGTCGATCCCTTGCTCAGGGCACACTCCTAAAAAGACATTCTTGGCTGCGGAACTCTGGATTTAAGCCAGAGATGCAAGCGTCTCTAATAAACCAGTGGAAGAATCTAACTTGTTTGGGAAAGCGGTTAATGAGGCCCTCGAAACCACAAAAAAGGAGCAAGACACTGGACCAGATCACACAAAGACCCTCTATAAGAAGAGGTTCTGGATCCAAACGGCTTTTTCGTGCACAGTGCCTCCCTCAGCAACAATACTCATCGGCAAACAATTGGAATTCTATACAAGGAAAAAGTGGATACAACACCCGTATCACCAAAGAGGTGAACGCCGTGGCAAAGGAAGAGGCCGAATCTCTACACCTAGAGGCTCCCTGGCCTCAGGCTCAAAATAACTCGAAGATTCGGGTCCCCCCCATGCCTCCCAGGTCGGGGGCCGGCTAACATTGTTTCTTCAGGCATGGGAGGAGATAACTACAGACCAATGGGTGCTAAAAACCATTGCCCACGGGCACTGTATGGAGTTCAACCAGTCCCCAACATTCAGACCTCCACGAGCAAGACGGCTGACACCAGACCATCTTCGCATTCTTCTGCAAGCAGTAGAAACTGTACAGGAGAAAGGAGCCATAGAAATTATACCTCTGGCACAGGTAAAAGAAGGTATTTGTTCAGTGTACTTCCTTGTACCCAAAAAGGATCTAACCATGCGCCCTGTTCTAGATCTGCATCCAGCGAACAAGTTTGTAAAGCCACAAAAGTTCTGCATGGTCACACTGCAGCAAGTAATCCAACTGCTAACACAAGGGGATTACATGGCAACACTGGACATGAAAGATGCATACTTTCTAATTTCAATGTTGCCAGCGTACAGAAAATACCTCAGATTTATGATACAAGACCAGCATTATCAGTTCAAAGTACTACCCTTCGGCATAGCATCTGCACCAAGGGTATTTACAAAAGTACTAGCGGTGGCAGCAGCACATCTGCGCAGGCAATCCATCCTGGTCTATCCTTACCTCGACGACTGGCTCATAACAGGGGACTCTTAAGAAACTTGTCTGTCAAATACCCAAAAGATGATAGATCTTTTATTCAGTCTGGGATTTTCTATCGACGAGAAGAAATCCAGCCTAGACCCCAGTCGGGTCAAACAGTTCCTAGGGGCTCTAATTTGAACAAAGGACGGCCTTGTCTTCCCCTCCAATGAGAGGGTCCAAAATATGTTTCAGATCCCTCAATATGTAGCCAGTCGAGAGGTGACTGTACGCAAGGCTATGTGACTGCTAGGAATGATGGCGTCCTGTATCTACTTGGTTCCTCACGCGCGCCTGCGCCCAATGCAAGAGTGGCTCAACAGCCAGTGGTGTCAGGCCAGCGGACAGTGGGACGATCTAGTAGTAGTCTCGCCGGCCCTCATTCTCTCGCTGCAGTGGTGGTCGACGGAAAACCTCTTAAAGGGGAAATCCTTTACCACCCCAGCAGTGGAAGCCACTCTAACCACAAACACGTCTCTTACAGGGTGGGGAGTGTTGGGCAGAATCCTGTGCAGCTCCCTTATGGAGCACTACAGAAGATTAAGACTACAGGTATGAGCAATAAATCCCCTTTGGTATCAGTCTGTACCACAAAGATTTAGTTGGTAGCTGTGGCTAAGCAGTAAGACTTATCTCAAGAGGGAGATGAGCAGTATTCAGGGTTTACACAATAGGGCTATAATACTATGGCACAAGGAAACACTGACCAAAGCTTTGTAATAAAAAGAATATATATATTTATTTTACACACTTCTAAGTTAACACATTAATCACAGTTATTAAAGCAAGTTAAAGTCAGTCAAGAAAAGTATACACAACTCCCTAGTTAAATTGTAGACGAGTTTGAGCAAGAGTGAAAACTGAGCAAAACGGCACAGTGAAAACCAAACACAAATGGCACTCTAGCAATTTCTCACATGGGAGGGAAAGCACAAGTTATACAGGAATATCCTCTTAAACACCCTAGCAACACTTCCCATAAATTTGTGAACAAGTTTAGGCAAGGCAGTACTTTTAGCATGTATAATACTTAAATGAAAACCGAGCAAAATGGCACTTCACAAGTTTTAAAAGTGGGAAGGAAAAGGTTGTTATAAGAAGTAGGTGCACCAGCACAGTTCTAGTTGAGAAGCAATCTAGAGAAGGCAGTTCTAACAAATTCAGCCAGAGTCAGTGGGCCTGTGCTAGAGTCAGTGGTACAGGGCAAAGAGCCCAGGAGCAAAATGTTCTTGTAGCTGCAGTCAAGTCTTTGTTTAACGATTCGAAAAGGTGGATGCAGAAGGTGAAAGACAATGTTAGAGGACAGGGGCGGCCAACCCAGCAGGTAGGTAAAGTATTTAAAACGCCTTTAGCACTACCACACGAAAAGGGAGGCCTGGCGGAACAAAGTACCTTGAAATGTAGAAGTGGCTCCTGCGGTGGCGATTGTTCCTGGCAGTTCCTGCAGTTCGGGGGATCCAGCAGAGGAAGAGAGACTCTCGTCGTGGAGTAAGGTTTGAGTTACTACACTGCCCAGGGATGAAACCAGCTGCGGTGCTACCCAACAAATAAAAGGTACGCTCCTTTAAATCGCGGTCCGGGTGGACAGGTGCCTGGCTATCCGGTCTCCGAGTGCAGGCCACTGGTGATTCGACCAAGGCAGGTCCAGGAAGGTGATTGGCAAACTGGTTGGCACCACCAGCTCAAGGGAAGAAGGCTCTTGCAGATGAAGATCTTCTCTCGTTGTGTGGAGAAAAGTGGTGAGACGCTGCAGCAGGGCTTCACTGGTGGTTCAGTCGTTGCAGATGTCTTTGGCTTCTCTCCTCTTCGGCTTCTTAGTTCCAGTGGCGACGTCTTGCTCTTACAGTCCTCTGGACCCTGTTTTTATGAAAAGATCCCCATTCATACAGCCTAGCTGTCACTCACACAGTGGAGTGGTCATCCTGGCGGGAGACCCTCCAGCCTATCAGGGCAGAGAGCGACATGGGTTGCTGAGGCAACCCTGTCCAGGGGTCCTACTCCCCCTCCCACACAATGGATCCACCCCAGACTCAGTGGCGCCGAAAGGAGGGCTTCTTGGCAGAAGCCCGCCAAAAGGACGAACAAAGGATCTCGACCTGGGTTAGGAGTTTAGAGAAAGACACGAGAGAGAATTTATATCAAAGTTCTGGCAAATAAAACCTACCGGAGTAAAGTTAATATAAAAATAAACCGGCGGTATGTTAGAGGCTGTCAGTCAATGTGGTAGCCTCGAACTATGGGAAAATCCCATAGGGAAATATTTGCGGTCGAATAGTTACGGTAGTAACCACTGCCACCAGCCACAAACTTTTGAGAGAGGGACTGTACTGTACTCTCTCGAAAATGAACACCAGAGAAAAACTATTAACTCTTTCCAGTACTTCCATAGTAAGATGGTTTGTACTGGTTTAGTTCATAAAGATTGACTAGTAAAGTCAATGGGGACTTTACATGCCCTCGGAGACAGTAGTCAGCCCCAGGGTATGGAGTCTATGTTTGGGGGCCACTATGATAGCCCTGTGTTACGGCACTGAGGGTGCTTTGTAAAACATGTGTATAAAGATGGTTCCTATGACTGTGAAAAAAAACCATAGACATTAAACACAAAAAATAGCCTAGAACGCACATAGCAAACATGCCCAAGAGTGGGAAAAAAAAGTCCCACTCTTAGCAGGAGAAAAAAACAAACCCTTCAAATCCAGCAAAGCTGCTGGGGGACTCTATGGGTAAGGAAAATTAGCCATAGAATGAGAATTCTCCCTAACAGGGAGCTCACCTGCTTCAACAAACAGCGCACAGAGCTTGGTCATCAGATGTAGCATCCAACCACATAAACCTGTTGGAACTGTTGGCAGTGTTCAAAGCACTAAAAGCTTTCCAGACACAACTGCAGGGGAAGACGTGCCTGATCCTCAGACAGCACCACGGCCATGTATTATCTGAACAAACAAGGGGGCACTCATTCTCCAGGGCTGTCCAAATTGTCCCAGAACATTTGGAAGTGGGCTCTCAAAAGCAACATGTTCCTACTATCACAACATGTTCCAGGGGAACTCAATCTTCTGGCAGACGTACTCAGCAGAGACTTCCCGTTGCCCAGAGAGTACGAATGGCAATTACACAAAGACATTGTCGCCAACATTTTCGCAGAATGGGGCTTCCCAGAGTTAGATCTTTTCGCAACTCTGGAGAACGCTCAATGCCAAGATTACGCCACCAGGTACCCCCAGAACCGCTCAAAGGGGAACGGACTCTGGATAACATGGTCCGGGAGGTTTGTCTACGCTTTTCCCCCAAATCATCTTCTCAACAAGATTGTGCACAAGATGCACCAGGAACCAGTCACAATGATACTGGTGTTCCCCATGTGGGCCTGCCAACCCTGGTTCGCTCATCTGATGGAGATGTCCCTATCTCCTTCAGTCAAATTGCCTTGCCTGTACAACATGTCGCAAGACAGAGGGGAGATGCTTCACTCATGCCCGCAGACATTGAACTTAGCGGCCTGGCTCCTGAGGTCATAGAGTTTGGACACCTGCAACTCTCTGTGATGTATGGACATACTCGGAGAAGCAAGAAAGCCGAACACCAGTAAATGGAAACTGTTTTTCATCTGCTGCAACTCAGAGCATTAACCCAATTAATAGCTCTCCCACACACATTGTGTTATACCTAACTCATTTACTTGACTCAGGCCTGGTCTTCAACTCCATAAAGGTACACTTGGTTGCACTTTCAGCCTACACTACATCACATCAGAAAGTGTCATGGTGGAAGATACCAGTTATTAAAGCTTTCATGGAGGGAGTGAAGAGAATTCACCCTCCCATTTTAACCCGGCTCCCGTATGGGACCTAAACGTGGTGTTGACTAGGCTTATGGGGGCTCTTTTTGAGCCCATGCACAAGGCAAGTCTTAAAGACTTAAGACTGCTTTTTTGATAGCTATTACCTCCATCAGGAGGGTAAGTAACTACAGGCGCTCTGGAGCCTAGATCCCTTTGGAACAGGTTCTGCACACTCACCCCAGATTTGCGCCTAAATTAATTTCAAAGTTCCATGTGAACCAGTCAATAAAACTACCAACGTTCTTTCAAAATCCTTCAAGACTGGGAGAAAGAACCCTGCACACACTGGATGTACACAGAGCTGTCATGTTCTACATGGAAAGAACTCGACCACTTGGGAAAATTAATCAGTTTTTTGTTTCAGTGACGGCAGGGAGAGGAGAAGCAGTCTCCAAATCCACTATCTCTCGATGGATTGTCAAATGCATTACACTGCTACACTCTTGCTAAGAGAGAACTGCCCTTCAAGCATAGAGCACATTCCCCTCAAGGCACTGGGGCATCCATAGCATTAATTGCAAATGTTCCCCTTGAATCTATTTGCAAAGCGTCAACCTGGATTTCTGTACACACCTTTACAAAACACTATTGCCTAGACTCTCATTCTAGGTCTGATTCTCAGGTGGAACAGGCAGTACTAAGACGTCTTTTCACTACTGTTCCTTCTCACAACCCACCTCCAACGCTGGGTACTGCACACTAGTCTATGCACAGCATGTGATTCTAAGCAGATTGACAAACACCAGAAGACATGCATTACTTACCGTAAAAGCATTTCTGATGGTTGTATCTGCTTAGATTCACATGCGCCCACCCTTCCTCCCTGCTCGAATGGAAGGAACATAGACGTCTTTCCACTTTCTCTTTTCTGTACTCAACTCACGATAGTCGCAAGGCTCCCTCTTGGCCGAAAAAATACAATTGGAGGGACCTCGACACGTGAGGGATTTTGGGTACACTACATGTCACGTAGGGTTGGTGTTGCAGTCACGCCCATGTTGACGTCCCATTTCGATTCTCGAAAGACAAGATGCAATACTCCCGGGTTACCACTGGATGTTCACCATATGCACAGCATGTGAATCTAAGCAGATACAACCATCAGAAATGCTTTTACGGTAAGTAATGCATGTCATCAGAGTAAGCCGCCTTCAGAAGGAGGCAATTTAAAACAACACACAAATATACTTCCAAATACACACTAAGTTTCTAAATCAGTAAGTACCTTTTTGGGATGGCCCACAGACACAACCTACACCCTCAGGTGACTTCAATAGCTCGGGTGCTGATGACATTAATATATCACTGTTGCATTTAGAATAGCTTAGGAATAGGTCAAAGGAAAAGGCTATTAGAACACACAAGAGATCACAAATATTCTTCAGTTGGCAAATACTTTCAGATCCCCCAATGAGTTATTCAGTGGAACAGGCTAAGCCAAGGTCAATGGGCAAAAGTCTTTATTAGCTGAAGCACTTCTTTGCAGGTAAGTAAGGAAATTCTTTGCACAATGTTTTAGAAGTCTTTGAAGAAAAAGATGAATCGATGTAGGGCACAAGCTCTTAGGCTTGTGAGGTGTAGAAGATGCTAGCAACTCTACAACAAGAGGTAAGTTCTCTCAGACTTTACAGTACCTTTTGGATTGAAGAAAAAGTGCAGCAGATGACTTCTGTTCCTGTGCAGCTCTGCAGATCTCACTGTTTCTGGGCCTCGGTCGTGGGGACAAGAGGGACTCCTGCAATGGGATGGTCACCGCTCGCAACCGTCGAACTTTCAAAAAGTGTCTGTTACTGTTTCCGCTCCGCGTGTCTGCCACAAATAGAAACACTGTAGTTTCTGGCTGTCGAGATGGACTGTCCTTGCTCCTGGGGTCCCGCACTCTGAGTGGGCTCAGACTTGGTCAGTCCTGCTTCCTGGCAGTCCAGAGGATCTTCCTGGAGCTCTTGGCCAGCTTAAAAGCAACGCACACAATCTGGTGTTCCTCTCCCTGGCTATCCGGTTTCCAGCAGCAACTCTGTGGAAATTGAACTAGCTCCGAGAGGATGTCCAGGTGGCTTACTTTGGAGTTGATTGGTCCCAACAACTCAAAGGGAGAAGTCGTCCTTGCAGGTCTTCTGTTGATACGAATTTGGAGCTTCGGCAAAGCTTCACTGGACAAACCAACGGTCCAGGAGTTGCAGCAGGCGTCCTCTTCAAGTGCCTCTTCGGATTCCTTCGTCCAGTCGTCAACTCTGCCTTCCAAGCCAAAAAGCCTAGCCTTTTATGCCCCATTCATTCCAGCCTAGCTGTCGGCAAGAACAGCCACCCTGCTGGGTGACTGTTCTTGCCGGACAGCCAGCCGGCCAATCACCTAAGAGTGCATTCCTGTCTCATAGGAGACCAAGCACAGGGAGTTTCGGGAACCTCCCTTGCTTTCTGCCCCCGCCGGATACCCTGGAGCCAGAGGCCAGTTTCACTTGTGAATCCCGCCAAAGTCAAAATGAACAAAGGGACCAAACCTAGTATGCCACGCAGAGTAAATCTCAAGAAGGACCTTTCCACGAAGAAATGGCGAAAAAAGATGACCTTGGCCATTTTGACGAATCTTTTGACATAACGATCAGTAGTAAACAGTATTGCAGTGCCATTGTGTGCATTTGTGAAAAAAGAACAAGAATAAACAGTGAACATTAATTGTCTTCCTTTGTCTTAATCAGTTGCACAGCTTATTACTGCATGTTGGGGGTCTGGTGCGAGTCAAACAATACACAACTTGGGAGCAGTGGTTGAGTTGGGTCAGTATTCCACTCGTGTCACTAATATGTTAGCTTCAACTTTAACTGGTTTAATACATTCAGGGAGGCATGTCATCAGGTGGGAGAAACGTGTCTCTAATCAAACCTTTCCAAGCATCAAATGTGAAATTTATTTCCTCAGCGTTCCTGCCCCTATGACTCTGTTTCTGCTGCTGCCCATCGCTCCATTTCCACTTTCCAACGTACAAACTGTGTGCCTGCTTTTGATTTCCAAGCCATTGCAATTGTTCTTTTCACTAGTATGCATGCCATACCCATACGTTTTATACTGTGTGCTTAATTTTGCTCCGCCTATGGTACGTGCCTAGTAAGCTTTCTTTCAGGGACCAGTCGTAATCTGTTAACACCATCTTTTCTACACATCTGCTCAATACATGCCCAGAAACCTTGTGCTTTTGACCACCTCCAAAACATGACTCATATCAGCCTCACTGTTGCCACACCATGGGCATGTCGCCTTTGATCTTTTATTAAAGCTCGCCACTTTCTTTGGAGTCATGTATGTTCTATATAGGACATTCATTTGCATCAGTATGAACCTAGCATTTCTGGACACTTATTTGGGGTGCTTTAGTGCCCTTTCCCATTCCTTTTCCGTTATTATTTCACCAAGTACGCTCTCCCACTCAGCCTTCAGTGTGGCACTATGAGGGTTGGGCCTGTCATTTAATTGGGCGTACAACCTAGACACTGGTTTCCATCCATCACTTAGATTGTACAACTGCCATTATCGAGATCTCGGGCAAGTAGGGGCGCTTCAAGTGTAATACAGTTTTAGTCCTATTTCACACCTGCCTGCCCAGTGACGCTAACATGGGAGTCTGTCGCAAGTGGGTTTCTGGGGTCTACAGTATTTCTTTCAAGTGTGTTGGGGCGACCATTTCTCGCAAGAGGCCTATCTCAGTAGTGACATTGTCTGATAGCCAGCTGGTTATGTGGCTAAGTTGGGCAGCTAGGTAGTATCTTTCGAAGTCAGGGAGTTGTATGCCTCCAGCCCCGCAAGGTAGAGTTGGCGTGTAGTGCTAATTTGTGGCACGTCTTCCCCCATATGAAATCTCTGGTCAGAGCCTCCAGATTTCTGAAGAAAGCCCGCCTGATGTAATAGCAAACGTTCTGGAAATAGTACAGAAACCTCGGCAGGACGATCATTTTGACTATCGATGCCCTGCCCATCATTGACAGTGGTAACTTGGACCAGAATTTCATTGAGTTGCGGAGGCCCTGGATCACCGCCACTGTGTTATGTTCATGTGCGAGTTCCGGTGTATGCCTGATCTTGACCCCCAGGTATTTAAACGTGTCGGGCTGCCATTGTATTCCTACTTCTGGTAAATTCTCAAGCGACATTCCCCTCATTTTACTTTATTACATTACATTTGTAAAGCACAACCATAAACCCATAGGTGTGAGGGCGCAGACGAAACACAAAAAGAGAGACGGCTGGGAAATCTAAGGAAAGGAACCGCAGACAGGGGGCGACTATTTGAAGAGGAAAGTTTTAAGGCCCTTCTTAAAGGTGCTCAGGGCTGCTGAGTTTCTCAGTTGATCTGGCAGAGTGTTCCAGAGCGCCGGTGCTGCAGAGGCAAAGGCACCACATTGTGCTTTTTTACTTTTAACTTTGGGCTGGTGGAGCAAGTTCTGGTTGTTGGACCGAAGATTTCTAACCAAAGATTTTATTCCAATATACCTTTGAAGATAGAAGGGCATCTTGCCCTTAAGGCATTTGAATGTGATGACCTTGAGTCTAAAGGAAATTCTTCAGTCCACAGGCAGCCAGTGTAGCGCTCTGTGCCTCGGGCACATGTGCCCTGTGTGTAAGACCAGATACCACTCTGACTGCTCCGTTTTGGACCACCTGAAGACGGTTTGTTTTTTTTACTGGAGCCTGCTAATAAACTACAACAGTAATCCAGTTTAGAGCCAATAATGGCTCGGGCGATGGTCTCTGCGTTGGATTGAGAAATGAAAGGTCGCAGGTGGGACAGTAGTTTAATATAATAGGTGGCGGAAGATACAGTAATGGCCACATAAGATTTCATATTGAGTGATTGATCCAAAACCACACCCAGGATTTTAACCTTAGGAAGAGTAGGGATTAGAGCGTCTCCCAGCTGGAAATGTTTATAAGCTGGGTCTAATTTGGCAACAATGCTGTCAGATCCCACGACCATGAGTTCCGTCTTGCTGCGATTAAGTGCAAGATTATTCAACATCATCCATTGTTCTTTCGTGGCAAAAATGCGATTAAGTTCTTTTTCGTCCTCATCATGCTGGCCTGTAAGAGGGATGACACATTGAGTGTCATCAGCATAGTTGGAAAAGAGAATGCCCTCCTGGGCAAGATGGGCAAAAAATGGAGACATGAAGATGTCATAGATACATGCCGACAGACTGGCGCCTTGTGGCACTCCGAACAATGTCTGGATTGCTGGTGCTTTGGCATTGTTGGCACAAACCCTGCTAGCGGGAACATGCAGGATTTTTGCTTACTGAAATGTATTCCAGAATAACGTTCAAAGTTATGTAGTAACTCCAGGATCACTGGAGCATTGTTTCGTGGATCCCTTAAATAAAGCAGCACATCATCCGCATATAGCGAGATTACGTGATATTTCCCACCTATTCGTATCCCTGCATCATAGAACTGTGTTCTGATATATTTTGCTATGGGTTGGAACCCATAGCTGTCTGTATCATCGAAGTGTGACCCCCCACTCTTCAGCCTGGGGCTGGTCAATACAACTGGGCAGCTTGCTTAACGACTCTGGAACAAGTATGTCGCCCATCAAAGATCAGACCCCAGTATATAGAGCATGGGCGAAAGTGGGCAACCATGCCTAGTGCCTCTTTGTATGTCCCAGGCCCCTGATATCTGACTTCCTGTTTTTACCCATGCTATGGGGTCTTTGTGTAGACTTTTATCCATCTCACAAAGCCTTCTCCAAACCCAAATCCCCTCAGCACCTCGATCAGCCATTCCCAGTACAGAATCGAATGCCTTGATGGCATCCAGTGACATCACCGCCAAATGTTCCCTGTTTTGTGCATTGTGCGCCTTGATGTGTTGTAGTCTGCGCCGATTAACAGTCGTGTTACGACCAGGCACAAAGCCACACTGGCACTCATGCATAATACTTCCTATCACTCTGGACAGTCGTTTGGCCAATATGGTGGTCAAAATGTTAATGTCGTAGTTTAGCATTGCTAGTGGGCGATACAAATCAGTCTTCAGGTGGTTTATTTGGTTTGGGTATAGGGACAATTAGTCTTTCCCTCATGCTTTTTGGTAAGGTTCCAACTTCATATGCTTCCCGGAATACCTCATGGAGTATTGGGGGTCCGTGTTGATTCGTAGGCTTTATAAAACTCTGGGGGGAGACCATCACTACCCGGGGATTTGCAAGTGGCCAGCGATCTGATTGCATCTGTAATATCTTCTAGCATGATAACCTCGTCCATAGCCTGCCCCTGTACTTTACCCAGCGTGTGAAGTTCGATCTCCTCTAGTCTATTGTGAATTTCCTTCCATGGCACTGAGGTGCCATGGGCGTGAAGCTTGGTGTAGAGGTTGCAAATGTCATTGATCGCTTTTTGTCTTGTGGATTACCCCATCCTCACCCTTGAGCATGGTCATTGGGTGTTTCGGGTGCTCTCGCCTACACAGCCATGCTAGTAATCTACTGGGTTATCCCCCTCTTTGTGCATTCTGGTGTGGTGTGTGTTATGCAATCAAATTTAGATAGTCACCCCCATGCCAACTGACAATCTGTCCTGACCTCCGGTAGCTTCACCTCTTCTGCTCTGGTAACCAAGTTAGTAGCTTCCATGTGCTTGATTTCCCCCTCCCTCTCCTAGTTCCCTCTTCAGCATTTTTTGAATACCCCCTGCACCCACTATGATCTCACCCCTGACTACTACTTTCAGGGCCTCCCATGTTGTACTCCAGTGAGCCACGCTGCCACTATTGATCTTGATGTACTCCTCTATTTTGTCTGCAAGTACTTCTCTAAATGCCTGATCGGTGAGTGCCTCCGTGGGCATTCGCCATGGTATGGGGCCGGGGCTCGTCATTGTCCAGTGCATAAGTAAGGGAGAGTAATGTGAGTTCGAGCTACCCATGTATTGTATTGCTTCCACCCATGCCAATTGTGCCCCGTCAATAAAGATGTAATCTATGCGTGTGTAGAGGCCATGTGGTGAGGAATAGTGTGAGTAAGCTCTATCCGTGGGGTGGAATTCTCTCCAGACATCTACCAGCCCCAAATGATCCAGCGTGGCCTTTAGCGCCTCAGGGGCAGCTTCCGCCCAATTTGTTTGGTGGTTCAGATCTGTAAAGGTCCAAGTCTGTCACACAATTGAAATCCCCGCCCCAGACGTAATAAACCTCTCGGTGTTGAGTAATTTTTGACTGGAGCCTGTTGAGGTATGCTGGTATGCCATAGTTAGGGAAATGTGTTCACTATGCAGATCTCGGTTTGTTCGATTGTGCCCCATAGTACTAAATATCTGCCTTCCGTGTCCGTTTCAATTCCCAGTAAACTGAAGGGCACCTCAGGACTGACCCAAGTGAACACTCCTCTTGCATATTTGGAATAAGGAGCGCCATAGCCTTGTCCCCCCTCACCCACCGCATGCCTTTACTTTGAACAGGGCCTCTGCCGCAAGATGGGTGTCCTGAAGCTATGCTATATCCACTTTTTCTTTGTAGGTAAGATTTAATCCTATTTCTGCTTAGATATGTGCCCAAGCCATGCACATTCCACGTCAATATTTTAAGTTGTGCTGCCATAATTGACCACCAACGCACCCCAAGCCCTTATCTCATCCCGCTTCATGTGTGCTGGACAGCCGCTGCCAAGGCCCCGCTGATACTGCCCTATCCTGCACCCTTGCAGTTGCAGTCCCAGTTCGTGTGCTTGCCCCAATCGCCCCTGTATCATTGGAAGACATTGGATAACAACAACAAACACTAACCAAATACCCGCGCCCACCGACTGCAAAACTGCTGCTGTGCTCTGGCGTTCCGCGTTGTCCTGCCCTTTCCAGGGCATCAAGTGCGAATGTTCTCATGGCGGTAACAGACCCGCACTAGTCATATCGTGGGTTGGGGCTTAGTACTCCAGCTCTGCGGCCAAGCGTGTCCCCCAGCCGTGTAGAAAATGCTTCAACGGATGTCTTGATTCAACAACTTGTTACATTAGTGGTGACTTAGATTGGACTACTCCTTGCAAACGTTAACTTCACGGTGTTGGTGTACATAAAGTGACCCTCTCTTTCCCATCCGCCAGGTTGTTGTGTTCAAGCCACATGTTTGCCGGTGTCTCCAAGAATATAGCTCGCCCCTTATGAATCACCTTCATTCTGAAGGGGTACAGTAGCATGTATTTCAGATTAATTTGTCGGAGCCGTGCTTTGATGGGAACAGAAGTGTTCCTGGCTCTTTGTACAGCTGGTGTGTAGTCTGGATATATGGTTATTCTGGAGTCGCCACGTTCAATCACACCGCCTTCCCTCGAATGTTGGAGTATCATTTCCCTGTCCTGGAAGTTGAGGATTTTTGTGATAATTGGGTGAGGATGTGAGCCCGGCGGTAGTCTATTTTTGGAGGGATCTGTGGACTCGCTCCACAGCAAAGCCCTGCGAGAGTTTGCCAGCGCCGATCTCTTGCTGCGGTAGGGACTCTAGCTGGGTTTGAGTTTTCCACTCCCTCCAGAATTCCCAGCAGCCTTATGTTGCTGCGCCTGGCCCCCCTTTCCACCTCCTCAGCCCTTGCTTCTAGCGTCGCAACCTTTCTTTCCAAGTCAGCTACTCCTGAACTTCAGACCCGTTGTGGTCTCTATTGATTCCATTAGACATGCTTCAGCGATCGTTACTCTGCTAGGTTTCATTAGGCCTCATTAGTTGCATATCCAATTTCACCTCGTCGATTTTTGTGTCGAAGGACCTTATAGCTGCTATGGTCTCTAGCACCTGCCCGTCCCGAGCCACTGCCTACGTTGGGTTAGGTGCCACTGGGCAGTTGTGTTGTGCTGTGCTGTGGATCTCATTTTTGTCACCGTAAATGAGTCCATTATCGTTGCTTTTGCTTCATCTTTGATGGGCGGCATACTTGTTCCAGAGTCGTTAAGCAAGCTGCCCAGTTGTATTTACCAGGACCAGGCCCAGGCTGAAGAGTGGGGGGGGTCACACTTCGATGATACAGACAGCTATGTTAGGGGGGCTGACCTCAGCCTTCTGTATTCCCTACATGCTCAGGCACTGGGGGGCTTAACTCCTGCCCCTAGCCACATTCACAATGCGCCAAACTCTTATTGCACTGTCACAGGTTCAGTTAGGGGAGCGTGCTCTTACCATTTCCCGCTTCCCCCCCTGCGGTGTTATAAATGTGCCATTTGGTGGGGCACAGCTATCCATAGGGGCATGCAGCGCTCCCTTCACAGTCTCATGTCCTGATTTAATTGCTAAAGTTGTGTTACCCAGGCGTTACCCCTCCGACTGTTGTAATGCCCTGCTCTACTGGTCACGGTGGGCCAAGTGTTTTGCAACGCTCTATCCACTGAGGAGCTTCTCGTGTGAACAGGTCGCTAGTCCAGGGCCTCCTGGGCAGAGCAGCGTGTCATGTAATGATCCAGAGCCAGTGAACTGTGTGCCGTGTTGTGCCCAGATTGCTTTGCTGCAAGCTTTTATCGGGGGCCACTCTAGCGTCCGGGCTTGTGTGGGATCACCCTTCGGCCCAGTGCCTCCAGCAATGCCCAGGGGGTATGTGTCAGGCTTAATCGCTCCCAATCCTTACCTGGCTTGATTGTGCTCACCTATGCTTCTGTGTGGTGGAGGGTAACCTCGTGCAGTGGTTCACTACTGGGGTCCTCGCTGGGGTCCCCGCTGACTCTTGCAGCAGCTGGCGGTACATTGCTGTTGCCAGCAGACGCGACAGACCGCCTAGGGTAAGTGCGCTGGTTGCAGCCAGCAGCGCACTTCATGCATCTAATCACTGTGCGCCGACTGAACGTGCCGAGTTGGTCTCACCTTCCACCCCGCTGCAGCTCCAACAGTCGCCTCCGTGGGTCCGCCTTTCACGCCACCATGCCCGTACCGGGCTCTCCTGTCTTCTGTGGGGTGTTTGATCTCCCGTTGCCAGGCAGCCCTCCAGCCACCTTGGCGTGTGCTGTTGCCGCTGAGTGCAGTGTCCCTTCAGCAGAGCCCAGTCCTACAGAGCTTAATAGCTCCTGCGTAGTATAGCGCAGTCAAGGTCACACATCCCCAGCGAGGCACTGGGACTGTGTTGTTGCTGGCTCACACATCGCAGAGCAGCGCTCCGGTACCTTGGGTCGCAGCACCTTCCGAGAGGCCCCGGTGTAACACTTCAAGTGCTGTGAGCAGCCGCGTCCGCCATTTTGATCCACGCAGGGGGAGCCTTCGCAGAGGGTATTTCTTCACGATTTCCAGACAGATTTGTTCCCTTATTTGTACCTGGGTGTGGAGAAGTGTTCCAGCCTCCACTTGGTGCATCTTGTGTTGCTAAACCTGCAGTTCCGCCATCAATACAGGATCACTGCAGAGGATCACGGTTGTAGCTCAGCGCTACAGCCATCTCACGCCATGCGTGCCAAGCCACGACCCTCATGAATTAATGGATTATAGCACTTGCCTGAACTTGGAACTGGAACAGTGTGCCTTGGAGTATATACTAAATGTCCATTTGTATACAACACATAAGTGTGCAAGTGTTTTCTTGAATGAAGTTATGCTCTTCTCCCATTTAAGCCTGTCTGCTCGCCACTCTACCATAACATGGGTAGTTTAGGCTAACCCTAAGAGGTGTAACCCTGTGCACCCAAGGTGGACTGTAAGGTAAGAATGTGTAGAGTCGAACTGGTGTGGGACTCTTGGTATTGGGTAATTCACCTTTTAATGTAGGCCTGTACTATACAAGTTGGTAGTGTGACTGAGCAGCCAGGCTTATTTTAAGAGGGTTAATGTGAGCTGTAGAGCTGTGCAATGAAATCAGTGAATACAGGTATCCAAGTAAACACTTGCACACTTAAAATTATAGTATACATATTTATTAATATATACACAATGATAATTAGACCTCTTTAAAAAGCAGCAACTAATAGTAACATATATCCCAAAGTTGGGATTCAATTTCAACAAGAGCAACAAAGCAGGCGAGTAACTTAATGTTATACATATTCCAGCACTTTGAGTGATGTCATTTGAGGCCAGTAATGACCCTTATTCATATTGAGTTATAAGGAGGGAAAAGTTATAGTTGGATCAGAACATACTTTGTACTTTGAAAAACAGTTCTTCTCCCAGAGGGATGCAGGCAGTCTTAACATCCCAGCAATAATAGCGTTCAACAATTAAAACCCGTAACAGAACAAGCACTGCCAAAGCCAATAGGTTCAGAAGGGAATATTTAGTGAGTCAGGACAGCCAAAGTCAATGGGCTAGTTCAAAGTTCTTATGCTCTCTTCTTAGAAAATGTTATAGAAGTCAGTAGTTCAAAGAGAAAATCGCAGAAGCTCAAGAGAAGCCACCTTGAAAAAGCACAAGCTGAAATGCCAGTGCAAGTGAGTTGAGGTCAACTCAAGCAGATAAAATAGCGCTCCCCAAGTTAGGAAGCGCCACAATTGGCAAAAGGTAGTTGTACCCGAAGCCCCACAGTACCTGTGAACTCAAGATCGTGTTCCAGCAGGATGCCTTCCTGTTGTGGTGTAGCTTTGTTCCTGGTCGTGTTTGTTGGGAGGAATTCTCAGAAATGTGCCAATTCTCTTCTACCTTGGAAACCTCCATCTCTTTTTGCTGGACTTTAGGAATTTTAATTTGTAACATGGCGAGTGAAACTTTTTTTTCCCCACTCTCCAGTAATTTTCTGTGAATGTGGACTCTGTTTCTCTTTTGACTTTGGAGTTTGACAAACTCCATAGGCATCATCTTTACATTGTGACACAAATCGCCATCAGTGCAGTGACACAGGGAAGTCTCTCAGATTTCCCAAAGGTTTAAATACCTTCACTGTGCCTGGAAACAGTACTTTCACCGAGAAGTGAAATTGACATTACTTACATTTTGTAACTTTCTAGACCCAGCACACAATGGCCCTCATTACCACCCTGGCGGAAATCGAAAAACGATGGCGGAAATGCAATACCGCCATCGAATAGCGCTCGGTGCGATTATGACCCGTCACTGTAAAGTACGATGCCATTAGCGACACCGTAGTGAACGCCAACGCTAACTGCACCAAGTACGCGCACGCGCGCCATGCCAAACCGTAATTACCACCATGGCGCAACGGTACGCGAATTCTGACCCTAGCGGACATGTACCTAACGCCATCAAGCATGGCGGAAAGTACCATTCCGCCATGGTGAGAAGTACGGCATCGCGAACCAACCGTAAACGGCCCTACTGAGTGCCTGTACACCACTCCCTGGCCACATTGCACAACTCCTCGTAGGTGCAATGAAGGCACACAATGCAACCAGTGAAATGTACAAGTCACCCATGCATGCCAACGAACAAATGAATCTAGGGGCTCCAAGTGCCTTGTGAGTGGCCATCCATATTTGCCATGGCACCATTGCCGCACTGATGCAGCACAGGCATGTGAAGGGTCAAGTCCAGCAACATGAACAGAAAAATGAGACAAACAAAAACAGGCCCCCCCATCGACTGACACCAGTGTAAGGCAACATTCAAAGCAGTATCCTGAGTGAGACTGCACCAGCCCTGTACTCCTGCCAGTAAACAAACCAACCATCAGCATAAGCATGTACCACACAAGTTGGCAGAGTGACTGAGCAGCCAGGCTCATCTCAAGAGGGGCCAATGGGAGCTGCAGGGCACAGATGGCACGAATACAGAAGCTATTCCAATGGACATGACCTCAGTCTCCCTCCAAGAAACGCACGCAAACACAGGCACCTGTGACCAGCCATATTCTGATAATCACATCATTCCACCAATCCACCTGGCTGACCGGCATCTGTTACACAAAAGCTAATCCCCCGCCCCTGAGCATGACATCATTAAAACAGTCATAATGGTAGCCCCTATCCGTGACCACACTGGGCTCCGTAGGCAAACGCGCCCAGTACAGTACCACGCAACTATACCCAGAAGCCGGAACCCAATGCAGATCTTCTCACAATACATCGCTCCACAAATAGGAATATGCTACATTACTTGCAAAGAAGAACGCTACACGGTTAATATCAGAATAGAAATTTAATGTACAACAAAATCACCAAGCCCATACAGCTATTAGGTCATGAACTCCAAAATATATGTCATTATTGTGGGCTGCATCCGCAATAAATGACCAGCTTCTTCTTGTGTTACGCCCTGTTCCTTCATGGTACACAGGGGCTACATTCACGTTCAAAAAGGCAACATGGAAGCGCCTAGAACCGCAGGGCCGTCCCATTAGGTAGGCACTAGTCCAGCTGAAAGGTCGATATGTTGCTCCTAGCCACTAGTACTGCGTAAGGGCTTGTGGCCCATTGGCGATCGTCCCATAAGATCGTAATGCTGCTCCACTGATTAACACGAAGCAGCAGGTGTCGGGAGTAAAAGCCATCTGCAGGAGTGGCATACAGATGGCAGCGGCAAAAGGGGAGGAGATACCTGTCACCCAAATGAAATGAAAAAGAATAGTATGGGCATCAGAACTTCATTTGTATTACTCACTTCAATGATCACACTAAATCTACAGCCATATGCATGCTAGCTCACTCCAAAGGATTATTCCCACCCAAAAACCACTTGCGAATCATAACTATATAAATCGAGGTGAAAACACTATTACAAACGAGTGTTTGTGTGCATGTGTCTGTTAAAACAGAATCCATTAGATGGGATTAGTAACGTGCATAGACACAAGTGTTTGAAGGCGCGTCGAGACAGGGAGGGTTCAACAAGGGCAGATAGACGATGGTCCCACTATGGCAGCTCTGCATCACATAGCGCAGGGGAGGTGGATAGATTCCAAAAAGCCCTGTACATGGCAAACTCTCAATTAAATCATCTGTCCATGCATCCATACATCATTCCCTCATCCCGGTATGAAAACGCCTGATTTTATACTCACATAACATGTGAAATTTCCATTGAGTCTGTGCATTATGCAGTCTGCAAAATCCACTGTGCTCCAGCCCGTAATTCCAGTGTTGTGAAGTAACATGTATTTGGGAACGTCCGGCCTCATCGTCCACTACGCTATTGCGCATCCCATACTATTCATGTCAATCATTGCATTCTCGCCATGGCCCCTGTCCCAAGGACATTGAACAATAGAACGTTATATTTGCAGTCAGACCTGTGGGCATCTCCTCGCCGCTAGCTGAAAACCGAAAGCGCCGTCCTTCGAATTCCTCATTTGCAACATCACGTCGAAAAGGCATCTGTGACCGCTTGAAATCACAAATTCATCCATGTAGTGCGGCAGTGTGTGAAAATGGCAACTGGCTTCACTCACAAATGGGACGCCCCGCCCGTCGGTGAACCTCGGTACAGTGCTGCATGAGGGTCCACCGTTAATCGAGTACTACATTCCACTGACCCTTCACAAGTTTGTTCGCGACTGCAAAGATAGTATGTGAAACAATGGGACCATAGCAGAATGAACATATGAACCAATATTTCACTGCCATCGGGAACAAATACATGATTGTAATAGCAAGATGCCATTCGTCGAATTGCAGCGTTGTGTGCGGAACGTGCTCGCCCAAAGGGGATTGCAGCTTGCACAGGTGGAATGAATCACCACAGGTGGAGGCTATACAGCCTGAAAACACATAAATTGCACACCCAACCCCCTCCCACAACCACACCCACTCCAAAATGCTACCGGCAGGACTAGCGATGTTGGCCCTGGGGGACCTGATAGCACTGCAAGTACTCCAAGTTCAAGAAGAAGACGAACATCAACTACTACAACAACCGGCCGCACAGAGGAGACGCAGGAGGAGGAGGAGGGCAAGGCAGGGCCAGCAAGGGCCGCCAGCACAGCCACTACCACCACGCAGGCAGCCCGCAATCCCACGCCTCCGAGCACATCCGTTCAACCGCACTGCTGAGCAGATCCACACCCTCTACCGTTTGGACCGGGACACCATAACCGCCATTGTGGACATGACACAGGCTGACCTTGTCAGCATGATAGATAGCCCAACCGCCATCCCACCCCTACTGAAGGTGGTGTCTGTACTCCACTTCCTGGCCACAGGCACCTACCAGCACACAGTCGGACAGTTGCACGGCATTTCACAGCCAGTGTTCTCACGGACACTATTGCAAGTGCTCGATGCCCTCCTGAAGCACGCAGACGACTACATCTCTCTACCACGCTCGGAGCAGGAAATTACCAACACAAAAGTGGGATTCCATGCACTTGGCGGCATACCGGGTTGCATTGGTGCCATCGACTGCACCCATGTGGAATTGGTCGTCCCACATGCCATGGAGGCCCAGTACCGCAACCGAGAACAATTTCATTCTCTTAATGTACAAATGGTGTGTGACTCCAACAGGATCATTACACATTGTTGTGCCCGATTTCCTGGATCAACCCATGATTCTATGGTCTTGAGGAACTCTACAATACCACGCTACATGGAGCGACACGCAGGGAACAGATCCTGGCTACTCGGTGAGTCTCATTTCATGCATGATAATGTGGGGTCTGTGATGCGGCAATGACCTGGCAGGAAGGGGGGGGGGGTGCGTACGTAGCAATGTCATTCCACAAACATCCTTTATTGTCCACATACAGGTGATGCCGGGTATCCACTGAAGAGATGGCTCCTTACACCACTCCGGAACCCACAGAACCAGCATGAGGAGGACTACAACCATGCCCACTCACGTACCCGTGTAGTCATAGAACAGGCATTCGGCCTACTGAAGACTCGTTTCCGCTGCCTCAGCAGGTCTGGCGGGGCACTCCTGTACCGCCATGAGAAGGTTGCAAAGATGGTCATGGCATGTGTCATGCTACACAACATGTGCGTACGTAGAAATGTGCCCATGCCCCCTGACGCAGAACTGCAAGCACCTGAAGATGGTCATGATGAGGGTGGGGATGTGGCAGCACCTCAAGGAGTCCGCGAGGCACAGGAGGGCCGTGACATTCGTCAGATTCTCATAGATTCATGCTTCTAGCACTCACGCCTGGTGGCTGATACATGGACACGGGACTTGTGGCACTGTGTGTGTCTGGAACATGCACAATATGGACTGTACGCCTATAAAGGCCTCGTACACAAAGATCAATGTCCACACATCTCATTGGAGGATTGTGAAATGTTTATAGCATATGTGAAATTATGTTACACACCCCATCGACCAGCAACCCAAGTAAGCCCAACACACCCCCTCCACCCTCCTACCTCCCCCCCGAACACCAGTGTCCAAAGATGCTCATTGTCAGTGGGCAGACGCTATTGCAAGCCCCCTCTCCGGGTATCGGGGGCACCCCTGCCTGTGGAGCGCAGGTTCCTCCCAGATCTACGTTGGGGGCTGCCCTGGACGGAACTTGCAACGGATGATGTCTCTGCCTGCTCACGTCCATGCATGTCCCTAAGGGTTTGTGAGAGCTCAGTGAGCACACGGCGCACAGCGGCAAGTTCAGCACATACCTCTTTGGACGTCGCATGCAGTTCCCCCCTCAGGCTCTCGGTGCTTCTCACCATTTGTGCCCTTAGTGTCTCTGTACTTCTCTCCATTTCTGCCCTAAGTGTCTCAGTTGATGTTTCTATGGCTGCCTTAGTACCCCCACATTCATCAGCATGGTCCTTGAGGAGCGTGGCCAGTTGCTGCTGTTGCACGATCACCTGGTCGAGGGACTGTTGCCTCTGCTGTGCCATGGCCATTTGCGGTGGTGTCACAGAGGGGCTGGTCACCTCATGTTGCCTTGCCACAGGGCTTGTGGGGGATGGCCAGTCGTCGTCTTGTGGGTGCCCCTGCGTGGTATCCTCATGGTGTACGGGATGGAACAAACAGGGGGATTGAGACAGGTCATGGATGGATCTTACTTCGACATCCCCGTTTTCTGTGTCGGAGCATGCTGCCATTAATGCAGTGTCACCTATGGTGCTGCTGCCACCAGAAGCAGTGCCTTCTGTGGCATCCATTGGGGGGACCTGTGGTGGTGCTGTTGTGGGCATGCTGGCTGCTGGGGTGCCTGTTGAAGTTCCCTCCTGTGTGCTGCCACTTGATTTGTGCTGCTGCCGTGTCTTGATCCGTGCAGCTGAGCTGGAGGGTCTTTGGCCGTTGGTCTTGGCCCTCTTTGCAGGTGTGCTGGTAGGGGTGTCCTGGAGCTCGTCGTTTGAATCGGACCCTGTGGTGGAGTAAAGGAGGGTGAGCGTTATTAATGGGTCTGTGGAAATTGGAATGGCAATGTACCACATGCATTGGGGTGGTACCTGAGGGTGATTTGGGTCGGGGCCTTGGAGGTGGTTTCATTTTTGTGTGGATTGAGGATGCAGTTGTTTTGCAGCCTGCAGTTAGGGTGTGCCTGCTGCACGTGTAGAGGGTGTTTTTAGGATTTTTAATTATTTATGTATTTAATGTGACTTTTAAAGTGCGCTATCAGGCCAATGTATGTGGACGTTCTCCTGGACATGTGTTTCTGTTGCACTATGTGGACACATGGTACTTCACATGATTGGACATTGTGGATTTAGCATTGTTTTATTTGGCCCACCTACCTGATTCTTCGGATGTCTGCACTCCTTTCTCCATCCCTCCGACTCCCTCTATACTCTCCATTCGAATGGTGGAGGCACAGATTTCTTCCCAGGGGGTCAACTTGATGGGTGATTCCGATCCTCCCCCGGTAGCTGTGGCAATGTTCCGGTTGGCGGATAGTATGCTCCGTACGCGTATCCGCAAGTCGTCCCATCGCTTTCTGCATTGCTGTGGGTTGCGGGGTGCGGTCCCCACCGCACTTACCCGCTGTGCCACCAGGGCCCATATGGCCTTCTTGTCCGCAAGTGCCGTCCTGGTCATTTGCGTCGAGAAGACGACGGCAGCATTCTCCTGGAGGGTCTCTGTGAGCACGGTGAGTTCCTCACGGGAGAAGTGGACCTGCCGCTTGCGGTCGCACGCTTTTTTCGCTGCTTTTCCCATTTTTTTTGCTTTCGCTAGGGTGGATGACGGGTTGGGATGAGTCTCAGGGTAGTATTTTTAATGGTTGTGTGGAAATTGTGATTTTATAGGTGTACGGCGTGCTGTTTCCCGTTCCGGGACCATGTTTTTACTTCCGTTTCCGTATATTTCCGGTCACCGTACTTTCCGATTGCCGCTCATTGCGGTGACCGCTAAGATGGGTGGCGGAATTGCACCTAGGGCGCCGTACGGCGGCGGTGAGGGCCGTTTTGGGGACATTTCCGCCATCGCGGACTTTGCACTTCCGCCATGGCGTAGTGCTCGTGCCCGATGGGTCGGAATTAGACGCACTTTGCTCCGTCGTGCAATGGCGGAAACGCTATTTACGCTATGGCGGTCAGGTCAGTCACTTTCCGCCAGGGTCGTAATGAGGGCCAATATCTTACCATAGGGTGCTGGAGGGGTTACTTAGTATCCCCTTTGTCTAGTTTCTCATGTAACATTTTTGTTACCCTGTCTACGATTAATGGCTGGTGGCAGTGGTTTACTTTTTACTACCATTGTGTGTTCTTACTGTGGGTTGCAATCGCAGCTGCAGTGAGGCACCCATGGGTGCCCATTTTGTAAAAATGGCTGTGGTCTTGTTTTTTTGACATTTCCTGTTGGAAAGGTCCTTCTTGAGATTTACTCTGCGCTCCAAACCAGGTTTCGTCCCTTTGTTCATTTTGTCTTTGGTGGGATTCACAAGTGAAGCCCGCCTCTGGCTCCAGCGTGTCTAGCAGGGGCAGGAAATGAGGGATGTGCCCGAAACTCCCTGTGATTAGTCTCCTTGGTTACAAGAATGCACCCATGGGTGATTGGCTGGAGGGCTTGGCGGACAGCCACCCCTGCTGTGATTGGCAGCTAGGCTGGAATGAATGGGAGAAACCTGCATAAAAGGCGTGGCTTTTTGGCTTGGAAGGCAGAGTCGACAACTGGACATTGGAATCCGAAGAAGAACTTGCAAAAGAACCGCCTGCTGCAACTTCTGGACAGTTGGTTTGCCCAGTGAAATCCTGCTGCTGTGCTGAAGCTCCAAATTCGCCTTGACTAGAGAAGCCCTGCAAGGAAGATTTAGCCCCTTGGGTTGGTGGGACCAATCAACCCCAAAGTTAAGTTGTCTGGACATCCTCTCGGAGCTGGCTGTACTTCCATTTGTGCTGCAGGAACCAAAGTGCCAGGCAGAGGAACATCACTTTTAAGCCGGACCCGAACTCCAGGAAGATCCTCAGGACTTCATGAAGCAGGACTGACCAAGCCTGAGCCACTATGCTTAGAGTATACTGTCCCTCGACACTTGTTTCCCAAATAGATTGTTATTGGTTCTTCAGGAGGGTGATTGCTGTTTGATCTTTCCTGTTTTAATTTTGCCTGTGAATCGATGAAAAGGTGAAGTTACATTAGTATTTCTTTTAGGATTGTCTATAAAGTGGTAAGGCATATAGATGTTGCATAAGCACATGTAAACAGTTGGATGCACGGTTGAGGCTGGGCAACTATTTTTGATATAGGAACTGGTAATGTGTGAACTTATATGTTCAGTCTGGGCATCAGTCCAATGATTTTACAAATGGAGAACGAGTATTGGTGATGAAAGAAAGCATTTACTTGTGCATGCTAGAATTACTACATGTCATATCTCTAACTTTAAAGATGATAGTTTTCACTAGATGCTCTCTAGATTCTTGCACTTGAGTCACAGGCTCCATCTAATGTGGGTGGAATACCTTTTCACAATACTATGTGTACTTACCTGCTTTTGTTTTGGTTAACAATTTGTTTGGTGAATGTTAATATTAATTTTATGATGGACCTGCCAGCCTTGAGAACGACTTGAATGTCGAAACGTGTGTCGGCTGACAGACTTTGCTAATAAACTGTGCATAAGAACGTTTTTTGTGACTAACAATTGTGATCACATGTGTTACATTACAATAAACTGGAGCTTATATTGAATACTTTTAGGGACAGCGCGATAGTGCGGGTCACCACTTGTAACTAATTTACTAAAAAAAAATACTAATGTAACTTCACCGATTCACAGGCAAAATGAAAACCAGAAAGAGCAAACAGCAATCACCCTCCTGAAGAAAAAATGACAATCTATTGGGGAAAACACTTGTCGAGGGAGAGTATACTCTAACCATAGAGGCATACATCAATGCGTTTCACAATTAGGAATGCAATTGAACCTACGAGGGACATCATACCCCAACCAATGGAATAAAACACCCAAGTGAATGTTTAAAAGGCTTTCAAAAGTACCGATCCTGTATGAAGTACAAATACCAGGGGGACACCTTAACAAAAGAGGGAAACGCCTATGTGAAGCAACATTAGGTACCCATAAGGATTAATCTTGCATAAATCAATCTTCTTTAAAATTCTATGTGATGGAACATTTAAGAATTTAAACTACCGGCTAAATCACCATTGTACTTCCTTCAATACCAAGAATGCTTAGAGACTTACCAAATGTGAAGTAACATTTAAGAATCTAAACTACTGAGGGAAGAAAAATTAAGGACTTACCAGTGAACAATCACATTGAACCCAATACTATGTGCATTATTTCACTGTCTATGCCTGTTAGGAATGTTAAATGTTAAAGGTGTTTGTACCGCGCACTGCCACCAACGGAATTGGTCCCCAGGCGCTCAGGCGGATCTGTAAACGATAAAGGTGGGATGGGTTAGTAAGGTGAAGAAGGGAGTAGGATAGTGAGAGGAGTGTTGTTCTGTTGGCAGCTTCAACTCAGTATACATCGGGTGCTGAGCTTTGGTGCAGGTATTGGATCGAAGTCAGTCCGCGTGTGCTGCTGTTCCGGCTTATGTGTTGCAGTGTTGTGAATTGAGTGTGGCTTGTTGTGCGAGAGATGGTTGTGAGTTTTTTGAGTGAGATAAGTATGCAGAGTTTGAGCTTATATTGGTTAGTGGGTTACCTGACCTTTACCGTGCTAACATTCATAGTTCTGTCCGAGTGTGGCACCTGTTGGCCCTCACATTCCCATCTAGACGCGGCGCAGGCCAATGTTTAGGGCTCCATCCAGGGGTGGTCATGCCAACCCTCACCCATATCCAGATGCGGCTCAGGTTAGTGTCTAGAGACCCGTCCAGGTGTGGGCATGCTAACATTCACAACTCCATCTGAGCGCCACGCAGGCTGGTGTTCACAACTCTAGGTGTGGCACATGTTAGCATTCACGTTTTTCCTAGGTGATGTGATGATCATTAAAATCAATTAATACAACCAAGTCTACTTGTAGGACTTTCGACCATCTGTAGGCGCAATTTGAAGGTAAAAAAAATTCTTTCCTTACAACTAGTCAATTGAGGCATTGGGCAACCTCAATGCACTTTTTTACCATGCCGCCACAGATAAAACCACAGAACAAATTGTAAGCTTACATTAGCTCGCGTGCAAGATTGCAAGTAGGTTGCATTTTCTATTCTATACCAAGCCTGAGCCACCTCAACAGAGTGATGGACCCCAGATGCTAGGAAAGTCTAGAGTGGTATCCGAGAGACAGCAGTGGTGCTATTTGCTATAGACGCGAGGAGCTGAATCCGCGAAGTGCAGCTGAATTGAAGTTTGACCTTTGCCGCCGACCTTCCCATTGTAGTGCAGGAGTCCCCAGACGTCATCCCTCTTGGCCCCATGACTGAGGCCCAGGAACAGGATCTGCAGATCTACACAGGAACAGAAGCCAGCTGGAACCCTTTCTTCTAACCAAAGGTACTGCAAACCTAAGAGGACTTGCCTCTTGTGTCGTTTTACTTGCTCTCAGTTGAGACTTGTCTTGGTTGCCGTTGCAGAGTTGCTTGTAGCTTTGCCCCTCACAAGCCTCCCAGCTTGTGACCCTTCAAGTGAATCTTATTTCTACAAACTTTTCTAAAAACTTTGCAAGACTTTTACTTACCTGCAAGAAGACCTTCAGTTCCCCTAGACTTTGCTCAATCGGAGGGTTTAAAAAGTACTTACTAGTTTTTGATTTATTTGTGAACGTTTGTTCTATGCCCATATCCAATCCTTTACACCCAAACTCTGTATTGCTCTCAATGTATTTGCTTTACAGTTTAACAAGATTACACGAAACATAGAACAGTAGAAGCAAACAATATACATGAATTGGACCAAAAAACAGTGTGTACAACAATTTGCATATGAGAAGGAGGGAGAGGGGGAGGCGGGATGGTGAAGGATGGATGGATGAGGGAGAGGTATTAGGGAGTAAATAACATAGTAGGAAGACAGGTCATAGGAAGGAAGGGGGAGAGTGAATAGAGTTGAGATGGGGGTACTAGAGGGAGAGAGAAAGAAGTAAAGGGAGAGAGAGAATAGGGTGTCAGGGCGGTGGGGTTTATGAAGGAGTGATTTCAAGGAGGAACAGACTGAAGAATAGGTGGGGATGGAGCGGATAGAAAGAGGCAGGGAGTTAGTGTAAAGGGGCAAGGAGCTGAAGGGAACTAGTGATACATCAATGTCCACAGTGTCCTAACTAGTTAAATCACCTGAATGTGTAGGAAGTGTCTCTGTGCCATCCTGAATGGTTATCATCTGATTTAGAGAAAGTGTGTTTTGAAGTGTACTATAACTGTTAAATGTTTTGCCCCCTTCCGTAGAAGACTTATATAACTGACTGGTAAATTAATAATTAACAAGAAACCTTCAGTATAATTGTTTATTTGAATAACTGTCACTGTGAAACTGTTACAACCTTACAGCTCACATTGACCCCTCTTGAGATTAACCTGGCTGCTCAGCCACACTACCAACCTGTGTAGTACAGACGTATACCAAAGGTTGGGTTCCCTATTGACAGGAGGACAAGGTTGTTTAAGTCTCCCAAAGGGTACTGCACACAGTCTTGCCTAACAGTGGTGAATATTGAATTGGTGCAGTCCAACTGGTGTGGGGCTACACAAGACTTACCTGCTTGGTATTGGGTAACCCACCTTTTTAATATAAGCCTGTACTACACAAGTTGGTAGTGTGACTGAGCAGCGAGGCTTATCTTAAGAGGGGTATTGTGAACTGTAGAGCTGTACAATTGAAATCAGTAAATACAAGTAACACTTACACACTTAAAGTTATATCTAAATATTTATAATATACACATAGGGCCTCATTACGAGTCCGGCGGTAACCGCAGCGGTAAAACCGCCTGGTTACTGCCGGACTCGTATTACCATTCCGCGTCTGTGATTCCCGGAATTACCGGGGCATTAAAACCCCGGTTTCCCGGGAATCACGGAGGCGGAATGGTGTTAATCCCCATTCCCATTGAGTCCTATAGAACTCAATGGGAACCTATAGGACTCAATGGGAATGGGGATCATGGAAACACTGGCAGCATCTCGTAATGCTGCCGGTGTTTCCTCGTCCGCCTGCAGGATGGCGGTGTTAAACCCGCCAGGTCAGATCTGGCGGGAGTGACACCTCCCGCCTGCAGGAGTTGTGATCGCCCGGCATGGAAACAACGGTGGCGGCGGGTTTACCGCCACCGTTGTTTCCATACCGGGCGATTTGTAATGAAGCCCATAGTTAAAATAAGCATTCTTTAAAAAGCTTTATCTACTAGTAGCATTCAATCAACATTCGGATTATGTTTTTAAAAGACAAAAGTTGGTAAAGACTTTTCTTATGCTAACAAATGTTCCAGCAAACGGAGTGACTCGAGTAAAGGTCAGTATTGCACTTATTTCAGTTACCAATTCAGTTATTGATTTGATAAAGAAAGGACAGGTTAGAATATGATTTAGGGCATACTTTCAACAGTTTGTAAAACAATTACAATCTCTCAAAGGAAGCAGGTAAACCTTTATCCCAGCAATAATAGTGTCAACAATTAAAAACTGAGGGAACTAGTACTGCCAAAGCCAGTAGGTTCAGAAGTGCCTTTAGGGAGCCAGGACAGCCAAAGTCAATGGACAAAGTCAATAGTTCTGAATGCCATCTTAGATAGTCTTGGCAAAGTTAGTAAGTTCAGAAGAAATCACTCTACCTCAAGTGAGCTACTTTGTAGAGAGCACAAGCTGTTAGACCAGTGCAGGAGAGTTGAGAAAAAGCAATTCCCAGTGCAGGAAGCACAACCTATGGCTAAAAGGTGAATACCCCAAACCCCACACTACATGCAATTTGAAGAAAAAATGTTCCAGCAGGATTCCTCCTTCCTACAGCTTGGCAGACCCTTGTTTCGGGACATTGGTTGTGGTGACGAAAGGGAGGCCGTCTACCGGGTTTCTGCGGCAGTGGATTCTCCTTGATTCAGATGCCTTTTGTTCTTTTGGTGTCTTTTTCTCAGCACCAAAGAAGAACTAACAGCTCTGGTTAGCGGTTTGATCCCTCGGTCCTGGACTCTGGTGATGGGACTCTGAATGAAGATTTCCTGCTTCTGTAGGGTCCTCTGGATGCCCACAAAGTTTTGGCCAGATTTGCATATACAAAGACAATGCACTCGATGGTCGGGGGTCCCCATGCATTGGGATTCTGCAGCCTTGGAAAGTCACAGCAAGTCGGGGGTTGCGCCAGAGTGAAGCTAGTGTTAAGGCTAGTTGGTCCCACCAGCCCAAGGGAGGAAGTTGTCCCCTACGGGTCTTCCCAGTCTAAACGAAAACTGGGTCAGCACAGCTGCAGGGGCTTCACCGGGCACTTTGCGGTCCAGGAAGGTGCTGCTGGTGTCTTCTCACGTCGTCTTCGGATGTTTACCTCCAGTGGTCGACTCTGCCTCTAGTCGCAAAACTCTCGCCTTTCAAGCAAGTTCCCATTCATTCATTGCCATGGGCTGTCAATCACCCAGCCGGCCATTCAAAACTGGTTTCACTCAGGCACTCCTAGAGACAAAGGACAGGGAAGTTTCAGAACCCTCCCTCATTTCTTGCTTTTCCAGAGGCTGGTCAGGTTTCAGGGCGGAAGCCCGGCAAAGGCAAAATGCACAAAGGATTCCAACCGGATTCAGAGTAAAAGCCCAAAAGGAACTGACTGACGAGAAATGGGGGGAAAAAAGAGCAGGGCCATTTTGAAAAAATTGTCACCCTTGGGTGCGGTACTGCAGCTGAGGAATCAGCCTGCAGATACATGACACAAGGTAGTAAAAAAAGAAACCACTGCCACCAGCCATTCAGGTTAGTGTAACAGAATGTTACATGAGAAGTGGGAAAAAGGAGTTACTATGTACCCTCCCTCCCCCCAGTGTGTGCTGGACTCGCAAAAGAAAAGGTAAGACGGGAGTCACATTATTATTCTTGGGAAACAGTAGTTCACCCAAGAAAATGTAGTTCAGCATTAAGAGAAGTAAAGGGACTTCTCAGTGGCACTGCACAAAAGGTGCTGTCTCACAATGCAAAAAGCAGATGCCTATGGAGTTTAACAGACTCAATTAAACAGTAAGCAAAACACATCCTAGTCTGAAAGAACACATAAGAGTGTGAGGAAAAAAGCCCCATTCACTCAGGAGTTAAAATGAAAAAGCCCCGAGTCCAGCAAATGAGCTGGGGGCATAGAAGGTTAAAGGGAATTGGCACAGAAATGAAAATTCACCTTAACGGACTGTCCAACGTCCTGTCCCAGACGGTGACATTTGTGAATACAAAAAAAACCTAACACAGGTCATGTTATGTTAGTCACTGAAACTTTCAAGTTGATAATGTTCAAGTCTGTTTCAGCTCTTTCAAATACTTTGTTCATTATTGCAAGGTGTCTCTGTAAACAACTGTATGGCTACATGTATGTTTAGTACATAACACATGGATTTAACAAGTTTATGCTTTTTTTTGTTACAGAGATCTCGTTCACAGACAAACAGCCAGTGCGGTGGTTCAGCACATGTCGCTTGGTGTCTTTGGATTTGGCTGTGAAGATTCACTCAATCACTTATTAAATTATGTCTGGCCAAATGTATTTGAGACCTCGCCTCATGTTATTCAGGCGGTTATGGGAGCACTTGAAGGCTTAAGAGTTGCAATTGGACCATGCAGAATGTTGCAGTATTGTTTACAGGTACTTGGGCTTTCTTTAACTTAAACTATGCTTTTGAATAATAAATGGGTGACAATTGGGCAACTTTCTCTAAATATTTTCTCGTGAGCTTTTCCAATAGTTGTTTCAGAACTTTACTTTTAGACAAATATAGAGTAGAGTGCTCATGAACAAATAAGATGGGCCACCACAGTTTCACAAATCTCTAACGCTTCAAAACTGTACGTCTTGCGTGGCAGGTTGTAAACATAGGCATGCTGTTAGACTTTTCCCTTCTGTTTTCAGTTGGATATGCCAGCCCTGTTCTTGCGTAAATCGGTCAGGACCCTATCCTCACAGAAATATCACCCGTCATGTGGCTTGCATATGATTTTTATTTTTTTACTTTTTTACTTTCTCATTAATGATGTTTTCTCATATTTCTTTTCTACACTGCAAAACTTGTTCTTATCCCAAACTCGTATGTTGGAAACTGCTTAAAACAATGTACATAATCACAATAATAGGTCAGAGTCTAGCCTAAATTAAAATGAATGCCATCAGATTGACTAAAGTGGGTACTTAAACCACAGAGTGTAGAGTGCTGGCATCTTTCAACGCTGGTCTGGGGGAGTTTTATTGATTTAGGAAAGTACTATTTTTCTATATTCTGAGCACTCTGTGACTGGAGACCGGTATTTAAGTGTAGGCCCTGCTAGACAGCAGGGTTAAAGATCTGGTGTTAAATATGTGTGGTCCATACCACTTTCTGTGTAGCCTGCAGGATCCTTGGTTAGTATCTTTCCAGACCATATGTTCATGGCTCAGGAAGGTAAATCCAGCCCTAGGTTGCAGGGCTTTCCACCCGCAGAGGTAAACGTGGAAGAGCTTTCAAAGACGTACTCCAGAGTACAGCAGAGTGGTTAAAAAGGTACAAAGAAACAAGCAATTGAGGCATGTCCACACAGGATCCTTTAAGCAGGATGAGAAATAGAGGAGAGACTGTAACCAAATGTGCGCGGCCCAAGCATGTGTGGCTGGGGTGGCAGGCTGGAAATGGCTCCCATGGGCAAGTTCTGGGAGCTCAACAGAATAAGCGTTGATTGTCTCATTAATTTTGCTTTGCCGGTGTGAAGAAGATTTTCTTTTTCCAAGTCTTACCCTCTGTCCTGAGTGCGACTTTCTCACGCACCTCCTGCATGCGGTTTAGTTTTGGGACCACTGGACACATTCCTACAAGGATCCAGTGGAGGGGAGGGGGGTGTTAAGATTTTAATTTCAGTAATTAATCTTCCTGAGCTGCGTCAGCCCCAGGACTTCTTGCTGGACTGGATTATTTTTCCCTTATTCCTAAATGAGTGGGAATCTTTTTGCCCTCTCACCTAGTCTTTCTCTTTATGGGTGACCTTTTTATGTCTCTACATAGTGTGCGATTGGAGTTATAGTTTCCTATAACTTTGGACTGACTAAAGTACTATGGCAGAACACAGCATTTTAAAGGCAGTGGCTTCCTTTTAATTTCTTTAATGTACTGGGATGAGCTACTGTTAGAGGAGTTTTTCCTAAAGTCCATTTGACGGACGACTTCATAAAACTATCCCTTGGCATAAAGGTCCCCAACTCTTAGTATAAGTCTGTACTACTCAAGGAACCTTGGTAGAGTGGCAGAGCAGTCAGGCTTATCATAGGAGGAAGATGGGAGCCGTAGGCATATACACTGAACCCAGTAAATGCAATAGTCCAAATAAACACTAACATAAAATGTTATATTAAAATATACATTTATTGCCTTTACACAAGGAAGGTAGGTAAATACTTTGTTCACTTAACTAACACACACTAACAGACATAGGAATTCTTAATACAACTTTTCAAAGGCTATTGCTTCAATGATAGTTCTGTATTGGTACTACCCTGCACTAGCGTTAAGACAAAGATATACAGTAATTGTATTTAGCAAAACCACATAAGATAAAGTCTCTTAGGAAGGTAAAAGGTTGGCTAATCACATAGCAGCAGAGTTTAATATTCTAGAGACACTATTCGGACAAACGAACGCTTTAAAAGTCCAATCCGAACTATACGAAGAAAGTCAGTGTAGGAGTGGATTCAAAGTCTGCTGTAGCATCAGAACAGCAGCAAAGGTTCCTCAGGATACTTGGAAATTCAACACAACGAAGGGAACCCTGCAAAAGAATTCCGTAAAGGGACATAAGCTGGCAGCTTGGGTTGGAGGTAGAGTTGCATCCTAGACACCTCTGCACGCACTCAAGTCACTCTGGAGCGACTTCTTGGTTGAAGCTAAATTATACTTTTCACCCTCCATAGTACCTTTAGGTTAGAAGAAATGCTTGTAGCTGGATGTAGCTCTGTTTGGTAGGAATTGGTGCAGTCACACTGTGAGACTACACAAGACTTATCTGCTTTGTATTAGGTGTTCAGACAGTTTTTCTGAAGTCCAACTAAGGGCTTAGTAAAACCATTCAACTGAGGCAGTACAAGACTCCACTCTTAGTATAAGGCTGTACCACCGGAGTTCAGGGTAGTGTAGATGGAGCAGCCAGACTTATCTTAAAAGCAGTACAAATGAAATAGTAATACAAATGGTCCAAAGAAACACTGAAACACTATGTATGTGAAAATAAGCAATTTATTTAAATACAGGTAGGCCCAAATGTAGGGGTAAATAAGTACTATCATACATTATATGTAATCACAATTATCAAAACCCAACACTATACTTGAAGGTACACCGACCAAAGTATAAACCTTATTTGGAACACCTAACAGTAGTTCTAGGGAAGTCAAACCTTTTCATACACATTCAGTATAGGTCACACCTATTCTTGAGAAGTACAAACCAGTGGTTACTTTCACAATTAGATTCAGTAATGCAAGGGCTGTAGACCCTCCCAGTTGCACAGTGACTCTCGGTACAAATCACATAATCAGTCAACTGGACAATATACTTTTTGTGAATAGTGGAATACTTATTCCAGGTACAGTAAAAACCTTTAACTACTTTTGTAATAAGTTATACTAGGTGCGTAAAACCAAAGGATGTAATATTCAATTACAGGTGCTTTTGAGATCAGTGGAATGCAGATTGAGATAAACAGTAACTCTTGTAACTTAGTTTTGGATGGCGCACAGCTAACTCAAGCGAAGTAAAACCTATATACTTTTTTAATCTCACATTGAGTCCAGGTTAGATCTTTTCAAGCTATACAAGTAATTGATGTATGACTTATAAGGGACAGTTAGAGCCACAGACTCGGGTTAGATAGCACAGGAAAACTAAACCCTAATGTTACACTTTACTGAATGACTCAGTTATTCTAGGTAGGAAACAACCTAATGCAGACTTATTCTGGACAGGCTAGCAGCAAGTTGGGGGAAGCGATACCCAGTTAGGGCACACACCTACAATTATCCTAACGAGCACAATCTGGTGAAACCAACACATTACTTTTGGAAGAGGCACAACCTAATCACAGGTGTGTAATATACCTTCACATCTACTTTCTATTAGAATTGCAAAACAGTTTCTAAGGAAAGAAAGATGTTAACCATACATTTAAGAATAGTGCATCACACATCCAAGGTAAGTAAGAACGTTTGTAACTGTTCACTTTTAGAGTTAGTTTCCAACCAAATGTTTTCAAGTAAGTAACTTTTAAACACTTAATCTCTTTTCTAGGTAAAAGGCCCAATCCCTTAAGTCTTTCCCTTATTCTTGGAGCCTGAGTGTTCAGTGGGAGCAGGAGGGTGGGGGGGGAGGGGTCACTAGGAATTAGTGTCCGACAGACAGTGTCAGGATAGGTTCTGAAGTAGCAAAAGTCAGAGTTCCTTAGGAAGACTGGGCAAACAGGTGAGTACTTTACTTATGAATTACAAAAGGGTCCAGGGGCTTCACAGAAGACACCCTAGCAGGATTCTAGCAGTGGGACTGGGTGCACTGGATTAGAGGACTCCCCATCACAGACAACAACCCACAGCTGCACAGACATCCCAAGAGACTTAAGGTACGTACATACCCAAGCCAACACAGTACCTTAGCATTGAAGATTTTGCAGCATGTGGACTTCAGGATCTGCAGCCAAATACCAGGTCAGTGGATTCCTTGTCGTGGTGACTGAAAACGGGACCTTGGAATGAACTTTGCAGCAGGGATCAATGAAGAAGGCTCTAGGCAATGTTTTCTTGCAGCTGAATGTGGTTCTGCGGATTTGGTGCTTTTTCAAGGAGCACAGAAGAAGGCAGAAATCCCGTTTGAATTCTCCTCGTTACAAAGGTTGTTGGGGGGGGGAATTCTCCTAAGTGCCAATTCCCTTCACCTTAGAGACCCCCAGCAACTTTGATGGATTTTGAGGACTTGATTTTTTTACCTGGAGACAGAGAGTGGGAGCCTTTTTTCCCCACTCTCTCATGTATTTTGATGTGTTTTACTCTTGTGTTCTTTGATTATGGTGTTTTAAGATAACTATAGCCATCATCTTTTCATGTGTTGCACAGCACCCTCAGTGCAGTAACACAGGGAAGCATTTCTGGGCTCTCCCAAGGTTTAAATAACTTCTCTGGGATAAACTAGTGGTTCCCAGATAATGTAAAGTTAAATTGACTTTACTAGTCTTTTTAAATTCCTATATCCAGCACACACTATCTTACAATATAGTGCTGGAGTGGATACATAGTATCCCCTGTGTCTAGAAACAGTCAAATGCTAGCCTTTCCTATCGAAATGGCAGTGGCTTTACAACAAACTACCATGATTTTTCCCGACCGGTAGATAAAAATCGCGGGAGCCATGTTTTTCAAGATGGAACCTTAAGTCCCTTTTGTTTAAACTGGTCCCGGTCTTCTTTTTTTGCCATTTCTTTTTGGAAAGGTCCTTCTAGAGTTTGTCTCTGCGTGCCAAACTTGGTGTGGTCCCTTTTTGTTTCTATGCCTTTAGCGGCTTCAGGACTGCAGACCGCCACTGGCGCCCAAGTGTCTGGGGTGGGCAGGAAGTGAGGGAGGTGCCCGAAACTCCCTGTGCTTCATGCACTCTGTCGTGATTGGCTGGCTGGCTGGGTGAGTAGCAGCTAGGCTGCAATGAATGGGAGAAAACTGTTTAAAAGGCGAGTCTCTTGGCTTGGAAGGCAGAGTCAACCACTGGAACGAAAGAAACAGACTAGCTGGAAGAGGACGGCTGTTGCAACTACTGGACCGTTGGTTTGCCCGGTGGAGCACTGCTGTAGGTCCGAATCGCCAAGTTCACCTCTACAGAGAAGCACCTTCAAGGACGACTTCTTCCTTTGAGTTGGTAGGACCAATCAACTCGTAAGCCAGCTGGATACCATTCTCGGAGCTGGTTAGGATTAACCAGGGAGAAGGACACCAGCTTGTGTGCTTGAAGAACAGCAACCGGAAATGGAAAATTTGCCAAGTTTGCCAGCTTTGTGATCTGTCCCCGTGCAGTGCAGGAGTACCCAGACGTCCTCCCTCTTGTCACCACGACTGAGGCTCAGGATCAGCGAGATCTGCAGGAACTGCCAGGAACAGAAGTCTACAGCTGCATCTTTTTTCTTCAATACCCGACCAAGAGAACTTGCCTCTCACTGCGAAAGTTTATGGAACTTTGGCAACTTGCATGCCTAGTCAGCTTGTGACCCGACATACAAACCTTTCTTCCGTGAACTACTTCTAAGAACTGTGGCAAAGACTTTTCTGTTTTTAATACCAGAACCGTTTTCACCTATACAAGACAATAGCCCGTTAACTTTGGCCTATCTATTGCATTGAAACAACTCCTCTGGTGAACTCAAACTATTTGCACTGTTGTAGAGCAACTGTAATATGTTTTATCAACTTCTGCCTTTTTGCTCCTCCTTCAATGGTATTTGGCTCCTACTCCAAGGGAGCTCAACCACTTAGTAATCAGTATTGTATTATTTTTGTGTGATATTGGTTGCCTCATTTAGTAAATGCTTTATAAATGATTGTGTAATAAATTAATAAGTGTTTTACCAAGAAACCTTGAGAATAAGTATCTATCTGAATACTTGTCATTGTAGACATTTGTGTAACACCCTTACAAGCTCACATTCCCTCTTGAGATGAGCCTGGCTGCTCAGCTCGCTACCAAAAACTGTGTGGTACAGGCTTTTACCAAAGGTTGGTTTTGCTTAAACCTGTAGTCCTAGTTGTGTGTAATGGTCCCAGCGGGTACTGCATACAAACTTTGCCTAACAAAGGTCCAGCACTCGATTGAGCAGAGTTTCTGGAGTTGATTTGTGTCTCTGGAGATCCACCAGGATGCCCACGAAGTTTCAGCGAGATTCGGAAGACTGCACCGCACAGTGGCTCGAGGTCCAAGGGTATTAGGGTATTTCAGCAATGCAAGGTCGCAGCAACGCGTGGGATGGCTCAAAATGCAGGTCTTATCGAGTCTAGTTGGACTCACCAGGCTTTGGGTCGGGGTCGTTGTTAACAAAGTCCCCAGGTTGATTGGAAGGAAGGGTCTACAGGAGGCTCTGGTTACACAGACTCTCCAGTCAATGGAAATCGTTTCAGCCGCTTTTCCTTCATCCTTCGGTTTCGGTTCCAGTGGTCGACTTGTCTTCAGCTTTCAGGTTCGCAGTATTTAACAGGAGCTACAGCACAACTTCTGCATTCTCTCCCTACATTTTACAAGAAGGGGCGGTCTGGTTGTCCAATCAGGACAGCCAGCCCCCCCCACTGGGATTTGTCCCCATTCAGGCAAGGAGGAAGACAAAGAGCTGGGGAGTTTTGGACTCCGCCCTCCCCGCTCCCCCCCCCTCACTTCCTGCCTTCACAGACTGGAACTTGGGCTGGGAGTCCTGGGGACTCCCGCCAAAGATAAAAATCACTTCAAGGAATTTCCTACCCTGGATGTAAGGGGAAGGAACAAGAAAGGACAAACACTAAAATGGCAAAAAAAACTCTAATTTTGGTACAATTAGCCCCCTTGGGTGCCTCTACTGCATCTGTGAACACAGCCCGCGGTAAAGGTGCACCAAATTAATACAAGGTGCCACCAGCCATTGAAGTTGAGCTTTTCCCTGTAACAGAATTGTTACAGTTTTAATGTGAAAGGGGATACATCTTATCTCCCCAGCACTCCACATAAGGTGTGGTTTGCTGGTTTCACCTAACACAATGTAAAAGAGATACAAAGATCCTTTCTATCCTTGGGAACTGTAGTTCACTCAAGGTTATCCAGATAAAGTTAAAAGGGGACCCCCTAGGGCAACCCATCAACAACAGGCACTTATTGCCAAAAAGTTGTTAAAGAGGATAACTTTAAAAAGACACTATGGAGAGTCAAAAAAATGACACCCATAAAAAGAGTAAAAGATTCTGTGAGAGTGGCAAAGCAAAGCAAAAAAGTTCTGGGGTTGACCAAGGTCAGGACGATTTACCATTTCTATGAAAATCTTCCCTGACACTAGGTAACCCACCTTTTGAAATCGGTCTGTACTACACAAGTTGGTAGTGTGACTGAGCAGCCTCTCAAGAGGGGTAAATGTGCTGTGGAGCTGTACAGATGAAATCATTAAATACACATAACACTTACACTCATGGTTTCAGATATATATATATTTCTGATGTTTGTTAATCTGCTTAGATTCACATGCTGTGCATAGGTCCGACATCCAGTGGTCACTGCGGAGTATTGCATTTTGTTTTTCGTAGTCGAAAAAGGGACGTCGACAAGGCGTGTCTGAAACACTATCCCTATAGTGACGTGCGTTGTACCCACAATCCCTCACGCGTCGAGGTCCCTCGGATTGTTTTTTTCCGCCCAGCTACTGGTCGCCTTTACGCGGAGCTCCTCGAGAGACATTGCAAATTTCATCTCCTCGACCTTTGGTCGTTTTCTCATTAATATTAAACACATCCTCCCTCCCTCGACGCAGTTGTGAAGCTGTTGTCCGCCGAGCAAGATCTTCGACGGAGGGTCGAGCGGAGGAGATCCTTCGGCGTTGCCGAACACGTGGCCTGGCCTCGCAGGCCATATACAGTAGGGAGAGTGGGGTCGTGGGACATCTCTGGTTCTTTTCTGAGAATGCCTTTCCCTTTCCCTTGGGGTGGTTATCACGATTTATTACCTCGGCTATGGAGAGGACACCCTTTAGACTTTGCCCGCTTTGCAAAGGCAAATTTACTTGGAAGGACAAGCATTCACGGTGTAACCGCTGCTTGCCCCTCGATCACAAGGAGGAAGGTTGCGCGGCTTGTCGGCTACGGAAGTCGAAAACCCCTCTAAGGAGCGCTCACGCGCTTCGTCGTCTGTCCCTGGCCCCGACGGGCTCGGCTCACGCCCTGCTTATGGGGATGAACACCCCGGCGACATTGACGCACACAAAAACACACTTAAGCACACAACCCACGGCTCTTCTTCGTCTAAGACGAAGAGAGCTTCGGCGCCCAAGGAGACGCAGGTTCCACCGGCGGCCTCCTCGGACCGTTCGGGTTCGAAGCCCCTTTCGCAACCGCAGCCGTGACCAGCGACTGGGCTTTCGGCAAATAAGGGCGCCGCCCCCAAACCATCGGCGGGCGCGCATCAACAAAAGGCGCATACCGCCGTAGAGCGATCGACACCCGTAGCGTCAAAAACGCAAGCTTCCGCCGACAAACAAGTCGCCGAGAGCTTGGCGAGGATCGCTGTAGCCGACGCCCAGAAGCGTACGCCGAAAGTCACGTCGAGCGCTACGCACAAGTCGAAAGACACGCCGAAAAAGCCCGAAGGAAGGCAGGGACTACCCCCTTCAGTCGGGGGGGTCACCCAGCACACCTGAAGGCTTTTCGGAGGGCGACGGGACACTTTCCTCGACGCTTTGGGAGAGGTCGAGCCGTTTCCAGCTAGATGACTCTATTTTTCCCCCGCCAGACCGCTCTGGGGTACCCCATGAAACCATGGAAAGACTCCACCTCTGTATGGAGAGGATGGAAAGGTTTATGAATACCGAGACCTCTCAAACTCCCAAGAGGACTAGAGAACGGCCTCAGGAGGACCCCAGGGCCAGAAATCCGAGGCTATTCGATCCCCAGGTGGACACAGCCTCAGACTTCCATAATGTGTACGACCTCACTGGGGAGACGGATGATTTCATGGACGATGAAGAAGGACAGAACCAGGAGGAATGTCTGGAAGACAGGCCAGACATTCTAGAAGGCGGCTTCGGAGAAAACACAGAAGAAGGACCTTCGCACCCCTGGCAATCCCCATCAATATATTCCGACACTGATGTCCTAAACCTAAATCCTCCTGACAATTCACCGGTTAGGAACACGTCTCCAATTGACGATCAGCCCACTTTCAATGCACTGTTGCGCAGAGCAGCAGCACATTTCGAACTGGACACTGGGGAGCTCTCTCCAGAATTAGACATTGTGGAAAGAGTAATTAAAGAGAAACCCCCGGTCAGCCAGACCATTCCCCTCCTAGCTTCAGTGAAGAGAAGAATCATCCCTTCGCTGGCCACTCCCGCATTGATCAGAGGGGTCAATCCGAGAATTGAAAAACTTTTCACTCCTTCTCCCTCAGACCCGCTCTACATTAGGGGACATTCCATTCCGGATTCCCTAGTAGTATCTAATACTAGAAAGAGGGCAGGGGTACCACTTTCCACCAGTGAGGCACCCCCTGACAAGGAGGGCAAAAGGCTATATGCCCTTGCAAAAAGAGTAACTTCCTCGGCTGCCTTCTCAGCAAGAATTCCGAACAACAATTCTTTGCTTGCTAGCTATGCAGACGCGCAGTGGGCCAAACTGCGCAAGGACGCCGAGGAAGCACCGGAGCCTTTACGTACACGCCTACTTTCAACTATTGGCGAAGGAACCCAGGTGAACCAGAGCATTGTAAAAAACTCTCTGGACGCGGCAGAAACAGCGGGACGTTCCCTGGTGCAGGGAATACTCCTAAAACGCCATGTATGGCTGCGCAACTCGGGGTTTAAACCGGAGACACAGGCGTCTTTAATAAATAAATCTGTGGAAGAGTCTAACCTCTTCGGGAAAGCGGTGGATGAAGCTCTAGAGATGGCTAAAAAAGAGTTCGATACTATCAAGACTCTTGACCAAATCTCTAAGCCCACTACCAGACGCGGCTATGGCAACAAACGCTTTTTTCGTGGCCAACGCCAACAACAACAACAAAGTCAGCATCAACAATACCCTGCCACCAATTACCAGACCAATAGTGGGCAGTACAGCCAAAGAGGCCAACGCCGGGGTAAAGGGAGAGGTCGGGGATCCACCCCCAGAGGCTCCCAAGCCCCCAACAACTCCAAGTGACGCGAAGATTCGCGTCCCCTCCCATGCAACACCGGTGGGGGGCCGGATAACATCCTTTCGAGGGGATTGGGTCCTCCGACGTATTCCATATCTATGACAGGTAATCACCACAGCTGTGCTGATTACCTGTCATAGATATGGAATACGTCGTCGGACCATCCCATCGAAAGAACGTTACCAGGTAAGAAAGTAACTTATTCTTCTTCCTGCATGGGAGGAGATAACGTCAGACCGTTGGGTACTTTCCACCGTAGCCCACGGATACTGTATTGAATTCAACAGTTCCCCATCCTACAGACCCCCGAGGGGACGTCGCATGACACCGGAACATCTTGCCATCCTTCTCCAAGAAGTACAACAACTGCTGGAAAAAGGAGCCATAGAGGTCGTGCCTCTATCTCAGGTAACGGAAGGTATTTATTCAGTGTACTTCCTTGTACCCAAAAAGGATCTAACCATGCGCCCTGTATTAGATCTGCGCCCAGCGAACAAGTTTATCAAACCCCAAAAGTTTCGTATGGTAACCTTACAGGAAGTGATCCCACTGCTTTCTCAGGGAGATTACATGACAACATTGGACATGAAAGATGCATACTTTCATATTTTAATGTTGCCAGCGCACAGAAAATACCTCAGGTTCATGATAGAGGGCAAACACTACCAGTTCAAAGTGCTACCCTTCGGCATAGCATCAGCACCAAGGGTATTCACGAAGGTGCTGGCAGTGGCAGCGGCCCACCTGCGCAGGTTGTCCATCCCAGTTTACCCTTACCTCGACGACCGGCTCATAACAGGGGATTCTTACAAAACATGCTTCTCCAATACCCAAAAGACGGTAGACCTTTTGTTCCAGTTGGGCTTCTCCATCAACGGAAAGAAGTCCAGTTTAGACCCCAGTCAAATCAAGCAATTCCTAGGGGCTCTAATTCAATCAAAGGACTGCCTCGTCTTCCCCTCCAAAGAGAGGGTCCAAAACATGCTGTTTCAGATCCCTCAATATGTAACCGGTCGAGAGGTGACGGTACGCAAAGCAATGCGCTTGCTAGGAATGATGGCGTTGTGTATTTATTTGGTACCTCACGCGCGCCTGCGCATGCGCCCAATGCAAGAGTGGCTCAACAGCCAGTGGTGTCAGGCCAGCGGACTATGGGAGGATCTAGTTGTGGTCTCGCAAGCCTTGGTTCTCTCGCTACGGTGGTGGACAAAGGAAAACATGGAAAAAGGGAAACCCTTTGCCACACCCGCGGCGGAAGCCACTCTAACCACAGACGCATCCCTCACAGGATGGGGGGCGCACCTATCCCATCAGACTGCTCACGGAGTGTGGACTCCGAACGTAGCATCCAAACACATAAATCTACTGGAGCTACTAGCTGTGTTCAAGGCGCTAAGAGCCTTCCAGGAACACCTTCAAGGCAAAACAGTAATGGTCCTTACAGACAGCACCACAGCCATGTACTACATCAACAAGCAGGGGGGCACCCACTCTCCAGGCCTGTCCAAGCTGGCCCAGAATATATGGAAGTGGGCTCTCAAACAGGACATGTTCCTACTATCAAGACATGTACCGGGGGAACTCAATCTGCTGGCAGACAGACTCAGCAGAGATTTCCCCCTGCCCGAAGAGTACGAATGGCGCCTGCACGAAGACATCGTCTTCGACGTCTTCACACAATGGGGATTCCCAGAAATAGACCTGTTCGCAACCCTGGAAAACTCACAATGCCTAAGTTACGCCTCCAGGTACCCCCAGAACCAATCCAAGGGGAACGGTCTGTCGATGCAATGGTCAGGGAAATTTGTTTACGCTTTTCCCCCCGACTCCCCTTCTCAACAGGGTGGTGCACAAGATGCACCAGGAACAAGTAACCATGATACTAGTGGCCCCAATGTGGGCCCGTCAACCATGGTTCGCTCACTTGATGGAGATGTCTCTATCTCCCCCAGTGAGACTCCCCTGCCCGTACAACATGCTGTCTCAGGACAAGGGCAGGACTCTGCATCCATGCCCCCAGAACATGAATTTAGCAGCTTGGCTCCTGAAATCATAGAGTTCGGACATCTACAGCTCCCGCAAAGATGCATGGACATCCTCAGGGAAGCCAGAAAACCTAACACTCGCCACTGCTATTCTAGCAAGTGGAAAAGATTTGTCATCTGGTGCAGGAGTAAAAGCATCAACCCTATTGACTGCTCTCCCACCCATGTTGTCCTATACCTGACCCACCTTTTGGATTCAGGTCTAGTGTTTAACTCCATTAAAGTCCACCTAGCGGCACTTTCTGCATACACCACTTCCCAACTCAAGGTGTCGTGGTGGAGGATCCCTGTTATAAAAGCCTTCATGGAGGGAGTAAAGAGAATACACCCCCGATAGCTGACCCAGCTCCCGGATGGGACCTTAATGTGGTACTTACCAGACTCATGGGCTCTCCATTCGAACCCATGCACAAAGCATCTCTTAAACACCTCACTCTTAAGACTGCTTTTTTAATAGCTATCACCTCCATCAGGAGAGTAAGTGAACTTCAGGCTCTTTCTATTCTAGACCCCTTCGTTACAGTTCACAGAGATAAGGTGGTTCTACGCACTCACCCTAGGTTTGCCCCGAAATTTATTTCTAAATTCCACGTAAACCAATCTATAGAACTACCAACGTTCTTTCAAAATCCTTCCAATTTGGGAGAAAGGACTCTGCACACACTAGATGTACGCAGAGCGGTCATGTTCTACATGGAAAGAACCAGACCACTGAGGAAGACTAATCAGTTCTTCGTCTCGGTGGCAGCAGGAAGAGAAGGAGATGCGATTTCAAAGTCCACTATTTCTAGATGGATTGTTCAATGCATCACTCTCTGCTATACTCTTGCTAAGAGAGAACTGCCCTTTAGGCCAAGAGCACACTCTACTCGAGGCACGGGGGCATCCATAGCATTCATTGCAAATGTTCCCCTTGAGTCCATCTGCAAAGCGGCTACCTGGAGTTCTGTGCACACCTTTACAAAACACTACTGTCTAGATGCACACTCTAGATCTGACTCCCAGGTGGGACAGGCAGTATTACGACACCTTTTCTCTACTGTTCCTTCTCATAACCCACCGCCAACTCCGGGTACTGCTCGCTAGTCTATGCACAGCATGTGATTCTAAGCAGATTAACAAACATCAGAAGACAATGCATTACTTACCGTAAAAGCATTTCTGATGGTTGTATCTGCTTAGATTCACATGCGCCCACCCTTCCTCCCCGCACGGATGGAAGGAACATAGACTTCCTTTATATCTCTCTCTCTTTTCTGTACTCACTCACGTCTAGAAGGCTCCCTCAGGGCAGAAAAATACAAACAGAGGGACCTCGACGCGTGAGGGATTGTGGGTACAACGCACGTCACTATAGGGATAGTGTTTCAGACACGCCTTGTCGACGTCCCTTTTTCGACTACGAAAAACAAAATGCAATACTCCGCAGTGACCACTGGATGTCGGACCTATGCACAGCATGTGAATCTAAGCAGATACAACCATCAGAAATGCTTTTACGTTAAGTAATGCATTGTCATATCTATATATATCAAGTTTTAGTTGCACATTCTTTAAAAGGGCAATTGTTTGCAACGGTCAAACTTTGGAATAACTTCAACAGTCAACAAAGTTGGTGAATACTCTTTGGATATGCTAATACATTCCCCCTATACCCTTAAGTGACATCCATAACAAGCTAGTATTGCATTTATATAGAACACTAATACACGCTTTACATTCTGAGTTCAGAAGGGAGAAGGAAAATAAAGGTTAGAACTCTTTTTAAAGATTAAAACAGTTTGAATCCTCTAATGAAGTCTAGGTAAGCCTTTCCCAGCAGTAACAAGTGTTCAACAAATTACAACCTGAAGGGACAAGCAATTCCAAAGTCGATAGCTAGAAGGGTGCCTTTAGGGAGCCAGGACAGCCAAAGTCAAATTGGACAAAGTCTATGGCTCATAGTTCAAGAAAATCACTGAAGGGAACACAAGCAGTTAAGCCTGTGCAAGGGTAGTTGAAACTCAACTCAGAAAAGGTAAGCCAATGTAATTCTCCAGTGAGAAAACACGACTCGAGGCAATAGGGTAGGTACCCCAAGCCCAAAAAAGTACCTCTGGTTTGAAAAAAGTGGTCCAGCTGTATTCAGTCTTGCTACAGCCAAGCCATCCCTTGTTCCTGAGCCTCAGTAGTAGGGACAAGAGGGAGGACGTCTGGTGGGCTCCTGCGGCAGTACTTGGGAAGAACTTCGGCAGCTACTGGCTCTTTTCGATTCAGTGGTACTTTGCAGTTTCAGCACCTTGCAAACAGCACTGATGCAGATCGAAAATCTCTGGTTGTACTGTCCTTGCTCCCTCAGTCCTGGACACTGGTGAGGGGACTCAATCAGGATTTCCTGCTTCTGGTGTGTCCTTTGGAGGTTCCTTGTGCTCTTGGTCGGATTTGTTCCACGGACGACGTTGCACTCTGTTATGGACACTTGACCCCTGGCATTGGGCTTCTGCAAGATTGGAGAGGCACAGCAAGTCGGGGATTGCGCTAGAGTGGAGTTAGTCACAGGCTAGTTGGTCCCACCAGCCCAAGGGGAGAAGTCATTCCGTCCGGAGCTTCTCTGTTGATATGAAATGGGATGTAAGCACAGCAGCAGGACTTCACCGGGCACTTTGAGGTCCAGGGGGTAGCAGTAGGCTTCTCGTCACAATTTATTTTCGGATGTTTCTTCCGGTGGCCGACTCTGCCTCTAGTCCCAAAACCCTCGCCTTTTTAAGCAAGTTTACCATTCTTTCACAGCCTAGGCTTTCAATCACACAGCAGGGCTGGTTTCGTTCAGGCACACCTAGAGACAAAGGACAGGGGAGTTTCGGGGCTCTCCCTCACTTAATGTCCTTCCAGACACACTGGAGCCAGGGGTGGGCTTCAGGGCTTGAAGCCCGCCATAGGTAAAGCGCACAAAGGGCTAAAACCGGTCTCAATTTAGAGTAAAAGCCAAGAAAGACCTCACAAACAGAAAATGGCAGAAAAAGTAGACGGGGCCTTAACAAAATGGACACCCATGGGTGCTGTACTGCATCTGAGGGTTCACCATGCAGTAAAAAAGCACACTGGTAGTAAACATTAAACCACTGTGACCAGCCATTTAAAGGAGTGAAGGGTAACAAACAATTTTACATGAGAAAGATGGATAAGGGGCTACTACGTAACCCCCCATCACTCCACATAAGATGTTGGGTGATGGACCTACAAAGTAAAAAGGTAGGTAAGTTCAATTTCACCTTACTATTCTTGGGAACAGTAATTCACCCAAGAAAATGTACTTAAACCTTAAGAGAAATCCGAAGGACTTTTCAGTGACGCTGCACTGAGGGTGCTGTGTCACTGTACAAAAAGCAGATGCCTATGGAGTTTGTCAGACTCCAAAAACAGTGAAAACCTGAATTCCTGGTCATGGAAAAAGACAAGGCGTGAGAAAAAGCTCCCACTCACTCTGGAGTTAAAACTTAAAGTCCTCAATCCAGCACAAGAGCTGGGGGTCTCTAAGGTGGGAGGAAATTGGCACAGAAATGGAAATTATCCCAAACGCCCGGTCTCCTGATTAATCAGTCTGGTGATGAAAAGGAGGACTCTGAATCAGATGTGAGTGAGGGAGCGAGTGAGTGAGAGAGAGAGTGAGAGAACGAACACCCCCCCCAGACCCCCCCCCCCCCTGGGAACAGATTGAATCGTTCCCCTGTTAGGGAGATTTATCATCAAACCTAAGGTACTGTGGGGGGGGGGGGGAGTATTGCTTAACTTATTCGAGAAAGTCGGTTCAGAGCATTGGGGTGCATATAGAGGTGTCCAGGGCAACCATTGCTTACCTCAGTCATGCCGCTGTTTGTGTACCTTTAGCGAGTCCTATAACGGGATCTCCAACGTTTGTAGTCTTCTTGCCTAGAGATTAGAAAGTATCCACGGGAACTTTTAACTTCTGCTGCTTTTGAAGACTTCAAGCCTTTCCGAACTGCCTTTTAGCTAGGGTTGTGTTTTGGACTTTAAAAGACTTGCTGTGCATGGAAATTGCCCCTAGAACTTGAAGCTCTGCTGGGACAACACTAACCTACTGTTTTCCTTCACAAAAACCACCATCTTCTATGTATGCTGACTAAATGCAATTACTGTATTTCTTTGTAGGTGAACATTATTACTGATGGTATGGTAGACCTGTGAAACTCCTGTAACAATTGTATGCATTCAGCAACTACCAGCTAAGAAGTAGCCTTTTGAAAGTAATGAAAAGTACACCTATGTATTTAACAGTGACTCCTGTGTAAATATCTATATATTAATTTCTGAGGCTTGTGGAATCTGCTTGGATCACATGCTGTATATAGGACGACATCTAGTGGAAGCTGCAGAGTATTACAGTTGTTGATTTCGAAAAGGGACGGCGACAGGGCATTCCAGTAATACTATCCCTAGTGTGACGTCCACTGTCCCCATGGTCCTTCACGCGTTGAGGTCCCTCAGATTGTTTATTTCCGCCATCGTAGACGGATGTTATTGCGCAGAGTTATCCATTCGGCTCATCGCCATTTATTACCAATTACCGATAGTTTTTCTTACTATACTTTATATTCACCGACTATAGAGACCATTCAACAGCGAAGAAACAGCTGTCGTCGACTCCCATCGATGGATCCTTTCCGGCCTTGGAAGGGCGCTCTGAGCTTCGGTCCACACAGGAGGGAGAGAGGGAGCAGGACATTTAAGAATGTATATACCCCTTTTTGTACACTACACTCTCCTAGCTGCTGTGTCATTCTGTTATGGATAGGACCCCTTTTAAATTGTGCCCCAAGTGCAACAAAAAAGTTCCTGTGGGTCGACAAACACCTTGTGTGTAACCTTTGTCTCCCTCGGGACCGCGTCAACGGTACCCGTCGAGCGTGTAGACTCTTCAAACCCAAGACATTGAAGGACAGCTTAACTAAACGGTGGGCCCACCACGTCAGGCAGGTCGAGGCCATGGAAGTGAAGGGGCCCTTCAGCGACGGCAGCAACGCTGCGGTATCCGAAGGCGACAAGGTTACTCCGGTTTCCCAAGTGCAGGCCCCCAACCCTAACATACAGGCTGGCGTCCTTGTTACGGGGAAGCGCTCTCACAACCCCCACCACCAAACACAAAACCCACGGCCGAGACACACGTGTCGAGCAAACGGCAACGCACAATGTCTAGGGAGAAGTCAGTTGAATCGCTGTCCTCTGGGCACTCCAGATCCCCACATGACAGACCCTGGCTGTCGAAAGACAGAACAGACGTGGGTAAAAACATTCCCGAAGGTCGCGAGTCAGCTGGCGAGACTTCCGATCTGCCCGTAGCCGAGATTCGACGTTCTGCTGCGATATCTGTAAAAGACACCATGCAAGCAGGACTAGCCCATTTAGTTAAGAAGCACGTTCCAGAAGGCCTTGTTAAATCAAGGGAGTCTAAGAAGAGCGCTTCTAAGACCCCTCATAGAGATAAATCACAGAAGGACAGGTCCCCTCACAAGAGTAAGGAACCTCAGGTACAGGATTCCCTGTCTTCAGCCTTAAAGAAAAAGGCTACGCCTTCTACTATAGTCCCACCCACTCCAGAAGATTTAGCTCTCCCACCTCAACCAGTGGTCATTCCTAGTTCTGCCCAATGGTCAGCTGAAAATATCGATAGGGTCATGAAAAGAATGTCCTTCGTGGCAAATTTTTATGAGAAAAGCCCCGATTACATCACAATCTTTCACCCCACCCTCTTTACAACAGCGGCCTCTGGGTCTCAGAACACTGTTCAACCCCCTGCTAAGAGGTCTTGCCCCGGTGAACTAGTGGAAGAGCCCACTATCATTCACCCATTTGACCTAGACAATGATGCCGAAGATCTGTCCAAGAAGCCGCAGACCCTTCTTATGGGGATAATGAGGAGGATCCAGATATAGACATATACAACATGGACTCCCCAGTTAATCAGGACCCCCAACCCTGTTGTAGACTCGGCCATAGATAATCAGCCTCTTCTGAACAAAGTCTCATCAAAGCGGCTGAGCATTTCCAAATATCTACCCAAGAGGATCCACAGGACAAGGATTTCGTTGATGAAATCTTGGGAGATTAAAAAGGCTGTAACTCAATTTGCACAATCAGGCCCACTGTAGATTAGGGGGCAGCTAAAGCCCGACTTCCTCCTTAATACAACAAGGAAAAGAGCAGGTACTCCCATAGTCTCCTCTGAGGCTCCTCCAGGCAAAGAAAGTAAAAGGCTGTACACAATGGGCAGGAAGGTGGCCTCTTCCGCTGCATTCCAGACCGGGATAGCTAATAACGCTACTTTATTAGCTAGTTAGAACAGCCATGAATGTTACGTCCCAGCTTTAATCTCGTTAGTCCCGGAACCCCTCAAGACTCAATTAGCTCTGGTGGCTGCAGAAGGAAGGGCAGTTTCAAGCTGCTTGCTAAAGAGCAATCTTGACGTCGCAGACCACACCGGCAGAATCCTAGCTGAGGGAACCATTATTAAGCGTCACGCTTGGTAACGCCAATCCGATTTTATGCCAGAGACGCAGGCCACTGTCATTAACATGCCCATTGTGCCCAGTGTACTCTTTGGGAAGGCTGTCGAGAATGCCTTGAAGACAGCCAAGGAATAATATGATACGCTAAAATCATTGGGCCAGCTGACGACAAACCTTCTGGCCAGAGGGGAAACGGCAATTTTCATTGCGCATGCGGACAAAATTCCCAGAGGGGTTCCAACTATAATCAAACTACGGGAACGGTGTGGGGGAACAATCAAGACCAGGCCTCTCAGAATCACCAGAGAGGACTGTGCAGGTCACGCGATCGGGGTGGGGGTTCCTCCTCGAGTTGGTACCCCACCTCAGAAACCGTGACAACCTGCTTCAGGTGCCCCCACATGCCTCTCCAGTAGGAGGGCTCATTTCCAACTTCACCCCAGCATGGGATGGAATCGCCTCAGACAGATGGGTGCTGTCCACCGTAGCAGGCGAATATTGTATAGAGCTCCTCGAGCGACCCCCGGAACCACCCCCCACGCCAGAAAACCCACTCCAAAGAAGACCAACGCATCCTCCTGGAGGAAATCACCACGCTGCTCCAAAAGAACTCCATAGAAATCATCCCGGCCAACCAGGTAAACAGGGGTATTTATTCAACGTACTTCCTTGTGCCAAAGAAAGATCCAACAATGCACCCAGTATTAGATTTACGCCCTGCAAACAAATCTATCAAGCCACAAAAGTTCTGCATGACTACGCTACAAGAGGTAATCGCTCTGCTAAAAAGGGGATTACATGGCCACACTGGATATGAAAGATGCATATTTTTATTTTTATATTTCAATGTTCCCAGCACACATAAGATTCTTGCGTTTCAAGATCGCGAATAAGCACTACCAATTCAAGGTGCTGCCCTTCGGAATAGCATCTGCTCCAAGGGTATTCACAAAGGTACTGGCGGTGGTGGCAGCACACCTGAGCAGGGAGGCAATCCAGTGTACCCTTACCTGGATGACTGGCTGATTACAGGGGAGTCTCCCCAATTTGCAGGCAAAACATTCAAAGAACTATCAACCTTCTCTTTCCATTGGGCTTCTGCATCAACGAGAAAAAAATCAAGCCTAGTGCCAAGCACAACCAAACAGTTCCTAGGAGCTGTTATAAACACAGAAGAGGGGTTGATCTTTCCATCAGAGGAAAGGGTCCCAAACATGTTACTGCAAATACTGCATTATCAGGCCGGCCGCCAGATAAGGGTGCGCAAAGCTATGCGTTTGCTAGGCATGATGGCATCTTGCATTTACCTGGTACCACACACGCACTTGTGACCCATGCCGGAGTGATTGGCGAAAGTGGTCTCAGGCAAGCGGTCAGGGGGACGATCTAGTCGTCGTTTCACCAACACTGGTACAAAATCTTCGCTGATGAACAAGATTATCTGTTGGAGTAGGAAACCATTCCACGACCCGGAAGTACAAGTGATTCTCACGACACCTCACTCGCCGTGTGCGGGGCTCATTACTTTCATCTCACAGCTCAGAGTCTGTGGTCTCATGCGGCAGCACAGAACCACATCAATCTGCTGGAACTACTGGCGGTATTCAAAGCCCTTAGTGAATCAATCAGTGCAAGTCCTGACAGACAGCACTACAGCAATGTTTTACATCAACAAACTGGGATGCACACATTCCCCAAATCTGTCCAGGCTTGCTCAACAAATTTGGAGATGCGTACTCAAACGGAAACTATTCCTATCCTCTCAGCACATTCCAGGGAAACTCAACTCTCTGGCAGATTCTGAGCAGAGATCCCCTACCAGAAGAGCACGAATAGCGACTACTCGCAGGGGTCGCAGTGCACCTCTTCTCTCAATGGGGCTTCCCCACAATAGACTTGTTCGCTACACGCGAAAACAGTCACTACCCAGACTTCGCGTCTAGGTTCCCCCAGCCAGGCTCCAAGGGCAAAGCCCTATGGATGAACTGGTCAGGGAAATGTGCTTAAGCTTTTCCCCTGATGCCTCTCATGAAGAAGGTGGTGAACAAGATCCACAAGGAACAAGTGACTCTCATCCTAGTTGCTCCTATGAGGGTGTTAGGAAGAATTATCATAAATGTGCCAATTTTTCTCACCTTGGAGCCCTCCAGCTCTTTTGCTAAACTTTGGGACTTTGAACTTTAAATCCTGTGTGTTTTACTCTTGTCTTTTCTTTGGTTATGGAGTTTTAGACAACTCCCTAGGCATTGTCTTCATGTGTCACACAGCACCCTCAGTGCACTGGCACAGGGAAACCTTTTCAGGCTTTCCCAAGGTTTAAATACCTTGTCTGGGCTAAACCATTGTTTCCCAGAGTAAGTAAAGTGACATTGACTTTACTAGTCTTTTTTTTAATTCTTAGACCCAGCATGACCTATCTTACAATAGAGTGCTGGAGGGGTTACTTAGTATCCCCTGTGTCTAGATACTCCTGTAGCAGTCAAATGCTACCCTTTCCTATCGAAATGGCTGGTGGCAGGGGTTTTACAACGAACTACCATTTTGCCCGACCGCGAACACCGGTAGCATTAAATCGCGGGAGCCATGTTTTTCAAGATGGTGTCTGAGCCCCCTCTGTAAAAATGGGTCCCGGTCTTCCTTTTTGACCGTTTTTGTGGAAAGGTCTTTCTAGAGTTTTGCTCTGCGTGCCAAACCAGGTTTGGTCCCTTTGTTCCTTTGGCAGGCTTCAAGACTGAAGAACCCCACTGGCGCCAGATTGTCGGGGGTGGGCAGGAAGGGAGGGAGGTGCCCGAAACTCCCTGTGCTTAGTCTCCTAGGAGACCCAAATGCACTCTGGCGTGATTGGCTGGCTGACTGTCCGGCAAGAACAGCCACCCTGCTGGGCGAGGGGCAGCTAGGCTGGAATGAATGGGAGAAAACTGTTTAAAAGGAGAGTCTCTTGGCTTGGAAGGCAGTCGACCACTGGAACAAAAGAATCGAAGAAGAGCTTGAAGAGGACTGCTGCTGCAACTCCTGGACCGTTGGTTTACCCGGTGAAGCCCTGCTGCAGGTCCGAATCGCAATGTTCATCTCGACAGAGAAGCCCTGCAAGGACGACTTCTCCCTTTGAGTTGGTGGGACTTATCAACTCCACCCGTAAGCCACCTGGATACCATTCTCAGAGCTGGTTGCATTTTCCTCAGAGTGCTGCAGGAAACCGAATAACCAGAGAGAGGGACACCAGTTTGTGTGCTTTAATACAGCTACCAGAATTGCCAAGTACCAGCTTTTTGACCAGTCCCCGTGCAGTGCATTAGTCCCAGACATCCTCCCTCTTGTCCCCACGACTGAGGCTCAGGAACAGTGGGAACTGCCAGGAACAGACGTCTTCAGCTGCATCTTTTTCTTCATTTGAAAGGTACTGGGAAACGAGATCGAGTACTTGCCTCTCGCAATGAAAGTGCTTGAAACTTTCACAACCAGCAGGCCCAATCAGCCTGTGGCCCAACGTATAATTTTTCTGCTTAGAAGCTACTTCTATGAACCTCTACAGAGACTTTACTATTTACCTGCCAGAACCGTTTTTACCTATCCAAGACTTTAGCCCATTGACTTAGGCCTAGCCTATTGAATTGAATTGACTCTTCTGGTGAACTCAAAGTATCTGCACTGTCTAAGAAATTGTAATTCTTTTATGTTCTGAACCTATTCCCTTTTGCTCCTCCTTCAAAGTATTCTGAATGGCATTTTGCTCTTACTTCAAAGTATTTTGAATGCCTCAGAAACTTAACGAGTATAGTATAGAAGTGTATTGATGTATGATATTTAACTGCCTCCTTCTAATGAATGTTTTATAACTGACTTGAATACATTAATAAGTGTTTAAGCAAGGAACCTTGAGCGTAAGAGTTTATTTGAATACCTCTGATTGTAGACCTCTGTGTAGCATTCTTACAGCTCACATTCCCTCTTGAGATAGGCCTGGCTGCTCAGCTCCGCTAACAAAAACTGTGTAGTACAGACTTGTACCAAAGGGTACTGCACACAAACTCTGCCTAACAGTCGGCAAGGCAACCTTGGAATCCACATCTGCGCAAACTGGTGATGTGCAATCCCATCAAGCTCCTGTGCCTGACTAATCTGCTCACTCAGCACAGGGGATTAACAGTGCACCCTCAACCTCACTCAATGAACTTGGCGGAATGGCTCCTGAAGGAAGCACGGAAGCCTAACACTAGACTGTTATTTCAACAAGTGGAGAAGATTTGTAATATGGTGCCAGTCTAAACAAATTAACCCCATAGAATGTAACCCATCTCATATTCTAAAATATTTGTTCCACTCCCTAGACTCTGGGTTAGTATTCAACGCTTTAAAGGGCCACCTGACGGCCTAGTCAGCCTACACCACCTCCCACAATAAGGTCTCATGGTGGAAGGTGCCTGTCATCAAAGCATTCATGAAGGGGGTAAAGAGACTTCACCCTCAGACTTCAAATCCGCCGCCAGGGGTCTCAATGTTGTACTCGCTAACCTCATGGGGACTCCCTTTCGAGCCTATGCATAAGTCCAGTCTTAAACTCCTGACTTAAAAAACTGCCTTCAAAGTGGCTATTAGTTCCATAAGAGTTGGTGAAATACAAGCATTGTCAGTGCAGGATCCTTTCTTTGTCATACACAAGGACAAGCTGGTATTACTTACTCACCCTAGGTTCTCCCCTAAATTCATCTCTAGATTTCACATAAACCAGTCTATTGAGCTACCGGCTTTCTTTCAGAACCCCGCCAGCTCAGCTGAGGTAAAACTCCACACACTAGATGTGAGGAGGGCAGTCCTTTACTATGTAAACAAGACCAGACCGCTAAGAAAAACAACTGTTTGTCTCCATAACACCAGGCGATATGCAGTGATAAAATCGTAGCACAAATGTCCCCTGTAGAAAATATCGCGGCAAAAATGCTGTGATTCGACACGTTAAAGGTGTACGCCATTACACCATTTAAGGGGAGCGGGGGTTGCAGTGGTGTCCCCGCTCCCCTTAAATGGTATAATGGGTCCGCAGGTTGCAGGGGTGTCCCGTGCATTCTTTACATGGATTGCGGTGGCAAAACCGCAGCCTTTTTGCCGGGATATTTTGTGTCCACAACCATTTTTGCTGCGATTTTAACACCTGGAACTCACCAGGCTGAATAGGAGACCGCATTTCCAAGAATGCCATCTCAAGATGGATAGTCAGATGTATACAATTGCGCTATTCATTATCAAACAAGACACTGCCTTTCATGCCTAGAGCTCACTCCACAAGGAGCACAGGAGCCACTCTGGCTTTCATTGCAAATGTCCCTCTACACAACATTTGCAAAGCAGCTACATGGAGCTCAATACACACTTTCACTCGGCATTACTACATTGACAACATTGACACTCATTCCAAGACATTCAAAGGTGGGACAGTCTGTTCTACGACATTCTCACATCCCACCACCTTCTGCTAACACTGCTCGCTAATCTATGCACAGCATGCGATCTAAGCAGATTCCACATGCCTCCGAAGGGATACATTACTCACCGTAATCATATTTCTGGTGCTTGTATCTGCTTAGATTCACATGCGCCCACCCTTCCTCCCCTTGGAGAGAAGGTGCATGGATGCATATAAGCTTGTCTGATATGTATCTGCTTGGATACAACTGTACTCGCGCTACACTTCATGCTACCTCATGTCCGAAGAATAACAATCTGAGGCACCTCGACGCGTGAAGGACCATGGGTACAGTGGATGTCACACTAGGGATAGTATTACTGGCATTCCCTGCCGATGTTCCTTTTTGAATTTCAAAAACTGTAATACTCTGCAGCTATGCACAGCATGTGAATCTAAGCTGATACAAGCATCAGAAATACGATTACTTTGAGTAATGTATCCCATATATTTATGTTCAAGTGTTTATTTGATATTTACTGCTAACTGGGTTCAGTGTACTTACCCACTGCTCACATCTTCCTCTTAAGATAAGCGGGGGGTCTACAAACCACAGGCATAGTTTACTATAGTCTTACCTCCAAAGTGGGAATTTAGGAAAACTCCCCTAACATCCTTGAAAGGCTGTTGCACTGCAAATGGGGCAGAGGTCTCCTGGTATTTGCAGTATGCAGCTCTGGAAAGGCACTGCACCTCGGGAGATGGCTCAATGTGTAGTTTGTCTCAGGGCTGGTTGGTCCCACCAGCCAAAGGGAAGGAGTCCTCTTAGGAGATCCTCTATAGAGTGAAAAATTGGGTCAGGACAGCAGTGGTGGCTTCACAGTGACGAGAAGTTTCTGCAGGCATCTCTGGTCATCTTCAGCTTTGGTTACTTCAGGTTCCAGTGGTCGACTTGCCTTTCACCTCAGGAACCTCACCTGTTCAGTTTTACCACGCTCTCCTCTGCAAACTCTCAGCATTTTACAGAAAGGGGTAGGTTGCTGGCCTAGTGGGAACTGGTTCAATTCAGGCAGACAAAGCAGGAGAGTGAATAACTCATCCCCCACTTCCTGCCAGCCTAGACAGGGACATCCAAGGGTTCCCGCCTAAGGCAAACGCACACTCCTCCCCCTGCCAGAATGGTAGACGTGCTAACCCAGAACCACCAAGATGGAAATGGTGAAAAAAGAAAGGAGCCCCCATGTTGGAACATAGGTGACCCTATGGTACTCTTAAGTCCCGTCCCCTTTCCTTCATACTGCATGGGCGCCCCTTCCAAGGGATGGGAGACGGAACCTTTTTCATCAGAAAAAAACTTCTTCCACTTTAAATTTAGATGTGCATGGGGCTGCGGCCCAGGAAGCATGTGCAGCCCTGACTCAGCCCTCTAACACAACACCTCATTAACCTTTTCCGCGTCGACGGGAACAGTCTGAATTCACTCCTCGGTTTGGCATCGGCCATGTAATTCCACACGCGGATGCTTCTTTGTCTTTTATTTATCTTTTTTTTGTCTTATCATTCAGGTACTCTGTCCTCGGGCGTCTTTCTCCTCCCCGGCGCATGTTGACTTCCACGGGGTTCAGCAGGTGTCCATCCTGAAACGGGCACTTGCCAACTTCAGCACCACACGCCCACTGCCTACGTTGCCTTGGCCCAGACCACGGTTGGCAAACTTGTACAGCGTGTGAAACGCTGTAATCGAAATCGCTGAAGAACAGACTAGCCAGGTGGAGGGAGCTCTTCCAGACGTCTCCTCTGGAGGACCTCAAGAACTTTGTGAAACACTGAGCCAGGCCCAAGGTAGGGCCGCTATTTTCCATTGCACCCTGCAAGAGAGACTCCTTCCAAGGACTTGCCCACGCGGGAGGGACCACTCGGGTCCTTGTACAAGCACGTGCACCGAGGCTGCTGCAGTTATCTGCCTTGCGGCCGAGGGATCCTTGGATCCTCCCATTGACAGTGTTTAGGGACTGGAATGGTTGTACCGGCAGTATGGCCGAGGGGGGGCGCCTAAACGCAGCTCTACCGACCCCTGGGTCGAAGATGTCATACCTACTGGGTCTAGGCCCGAGGAGCAGGGTAGGCCTTGTGATCCACACGCAAGAGGCTGGGCCCAGCGAGCCGAGCAACACGTTGCAGGCATGTGTCCGGCAGCGCAACAAGATGGCCGCCATGCCGGACAGAAGCACCAGTCGGATGCCATTCCAGGAGTTCGGCGAAGAACGAGTGTCAAGGTGGGACTGGCCTCAACCAGGTACGTGGCCTTCAGCCTATCCTTCTTATGCGCAGGGCAGTTTCCCACTGCGTCCATACGGGCAGAGTATGCAGCGGCTCCAGCAGCCTCCTGCTACCCCGTCAGTACCCCCTACTTCCTCTTTGGCCAATGAAGAGGGGGTTTTCGAGAGGTTCTTCGGGCTCATGAAGTAACCTCGGATGCGGGTGATCCTCAAGGATGCCATCAGGGAGGTGCTCCCTATGATGCTACCAGCACCACAAGCTCCTCCGCTGGTGCTCCCGGCCCCAGTGCAGCTGATGCCTCCGGCTCCCCAGCCTATTCATCAGCCGGTTACATACCAATATCTGCCCGCAGTCCCCGTACCTCAGCCTCTGGCTGCAGCTACTCCTCTGCAGGATTCTCCTGATCGACAGGATACGGATGAGGAGGAGGATCCTGACATGCCATCATCAGCCAGGGCCTGCCAAGAACGTCTTGCAGGGATGGAGGAGTACCTGGGCCTACCCCAGCCTGAGGTTGAGCAGTCGGCAGAGGGGGTTCTGGCTGAAGCCCTCACGCGACGCCCCTCTGCCAAAATGGTGATTCCACTGCAAACCGGTGTAGTCTCCATGGCCAAGAAGGGTTGGCTCAAGCCCCACTCGATCAACCGACGCCTGGACGCCAAGTACAGGCAGATGGAGGCTGATGCACTCTTTGCTATCGGCCCATCCTCAGCCACACTCCTCGGTGATCGCTGCGGGATCACTATACTCCAAGCCTCAGTTGTCATCAACCTCCACAGCAGCGACACTACTAGGCAAGGAGGAGAAGATCTTGGAGGCGTACAGGAAGAAGCTGTATTCCAACTTGTCCTTACATCTTCGTCAGGCCGATGCCATGCTGGCGGCCGCTAAGTAAAGGTTATGGCAGGAAATTGCGGACTTCCTCCCGGAACTCCCCACGCAGAGCCAATCACGTTTTAAGGCGAGACTGGCTGAGGCCAAGCTGGTGGTGCAGGACCTCATGGAATCCACTGTGGCCCATATTGACACTTCTGGCCGTGCCATCTGTATCGCCACGGACATGAGGACAGCCTGGCTCCGGGCAACAAAATTAAACCCGGATGTCCAGGACCGCATATTAGATCTGCCGTTCGGGGTTCGGGCCGTCTTCTACCCCAGCACAGACGAAGGGCTGGACAAGAAAAATAAACAGCTCACAAACGGCCAAGTCTTTATACATCTTGACAAAGACCATGCCCAAATCGTACACCCAGTCACTGCAGCGCTCCGACATTGGGCATATGTATCGAGGGTTCCGCTGCTTCCAGGAATGGAGATCCAGGCAGCCTGACCACTCAGTCTCAGAATCGGTGCAAGCAATAAAAAGGGGGGGGGTGGGTTTCCATTTCCCCCTCCTCTGCGACAGCCTGCGAGGGAAAGAAGGCATGATACGCCCCTCCGGGTCCACGTGTCTCCAGTGGGGGGCAGGCTTGCTCTCCGTGCACATTTCTGGCATCAGAATTTTGTGGACTCCTGGATCCTCTCCGTAGTATCCACGGGGTACCACCTACCCAGCCTCTCCTCCCTCCCCTCCACTCCCTCAAGTTTGTACAGCAACTCTTCTGGCAGAGTTCCGGTCACTCATAGGGAGCCAGGCTGTGGCAGAAGTCTCAGCCTCCCAGCGAGGCTTGGGCTTTTACTCCAGGAATTTCGCCTTTCAGAAAAAGAACCAGGCGGGCCCGAGAGCTGTGCTGGACCTTTCCACCCTCAACATCTCCTTACCCCCTCGAAAATGGGAGACTGGATGTGCTCCCTGGATCTGAAGGACACGTACCTACACGTCCCAATTTGGCAGCCCCTTCGTTTCAGTATCATCGGCTACCATTTTCAATACAAGGTCCTCCCTTTTGGCCTCAACTCGGCCCCCAGTGTCTTTACCCAGCTCATGAACACAGTCGCTGCCCTCCTCAGAGCGCAGGGCCTTGACATCTACCCATACCTCAACGACTGGCTTATCAGGGCTATATCTCCGGAAGCGGTTCGCCACTCTTCCCATGCCCTGATTAACACACTGCACGATCTGGGCTTCTCGTTCAATCTCAGGAAGTCGCAGCTCACGCAGACTGACATTCTCGGGCCTCATCTGGGACACGTGCTCCGAGAAGGTATTTCTATCGGAGGGCAAGATCTCGGCCATCAAGAGGGCCACCGCCCACTTCCTCAGCAGAGAGGTGACCTTGGGGTGGTGGTACCAGCATCTCCTGGGTCTCTTGGCGGTAATCCTATTAGCCGTTCCTCATGAGGAGGATCCAGCTGCACTTCGCGGCTTCATGGAACCAGGAGCGGGGCTCTGAATCCGAGATCAGCGTCCCTCCATCTCTCCACCCGGACCTAACATGGTGGTACAGGGACTGCAACCTACGGATGGGCAAGCCCTTTCGGCTGCCTCCCCCGCAGGCCACCATCACCACAGACTCCCCGCTCGAGGGCTGGGGAGCCACCCTGGATGGTCTCTCGGTCCACGGCACCTGTACTTGACAGGAGCAGGAATACCACATCAATTGGTTAGAGCTGAACACCATCAGGCTAGCGCTCAGAGCATTCCTACCACTTCTCAGGGGCAAGGTTGGCCTCATCCAGACAGACAACTCAACCACCATGTACTATGTTAACAAGCAGAGATGCACCAGATCCCCTCCTATGTGCAGACTGGCAATCGGCATGTGGGAATGGGCCTTAAAAAGCGACATCTACCTCTCAGCAGTCCACCTCCTGGGTGAAGCCAACCTGGAGGCAGGCAGGCTCAGCAGGTTGGGAGTGGACTATTACGAGTGGCAGCTAAACGACCTTGTTATTCACAAGATCAACAGGTGGGGTCATCCCCAGGCAGATCTCTTTGCCACCTGGCACAACAAGAAGTTTCCTCAGTTCGCCACCTGGCAGGGACAGGGCCCCGGCTCCGTGGGCGATGCATTCCAGACTTCAATGGAACAGCATGATGGCTTACACCTTCCCGCCCACTCCACTAATTCAGAGTGATTTGCAAGATCAAGGAGTCTCGCCAGCTCAGCATCATTCTAATAGCTCCATGGTTGCAGGCCAGGCCATGGTTTTCGGAGCTGCTCAGCCTATCTGAGATGCCTCCGATTCACCTCGCAACGGGCCCAGCACATCTTCTGGCGCAGTCGGGGGAGGGCAGGGTCATCCACCCTACACCTCAGAAACTAGCCCTCACAGTGTGGTGCCTGAGCAGGTAATGCTGCAGCACCACAGCCTCTCCCAGGATAATCTGGAAATCATACAGGGCGCAAGGAGCAAGGCTACCAGGGCCCAGTATAAAAGTAAATGGACCAAGTTCTGCCACTGGGCAGACTCCAAGGAAATAGACCCCCTGGCATGTACTTTGGACTACGTGCTCTTTCTAGGCGCACCTTGCCCACTCTGGTGTGCAGGTGGACACCTGCCATACATACCTTGCAGCCATCAGGGCTTACAGGAACTCAAAGGGGATCTTCCCCTCCTCCAAATCCTATCGTCAAACATTTGACAGGGCTCTCAAGGCTCTACCTGCCCATCGAGGCAGCACCGCATGTGGGACCTTAATATAGTCTTGGGCGCACAAACCATTTGAGCCAATTGCATCCGCGGACATCAGACTGGTCACCATCAAGACGGCTTACTAGTTCCCGCATCTCTGCTCATAGTCTGCGAAATCCAGGCCCTTGTCACCTCGGAACCATATACTACCTTTCACAGGGACAAAGTAGTCCTGTGGATACACCCAGCATTTCTGCCCAAGGTGCTGTCTGCTTTCTACTTGAACGAGGAAATAGTCCTTCCTATGTTCTTTGCCGATCCTAAGGATGAAGCACAGAGAGTGCTGCAATGCCTGGATGTTAGGCGTGCCCTCAAATTCTACTTGGACAGGACCAAGGACTTCCGCAGATCGGACACCCTGTTTGTCACTTTCGGAGACTCAAGACTAGGCTATCAGGCCTCCATATCCTGCTACATGGTCTTGGCCATCAAAGTGTACGAGGGCCAGCACCCGGCCAACATGCATGCCCACGCAGTCTGGGCCAAGGCAACGGCCATCGCGTACCAGCGCCATGTTGCTTGGCAAGTCATAAGCCGGGTGGCCACTTCCTCGGCTTTCTGCAACCATTACTGTTTGGATGCCGGCTCTAGATCTAATGCGGCTTTCGGACAGGTGGTTCTCAGGAACCTATTTGCTTAAGGAGGGTCTCCTCTACAGCCTGGGGCTACATTTAGTTGTAATCGCCCATGCAGTATGGAGGAAAGGGGATGGGACATAACAGTAATTATAAGTTACTCACCGCAGTGACTAACGTACTTAGTCGTTAGTCCCCTTTCCTCCATACGTCCCACCATCCTCCCCCCTAATAATACTGGTGTCATTAGGCAATGTTAAATCTATTGTCGACGTGTCAATGGGGACTGAGGTGTGGTGCCAGAGGGCGGAGTCAGGGCAGCGCATGCTTCCAGGGCCGCACCCCCGCACCTTTAAATTTAAAGGGGAAGGTTTTTTTTCTGGTGAAAAAGGTTGTCTCCTGTCCCTTGGAAGGGACAACCATGCAGTGTGGAGGAAAGGGGACTCGTTATCACTACTGTGGGTAACTTATAATTATTTACCTAATGCAGACCAAGAATCCAGGAGCCGGGGTCCTGTACTGCTGCATACTGAAGGCATCCACCCAGAATCTCTTCCTGTCTCCTAAGGTGCTTTGTTGACTTGGGTAATACCTACCTTATGTCTTGTGTGCATTCTGTGAGGCAGAAAGGGTGATTGTGTGGTTGGGAGGTTGCCCATTCCATTTGCCCAGGTCTAATTCTGTAACGCATATAGGGAGCCTTCTGTGGAGTCCCCGACACTTTAACTCTAAAGCTAATACCACTTTCTGAAGATATTCTCTGGAACTCTGACTTTCCTGCATATGAACCCTATCTTTACCTACCTACAGCTTCGTCCTAGCCCGCTAGGGCCTGTGGAGGCATCATGAAGCAAGACACGGACAACAGATTTAAAGTTCAAACAGAATTGTTTTATGAACTCCAATGTCAGGATGGTTGAAGGCCTAACTTGCCCTATCCTAAGGTGGGATTTCCCTACCTAAAGAAAATAAGCAAAGTCTGTCGGTCTGTGTCCAAAACCTATACTTGCCCTCACAACTAAACCTAAACAATATGTAGGGATGTCAGCAATAAAAGAAATGGTTTTCGAAATAAAGTGCTGAGCTTCTTCCAGCTCTTAACTAACTTGTGAACTCCCTTTCCACAAGTTCAAGAAAGTTCCACAAAAGCCCTGAGATTCTCTTCCCCAAGTTCAAGACAGTCAACTTATTTGTTCTCAATCTTGCAATGTTCAAAAACTGCTCCAAATCAACTTTATACTCCTGGGTTTTGTTTAACAGTTTAACCAGATAGCTTTTTCTTATTTCACTTCAGCAACTTCTTTGGCTTTCACAATTAGGGTTCCCTGGTCTAGGAGCAGTAGTCAGACCAGAGTCCACCCATTACAGGTCACGCAACCAGGAGCCCTGGGCTCTCTAGCCCACATTGATTCTTTTGTACCTGTGTGAAGGTTCAGTCACTTGGCTTCTTCTTGTCAGCCTCTTGGCTTTGTGTGCAGATTCACATTCACATGGCTTCCCCTTTTCAGCCTTTTAGCTTTGCCACAGTGTGTTGCATATCCCTTTCCAGTCTCTGGCCTTGCTACGCTGTAGTTTTATTGGCTTCACCCCTTGCTTTCATGCTCTCTCGCAATCTTCTATACCTGCTTTCTTCTGTATTTTAAATGACATTCTTTGCTTTCAAATAAGCAGTATCTGAATTAACAGAAGCACTTTTTTATCAAGTCATAACTTCACCAAAAGCTTTCATTTAGTTTGGTATTCAATATCTGTGATCTTTTGGTCTTCCACTGGCAATTATATTGTCCTTAATTTTCTCTCAACCCGTGGCTTTGGGTTTGTTTCATTGTGCGTATGCTTTTTCATTCATTCGGCATTCATTTGTTTCCCCATAGCCCCCAGGAGCGCCCGGCTCAACTGATTCTCCCTCTTCACTCACTGGTCCCTGGCATCTCATCCAGGCAGCTGTGCTTTCCCTTTCGGCTCCGCCTGCACATTTTCCTTCACTCACGAACCCTGCCCACACTTCAGTTTCCCTCCGTCTTCACCTACCTTTTTATACACCTACAACCACGTTGCATATGTGAATTCCAAATTATAATTGCCTGGTCACAATTAGTGGAGCACTTGGAACATGCCTGACCTTTACAACACTCTGCAGTGTTCCTCGTCTCAGTACTATAGTAGGTTGAATAAGAGGAAATGAGGGGAGATGTTTTCCAATAGCCCAAAATGGCCGGGGGAGGGTTATGTTGGTTCTCGCAAGGGAAAGTGGGTACCGTGTCTCACGTGTATACCCTATTCCCAATCCCCAAGGACCCTCCACCCAGATGATACGCCCTTGCTTCTCTGTCACTACGGTCAGGATCCAAAAGCGATGGCCTTTCGCTGGCCACCTAAGAATAGGATCCAAGGGAAGTAGGTGTGAGCATAACCCTCGGGAGACTACACCAGGCTTGTCCTTGGTAATGGGTACCCCACCCTGAGGTGACTTCAATTACTAGAACACTGTGGATATTGATATATCACTTTTTACACTTAATGCAATTCTGAGGTTGTGGAAAAGGTTAGGGAAGGGAAAAGGTTAAGGGGTTCTCAGAGCATGTGAATACTTTTCAATCTCCCAATGAATTCTAGATTAGATCTTTCCCAGCAATAAAAGTTTAACTTATGCACCACCTATGAGGGACAGTCGGAACTAAAGTCAATGGGTTAGAAGAGTCTGCAAGGAACCAGGACAGCCAAAGTCAACTTGAACAATGTCTAGGGAGCCGAGGCACTTCTTTAAATAGCACGAAAGGTTTGCACAATGTTTTTAGAGTTTGTAAAAAAAGAAATCACTGTTGGGCCACATGCTGTTAGGCTTGTGAAGGGCAGTGCTGGAATCAACTCTTCAAAAAGCAGTTACTGCAAGTTTATAGTGAGAACAATCAAGCTACAGACAGGAGGTAAGTAACCCTTAGACAAGACAGTACCTTAGGTTTGAAGAAGAGGATCGAGCTGGCTTCTGTTCTGGTTGCAGTCTTGCAGATCCTGGGCCTCCGTCGTGGGGACAAGAGGGAGGAAGTCTGGAGGACTCCTGCACAGCAGTTTGGAGGTTGGCGGCAGCTGCAGGCTCTTTTCAGTTCAGCTGCACTTCGCTGTTTCAGCTACCGGCAAATAGCACCACCGCAGATCTTGGACACTTGACTCTGGCTTGGGTCGTACTGCTTCGGGAGGGTCCTCGGGATCTTCCTGGAGCTTCGATCTGGCTTAAAGACGATGCACTAGACTACTGATTTCTGGACCCCTGGCGCTCGGTTCCAGCAGCAGCAAAGAAGTACAGCCTGTTGAGGAAGGTCCTCCAGCAAAGTTTGTCTTGGGGTTAGTTGGTCCCACGAACCCAACGGAAGAAGTCGTCCATTCCGGGGCTTCTTTAGTCGATTTTGGAGCTTCAGCACTGCAGCAGGGCTTCACCGGGCAGTTCAGTGGTCCAGGAGGGGTGCAGCAAGCTTCTCTTCCAGTTTCCTTCAGATGTTTTGTCCAGTGGTAGACTCTTGGGTTGCAGAAGCCTCGCCTTTTATGCAGGTTTCTCCCATTCATGCACAGCCTAGCTGTCCCTCAAACAGCAAGTTGATTGTCCTGCTTGGACAGCCATCCAGCCTTTCACCACTGGGTGCATTCAGGTAACCAAGGAGACTTAGGACAGGGAGTTTCAGGCACCTCCCTCGCTTCCTGCACTGCCAGACACACTGGAGCCAGAGGGGGCGGAGGGCTGGCACTGAAGCCCACCAAAGGCAAAACAAACAAAATGGTTCAAGCTGGTTTGGCGCACAGAGAAAAACCAAGAAAGACTTCACAAGCAAGAAACAGTGAAAAAAGACGACCAGGGCCATTTTGACAAAATGGGCACCCATTGGTGCACTACTGCAGCTGATGAGTCGGCCTACGGTAGAAACGCACAATGGTAGGAAAATTAAACCACTGCCACCAGCCATTAAATGTAGTGAGGGTAACATAAAAAATGTTACATGAGGAAGTAGGAAAAGGGGCTACGAAGTTAACCCCCCCAGTATTCTTATGTCCCGTCCCCTTTCCTCCATACTGCATGGGCGTCCCTCGCTAGGTACAGGAGACCAGGGGTGTTGCTAGGGGGGGGGTAAGGCGCATGTCGACTTCAGCGGGCTTCAGCAGGTGTCCTGCCTGCGAGGGGCTCTTCCCTACATCCAACCCCTACGCTCTTTGCCTCTGCTGCCTTGGCGCTGACCATAGTTGGGAAGGTAGTACCACGTGCAGCGTACCATGCACATTGAAGGACAGGCCGGCTCAGTGGAGGGAGCTCTTCGAAAGGTCGCCTCTACAGGACTTGGAGGGCTTTGTCAGACAGAGATCAAGGCCCAAGGGAGAGCTGCTGTTTTCCATCGCACCCCGTAAGGGCTACTCCTTCCCAAGGAAAGGCATGAGCGGGAGGAACCTTTCTGGGTCTCGCACCAGCACACGTACCACGGCTAGACCAGCTACCGGCCTCACAGCCGGGCGGGGGGGGCGGTCATCGGATCCTTCTGGTCAGTGCTGAGGGACCGCAAGGTTCTTTTACCGGGTGTACACCCGAGGGGCAATGCCCTAGTACTGTCAGCATGTCCGAGGGGGCGCCTTCACACAACACTACCGGCAGCTCTTCCGAGGGCAATACGCCTTCCAGGCCCTGTCCTGAGTTGCGGGATAGGCCTTATGTTCCAACAGCAATCGTCTTAGACGAGGCTGGATATAGTGAGCCATGCACCACGTCTTTGGCACGTGGCACGCAGCTCGACAAAATGGCCGCTGCGCCAAATAAGATGGCCGCTCGTCCGATTCCTACCCTAGGAAGGAGCGGGTAGAGGAACAAGTTACAAGGGACTGGTGACAACCAGGTATGTGGCCTACAACTTATCCATCAGCAGCGCAGCGCAGGTCTCCCCTGCACCACAGGCAGTGTGCCCTGGCCCCAGCAGCCGCCATCCACTCTGTCAATATCACCTGCCTCCTCTTCAGCCTCAGAAGACCGGTTCTTCAAAAGGTTCCTAGCGCGGATGCGAACTCCCCAGATAGGGGCCATCTTTCGGAGTACTCCACCGGCACCCGTAGTCATAACTCCTATTACTCCGGCGCCAAAGGCACCAGCGCAGCCCCAGCCGACTCCTTCGATTCCACCTCCCCTGCATCTCAGTACAGGTGGCTCCACACCATTCTCCGCAGCAGCCACCGGCTCCGTTCTCCACAATGCAGCCCACAGCGCCCAGTACTCCACGAGTGCCCTGGTGGACACTGACAAGGAGGAGGACCCTGACGCGCCATTTTCAGCCAAGGCCTTCCACGAACGCCTTGCAGGCTTAGCAGAATATTTGGCCCTTCCTCAGCCATAGTTAGAGCAGCCCAAGGAGGTGGTCTTGGCCGAAGTCCTCACTCTAAGACCCCCTACCAAAATGGGCATCCCGATGCAGAAAGATGTTGTGGCCCTGGCCAAGAAGGGGTGGCTCGGCAGATGGAGGCGATACACTCTTGCTTTCGGCGCATCCTCAACCGCACTCTTCAGTGATTGCCGCGGCATCACTCTACTCTAATCCTCAGTCGTCCTCGGCCACCTCATCCTTGATGCTGCTAGGCAAGGAGGTGAAGATCTTGGAGGTGTACTGGAAAAAACTGTACTCCAACACCTCCTTGCACCTGCGTAAAGCCAACGCGGATGCCATGTGGGGCCGTTAACCAAAGGCTCGGGCGGGAAATTGCAGACTTCCTCTTGGAACCTCCGACGCAGAGCCAAGCGCGCTTAAAGCCTGGCCTAGGAGGTTCCAGGCTGGTAGCGCAGGACACCATTGAGTCCACCATGGCCCACATCGATACCTCTGGCCGGGTGTTGGGGAGAATTCTCAGAAATGTGATCGTTCCCTCTACCTTAGAGACCCCCAGCAACTTTGTTGGATTTTGAGAATGTGATTTTTTTTTTTCTTTCCTCCCCTGGAGAGAGACCCTTTTTCCCACTCCATCATGTATTTTTGATGTCATTTTGTACACTGTTTCTTTTGATTGTGGAGTCTGACAAACTCCATAGGCATCATCTTTTACATTGGGTCACACAGCACCTTCGGTGTAGTAGCCCAGGGAAGTCTTTCAGATTTCCCAATGGTTTAAATACCTTCTCTTGGATAAACTACTGTTTCCCAGAGCAGTAAAGTTAAATTGACTTTTCTTACATTTGTAACTTTCTAGACCCAGCACACACTATCTCACAATGGGGTGCTGGAGGGGTTACCTTTTCTCACTGAATGGCTTGAGGCAGTGGTTTTGTTTTAACTACTGTGGTGTGCTTTTACCGCTGGCTTTTTCCACTACAGTAAAGCACCCAAGGGTGCCATTTTTGTCAAAATGGCCCCAGTCTTTTTTTCGGCATTTCTTTGTGGAAAGGTCCTTCTTGAGATTTATTCTGCGCGCCAAGCCAGGTTTGGTCCCATTGTTCACTTTGCCTTTGGCGGGATTCACACGTGAAGCCCGCGTCTGGCTCCAGTGTGTCTAGGGTAGGCAGGAATTGAGGGAGGTGCCCGTAACTCCCTGTGCTTAGTCTCCTAGGAGACCCAAATGCACTCTGTGATTGGCCGGCTGACTGTCCAGCAAGGACAGCCACCCTGCTGGGTGACTGACAGCTAGGCTGGAATGAATGGGAGTTAACTGAGTAGAAGGAGTCTTTTGGCTTGGAAGGCGGAGTCAACCACTGGGATCAACTACTGTTTCCCAGAGAATGTAAAGTGAAATTGACTTTACTAGTCTTTTCCTGGCCTCAAATCCTGGTGTCCCTATCGCTGATACCTATACCAGCGCCTTTTCCGGACAGAACCTCACTAACATCCTCTTTGTTGTTCCTTCGCCGGATCTATGGACCACCCCATATGATCTGTGCTCTGTCCTGTCTCCTCTCCCATTAACGGTGGCACTCGCTGGGAAGTCCTCATGGCTTCATTTGACTCCTCCAGAGTCATCCTTAATGTCTACCTAAACTGCACTGTCATGGTCCAAGGTCCTCGGGCCAATCTCCTCCTCCTCTTCGATAGGCGGTTCCCTCGCCTCATCAACTTTCTTTCATCTCCAGCTGTCCTCCCTGCCCCCCCCCCATATTCCTTGGCTACCTTCACCACTCTTCCCTCCTCCTCTGCCCCTCTTCACGCTACCTTCACAACTCTGCAGGGTGTACCTCTGATTTGTACACCTCCCCGGTAGGTCTTTAAGGGCGGCAGCCTTTTTCGGCAACACTCCTCTGACATCTACCACCTCCTTGAAGAATTGGACCTTGATGTCCTCTGTTTTACGGAGACATGGTTTACGGCCAGCTCTGTCACGAGCTTTGACACACTCCTCCCTGATGGTTACAAGATCCTCTCTGCAACCAGATCCACCCGGCCCGGAGTGGGTGTAGCCCTCATCGTTCCCGAGTGGATTCCTGCCACTATCATTTCCACTCAGATTTACTCCTCTTTTGAATGCCTTGTCTGCAGGCTCTCAATCTCTCCTAGCCACTCTTACTGTTGCTACGCTCTACCGGCCCCTGGGCAAATCTCGTTTCTTTGAGTGGGCTGACCTCTCCTCCTCCCTACTGACCTCTACCACTCAACTCCTCCTCCTTGGTGACCTTAACATCCACCTCAATTCCCCCTGTCCCTCACCTTTGCTCTTTCGCGACCTTTGTGATGCCCTCTCCCTCTCTATCCTCCCCTATGGCCAGACGCACTCTGCAGGATACACACTTGATGTCCTGATCTCCTCTGTCCTCCCGCTCTCTATCCCTCTCACCACTCCTCTCTCCTGGAGTGACCAGTGCCTTCTCTCATCTCATTCTCTTCCCCCCAAGCCAAGCGCACCCCAACGCTGCCACCTAGCTTCTTGGACATGCGTCCTATGAAGCGTGTGTCAGTTGAGGCTTTCGCTGCTACCTTCTCTCCCGCCTCTCCTCCTCTTGCTGCCTCACACCCAGACACAACCCTTCCCCTTCTCTACTCTTCCATTTCTGATCCTCTTGATGCTCTTGCCCCTGTCATGAGGATCCGCTTAAAGTCCAAAGCCAAGTGTAATTACTGGTCTGACTCCGACCTAGCTACACTTCATAAATCGCACCAAGAAGAGGGTCCACATTCAAGCCCATGTCTCTGCGGCATCTAACTCTGCTGAACTCTTCAAAATCTGCAAGGAGTTTGCCAACCCTGCTGCAGTCTCTACCCCTCCTCTTACCTCCCAAGTTCTCTGCAATGACCTTGCCTCTCACTTTATCTCAAAACCCTGGACATCTTGTCCACCCTCTCCTCCCCTTAATCCCCCTCAGTCTGCGCTTGCTAACCCCTTTCCTCGCTTCTCCCCTGATGAGGTCGCTAGAAAAGTCCGATCTATGAAAGCCTCATCAAAACAGGTTCATCCCTGTTCCTCTAAAACCATCAAGGACCACATTGACACCCTCGCTCCGGCCCTTGCCGATTTTTGCAACCATTCCTTTGCTTCAGGATCCTTCTCCTCTGAAACGCTCCCTTGTGCATCCTCTTCTCAAGAAACCCACAGCTGATCCTTCCTGTGTGGCTAACTATCACCCAATCTCCATTACTCCCTTTCTGAGCAAACTCCTGGAAAAGCTGGCCATCTCTCAGCTTAACCTTCATTATGATTCTGTTGGCTGTCTCCATGACCACCAGTCTGGTTTCAGAGCAGCCACAAGCATGGAAACTGCTCTACTGAACATCCGTGAAGTTGTGCTCTCCAACCTTGACTCTAACATTCCCTCTGCCGTTATCCTACTCGATCTCCGTTCTGCTTTCGACATGGTCAACCATACCGCCCTGCTCAGCAGTCTCTGAGAGAACCTGGGTATCACTGATCAGGCTCTGGCCTGGCTGACCTCTTTCCTCTCTGATCGACCCTCCCAGGTTCAACTGGGATGTCTTCCTCTCTACCTGTGGTGTTCCCCAGGGGTCTAACATCTCGCCCTCTGCAACTAATCCAGAACAGGACTGCAAGACTTGTCCTTGGCCTCAAGCCCTGGGATCGTAGCTCTCCAGCTCTGAAATCTCTCCAGTGGCTCCCAGTGGATGCAAGGATTAAATTTAAAACCCTCTGCATTGTCCACAAGACTTTCTGGGGCCTGGGTCCAAAATACCTTCAGCTATTCCTCCGCAAATACAACCCCTCTCGAGCTCTTCGCTCCTCTACCTCGAACTCCCTCCGGGTCTGTCGTTTCTCAAAGAAACAACCCTTGGTTAGATCTGTCTTTGGCTGGGGCCTCCCTCTGGAACAGCCTCCCTGCCACTCTAAAACTTCAGGAGACCCATTTCCGGTTCCGAAAGCACCTCAAGACTTTGCTCTTTGCATCTGCCTTTGCTCCCCCTCTCACTTGCTGATCTGCTCTCTTGGCATTGCACCTGGCCACCCTCTGTCCCCTTGACCCAGTTACCTGCTCACCTTGCCACCCTTGTGCACTGCCTCCCGGCCAGCCCTTGCACTGGGGACTGTATCTGTACCCATACTGTCCCCATTTTCTTCCTTCTATGCCCTTATCAGACTTACCCAGTTCTGCTGCCGTAAACACAGCACTTGCTGGCTGCACTACCCCTGTTTATTGCTCCATTATATATTTTATTTGTATTTATTATTTATCTGTTTCTCCAGCATGGGGTCTGGCATGGATTCACATGCTCATGAATATTCCCTGTCAGGCTGGGAATCCTCGGTAAAGAAAAAATCAGTTTCATTTCTGAACTGTCTTTCTACTAATAACCAATCACTGGTCTCTGGGTCATTCTGCCCCCATCCAATGACTGCCCTCTACCTGAGCCCCTCCTCTGGCAGCCATGTTCAGATTTTTACCGCATGTTCAAGTGTTGGGAGTCCTCGTGCTATAGCTCTCAAGCTTTTACTGCGTTTTGTGTTTTTTCGAAGAGTTTACTCTTATATTTTCAGTCAATCAAGCCTCAAGCACCACCGATTCTTCTTCCGATCAACGGGGACCCGTTTTTGGAATTTTCTACGCCCCTCAAGGACAGAATTTCGTCGTGTTTCCACTTCTCCGAGGATTCCGGAAGATTTGAGGCCTACCTCGTGGACATGGCCCAGGACAAGGGAAGCATGACGCCTACTGGATCCAAGCTGTTCAGGAGCCTGCCCTGGCTGCGGCCTTCAGAACTTCAAGGAGGGTGAGCACTCTCGGTGCCTCTACTGCCTTCACAAAGACAAAACGCTCGTGGAGAAGGACTGTGCGTTTTGCAAAAATATGTCCGTACGGACGATGAAGGTTCGTCGGATTCGACTCGCCAACTGGCTGGAAGGGAAGAGTCCAGCAGCAGGTGAGAAGAAGAAATTCGAGTGGTCTTCTAAGACCTTTGAGGGTGCTCGGGCAACAGGGGCCCAAGAAAAGGCTAGTCACTGCGAGTCCGCGGGCACCGGGAGCGCTGAGCGGTCGGGCTCCTCAGTTGCCAGGCAGGGGGCACTGTCACCGACACCATCAACCACGAGCCAATGTTCTGGCTTGGTGAAGAGGAAGTCAGAGAACCCGGGTGAGCTTCGGGAGAAGCCCCGATCGATCCCGATGGAGACAGCCGAGGGGGAGCTAGGGGGTGACTCTCCCACGCTCCTTCCACGCTATGATCGACAGTGCATCCGAGCTCTTCAAGCTCTGCCCCGAAGAATAGAAGGAAGGTTTCCTCTACCAACGGCGGGAGGCCAAGAGGAAGACTGTCCTCTCGATCCCGTTGCTGGACGACATCTGGGACGAGGGGCTAGCCCTCCTGAAGAACCCGTCCACAGCTCCTGCCAGGAGAGACTGGTATGAGAAGAAATACCGGGTCCTGGATTCTGCCCCTATGTGTCTCAGGGCGGCCAAGAAGGCAGTGGGGGTGGCGTCTACTTCAACATCCCCACCGGACGGCGAGGGGAAGAAGCTGGACGCCATGGGACGACGAGTCATTTCGTCGGCAGCGACAACGATTAAAGCAGCCAACGCCCTTGTGATCGTGGCTCGCTACAACAGGAAGCTGTGGTTCAAGATCGCTCCCTTGCTGGACTTCTTTCCGGGCAACAAGAGGGCCGAGGAAATCCTACAGGAAGGTGAGGTGGCGTCGGACCACGCCATCACGGTGGCCACGGACATCGCCGACACCTGCTTTTGTCAGATGGGCAACGGCGTTTGCCGGCACGGTTGGCTCAAGGCCACTGACGTCCAGAACAAGGCTCTGGACATGCCATTCGACGGGAACCACCTGTTTGCCAAGACTGGAAAAATCACTACAGGCCATCAAAGCGGACACTGAGACGGCTCAGACTTTGGGTGGTGTTCAATGACGACGTACGCCAGAGGCAAGCAAGGTGCCTCCAAAGGATTCGGCGGCGGCTCCTCTTCGTACCACCAGGCATCCCGCTTCTCGTTGTACCGCCAGGCATCCCGCTCCTCGTCGCAGGAGGCCTACAGAGGACGCAGCAAGACAGGAGGATCTCATCGGCAAGGCTGCAGCGAAGCAGGATTGAACCGACCGTGCTGTCGGGGCCCCCCACCTAAGCACCCCGGTGGGAGGCCGGCTGGCAAAATTTGTCAGCGTGTGGCAGTCCATCTCCACTGACAGTTGGGTGCTGGATGCCCTCTCCCGCGGGCACACCCTGGAATTTCAAAAGAGGTGCCCACATATTCCACCCGTGGCCAGGAAGGAAAATCACTTCCCCAAACTGCTACTGGAGGTTCAGGCGATGCTAAGAAAGGGGGCCATCGAACTCGTCCCAAAGAGGCTCCGGAGTATACTCTTGATACTGTCTCGTCCGAAAGAAGACAGGCGGATGGCGACCCATCCTGGACCTTCGTCTAAACAAGTACATCGGGTCCCACAAGTTCCGGATGGTCACCGTCCAGCATGTGCCAAGACAGCTGGAGGAGGGCGACTTCCTATCGTCGCTGGACTTGGAGAATGCCTACTTCCACATCCCCATTCTAAAAGGACATCAAATTCCTGGAATTTATGGTCCAAGGGTGACACTGCCAGTTCATGGCCCTGCCCTTCGGATTGAAGTCAGCACCCTGAGTGTTCACCAAGTGTCTAGGCCCAGTGGTGGCGCGGCTGCACCTGCAGGGGATCCACGTCTACCCCTACCTGGACGATTGGCTCATCCAAAGTCAAAAGGGCTCACCGTCTGTCACACAGCAAAGACCGTCCAGCTGCTCATGGATCTGGGGTTCTCGATCAACTTCGCGGAATCTCACTTGGTACTGTTGCAAATCGCCCTGTTCCTGGGATCCAGGCTCAACACAGTGGCACGATTGGTTTCGCTGTCGTAGGAAAGGATGAAGGCTATCCTGGTGAGGTCCGTCCAGTCCCTACTCGGCATGATGTCCTCGTGCATCTACCTCGTACGCCTATGCAGCCTGCGGATGCAACCTCTGCAAGAGTTCCTCGACGCCTGTTCGAGGCAAGCAACGGGCAGCTTCGAAGACAGGATACCACTCAACAAGACTTTCCGCCTAACGATCCGGTGGTGGGGCATCCGCACGCATCTAGCGGCGGGTATGGACTTCCAGACCCCGGGGCATCAGGAAACGGTGATGACGGACGCCTCCCTGGAGGAATGGGGAGCGCACACTGGAGATCTCCACGCAATAGGCCTGTGGCTCCCGGAGGAGAGGTCGCTACACATCAATGTCCTGGAGCTCCGAGCCGTGTTCTGGGCCCTGAGGTCGTTCCTCCCGTCCCTCAAGGGCGAGGTGGTAAGGGTCTTCACCAACACCACCACCACAATGTTCTACATCCAGACGCAATGGCACCAGATCCCCAGCCCTGTCCAGGAAGCACAGGATCTGTGGCACTGGGCCGTCGCCCAAGGGATATTTCTGGTACCGTTCCATCTGGCAGGGATAAAAAACACCATCACCGACTCACTCAGCAGGGAGCTACGCTCGTGCCACGGGTGGGAGCTGTGGCAGGATCAAGTGGATCTCCTATTCAGATGTTGGGGCAATCCCCCAGATCAACCTATTCGCGGCGAACACTGAGTGCCACAAGTTCGCCAGTAGGTTCCCCCAGCCAGGGATTATGGGCGATGCCTTCTCATTACCCTGGGATGGCCTGTTCCTGTCCGCCGTTGCTGCTGCGTCTCATCAATCAACTCAGTGTCCCGGTGCAGGATGATCCTCATTGCACCGGCGTGGCCGAGGCAGATTTGGTTACCGGACCTTCTGGACATGTCAGCGCCCCCCGTAGTCAAACTGCTGTCAGACACGGACCTTCTCGCCAGAGAAGGAGGCACCATCCTCCAGCACAACCCGGGGTTGCTGAACCTGCAGGTCTGGCTACTGCAGCACTAGAATTTCGGAGGATACAATATCCCGGCGGACTGCAAGGAGGTGCTTGCAAAGGCCAGGGCGCCTTCTACTCTCAAGTGCTATGGACACAATGGAAGAGGTTCGGTCTGGTGCCGTGCACAGAAGATTAACCCTCTGCAGATTACGGCCCCTCAAATACTGCCGTACTTGCTATCGCTGGCCAAGACGGGGCTGACACATGCCTCCATCAAGATTCATCTGGCGGCTATCTCCAGCTACACCAGTACTCCGGGGCGGTCTTCCCTATGGTCCCATGGCCTGGTGAAGGAGTTCATGAAGGGACTGTTCCGGTTGTTCCCGCTGGTGAAGGCTCTGGCCCCGGTGTGGGAGCTCAACGTGGTGCTGTCCAGGCTCATGGGGCCTCCATTCGAGCCTCTTCATTCGGCACCGTTGAAGTTCCTGTCGTGGAAGACCGCGTTTCTTGAGGCCATCACCTCCGCACGACGAGTGGGAGAGATCAGGCCCTCTCCTGTAAACCTCCATAGCTGACATTCCATGCAAAGAGGGTTGTGCTGAGGACGCACCCCTCATTTATGCCCAAGGTGCCGTCGGACTTCCACCTCAACGAGCCCTTGGTGTTACCTGTTTTCTTCCCGTCGCCTTCATCGCCGGCTGAGAGGACTTTGCACTCGCTGGATGTGGCTAGAGTGCTGAAGTTCTAGTGGGCCGCACAAAGAGTTTTCGGAAGACATCACAGCTGTTTGTGAACTTTGGAACTGTGAACCAGGGAAAAGCCCTCTCAAAGGCCTCCATTTCCAGATGGCTCTCCGGCTGCATCATGCACTGTCACCGGTTGGCAAACCGACCGTTGCCTGGCCGTCCGAGCCCATTCTACCAGAGCGATCGCTGCTGTCACAGCGTTCCTGTCTGGTGTGCCCCTGCTCGACATCTGCAAGGCTGCTACGTGGTGGTCGACTCACACCTTCACGAGATTTTACTGCGTCAACCAGTATTCCAGGGAGGAGTCCAGAGTTGGCCAAGCAGTGCTGCACAACCTGTTCGCTTGAATGTGAGCTTGGTGAGGAGGTAAGAGATACTTAATGTTGAGCCTTGCTGCCTCCCGTGGTTGTGCATGTGTGTACTGCTATGTATTCTTATATTCAGGAGCATGTGAATCCATGCCAAACCCCATGCTGGAGAAGGAACAAGTTACTTACCTGTAACTGTTGTTCTCCAGCATGGGTCTGGCATGGATTCACATGCAAACCCTCCCGCCTACCCCTCTGTGGCTCTTCTCTTGGGTCTACTGCCACTTTACGTGCTACCAAATCTGAAGTTGGCTGCCAGAGGAGGGGCTTAGGTAGAGGGCAGTCATTGGCTGGGGGCAGTATGACCCAGGGACCAGTGATTGGTTATTAGTAGAAAGACAGTTCAGAAATTAAACTGGAACTGATTTTTTCTTTACCGAGGATTCCCAGCCTAACGACGGGGAATATTCATGAGCATTTGAATCCATGCCAGACCCATGCTGGAGAACAGTTACAGGTAAGTAACTTGTTCCTTATCCTCTGCACTTTCCACTCTCCCCCTTCCATGCACTTTACCCTTCCCCATGCACTTGCACAATCTCAATGTCACTGGGCCTAGTAAGATCATTGTTTTGTTCTCCCCTGTTCCCCTCCCTTGCCGCGCTCTGAAACACTTGTGTACGAGCGCGGTACAAATAAAATATCATATATCAAATTCATAGACCCAGCCCACACCATCTTACAATGGAGTGCTGGAGGGGTTACATAGTATCCCGTGTCTAAACACTCATGTAGCAGTCAAATGCTACCCTTTTCTATTGAAAAGGCTGGTGGTAGTGGTTTTACAACGAACTACCATGATTTTCCCTGACCAAAACACCGGTAGCTAAAAATCACGGGAACCATGTTTTTCAAGATGGCGCCTTTGTTAGTTTGCCTTCTTTGGCTTGCATCAGGGCTGAAGTCCGCCCTTGGCGTCTGAGTTTCTGGGTTGGGCAAGAATTGAGGGAGGTGCCCGAAACTCCCTGTGCTTAGTCTTCTAGGAGACCCAAATGCACTCTGGCGTGATTGGCTGGCTGATTGTCCGGCAAGGACAGCCACCCTGCTGGGTGAGGGGCAGCTAGGCTGGAATGAAAGGGAAAAAACTGTTTAAAAAGCGAGTCTTGTGGACTCAAAGGCAAAGTCAACCACTGGAACGAAAGAACCGAAGACGAGCTGGAAGAGGATGGCTGCTGCAACTCCTGGACAGTTGGTTTGCCCGGTAAAGCCCTGCTGCAGGTCCGAATTGCCAAACTCCATTCGACAGAAGCTCCTTCAAGGACTGCTTCTCCTTTTGCGTTGGTGGGACCAATCAACTCGTAAGACACCTGGATACCATTCTCAAGGCTGGTTAGGATTAGCCAGGTAGAGGGACACCAGCTTGTGTTCTTGAATCTACAGCTACTGGAACTGAAGTGACTCCATTTTGTTTGCTTTCAACGATCCCGTGCAGTGCAGGCATCTCCTGACGTCCTCCCTCTTGTCCCCACGACTGAGGCTCAGGAACTGCCAGGAACCATGACTTCAGCATCATTTGTTTGTTCATATAAAGGTATTGTGCCAACCCAATTGAGTGAACACCACTCTTGCGGTGAAAGTTTGTGAAACTTTCCCAACTTGCAGGCCTAATTGGCTTTTGACCCCACAAATGATCCTTTTTCGCCTAAACTACTTCTGAGAACTTTTGCAAAGACATTACCGTTTGATACCAGAACTGCTCTTTCCTATCCAGAACACTAGCCCATTGACTTTGGCCTGGCCTATTGACTTGAATTGAACTCTTCTGGTGAACTGAAACTATTTGCACTGCCAAGAAAGTATGTGTAATCTATTCTACTTACTTGTGTCCTTTTTGCTCACTGCTAAGTAACTGAACTGCCCTTTTGCTCCTACTTTGGGGGAGCTCAAACTGTCTCAAAAACGTATAGTTTTGTAATGAAGCGTATTGGTATATAATATTAAGTTGTCTTCTAGTGAAATGTTTTCTAAATGACTGTGCAATAAATTAAGTGTTTTTTTTACCAAGAAACCTTGAGTAGAAGTGTCTACTTGAACCACTGTGATTGACAGTCCTCTGTGTAACTACTTGTACTGCTCACATTCACTTTTGAGATATGCCTGGCTGCTCCGCACACTACCAACAAACTGTGTGGTGAAGAATTATACTAAAGGTTGGTTTTGCTTACACCTGTAGTCCTAATTGTGTAGTGGTCCCAGAGGGTACTGCCTGCAATTCTGCCTAACATGCAGTGCCAAAGTTTGCATCGACAGAGAAGCCCCTGCAAGGACAACTACACCCCTTGAGTTGGTGGGACCAATCAACTCCAAAGTAAGCTACCTGGACATCCATCTCCGAGCTGGTTGAATTTCCAGTGTTGCTGCTGGAAACTGTATAGCCAGGGAGCGGACCACCAGATGTGTGTGTTGCTTTTGAGCTGGCCAAGAGCTCCAGGAAGATCCTCGACTCCCAGGAAGCAGGACTGACCGAGCCTGAGCCCCCCTCAACAGAGTGCGGGACCCCAGAAGCAAGGAAGGTCCATCTCGACAGCCAGGAACTGCAGTGTTTCTATTTGCGGTAGACGCGAGGAGCTGAAACACTGAACAGCCACTGAAAGTGAGTTTGCCGGTTGCGAGTTTTGACCTCCCAGTGCATTTCCGGAGTCCCCCCGACGTCCTCCCACTTGTCCCCAAGACTGAGGCCCAGGAACAGGAGCCATCTGCTGCATCTTTTCTTCATCTTTAAAGGTACTGTACAAAGTCTGAGAGAACGTACCTCTTGCTGTAGAGTTGCTTGCATCTTCTACTACTCACAAGTCTAAATAGCTTGTGGTCCAACATTTGATTCTTCTTTTCTCCAAAGACTTCTAAAACATTGTGCAAAGACTTTTCCATTTACCTACCAGAGGTGCTTCATGCCATATTAGACTTTGGCCCATTAACTTTGGCTTAGCCTATTGAATTGAATGACTCTTTCTGAGGGGGATCCAAAAGTATTTGCCTGCTTAAGAATATTTGTGGTCTCTTGTAGGTTCTAAATAGTTTCCTTTGACATCTTACTCCATGATTCTAAATGCAACAGTGATATGTTAATGTCCCCAGCACCCAAGCAATTGAAGTCACCTGAGGGTGTAGGTAGTGTCTGTTGGCCATCCCAAAAGTGTATCTACTGATTAAGAGATATTTACAGTGTGCATTTCATGAAGTGTATTTGAGTGTTAATGTTATTTTGCCCTCTCTGAAGAAGGCTTATTCTAACTGACTGATAAATTAATAATTGTTTATTCAAGAAACTTTAAGTGGAAGAGTTTATTTGAATACTTGTAACTTTAAATCTCTGTAACTCCACTACAGCTCACATTGTCCCCTCTTGAGATAAACCTGGCTGCTCAACATTCTACCAAAACTGTGTAGTACAAGCTTATACCAAAGGTTGGGTTTCCTATACCTGTAGTCACAGTTGTTTGTAGTGTTCCCAGAGGGTGCTGCATACAAACTTTGCTGACACCGGGACATCTGCATTGCTATGGACATGAGACGAACTGCCTGGCTTCGAGCTACGAAGTTTAACCCAGACGTCCAGGAATGAATGTTGGACCTTCCATTAGAGGGTAGTGACCACAGCTCGCAAACCGCAAAGTCTTTATCCTTACGAAGGCCATGCCCAAGGTGTGCACCCAGTCACATCAGCGCTCTGGCAAGGGGCGGGTGTTTTTTGGAGGGTTCCGGGCACTTCCAAGAACAGAGGTCCAGACAACCTGACCGTTGTTCAAACCAGCACCGGAGGAACAGAGGAAAACAAGCGGGAGGGGGTATGCAAGGGCTTTTTCCAATCCGCAACAGCCTCAGAGGTAAAGAAGGCATGATGCGTCCCATCGTTTCCACGTGTCTCTGGTGGGGGACAGGCTTGCCTTTTCATGTGCAATTTTGGTGCCTGAACTTTTCGGACCCCTGAATCCTATCAGTAGTCTCCACGGGGTACCGCCTACCAGCCCCTTCCCCTCCTCTCCCACAGATTGGGACAACAACTCTGTTGTTGGCGATCTGGTTGCTCTTCGAGAGCCAATCCGTGAAAGAAGTCCCAGCGTCACTGCGAGGATTGGGCTTTTATTCCCTGATTTTCACCATACAGAAGAACCAGGCTGGCCTGAGAGTTGTTTTACCTTTCCGCCCTCAATCTCTCCCTTCCTCTGCAAAAATTCAATATGGTTACGCCAGCATTCATTGCAGAAATACTGGACAGGGGATACTGGATGTGCTCCCTGGATCTGAAGGACGCATATTTACACGTCCCGATTTGGCAGCTGCATCATTCCTTACTGCGGTTCAGGATCATGGGCTGCCATTTCCAATACAAGGTGCTACCCTTTGGCCTCAACTCAGCTCCCAGGATATTAACCAGGTGAATGAATGCAGTGGCAGCCCTCTTCAGGGCTCAAGGCCACCACGTCTACCTGTACCTGGATGACTGGCTCGTCAGGGCGAGATCTCCAGAGGCGGTTCACCACACTTCACTCCGCACTTATGAAGATACTCCACGACCTGGGGTTTACGATCAATCTCAAGTCTCATTTGCAGCCTATGCAGAGCCTGACCTTCCTGGGCCTCATCTGGGACACAAGCTCAGAGTAATTCCCTCTGAGGACAAGATCACAGCCATCAAGAAAGCCACTAACTTTCTGACCAGAGCAGTGACCTCTGCCTGGTGGTACCAACACTTATTGGGTGTCATGACAGCGGTCCTGCTGGCCGTACCCCACACGAGACTCCAGATGAGATTATAGCTGCACTTCGCAGCCTCATGTAATCAGGAGGAGGGCTCCCAATCGGAGCCAGTCCGCATCCCTCCTTTTCTCCACTCGGACCTCACATGGTGGTCCAGGAACTGCAACCTGGGACTGGCAAGCACTTTCGGCAGCCGACCCCGCAGGTCACCATCACTACTGACTCCTCCCTGGAGGGCTGGGGGGGACGTTGGACCACCACAATGTCCATGGAGGCTGGACCCGACAGGCGTCTCATATGAACTGGCTGGAGCTGAGAGCCATCTGGCTAGCTCGCAAAGCTTTCCTTCCGCTCATTGGGGAAAGATCATCCCTATCCATACCGACAACTCCACCAGCGTGTACTACATCAACAAGCAGGGGGGGTACCAGGTCCCCTCCACTGTCCAGCCTAGTGGTCAGAAGGTGGGAATGGGCCCTGGCGAACATCTACCTCACAGCTGGCCACCTTCCGGGGGAGTCCAACTTGGGGGCGGACAGGCTCAGCAGACTGGAAGCGGACAATAAAGAGTGGCAATTGAACAACCAGGTCCTACTGGAGATCTTCAGCATTTAGGGGCATCCTCAAGTGGAAAGGTTTGCTTCCTGGGACAAAAGTGCAAACAGTTTGAGTCCTGGCAAGGGCAGGGGCCCGGCTCCCTGGGCGACGCATTCCACATACAGTGGAACGGCATGACAGCGTATGCCTTCCGTCCCACACCCCTGGTCCACAGAGTGATCTGCAAGGTAAAGGAATCTTGTCACCTCAGTGTCATTCTGATAGTTCCATGGTGGCTGGCAAGACTGTGGTTCTCCGTACTTCTCAGCCTCATAGCCAGACTACCCATTCACCTTCCGATGGGGCCAGTGCATCTTCTGGCACAGCAGGAGGGCAGGGTCATCCACCCTGCCCCACAGAAGTTAGCCCTTGCAGCGTGGTTACTGAGCAGGTCAAGCTCAAGCACCTGAGCCTATCGCAGGCTAACCTGGAAATCATTCAGGGCGCCAGGAGCAAGGCTACCAGGAGCCAGTACAGGAGTAAATGGACTAGGTTATGTCATTGGGCGGACTCTAAGGAGATCGACCCCCTTACGTACACGCTGAATGATGTGCTCTCCTCTGCACACCTTGCTCAGGAGTGCAGGTGGACACATGCTGCACCTATTGGCAGCCCTAGGGGCCTTACTGAAATTCGGAGAAGTCTTCTCTTCGAACCTGACAGTCGGGAGACATTTGGCGGGCCTCTCCAAGCTCTACCCGCCCATCAAGAAGCCACACCGCATATGGGACCACAATGTGGTGCTGGGCGCCTCGGCGCACAAGCCTTTTGAGCCAGCGGCGTCTGCGGACATCAGGCTGGTCACCATAAAGACCGCTTTGCTAGTGTGCCTCACCTCTGCTCGCAGTCAACGAGGTCCAGGCTCTGGTGGCCTCAGAACCCTATACAACTTTTCACAGGGATAATGTGTTCCTGCGGACACGTTCATACCAAAGTTACCCTCCGCTTTCCATCTAAACAAGGAAATAGTTGTACCTATGTTTTTTGTTGACCCTAAGGACTAGGCTCCAAGGGTCTTGCACTGTCTGGATGTCAGACACATTTTGAAATTCTATCTGGACAGGACCAGGGGCTTCCACAAGTTTGACACACTGTCACCTCCGGGGGAATCAGGCCTGGGTATCGAGCATCCAAGGCCTCGATTGCACGATGGGTGGTTTCAGCTATCAAGGAGGCCTGCGAGGGGCAGCACAAGCCGCTGCCAGCTAACGTGCATGCCCACGCTGTCAGAGCCAAGGCCACAGCCATTGCATTCCAACAGCAGGTTCTGTGGCAGGTCATCGGCAGGGCAGCCACCTGCGCCAGCCCTTCGGCTTTCTGTAAGCATTACTGTTTGGACACCAGCTCCAAGTCAGACGCGGCCTTTGGACAGGTGGTTCTAAGGAACCTGTTTTCTTAAGGAGGGGGTGTCTCCTCTCCACCATGGGGCTAGATTCAGTAGTAATCGCCCATGCAGTATTTAGGAAAGGGGACAAGGACGTAAGAGTAATTAATAGTCACTCACCGTAGTGACTGACGTACTTAGGCCATAGTCCCCTTTCCTCTATACGTCCCACCATCCTCCCACCTAATACTGGTGTCATTATGCAATGTTAAGTATTATCGACGTGTCAATGGGGACTGGAGTGGCACTGGTGGGCGGAGTCAGGGGAGCACATGCTCTCAGGGCTGCGTGCCTCTAAATTTAAAGGAAAGGTTTTTTCTGGTGAATAAGGTTCCGTATCCCGTCCCTAGCGAGGGACACGCCCATGCAGTATGGAGGGAAGGGGACTATGGACTAAGAGTACGTTAGTCACTACGGTGAGTAACTATTAAATACTTCCACTTAAAATGGGATGTACTGGACCTACATAGGAAAAACAGGTAAGTAAAGTCAATTTCACTTTACTACTCTTGGGAACTGTAGTTCACCCAAGAGAAGGTATTTAGACCTTATGAGAAATCCAAGGGACTGTGGCACTGCACTGAAGGTGCTGTCCCAATACAAAAGCAGATGCCTATGGCGTTTGTCAGACTCCAAAAACAGTCCAAACCAGATCAAAAATACATGTGGGAGTGTGAAAAAGTTCTCGCTCACTCCAGGATAAAAATTTAAAGTTCTTAAGTCCAGCAAAAGAGCTGGGTGTCTAAGGTTGAACGGAATAGCACAGAAATGAGAATTCTCCCCAGCAGTAACCTTGAGTGTAAGTGTTACTTGAATACTTGTATTTAAGAATTTCATTTGCTCAGCGCTACAGCTCACGTTTACCCCTCTTGAGATGGGCCTGGCTGCTCAGTCACACTACCAAGTTGTTAAGTACAAACATATGCCAAAAGGTGGGTTACTTAATACCAAGCTGATAAGTCTTGTGTAGTTTCAGTGTGACTACATCAAATCTTGCCTAACACACACCCGTTGTTCCTGTCCAGGAATTGGGGAGCAGTACTGCACAACTACCTGACCTGTGTGACGGCCTAGCTCCTGTGTTCCTAGATTTCGGGGCTCTGTCCCTTCTGCAGGAATGCCAGTCCACCTTTTTTGATTTAAATACTACAAGAGCAAGTGGAAACGTTTTAATGAATGGTGCAAAATCAAACGACTGCTACCTTAAACCATCAGTTTGGAGGATCTGTTGCCATATCTGTTGTCCCAGGCTCAGTCTGGTTTAACGCATTCCTCCATTAAGGTGCACCTAGCGGCAATCTCCAGGTACAACCGTATTGCAGGGGCACCATCCGTTAAGTAAGAATTGATAGTCGCACTGTGAAAGACCACACAAAACTCGCCTGCATGGTATTAGGTAACCCACCTTTGGTTGTAGGTCTGCACTACACAAGTTGGTAGTGTGACTGGGCAGCCCAGCCTATCTCAAGAGCAGTAAATGTGAGCTGTAGAGCTGTACAAATGAAATTCGTCTATACAAGTAGCCAATTAACACTTTCACGCAAGGTTTCAGTTATAAATAGTGATTTAATTAACTTCAATTTTTAAATATGCATTCTTTAAAAAGGCAATTCATGTAACAATGTAAGTGTACTTTAAAATTACTTTTCAGAATCGGAACAAGTTAGTGGATAATCTTTGGATATGCTTCCTGCACACTTCCTACACCCTGAGGCGACTTCAATCACAAGGACAGTAATGGGATTTATATATCGCACTAGTAATAAGTTGCAGAAAGGAAAGGTTTAGGGAAGGAACATTTTAAACATGTTCTCAGTAAATGTGAGAAACAAATCTTCGAATGACATCTAGACAAGCCTTTCCCAGCAGTAGGTCTACAAGTTACCACCTCCTGAGGGACAAACAATATCAAAATCAATGGACTATAGTCTTCAGGGAGCCAGTACAGCCAAAGTCAATTGGAACACAGACTATGGAGCTCAGGCACTTCTTGGATCAGAAATAGTCTTGCACCAAGCTGGAGAGTTTGTAGAAAATCACTTGTAGGGTCACAAGCTGTTAAGCCTGTGAAAAGACAGTTGGAATAAACTCGAAAGTAAGCCAATGCAATTCCCAACTGAGAAAAGCACAGCTTAAAAGGCAATGAGGTAAGTACCCCAAGTCTAAACAGTGCCTCTGGTTTGAAGAATGGTCCAGCTGGATTGGCGTGCTACAGCGGTGCAGAACTTTGTTCCTGAGCCTCAGTCGTGGGGACAAGAGGGAGGGCGTCTGGAGGACTCATGTGGTGGTACTTGGGATGTCGTCGGCAGCTACGGGCTCTCTTCGGATCAGTGGCACTTAGTGGATTCAGGGCTCGGGAAACAGTACCACTACGGATCTTCGTTCTCCAGCATGGGTTCTGGCATGGATTCACATGCTCATGAATATTCCCCGTCGACAGGCTGGGAAGCTTCGGTAAAAAAAAAATCTGTTTTTCATTTCTGAACTGTCTTACTCCTAACAACCAATCACTGGGTCATACTGCCCCCAGCCAATGACTGCCCTCTACCTAAGCCCCTCCTCTGGCTCCTGCCTTCAGATTTTTACTGCACATTCAAGTGTTGGGGGTCCATATGCTACAGCTCTTGAGCTTTTACTGCGTTGAGTTTTGCTCTATTTTCTTCGGTCAATCAAGGCTCAAGCTCCATCGATCCACCTTCCATTTAATGTGGACCCGTTTTCGGATTCTTCAGCGCCCCTCAAGGGTGAATTTCGTCGAATTCCTTCTTGGAGGATTCCAGAAGCTTCTTCAAGGCCTACGCCGCGTGGACATGGCGGATGAGGACGACTCGGCGTCTCTCTTCCAGGTTTGCCCCGACTGCAACATATGGAGTGTGTTTTCGGACGACGGACATTCCCTGTGCCTTTGCCGCCTACACTCTGACCCGGTGGAGGAGGACTGTGCGTCTTGTCATGAGATAGTAACCCGCACGCTGAACAACAGACGCAGGCGTCTCAACGAGTGGCTGCAGGCCACGGCCCCTGCTCTGGGTGAGTCCTGGCAGCATGCCTCCCCTGCCCAGAAGAAGAAAGTTGAGCGGTCTTCTAAGACCTTTGAAGGCGCCCCTCCCGCGTGGGCCCAACATAAGGCTAAGCACCGCGAGTCCACTGCCACCGGGAGCGCCGTTGTGACAGGCTCTGCGGCGGCCAGGGCGAGTACAGCGGCTCCAGCGCCTTCGACCATGAGCCAACGCTCAAGTTCTTCTAAGAGGAGGAAGCCGGACCATCCGGGCAAGCTCTTGAAGACCCTAACAGGCCCTACGAGAAGGCCAAGGGAGAGCAGGGCTCAGACCCTCCCCCTAAGGTGAAGGCCTCGGGCTCGACCAAGGTCGTGAAGGCCCAGGTACATCTGACGAAGGCCCCTTCCATCGAAGGAGTGGTGGCGTCCCTCGTGAAGGCCGCTGAGGTGGATCGACAGGGCACGGCCCCGAAGGCAAGAGGAGGGAGTACTCTTTTCAACCCATCGAAAAGACACCTATCATTTCCCCAAAACCGTCTCCCTCCTTTGCAGCGAAAGGGGGAGGGGGCACGGTAGCCCTTCAGGGCTCCTCAGATATCTCCTCTGAGGAGCTTACCAACCTCCGGACCCTCCAGGAGGAACGTTGCGTCGAGACAGGCCCTACGGGAAGGATCCCGACAAAAGCGACGACGAAGGTGACGAGGAGACCGACGAGGAGCAACAGGGCTTAGAGGGCTTGGAGGACCATCCTAAGCCACAAAAGCCCTCGCCCTCTGTCGCCGCAGCCGCCTGGAGATATCTCGGTGGATAGTCTCACTGCTCTGCATACCATACGCTCGGAAATCCGAACGAGGATACCTCTTGTGCCAGCCGCCCCCATTCGCGGCACCGGGACCATCGGAGGAACCACCATCCAAGTAGTGAAGAGTTCACCCTCTGCCTCCTTGCCACTCTTCGCCTTCTACACCACCCCCCCCCTTCTTGGTTCAAGGGCACCATTACCAGTTCAAGGTCCTTCCCTTCGGGTTGAAGTCGGAGTCAAGGGTTTTCACCAAGTGCCTGATGCCGGTGGCAACGCCGCTGCGTCTGAGGGATCCGCGCTTACCCTTACCTGGACGACTGGCTCATCAGGACAAGCTAAAAGTACATTGATGTTGAACACAAGGTGATGACCATCCGACTCCTGACGGATCTGGGGTTCTCGGTCAACTATGTAAAGTCCTGCTTGATTCCATCGCAGGCCATGCGGTTTTCTGGGAGCTCGACTCAACAGTGTCGTGCCTGGCGTCTGTCGGAGGAGAGGATAGTGGCCATCTTGGGCAAGATACAACAGCTGTTGGCCCTGAAGATGGCAAGGTTGAGGTCCATCAAGTCCCTGCTCGGCATGGTGTAGTCATGCATATACCTCATTCGGCTGTGCAGGCTACGAATGCGTCCAATGCAGGAGTTCCTAGACGCCCTATGGATACAAGTGTCGGGACGTTTCGAGGACAAGGTCACACTCGACAAGTGTTTCCGTTGAGCGATACGGTGATGGGGAGTGCGTGCACATCTGTCCGCTGGCGCGGAGACCCCACCTCATCAGGAGACGGTCACGATGGACGCCTCCCTGGAAGGATGGGGAGTGCACAACGGAAGTCTTCATGCAAGAGGCCTGTGGCTACCGGAGGAGAAGACATTGCACATTGTGTTAGAGCTGTGGGCATTGTTTTGGGCCCTCTAGTCCTTCCTTCCGTCCCTCAAGGGCCAGGTGGTACAGGTCTTCACGGACAACACCACCACAATGTTCTACATCATGAAGCAGGGGGGAACCAGATCCCCGGCACTCTCCAAACAGGCTCAGGAGCTTTGGCACTGGGCCGTAGCCCAGGGGATGTTCCTCATCCCGTTTCATCGGGCAGGAGTGAAGAACACATTCGCCGAGACTCTCAGCAGGGAGCTGTGCTTTTGCCACGAGTGGGAACTCCGGCAGGACCAAGTGGATCACCTGTTCTGCAGATGGGGCAATCCTCAGATCGATCTGTTTGCTGCGGCGATGAACACCAAGTGCTGGAGGTTCGCCAGCAGGTTTCCCTCCGTTGTCGTTGCTTCTTCGATTAGTCGATCAACTCAGATGGTCCTGGTGCAGGATGATCCTTGTCGCACCAGCGTGGCCGAGGCAGATATGGTACCCGGACCTTCTGGACATGTCTGTGTCCCCTCCAATCAAGCTTCCGGCGGTTGCAGATCTTCTCGCCAGGGAAGGAGGTGCGATTCTGCACCACAAGCCAGGATCGCTGAACCTGAAGGCCTGGCTCCTGCAACACTAGAGTTTGGGGGCTACGATCTCCCAGCGGATTGTAAGGAGGTGCTCGCCAAGGCTAGGGCTTAGTCTACTCTCAAATGCTACTGGCACAAGTGGAAGAGGTTTGCCGTTTGGTGCTGTACTCAGAAGATCGACCCTCTGAGTCACTGCTCTGCAGGTGCTTCCGTATTTGCTGTAGTTGGCCAAGGCAGGACTGGCCCATGCTTCCATCAAAGTCGATCTGGCGGCTATCTCCTGCTACACCAGATCCCTTGGACGATCATCTTTATGGTCTCATCGATTGGTCAAGGAGTTTGTCAAAGGACTATTTTGCTTGTTCCTGCCAGTGAAGGCTCCGGCTCCTGTGTGGAAGCTCAATGTGGTGCGGACTAAGCTCATGGGTCCTCCGTTCAAGCCTATGCATTCGGCGCCACTGACATTTTTGTCATGGAAAACAGCTTTTCTTGTGGCCATCACCTCCGCACGATGCCTGCTCTTGTAAACCACCTTATTTGACATTCCACGAGACGAGGTTAGTGCTACGGACACACCCCTCCATGCCCAAGGTGCTTGCGGACTTTCATCTAAACAAGCCCTTGGTGTTACCTGTATTCTTCCAGACCCCTTTGTTGCCGGCTGAGAGGACATTAGACTTGGTGAATGTGGCTAGAGCGCTGAATTTCTATGTGAACTGCACAAAGAGTTTCCGGAAGACATTGCAACTGTTTGTGAAATTTGGCCCTGTGAACCATGGGAATGCCCTCTCCAAGGCTTCCATTTCCAGGTGGCTCTCCGGCTGCATCACCCATTGTCACTGTTTGGCAAACTGACAGTTGCCTGGCCGTCCGAGCCCACTGGACCAGAGCGATCGCTGCAACTACGGCGTTCTTGTCTGGTGTGCCCCTGCTTGACATCTGCAGGGCTGCTCCGTGGAGGTTGACGCACACCTTCACGAAGTTCTACTGCGTCGACGGGGATTCCAGGGGAGAGTCCAGAGTCGGCCAAGCAGTGTTGCGCAACCTGGTCGCTTGAAGGTGAGCCTGGTGAGGAGGTAAAAGATGCTTAATGTTGAGCCTTGCCACCTCCCATGGTTGTGCATGTGTGTACTGCTATGTATTTTTTATTCATGAGCATGTGAATCCATGCCAGACCCCATGCTCCCACCTACTCCTCTGTGGCTCTTCTCTTGGGTCTAATGCCACTTTACTTGCTACCAAATCTGAAGTTGGGTCTACTGCCACTTTACGTGCTACCAAATCTGAAGATGGCTGCCAGAGGAGGGGCTTGGGTAGAGAGCAGTCATTGGCTGGGGGCAATATGACCCAGAGACCAGTGATCTGGTTGTTAGAAGAAAGACAGTTCAGAAATGAAACTGAAACTGATTTGTTTTCTTTACCGTGGATTCCCAGCCTGACTGGGAATATTCATGAGCTTGTGAATCCATGCTAGATCCATGCTGGAGAACAGTTACAGGTAAGTAACTTGTTCCATACCGGTTGTGCTTCCTTCACTCCTTTGGTCCTGCACTCTGGTGAGGGGACTCAAGCTGTGGTCGCTCTGCTTCTGGAGGGTCCTTGGCAGACTCTTGGAGCTTCTAGCCGGATTTGTTACCATATCAGACGTTTCACTCGACTATGGATTACTCGACCCATGGCATTTGTTCTTACAGCAAATGGAAGTACAGCCAGTCGGGCACGATGGTCCAGTGGAGTTCGTCTCGGGGTTAGTTGGTCCCACTAACCCAAGGTGAGAAGTTGCCACTTCTGGAGCTTCTCGTTGAATTGAAAGAGTTTCAGAACAGCAGCAGGGCTTCACCGGGCAATTCAAAGGTCTAGGAGGATGCAACAACTTTCTTCACATTTTTTTCGGCATGCTTTTCTCCGAGTGGTCGACTCTACCTCTAGTCCAAAACCCCCGCCTTTTAAGCAGGTTTTACCCAGTCATGCACAGCCTAGGCTGTCAATTACACAGCAGGGTGGCTGGCCTGAAAAGCCAGCCAGCCAGCCAATCACGACTAGTTGCATTCAGGGGTTTTGCTCTGTCTGGAAAAGACCTGGGGCGTACTCTAATGTCAGAACTGTCTGGTCTGGGCCTTTTGATTGTAGCTCCTGACATTCTTTCCGGGGATGCAACCAAAATACCAGGGTCTATAGCCCCCTTATCCCACCAACCCTAGCAACGCCTCTGCAGGCAGCCTCTGGCTCCAGTGTGTCTGGAAGGACAGGGGAGTTTTGGGACCCTCCCTCACATCCTGTCCTTCCAGACACACTGGAGCCAGAGGCTGAAGCCCGCCAAAGGCAAAACAAAGGGCTCAAATTGTCTCAACGCACAACGTAAAACCCTAGAAACACCTCAAACACAGAAAATGGCACAAAAATATCTGGGGCTGTTTTCACAAAATGGTCACCCATGGGTGCTGTACTGCAGCTGAGAGTTCAGCCTGCGGTAGAAAAGCACAATGGTAGGAAAAATTAAACCACTGCCATCAGCCTTTTAAAGTAGTGAGGGTAACATAAAAATGTTACATGAGAATGGAGGATAAGGCGCTACTAGGTTAACCCCCCAGCACTCCACACTATATTGTGTGTGCTGGACCTGCAAAGAGAAAAGGTTAGTCAGGTCAATTTTACTTTACTGTTCTTGGAAACAGTAGTTCACACAAGAAGTTATCTAAACCTTATAAGAAATCTAAAGGATTTCTGACACTGCACTGAAGGTGTTGTCAACATACAAAAAGCAGATGCCTATGGAGTTTCAGACTCAAAACAGTGAAAACACAAAATCCAAATTGGATCAAAACACATGAGAGAGTGTGAAAAAGGTATCGCGCACTCCAGGGTAAAAATAAAAAGTTCAAAGTCCAGCAAAAGAGCTCGGTGTCTCGAAGGTTGATGGGAGTTAGCACAGAAATGAGAATTCTCCCTAATACCAGCCCTGTGGACTCACCGGCTGGTGAAGGAGTTTTTGTATGGGCAGTTCCGGTCTTTCCCACCTGCTTGTCACCCAGCTCCAGCATGTGAGCTCAATGTGCTACTCACAAAACTCATGAGACCACCATTTGAGCCCACAATCCAAGCATCTATTAAACATCGTTCCTGAAAAACAGCATTCTTGGTGGCCATAACTTCGGCCAGGCGAGTGGGTCAGATCCAGGCATTTTCCGTAAAACCGCCCTATTTAACGTTTATCAATAAGGCTGTCGTATGTACCAACCCAAAATTCGTGCCCATGGTGCCTTCCACCTCATTCAGCAGGTGGTTCTGTCAGTGTTCTTTGGCACACCAACATCTCCAGCCGAGTGAAAACTGCATGCGCTGGATGTGGTGCGTGCCTGTTAGGCAAGAGTGTATGCAGTACCCTGTGGGAGATTGCACCTGCCTTGACCTCTTGGCAATAGTTAACCCAATCTTTGGTACATGCATGTATTACACAAGTTGGTAGAGTGACTGAGCAGCCAGGCTTATCTCAAGAGGGGTCAGTGAGAGCTGTAGGGCTCTAACATAAAGGTTCACAGTGACAAGTATCCAAATAAACACTTACACTCGAGGTTTCTTGATTAAACAATTATTATATTAATTTAACAGCCAGTTGAATAAGCCTTCTTTAGAAGGTAGCAAATATATGTAACACTTAAAATATACTTCAAAAATGCACACACTCTGTTTCAATAAATCAGTATATACATTTGGGATGGCATACATACACTTCCTACACCCTGAGGTGGCGTAAATAACTAGGACACTGTGGTCATTGATACATCACTGATACATTTAGAGCAATACTGAGTTTGGTGCCTGGGAACGGCAGAATGTGGATGTGTACAACTCTGTTGCAGATAAAACAAAAGAATATTACAAGGACAGTGTACTTGTGAATGGTCAGGAGATCCCTGCCATTAGAGAGACTGGGGCCAGCATTGCAGTGGTGGATGAAACCTTTTTCAAGCCTCCGGATGTTGCTCAGGCACCCAAAGGTCCCACTAAACTTGCTGCAGGCCCACTCCAGATGGTTCCAATACTACAAGCTCTTATCTAGTGCAATAATATGACTGTAATACCTGTCAGTGTACAAAATGAGGTGCCTGGGAGAGTCCTGTTGGGGAATGACTTTAGCAAGCACCTCCAGGCCTCAGTAAAAGGAAGCAGGAGCTGACTAGATTGGCCAGAGAGGCATCTTTAGATGACTCTTGGTGGGAAGTTAGAGACATACCTATAACTCCAGTGCTCAGGAAGGACACCCTTCTAATTCCAGGCCAAAGAAAGCGACAAAGGGGAAACCCAAGGTCTCAGGAAAGAAGAAAGGTATTGCCACCTGTTCAAAGGACGACAGTCCAAGGTCACACCTGTGTGACCCCTCCACCAGCTGAGGCTGAGTGGGAGGACCAACCATAGATTGGCGAAGCAGCTACTAGTGAAACAGCTGGAAGAAGCCCTTCCTTATGTTGGAGATCTGAATCCTAAAGACCATCCTGAGCCCCAGACTTAGCTTGCAGAGGTCAGTGTCCCACTCTTGAAGGACTTCGCCAACCGGCAGCTCTCCAGGTAGATGGGCAAGAGACAGGGATGCACAGGCTGTACTGGGAGGATGGCCTCCTCTACAGTGAGCCTACCCCAGGGACTATAGAAGACTTGTAGTGCCCCAGGTAGTGACACCCCAGTTCCTACAGTTAGCCCATGAGATTCCTCTGGCTGGTCACTTGAGCTTCATGAAGACCAAAGAGAGGATATCGTTGTATTTCTACTGGCCCAAGATTGGGTCTGATGTAGATAAATTCTGTAGATTTCACACTTGTCAGACATCTGTCTAGTGGAGTCAAGAATGTGGCACCCTTGGTGCCTCTCCCAGTGATGGGAGTTTCTTTTGAGAGGGTAGGGATTGACATTGTTGGTCCCTTTTGACCCTCCCACATATTCAGGAAACCGATGTTATATTGGTTGTGATGGACCATGCTACCAGGTATGCTGAAGCCATAACTAGGAGGACCTTTACTGATCAGGCAGTGGCTAAGGCCCTCCTTGGTATTTTTACCGGGGTTGGTTTTCCTGAGGTCCTCTCAAACGGGGGTCACATTTTATGTCCCACTACATGCAAACCATGTGGAAAAGATGTGGAGCGACCTACAAGTTCTCAACAGCCTACCATCCCCAAACTAATGGATTGGTGGAGACTTTAACAGAACTATGAAGAGCATGATTGGTGCTTTAGAGGAACCCCTTAGAAGAAAGTGGGGCCTTCTACTACCATGCCTTCTCTTTGCTTATAGAAAAGTCCCTCAGGAAGGGGTTGGTTTCAGCCCCTTTGAGCTGCTCTATGGCCATCAGGTTAGAGGTCCATTGGTCCTAATCCAGGAAGGGTTGGCGAGTGCTCCTTCACTCAAGCCAGTGAGTGTCACTGACAGTGTGCTATGTCTCTGAAGAATGGCACAAATGATGACAAGCTTCAGAAAACTTGAAAGCAGGTCAGGCTCTGTTCAAACATTGGCATGACCAGAAGGTCAACATGGTGGAGTTTACTCCAGACCACCTTGTTCTAGTTATGGTACCTACAAGGCAGAGGGCCTTACAGGAAAAATGGATTGGACCCTTCAAGGTTGTGTGCAAACCTGGAAAGGTCAATTGTTATTGTTTAAGTGTTTATTTGAATACTTGTCACTGTGAATCTCTGTGCAACTCCCCTACAGCTCACATTGACCCCTCTTGAGATAAGCCTGGCTGCTCAACACGCTACCAAACTGTGTAGTCAAAGGTTGGGTTGCCTATTACCTGTAGTCCGAGTTGTTGTAGTGCACCCTAAGGGTACTGCATACAAACTTTGCCTAACACTCCTCACCCAAATTTCCAAAGAAGGTCAGGTGGAATGAGTGCACTAAGGCATTTAAGAAAGCTGTTTGTCAAGCTCCAGTCTTGAGCGCTCCGGACTACAACCAATTCTTTATTGTACAAACTGATGCTTCAAATACAGGAATAGGTGCAGTTTTGAGTCCGCTGGAGAAGGGCAGGGAACACCCCTTCTGCTTCGTCAGTAGGAAGCAGAAGGACTGTGAGACAGGGTGGGCAATAATTGAAAGAGAATGTTTTGCCATTGTGGGGTCTTTGAAGAAGTTAAGACCATACTTGTATGGGTCTACTTTTGTAATTCAAACAAACCACCAACCCTTGAGATTGTTATTGCAGATGAAGGGGGTAGGGGGGAAAATCCTAAATTGATAAGATGATCAATCAGCTGCCAATAGTTGGATTTCACCATAGAACACCAGTCTGGGTGTAATCGCCAAAATGACGACTGTCTCTCCAGAAAGTATGACCGACTGGATTAGAAGATTCTTCCAGGAGTGGATTAAATCCTCCTGTCCCTTAGTCTGGTGGTGTGGGGGGGGGGGAGGGGGAGGGGCGAGTGTTAGGGAGAATTCTCAATTCTGTGTTAATTCCCTTCTACCTTGGAGACCCCCAGCTCTTTTGCTGGACTTAAGGACTTTTGATTTTTATCCTGGAGAGAGTGAGACCTTTTCCCCAATCTTGTATTTCTTTTTGATTTGAACACTGTTTGATTTGGTTTTGGAGTCTGGCAAACTCCATAGGCATAATCTTTTTGTATTTTGACACACACCCTAAGTGCACTGTCGCAGAGAAATACTTTGGATTTCTGCTAAGGTTTAAATACCTTCTCTTAGATAAACTACTGTTTGCAAGAGTAGTAAAATGAAATTGACTTTACTTAACTTTTTCTCTTTGTAGACCCAGCACACACTATATTGCATAGAGTGCTGGAGGTTACTTCGTATTGTCTACCTTCTTCTTAACATTTTTTGTTACCCTTTCTACAATTCATGGCTGCTGGCCGTGGTCTACTTTTTCCTACCATTGTGTGTTTTACTGCAGGCTGCATTCGCAGCTGCAGTATTTCACCCATGCGTGTCCATTTTGTAATTTCTTGTTGGAAAGGTCCTTCTTGAGATTTACTCTGTGCGCCAAACCAGGTTTGGTCCCTTTGTTAATTTTGTCTTTGGCGGGATTCACTGATGAAGCCCACCTCTGGCTCCAGCGTGTCTGGCTGGGCAGGAAGCGAGGGAGGTACCCGACACTCCCTGTGCTTAGTCTCCTTGGTTACAGGAATGCACCCAAAGGTATTGGCTGCTGTGTGAGTGACAGCTAGGCTGTGAATGAATTGGAGAAACTTGCATAAAATGCGAGGTCTTTTGCAAGGAAGGCAGAGTCGACCACTGGACGAAGGGACCAAAGATGAAACTGGAAGAGGAACTTGCTGCACTCTCCTGGACCGTTGGTTTCCCCGGTGAAGCCCTGCTGCAGTGCTGAAGTTCTGAATTGCTAATCGACTAGAGAAGTCCAGAAAGGACGACTTCTCCCCTTGGGTTGGTTGGACCAATCAGCCCCAAGACTAACTCTACTGGAACTCCTCTCTGCTGGCTGTACTTTTTTGCTGCTGCATGAACCGAGTGCTGGGGTCAGGAACACCAGAATTGAGTGCATCGCCTTTAAGCCAGACCCGAGCTCCAGGAAGATCTTAAAGACTTCTTTGAAACAGGATTAACCAAGCCTGAGCCACCTCAACAGTGCTCAACCCCAGAAGCAACGAAAGTCCACAAGGTGCCCAAGAACTGCAATGGTGCTCTTTGCTAGTAGCTGAAACCGTGAAATGCAGCTGATCTGAATTGTGCCCATTGCTGCGGCCGACCTTCAGACCGTAGTCCAGGAGTCCCCAGATGTCCTCCCTCTTGTCCCCACAACTGAGGCCCAAGTACAACAGGATCTGCAGGACTACAACAGAAACAGAAGTCAGCTGGAACCTTTTCAAACTCAAGGTACTGTCTAACCAGGGGGTACTTGGCTCTTGTTAGGTGTAGCTTGCTTGCTCTCACTGGAGATTTGTATTTGCTGCCCTTTGCAGAGTTGTTTGCAGCTTTTTTCATAATCTTCTTAGCTTGTGGCCCAACAGTGATTCTTGTTAGAACAAAACTCTTTAACATTGTGCAAGACTTTTGTGTTATCTTCAAGAGGTGCCTCAGCTCCCCTAGACTTTGCTCGATTGACCTTGGCTGCCCTGGCTCCCTGCAGACTCTTCTTACCCTCTGACTTTGTGTTTAACTGTCCCTTCAAAAAGTCATACATACCTTACTTGGATGGCTGGGAAAGGGCTAACCTATATTTCATTGGGGGATTCTAAAGTGCTTACCTGTTTGAGAAACTTGTTAACCATTGTTTTCTTCCCTAACCTTTTCCTTTTTTGCCATAACCTCAGTATTACCTTTTAAGTGTGAAAAGTGATATATTAATGTCTAGTGTCCTAACTATTGAAGACCCCTTAGGGTGTAGGAAGTATCTGTGTGCCATCCAAAAGGGTATCTACTTATTTAATTGAACTGAAGGAGTGTATTTTTGAAGTGTATTCAAGTGTTGCATATTGCTCCCTTCTAAAGAAGGCTTATTTTAAAACTGACTGTTAAATTAATAATTATTTTAATCAAGAAACCTTGAGTAGAAGTGTTATTTGAATACATGTCTCTGTGAATCTGTTACAACCCTACAGCTCACATTGACCCCTCTTGAGATAAGCCTGGCTGCTCAGTCACTCTACCTACTTGTGTAGTACAGGTCTATACCAAAGGTTGGGTTACCCATTGCCAAGAGGATAAGGCGGGTGTAGTCTCCCACAGAGTTGCTACATACAAGCTTGCCTAATAGCCACCAACTGGTAAGGAACATAAAAGCAGAGCCAGGGTATCTGCTTGGTGGTAAAATACTAGAGAATGCTTTTTGAGGAGAGGGGGGCCTTGGCGGATTTGGCTTGTTTGCTTGTAACTGAAAGGTTTGTGGCTGAAAACATTGTAGCTAACTTGACCATTACGGTCAAACAACCCAAAGTAAATACCTCCCCAAGCATACCCTAAAATCTCGAGAGGAACACCAGATTGTGAGCATTGCTTTTAAGTTAGCCAAGAGCTCCAGGAAGATCCTCTAGACTCCCAGGAAGCAGGACTGTGACCGAGCCTGAGCCCCCTCAACAGAGTGCGGGACCCAAGAAGCAAGGAAAGTCCATCTCGACAGCCAGGAACCGCAATGTTGCCATTTGCGGTAGTCGTGAGGAGCTGAAACTCTGAAGTGCTACTTGTTGGAAAGATTGCCGGTTGTGAGCGGTGACCGTCCCATTGCAGTGCCGGAGACCCCAGAAGTCCTCCCTCTTGTCCCCACTACTGTGACCCAGGAACAGAGATCTGCAGAGCTGCACAGGATTTGGGTTGTTTGCCGGTAACTGAAAGGTTTGTGGCCAAAATGATTGTAGCTAACTTGACCATTACGGTCAAACAACCCTAAGTAAATACCTCCCCAAGCATACCCTAAAATCTCCCTTCCCCCCTGATCTCCCCCCCCCCCCCCCCCCAACGCCCCTTACCTTTGTCAGCACACCTCGTTGTGTACCTGCGACACCGGTTCCCTTCACTTATGTGCTTGGGAACCAGCACCTCAGGGTCCTTTCCTTTTTCTTTTTTTTTTCCTTATTCCCCTATGCAGGGGGACACTTCTGCTACCCCTGCTCCTTATGTTTGGTATTTTCAGATTCGTACAAATGGTACAAGCCTTTTTTTAGTCTCTTGTACAAATGGATGCAGTCTCTTTGGGGTTTTCCCGCCCTGGCCTTGGCTGTCTTGGACACCCAGGGTTACAGAATCAGTGAGGCCCTGGATTGGGACTGAGTGGGTAAAAATTAGGTTGGTGAACCAGTAGGGAAGCGGAAAACCTAGTGGACCTGTATACATTTGCAGTTTAAGACACTTGACCTAACGCACATGTAGAAGACTGATGTAATGCTGACATAAAGAAATTAATCCTTTTAATTGTGATTTTTCAAGTGATTAATCCTATAAATGTGTAATGTAGGTTTAGTCCCGTTCTATTTAAATCGTACTGCAGCTGTTATGTTGAATATTTTTATAGTGCAAACCTAGCCTGAAGCTCAACGGAGCACTGTACATAGGTCAGGACATTTGGCAACTACTTTGTTTTGTCTATTCAGCATTTACTTGTCTTTGCGAAGTAAAGGAGCACTGTAAGTGGCATCAATTAGATAGTTTCACAGGGCACATTCCTTGCAACACTGCATTTATTACTTGCACACCATCCATGGGAATGATTAGCTTTTACAGTTAATGGGGAACATGTGAGTAGGACTGCAAGAGGGTGGTTGTTTGGACAGATGCTGTCCTGGATGGGATTGGAGGGGTTTGAAGAAGGTGCTTTGAAGTAAAATGAATGAGTTGGCTAGCATGTCATACGAAAATCGCAAATTTGTATTACTCTTATTTTAAATCCTGTTTTGTTTCTCATCAGGGTTTGTTCCATCCAGCCAGGAAAGTCAGAGATGTCTATTGGAAGATTTATAACTCCATTTACATTGGCTCACAGGATGCTCTAATTGCACATTATCCCAGAATCTACAATGACGAAAAGAACACCTACATTCGTTATGAACTAGACTACATCTTGTAATCCTATTCAGTCCCTTGTGTTGTATAGACAGTTGTTTATGCTTAAACATGCTTCAAATTCGTTTATGTAAAAAAATATAATAATGCTGATAGACATAAAGCTGATTACATGTGAGGAGCTCTAGAAATGCAGTGGCATGATTTTTAAATAGCCGTTTTTTTGATGTACAGCATTTAAAGTCGGTAGTGACCAAGAACAATGTGATTGCACCGTGTACTGGAGAAATTTCATTTCATCTTCATGCAGATTGACATTCCTTGTCTTTAAAAGGGATGTTTATTTAAAAATAAACATTTGTGTATAAAATATTTTGAAGTTCTTTGTATATATGTGTACAAAATATTTTGATGTTTTTCGTATTCGTTGATTTTACTTTTTTTACACAAATTAAAGTAGTTTGATTTAAAGAAAAATGAGATGAATATTTAACTTAGCATACCAACAAGGCTTATATCGAACTTCATTGCCGTTTACAGAATGCTTTTAACTAAAAAAAATAATAATTGTACAATTAAAAGTAAACTAAAAAAACAACCCTTGCGGATCATTTGTTCAACAGCACCACATAGGGGGAAATATTGCCATATGTTAGGTTGAATTTCCATCTTGTGTGATAATCTCCTCACCTGGTGAGTCGCGCAGCACTTATTACTGGACTATTGGTTTTTTTTGTGACTCTTTGGGTGAGTGGGAACCTTTTTCCTCACTCACTCCTTGTTTTATACTCTGGGCCACCCCTTTTGGGTTTCTTTTGATGGAGTCAGCTTTTCTCCATCTTTTTCTATGGCATCAGTACTTTCTATTGCAGCACACAACACCTTAGGTGTAGTACTGCTGTAAACTCCTTGAGCTTCCCCCTTTGTGTATAACCTTTTTCCTTGTAAGAACTGTTACTAAGGATAGGAGGATGCTTTTTATCCCACCTATACATTTCTTTGAGAGTTCAGCACACCCCACCATAAGTGGAGTGCTGAAGGTAAACTTTGTAACACTTTTCTCCCTTTTTCTCCGGTAACGTTTTAGGTATATCTGAGTGGCTAGTGGCAGTGGCTGTTTTTCCTACCATTTTTGTGAAACTTACATCCCAGGCTGTATTTGCAGCTACTGTAAGGGGACACATTGGGGACCCCATTGATCCAAAATGGTTCCTGTCTTCTTTTTTCACCAACTAATGGTTTGTTCTTTCTTGGTCCTTCCGTTGTGCTAGGTCCTTGTCTGTCTTTTGTCTTCACCGCGGTCCCTTTGTGAAGCCCGCCCCAAGGCGCCAGTGTGTCTGGGAGGACAGGAAACTGGGAGGTCACTGAAACCTCTCGGGTCTTTGTCCTCCAGTGAGACTGCTTGAATCCAGTTCAAACTGGGGGCCTGACTGTCCCTTGGAAGCATGCATGTTAAATGGTTGGGTTCCTGCATAAAAGGCGAGGGTCTTGATGCTGAAGACAGTCGACCACTGGAAGATCCATACCAAAGAGCAGCCAACTGCCAGAGCCATCTGAGTGACCGCTGCTGCTCCACCTCTTTGCCAAGTGACAGGGAGGCACCAGACCAAACGACTTACTCCCATAGATTGGTGGGCCCAACCAGTTTGAAGACAACCTGCATTTGGCCCATCCCTCGATGAGCTGTGACTTTCTCTGGTTGCAATTCACCCATACACTGGGACCTCTGACCAGTGTGCTGAGCATCGCATTCCGAAGATAGACCCCCCCCCCCACCCCCGAAACTTTGCTGGACTCCTTCTGAACCTCATAGGCAAGATTTCGCTCACTGAAGTCTCCTCTTTGAAGTGCTGGACCAAGAGAGCAAGCTGAATCGACCGGGCGGTAACTGTTCTTCAGTGGTGCTTTGGAAAGGTTGCCAAAACCATAGAAGAATCTGTTGCTGAGAGCCTCTGCACTCGACTGCTTCTGAGATTCATTCCAGTGCCCATTCTTTCGTCTGCCTGACTTAAGAATCCAGTGATCTGGTCTGCAGAGTATTGTGCTGAATCCTCTTATTCACATTTAGGGTACTGTGAGACTCTTGGTAGAACTTATCTAGTGTTGCTTTGCTGCCCCTGTGTTGCTGCAGGGCTAATTTGTGTGTTTGGGAGTTTGCCATACACGTTTGCCCAGACCGATCGCCTGTGTGCCTTCACAGAGACTTCTCTGAAGTCACTGGACCCTTTTACCAAACAAGGAGTGTTACTTGCCACATCTTCTGGAACTCTCGACTTTGTACAGCTGGGACCTGGCAAGTCTTGCCCCCAATCTTGCTCTGCGACACTCAGTCCTGGATAGGGGTGGACCTTTAAAGGCCTCTGTGAAATTAAAATGAAGTCTTACCCGCTCTGTGTTGGTTTTGGTTCATTCAGCCTTTCTTGAAATGGTGATTCCAAATAGTGATTGTCAAGGGCTATTACCTACCTTGAAATGCTTCCAACTACTTGACTTGTGTGTACAAAGTCATTTTACCTACCAGCAATATCCTTCTGAGCTTGTTGGTTGATGAATACTTTTGCTAACCTGAAGAAACTCTCTCCCTTACCTGGATTCCAACTTAAGGTTTACCATTGAAGTCAGTTACAACTGTAAATGTCTTACTGTATGAATGTATAGTTTCTCGTACCTGAATTGAAAAGTGAATTTAACCTTGCCTAGTAAATATAATAACAATTTATAACTGCAAGTGTGTAACAGTCTTCTTGACTGTTTTTGTGCTCAAAGTTCTTTGTCTGTTCTTATAGCCCTTCTCCCTCCTAAAATAAGCCTGGCTGCTCAGCCTTAGCTACCAAACCTTTTGGTTAGTTCAGGACTATAGTAAGAGTTGGAGCCCTGTACACTAAAAGGAGTCTTCTACAGCCCTACCATAGGTGGATTACAATTCCCTAATGCCACTGCTATGCTCCACCCTCAGGTTGTGCTTTTTACATAAGCCTCCCTTTCCTCTTTTGCCCCTCTTTCTCTCTGCTTCATTCTGAGCAAGAGAATATACTTGTAAAACCTCAACGAGTTCTGCTGATATGTACCCATGTTCATGGGTCAAGAGCCTTTGCTTTTCCATTTTATGTATATTAACGTTGCTAATCGAACCCTGCTTGGAAAGGAAGACTGTTCTCACAATTGGCTACTTTGGTGTTCTTTTAACATGCCACATTTGACACTTAACAGCTCACATTCAGTGGAGGGAGTGTCTTATTTTTTGTTTCAGGAAGACAACTGGTGGCAATGGATCAATTCCCAACTTCTTGAATTCCTTAACCCAGGCATTTCTGTCTGGTTAAAGTCTTAAACTGGCCACCGCCTAGAAATCACTGCGACCATAGTGATCCACCTGTATTTCGTGCCTTTGCCGTGAGCATCTACCTCCTGCCTCCTTATTGGGCAGGCACCTCCTCTTAGCCTATTGTGGGGCACCGGCAGGCGAGAGCCGGCTCCCAACGAAGGCAACCGAGAAAGGCTCCTGACTGGCCCCGACATTTCTTCCTCCCCTAAATCAGAACTCTTGAGTCTCATAACATACCAACGCGCTTCCTACCTATCTTAATACCCAACAGACCTAGCAACTACCACGCCAAACAATTCAGTCCTTCCTACCTCACTCCTAGCCAATGGATAAAGTTATTTGCATCCAAACCCACAGCTAACCAACCTTGTCGCGGCGACCACCACAATAGCAGACTTGGTTCTGGACGTTCTAAAGACGCATTGTCAAGGGAGACACACCAGGTAAAAGCTTACATAACTCGCCGCCTGCAAAATCCTGCTCCAACAGTTCCGAAAACAATGCCCTACTACCAAAAAATCCACCATGAAAATAGTCGAAGATAACACCAGCCTCCAGCAGACCACCACCCCCCTCATTAAAGGCTCTCTAATAAATGCCAGGTCTATCATCGCTGATGCGACAGACATAGCTGACACTAGCAATAACAGTGATCTAGACTTCTTAGCGGTCTCAGTCTTGGCTTCATGCAGCAGCGGGGCCCTCCCTCCCTTCTGGCGATCCCTGACTCCTATACTCTAATAAGAGCGGACAGAGAAACATCCATAGGTGGCGGGGTGGCCTTTGTCGCAAAAACCTGCCTAGGCCTTAGAGTAACCTCCGCCCCCTTAGTCAAATCCTGTGAATTGCTAACAGTCAAATTAGCTACCTCTAAAACTAGCACTCTAACTATCCACCTAATCTACAGGCCTCCTGGCCCAATTGGAACCTTTTCAGGAGGATATCACTATACGGTCCGACAACACCAAACTCGCCTCTCAAATCCTAGTACTAGGTCATTTTAACCTAGGATTCTCAGACACTAACAATCATGCAGCTAAATCACTTGCAGTCTCACTAACAGAACTAGACTTTACGCAAAGAATTAGCCAACCCACTCATGAGTAAGGAAGAATACTAGACTTGGTAGCCGACCATAACTGCAACTTCCATCACAGCCATCAAGCCCCACACATGGACTGACCACTCTTATCTCCTTCAACATATGTGCCAATCGGCCCTCTACTAAGCCTAAAACCCTTGCGCCACCTCTCTTCAGGAGAAACAAACGAAACATCACCACAGATAAGCTGATGCCTAGCTTGATCCTGACTCTGAACTCTACCAAGTCCTAAGTCCCTGAAGTACTCGTAGACCTATTCAACAGCACAATGTCCCAAGCCTTGGACCACATCGCCCCACTCAAACTGCAAAAGAGCAAACCTAAAGCTCACCTCAACACCTGGTTCACCCCTCAGTTGAAGGCCCCTAGGTTAGAAAAAAAAAACTGGAATCCAGCTGGAAGAATCTACCTTCCAAAGAAAACAAAGACAAAGTAACCGAAATAACCTCCCACTACAAAGCCGAAATCATTAGGAATAAACAAGAAACATATAACAATAGGATTCAGAACGCTAGTTCCAGTACTAAGGAACTTTTTGTAATCCTGAGGGAATTAGAATCTCCTATAGCACCTGACGACTCCAACCCTAAAAACAAAGAATGCCACCCTACAAAATAAAATGGCCAGCAAACGGCTCCTCATAGCCAGCCCAGAGACGACACAAACTACAAAATAAGCTATCATCTAACTTTGCCCAAGTTACTACTGCTGAGGTCGAAATGATCATTGCCTCTTTAAAACCATTGAGATGCCAAGGTGACATTTGTCCAGCACACATTATTAAAGAAGCAGCCAGAGACCTTGCACCATTTATTACTAAATTAATAAATACCTCCTTCAGGACATGCCAGGTTCCCACAAACCTCAGACGCATGGGTTCTACAGCTACTCAAAGCAACCCTTGACCCTACCATCCCAACTAATTACAGGCTGATAACAACTGTACCCTTCTTACTTAAAATACTTATACTAGCATGGAAACGGCTCGAATTGAGCTGAAGATGCAAATAGATCAACTAAAAGATAACAGACAATGCGCACTACTCCTTTTGTTAGATCTATCAGCTGCCTTTAATCTGATGGACACTGATGAACACTTGTCGTCCACAGCTAACTTCTCCCAAGAGGCCAGAGACTGGATCAGATCCTTTCTAACCAACAGATCGATGAGTCTTCTCATCTTGCGCTGCTGCAGACTGTGTCCCTATTAATTGCAGAGTGCTGCAAGGCTCTTGCGTCTCTCCAACGTTGTGTAAGGTATTTACCAAGCCCCTATTTGACAAATTGGATCATTTGGGTGTCCTCTACACAAATTATGCAGATGAAATCCAGATACTCATACCCATACCTGGAAACTACGACTTGGACCTAGCCCTTCTAAACAAACTATACCTCATCGTACAGGCTTGGATGGCCACCCACAGCCTCTGCCTGAATGGTGAGAAGACGGAAATTCTAATCCTATGTGCCCCCAACCACATGAACAAATAGACATGCAGTATTCATCCATCCTTCAGCATAGATGGCAACATCAAAACAGCCAAGGGTACTAAAACACTAGGATTCTACCTAGATTCTACACTGAACCTTAGCAAGCAAGTCAACGTGACAGCCTCTTCAACTGCATACACATGCAAGTTTATACATGCCTGTAAACCGTACCTCTCCACTAACCGCTGCCTCATACTAGTGAGAGCACTAATACTGTGTCTAAACTTGATTAAACTCACTCTATGCAGGAGCTAACAAACTAGTACTGAATGAGCTCCAAACACTACAAAATAATGCGCTAAGAACCGCCTTGAGCATCCCAAAGAGAGCTCCCAATACAGAAACAAGGATCCATAAATGGCTCTCCATCAAAGACAGGATCTACTACAAATTAGTATCCATTACCCACAAATGCCTGAATAATGCCGCACCACAGTACCTGAAAGACTAAATTGTCATGAAAACCTCATCCAGACCACAAGGACAGCCAACTCCTTTTGCATTACAGTCCAACGCTTCAACCTCGAAAGAGCTGGTGGTAACAGCTTCCCTGTGCAAGCAGCCCAAGCCTGGAACGCTCTTCATCTGCGCACGAACCAGTCTTTCCAAAATGTCAGGTCTAATGGCAAAAAATGGCTGTATATGAAGGATGCCAACAATCTAACTTCTCAGAGTTCCAGAATCCAACACACACCACTCATGCTCTACTAAGCTCTTGTATATTTCTATCTTCCATTTTTTTGATGCTTGCTCATGTCATGTTCATATCAACTGCTTCCATTATTTGTGTATATCTATCATGTATTATCTGTATATAAATCCATGTTCTTAAGCTATCTTGTAATGTGCCCAGATACCCCAGGGTGAGGTGCGCTTTATAAATCAATTAAACAAAATTAAACTGTGCCTCTGGCACAAGCACTCCTTGTTAGGCAAGATTGTATGTAGTAACCATGTGGGAGACTACACCAGCCTTGTCCTCTTGGCAATAGGTAACCCAGTCTTTGGTATAGGCCTGTACTACACAAGTTGGTAGAGTGACTGAGCAGCCAGGCTCATCTCAAGAGGGGTCAATGTGAGCTGTAGAGATGCAACATAGAGATTCACAGTGACAGGTATTCAAATAACACTTGCACTCAAGGTTTCTCATTAAAATTATTAATTTGTCCGTTTTAAAATAAGCTTTCTTTGGAAAGGGCAATTGGCAACAATCAAATACACTTAAAAAAAAAAATACTCCTTCAGTTTCAGTTAAGGAAGTAGATACCCTTTTGGGATGTGACGCACACACTGCCTACAACCTGAGGTGACTTCACTGTGGACATTGATATATCACTTTAAACTTGAATGCAATACATGGAGTTCTGGGAAAGGTTAGGGAAGGAAACAAAGGTTAACAAGTTTCTCCAAACAGGTAAGCATTTTAAAATCCCCCAATGAAATATAGGTTAACCTTTACCCAGCTATACAAGTAACTTAAGTATGACTTTTTGAGGGACAGATGAACACAGTCTGAGGGTAAGAAGAGTCTACAGGGAGCCAGGACAGCCAATGTCAATTGAGCAAAGTCTAGGGAAGCTGAGGCACTTCTTGAATATAGCACAAAAGTCGTGTACAATGTTAGAGTTTTGTGGTAAAAAGAATCACTGTTGGGCCACGAGCTGGGAGGCTTGCAAACAGCAAAGATGCAAGTACAACTCTGCAAAGGGCAGCAAATGCAAGTCTCCAGTGATAGCAAGCAAGCTACACACAACCAGAGCTAAGTACCCCTAGTTGCACAGTACCTTGAGTCTGAAGAAAGGGATCCAGCTGGCTTCTGCTCATGTTGTAGACCTGCAGATCTTGTTGTTCCTGGGCCTCAGTCGTGGGGACAAGAGGGTGGACGTCTGCGTACTCCTGCACTGCGTGTTGAAGATCGATGGCAGCATTGGACTTACACCAGATCATTGGCACTTTGCGGCTTCAGCTACTGGCAAATCGCACCACCGCGGTTCTTGGACACCTGGTGGCTACCCTTGCTTCTGGGTTCCAGCACTCTGTTGAGGGGGCTCAGGCTTGGGTCGTCCTGCTTCGAGGGCGTCCTTAGGATCTTCCTGGAGCTCAGGTCCGGCTTAGAGGCAATGCACTTGTTCCTTTTGTGCCTGTGCCCTGGCACTCAGTTCCTGCCGCAGCAAAGAAGTACAGCCAGCACAGAGAGGTGTTCCAGTCGAGTTTGGCTTGGGGTCAGTTGGTCCCATCAACCCAAGGTAAGAAGTCGTCCGTTCGGGGCTTCTCTCGTCTATTCGCAATTTGGAGCTTCAGAACTGCAACAGGGCTTCACTGGCCAAAACTGTACAGGGGGGTGCAACAAGCTTCTCTTCCAGTTTCTTCTTCGGTTCCTTTTTCCAGTGGTCGACTCTGCCTTCCTTGCAAAAGACCTTGCATTTTATGCAAGTCTCTGCCATTCATTCGCAGCCTAGCTGTCACTCACACAGCAGTGTGGCTGTCCTCCAATGACAGCCAGCCAATCACCTTTGAGTGCATTCCTGTAACCCAGGAGACAAAGCAGAGTTTCGGGAACCTCCCTTGCTTCCTGCCCTGCCAGACACGCTGGAGCCAGAGGCGGGCTTCCCCAGTGAATCCTGCCAAAGACAAAACGAATAAAGGGGCCAAACCTGGTTTGGCGCGCACAGTAAATCTCAAGAAGGACCTTACAAACAAATGGTGAAAAAAGACGACCAGGCTTTTTTGACAAAATGGGCACCCATGGGTGCAATACTGCAGCTGAGGATTCAGCCTGCGGTAAAACGCACAATGGTAGGAAAATTAAACCACTGCCACCAGCCATTAATTGTAGTAAGGGCAACATAAAAAATGTTAAATGAGAATGTAGACAAAGGGGATACTAAGTAATCACCCCCCACTTAAGAGAAAAAGGTAAGTAAAGTAAATTTCACTTTATTACTCTCGGAAACAGTAGTCTATCCAAGAGAAGGTATTTAAACCTTAAGAGAAATCCAAAGGACTTCTCTGAGACACTTCTCTGTGACAGTGCACTTCGGGTGCTGTGTCAGAATACAAAAGATGATGCCTATGGAGTTTCAGACTCCAAAACCAATGGAAATAGAGTCCAAATCAGTGAAAAATACTTGAGAGAGTGAGAAAGGTCTCACTCCAGGATAAAAATTAAGTCCTAAAGTCGAGCAAAAGAGCTGGGGGCCTCCTTTTCTTTTTTTATTTTTATTTTTGTATTTTTTTTAGCTTTTACCTCACTGATTAAATCTTTTACCCTGATGAGTTTGGCACAAATCTGAATGTGCCCCTGAGAGGCTTATGCCTCTCAGGCACCCTTTAACATATGCTCTCTTCCTTTCACAGCTGGCTGTGTGGGATTCACTACTTGGTAGCAGCTCTTGTTATTTTTTGTTGTGTGCAGCCTTCTGCAACTGATGTCTACAGGGGTGTTAAGGAGCTTTTCCTTAAGCCCTGTGTCCATATCCTTTGGATGAATCTTCCTGACTTTGGTACCTCTACAGGGTCCGAAATTAAGGTGTAATGAGCAGGAGCTAAAACCAGCTCCCGGGTGTCACCCAATAGGCAGGAGGTACTGCTTGGGAACCAGGAGCGACAGTGCCCAGTGCAACACAAATGGAACTTCCACATGAGATGCGTACTTTAACTTTGTGTCTGTTGTTAATGGTTCATGATCAGCTTTTTCAAATACTCAGTTAATCTCGTATATACATGTTTGTAAGCAATCAATTGGCCTGGGGAGCTGTTAGATTAGATTTTCATTTTTATGCTAAATCTCCCTCACCCATGAGACCTCCAGCACTTTGTGCTGGATTTGTGGATTATTTTTCTATGTTCCTGAGTGAGTGGGAACCCTTTTCCCCACTCACCCTTTCTTTGACTCTTTTTATGGGTGTTCATTTTATGACTGTCCATACTTTATTTTTGGAATTATACTTTGCTGTAACTTTTTGGGCATCAGCATACTCCTATGTCCTGTGTCCTTTCCTCCATACTATATGGGTGCCCCTCGCTAGGGATGGAAGACAGAACTTATTACACCTTTAAATGTAGAGGTGCGTGGGTGTGCGGCCCTGGGAGCATGTCCCCGCCCCCACCCTGCGCCACTCCCCGGTCCTATTTTCCACGTTGACGGGAACGGACCGCTTTCATCAGCGCTCCTGGGTTTGGCTTCGGCCTTCAATTTCCACACGCTCTTCCCCGGATACTGTCTTTTGACATTTGGTCTTTAATCAGGTACTCAGTACTCTGGCGCCACAACCCTCCCTGCCGCATGTCGTAATCGTGCTTCAGCAGGTGTCCAGCCTGCGAGGGGCTATGCCCTACATCTGATCCCCACGCTCTTTTCCTCGGCTGCCTTTGCCCCGATGGTGGCTGGGAGGATTGTATTGAGTGAAGTGCTTACACTGCACGCTCTGAAGAACAGGTTAGCTCGGTGGGGCGCGCTCTTCGACCGTTCGCCTCCAGAGGACTTTAAGAACTTTGTCAAGCACAAGTCAAGGCCCAAAGTAGGGCCTCTTTTTTCATCTGCACCCCGCAAGGGCGACCCCTTCCCCCAGAAAATGTACAAGCGGGAGGGGCCATTCAGGTTCTAACACCAGCACAGGTACCAAGGCTGCTTAAGCTACAGGCTGCCAGGCAGAGAGGTCGCTAGATCCTGCCGGTGATGTTGCTGAGGGACCATAAGGTTCTTTTAACGGGTGTCCACCTGAGGGGCTATGTCCTACTACCGGACCAATATCCGAGTGGGTGCCTGTATGCAGCACTACCGGCTTCACAGCCAAGGGCACGATGCCTACCAGGCCCCATCCTGAGGTGCAAGGTAGGCCTCAAGCTCCACCGCCGAGAGTCCAGGAGGAGGCCGGGCCCGGCACGCTCAACGACGCAGGCACATGGCATGCACCCTGACAAAAAGTCTGCTGCGCCAGACTGAATGGCCGCTCGTCCAATGCCATCCCCTTTCGGGGAGCAGGTAGGGGAATGAATTTCCAGGTGGGACTGGTCTTCGCCAGATACATGGCCTGAAGCATATTCTTCAGCGTTGCAGGGCCGATAGACCCTGCATGCAGCATGGCAGAGTACGCCTAGGCCTCAGCAAACTCAAGGCCCTGCTCCTACTCCCGTGCCACCTAGCGCCACACCAGCCTGTTAGGACAGGTTTTTTGAAATGTTCTTCACTCTTAGGAGGCCCTCTCAGATGGGAGCCATCCTTTGGGATGTAATCGGGGACATGCTGCCTCCAGTCCCACCGCTAACACCCACGGTCATTCCTCCTACGGCTCCAGCGTTTCAGGCCCCTGCGCAGCCCTGGCTGCCCACGCCGGGGCCCCTGGTTCCGGCACTCCTGCAACCCAGGCATTCCACACCAGCCTCCGGTCAGCACACCTCAGCCTTCGGCGCCCAGTACTCCGCCACCCAGTACACCGCCACCTGCTCCAGACCAGCAGGACACTGATGAGGACGATGACCCTGACACACCGTCTTCAGCCAAGGCATTCCATGAACGGCTTGCAGGTCTGGCCAAATACTTGGGCCTTCCACAACCCGAGGATGAACAACCAGAGGCGGGGGTCCTGGCCGAAGTCCTCATTCTACGCCCTGTGGCTAGAATGGGGATTCTGATGCAGAAGGAGAGAAATGGCTTAAACCCCATTGGGCGCAGCGTACCAATCAGCGCCTCGATGCCAAGTACAGACAAATGGAGTGTGATCCACTCTTGATATCGGCACACCCTCAACCACACTCCTCGGTGTTTGCCACAGCCTCACTCTACTCCAAGCCACAGTCTTACTCTACTTCCTTGTCCTCGGCGCTCCTAGGCAAGGAGAAGATCTTGGAGGCATATGGAAAGGTCTATTCCAATGCCTCGCTGCACCTTCGCCAGTCTAACGCAGACACTATGCTCGCAGCTGTTAATCAAAGGCTTTGGTGCGAAATTGCCGACTTCCTTCCTGTGCAGAGTCGGGCGTGCTTCAATGTCGGGCTGGCGGAAGCAAAAATCGTGGCCCAGGACATCCTGGATTCCACAGTGGCTCATATAGACACCTTGGCTGTGCCATCTGCATCGTTACGGACATAAGAACTGGCTGGCTACGGGCTACCAGGTGCAACCTGGACGTCCAAGAGCTCATGTTGGACCTTCCATTCGAGGGTGGCAACCCTTTCCAGGGTATTGGCTCTTCCGACGTATTCCATATCTATTACAGCAATCGCCACTGCTGTGCTGCTTTGGAAAATGTTTCGGCGTCGATGCGCCATCCTCGAGGCCGTCCTCCGACGGCCGACGTCACCAGATGTTATAAGTAGGACGCATGACGCCCGTAGCCTCAGTTCAGTTTTTTCCGCGAACATGTTCGCTTCGGAGATCTCGGCGCGCCTCGACTCTTTGGAGTTTCGGTTCTTCGAACCGATTTGTTTGAAGTATTATCGGGATGTCTTCCTCTTCTTCCAACCCGTGTCCGGGCTTCAAGAAGTGTGGGGACTGCGGGTCCAAGATGTCGGTGACGGACTCGCACAACACCTGCCTCTGGTGCCTCGGGGAGGCCCACGACATGGATGATTGTGTCGATTGCCAGTTGCTTACGTCCAAGGCCTTGCGGGTAAGAAGAAGCTGTCGGTCGGTAAGGTGTCCAAGCCCCGTAAGGTGAGGTCCACTGGGCTTTCGACGGACGATTCGAGGGGCGACTCTCTGCATCGTAGTCGTAAGTCTAGGGGGTCCCGGTCCCGGAGTGGGTCCCGCCACTCCTCTGCCTCTTCGAGCACTCCCAGAAGCGCCGTCATCGGTCGCCTTCCCTGTCCTCATCCGAGGACTCCGCCCGTCGGCGGGTTTCTTATCCCACCAAGTGTTCCTCTCCGGAGGAATGGGCTTCCTTTGGGAAGAAAATGTTGGCGATTTTTGAATCGCAGGGCTCCGGTCCGTCCGTGCCTCCGAGAGGGGTCGGTCCTGACCGTACTAGAGACACCGCTCGTACGCCTTCGGGCTCGGGTGTTCGGCACGATTCGCGGGAGAGGTCCCGCTCGGTCAAGGGGAATCGTTCTAGTCATGCCCGTTCCAGGTCCCGGTCCTCGACGTGCACGAGCCTATGTGCACCTGTGAAGTCTTCAAAGAAGACTTCTACGCCGGTAGCGCCGAGGTCGTCGACAGACTCTCGAGGCTCTGCCTCTGAGGAAGTCGCCGACGCCATCGGCGCCCAGGCTGTCGAAGGACACGCTCGGGGCTCTGTCCTCAAGGCCTGTGTCGACGCCGCGCTCAACATTGACGCCGATTCACTCGATGCCTTTCGAGGCTGTGGTGTCAGTGGTACCCCGTGGCACAGGGGAACCCCCTAGAAAGGCTCTGGCCAAGGCAAAACATGTCTTTCTCCCTTATTCAATGCCCACTTTCCATCCTATGGAGTATATTTCCGAGGTGGAAGAGGGTTCTGAAGATGGGTTGGTTCCGGACTCTGTACCAGATGAGATTCTTTCTGGTCATTGCCAGATTGAGGACCTGCGTCAGTCACTGCATGACGCCAGTGGTCTGGACACCTCTTCGGAGGTGGAGTTCTGTAGGCCTGAGCCTGGCACCCATGCCGAGTCATCGTACCGGCGCCTTATGTCGAGGGTCACGGACTACTTGGGGTGGTCGGCGCACCCAGTTGATTTTGTGCAGGATGACCTGACGGATATCCTCGACCAAGGTCCACCCACTGACCCGGTACTGCCATTCCATATGGCTCTGCAAAGAAGGGCGGCAGCGGCTTGGACTGCTCCTGAGAGTCTCCCGGCAGTGGGCAAGTCTTTGCCGTGAAAATACCGCCCAGCCAGTAGTGACCCCTGCTACTTGACCACGCACCCCACTCCGGAGAGTTTGGTGGTGCAGGCGGTTACGGCCCCAGCAAAGCAGGCGTCGTATCCTACCATCCCTCCTGATAGGGACGACAAGCGTTTTGATGGCTGTGCGAAGAAAGTGTTTTCTTCAGGGGGTATGGCTCTTCAGGCGGCCAACTCGGTATGTGCCTTGTCACGTTTCACGCACACTCTGTGGAACTGTATTTCCTTAGCGGCTGAACATATTCCCGAAGGGGACGAACAGGGTGGTTTTCTTGCTATTATTCAGGATGGCAAGGATGCCATGTGTGAGTCCGTTCAGTCGGGATTGGACATGGCAGATTGCGTCAGCCAGTCCATGGCGGCGAGCACCGTGATACGCAGGTTTGCGTGGTTGAGGAAGTCGGGGTTTACTCCTGATGTTAAAGGCACGCTCCTCAACATGCCCTTTGATGGTGAACATCTTTTTTGCAGCAAGGCTGAAGAGAGCCTTGAGAGTTTGCAGACCTCCAAAGCTGCAGCACAGTCGTTGGGCCCTGCTGTCCACCAACTCCGCCTTTTCATCCTAGGGGACAGCAATGAAGGGGAGGTTCCTTTAGTTATTACTCTTCCTTTAGTAAAGTGAGAGGAGCTGCAAGTCAAAGGGGCAACCATAGGCGGAAAACAAGGTACTCGAGTTGCCAAGGCCGCGCGAGCAGTTGCCTCGTTGCCCTCAGGCAACGCCGCAGCCGCTCAGTCATGAGGCCCTTGCTTCGCTGGTTGGGGGAAGGCTGGGGGAGCATCTTGTAGAATGGTGTGCCATTACTTCAGATGTGTGGGTTCTGGAGATCATTGCCCACGGCTACTGTCTTCCTTTCCGGCAGGGGCCTCGCAACAATCCACCGGGGAATCTCTTTGAAGAGTCCGGATCCGCTCCTTGCGCAAGAAATTCAATCCCTGCTGGAGAAAGGCGCCATAGAGCTAGTGCCTGTAGCGGAGAGAAACAAGGGATGGTATTCCCCTTATTTTTTGATTTCGAAGAAAGACTGGGGATTGAGACCCATCATGGACTTGTGTGGTTTGAACAAGCTCCTCAGGAAGGACAAGTTCAAGATGGGTACTCTCTCTCAAGTCCTCCAGGCCCTTCAACTTCAGGACGGGGTGGTGTCTCTCGACCTCAAGGACGCTTATTTTCATGTGCCGACCCATCCTAAGTACAAGAAGCACCTGAGGTTCACGGTTGGCGACTCGCACTTTCGGGTCCTGCGGTTCGGATTGACCTCCGCCCGAGGGTTTTCACCAAGCTCATGGTGGTGGTGGCAGCGTATCTCAGGAAAAGGGGATTCACGTCTACCCCTACCTGGACGATTGGTTGATAAGGGCGCGCTCTCCCGAGCAAGTCCTGGATCATTTGTCACCTGCCACTCCCTTCACAAGCTGGGCTTCTCCCCCAACTTGAAGTCCCACTTCACGCCAACTCAGCGGCTCCAGTACATCAGAGCAGTGCTCAACACGTCCTGGGGCAATGTTTTCCTCCCCAGGTCAGGGCTCACCACATTCAGCAGATGGTGCACAAGTTTCAACATGCCCAGAGTCTCCCAGCGTTCGAGTTCTTGAGGTTGCTCGGCCTCATGGCATCCTGCATTCTTCTGGTGCCAGAGGCCAGGTTGCGCATGAGATCTCTGCAATGGGCTCTCAAGCTCCAGTCGTCTCAGTCTGCCAGCAGGACGTCGGACCCCATTCAGGTGCTGCCCTCGATCGCCCAGGATCTTGTGTGGTCGGCCGACAAAGGCAATCTGATGAGGGGGGCTCCATTTTGGCTACCCTGGCCATAGGGGACGATCGTGACGGACGCATCCCTCACGGGATGGGGAGCACATGCCAACGAGTTGAGTCAGCGGTCATTTGTCTCCGTTGTAGTCCATACTCCACATCAATCGGTTGGAGCTGAGGGCCGTCAGGCTTGCCCTGAAGGCCTTTCTTCTGACTGTGCGAGGAAAGAATGGCCTGATTCTGAAGGACAACGCGGTGGCCATCCACTACCGCAACAAAAAAGGGGGGGGGGGGTCAGGGTCACTTCCTCTGTGCAGGGAGGCGATGCAGCTCTGGTTCTGGGCCATCCAGCAGGAAATTTCGATCTCGGCAGTTCATCTGGCCAGAGACGAAAACGAGACGGCGGACACTCTGAGCAGGCAGAGTACGATCTCTCACAAGTCGGAGCTGGCTCAGGAGATTCTCCTGGAGATCTTCGCCCTTTGGGGGACCCCTCAAGTGGATCTCTTCACCTCCAGTGTCAAGCGGAAGTGCGAAAGGTTCTGCTCGTGGGAATTTCCTCCAAGAGGAGCCTTAGGAGACGTGTTTGTGGTGGACTGGTCATTCCCGCTGCTGTACGCGTTTCCTCCAGTTCCCGTCATCCCGCAAGTGCTGCGGAGGTTACGGAGGTTCGGTTCCCGGATGATTCTCATTGCTCCGGCATGGGCCAGGAGGACGTGGTACCCGGACCTTCTCGATTTGTCCATCTGCCCTCCACGTCGTCTTCCCTACCGAGACGATCTGCTCTCATGGGAGGGGGGTCAGGTTCTCCATCCAGAGGTCAGATCCCTCAACCTTCACGCTTAGCTTCTGAAAGGTTGAGGTATAAGGATTGGGCCCTCCCTGAAGACGTGATGGAGGTGTTGCTTTCGGCCAGACGGCCGGCAACAAAGTCCCTGTACCGTTGCCGTTGGAGAAAGTTCTGCGACTGATGCAGGGTTCAGTATGTGTATCCTTTTTCATGTGACATTCCTGTCGTTCTGTCTTTTTTGCTTTCTTTGGCCCACAAGGGGCTGCAAGTGGGTACCATTAAAGGTTACCTGGCGGCGCTGTCTATATTTAAGTGCTCGTCTGAGGAGTGTTCTTATTTTAAAATCCCTTTAATTTCTCAGTTTCTGAAAGGGCTCACTAATGTGTTCCCTCCGTCACCTTTCCAGGTGCCCGGTTGGGATCTGAACCTTGTTCTCAAGTTTCTAATGGGTTCTCCCTTTGAGCCTTTGCATTCTTGTCCTTTGAGACTGTTAACCCTTAAAACTGTGTTTTTAGTTGTGGTCACTTCCGCTCGCTGAGTGAGTGAGTTACAGGCACTTTCAGTTAACCCACCTTTCACTGTGTTTCATAAGGACAGGGTTGTCCTTGGAGTTCGTCCTTCCTTTCTTCTGACGGTGGTGTCGGAATTTCATTTAAGCCAGAAGGTTATTCTTCTGGCATTTTATCCTCCTCCACATCCTGGTAAGGAAGAGGAGAGGCTCCATAGGCTGGATCTTAGGAGAGCTTTAAGCTTTTACATTTCACGCATGTCCCGGGTCAGAGTGGACGATCAACTCTTTATTTGTTACACTGGAAGGAGTTTGGGACAAGCTGTTACTAAGCAGACTTTGTCTCGATGGATCATCTTGGCAATTTCCGAATGTTACAGCTTGGCGGGTAAGGACCCTCCGGTAGCCTTACGGGCCCATTCTACCAGGGGTATGGCTGACTCTACTGCCCTGCAGAGAGGTGTTCCTATTCGTAACATCTGGGATGCAGCCACATGGGCTTCGGTCCATACTTTTGTACGTCACTACTCCCTCGATTCTATCCGGGGGCAGGATCTGGCCTTTGGCAAGGCGGTGCTTTACTCTGCAATTTGATTGGGCATTCTAAATTTGTATATTCTAAATTCTTTTCCCACCTCCTTACGTTGGTACTGCTTTGGTAGTCTGTCATAGATATTGAATACGTCAGAGGACCCAATCCCCTCGAAGAACAAGTTACTTTCTTACCTGGTAATGTTCTTTCGATGGGATGGTCCAACGACGTATTCCATATCGCTCCCTCCCTTCCCCGCTACAGAATTTCTTATGCGATTGCAGCTTACGTTTCCGCAAGGCTTTCTATGGTCATAGTGGCAGAAGATTGGTGCTACACGTTATGGGAAAAAACGACTGAGGCTACAGGCGTCGTGCGTCCTACTTATAACATCTCGTGACGTCCGCTGTCAGAGGAGGTCCTCGAGGACGGCGTATTGACTGGTGATTAACACTGCGACTCTAGCGACCCTGAGGACCTTATATCCTGTGTGCCCCTCGGATTTCTACGAGGTAAGCGAGCTTTCCGCACATGAGACCTCTTTTGTCACAGCTGAAAAGGGAAAAAAACGGTAGCCTGCTAACACTGCCTGCCTGTAACAGCTTGACCCCGTGGGCACTCTCCACGGTAGGTACTTACGCCTTTCCTGACTAATATATTTATATATACACATTTCTCTTGGTTGGCAGGGAGATCTGAGGCCTGACAACTGACCGGCACTAAGTGTTATTCCTTTGATTTCACAGTAACACTGGCCACGCCACATGCTACATACCGCAGGTATTTTACTTTACTTTATTTTTCCTACTCTCGATATTTATGAATGGAGAGGAGTGTGCTGTTTACAATAGACACGCTAGGTCCCCACGCTAGGATCATGTATAGACACTGTATTGAGTATGCCTCTGCCTATTTAGCGTCCGTACCTTTATCTATTACTCCACGTGACAGCACCACATGTGTGTGGGGGGGGAAATCTCTCCTCCTTGACCCTTGAGGACTGACAGTTCTACAATTTGGCTGGTACTCCACTCTCAAACTACTGGCTAAACTGCTCCATAGCTCAGTTTTGAGCACAAGCTCCCACTACAGGTGGATGGTATTCATTTTTTGAAGATGAGGCTCTCCTCCCTCCCCTATGATGTTTGTCCTAGAGAGCTGCGTGCTCTGTGTGCGTATGAAAAGCTAAACTTTTGCTTTTCTTGCAGCCACGCTTTAGGAATATTTAAACTTTTCGCCCTCACAAGAACCATGTCAAGGTACAAATGTTTTATTCTTGAAGAGTGGTTCGCTGTTCATTTGTCGAACTATCCGAGACGTATATTAGCACTGGTAGCTTACCTGGGCTCTATCTTTTTAACCTTGACACGTCGTCTTTGTTTACCCGTACATTAGCTGGATGCTGAATTTGAATTGGATGTGAACACCTTCCTCCTGAAGAAAGTTCTGTCTATGTGTCACTTTTGTCACGGGCCTGGATTCTGGGGGCCTGGTCTCTTGCCCCAGTCTTAGTGCCCCAAAACACCATCTGAAGCACTGTGGGTGGTCTCGGGTCAGGTTGCAGGCAGGGGCAAGGTGGGTTAACGCATGGCCGGTTTGGGGGCACACCAGAAACACTTGAGTACATTGCATTCATGGGTTATTTCACTGACTGGCATTTATGGGCATGCATGGGTTAATACTGAAGTCTGGGACACTTTCAGGGGTTTAATAGAATCTCGGTAGGTACATCCTGTGTATGCTGTGCCTGTTAGCCCCTCCAAGATGGAGCACTACTTGGCTGTTGCAGGCCAGTCTCCTGGGCGTGGCTGGCTGACTTACTATAAAAAGCCATGCCCAAACCACGATCCCTGCTTCGCGTCATTCTGATTCAGCAGCATGACACTCCTGGCATCGTTCACTGCAAAAGAAAGAAAAAGATCATTACAGCCTGCACGCGCGCGGCCCTCTGGTTCTTGTCAGCTGTTACCAGCACTCGGTCTTCGCTGCAAAGCCTTTCCAGGAATCTCCATCTTCTAGGAATCAGCTGTAACCTTCAGGAATCCTTCCGGCTCTTCACACATCGCTCGCTCATCCGCTGTTTTCTGCCGCGGGCCCCGTTCCGCTTCATGAACGGCTTCTGCACGATGGATGATAGCAATTCCCCGTTTCGCTTCTTAAGAACGGCTCTTCACGACGGATGACAGCAATCGGCGCCATTCCTGTCATTAAGGAAAAAACAAACAAGAAGGTTAGTGAAAGACTCGGATCTTTTGTGCTCTCACCATAAGCACAAAAGAAGCAAAATTAAGTGCCTGCCTGTGAGATTGCTATTAACAAGAGGCGCTATACCAGCCAAGGGCATATTTGGACACACATTGATATTCTTTAAGGGGTCAAGACTCCAACATTGGAACTGGAACTCCTTAGACTCCTAAAAATACTGCATCGTCATAGCAGTGCAAAACTGTACAGAGGCACTAGTCTCTCGGATCCAAGGACCAGTCGCAAGAGAACTGTTACATGAGCATTTGCACCAAACCACCTGGGAAAATCCTCATTAAAGAACTTTCACGCCACAGCAGGTCTGGGCGGAACCCCAGCAGCCAGTGAAGTAACTGGTCGAATCTACAAGCACCCCTGTTGAGATATAACAGGCGGAGAGCTTCCTGAAACATTAAAACAGGTGAGAGAGGACCCCAGAGGTTGGGTACTGGGTGGTGGTTTCTTCCTGAACACAGCATCAGTTGACCTTCGTGCACATTCCTTTTCAGATACACGCTTCACTATCCAGCGCCCCAGTGTTACGCTCACCTGATTCCCACGGGGGCGTCGATCTGGACTGGCTCGCTGTTGCTTCCACCAGAGTAACACGTAGAGCCGAGATGACAGACTGGACAGACCCACTTAGCTTCGTTAGTTGGGCTCGTACGAATATCTTTCTGCAATGGAGAAAGGGAATTAACCTCCCGTAATCTGAGCGTTAACCCGCCTTCCCACTCCCCTTGTCTGCCCACAGAACACTCCTGAAGTCCCCTCTTAATCTCACCTGAAGATTTGGAAAGATGAGCTCTCCATCCTGCGTCGGACGCAGGGGCGTGTAGACGACCAGTTACTTCACTGGCGTGGAGGAATTGGTGAGTTCCAGTATTGACTCTAAAGTCCAATTGTTCGTAAGAGTTCAAAAGTCTGATCTTCACTCTGCCAGATTCCTTGCAGGTTGCAGATTTAAACCACCAGAAGAGTTCCAAGTGGCAATTGGTAAGATCCTGGTAAGTCTATTGTGGTTCTCCCCTTTGGGGCCGGGGTACAGCGATGATGCAGAATTAACTGCGCTGACCCGAAATGAGGTGAGTACCCCCCTGTGGTAAATCAGGTAAGTCTTTGGGGGTAGGTTGTATTGTCCTTGTTTTTTCCCCTTGGGGGACGGGTGCGGTGGTGATGCAGAATTGACTGCGCCAACCCGAGATGAGGTGAGTACCCCCCTGTGGTAATCAGGTAAGTCTTTGGTGGTGGTTTGTATTGTCCTGGTTTTCCCCTTAGGGGCTTGGGTGCGGCGGTGATGCAGAATTGACTGCGCCGACCCGAGATGAGGTGAGTACCCCCCTGTGGTAATCGGGTAAGTCTTTGGGGGTGGTTTGTATTGCCCTTGCTCACCTACTTGTTCTTGTCTCCCCCAGGTGTTGAAGAATGGCCTGGAGATGCTGGGTTCGCGATGGAGTAAAGGAATGCAGCCCCGGATGGTGAGGGTGTGGCTTAAATAGCCTTGGAAGAAGTCCCAGGTAAGTATTCTTCCACAGCCCCACCCGAGAGGAAAGGAGTCCCTGAGGTAAAATAGTCCCTCTAAGCCTCATTTGGCTTGTGGCTTCGTGCAGCAAGGTCTGCATCAGGTAAGTTTTCTGTAATGAGCCTGGCGCCCATGGCACCAGGACTGACTTTATTCTTATGAGCCTGGCGCCATAGGCGCCAGGACTGTAGCCAAACAGCCCCTAACTGGGGTTTTTGGGCATGCTTCAAGTGGCATGATGCCTGCTTCCGGGGCTGCTGGGCCTGGTCTGGCTTTCCGGTGGCAGGCATCGTGACACCCAGTGCATACCACAGCAGAAGCGGAGGTTTCCAGGTGCCCCTGCGGAGCAAAGGTGAGTGTTACAACTTTAGAACTGAAACATGTCGAGACTTTAGGTCTCTGTATAACAACAGAGTCACAAAACTAGCATAATCTGTTAATGTATTAACCAGTGCAAATTGTGATTTACCATTGTTGCACCTTTCTATTCTCCAATCAAATGTTAGCCCATTGCAGGCTCTATGTTGTGATGTTCAGATGTCGGCAAGTACCTTGTAGAGGATTTACTGTTTTTGATGGACTATTGCTTAATGATTTAATACTTTTTATTTATGCCTTAATTTATTAAAACTACCCTTTGTTATATGTTTCACTGAAGACCTGTCAATCTTTGTTCTATTTTCATATTTAATACCTTTTCCATTCCACCACCAATGAGGAACTTTGATGATAAGAACAGTTCCCAGACTGCAAAAACATTATCTATCCACACGAAGTCCATGCCCAAGACCTACAGCCAGACGGACTAGCGTTCTGACAAGGGGTGGGACTTAGGCGGGTTCCGGGGCTTCAAAGAACTGAGGTCAAGCCAGCACTGCTGTAAGCAGCACAAGGTGGGGAATAAGGGGTTCTTTCAGTCCCCCTCCTCAGCGCCAGCCTCGGAGGGAGAATAAAGGCATGACTCTCCTCTGGGTCCACGTGTCTCTGATGGGGCTAGGCTTGCCCTTCACGCACAATATTGGTGCACGAGGTTTGTGGGACTGCTGGATCCTCAGTGTGCACATGCTACCGCCTACCAGTCCCTCCCACAGATTGGGACAGCAACTCTGTTGGCAGGAATTCAAACACTAGTAGAGATGCAGTGGAAGAAGTCCCAGCCTCCCAGTGGGGTATGGGCTACTACTCCAGGATTTTGCCATACACAAGAAGAACCAGGCTGGCCTGAGAGTTGTGTTGGACCTTTCCACCTTGAACCTTTTCCCCTCCCTGTTCAAAAGTTCCAGTGCTTATTGCAGAGACATTGTGCAGGGGAGACAGGATGTGCTCACTGGTTCTGAAGGATGTATATCTGCACATCCCTATTTGGCAGCCTCATTGGTCCTTCCTGAGGTTCAGGATCATGCATTTTCATTTTCAATACAAGGTTCTACCCTTTGGGCTCGATTCAGCCCCCAGGGTCTTTACCAGACTTATGAATGCAGTGGCAGCCCTTCTCAGGGCCCAAGGTCACTGTGTCTATCCACACCTAGATGACCGGCTCGTCAGGGCGAGATCCCCAGAGGTGGTCCATTAGATCGCCTTCGCCCTCATGAATACGCTACACGAATTGGGATTCTCCATCAATCTCAAGCAGTCACAGCTGGAACCTACACAGAATCTAACCTTTCTAGGCCTCATCTGGGATATGGTATCTGAGTTTTCCCCTCAGAGGACAAGATCACAGCCATCAAGAGGGCCACGAGGCATTTCCTCAGCAGAGCTGTGACCTTGGCATGGTGGTACCAACACCTCTTGGGTATTATGGTGGCATGACTTCTGGCAGTGCCATACACAAGGCTCAAAATGAGACGATTGCAGCTACACTTTGTAGGCTCCTGGAGTCAGGAGAGGAGTTTCCAGGTGGAACTTGTTGGCATTCCTCCCTCGGGACCTAGTCTGGTGGAGCACAGACTACAACTTGAGGACAGGCAGGCCCTTCAGGCAACCAGCACTGCAGGTTACCATCACCACAAACTCTTCCTTGGAGGGCTGCAGAGCTACCCTTGACAACCAGTGTCCATGGAGTTTGGTCTCTTCAGGAGTAGGAGGCTCACATCAACTGGCTAGAGTTGATGGCCATCTAGCTGGCTCTCCAAGCCTTCCTTCTGATGATCAGTGGCAAGACGATCCTCATTCAGACGGACCGCTCCACCAGCATGTATTGCATCAACAAGCAGGGTGGCACCAGGTCTCCTCCCCTATGCACCTTGGCAGTCAGCATTTGGGAGGGGGCTCTGGAGAATACCGTGCACTTGATTGCAATCCACCTCCCGGCGGAGTCCAACCTGGAGGCGGACAGGCTTAGCAGACTGGGTGCGGACAACTACGAATGGCAGTTGAGCGAACAAGTCCTTCAGGAGGTCTTCAACAGATGGGGTCATCCTCGGGTGGATGTCTTTGCCTCCTGGTCCAACGGGAGGTGCCGCCAGTTTGCATCCTGACTGGGCTGGGGCTCTCTGGGCAACGCTATGCAAATTCAATGGGACAACATGAACATGTATGCCTTCCCTCCCATTCACCTGGTCCACAGGGTAATCTGCAAGATCAGGGAGTCCCGGCACCTCTGAGTCATCCTGATAGCTCCGTGGGGGCCTGCGAGGCCATGGTCCTCAGAATTGCACAGCCTGTCGGAACAGGTCCCAGTCCACATTCCACTGGGCCCAGCTCACCTACTCTCACAACGGGGATGCACAGTCATTCACCCCGTCCCCCAGAATCTAGCCCTCGCTGTGTGGTTCCTAAACAGGTCACCCTAAGGCATCTACATCTGTCACAGGCTAACCTAGACATTATACAGGGTGCTAGGAGTGATGCTACCAGGATCCAGTAAAAAAGCAAGTGGACTAGGTTCTGCCACTGGACTAAATCAAAGGAGGTCGATCCATTGACCTGCTCTCTGGACGATGTTCTATCCTTCTCTGCATACCTTGCACACTCATGGGTGCAGGTGGACGCATGTCGCACCAACTCATTCTCAAGCTTCAGAAGGAAGTCTATCAAATGGCTGATTGAGAAACAATAACATTACGTCTTACCTCATTACCCCTAGCTCTGCATATTGTACTGAATTTACCTGTTGCCTTGATGTGTCTGTATATATGTATAATTGACTTTGTAAATATGTGTAACTTTGCATGCCATGACCCTGTACACCTGTAACACTTGCAACTGCCAAATGCACCCAGATACCTCCGGGTTAAGGTGTGCTATAGTAATAATAAAACCAAACCAACAACCACCAACCTATCTCGCGGTACTCGGAGACTACCGGAACTCTGAGGAGGTATTTTCTTCCTTTAATCCAGTGGTTAAGACATCTGGCAGGCCTCACCAGGCTCTACCCGCCTATCAAGGAGCCACACCTGGTGTAGGACCTTAACCTGGTCTTGGGCGCTCTCGCTCATAAACCATTCAAACCCATGTCGTCTGCAGACATCAAGCTTGTCCCTTTTGAGACAGCCCTACTGGTGGGGGTCTTACATCTGCACGCAGGGTCAGTGACATCCAGACACTGGTGGCTTCAGAGAGACACTGGTGGCTTCAGAGCCTGTTGTAAATAGCGTCACGAGAACGCTGCGTACCTGTTCGTCCGGTTGGGTTCCTTGATGATGAGGCCAGGCTGTCAGATGATCCGGATAGACGTGACAGATGGCGCGGGGAACCAGCCCAACACCAGCCCAAATAGAACCGGATTGGAGGTGAGCCGGCTCCCAACGCCACGGATTGGCTCACCCCTGATTTGAGTGGCGTCAGGACAGTGCAAGCACTGGCAGGGGGAGCCTCTGAGTAGAAAGTCCGGGTCCTTAGTGGGATTCCGATGGAAGGCAGGTCCGGGGACTGGAAGCAGCACGGTCCCTTCAGGGACGAAGGCAAGGAAGCAACAAGAGCAGGCTGGTAAGGGGAAGAGCACGGAACAAGAGGGGAAGGACTCAGAGCGAATAGAGACCAGGAAGGACAAAGCGGGGACCAGAACCAAGAAGGGAGAGCGGAACCACTGGAGCAGGAAGGACGGAGAGAGACGGAGAAGGAGGAGGGCAGGGGTCCCCCAGGCAGAACAAGGAAGGTGGAAGGCAGGGGTCCCCCAGGCAGGACAAGGAAGGTGGAAGGCAACAGGCAACGGGAATGCAAGGCAAGGCAGCAAGGACACGATCCGAACAAACCGCGTTGAGACGCGGTTTGGAAAAGGATCAGGGCTCCTTAAATAAGCCCGCCAAGACCTGGGAGGCTTGCAACGCAAGCCGTGCCGTCTCCCAGGCATCGGGCACCCCACAACGAGGCTTGAGCCGCATACCCTCCGGAATCGAGCATCCTGCGCACTGCGCATGCGCGAAGGGCAGAGAGCGGGCGCCCGCGCATGCGCAATGTAGTGCGCGCTGGAGACCCGGAAGCGCCCGGGACCCAGGACGCCCCCGGACCCCGAAGCCGAAAACGAGGATACAGCCTCCAGGACGGGGAGCGCCGTAGCGGGTAAGGAGACCCCAGGACGGGCGGCGTGACAGAGCCTTATACTACTTTCCTTAAAGACAAGGTGATGTTTAGAACTCATCCCACATTCTTACCAAAGATTGTCTCCTCTTTCCCTCTGAATGAGGATTTAGTGTTACCCACTTTCTTCGTGGACCCTAAGGGTGATGCTCACGTGATTCTGCACTGTATAGATGTCGGGCGTGCTCTAAAATTCTACCTGGACAGGAATAAAAGTTCCAAAAATTGGAGGCTGTCAGCTTCGCTGGGTCAAGGCCAGGCTATCGATCGTCCAAAGCCTCCATAGCAAGATGGATGGGGAGCAGCCATCAAGGAAGCCTATGTCGGGCAGGACAAACCACTCCTCGCAAATATGCATGCCCACGCTGTCAGAGCCAAAACTACTACTGTGGCTTTTCAGAGGCACATTCCGTGGCAGGTCCTCAGCAGGGCGGCTACGTGGGCTTCGCCTTCGGCCTTCTGCAAGCACTATTGTTTGGATGCAAGCACCAGGTTGGATGCAGTATTTGGGCAGGCATTGTTAAGGAACTTGTTTTCTTAGGGGGGGGTCACCTCTGTACCCTGGAACTACATTCAGTTTTAATCGCCCATACAGTATGGAGGAAAGGGGACTTATGGACTAAGAGTACGTTGGTCACTACGGTGAGTAACGTTTTCCAGTTGCGCACACAGCTCTTTCTGTGCATTGCTGCTGGGTGCCCTTTGAGGCTTACATTTTTTTCTTGCGTTCCTTGTGTGAACTACTGTTCCCAAGAGTAGAAGGTACTTTTTTTATGCTTTCTACAATCACCATAGTGAAATAAGCACCCCCTTTTCTTATGTGGAGTGCTGAGGTGAGATGCATAGTATTCCCTTTCTCACGGTTTCTGTAAAATTTGTGTTACAATTACTTAATTGTAGAACACATATTCTCAAGGGTACCAAGAGCGATTTTTAATCCTCTCATTTGTACATTACTGTTAGGAAAGATTTCTTAATTGTGGGTAATTTTCCTTCCATGTGGCAACCCCTAAACTTTTTGCTGTTTTTTTCACCATGATCTAGACTTTGTCAGAGAAGTGCAGCCTTCTGCCGCACTCCTCTGGGCTTTCGCTCCATTCTTACGGGGAAACTGACATGCCCTTAAGACAGTCAGTACCGGGAAACGCTGTTTTCCGTAGTTTCTTTATCATGTTGCGGCTTTCGTGCAACATGACACAAGAGGGCACTGTAAGCTAAGTTACTGCTCTCTTGGGTCTCTAGCCTTCTACAGGCCCTAGATACTCTTTTTGGATTGTAACTGATCGGTGCAAGTGAATCACGGACGGGAATGGTGGCAGCGATCGTTTTTACCACCGGGAACGTTCTAAGTGTCGAATGGGGATTACCAAATAAATAATCTCAGGCCCTAATAACCAGACAATCGAAGAATATTACAAAATACTACTTTATTATCAGTTTCAATAAAGTAAAGTAAACCTGGTGAGCAAACTGATTGTAGCGAACACACACACTCATTGCATTCCCATTACTCAAAGGGCTTTATTCCTTAATGTACTCTTACGTCCCGTCCCCTTTCCTCCATACTGCATAGGCGTCCATTGCTAGGGACGGGAGACGGAACCTTTTTCTCCAGAAAAACCTTCTTGCTCTTCAAATTTAGAGGCGTGGCTATGGGAGCATGCACTCTCCTAACTCCGCCCACCGGTGTTACTCCCTAGTCCCATTTTCCGTGTCGACGGGAATGGGTCGATTTCACCAGCGCTCCTGGGTTTGGCTCTGCTATGTAATACCACACGCTCTTCCCTGGATTCTTTTATCTTTTTGTCGTCTTTTTGTCATTCAGGTAGTTGGTCCTCTGGCGTCACGCTCCTCCCCAGCCATGTCGACTTCAGCGGGCTTCAGCAGGTGTCAAGCCTGCGAGGGGCTCTTTCCTACGTCTGACTCACACACTCTTTGCCTCCGCTGCCTTGGCCCCGACCACGGCTGGGAAGGTTGTACCGCATGTGACGCGCTGGCTCCACGCGCACTGAAGAACAGGGTAGCTAGGTGGAGGGAGCTCTTCGAAAGGTCACCTACAGGGGACTTGAAGGACTTGGACAGATCGAGGCCCAGGGGAGGGCTGCTATTTTCCATTGCACCCTGTAAGGGCGACTCCTTCCCGAGGAAACGCCCGAGCAGGAGGTACCTCTAGGGTTCTCGCACCAGCACACGTACCGAGGCTAGTCCAGCTCAGTAACCTCAGTAGCTCAGTAGCCTCAAGGCCGAGTGGGTCATCAGATTCTTCCCAAAGCAGTGCTGAGGGACCGCAAGGTTCTTTTACCAGGTTTGCACCTGAGGGGCAACGCCCTAGTACCGCCCCAATGTCTGAGGGGGCGCCTGCACACAGCATTACCGGCGACACAGCCGAGGGCAATATGCCTTCACCTGAGGTGCAGGGTAGGCCTCATGCTCCACCACGAAGAGTCTTGGAGCCAGGCACCATGACTTTGGCATGCAGCTCGGCAAAATGGCTGCTGTGCCAGACAACATGGCTGCTCGTCCGATGCCACTCCAAGGAACCGAGCAGACGGGTGAACGAGTTTCAAGGTGGGACTGGTGTCAACCAGGTACATGGCCTACAGTGTTTCCATCAGCAGCACTGGGCAGGTTCCCCCTATAAGACTGGCATGGATTGGTTGTAGAGGTGCACTTGTATATTCCACTTCAAGGATAACTTGAACAAATTGAGTAATTAACCAAATAATTCTTGGTGCTGACCTATTAGACCTGTGCTACCAGATCTGACAAACAATTGGAAAACAAGAAATGGTGCCTCAGAAACTCGCCGAGACACAAATAGGTGCACTGCTAATACAGTAAATACTGCGAAAGTATTGGTTTTTATAAATAAATGTAATTAGATGTCAAACACATAAATCAAAAACATATAATATTGCACTTCATAACTGAAAATCATTCATAAAACTCTATGTAAACACTTTCAAGGAGTGAACATTCACATAGAAAAACAATTCAATTCAACCTATTTTGAATAGTAAACACTGTTCAAAGTCACAGTAATATACAACATAAAATAAGTCAATGTATAAGGTAATTGCAATAGTCAAATGATACTCCAATTCCTCTTTAGGTTCCTTATAACTGTCACGATATCTGGACCAGGAGTTTTGCTATAGATGTCTTATTTACACATGCTCCCCAAGTCTTGTTACTACGCGTTTCGGGCTAAATGCCCTTCTTCAGGTATTGGATATCGTTTCTTCCTATGATTAAATAAGAAAATAAATCTTGTCAATATATAGTAGTGCGGACTATATTTGTGATTCAATTTAAAATCTAAAGAGATGAGTTTTACTAAACTTCCATACACTAACTTGTGTCTTCTACACTCTTCAACCAGGTCAAGACGCTGTTGCCTGTAGGTAGTCACTAGCCACCCTAAAAACAAATCAAAGTTTAAGGATTTAGTTCAGAGATTAACCCCAAGGCTCCATATTTTAACAAATAAAGTGAATTTTCTGCACACTGTAGGGGATCTGAGGCGGGACATTACGCAGGAGAGCGCGGTGTCCCGCACAGTAAACAGATCCCACCACGTTGCAAGCTCACAGTGAAATTATTTATAATATAATGCTTTCAAACCGGGGCTCACCTCTTGTTGTTTGTCGAGCCCCAATAGGATATGTTGGTTTGGCCAGGTATTTCTATGAGTTTACGGAAACTCCAACTGTGAAAGAGATATATTGAAAGGTGACACCTTCCTGGGTTCAAAGAATCTAGTTCAATCATTCAAGAAAAGAGAGAGTATTTAAGAAGTCACACAGAAAACATACCTGCACGGAATTCAAATCAGATCCCTGGCTTTATTTGTGGGATTGTCTGCATGTAGAAAGTGGCGTTCTATCCAGATCTTGCCAAACGTTTTCAATCCCTATTTAGAGTGCAAGTAACGTATGGTTAATCTACTAGGGGCGGTGCGCTTCTACAGAAGTTGCTGCAAAGAGTAATTCCAGTTAAACTTTACCTGATATTTCTAACTGCAGTAAATGCCATGCGTCCTCGCGTCATTCGAGTCCACTGTTCCTCCGCGTTTCCGCGATGTTATTACGAAAAGTTACAAAAAATTACTACTACAGTCCCCCGGTAGCCATGTAACGGTAAGCCGTGCCGGTTCTCCCTGCAACCCAGGCAGAGTACGCTGCGGCCCCAGCAGCCTTCAGCCGCTCCGTCAATATCTCCTGCCAGCGCTTCAGCCTTTGAGGACAGGTTCCTGGTGCTGATGCAAACCCCCCGATGGGGGCCATCCTGCGGGATGTAGTCAGGGACTTGCTACCTCCGGTCACTCCACCGGCGCCCATAGTCATTCCTCACATGGCCCCGGCACAGCCACCGCTACCCCTGCCAGCTCCTTCGATTCTGGCTCCCCTGCCTCCCAAAGCACAGGCGGTCCCACACCAGCCTCCGGCTCCAGTTTCCACACCGCAGCCCACGTCTTGCAGCACTCCTCCACCCGCTCCGGACCAGCCGGACACTCAGGTGGACACAGACGACGAGGATTCTGACATGCCGTCATCAGCAAAGGCCTTCCATGACAGGCTTGGCAGAATAGTTGAGCCTTCCTCAGCCCGAGGTAGAGCAGCCTGAGGAGGGGGTCTTGGCAGAAGTCCTCACCCTAAAACCCCCTACCAAGATGTGTATCCAGATGCAGAAGGACGTTGTGGCTCTGGCCAAGAAGGGGTTGCTCAAGCCGCACTCGGTCCAACCTGTCAATGAGCGCCTCGTGCCAAGTACAGACAGATGGAGGGGGATACACTCTTGTTTTCAGCGCACCCCCAGCTGCATTCTTCAGTGATCGCTGCAGCGTCACTCTACTCTAAGCCACAGTCGTCCTCGGCCACCTCGTCCTAGGTGCTGCCAGGCAAGGAGGAGAAGATCTTGAAGGTGTACGGGAGCAAGCTGTACTCCAACGCCTCCCTGCACCAGCGTCGGGCCAACGCTGATGCCATGCTGGCAGCCGCTAACCAGAGGCTTTGGCGGGAAATGCCAGACTTCCTCCCAGAACTTCTGGTGCCGGGCCAGGCACGCTTCAAGGCGAGTCTAGGAGAAGCCAAGCTGGTAGTGCCAGACATCATGGAGTCCATCTGCATCGCCACGGACATGGGGTGGGTGGGAAGCAAGGGCTTCTTCCAGTCCCCCTCCTCAGCAGCAGTCTCGAAAGTAAAAAAAATAAAAAAATAAAGCATGATGCGTCCCTTCGTGTCCACATGTCTCCAGTGGATGTCAGGCTTGCCTCTTGCATGCATTTCTGGTGGCAGAACTTTGCGGACCCCTGGATCCTCTATCATCCACAGGGTACCGCCTACCGATACCTCCCTCCTCCCCTCCAGATTGGGACAGCAACTCTGTTGGCGGCGATATGGTCGCTCGTCGAGAGCCAAGCAGTGGAAGAAGTACCAGCCTCCTGGAGGATTAGGCTTCTATTCCACGATTTTCAACCATACAAAAGAACCACCAGGCTGCCTGAGAGTTGTTGGACCTATCCACCCTCAACCTCTCCCTCCCTCTTCAGAAATTCAAGATGGTTATGCCAGCACTCATTGCAGAGATGCTAGACCAGGGAGACAGGATATGCGTGTGCTCCCTGGATCTAAAAGATGCCTACCTCCACGTCCCGATTTGACAGCCACATCGCGCCTTCCTACGCTTCAGGATTATGAGCTGTCATTTCCAGTACAAGGTGCTACCATTTGGCTTCAACTCAGCCCCCAGGGTATTTACTAGACTCATAAATGCTGTGGCAGCCCTCCTCAGGGCCACCACGTCTACCCATACCTGGACGACTGGCTCGTCAGGGCGAGATCCCTGGAGGGGGTTACCCACACTTCCTACACGCTTATGAGCACACTCCATGACCTGGGGATTACTATCAACCTCAAGAAGTCTCCCCCTCTCCCCTGCTGATCTGTTCTCTCTTGGCACTGTGCACCTGGCCACCCTCTGTCCTCTGGGCCCAGGTACCTGCTCACCCTGCCACCCTCCCGGCCACCCCTTGCACTGGGGTCTGTATCTGTACCCCTACAGCCCCCTCTTTTTCTTCCTGCACTGATCAGACCTACCCTGTTTGTTGACTTAAACCCAGTATTTGCTGGCTGCACTACCACTGTTGCTTTTATTATTTATCTTTTTCTCCTTTGCTCTGCACTTTCCACTTCTCCCCCCTTCCATGCACTTTTCCCCTCACCCTCTCCCATGCACTTGCGTGTTCTCAATGTCACTGGGCCTAGTAAAATCGTTGTTTTGTTCTCCCCTGTTCCCCTCCCTTGCCTTGTTGCACTCTGAAACACTGCTGTATGAGCGCGATATAAATAAAATATCAATGTCAATAGCTGCAGCCTAAACCGAACCTCCCTTTCCTGGGCCTCATCTGGGATACGAGCTTCGAGAGGATCTTACCCTCGGAGGACAAAATTACAGCCATCAAGAGGGCCACTACGCACCTCCTTACCAGAGCAGTGACCTAGGCTTGGTGGTACCAACACTTACTAGGTATCATAGCAGCGGTCCTCCTGGCCATGCCACAGACGAGATTGCAGATGAGGTTGTTATAGCTGCACTTTGCAGCCTCATGGAATCAGCCTTCTCTCCACTCTGACCTCACATGGTGGTCCAGGGACTGCAACCTGGGGCTGGGCAAGCCATACCGGTAGTCATCCATGCAGGTCACCATCACTACAGACTCCTCCCTGGAGGGCTAGTGGGCCACGTTGGACAACCAGTGTCCACGGAGTCTGGACCCAGCAGGAGTCACAGATCAACTGACTGGTGCACAGGGTCATTTGGCTAGCCCTCAGAGCCTTCCTTCCGCTCATTGGGGGCAAGACCGTCTTTATCCAGACTGACAGCTCCACCAGCATGTACTACGTCAACAAGCAGGGGGGTACCCGGTCCCCTCCGCTGTGCAGCCTAGCGGTCAGTATGTGGGAATGGGCCCTGGATAACATCTACCTCATGGCAGTCCACCTCCCAGGGGAGGCCAACTTGGAAGCGGACAGGCTCAGCAGACTGGGAGCGGACAATTACAAATGGCAATTGAACAACCAGGTGCTGCAGGCGATCTTCAACACATGGGGCCACACTCAGGTGGATATATTTGCTTCCTGGAAGAACAGGAAATGCCATCAGTTTGCGCCTTGGGCAGGGGCTTGGCCCCAGGCTGCCTGGGCGACGCATTGTAGATTCAATAGGAGGGCATGACAGTGTTACGCTCACCTGATTCCCACGGGGGCGTCGATCTGGACTGGCCCGCTGTTGCTTCCACCAGAGTAACACGTAGAGCCGAGATGACAGACTGGACAGACCCACTTAGCTTCGTTTGTTGGACTCGTACGAATATCTTTCTGCAATGGAGAAGGGGAATTAACCTCCCGTAATCTGAGCGTTAACCCGCCTTCCCACTCCCCTTGTCTGCCCACAGAACACTCCTGAAGTCCCCTCTTAATCTCACCTGATGATTTGGAAAGATGAGCTCTCCATCCTGCGTCGAGCGTAGGGGCGCGTAGACGACCAGTTACTTCACTGGCGTGGAGGAATTGGCGAGTTCCAGTATTGACTCTAAAGTCCAATCGTTCGTAAGAGTTCAAAAGTCTGATCTTCACTCTGCCAGATTCCTTGCAGGTTGCAGATTTAAACCACTAGAAGAGTTCCAAGTGGCAATTGGTAAGATCCTAGTAAGTCTATTGTGGTTCTCCCCATTGGGGCCGGGGTACAGCGATGATGCAGAATTAACTGCGCCGACCCGAAATGAGGTGAGTACCCCCCTGTGGTAAATCAGGTAAGTCTTTGGGGTTAGGTTGTATTGTCCTTGGTTTCCCCTTAGGGGCTGGGGTGCGGCGGTGATGCAGGATTGACTGCGCCGACCCGAGATGAGGTGAGTAGTCAGGTAAGTCTTTGGGGGTGGTTTGTATTGCCCTTGCTCACCTATTTGTTCTGGTCTCCCCCAGGTGTTGAAGAATGGCCTGGAGATGCTGGGTTCGCGATGGAGTAAAGGAATGCAGCCCCGGATGGTGAGTTCAGCGCGGCGCTGCGAGGTGCGTGGCAAAGCACCTGTGAAGGCTTCTCTCTTCCAGATCGACAATGTGCTGGATCAAGGATTCAGGTAAGGGTTTTGTTCTGATCTCTTCTCCTTTTCTTGTTCCAGGGCTGAAGCGGGCGTGGCTGAAGACTGGAGCTGCTGAAGACACAGTGAGCGTTGCGCTGCAGCACGCAGAATAACGCGAAGCACGTGTGGTTGTCCGGGTGTGGCTTAAATAGCCTTGGAAGAAGTCCCAGGTAAGTATTCTTCCACAGCCCCACCCGAGAGGAAAGGAGTCCCTGAGGTAAAATAGTCCCTCTAAGCCTCATTTGGCTTGTGGCTTCGTGCAACATGGTCTGCATCAGGTAGGTATGCAGCATGGTCTGCATCAGGTAAGTTTTCAGTAATGAGCCTGGCGCCCATGGCGCCAGGACTGACTTTATTCTTATGAGCCTGGCGCCATAGGCGCCAGGACTGGTAGTCAAATAGCCCCTAACTGGGGTTTTTGGGCATGCTTCAAGTGGCATGATGCCTGCTTCCGGGGTTGCTGGGCCTGGTCTGGCTTTCCGGGGGCAGGCATCGTGACAGACAGCTTATGCCTTTCCTCCCACCCCCCCGATCCCCACAGTATTCCGCAAGTTAAAGTAAGGGTCACCTCAGCATCATCTTAATAGCTCCTTGGTGGCTGGCGAGACTGTGGTTCTCCAAATTCCACAGCCTCACGGACAGACCACCCATTCACCTTCTGCTGGGTCCAGCACATCTCCTGTCCCAGCAGGGGGGCATGGTCCTCCACCCCGTACCTCAGAAGTTAGCCCTTGCAGCGTGGTTCCTGAGCAAATCACCCTCAAGCACCTGAGCCTATCCTGGGCTAACCTGAAGATCATTCAGGGCGTTGGGAGCAAGGCTACCAGGAGCCAATATAAGAGTAAATGTAGCAGGTTCTGCCACTGGGCAGACTCACCCTTACGTGCACGCTGGACGATGTGCTCTCCTTCTCGGCACACCTTGTGGAGGTGGACAAATGTTGCACCTATCGGTCGGCCATAGGGGCCTACATAAACTCTGAGGAGGTCTTCTCTTCCAACCTGATAGTCAAGAAACCTCCTGGGGGGTTGTCCAGGCTTTACTTGCCCATCAAGAAGCCACACCCTGTGTGGGACCTCAATGTGGTGTTGGGCACCTTGGCACACAAACCATTTGAGACAGTGGCATCTGCCAACATCAGACTGGTCACCATTAAGACAGCTTTGCTAGTGGGACTCCCCTCCCCTCGCAGAGTCAGCGAGTTTCAGGCTCTGGTGGCACAGAAGAACTCTATACCACTTTCCACAGGCATAAGGTGGTCCTGCGAACTCACTCAGCGTTCCTACCTAAGGTTCCCTTTGCTTTCCATCTAAACCAGGAAATGGTCTTACCTACGTTCTTCGTTGACCCCAAGGACGAGGCTCAAAGTCTTACACTGTCTGGACGTCAGGTGCGCTCTGAAGTTCTATCTGGACAGGACCAAGGGCTTCCGCAAGTCGGATGCACTTTTTTCACCTTTGGTGGCTCTAGACCCGGTTATCAAGCATCTATATCACGGTGGATGGTTGCGGCCCTCAAAGAGGCCTATGAGGGGCAGCACAAGCCGCTGCCAGCCAACATGCACGCTCACGCGGTCCGAGCCAAGCCATGGCCATCTCATTCCAGTGGCAGGTTCCGTGGCAAGTCCTAAGCACGGCAGCCAGCCCTTTGGCTTTCTGTAAGCATTAATACTTCCGTCCCATCCCCTTTCCTCCATACTGTATGGGTGTCCCTCGTTAGGGATGGGAGACGGAACCTTTTTCACCAGAAAAATCTTCTTCCCCTTTAAATTTAGAGGTGTGTGGAGGTGAGGCCCTGGCAGCATGCGCTTGCCTGACTCCGCCCACTAGCGCCACTCAGTCCCCTTTTCCGCATTGATGGCAACAGGTCGATTTTCACCAGCGCTCCTGGGTTTGGCTTCGGCCATGTAATACCACGCACTGTTCCCCGGATATTCTTGTATCTTTGTCTTTTTTCTTTTAGATACTTGGTCCTCAGACGCCACGCTCCTCAACGGTGCATGTTGACTTCAGCGGGCTTCAGCAGGTGTCCAGCCTGCATGGGGATCTTCTCCACTTCAGACCGCCACGCCCTTTGCCTCCGCTGCCTTGGCCCTGACCACAGCTGGGAGGGATTTTCCACGTGCCACTCCTTGACACCATGGGCACTGAAGAACAGGCTAGCTAGCTGGAGGGAGCTCTTCCATAAGTCGCCTCCGGAGGACCTACAGGACTTTGTCAAACATTGCTTGAGGCCAAAGGTAAGACCTCTATTCACCATCGCACTCCACAAGGGTGACTCCTTTCCAAGGAAGCGCCCGACCGTGAGGAACCTCTTGGGTTCTAGCACACGTACCGAGGCTAGTCCAGCTACTGGCCTCATGGCTGAGGGGTCTCTGGATCCTTCCGGTATCAGTGCTGAGGGACCGCAAAGTTCTTCTACCGGGTTTACTCCCAATGGGCAATGCTCTAGTACCGGCATGTCCGAGGGGGCGCCTTCACGCAGCACTACCAGCAGCTCTTCCGAGAGCAATACGCCTACCAGGCTCCAGGCCTGAGGTGAGGGACAGGCCTTATGTTCCAACACCAAGCATCTTGGATGGGGCTGGTTCCAGCGAGCCGGGCACCATGACTTTGGCACATGGCACGCAGCTTGACAAAATGGCCGCCGTGCCAGTCAAGATAGCCGCTCGCCGATACCTCCTCTAGCAGAGCGGGTGGAGGAACGAGTCACAAGGTGGGACTGGTGTCAACCAGGTACGTGGCCTACAGCTTATCCATCAGCAGCGCAGGGCAGGTTCCCCCTGCACCCCAGTCAGAGTGTACCCAAGCAGCCCCTAGCCACGCCGTCAATATCGCCTGCCACCTCTTCAGCCTCCGAGGACTGGTTCTTTGAAAGGTTTCTGGTGCTGATGCCAACACTCCAGATGGGGTCAATCTTTCGGGATACCATCAGGGACATGCTCCCTCGGGTAACCCCACCGGTACCCATATTCATTCCTCCAATGGCTCTGGTGCCACAGGCCCCAAAGCTGCTCTTGCCGGCTCCTATTCCCATCCCCCTGCCTCTCTGGCAGTACAGGTGTTTCTGCCACAGCCTCTGGCTCCGGTCTCCACTCCCCACGGCGCCCAGTACCCCTCTGCCAGTTCTAGACTTTCCGAGCACTCAAGTGGACACAGACAAGGAGGACCCCGACGCGCCATCTTCAGTGAAGGCCTTCCACGAATGCCTTGCGGCCCTGGCAGAATACCTGGGCCTCCCTCCGCCCGAAGTCGAACAGCCCGAGGGGCGAAGGGGTCTTGGCAGAAGTCCTCACCCTAATGCCCCCTCCAAGACTGAGATCCTGATGCAGAAAGACATTGTTGCCCTGGCCAAGAAAGGGTGGCTCAAGCCGCACTCGCCCCAACCTGTCAATAGGCGCCTCAATGCCCAGTAGAGGCAGTTGGAGGGGGATACACTCTTGTTTTTGGCTCATCCTCAGCCACTCTCATCGGTGATCGCTGCAGCATCACTCTATTCTGAGCCTCAGTCATCCTTGGCATTATTATGCAAGGAGGAGAAGATCTTGGAGGAGTACAGAAAAAAGCTGTACTCCGCCTCACTACACCTATGTCAAGCCAACGCTGATGCTATGCTCGCAGCCGTTAACCAAAGGCTCTGGTGGGAAATTGTGGAATTCCTCCCAAAACTTCCGCCACAAAGCCAGGCTCCCTTCAAAGCGGGATTAGGAGAAGCCAGGCTGGTAGCGCAAGACCTCATGGAGTCTGCAGTGGCCCATATCGATACCTCTGGCCAGGCCATATGCATTGCCACGGACATGAGAAGGATGGCCTGGCTCCGGGCTACCAAGTTGAACATGGATGTCCAGGAACACATATTGGACCTTCCATTCGAGGGTAGTGACCTCTTACACTCCACCACAGATGAAGAATTAGATAAGAACAGCTCACAAACCGCTAAGTCTTAATCTATTCTTACGAAGGCCACGCCCAAAGCATACACCCAGTCCAATCAATGCTCTGACAAGGGGCGGGTGGCTGGAGGGTTCCGAGGCTTCCAAGAACAGAGGTCCAGACAACCTGACCGTTCCCCGAGTTGGCATCAGAGGAAACAACAAAAGGGGGGCGGGCAAAGACTTTTTCCAATCCCCCTCCTCTGCAACATCCTCGCAGGTAAAGAAGGCATGACACGCCCCTAAGGGTCCATATGTTTCCTGTGGAGGGCAGGCTGGCTTCCCATATATAATTTTGGCCCCAAAACTTTTTGGACCCCTGGATCCTCTCTCTAGTCTCCACGGGGTACCACCCAACGGTCCCTTACTCTCCTCCCACAGATTGGGACAGCAACTTTGTTGGCGGATATCTGGTCACTCGTCGAGAGCCAGGCAGTGGAAGAAGTCCCAGCTCCTAGAGAGGATTGGGCTTCTATTCCAGGATTTTCACCATACAGAAGAAGAACCAGGCTGGCTTGAGAGTTGTTAGGCCTTTTCACCCTGAACCTCTCCCTTCCGCTACAAAATTCAAAATGATTACACCAGCTCTCATTGGGGAGACGTTGAAGAGGGGAGACTGGATGTGCTCCCTGGATCTGAAGGATGCGTAGCTACACGTCCCGATTTGGCAGCCGCATCAGTCCTTTCTGCGCTTCACGATCATGGGCTGCCATTTCCAATACAAGGAGCTACACTTCAGCCTCAATTCTGCCCCCACGGTATTTACCAGACTGCTCTCCTCAGGGGCACCACGTCTACTATACCTGGACTGGCTCATGCGGGCCTCATCTCCAGAGGCAGTTCTCCACACCTCCTACGCGCTTATGAACACACTCCACAACCTGGGGTTTGCTATCAACCTCAAGAAGTCTCAGCTACAGTCATGCAGAAGCTGACCTTCCTGGGCCTCATCTGGAACACCGGCTGTGAGAGGATTTTCCCTTCGGAGGACAAGATCACGGCCATCAAGAGAGCCACTACTCACTTCCTCTCCAGGACTGTGACCTTGGCTTGGTGGTACCAACACCTACTGGGTATTATGGCGGTGGTCCTTTTAGCTGTCCCCCACACAAGACTCTGTATTAGGAGACTGCACCTGCACTTTGCGAGGCCCAATCCTGATTCCAGGAGGCTGCAATCAGAGGAAATTCCCACGTCTCCCCAACCAGACCTCACATGGTGGTCCCCGGACATCAACCTACGGCGGAGCAAGCCCTTCCGGCAGCCTCTCCCTCAGGTCACTGTCATGATGGACTCCTCCCTAGAGGGCTGGGGAGCAACTCTGGACAGCCACAGCGTTCATGGAGTCTGGACCTGGCAGGAGCAGGAGACGCACATCAACTGGCTAGAGTTGAAGGCCATGTTGCTGGCCCTCAAGGCCTTCCTCCCTCTCATAGAGGGCAAGACAGTACTTATGCAGACGGACAACTCCACCAGCATGTACTATGTCAACAAACAGGGTGGTACCAGGTCCCCTCCACTATGCAACCTTGCGGTCAGCATGTGGGAATGGGCTCTGGAGAATGACATCTACCTCATGGCTGTCCACCGCCCAGGGGAATACAACCTGGAGGCGGACAGGCTCAGCAGACTGGGGGCGGACAATTACAAGTGGCAATTGAATGACCTGGTACTGAAAGATCTTCCTCAGGTGGGGGCTACCCCAGGTGGATCTGTTTGCCTACCAAGACAACAAGAAATGCCAGCAGTTCGCCTCCTGGCAGGGACAAGGCCTCCGCTCCCTGGGCAATTAATTCCAGATACAATGAAACTGCATATGCCTTTCCACCCACACCCCTGGTTCACAAGGTGATCTGCAGGATAAAACAATCGTGTCACCTCAGCATCATTCTGATAGCTCCCTAGTGGCCGCTAAAACCATGGTTCCCCGAGCTGCTGCGCCTATCGGTCAGACCCCCCCATTCACCTTCCACTGGGCCCAGCTCTGCTCCTGACCCAGCAGTGTGACAGGGTCCTCCGCCCTGCTCCACACAAACTAGCCCTTGCAGCGTGGTTCCTGAGAAAGTCACTCTGAAACACTTGAACCTTTCACAGGCTAACCTGTACATCATCCAGGGCACAGAGGCAAAGCTACCAGAGCCAATATAAGAGCAAATGCTCTAGATTCTGTAATTGAGCCAACTCTAAGGAGATTGATTCCCCCTCCCCCCCCTTAGGTGCTCATTGGATGACATGCTCTCCTTCTCGGCACACCTTGCACACGCCGGTGTGCAGGTCGACACATTCTGCACTTATCTGGCAGCCATAGGTGCCTACAGGAATACAGAAGAGGGTCTCTCTTCCTCCTCCAACCCGGTGGTCAAGTGGCATCTGGCGGGCCTCCACAGGCTCTACCTGCCCATAAAGAAGCCACACCCGGTGTGGAACCTCAATGTAGTGTTGGGCGCCTTGGCACACAATCGTTCCGAGCCAATGGCATCCGTGGACATCAGGCTGGTCACTCTAAAGACAGCCCTGCTCGTGGCATCAGAGTCATAGAAATCCAGGCCCTCGTGCCATCAGAGCCCTACACCACTTTTCACAAGGATAAGGTGGTACTCCGGACACATCCGGCGTTCCTACCAAAGGTCTCATCTGCCTTCCACCTGAACAAGGAGGTTGTATTACCCACCTTCTTCGCCGACCCCAAGGATGAGCCTCGGAAGGTTTTGCATCGTCTGGATGTCAGACGCGCTCTGAAGTACTACTTGGACAGGACCAAGGAATTTCGCAAGTCGGGTGCCCTCTTTGTCACCTTTGGTGGTTCAAGGCCAGGTTATCATGCTTCCAAAGCCTCCATCGCAAGGTGGATGGTCGCGGCCATCAAGGAGGCCTGTGAGGGGCAGCACAGACCAGTTACGGCCAATTTGTATGCCCATGCGGTCAGAGCCAAAGCCGCGGCTGTTGTGTTCCAACGGCATGTACCTTGGCAAGTCATCAGCAGGGCGACCACCCCTTTGGCTTTTTGCAAGCACTACTGTCTAGACACTGCCTCGAGGTCAGACTCTGCTTTTGGGCAGGCGGTTCTAAGAAACCTGTTTGCTTAAGGAGGGTCTCCTCTCCACCTTGGGGCTACAATCGGTTGTAATCGCCCATGCAGTATGGAGGAAAGGGGATGAGACGTAAGAGTATTTTGGTACACTACACGTCATGTTGGGGATAGTGTTACAGGCACACCCATGGGGACGTCCCCTTTCAATCTTTGAAAGAAAGATGCAGTACTCTGCGGTTACCACAGCTTGTCAGACTATATGCACAGCATGTGAATCTAAGCAACTGCAACCATCAGAAATGCGATTACGGTAAGTAATGCATGTCATTTCATATACAGGTTAGTATCATCATTGGCTGCCCATTATCTGGTAGGCACGCCTTTAACACCCTCTAAGTAAAATACAGATAATAGCATAATTAGCAGCAAGCGGATAGGCTTCTGCAACAGTGTGTGTGGTTCACCATTACTTGGGCCCTTATGATTGGTTGGGACTCTTACAACCTTGGACATTTGGCTTGTTAGCAGCACGTAAGCAACAAAACCCAGGTGCAGGGGAATGTCGGACAACTGTCTTTTTTAGCTAATTAGGCTACCATCGCTCATCAGTTAGGCCCTAAACCAAGGCTTCTTTTTTTGTAGGTGACCTTGCTGGCCGTTCTCTTCCTCAGAACTTTAAAAGGAGTGAAGGTACATTGCTATCTTTGTTTGGAGCTTTATGACTAGGCCTTGACTTCTGGTCTTACACCACGTGTGAAGAGACCATGATTTCGTCCTTCATTTTAATGCTATTTAATTCAGTTAAATTGAGTGCTATTGCTTCTCTTGGCTTCTGGAGACTTGGTTGCTCTTTCCTGATTGTTCAATACTTGAAACTCATGATTATTCACTCTTTTAATCTGAGAGAAAGATGTCTAATGTACATGGCGTATCCCCTTCAACTCCTTTTATGCCTTGCAGTTGCTTCTTGCTATGTCATCCTTGATCCTGAGCCAAGCAAATACCCTTTGTTCTTGCACAAATCAATATTCCAGCACCTGTCAGCTCTGCAACCTTGGTCTCTCCCCTCAAGATTTCTTGCTTGCTATCAGTACGATGCCGACGTCCATTTTCTCAACATGGCTGCTTTACTCGTGTTGTATTTCCTACCTTAGCAAGCTTCTACATTGTCTGGTCTACCTTGCGTTTCTGTGTATACACATCTACTACAGCACTTATCTTCTACGTGCATATGGTTTTCTTCATATTCGCATATATATTTAATTTGTTACTTCAGTTGCTTCTTCATGGTTGAGACATCCATACATTGTGTTTACTGCGTCTATGTACCTTCTCTCTTTATGACATCACTTCGCACCTGTCAGACTTTACTTATAGCTGTTGTATATCCAGTGGTGTCTGCAGACTCATGTCTACTGCCTCAGTTCAAGGGTACATTTGGTATGGTTGTCTGAGTGCGTATTGTCTTTAATACCTTTGATGTGGTATTGGGATGATACCGGGTGTCATGAACAGTGTTCTCTTGCTGTTCTTCCGATGTAACCGTGGTGAGTGTGTGAGCTCTATAGATGATGTATACATCTGTCTTTACACCATTTTATGTTGTGAGTCTATCACACCCCACCTTCTATGGGGTCCTGGGGGTTACTCTGTATCTCCTTTCTCACTGCTCCTGTATCATTACTGTTACAGTGGCAAGCTTACAATTATGGCTGCTGACAGTGGGTGTGTTCTACAGACTTTGTGTGTTATTTTTACCCACATGCTATCAAAGCAGCCGCGGTAATGAACAGAAGGGTCACCATTCATCTAAAATGGTGCCTCCTTTTTTCTTTTTTTAATTTTTAATGTGCTTGTCCCTTCTTGGTCCATCTGCTGTCCTGGAAGGGGGGGGGGGGTCCTGGTTTGATTTTTGTCTTCAGCGGGAACCCTTTGTGTAGCCTGCTGAGGCTCCAGAGTGTCTGTGAAGACAGGAAGCTGGGGAGGAGTCTGGAACTCCTCAGCCCTTTGTCTTCTGGCATGCCTTCGTGGAACTAGTCCTAACTGGGAGGCTGGCTGTCCTAAAAGGATAGCCATCCCCCAAAGTTTGAAAGTAGCATGAGGGCTGATTGGCTTAGTTCCTGGATCTGGAAGCTGAAGATAAGTCGACCACTGAAGTGGAATCCAATGAGGAAGACCAGAAGATGGCTGTAGCTGCTTTCAGCGACTGGAGATGCCTGCTTTGTAACCACTGCCTGTGCTAATCCCTTCTTCCATGCAACAGAGCAGTCCTGAAGACAACGACTCTGACCCCTATGCTGGTGGGACAAACCATTCTCAAGAAGCCTTGCATTTCAAGCCATCCCACTATGAACTGTGACCTTCCTGGGCTGCAAACTGCCAATACCCTGGGACCTCGAGCATGAGTGCTGTGCAACGTCTTCCCGTGAACTAATCTCGCTGAAGCTTCAGTGGATTCCTGCTGGACCTCTGGAATCGAGATTCCACTCCTTGAAGTCCCTTTAGCAGAGTGCTAGACCGAGATAGTGATGTGCATAGATCAGATAACAACCATTACACATCTGGTACATTGAAAAGGGTGCCAAATCCACAGAGCTGCAAGAAGCACTGAAGAGTCATTTTTTGGGAGCTAACTTTTGCACTCTACCGAGTAAAAGGAGGGCTTCGCAAAAACATTATCCTATTTTGTCAATTGTTATGAGAATGCAGCTTAAAGTTCCTTTGTTCGAGGTGAAGAGTGGTTCCGTTTTTTTAAATGCTTAGTTAATACACACCAGATCCTTTTATACCAGTGCCTTTAGCTCGTGATTTTCTACAGGGATAACTAACAGGGTCTCTTGATTAGTGTATGCACAGTTAAGAGTTCAAAATGCAGACCCATAAATGTTAGCAAGTCACAAACTATCTACTAACAGTCTATAAAAAAACACTGTATAGGGCTCTAAGTGATACCTCGTATAAAACCATTTCTGCAGAAAGTGCTCACTGACGGTCAAATAAATAGGATAATTGTATATAGTACTTCTTTTGTAGACTTCATCCATCGATGGTGGTAGAGAAGATGCATATGCAAGAACCAAAAAAAATCATTGACTGTTTGAAGATCAGATTAGTACAGTATGGACAGGAGTCATGCATCAAGGGAAGAATCAGTTTCCAGAGGAATATTCACAGGTTGATAGTTTCATATATAAAGCTTTATTGTGAGGTAGTGCACAAGGCTCTGTCCCAAAATTGTTGAGAATTAAACTAGGTTTAGAGCATCTACAGGGGGTATTTTGGGAGGAATGACAGTTCAGGAAATGTGTAGAGTAATACATCTGCTAAGTCTTTTTGTACTTTGATATTGATATTTTATTTCTATTGCGCTCGTACTCAAGTGTTTGCTAGAGCAGAAGAACACATGTCTTACCCATGGCAATGTTCTTTCTCCTGGATGTTCCTCGTACAGATTCCTCATCTTGGATATATCCATATCCTGCTTTGCAGTCTCAGAAAAGAATTTCAACAGCAGAGGGCGCTGTGAGGCATCGAGTCGATGACCCTCGAAGGTTACAATTCCCACATCCAGACATGACTTCAATGGCAGTATAAATAGCACACACTGCGCCTGTTGCCTCAGTTATTGGGTTTTCCACTCTTTCTGCACAGTCGGCTTGAAGATTAAATAACCTTCATTGGCGTTAAAAGAGAGAAGTTTATTTGACTGTGGGTGAATGTTTTATTGCAGTGTGCTTTGTGTAGAAGTAGTGCAAGGCTTTGGTCAGCGATTCATTGACAAAATGAGAAGAGTGGAAAAAAACGGGCATATGTTACGTTTCAGATTCTGCACTTTCTTTTGGTTTCTTTGAGATTCATCGGATACAAACGGACTGGGCTAAAGACTTGCCTAAGAGACTGGCCTAACATCTGAACACCTGTACCAATGTACTTTCTTCTCCCTGTTCGACAACATGACCTGTTTGTTATGTTACGTGCTGTTCATGGGTGGAGAATAGATGTAGCTACTCCATTGTACATAAGGATGGGCCAGGCATGAGAGGGGCAGGGCAGAATGCAGCCTTCCTATGCACTGGTGTGTGTTTGCATTACAGCGCTTTTCACCCCACTTCTGGTCTTTTGTGTATTATATGTGTCCGAGTGCCAAGTGACTGCAATGCAGGAGGTGGGGTGAGGGAGGTGGATGAGCACTGGTATCGGGCGAAGCAGCACAAGCCTGTAACAACTAACAGATCACTTAATCTTGAAGCTCTTGTCTGTCATACAGTGCATTTTACAAAAATGAGACTATTGACTACCCCACTCAGAAGCTTCTGAAAAATACGTGAAGGTTTGTGTGTTTGTGCACGACTGCACAATTGTTTTTTATAATAATTTTTATAATTTTACAGGCAAACTACTTAAGAGGTTGACTCTAATCCGGATATACTACGGCGTCCTGAAGGGCAGGCGAGTGCACCATTCGGTCTGTTTAAACAACGCGGTGGCACAATTTCCTAACATCGAGCAGACTCAAGTGAGTTATCCCGTCTGCAGTTATTTGAAAAAGCCGGTCAAAGAGTACTGACTGACCATGACAATAATAATGTTATGTTTCGGGATTGTTTTAGGAAATGCAAAAACAGAGAACACATTGTTTATAAGTAATCAAGTTGCTGTGTAGCGAGCGATACGCTGCTGATTAAAATAGAAAGTGAAATAAGGAAGTTTGTTCCTTACTCAATACAGGTTCCCATTAGATGTTGGGTCGGGTGAACAAATAAAAGGTGATCCACGAACATCCGGTGACAAGAAAATCAGAAACCCATACCTGTCACGGCTACTTTGTAGCCGAATTTTTTGATCTCACGTCCATCCAGGATGTAAGTTAAAGCTTGTTGATATATTTTGACTGTTGTTCCCTAGTGGGAACACCAGTATTATTTGTTCTGTCTTCCACTCCCCTTTGTTGTTTCGATCTGAGGGATGGAAATATTTTGTAAATTCTGTTTAAAATTTTATGAATATTGGTACAAGGACAATTTGTGTTAGATAATATGTATTGTTTTGGAACCATTGTCGCTTACAATTTTTTGTATGTTTGTTTTTAGATTACGCTAAACTTGTTGGGGTATATGAAAGAGGTTTCCTTTTTGATGAAAAATTGTCTGTCCTGAAGAAGGCCGTTGAAAAAAATATGGTTGGAGAGACACTAGAGATAGTGCCTCAATCTCCAGAAGGGCCGAAACATGTCGACACTTGACAAAAGACTTACCAACTTTTTGAAGTCTTGTATCTAAACACTGCTTTATTGATATTAGTCAGTTTTCATTAATTCAACTAACCCCTATAGTTGATTCTGTTTTTAGGATTAGTTGAAGTCGATCATGCAGCATTGATCTGTGACATATATCTGTATGTTCTGCTTTCTCTCTTTTTTAATTTTTCTAAATTTGTCTTAATAATAAATTGATATGGACTCATTTATAACTGATGATTTTTAGTGTTCATTTACGAAGGTGTGTAAGCAATATGGTTCTGTGTATTGTCTCAATAGTATGTGACAGTTGTTTATACATGTTGCAAAAAAATTTAAAATTGTGAATGTTATCAATTTGGAAGGCATTAATTACTAAATAAGTATATAACATATATCACCAAGCCTAGCCTGTTTGGACTATGAGTGGGGTAGTCAATAGTCTCATTTTTGTATAACGCTCTTAGCTTTGTTCTCCCGTTCCGAGACTTTGACCCCCCGTAAACGAAAATTGAGGGAGATTACCTGTTTAGAGGTAGCATGTCACACAGTGCAGACAATCTGAATTACATCTTGGAACTCGCCTAAGCTTAGTTATAAGGTTGCCTCCGTTCGTGAAATTGTCTTAATCATTAAAATGCTGTGCCATGAAAAGGGAAACATGCTTGATTGATGGGCTATTTAACACTGAAGCTCTTGCTTGAATTATGGAATGGTTAGCATTGTCAATTTCAATTGCACGCCAGAGCCTAGAGGATACCACTTATGAGAATATTGTTGAATGGCCTGCTAATTCCCAATTGAACATTAAGTTGATTTGAACGACTAAGTGAGGATCTTGTTATTATTGAGCAGTGGAAGTTTTTATATAATTTATTTTTAGAACACTGCTACAGCTTTAAAGAATGGAAAAGAAAAAAAGGGAGCATTCTCCCGCACTGGATCTTTCATAGATTTATATGCTGTGAATATTCCCTGTGGTCAGGCTGGGAATCTTTGGTAAAATAGAGCAGTTTAAACTTGAACTGAAACTTTCAGTCACTTTTGTGCTCTAACATAGTCATTTTGAGTCATACTGCTCACAGCCAATAGGATCACCTCCTTTAACTCCTCCCCTGTCACCCATCTTCAGATTTTGTACTACATGTTAGTGTAAGGGTCCTCAAAATTCGTCTCCAACATTTCTATTAATTATTTTGCATTTTAACATCTTTTCCATGAAAAGTATATATTTTTCAACATCTACTCGACGGCCGGCGCTGACGGCGACAGTGCTAGCGCCGTAGACCGTTCGTGCCACCGGCAATCTTTGATGAAGTTTCGTCTGCGCAGTTGGGCTTACCTCATTATGGAATCCATGAGGAAGAACCTGTTCAAGGTATGTGCCCGCTGTGGAGTGAAGAATGTCTACGTGGAGGATCACCATAACGACTACCTCTACTGCCTTCATCCTCACAATGTCATCTAGGACTATAAAATCTGCCAGTCGTTTTCCAACAAGATGCTCAGGGATCGTCACTGTCGGCTCATTGCGTGGCTCAAGGATGCTTTGGTACAGGGTAATTCCAGCAAGAAGAGGCATAAAGACATCTCTGGCTAAAGCCCAGATCCTCGCACAAGGGCCTGCTTTCACCAAATGTCAGTGCCCAAGGGGTGTCGGCAAGGAAGGAGAGCCAAGGCCCTTTCCATCGCCCCAGGCAGGCGACGTCTTCTAAGTCCACATCGAAATCTGATGGCCAGTCTTCGCCTTCAATGTCAAAAACTGGCTTGTCTAAATCGGCGACAAGGCTGTCATCGTCAGCGACCAAGCCTCCCTCCAGTTCATCTACCCCAAGGCCATCGGCACCCCGTCAATGACCACAACTATCTCGCCATGACCATCAACAAAACAGTCAATGGCCACAACTACGACTACCTCCTCATCGGCCATGACGACATTGATGAAAACAACAACGACCATGACCAATGCGTCATTGAGAATCTTGTTGACGGCATCTACGCCCACGGCTGTGATACCGTCGTCGATGACACCGTCGATGGACAAAAGTCATTCTTTCCATACCATTGTTGCCACTGCGATTGTCACAGTTTTTCTGACACCAGCACAGTGTCTGCATTGACCGCCCGTCCATGGGCCTCATTCCCTAACCTTGGGGTGGCCTTGTTTCAGGGTGTTAATGTTGTGTCACAGCTGAGTCTCTCCCAATCAGAGGATGTGGAGGAAGCAGAGGAGGAGGCCATCGTGTCACTGCTTTGGTTGCCAGCATGCAGGACATCACCTCCCAGAAGTTCACCGTGGGGTGAGGGAACCCTGATCAGGCTACCACTTTTACCCCCTCTGCATTCAGCTCAAGCCATCAGTCTACCAGAGCCATCGCTGCCTACACAAAGAGACATGTCACTGGGCATTTTATCTACTTTAACCACTCTGGTGGCAACCTTGCACCAATGGCTACTTGCACCAGCCCCGGTTGCAAAGCCTATTATGCGACCTCGCACAGATGTCCCCGAGCCTTCCAGGGAAATGGATGACATCCCTTGTCCCCCCAGAAGGGGTAAGCACCATTCAGTGGCGCGGAGGCTGTCGGATACTGGGACAGACCCTGACGACGTGGTCGCCACACACTCGACTCACACTGATGAATTTGATGATTTTATCAGAGCTGATAGGAAACCAGATGACATTCCACTCAGGGACTCGCCTCCTGATGAAGTAGTGGCCTTCCATGCGCTCATGTCTAGGGTGGCCACCGTGTTCGGCCGGGCGCTGTAGGAATAGCAAAAGGAGAGTGTGCTGTACCAGGGCAGAGAGCAGGGCAGGAAATCTGTCATGTCTATCCCGCTGTTTGAAGGCATCTGGGAGGATGGCCTGATAACCTTAGCGCATCCCACGACTGCCCCGGCTAAGAAAGACCAGTTTGACAAGAAGTACAGAGCCTCAGAGAGCGCTGCTGACTGCCTCCTCACTCATCTCACACCAGACTTAGTTGTCTCTGCGGTTGCCAGAAAGAGGTCTGCGAACCCATCTTCATCCTGCTCTGTAACCCAGATAAGGAAGGCAAGCGCTTTGACGACTTCAATAAGATCACCACCGCAGCCACGACTATCAGGGCTATACTCACACATTACGATTGCAAGCTGTGGTACAAGTTAGGTCCCCTGCTGGAATTCCTGCCGGATGACAAGAAGCAGGAGGCCTTGGACATCTTCCAGGAAGGCAAGTTGGCATCAAACCATTCCATTACGGTGTCTGTGGACATCGCCAATACTGGTTTTCGTTAGCTTGGGAATGGAGCGGTCCTATGCAGGGTTGGCTCAAGGCCACAGATTTTTGACCCGATGTCCAGTCCAGAGTGTTGGTATGCCCGTTGACAAATCTGCCCTTTTTGGGAAGAAGGTGGATGAGGCCTTACCTGCCATAAAAACAGACACGGAAACCGCTCGCTCCTTGGGCAGACTGCAGCAAAGGCACCAGTCTTCATTCAGGAAAAGAGTGCTTTGGAAGGACTTTGCGGAATAACCGCACCAGGTACCAGTCTTCCTCCTCTTACAAGACCCAGTACTCATCAGGGTACCAGTACAGGAAAAGGTACCAGTCCTACAGGGTTTTGCAGCAGCAACATGGCTCCTCCCAAACTAGGGGCCAGTCCGGGAAACCAGCATGACCAGTCCAAGGCCAGGTCCTCCTGCTTCAGCACCCCAGTGGGAGGATGACTGTCAAGGTTTGTCAAAGAATGGACACACATCACGACCGACGAATGGATGCTATTCCCTACTCCAGCAGGGCCACTTGCTGGAGTTTGTGGGCTATCCACCGGACATTGCTCTCACGCACATGCTCCCACGCACAAACCAGAGAAGTTGCAACACCTCTTGCTTCAAGAAGTATTAACTCGGCATCCCTCAACCTCAAGGACTTCTACTTTCATGTCCCTTTTTGCATCCCTATTCCCCTCTCATATCAGCGCCACCTACACTTTGTGGTGGCAGGAGTGCATTATCAGTTCATGGCCCTTCCATTCGGCCTGCGTCTGCTCTATGGGTATTTACCAAATGCCTTGAGCCAGTGGTGGCTCACCTGCGGCAGACGAGCGTTCACATCTACCCATATGTAGACGACTGGTTGGTAACAGCCCCCTCCTTTCCGCTGGCCGAAAACCAACACCGCCACCCACATCCAATGTCTACAGCAACTGGGTTTCTCCAACTTCCCAAAGTCGTGCCTGGTTCCATCGAAACAGGCACTCTATCTCGGAGCGAGACTCGACACCCAAATCTGCACAACCAGACCCTTGGACGAAAGGGTGGCAGCTCTTCTCGACAATGTGTTCTGTCTCAACGGCACCCAGGTAACGCCAGTCTGCAATGCTGGTGGTCTGTGTGAAGGGCGCCCCCTTCAGGTTGCCAGACCATCAGGCCACCGTCACGACAGATGCTTCGCTGGAGGGATGGGGTGCACACTGTCAAGACCAACACACCAGTGGCCTTTGGTCAGAGGAGGAAAAGATCCAGCACATCAACCTGCTGGAGCTGCAAGCAATATTTTGGGTCTTGAAGTCCTTTCTTCCCCCCCTAAGGGGAAAAGTGGTATGGATTTACACTCACAACACAACGTTGATGTTTTATGTCTGTAAGCAAGGAGGAACAAGGTCCCCACGGCTTTCCAGGGAGGCCCAAGCCCCATGGCATTGGGCTCTACAGCAGGGCATGTTTCTCATTCCCCTTCATCTACCAGGGATTCAGAACACTCTGGCGTACTCCCTCAGCAGGGAGTTACGCTCTTGCCACGAGTGGGAACTGCACAACGACCAGCTTCACTAGTTGTTTAAAATGTGGGGCACTCCAGAGATCGACCTCTTTGCCACCCATGACAATAGTCTCTGCAAGACCTTTCCAGCCGCTTCCACCATCCGGAGTGCTTGGGGGACGCCTTTGCATTTCCATGGAAAGGGACGTTTCTATATGCATTTCCCCCAATTCCTCTGATGCCTTGAGTCCTAAACACCTTCAGACTGTATCGATGCAAACTGATATTAGTGGTCCCTGTATGTCGACACAGTTTTGGTACTCCGATCTCCTTGCCCTCTCGTCAGCAACACTGATCAAGCTGTGCCCACACCAATGGCTCCTGTCCAGGAATCAGGGCGAGGTACTGCACCACAACCCAGCCTCCCTCAATTTGATGGCCTGGATCCTGTGCTCTTAGGGTTCGGGCTCTGTCCCTTCCGCGTCATTGTCTAGCGATCCTGGCTAAGGCTGTAGCTCTGTTGACCTTGAAATGCTACAAGAGTACTTGTAAGCGTTTTCAAGTATGGTGCAGAAACCAGCAGCTGCGACCTCAGACCATCTGGCCGGAGGATCAGTTGCTCTATCTGTTGTCCCTGGCTCAACCTGGTTTAATGTATTCTTCCATTAAGGTGCATCTAGCTGCGATCTCCAGGTACACCCGCTCTGCAGGGGTGCCATCCCCGTGGTCTCACCGGTTGGTCAAGGAGTTCTTGCATGGGCTGTTTCCAGTGTTTTCCACCTATCCATCACCCAGCACCAGCATGGGAGCTTAATTTGCTACTCGTAAGACTTATTAAGCCGTCTTTTGAGCCCATGCACCAAGCATCTATTAAACATCTTTCGTGGAAAACGGCGGTTCTTGGTGGCCATAACTCCTGCAAGGTGACTGGATGAAATCCAGGCGTTTTCCACAAAACCGCCCTATTTGATGTTTCACAAGGACAACGCTGTTCTACGTACTAACCCAACCTTTGTGCCGAAGGTGCCATCTGCTTTCCATCTAAATCAGTAGGTGGTTTTGACCGTATTCTTTGGCACACCATCTCCAGTTGAGCGAACACTGCACACGCTGGATGTGGTGCACGTCCTCAGATACTATGTGGCACTTACTAAGTCATTCCGTACAACAGATCAACTGTTTGTTTCATCTGGACCTTCTGGGCCCTGGAAGGCTCTCTCAAAGTCCTCTATCGCAAGATGGATTGCTGCCTGCATCTCATTCTCTGCCATCAGCAAGCCAGTAGGCTGCTTCCCGGGTGTCCCCGAGCTCACTCTACCAGCGCAGTGGCAGCAAGCACTGCTTTCCTCTCTGGAATTCTGATGCCTGACATCTGCGTGCAGCCACCTGGAGATTGGTGCATACGCTCACCAGGTTCTACTGTGTCAACAGAGATTCCTCAGAAGAGTCTAGAGTTGGCCGGTCAGTTCTGCAGAACTTATTTGCGTAAGGTGAGTAAGACTCCAGTGGTATATTATGCTGGGAGCTTGCCTCCGCCCATGGGTATTGTTGTAATACTCCTTTTGTAATCTATTCACAGCATGTGAATCGATGAAAAATCCAATGCTGGAGAAGGAATAAGCTACTTTCCTGTAACTCTGGTTCTCCAGCATTGGTATCTTTCATAGATTCACATGCGACCCACCCCGCATGGCTCGTCTTTTGGCTGTTACTGCCACTCACATGCACTGCAAAATCTGAAGATGGCCGACAGGGAAGGAGCTAAGGGAGGTGTTCCTATTGGCTGAGAGCAGTATGACCCAAAATGACTATAATGGAGCACAAAAGTGACTGAAAGTTTCAGTTTAAGTTTAAACTGCTCTGTTACCGAGGAATCCCAGCCTGACGACAGGGAATATTCACAGCATGTGAATCTATGAAAGATACCAATGCTGGAGAATCAGAGTTACAGGTAAGTAACTTATTCCTTCTTTCTCTTTTAGTTGTAATTTGGACCATGCCCTCGCCATATAAAAAATATCAATTGCGCAGTAATGTTTGTGTGCCTAGTAACAGGACTTTAACTACCAAGAAGGCAAACATAAAACCTAAGAAAATAAAAACGCAGGTGAAAATGATTACAACTGCAGGTTTAAACAATGGTGCATTAAAAGTAACTGTGCTATCGGCCGCCAGGGGGCGCACGGATGCAGAACTCCTCCGTGTGAGCTCCGCTCCCCTAACCCCCAAAAGTGCCTTGAGCCCCCACTTTTGGCCCCCCCACCCGAGCAACAACGACGGACGGAGCCCCCTGGACCTGGCCCCCGACTTCTGGGCGAAACTCCGACGAAAATCGGAGCGATTTCTCCTGCGAAATCGCCCCGACAAAGCCGCCCCCCTCGGGCCTCCTACGCAGCACTTCCTCGAGCGCCGAAGATGCGCGAACTCGCGTACGGCCTACTCGGCCTCCCGCACCCCGAAGCATCACCTCAGTCGACCGCTGCCCCCCCTCCAGATCGCAGGAGAGCTTTCGGGAACCTCGCGGACCGGCTATCGCCAGGTCGGGTGAGTGTCTCCCGCCCGCACTACGCGCGCGCTTTCCAGGGCCCCCCGGAGGGCGCCCCCTTTTCTGTGTACAGAGACTGCCGGCAACGCCACCCCGTCAACGTCAGGAGGCGAAATCCCTTACCACCCCCCATCCAGCAGAGAATCGCCCCCCCCGCGCGCAGAGCTTGGCGCAGAACTCCCTCACCAGCCAGGCAACACTTCGGACGGGGCCCCGCACCTACAAGCCTCACCTGGGCCTCCCCTACCCCCTGAATGTTCACAGGCACAATCCAGACAGACTCCAAAGGCCACACCGGCGCAGGACAGTGGAACCCGAGTGGCTGAGGATATTGAACCAGAGGCCACCACCGGAGACGAACGGTACGAACGGAGGGTAGTGCCCCTGATCCCAGGGCGTGTGCCTCCTCCCGTCTCCCACCCCCGCTCCCTGGGATACCCGAAACACGCTCCCGTCCCTCACGCCGACAAGCAATCGGGCCTTGGTGCTGAGGGAAAGGCCCCCATCATAGGGGCGTGTGCCTCCTCGCACCCACACACCGTATGAGCACCCGCAGCAAACTCGCCAGGTTTGCATACATCTCCCCAGATCTGGACCCTGATAACGACGGAACAATGGCGACTGAGCACCCCGAGGCGGGTACGGCGGCCACCAAAGGGGACATAGCCGCCCTCTTAAATGAGATCAGAAACATGGGCGCAAACTTAGGAGACAAGCTCGATAGAATGACCCAGCGGGTCGATAACATAGAACAGAGGCTTGAGGGGGTCGAAAACAACCAGGCCTCGACTGATGTAATGGAAACCCAACTGAACCTCAGAATGAGCAACATAGAGAGAAGAGAGGAAGACATCCGATTGAAAATTGACGATTTAGAGAACAGGGAGCGCCGTAATACCCTCCTTTTCTGTGGGGTCCCGGAGCGCGAGGGTGAGACGGAATCAGACCTTAGACACACCATAAATGATATCATTAGGATACTAGTTGCCGATGAGAATGTGGACGAGCCCGCAATTGAGCGGGTACACAGAGCCGGTGGCCCACCAGGGGGCCCGAGATCCGTCCTTGCCAAGTTCCATAGATACCAAGACAGAACAAAGATTCTTACGAAGGCTCGATCCGCGGACTCCCTCACCCTCAGCGGGGCCAAGATAACTATCTTTCAAGATCTTTCCTCGCTCACGCTGGCCCTACGACGTCTCTGTAGCCCCCTCACGAAGTGGCTCACGGACCGAGGCACGAGGTACAGGTGGGGATACCCCTTCTCCCTCAACTTTGAGCACGAGAGCAGACGAATAGCGCTCCGATCCGAAGACGACATCCGGAACTGCATTGCGGAGCTCCTGGACCCGGACCCGCGGGAGGAAACACAGAACGACTCGGCACGGGATGGAGAGAGGAGACCCCAGGGCCCGAAGCGGAATAAAGTCAGGGGAGCAAGAAAATATAGACGTCCCAATGACTCCCCGGACGTAAATGGATGAGACGGCACCCACCCGTCACTTGCCCCGAAGAATCTTACTCGGAACCCATGGACCAGGGAGTTGGTACTCGGTGGTGGGTCGACGTCATGGGCCCGCCGGACACCCTATATTGTGCACTTTCTACTGTTGTCATTTCTGAAGATTGACCGGCGAATGACGTCCATTGCACCCACACGTATCGTTGAATTTTCTTTTCTTTCTCTATTGTATACTTAAGATAATTGTTCTTGTCGCTTGTTATCCTGTGATTGATGTTCAGCAATCAAATGGGGGGGGAGGGGGGCTCAGAACTATGATACGCTACCATGGGGGGAGGGGGTTGCGAGGCTATAACCCTCACAGGCGGTCCGCCGAAAGACCGGCTGAGTGCATCTGGTCCAACGCGGACGCCATCCACTTCGAGACTCAGTTTCACATGGGGTTGAAAGATGTAGTACTTAGATTGGAACCGAGAACACTGGGTATGATGAACAATACCCGAAGGGAGGGGGAGGGGGGTGGGTTGATCGCAAATTCGATGCCTCGTGAGGCACGAACCACTTATCGATATACTTCCACTGTGGCAACTAACTTCCGAAGACGACGCGACACACATGATGAACACGCTACTTGCAACAATGACCACGAAAAGTAACGTAGCAGGTGACAGGTACGGCACCCTTAAAATCGGCACTCTCAACGTCAAGGGCCTCAACTCCCCCACCAAGAGGTCTCTTGTATCGCGGGAATTCAAGAGGGCAGGCTTGGACGTCCTCTTTCTACAAGAGACTCGATACTCCAGAGGAGAAGAACGGAGAGTGTTACATCCCAAACTAGGCTCCGAACACTGGGGTTCTGGCCCCTTAAAAAAGGCTGGGGTGGGCATCCTGATCAACAAGGCCCTACAATTCGAGCTCATGAGATCCTGGTCTGACGTGAGCGGAAGAACTTTGGTCCTGGTGGGCAATATACAAGGCACCGCTGTCACGCTCGCATCCATCTACGCACCAAACACCGGCCAATCCCGGTTTCTTCATCAAACGATCCCTAAGGTTATGACTGAGGCACAAGGCGAAGTAATCCTGGGTGGGGATCTCAATACGTGGATGGATCCTGAACTCGACAGACAAGCTGGCGACCCCCTTGCAAACACTCCAGCCACCGGCGCACACTCGAGGGCAGCAGATTTGATGGAGGTATACAACTTAACAGATGCCTGGAGACACCGGAACCCGTCACGCGCAGGCTACACCTTCTATTCGACCCCACACGCCACGTACTCCAGGATTGACTATATATATCTAACGCCTGCGCTCACAACGGCAATGACAGACACCGATATATCTCTGGTCACCTGGTCGGATCACGATATGGTGACGGTCACACTGGATCAGATGGCCCTCCCCCGGAGGTCAGTCAAATGGCGCTGCAATGAATCGCTTTTCAGAGACCTGGCTTTTCGAGAACAACTCGAACAGGACATCACCCACTATTTTGAGGAAAACAACACAGGTGACATCTCCACGAACACAGTCTGGGAGGCGGGCAAAGCCACCTGGAGAGGGGTGCTCATCAGAGAAGGTGCGGCCAAAAAAAGGGAACGACAACTGATAGAGAATAGGCTACGGACTGAAATCACTCAACTGGACCAACTGGCACAAACCGCGACTACGGAGAGGCTACACAAGATAGAACAAGCCAACGCCAAAAGGGAGGAACTGCGCCAACTCGAAACTGGAGCCATTGAGCATCAACTCCGATGTCTAAAGCAGAGGCACTATGAACACGGTAATAAGGCGGGGGCACTACTCGCTACCAGACTCCGAGGCCAGCGCCGTGAGAGGTGGGTGCCCGCTATACAAGAAGAAGAACCACCCAGAGTCCGCTGCCCCCCCGATATCCCCGAAGCCTTTGCCACGTTCTATGAGAAGCTCTACACCTCACAAGATGCCCCCGGCCTGGAGGCAATTACGGATTACCTATCGGCGGTTAACATGCCTTCTCTCCCAGCCGATATTGCACAGGCATTGGACTCCCCCATTACAGCAGAGGAAGTTGAAGACGCTATTAAAAGACTCCCGACAGGAAAAGCCCCTGGGAATGACGGTTACACGGCAGGATTTTATAAGACCTTTCAAAGTTCCCTCCTCCCCTTCATGGTTGAACTCTTTAATAACATCCTTCATTCTGGAGTAGCCCCCCCGTCCTTCTCAGAGGCCCTGATAGCAGTAATCCCCAAAGAAGGAAAGGACCCGAGGCATTGTGCCTCATATCGTCCGATATCACTGCTAAACATCGACGCCAAAATATACACAAGAATCCTCACAGCCCGTCTAGAGACGCATATGCCCTCGATGATCCACAACGACCAGGTCGGCTTTATCCAGGGTCGACAAGGCGCTGACTCCACTCGTAAGACCCTCCATCTAATACATGAATCAAGAACATCCCCGGACATGCCAACATTGCTCTCAATCGACGCGGAAAAAGCATTTGACAGGGTCGAGTGGCACTTCTTGGAAGCCACGCTGAAGCATATAGGCCTCGGACCAGTCCTCCGTCGAGCGATCAAAGCTGTCTACTCGACCCCGAAAGCCTCGGTGATGGTGAACTCCCAATTTTCGCGCTGGTTCCCACTAACCAGAGGAACGAGACAAGGATGCCCCCTCTCGGCGATACTCTTTGCGCTGTCCCTAGAACCACTAGCCAGAGCTCTCCGGGCGGACTCTGCTGTGGAAGGTATCCGAGTGAACGGAAGGGAATACAAGTTGGCCCTGTATGCGGATGACATCCTGCTGCATGTACTCAACCCCCTGTCGTCAGTCCCGCGGGCGATCCAGCTCATCGAAGAATATGGAACACTATCTGGTTTCAAAATCAATAGGTCTAAGTCCATCCTCTTCCCGCTTAACGTACCCTCCCCTGAACAACAAAGGGAGTTGGCACACCTCGGCCTGACCATACAGGAATCAACGCTGCGCTATCTGGGGATCAATATAACAAGAGATCTTACGCAGCTCTACGAGGCGAACTTCCCCCAGCTCCTAGCTGCCCTAAAGACTGATCTACTGAAATGGAAGCCGCTCACAATCTCCTGGATGGGACGCTTGAACGCTATCAAGATGGTAAGCCTCCCACGCTTTCTGTATCCGTTTCAGGCCCTTCCAGTCACGATCCCAGAACACTTCTTCAGACAGGTTAAGAAAACCATACTCGACTTCCTCTGGGACGGCAGAAAACCACGAATAGCGTACGATGTCCTGATACTACCGAAGGAGCTCGGAGGCGTAGGTCTTCCAGATATAGAAATATATTATCAGGCAACGCAATTGAGGATCCTGGTCCCACACCTAAGAGACAGGAAGGACCTCCAGTGGGTCCAGCTGGACAATGACTTTCTCCGCAACGTCACCCTCGCAGAATGGCTATGGGTCCCCAGGAACAAGCTCGTAAAACCATTACGTGAACACCCGATACTGGGCGCCATGTGGAACATCTGGAAGAAGGGTAAGGCTATGACAGGAGTTACAACATGGCCCTCACCCCTGAGCCACCTCTGGTCACCTGGCATCCGTGAGAAGATCCCCGAACACGCCAGGTATCAAGCCTGGTTTGACGCAGGCCTAGAAAGAGTCGGTCAGCTGTGGAGGAAAGAGAAATTCATACCAATCTCGGATCTGGAAGACGCCCTCCAAATTCACCCGATCCCGATCTTCCTGTACCTACGGCTGAAAGGGGTGCTGTCAAGGGAGGAATGGAAAGCCACCACGCGCAGAGACCTGACGCCCTTCGAAATAATCTTAGACACGACCACTGCGACCAAAGGGTTGATATCCAGGATGTATCGAGCCTTGATCACCAAAGACCATTCCCCGATCCTCCGCCTCAAAGGAAGGTGGGAAAAAGATTTCGGCAGGGAGTTTGACCAACAGGCCTGGGACCGGATATGCCACACGCCCGCCAGAGTGTCTATTGCTACTCAATACAAACTGCACGCTGTAAAGCTACTCCACCGTTGGCAGTATGATCCGCTTAGGCTTTCAAAGATGTTCCAAACCTCCGATCCCAGATGCTGGCGCCAGTGCGGAGCGAAAGCAGACTATTGGCACATGTGGTGGGGCTGCCCTAAAGTGCGCATTTACTGGCAGGAGGTTCTAGGGTGGATCAAGCGACTAGATGGCATAGACAGAGAACCCTCCCCCCTACTCACGTTGTTCGGTCTTGAGGAGGACGATGACGAATTGGTCCATGTGAAAGGACTGGTATCCCCCCTCCTTCTAGCGGCTAGGGCGGCCCTAGTTATAAAATGGAAATCCCCACGGCTGCGAAACGAGACAGATTGGCTGAAAGTTGCCACCAATATCTATACAATGGAGAAGATAACGGCGGCCCTGCACGACAAGGCCGCGAAACACGAAGAAGCGTGGGGTGACTTCGCAAGCCATTACATGTCAAGACCGAACGCCCACCCAACACCTAGCCAATAAATGCATTCACCAACTGCCTTCCACGATGTATGGAAAATGAGATCCTTATCGTCCAGAGGTCCGTGCCTGTCACACATCCGATCATGCTACCAACGATTCATGATTCGCAAAGACAACGACTATCAGATGTTGCCGCGTCGCAAGTTTCTTCAGACTATAGCAGCCATCACGCCAAGGAAGTGTTATGAGCAATAAAAGGGGAGGGAGGGAGGGAGGGAAGGGGAGTTATATAGTTCACTCGTCCGGAGTGGACACACGCTTGACTGTATTGTCTTTGTAGTTACGCTATTTGAATCTGAGCTGGGAGAAGATGCAGTAGCGATATATGGTTCTTATGTATGTTTGAATTTGCTTCTTGCTCATGATTCACCTTTGCTGTTTAAAACCAATAAAGTTAAATTTAAAAAAAAAAAAAAAAGTAACTGTGCTCAGCGAAAATAAGGTCAAAATTACCACTTATTTGAAATTACAGGAAAATGAAAGTACTAATAAAAGACCAATGGAAGGACGGTCAGCACACAGTGGAATTGAAAAAGAAGTCCAAGTTGAAGGAATGAGTGTGTAGTCCATGGATAATAATTCTCTTTTAAATGTATGTCTTTGCTTACAACATGACCCCTCCATGGTTCCTGATGGCTAAAGGCTGTGCAGGGATTTAGAGGAGCTACTACCTAGCACCTCTGAGATACATTCTACATTTGGAAATGTATCTAAATCACCAGATTTGGCAGAGATAGCAGAAAGTGGATATGACTCTTCAAATTCAGAAATGCTCATTATGTTAAAAGCACTATTAGCCTTATGCAAAACACTGCATAAAGAACAACAAATAATCAATTAAGGCTTGTTATGTCTGTTGGACACAGTGCTTGAGGTGGGCATTTCTGCCGAGAACGATAATAAGAGGAAAGAGACAAAAGAAAATCGAGTGACAGATATAATGGAAGATATATCAATTCTAAGCATCCATGCGACAAGCTGCCCACAGAAAGTTGGAGTGGCTTTAATGAACAATATGGTGGTGGCTAGACAAGATTCAGTAAACATGGGTATGAGGAAAGTTGGTAATATTTCTAAATTCAACCGAAATAAAGGAAAATCATTAAAAGGCTGAACTGTAAATAAGACCAGTGTGATCTCGGAGACGTCTCTAGCAAAGAATCGGTCTCCTGATTCTCTCTCTTTAGCGTTGTATTTGTCATTTATATAGCACCCTTTCCCCATTTGTATGGCCTTTGTGATTGTAACACCATCTGAGACTGTAGTCCATGTGCATTAGATGCTAAGAGTTGATTTCTAAAATGCCTGTGTGCATTTTTCCAGGTTAGAATTTACGTGGACTAGCTAAGCTGTAGGAAGCATCCTGAAGGTCAGGCACGTGGGGAGGGTGCTGTTGGAGGTTTAGGATAGAGTGCTAGTGCCAGAGATTCGATGTGTGCCCAGTTAGACCAACGTTTTTCATAAGTTGTCGCTGTATACTAATGGCAGAGATGTTGAGGTACGTCAGTGATTTTAGTGTGGACAGCTATGCGAGCTGCTAGACCGGAATTGCATAGCCATAAGATGCATTCTAAAGTGCATGGATGGGTGGCCATGCCAGTGGCCTGTAACCACAGAGGTGATGCAAGGTATGCATATCTTAACATCTGATGGAGTTCATCTTCAATGTAGTTTTCCTAGGTCCAACGCAATTGGCTGGTCTCAGTTGTGGTCTCCCTAGAATTAAAGTCTAAGCAGTGGGAGAGGGATCTGGAGGGACAGGGGAGTCATGTACGATCATCTGGGGTCCTAGGGAGTGAGGCCAGTGAATAGGTTGGGGGAGGAACGTTGCTTTCCTGCAGACTAGGATTTCTGTTTTCCCAGGATTGAGGATCGTCCTCCAGTAGTCAATATCCAAGAGGCATGATGACAAATCTGGCAATTTGGGGATTTTAAGGATAATCTGGGTAAAGTCTGCGTAGTTGTAGCTGGTGAGATTGTGCGAGTGGATGAGTGCGGTGAGTGGGTTCAGATAGATATTGAAGAGGAGGGGGGATAGGGAAGCTCCCTATGGAACCCTTTTTGGTACTGGTTGGGATGTAGAGGTGAAAGGGTGGAGGAGCATGTTTTGCGAGCGATTAGAGATGAAAGCGGAGATCCAAGTGAGGACAGTGTCTTTGATTCCCAGAGAGTGTAGCCTGTCAAGGAGAATGGTGTGGTCAGTGGTATCGGAGGCAGTGGAGAGGTCAAGCACAATAAGTACAGTGCATCATTCAGCGTCCGTAGTTCTTTTTACGTTGTTCTAAGCAGATATTAGGGAGGACTCTGTTCATGGTCAAGGAGGTTGTTGGCTTCTGTGAAATGTCTCAGTTGCTTGTATGCTGTATGGTCCATGAGTTTGGCCATGAAGCAGGTGTTGGAAATGGGCCGCTAGCTATGGGGGAGTAGTGGGTTGAGTGTGGGTTTTTTGAGGAGGGGATTGATGTAGGAGGCTTTTAAGGCTTCCGGGAAGGTGCCCGATATTAGAGAGTTGTTAAGGATTGAGTGTGCAATACTGCCTGCACAGGTTGAGGATGTGTTTAAGGAGGGTGGGCAGACAAGGGCCCTCAGGGGAACCCGATGGGCAGGTTTGTGCTAGGTGCGAGAGGAACTTGTGGGTGACAGAGTGAAAGAGGTGAATGTTTGCATTGGGAGGGAGTTTGGGCGGGGAATGGGTGGTGGGCGAGTATTAGGCGGGGGCATTGGTTCTATTTTAGAGATGATGGCAGTGTGTCTGTCAATAGCGATGTTGTGAAAGTGTTCTGATAAGGCATCGCCCATGGATTGGGAGTTGGGAGTTGGGTGGCGGGGTGGGGGTGGGAGTAGAGCAGCCTGGAGAATTGAATTCAGAAATGATTCTGTGCAGTTCCTAGCTTGGGTTGTGATAGTTCAAGATTCTGTTCCTATAGAATGCTGTCTTCATTTTTATGATTTCCAATCAGTAGGCCCTTGTTAGTCTTGCTAGGGTGGTTTTTTTGGACAGTTGGGTTGGTTCTCGAGGTCAGTTCCAGATGGTGTTTGAAGGTTTTTAGCATTTTGAGGTGCTTTGGGGTTGTTTGACCAAATGTTTTTTGTTTGCGGCAAACTGACGATAATTTAACTGGTCCGGTCCCATTTAAAGGCACATGCATTTTATTTCCCCTGCCTCCAATTTTAAGGAAGCGGGGGACACCCCCAAAACTGCAAAATACTGAACATGGAGAGCGGGGGACTCACCCCCCTCACCCAGCAACCATCCCCTCCAGGTTTGGTATTGGCAAAATATGCAGGCAAATTGCTCGAAGGCCAAATCACCCATGTAAAAAATTATCAAATGGGTCATTAGGTCAAATAGCCTAATATCTTTTGAGGTTGGTGGTGTACCACCTGGAGGTGGGCCCTGATCTCTGGGAGGGCCGTTTTGTTGGGGCGAGCAGTGCAAGGGGATTGGAGAGCCAGAGGTTGAAGAGTTTGATGGGGAGGCTTCATGGAGGAAGAGTGCTGGGAGTGAGTTCAGGAGAGAGTTGGCTATACCCGGGGTGATAATGACTTTGTTCCAGAGTGGGGTGGGAAATTTGGCTTTGCTGTTGACCGGGCATGGCTTTGGGCATGGAACGCTGTTGGGAGTTGTATGGGGAAGATTGCTGAGTGATCTGTCCATGATGGAGGGCATGGAGGCAGTGTGGATATGTTGTTTGTGGCGCTAAAGATTGCATCGAGGGTGTGGCCTCCAGTGTGGACGGGCGTAGAGATGCTTTGTCAGATTAAAGGCTTCTAGGTTGTCTGTGAGACATCGGGGCATAGGGTTTAAAAGGATGTCAAACCAGATGTTGAAATCGCCTAGGATGGTTAGTGCTGGATGTAGGTTGGAGGTATTTGTCAGAGCGTCACTGAGTGCGTCTTTAGCTGCAACTTCAATGCGTGAAGTGGTCTGCAGGGAAACTGCGGAGCAGTATGAAATAATAGCAGCAACAGAGATAAAGAATATTGTTTCCTCCTCGGTTGAAACAGTGCAGCCTAAGACATTGGAAAAATTGCTATATAAGGGGAAAGTAACTGTCACTTCTCCCTTGGAAAATGTAGAGCATATCCATACAGCTTTGGCCCGACCACCTATGGAAAATACAATCGGAATTGGTTACAGGGATGAAAATACAACTCCTAGGCAGAGGATGTCTCCCTGGGTAGGCAAAATGATGACTAATCCCCTTCATAAAACTTTAGAACAACACTGGGGAACTAAATACTTAACTAAATTATTAAAAGTCACCGATGTATATGCGACCTGTGAGAGTCCCTGTTTAAAAAGAAGTAACATATTGTCATTACTACACAAATGCGAACCACTGAAAGTTGTAACGACACCACATGAAACTAATTGGGTCACTGTACACTTTATATCTCGGAGTATTGCAGAATTAGTAATGTCTCATTCTTCAAATTTGAATGATATGGGCTATCTAATAGAAAGAGACCAAGAAACCTAACAATAAAAAATGCCTATGAAACCTGCCCCATCTAATGTCGCATCAAATACGCAATTGACTGACATTGGTGGTCATTACACGCTGGGCGGTAAGGGGTTAATGGCGCCAGTAATGGTGCCGGCGCCATTAACCCCTTACCGCCCTATTACGAGTCTGCTTGCGGTACCCGCAAAGGGCGTCTGGTAAAACCAGGCGTCCTTAGCGAGTCCCGCTAGCAGACCAGGGAGCTAACAACAGGCGGGTCCGTTATTAACGGGCCCGTTGTTAGCTCCCTCCCCATTCAGCCCTATGGGGGCTCGAATGGGAATGGGGATGGTTCCCTGAATGGGGAAATCCCGGGTCCTCCAAGGTTGGAATGGCCCGGTATTTCCCCATTCAGGGAACCCGGACCCGGTTTGCGGTATGGGGGTAGCCATGGCGCCAATAGCGCCATGGCTACCTCCATACTCGTAATGACCCACACTGACTTGATTGCTCAAAATGTATTCACACTTATGAACTCGGGTCACGATTTGCAGATAAATGAGAAGGATAATTTAGAGAATTTGACTTTTATTGAGGCGTGACAAAGTCAACAGGAAAAAGAATCATTGATCATTATATCTTGGAATACGAGAGGATATAACTCTTTTATTAGTAATGCCGATGGCCAAGATTTCTTGACATCTTCAGATCTTTTTTTACTTCAAGAGCTTCCTGGATGATGAACCTTTTTTTCCTAGATGGGTATAATATCATCCAAAAGAGGGCTATTAGATGTAATATAGGATGCCCTTCTGGTAGCCTCATCATTGTAATAAAAAATGAACTACATATGGACGAAGTACAAATTGTTAATCAAAATCAAATCTTGATATTCAATGTGTATAATCCTCCAGGTGATATTTTCTTGGGTGAAATTATGGAGTCTATTCGTTTGGCATTAGAAGAATGGTTAGTTACAAACTTAAGAGGTCATTTTTTAATGGTGGCTGATTTTAATGACCCTCGTGTCATAAGACAGCAGAAAAAACATAGCTATCTAATGAATGGTGGAGCATTATGCATCGCATGCAAGTGGCAGAGGCCACTAAAAATTGGGGATATAGTGAATCTAGTTGCCCATCCCTTATGGTCCTTTATGATATATTACAACTTTATAAAACATCTGAACCTTGTGGGCCACTGTTATACACCTGGACGAATGGCCATAGTGACTCTTGGATTGACCATTTGTTGCTTACACAAGATATGTTTGAACTCCTCACCAATTGTTATTTAGTTCCTACTACCCTAAGCAATCATTTAGTGATAACATTTTCTATTGGTACTGAATTAAAGTAACAAAGACAACAGTTAATCTGCAAATATGATATCACATCTACCGGTAATAGTTATATGGTTGGAATATTTTTTAATGACATTTAATAAGAAAATGTATGAACAGTTTACTGCCAGTAATATGCACATTGGAAACAGCGTTAAATATTATGAGAAATGTGTTGAAAGATCTCTTGTGCAAATGGGTGAAGTAAGAAAAATATGGTATACTCGGCTGTAAAGACATCGTTTTTTTTTTTTAAATTTATTTTTATTTTCAATAAAACCAAACAAAATAACACACATTACAACTGTTTAGGACGTACATAATCAGCATCAAACCATCACATTATACAGTATAATTCTCCGTTCTCCCCCCTCCCACCCCACAAACTAGAGCCGGCTCACTCATGTCATCTATGGGAGCATTATCGGGTATCGCAGTGCTTGTGCACTCATCAGAGTCTTCTGATTCGCTATTGTCTTGGTAAGGGTTTGCCATAGAGGTCACCAATTGCCGCCAGGCCAACAAGTGCCCTACTTCCTCCTCTCCCCCCCTAGTAACCGCTTCAAACCAAACTACAGATTCCGCCTCTGCCCATCTGAGGAGGTCCGTCCACCATAGCTCCACCTTGGGTCTGTGGGCTGCCTTCCAACCCATTGCGATCCTGCGCTTGGCCAGGATCTAGGCTAAGTCCTTAATTTTGCTTATGTGCTTTAAATCCTGTGGCCTGGGAAAAATCCCGAGCATGCATGGCCAAGCTGATCCCACGTCCAGCTCCACTCCCCCACCAGCCAATTTAGTTTTAATCTCGTCCCAAAATCTGTGCACCTCCGAGCAAGTCCAGAACATGTGTAGCAGCCCCGCTTCCACCTCCCCACACCTGGGGCATTTCTGCATAGCCGAGCCTCCAAACCTTGCAATTTCCCCGGGAGTCAAATAAGCCCTGTGAGTGACATAAAATTGGAGTTGTTGGAGTCTCGCATTCTGGGATACCTTTTTATGTTACCTTTGGGCTCTCGCCCATTGCCCATCTGTCATGGGTCCTCCTACTTCCTCCTCCCAGTCCTGCCTCAATTGAAGCAGCTCCTTCCCTACCTTTGCTCTTAGAAGCTTGTATATCCTAGATATCTCGTGCCCGCCCTCCGAACATCATACATCATTTCCAGGGAGGCATCAGGGTCATCCGCTAGCACTGTCTCCGGCCATCTCTCCCTTACCCGTTTCATGAGCCTAGCGTAGGTTATATACTGGCCTCTATGCACCCCTGTCTCTTCTTGCAACCTCTGAAATTCCAATGCCTCCCCTTCCTGCCATATGTCCCCAAGGGTGGCCAGGCCCACCGGTTCCCAATATCTACGGACCGCTTCGAACAGTTGTGAGTCGTTCCCGCATAGTGCCACTAGCTGGGCCTGCTGAGAGAACGGCTCTATGTCACCCATCATTCTCCACATTCTGCGCCATACCTCCCAGCCCAGCCTCAACAGCCGTCCTCTTCCCACCAGTTTGTTCTTTTGTAACCACACCACTTCATTCAAAAAGTATGGGGCCGAGTCTTCCCGCAGAAGCCTGGCTTCCGCCGAGTCTTCAGTCGACAGCCACCTGGCCACATACAGCAGCTGCCTCGCCAGATAATAAAGCTCAAAATTTGGCAGGCCTATGCCCCCCATGTCTCATGGGTTCTGGAGTTTCCACAGGGCCACTCTGTTCCTGGAGTTACCCCATATGAAGCCCCTGCACACGCTATGAAGTCTCACAAATAGGCTCCTGGGAATCAAAAACCGGACATTCACAAAGAAGTGCAGGAGTCTGGGCAGGACCACCATTTTAAGCAAGGCCGCTCTCCCCATCATGGTCAGGGGCAATCTGGACCAAAACACCATGCTGTTCTTGACCCCCTCTATTGCTTCCTCTGTATTATGTTGGTGCTCCGTCTCGATCCTGTGGTAAATATTTACTCCCAAATACCTAAATGTCTCAGTCTGCCATGGTATCGGCAGGCTAGGCAGCCTCTGTAACGGGACATTCTTGTATCTACCCAAGGGGAACAGACTAGACTTCCTAGGGTTCACCGATATTCCCAAGAGGGTGGCATATCGGTCCATCACCTCTAGCACATACTGCAAGTTCTCCTCCGGATAGCGCAGATAAAGGAGCATGTCATCTGCGTACAGCGATACCAGGTGTCTACCACTTACTGTACTAATCCCCACCTCCCCGTATTATTGCCTCAGACATATTACCAGCGGCTCTAATGCCAGAATGTATAGCATGGGCGACCAGGGGCATCCCTGTCTGGTCCCCCTGCTGAGTTGCCAAGTATCTGAGATTATGGATCCTGTTTTAACTCTCGCCACCGGGGTGCTGTATAACAACTGAACCCACCTGATATACCCAGGTCCCATTCCGTATCCCCTCAGGGCTGCTTTCAACCACGGCCATTGCACTGAGTCAAAGGCTTTGACCGCGTCTAGCGACACGATGGTCAGCTTACCCGTATCTTCCTCAGTGTGGTCAATGATGTGGTGTAGCCTCCTATAGTTATCTGTGATGTTCCTGCCGGGGACATATCCCGTCTGGTCTGGGTGTATCAGCTTGCCGATCACCCTCTTCAGCCTATTGGCCAGCACTGCCGTAAGTATTTTGCTGAACTGATTCAGCATGGACAAGGGTCTGTAAGACCCACACTCCGCGGCCGGCTTGCCTGGTTTTAGGAGTGGGATGATCATCGCCTCGCGAAGGGACAATGGCAGTTCCCCCTGCTCATAGGCCTCATTGAACATAGCAAGCAGTGGCTGAAGCAGCTCCTGTTTGTATGTCTTGTAAAACTCGCTAGGCAACCCGTCCGTCCCGGGTGCCTTACACGTGGGCAAATGTTGGATCGCCACCTCCAGCTCTTCCGAGGTGATAGGGGCGTCCAATTCCGCGTGTTCTAGGTCATCCAGGGTGGGCAGCTCTATGTCCTCTAACGTGTCCAGAATGTCTTGGCTCCTATCCTCCCCTGCGTCCTCATATAAGTGTCTGTAAAACTTGAGGAACTCCTCGTTCACCCCCTCCTGGGTATTACTGGTGCGACCTTCCTCATACCTTATCTCACTGATCACTGTGAGGGGGGGTCTCACTCTTATACAGCCAGGCCAGCAATCTGCCCGGCTTATCGCCCCCTGCGTATAGCCTCGCTGTTTATTTCTTGTAATTTAGTCTACATAGCCTAGCCCAGAGTCCACTGCAGGTTAACTGTAGGTCTTCTTATCGCTATTCTTCCGGGCGGTATCCTCATGTCGCGTGAGGCCCGCCAGCTCCCTTTCCGTTTCCTGAAGTTCCCTTTCAATTCCCCCATGGAGCCCTTTACATTTCGAAATGGCTACTCCACGCACCACCACCTTGAACGCCTCCCATACTGTTCCAACCGAGCGCACACTGCCCATGATTATATCAAAATATTCCTCGATGGCCTCCCTCAAATCCTCACGGAACCCCTCATCTTGTAATGCCTCAGTCCTAAGTCTCCATGTCGGAATCCGCGCTCTGGGGGGGGTTTGGTGTCGCCACTCTACCACCAACGGCGAGTGGTCAGATAGTACCCGGGCCTTGTATTCCGCTCCCACCATTTCTCCCGCTATCTCAGCTGCTACGAACACATAATCTAGCCTCGTGTGCAGGTCATGTGGTGCTGCATAGTGCGAGTATTGCCTATCCATTGGATGCAACCTTCTCCACACGTCTTCTAGGCCTAGATCTTTTAACAATGTCCCCAGTGCTTTGGCCGCCTGCGCCGGCTTCCCCGCTTTGTCGACTGACCTATCCATTTTGGGATTCAGGGTGCAATTAAAGTGCCCTCCCCACACCACCGCACCCCCAACCAGGGGGCTAATTTTGCTGTAAAGGGATCTAAAATAAGCCGCTGTATCATGGTTGGGGGCGTACAGATTTATGATATGCACTTCCCTGTTCTCCAGGAGTCCTGTCACCGCCACCATTCTGCCCTCTGGGTCTACCGTTGTGCTAAGCACCTGGAGCGGCACGTGCGGCGCCACCCAAGTGATAACCCCTCTAGCGTACACAGAATACGTATCCCCCACAACATGTCCCCTCCATTTTCGCCTGACAACCTCCAACTTCTCCCTTGTGAGATGAGTCTCCTGCAGCAGGGCCACATCAATGTGCATCCTTTTTAGATACAACATCACTTTGTTACGTTTCAGATAGCTATTAAGGCCCCGTACATTCCAGGTCATAATTCTGAGGTTACCCGATGCCATCTACTCGGTTTGTTCCCAACCCACCTCTCCCTTCAATGCTTCCCTTGATGGTTTGTTTTCTGGCTCTCCCCCTCGCCCCCCTCAACAGTTTCCCCCCTCCCTGTTCCCCAACTCCCATCCCCTGCACACAACTCAGCCCCTCCCCCCACCCTGCCCTACCCCAACAAATGCCCAGCTCCATCCCTGGATCTCAGGCCCACCCGCGTCTGGTCCTGTCCCGTCGCCGAGGACTAGGACCCCGCGGGGCGTCACCGATCTAACAGTGACCTAACTAAGTATATTACTATTGGGTACAAGGGATGCCTCCCAGGAGCTCCCAGTCGTCTATTTTAGGATTGGTGCGTCCAGCGGGTCCAGCCAGTTGATACTACAACACACTCCCCACAAGCTTAATACAACTATATAATCAAGTCCCAATGTCTTGGCCATGTCACCGCAGGTGCCACAGCCGTCCGCTACTTATCTCCTGCAGCTCCCATCTGGACATCCGGTTCTTGAGGTCGGCCCTGCATGTCCAGCCAGTCCATTGCCTTGATCGGCGTCTCGAAAAAAAGGGATCTGTTCTTATAAAACACTTTCAACTTGGCCTGGTAGAGCAACATGTAGCGATGGCCTGCGTCCTTCAGCCTCCTTTTCACCGATCCGAAGTTCATCCTACTACGCTGTACAAGCAGCGTATAGTCCGGGTAGGCCGTGATTTTTGCGGAACCCTTTTCAATCGTTCCTCCCCTCTGGAAAAATTCGAGGATCTTCTCCCGATCCCGATAGTTCAGGATCTTTGCGATCAGCGGCCGCGGGGGGGCTTCAGGGGGCGGTCTCCTTGTCAAGGCCCTGTGCGCCCTTTCAACCGCGAACCCCTGAGTCAGTACCCCGCCTATTATCTCCTGTAAAAGCATGGATTCCACGTATTCTGTGGGGTTTGATCCTTCCATACCTTCCGGCAGGCCCACTATACGGATGTTACTGCGTCTGGTGCGCCCTTCTGCTTGCTCAGCTCTGTCCTCTAGATTGCCCACCCGTTGCACGAGGGCATGGAGCTCCTTTCCATGTGCGGCGCACGCCTCCGTGTTCAGGGCCATTTCCTTCTCCAAGGCCCCAGTGCGCTCCGCAATCGTTCGCACGTCCTGTCTCGGCAGGTTCACCTCCTCCTGGACCGCTCCGATCTTGAGGTCCAGGCCCTCCTGCAGCTCTTTCATTGCCTGGCCCAACTTAGTCTCCCAGGCCACCTTTAAGTCTGCGATCGCTGCAAGCACCTCTTGGATTGTGCCCGGTGTTTCCGCCGCTGCCGTGGGGGGTCTCCTTGCTCTTGCCCCCCTCCGCTTCTGGAGGCATGGCGTAGGTCTCCATCATGGACTGTCGGATCCTGGGTCTAACCACTTTAGAGGACATCCTGCTATGTTAGCTGGGCGAGGGCCTGCCGTGCCTCCCTCCGCACAAAGGTCCGCATGGTCACGGACCACTCTCAGCAGGCCAAGCATGTATTTGTCTCTTCTCTCGTGCCCAAAGTGGGCCGACTCCTCCCATGTGCTCGTACCCTCTTGGTGTCGTGGCCCGGTCTCTGTCGTGTTCCTTCTGTGGCCAGTGCTCGAGTGCGCTCACCTATTCGCTGCACTCCCTTTGTTCCCCCTCTTCTGCGATCACAAGACCATCTGGCCCACAATGCCCAGGCCCAGAGGGACTGCTCTAAGTGCAGGGGATCGTTTCGTCTGACTCTATGGGATTTCTCCCATTTTCCCATGTATACAGAGTTGATCCGCTGCGCTGTGGAAAACTGCAGCCACCACCGCCCGCTCGTTCGCGTCGGCCCCAGGATCCACGGCCACCTAATTGGTGCGCTGCCACAATGAATCCTCCTGGGTTCCGCCAGCGTTCGATCCAATTACGCCGCGGGCCCAGCGTCGGTTACCAATGTGCTTGATGAGTCTCGGCAATGTACAAGCCCGTAGGTTGTACCAGCTCCGGGTACGTGTGCCCACAGATGTGCGCCGCCTCAGGGAAGCAACAGCGCATTCCGGTCAAGTGCCGCGGTCTGCTTCTAATCACTGGTCTTCGAGTTCGATGCAGGGGCTTTACAGGACCTACAACTCGTGACCCCTGTTGTCCTCTTTGTCTCTGCCGCCATCTTGTTCCACTCGCCGATCCGGCGCCCGCAGACGAGTATAACTCAGTGTCCTCACCCTCCACTTGCATCAAAGTTTCAGCGAGTGTAGCCATCATCTTCACACGCATGGGCATTATTTTTCAGTGCCGGCCGGTTCCCGTGCACGCACTTCTCCTCCAGGATCATTGTAGGATCAGCGGAGCTCCACGAGAGCACGTCCCTTTACATGGCCGTCCAAGCCACGCCCCCTGTAAAGACATAGTTAATGATGTTATCATCATGAATAGAAAAAACCTGTAGAGGAGCAGTTACATGCCCCTGCAGGAAATCCCACCCCCTACTTCCTATATGTTGGAAGTCTGAGATTGTGCCGTGTTTAACACTAGCAGTTGTGCCAATACCTCAGCGTATATTCGAAAGAAGATACCCATTAAGACAACCCTATTGAATATATCCACGGAAGGATGACGGAGGAACTCCCTGAAGGAACTGTCCCAGCAGTGGAGGTGTCATCCTTTCTCAGGGTCAGCACCGACAGAGCAAGTTTTTTATATATAGTTTATTTAACTCAGACTGAATTTAGCTTTGAGTTTCACCTTTTAAATCTTTCCTTTAAACATATAAAAATAAAAACAGTTTATAAGTGTGTCTTTACCATTACAAATCCTTTTACAATTCTAAGTAATCAAGCCTTGACACAATAATTTACACTTAAAATAGGCGATTTTGCTCTTCATTCAGGAAAAAACACATTTAACTTATTTCTTTTGGTTTTCCTCTGCAGCAAATACCCATTTTAGTCAGCTCTAGTCCTTCCCTTGAGTGCTGGACTGGTTTACAGCATGGATACATGTATCATGCCTTTGTTTAGAGTCTCTCTCTGCACAGCTGATACTGGTTGCAACGTTTTAGCTGCATTGCATTTCCTGTGGAAAAATGAAAACACAGTCCCTGGTTTGCTTTTCCAAAGATACTGTTGCCAGGAGCTGTCATTCAATGAGGGTCAGTTCCTCTGAGCCACAATGGATGATCATGAGCATTTCAGGGCCTTTTTGATCATGGTGGTTTATGAGAAATGAATAGATTTGGCGCAAAACAGCACTTTGAAGGTTGAAAATGACATTTAAAAGAGGCATTTTGGGTTTTTCAGCACAATAATGCTGCTTCTTTCCTTGGCTCCATGTTGAATGGGCAGAGCCCACTGGCATGCTCCTGCAATGAGGACTTTGTTTTCACCCCACCTGAACTGTGTGTGGCAGGGTGGGCAGCCTTTCTCTGGTTGTGACACAAACGCAGTTTTAAAGATTTTGGCGTGCACAGGAGTCAGCGCGGTAGTTTTGGGCTGTTTCTTTCATCATTTCAGTAAACTGATGTAGTGAGGCACATTGAAGTGGGTCAGGATATCCCACAGAACCACCCCCCCCCCCCGACTTCGGCTTGACCTCCAGTCGTGGGGACGTCGGGCAAGTGGGATATTTCTTTCTTGAAAAGGTAGGTTTAATCAGATTTAAGTCCTTCTCCCAACAGCAAATGATGCGACACGCTCTCCTCGCTGTCTCTGTTTGGATGTGGAACGATACCCCCGCCTACTCCCTGGTTTTCTTTTCTTGTGTGGAGCGACACTCAAGATTTCTTTGGGTTTTTCCTTCCGGGTCCCTGAGGAGGTCCTCCTTGGTTGTTATGTATCATCAGTGCAAATCTAGAACATAGAACACAACTCAGTTATGACAATTTTCCCCCCTATTGTCCTCCATTTGGGATTTCAGCAGTGGGATATACATGCATTCAGTAAACACTGACATATTTTTATGCTTCAGCTGTAGCCCCCCTGGGTTTTCTATGGACTCCTCTATTTGCCGCAAAGGGTGCCTGGGGTGGCAACTCTTTAGCTGATTAATGTGGACCCACTTTTTTTCTTCTGTCAACTCGCCCTTGGGGATGCAGATTCTGTAGGCGACTGGTGAGATTTTGTCCACAATTTTAAAAGGTCCGCACCAGCTAGGCAAAAATTTGCATTCTTTGTCTTGGTTCCTTTGGAAATTGTACAAGTAGACCCTGTCTCCTACTTGATATTCCTTTTTGGTTGTCTTCACAGTGGGTCTTCATGCTGTCTGCAGATCTTTCTAGATTCCGCTGAGCATACGCAAAAGCATGTTGAAGGTGTTTTCTCAGGTTCTCAACATACTCATGAGCTGTGGAGGCATTTATTAGTGTCTGCTCTTGAATTCTATGGAGCAGATGCTGGGGTAGCACCATCCTTTGTCCAGTCATCAGCTCAAATGGAGATATTTTAGTTGCAGAAGAAGGGGTAGATCTGATGGCCATCAGGACAAGGAGTAATCGTATATCCCAACTTGGCCCAGAGTCTGCCACAAACTTTTTTAGTATGCTCACAATGGTTTTATTGTACCTCTCAACTCTACCACTAGAGGACAGCGGTATGCAATGTGTAGTTTCCTTTTTACCCCAAGTATCTCCCACATCTTTGTCATCACTTCGCTGGTGAAGTGACTACCTCGGTCTTAGTCAATTCTTTGGGCTAGTCCAAAACGCGAGAAGATTTGATTGATCATCAGGGCAGCTGCTGTTTCTACTATGCAATTTGGGGGCGGGAGACATTCCACCCACTTAGTAGACAAGCATGTTACGATTAACATGTACTTGTTCCCCCTAGAGGAGCGGATCACGGGCCTGATGAAATCTACTTGTAAATCTGACCAAGGCAGTGTCATCCCCCTCTTTTGGAGGGGAGCTTGGTGTGTGAGTGATGTTGGCTGAATTTGTGCACACACAAGACACCCCTTCAAGTATTGGTCGAGGTCCTGCCCCATGTGTGGCCAGTATGCAACCTCTCGCAAGATTTCTAATGTAGTATGAAACCCCCGATGACCGGCTGTGGCCGCATCATGGGCGTGACTTAGCATCAGGCTTCGGAATGAGGTAGGGACGACCCACTGGTCACAGCCAGATATGGATCTCCTCACCAACAAACCGTCTTGGATTCAGAACATTTTAGGACATTTCATCAACACTCTGAGGTCCTCTTTCCGAATGCAATCGGTATCCGTCAGGGGAAAGTTCTCAGGGTCCTCAATGTGTTGATAAAACTTACCAATGATTGGATCCCCTTTTTGAGCCGTGATTAAATCAGCATCTGGGGTCTCTTTACTCCACTGGGCTGTTGAGAGTTCATTGTGAGCATTTGTCTGAGACCTAGTGCTAGCAGTGACCTGGATTTCCCCCAACATGGACTCAATCTCAAGGAGATCCCCTTGGATGGCTCCGGTTTTGGCCAGTTCATCAGCTAGGTAATTTCCAGTTTTGTCTGGTCCCTCTATTCTGGAATGACCCTTGATCTTTTGCCAGTAAATGGTCATCCCGCTAGAGGTGACCAGATCATCAATATTTTGTATTAGCTTGCCATGTTTGAGTGGCTTTTTGTTAGAACATAGCATCCCTCTGGTTTTCCAATTAACCAGGTGCTCCACGAACCCGTTCCGAACATAATCTGAATCAGTGATTATGACCAGTTTGTGGAGTTGGTGTTGGAGTTGGTGTTGGACAGCAGTGAGGATGGCTTAATGTACTGCCAACAGCTCTGCCACCTGACTACTACAGGGACCAAATTTGTACCCAGCGGAGGGTTCTGGGGCATCATTCACCCAGGCATTCCCCACGCTGGCAACCAATTCCTTTTCCCCGTTGTTAACAGGGTAGGAGCACCCATCCACATAGACAGTGGGCATTCCCTCGCACTTGTCTTCTTCATAGACTTTGTGCAGGGAATTCAGGTATGCCTCCATGTTGTCTTTGGTTTTAAGACTTTCGACCTCAAGACAGTTTTCTCTGGCACAATCATGCAAGCCAGCCAGACCTTGCACGAGGGGACTCTTCTTGTTTTGGCCATATCTGACCTCCACAGGAAAGCCTTCTGGAAACACTCAAATTTCCTGTCACTTTGGAGATATTGCAAAGGCTGGTGTGGAGTCTCCACTATGATGTGTTCCCCTTGGAAGAACGGGTGGTCATTTTTTCAATGCCCACACTGTTGCCAGGAGTGCCTTTTCACAATCGTTGAATTTTTCCTCCACAGAGTCTTACTTGCATAGGAGATGACTTTATTGACTGTGTCATGCTTTTGGTATAATACTCAGTCAAGCATGTATTTGAGAACCCTGTCTCCAAGAAGAACTCTTTGTTTTTGACAGGGTAAGCGAGGCAAGGTGCTTGTGAGAGGCTTCTTTTGAGTTGCTTTACTGCCTCGGCTTGTTCTGGACTCCACTCCCACTTCATCCCCCCTTCAACAGATGGATCAGGGGTCTTGTGATCTCTGCGTAATCCTCAATGAACTTCCTACTGTAATTAGTCAGTCCAAGGAGGCTCCTTAGCTCACGCAGAGTTGTGGGGTATTTTAGTTTCAGATGTGCTTCCACTTTCTTTTCCTGGGGACAGAGACCCTTAGGAGTTATCTCATGCCCCAAGAAATTGACACAGGTCCTACACCACTGTGCCTTTTGGAAGGATAGTTTTGCTCCGGCAACCCTCAACTGGGTAAGCACATAACGGATTTCTGCTATGTGTTCCTCCACAGTTAAGCTTTTGATCAGAACATCATCTACATAGGCCAGGTTACCCCTTTCACCCAAGTCGGGCATGGCCTTGTGTAAGAAGATATTACATTTGTTGCTGGAGTTGATGTATCCAAAGGGAGTCCGGGTCCAAGTTTACTGCTGCCCCCCAAAGGTAAAGTCCAGCTTGTATTGGTCCTTCCTACTGACAGGTATGGTCCAGTAACTCAGTCCCCTAATTCAGGCAGTCTTCATTAGGATCTCTTGGGACCCATTTTTCTTTGGGAGGAGTTCCCCCATCCCTGAAGGAGAAGATCTTTTTTTCAGAATCCTCTGACGATCCTTCCCCTTCAAATTGGAGGACACTAACCTCCTCCACATAATGGGTCTTTTTGGATTCTTTATTTCTCCTCCCCGCCCTCTGTTCCTTGGGTTGCAGACTTTCGGGGGTAGGAGATTTTGGTACCGGTTGCTGGTTGTCCAGGGGCTTTTCCCAGGTGGGGAAGGAAGCTTCCTGTAAGTCTTTGCACCTCCCTTTCCCCGTGCCACCTCCTGGGGAACCGGTGAATTGTCGGGGTTCTCTCTCCGTCATTGTTATGGAGTACCAGACCCTTGGTTTGTGGGGTTCTGAGCCGCTATGTTCACCTGAGGGTTCTGCTGAGCTCTCAACATGCGACCCAGATCCTGGGACAGGTTTTGGACCTGGCGCTCCAGTTGAGACACCTGTTCAGGCAGGTACGGGGGTCTCTTGTCCCTCCTTGGTCACTCACGGGAAGGGTAACTGTCCCTTCTCCCATAGTACCCTGGGTTTGGAAAATTGGGGTAACCCTCCACCCTTGGCCTCCCCTCTCCTGGATTGGGCTGTCTGGGCTCTAGAAAGTGGGGAAAGAAAGGAGGGTTGTTCTGTAGGTTGAAGTTTTGAGGGTACCTGGGTAAAAAAACTCAACCCGGCATTTGGGGGGATTACTGCCCTCCTGGGGAAAGGTAGGAGGGAAGTTCCCTGGGGTGGTACCTACCTGGTTGGATCCCCCCCTTTGGCTGGGGGAGTCCACATATACCCCAGGATGGGTTTGTCACCCTTGTATCAGGGGCTTATGTAATCAGGGGAGTTAGGGGTCCCATTTGTGGGATTGCCTCCCAGACTACCTGTCTGTGATTGGCCCGAAGGCCTTCTGGTTCTTTGGCTGGATGGATTTTGTACAGGTATTTTTTAAGGCCCCCCCATCTCCAGATCTAAAATGGGGGCAACCCTCATCTCCGCCACCTTAGCAGCAGCAGGGGTGTTGGCTGGTTTGGGGTTTTTATGTGTGTTCTTGTTATCTACAGGTTTTTGTACCTCATAAATACAGGTCACCTGTTCTATGACCCAGTCCAGTGATCTCTTCTCATGAAAGTCCCTCAACAGCTGGGTCATGATATATTTGGGGAGTGCATGGAAAAAGGTGTTGATGAACTCCCCACTATCTGTTCGCACCCTCCTGGTGGTCTGCGCAAAGGCACGTTTGAGTTCCTGCGCAAATTCTTGTGGGGCCTGATCTTCCCCGCACTGTAGATTGTAGGCTGCCTTGCGGGCCTCTTGTGAGTTTCTATGTGCAGAGAAGTGTTTTAAAATGGCTGCCCTGTAGGTGGACCCTCTTGAGTGATTCTGATCCTCCAGTCCCGCAAAGAAACTGGACTATTCCAGAGAGAATGTCCATTTCACATAATGGATGCAGATGAAAAGTGTACATCATCTGTTCGTATAATTCAAGGTGTTGCCAGACCGAATACTTTGCAGTTTTACGATAGGGAGTTATAACATTCCTAATGGCCTTGATCTGCTAAAGGGGATCTTTCTGCATAGCTCTCTTGATTTTGTTTGCCTGGATTGGCCGAGTACCCCCCCACCCCCCACTGCCCTAATCGGGTAGAGGTCTTCAGGATACTCTTTTTGGCCTTTATTTCCTGGAGTTCCCCACCAATTTTCACCAACTGATCTTTTGGAAGGCAACATTTTTGTGGATCTAGTTCCCTGACTCTCCCCTCATATGCGTCTTCCAGGTCAGAGATATTAGACCTAATCTTTGGGGATCTGTACAGAGACGCCCGTCCATCAATTTCTGGGGGGCGCTGATCTTTCCATCCCATCGTCGCATCTCTATTGAATTCTACCATCCCCATGGCCCCGGGTTCATATGAGCCACTGGACATGAAAGTGGCAGAGTTCATGATATTGAAGGGGTTAGAGTCTCGGAGTACAGGGGTCCTGATACTGTCTAGATTCTGCCTCTAATTCTTGGCTCTTCTGTAGCCTTTGTTCTGCAGAGTCTAGGTCATTCTGGATTCTCTCTAGTGCTTCAACCTGATTCTGTGCCAGAACTATGTTTTCAGCGTGCTTTTCCTGCATCACTCCTATGTAAAATTGTCAGAATAGGTAGGCCGCAATTCTGACAATTTTACTCGCCGCAATTCTGACAATTTTACTCTGCTCCTCTTTAACTTTTGGGGCCATGTACAGTTCGCTAAGAGCTTGGTGTAGTGGGCCCTTATCCTGCCATATATCCAAGTCCATGGTAGTGTCTTGTTCTGTTATTTCCCACAGACAGACATGTTCATTCTGTTCTGGCCACTCACCCCTGACAAAAAGCTTGTGCAGGTGGTGCTGCCTAGCGATGCTAATTTCTACAGGAATCGCCATTTTGCAACTATCAATTTCTTGATGAATTATTTTGAGGTTTATTTACTTTTACAGATCAGCCTGGTTTTTGGAGTATTTGTTTTGAGAGGTGCTTGTACAGTGTAGCACAGTACACCAACCCAGCAAGGTGTCTCTACCCTGCAGGCTAGTTTGCTGTGTTAGACTTTCCCTGGTGGTAACTCGAACTCAAATCATGGCACGAGCCTCCAAATCTGTTAAGTATTTCAATCACACGATACACCCTGGTCTCAGCCTAGTATGCAGCGCACAAAAGAAATACTTATTTTATTTATGTTTATGCGTTCAATATTCTGAGTGATCTACCACCCTTCTCAAAATCCCCCCAGGTCACCATGGACCAGGAATCAGGCTTGTTGGTAAAGGTAATATTTATTTATTTAAAATCCAAATCACACATATAGTTTGTAATAGGGAGCAGCAATCACCAATGTGGTGACAATAACAGATAATGAGTTATGTAAGGCAGTTAAATTCACTTTAAGCAACACATTATATAAAACATCAGAGAAAAGAACACTTTTGGCTTGTTTGAAAAGACAGCAGTTAGATTAGGATTTCCCTGTGCAATATTCCTCAACCCACAAATAATCAATTTTAAACAGATATAAGGAAGCAGCAGGTATTCAGGAATAAAGAATATTGTACAGGATTTGCATACAACCTTCCCTCCCGATATAAGAGAGAAAAACGGATTTGAGATCTTACACTTTAAAATCACATTCGGAAATGGCTGTGAGAAACAATGACTGTGTGCAAAAATCCTTAAATCAATACAAATTTCTATGGGAGCACCATTGAAAGGATGTTAACAATTATGAGCAACAGTAAACACTTTTTGCTGCAAGCAAGCATTAGTAGTAGCAAGCCAGACTGGATCAAAAATGCTTCCCTTGGAATTTTGGGATTGCTTCAGGATTTGGGATTAGCTGAAAAAGGAGATAAGCAATGCTGAGACCTTATCGTGGTACCCAAAATCAGGAATCAGGAACAAGATGAAGAAATCAGGAACAGGGCGCCATGCAGAAATGAGGATGAAGTCAGGCATCAGTGTGTCCTTGTGTGCTGTGAGGTTCCCCTATTTATCATGCCAAATGACATCACTAAATTATATGACAGGGGCAAGCCTACTGTCCACACCCCTACTGCTAGGATTGGGCAAAAGCATAATCTCTGCCTTGCTTTTCGCTGATTGGATGACAGAAAGGGATGTCATGTTTTATGTGATGATCTTTACAAGTCTGGAAACCACCCATAGTTATTGGGACCAAAATCTAACTTTCCCACAAATACATATTTATGTAGGTGTGACCTCTAAGAGAATCCGATGCACATGTTACATATCTCGTGGGTCACATTTCAATCCAAGTCCCAAATCTGTGAGACCTGGTTTAGGCTTTCTGTGACATTTTGGCAATTTTAACCATGAAAGACTTGGCCTAAAATTTCCCAATTTTGTACATGGATGCGCGATTCTCCCTGGGATAAGTGTACATAATGTCATGCGTTCAAATGCAATACTTTCCCCACAAACGGTTATTCTTGACAACCTCTGTTCCTTATGCAGTACAGGGTTCAATCATGTCTTCAAAGAAAGAGAATAAAAACTATCAACTTTCAGATTTCTCATTCTTGTGGCAAAGCTACATGTCTTCAAAGTTCAATTACAAATAGGCTTTTTAACCACCAAATGTCACTTGTCAGTTTTTTTTTCTTCTTTTCTTTCAACTGGCAGCAGCTGTCAAATTCTTTTGAACTGGACGAGGGGCCTCTTCCTTTGTTAATTGAAGTTTCCTGCCCCTCCCGCTTGAAGGGTGAGTGTCTTATCCTGCTATTGTCTTGGCCTGGGGCAAAGACAAATGTCTAATGAAGTCTCTTTGTCCTGGGATTCAAAGCCCCCATGCTCGCAATTAGCATTTCATGTTCCAGCAGTGGAGGTGTCATCCTTTCTCGGGGTCAGCACTGACACAGAAAGTTTTTTTTTTATATAGTTTAACTCAGACTGAATTTAGCTTTGAGTTTCACCTTTTAAATCTTTCCTTTAAACATATAAAAACTGTTTATAAGTGTATCTTTACCATTACACATCCTTTTACAATTCTAAGTAATCAAGAGCCTTGACACGATAATGTACTTTTAAAATAGGCGATTTTGCTCTTTATTCAGGAAAAAGCGCATTTAACTTATTTCTTTTAAATTTGGTTTTCCTCTGCAGTAAATACCCATTTTAGTCAGCTCTAGTGCTTCCCTTGAGTGCTGGACTGGTTTGCAGCATGGATACATGTATCATGCCTTTGTTTAGAGTCTCTCTCTGCACAGCTGATTCTGATACTTGTTGCAAAGTTTTAGCTGCGTTTCCTGTGGAAAAATGAAAACACAGTCCCTGGTTTGCTTTTCCAAAGATATTGTTGCCAAGAGCTGTCATTCAAAGAGGCCCGGTTCCTCTGAGCCACAATAGATGATCATGAGCATTTCAGGGCCTTTTTGATCATGGTGGTCTATGAGAAATTAATGGATTTGGCACAAAACAGCACTTTGAAGGTTGAAAGTGACATTTAAAAGAGGTATTTTAGGTTTTTCAGCACAGTAATGCTGCTTCTTTCCTTGGCTCCATGTTGAATGTTGAAAGAGCCCATTGGCATGCTTCTGCAGTGACGACTCTGTTTTCACCCCACCTGAACTGTGTGTGGCAGGGTGTGCAGCCTTTCTCTGGTTGTGACACAAACGCAGTTCTGAAGATTTTGGTGCGCATAGGAGTCAGCGCCGTCATTTTGGGCTGTTTCTTTCACCATTTCAGTAAAGTGATGTAGTGAGGCACATTGAAGTGGGTCAAGATATCCCACAGAACCACCCCCCCCCACTTCGGCTTGACCTCCAGTCGTGGGGACGTCGGGCAAGTGGGATATTTCTTTCTTGAAAAGGTAGGTTTAATCAGATTTAAGTCCTTCTCCCAACAGCAAATGATGCGACACGCTCTCCTCGCTGTCTCTGTTTGGATGTGGAACGATACCCCCGCCTACTCCCTGGTTTTCTTTTCTGGTGTGGAGCGACACTCAAGATTTCTTTGGGTTTTTCCTTCCGGGTCCCTGAGGAGGACCTCCTTGGTTGTTATGTATCATCAGTGCAAATCTAGAACATAGAACACAACTCAGTTATGACAATTTTCCCCCCTATTGTCCTCCATTTGGGATTTCAGCAGTGGGATATACATGCATTCAGTAAACACTGACATATTTTTATGCTTCAGCTGTAGCCCCCCTGGGTTTTCTATGGACTCCTCTATTTGCCGCAAAGGGTGCCTGGGGTGGCAACTCTTTAGCTGATTAATGTGGACCCACTTTTTTTCTTCTGTCAACTCGCCCTTGGGGATGCAGATTCTGTAGGCGACTGGTGAGATTTTGTCCACAATTTTAAAAAGGTCCGCACCAGCTAGGCAAAAATTTGCATTCTTTGTCTTGGTTCCTTTGGAAATTGTACAAGTAGACCCTGTCTCCTACTTGATATTCCTTTTTGGTTGTCTTCACAGTGGGTCTTCATGCTGTCTGCAGATCTTTCTAGATTCTGCTGAGCATACGCAAAAGCATGTTGAAGGTGTTTTCTCAGGTTCTCAACATACTCATGAGCTGTGGAGGCATTTATTAGTGTCTGCTCTTGAATTCTATGGAGCAGATGCTGGGGTAGCACCATCCTTTGTCCAGTCATCAGCTCAAATGGAGATATTTTAGTTGCAGAAGAAGGGGTAGATCTGATGGCCATCAGGACAAGGAGTAATCGTATATCCCAACTTGGCCCAGAGTCTGCCACAAACTTTTTTAGTATGCTCACAATGGTTTTATTGTACCTCTCAACTCTACCACTAGAGGACAGCGGTATGCAATGTGTAGTTTCCTTTTTACCCCAAGTATCTCCCACATCTTTGTCATCACTTCGCTGGTGAAGTGACTACCTCGGTCTTAGTCAATTCTTTGGGCTAGTCCAAAACGCGAGAAGATTTGATTGATCATCAGGGCAGCTGCTGTTTCTACTATGCAATTTGGGGGCGGGAGACATTCCACCCACTTAGTAGACAAGCATGTTACGATTAACATGTACTTGTTCCCCCTAGAGGAGCGGATCACGGGCCTGATGAAATCTACTTGTAAATCTGACCAAGGCAGTGTCATCCCCCTCTTTTGGAGGGGAGCTTGGTGTGTGAGTGATGTTGGCTGAATTTGTGCACACACAAGACACCCCTTCAAGTATTGGTCGAGGTCCTGCCCCATGTGTGGCCAGTATGCAACCTCTCGCAAGATTTCTAATGTAGTATGAAACCCCCGATGACCGGCTGTGGCCGCATCATGGGCGTGACTTAGCATCAGGCTTCGGAATGAGGTAGGGACGACCCACTGGTCACAGCCAGATATGGATCTCCTCACCAACAAACCGTCTTGGATTCAGAACATTTTAGGACATTTCATCAACACTCTGAGGTCCTCTTTCCAAAATATCCCCCAAAATATACGAAAAAGATGATTAAATGTGCATGCAGTCCTGCAGAGAATCAACCGTTCAATAATTGTACATTATACCGTTCAATAAAACGTACAATAATCTGAAACGCAAGGTAGACTAAATCATCATAAAAGCTCTCTATATAGTAAATAGAATGTAGGCAGAGCCGCCATTGTATAGACATCGGCTGGACATCAGTACCATACATTTTAGTAAACCAGGACCCATGAAGAAGAGAGGGAGAATTGTGTTGCAGCAAGAATAAACTGAAATTGTGCAACTGAATGGTGAGGCTGTCTGGCCTGGTATCATTATGATGTTAAGGCAAAAGTATTTGGTAATCAATTGATTTCTGAATCCTTTCCTCTGTCTAAAGGCACGAGGCAAGGGTGCCTCTTGTCACCATTTCTGTTCAACTGGGCGTTGGAAGCATTAGCAACATACATCAGACAATGCAAGGAGATTAAGGGACTTTTTGTTGGAAATAAAGAAGTTATGGTTTTGTCCTATGCAGATGATATGATATGATTCTTCTTTCAAATCCAGAGGTATGCGGATCCATGTTGAAACAAATGTTTGAGCAAGTGGGGAAACTGTCGGGACATAAAGTAAATTGGGACAAAACTGAAATTTTTCCTTTGTCTAGGACGTGTGATAGTAATATTTTGAAATCCAGGAACTGTAAATGGTCTCCTGGGGGCATTAAATATTTAGATATACATATAATTGGTGATCTGAATAAAATTGTTCAATATAACATGGATAAGGTAATGGACAAAATTGCAATGTCTATTAAAAGATGGGAAAGTTTAAACTTGAATTTATGGGCAAAAACTAATGCAATTAAAATGGCTCTGTTACCTACGGTTTTATACATTATGCAGTCAGTACCTTTATTGGTTTACAAGAAACAACTGCTGAAGATTGACAAACTGTTTCAATCCTTTTTGTGGGGAATTGGTAAAAGGCCCCGTATTCCAAAATATATACTAATGCAAAATGTTAAAGGGGGTGAGTTTGGTCATCCGGATTTGGTAAAGTACTATAAGGCTTTTTTACTCGAGAAGAGTTTGCATTATTTTAAGGAAGAGAATGTTAAAGGGCCGATTTGGTTATGCATGGAAAGGGAGATATGTGCTCCTTAAGACTTAGATAATCTATATACTATGGGAAAGCTGTCAAATAAGAGGTTGAAATTACAATCGATAGTTCCGACTAGACAAGCTCTGTGGTCATGGTTCAGGGAAAACTGTCAATGTTTTTGTTTCAGTCGTGATGCATCTATATGGCACAATGAGACACTACAACTCAATAAGTGTTTGCATTGCCAAAGTTGGATTAGAAAAGGTATATTGAATCTAAGTGATTTGCTAGATGGAGGTAGACTGCTGCAATTTGAGGAATTGCAAGGTAAGTATAACTTGGGGAGTAGGGAGCGGAATAGATATCTGGATCTTATATCATTAATAAATCAAAGGAAGAGTATGCCTGGTAACTCACTGGAAAATAAATCTGAGGTCTGTAAGCTGTTGATTGGGCACAGCTATATGCATTTAATGCTTCTGGAGGTAGGTTATATGGATGCCTGGAGTAAGCTAAAGGATACATGGTCGGATGGTGTTAATGTGGTTATCTCGGAGGAAGATTAGAGAGATGTTCTTAGAGTAGGTACAAATTTAGGGATGGATATGAGTCTGTCTAATTAAGCAGGGTTTGTTGGACACAAGTTAGGCAGTTTAAATTGAAGTTGAAGAAGGATGAGATGTGCTGGAGTTGTGGAAGGGATAGAGGAACCCTATTACATTTACTTTGTGATTGCCCGAGAGTACAAGATTTTTGGAGAGAAGTAATTGATAGAATTGATATGATTTTTGGCATAGTTATTCAGAGATCGGCAGCGAATGTGATCTTGCTTTTACATAAAGGGAGGTGTGTAAACATTAGGAAACATAATATCTGGATAGGTAAAGCTATGATGGTGGCGATTAAGTTAATCGTTAAGGTCTGGAAGACTAGAAAGAAACCTACTGTTGAGGACTGGTTGGTGGAATTCCAGATCCTATCTAAATATGAAAAGATTTCATTGAAAGATATAGGTAGAGCGGGAGATTATCTTTCGTTATGGGGATCATTTAACGCCTTATTCAAGTGATGAAGTTAAGTGGTGGTGGGAGGGTAAGAAGAGTAAGAAGTGGGAGGACACCAACCTTTTTTTCTTTTTTTCCCTCTCCCTCCCCCTTTTTCCGTTGTCTTATGTGATGTTTTATGTGTGTGGATGTGAGATTTCATATTTGTTTTTTTCTGTTATTTGCATAGGATGATAGTGTATTGTACATTTGGGTGAGGATATACTGGGGGTTTTTGGATATAGATTAATAGTGTTATTGTTATGATATTATTATTGTGTTAGCTTTTGTTAGTGTAATTCATTGGAACCTATGTGATGGAGTTGTATTTTGATGAAAATCCAATAAAAAGATCTTACAAAAAAATAAACTGAAGCAGCCAAGGTCGGCTAGCTATTCTTGAAAGGAATGAAAGTGCAAACGATGAATCATCTCTTGTTAATGCGCAAAGAAAGAACACCAAGAGTGGCACGTTTTTTCATTTAAGATATTCAAAACCTGAAAAATGGACCAAATTGTGTTCTCCTGTCACATGAGCCAAGGATGACAACACAGTTCTAGAACAATGATAGCAAGTGCTCACACTCCCATGCATTCCCAGAGACAAGGATACTTTGCAAGGGCAAGTTTAAAGACAATCTTCATGGCAGAAGGCTTGGGCGATGAGGGATGTTGGGCTAATTGGGTGGGAGATAGTCAGGCCTACCTCCTTGCACCTGGGACTGGGCTTACATGCTGCTAAGTGAACCGAATGTTCCAGAGATGGCACACACCTGCCAACCAATTGTAGAGGTCTGTATAACGAAGGTCCTTATAGTTTGTAGACGAATTGAAAACCGTGTACTTAATGGTTTTAAAGATGACATATTTTAGAGGTAAAAGTATATATTGTCCACCTGACAGTGGGCAGCCAATCACAATCCTAGGTCCTATGTAATGTATACTTAGATGTTCACCTTAAGACTATCACAATCCCTAGTAGGTTTTTCATTATTTGCCACGTAGTATGACGTCACCTCTGATGTATTTTTAATATAAAGTCTGTTTTGTGAAAATATCGCTGAGAGAAATGAGCGAACCTCCCTCGATGTCCATTGTAACTCCCTGTTTTAGATAATTGATAATAAAACAGTACTTTTTCATCTTCCTGTGTTGGTTAGGTTATTTGGACTCAGAGTTATGGTGTGAACACATCCATTGCATGCACGTTACAAAAGGGCCATAAACTCACATGGTAGCGGTGTGGCTGCTTTAAAGATCCAAACCAGATTGTCTCCAGATTTTTGGGCGATTGGGCATCATCCACCATTAGCTCGAAGATCGCTGGGTTTCCTGTGGAGAGAGGCGATAGAAATAAATTTGGAAGAACTGAGATGGTGGGCAGGCCTCCCTTTGACGAAATCCCTGCCCGGTTTCCACGGGTGCTCTGCGGATGGAAGGTGAAGAGGTCGGATTGAAGGAGGAGCGAATTCCGAACGCATCGAGTCGATTAACGAATGGTGAGTTGATTAAGGGAAATGGCAAATAAGGGGATGGGATTGTAATAATATTTGAGTAGCGGGAAATATTGTGAAGAAGAGGTAGTGCCTAGAAGCCCCGTCACATGGGAGTTAGAAGGAGACATCTCAAACTCCAATGGGAGTAGAGTGAAATATAAAACGCGTAATCAGGATTACGTAAGGGGATGTTTCAAACCCTCTATAGGGTATAAATAAAGGTGAGAGATAAGATGATCACAGTGTTTATAAATGTGTAATGTTTGACTAGTCTGAATGTTGCTTGTTGAGTAAAAATATCAATGAGCGATAGAGATTGTAAGAAATTGAAAACGTTCAGGTACAACAGTGATTGAGTATAGCAAAATGATTGGCGCCAATCAAGAGAATAGATATGCCAATCAAGAGAATAGATAGGTCAATCAAGAGAATAGATAGGTCAAGCAAGAGAATAGAGAGGCTATCGAAGTTAAAGGCTTGAGTAGCAATTGATGGTGCTTGCTCATATTTGTTCTTAAAAAAAACATTGAAAAGTGGTGAATTAAGCCAAGGTATAACGTTTATTTAACAGTCTGGTAAGTATTGACAGTCAATTGAGACTTGTCATTATGGGGGATACTCCTTTCACACACCTATGCAAGAAACTGCCAAAGCATATGCCCAAGCTCAAACAGTATAGTTCGGAATGGTTAAAAGGCACGGCAGATAAAATGTTCATGCCGTGGCCACAAAGGGTGATCATTGTCAAAAGCGGTATTTTCAACACATGACCACATACTTGCACGCTGCATACACAGGGAATAACTTAGAGAAAAGATTAGCCGTTTTAGAGCTCTGGAAGATGTATCAAGAGGAAAGAGAAGACCTGCCACCTGAGGGGGTGGATGCTTAATCAGCATAAGGAGGAAGGAATAGAGCCCCAGCTCCCCTTACCTCACCTGAAGCAAAGGGTGTTGCCATGGAAGAAATGGCGGTGTATCCTTCAAAAGAACTGAAAGCAGCAACGTGTATAGTAATCCAATATATGAACCCCCCGCTTACAATAGTGACGATAGTCCAGAGGAGAATAAAAGAAAGGAAGAGATTTATAAAATCATGCAAGACAAGTAAGACTAGAGTGAGCGGTTAAAATTTTTGACAGACATAGACAGGGAGATTAAGAGATGGAAAGAAGAGAAGTATAAGGTTGACGAGATACCACTCATGCAAAACGAATGGATGGGAGGACAGATATTACTTCAGATCGATGGGAAAAGTATCAAAGTTAGGCAAAGAGAAAATAAGGATGAACAAGAAAGAAAAGATAAAGAACGAGAAGAGATTGAAAGAAGACAAGCAGAAAAGAAAAAGCAGGGAGCAGCGAGAGCAGATATATCAGGAGGAGCAAGAAAAAAAAGAAAAACAGGCAGAAAAAGAAAGTATGACAATAAAAAGAGCGATAGAAGAAAGGGATAGATGGAAAAGAAAAAGATAGAGAAGGAAGAAGCACAAAGATTAAGCGGCAAAGGATTACAATGACAAAGGGGAGAACAGGAAAGAAGGGAAGGAGTAAGGAGAGGAGAAGAAATTAGGCAACAGGAAGTAAGAATGAGAAGGGATGCGAGAAAGCGAAGAGAAGTAGATGAAGAAATAGAACGGAAAAGGAGACATGGAGGTCTCGATGCCAGTCTCATTCGTAGAGAACAAATGAGGCCGAGCCCAGAAATACAATGGGATAAAGTGGAAGATATTCATCCGATAAAGGACGTAATGCCAGCAGCATCTAGAGTTGCATTAGATGAAGAAAGATTTCATGAAGAACGCTTTGGGGAAAGGTTCGATTAGGTCTATCGACAGCTAAGGTGAAATAGCGAGTATGAAACTCGAGGGAACAATGATCAATCCCCAGTACCTCAATCCCGAAGTGAGGAGAGAAGCCTGCTCAGTGATCGTTGAGCATTGTCTTTAAGTAGACTGAATCTGGAAAAGTTTGAAGGGGATGATAGTCATGCTAGTTGGGGACTAGCAATGTCGGACGAGGAAAGAGTCCGGTTTTGGGGCATGTGTGCCCCTTAACAAAGTCTGCAAATGGATAAGGAAGTGAGATGGTCGGTTCTGGAACAACCTAAAGATAGAACACCATATCCTATAGCATATACGGAGTGTCCCTAAGGATGATCACATAGTGAGAAGTGAGAGTCGCCACCATATGTGAGCAGGTTAAGGCAATTACCCACAAGGAGACAAACATGGATAATTATCCCTGCCATAGATAGACTAATGGTGGAATCCGATTATGGAAAGCGGTTCACGCATTTTCCCTTGTTAGAAAAAGGGGGAGCAAGAACGCAATATATTCCATGGCCACAGATGGACAAGGATAACTTAAGATGCAAGCTCCCTAGTTTGACTTCAGGCACTGGGAAATGGATATGCAAATTAGAAAAAATGACAGGAGGAAATACGCTAGCCATAGGGGATATAAAAGGTCTCATGGCAGCTATTCTTGGGGAAAGGGCTGATGACATATGAAGGGGAGCGGAATATTCAAGTGTGACTGCTCAAAACAGAGCGCATGATGGAGCGCTGTTTAATAATTGTGGAGCCAGATGTTTGGAGGGCACTCAGGGTACAGTATCCTGACACATCAGATATGGGTGCAATTATGAGATGTAAGAAGAAGGAAAATTAAGACCCTATTGCTTACATTCAGGATATTCAGGAGAAATAGCAGATTGAAAGTCACGAGCCATGGGAAAAGACAGTGGTGTTATTTTGCCACATTTTGTCAAGGGTTGCCTGAGCCAGTACAGAGGCAGATGAAAAAACAAGTAGGGGTGGAAGCAAAGCCATGGGCTGAGATACAGCTGACGATAGTACACCATTGTCGGTTATTACAAGAGAAGAAAAAGAAGGATGAGAATAGAAAAATAGAGGAAGCCATATTAGTTCAGAAAAGGTTGTCAAAATGTGCCATAGAAGGGGCGGTATTGACAAGCGGAGAAGGATTGGGAATGCAGGAAGCAATGTGTACATTGCAGGCGAACAATCTGTGCCTGATGGATCAAGGTGGATATGGGTTTACACCACAAGGCAAAGGTATGGGTTACAGAGGAAGAGGAGGCAGATTTCAAAATAATCAAGGTGGGTTTCAAGGTACACAGAATGAAAACCAAAATGTTCAGAGAGGATATAACCAAGGAGGGACTAATAGGAGAGTTCCTCCAGTATGTGCGAATGGAATTGTGGAATGACAGGGCATGTTGCGCGCGTATGTGGGAGCCAAGGGAATGTACTGAATGGATAGTTCTAAAGAGGGAGGGACAGTTTATCCTCCACCATATAGTACACAGACCAGAGAAGGTTTTGCCCAAGATCACACATCTATCTGACACAAGCGCCGCGAGTGTAACAGGTACCACAGCAGGGACAAGTACAAATGAATCCGCCGCACGGGCAGTCGTAACAAGCCCCTATGCAGACACAGCAATATGCAAACACAGGACAGGTATTGACACCCAAAATAGGAGGTGCCACTGTGGTAGGAGGAAATCCTTTCACAGGGACGTGGATGAGTCTGTATCCACAATAGGATAGCTCACTGGGCGACTTGATGTGTTCAGCACTATCTGTGACACCAGACCCCCAAGAGGAACCAAGGGTCGATGTGACGATAGGAGGCAAATCCTTTTCTTTTCTTGACACTGGAGCAAATCGTTCATGTATACGAGAGGGGAAATATCCAATGTCGGGTATTGCCATAAATGCTCAAAGGTTCTCTGGTAATTTATCAGTAAAAGGAACTCGACTTGTAGCTCCAGTCTCCATAGGAGAATGTGACATGTCCGTTCCCTTGTTATATTCATGACAGACACCGGTTAATATTTTGGCAAGAGATTTAATGATGAAACTTAATATGAGGATTTCATTTACTGATCAAGGAATATTGTGCTCCACTCCAAGAATACACTATTTAAATGTGGGAGAGTTCATACTGGCGTTCACAGGCGAAGTGGCTCAGTGAGGCATTCTGGTAGATCCAGAGGTTTTTCTATAAGGAGTGAGCATTTTACTGACATGGCTACCTGGCCAGTGGAAAAGATTGTGAGAATACCTGATGAGTTTCTGTTTAGACCACAAATACCTATGGATGAGGAAGGTGGACAGACTAATCCTATAGAAATGGAAGCAGCCATAGTACGAAAGGAAATGGCAATGCTCGAAGGGCTAGACCATGGAGAACAGTGATAGCTCTTGAGGAAGGATATAGATTGTCTGACATAACTGATCACGATATGTTTAGGGAGGACCGAACAGATGACAAAGTGGCGTTCTTCATGAGCATTACATACTGGATAAGGATAGAGAAAAGGGAAGTCCCACAGCGAATGGCGATAGTGCAGCAACGACCAGCATTTTTTCAGAAAGATTTGAAAATGTGCCAAGTGTTCTTTGGACTACAGGCCCTTATGATGTAGGTTTATTGAAGGGAATAGGAGAGGTTAAAATAAAGCCTAGGCCAGGAGCGATGTTACCCCGAGTAAAACAGTACCCCGTGTATCGAGAAGCTGATGAGGGTATGTTCCAGACTATTTCAGCACTGATGATCCAGGGAATTCTGGTGTCATCAGAATCATTGTGTAATACCGGGGTGTATCCAATTAAGAAATTGAAAGGGGGATTGTGGAGATTTATCCAGGATATGAGACCAATCAACCAGATTGTAGATGCTGAGTTTCCTTTAGTTCCATAATCCGGCGACAATATTGTGCAGTATCCCAGTGGATGCTCGATATTTACGGTGATTGATTTGAAAAATGCATTTTTCTCAATCCCATTGCACAAGAACTCACAAGGCTTGATTACATTTATGTTTTGCTAAAAGAGACTGAAACATACTAGGCTGCCTCAAGGTTACTGTGAGTCCCCATCGATCATTAACAGAGTCCTACAGATGGATTTAGGCAATATTGATCTCAAAAGTGTGGTGATACAATACACAGATGACATCTTGATTTTTAGCACCGCAGAAGATGAGTGCAGAGAGGATTCTGTTCAGTTGATGACTATTCTAGCAGAAAAGGGATATAAAGTAGACAAGGAGAAGCTACAATACTGCCAAGAAGAGGTATAATTTATATGTCAGTTATTTTTGCATGAAGGAAAGAAAGTGACACCTGAAAGAGCTGAGGCAATTATGAAAACCTGAAAACCAAACACAGTGAAACAGATTCAACAGTCTTTGTATCTATGTTAGAACCTGGGTGTTTGGTTATAGCACATACATGAGACCACTTCTGCAAGCATTAAAGAAAGAGCAAGTTGGTAAAACAAAATTAGAATTAACTATAGAAATGGAGGAAGGATTTGAAGAGTTGAAAAAAGCTATTTGCACAGCCCCTGTTATAGGAATTCCCAATTATGTTGAGGAATTATATTTATTTTCGCACACAAGTGGGACAGTCATGACAGCAGTGCTTACACAGAGAACTACATTAGGGTACAAACCTTTGGCATATTACAGTGGGATTCTAGACCCAGTTATGAGAGGACACTTCCCATGTGAACAATCTTTGGCAGCTCTCGCGTTCGCGATTAAGAAGTCTACAAGTGTTGTCATGGACTGCTCTATGACTCTCTTCGTGGAGCATGCTCTATTTGCCATTTTAGAGAAACCTAATGGCACATTGACATACCAGAGAGCTCAAGCTTATGAGTTAAGGATTTCTAACCCAGCAATTAAAATCATAAGATGTAAAATAGTGAACCCTCCCAAATTTATAGCTGAGCCAGTAGAAGAAGGCGATCATGTACAATACTGTACTAATTATGTTGAATTTTATGATGATATACTCTGTGTGAAAGACAATGCTTTAGCGGGAGCGGAGATTCTTTTTATTAATGGTTCTTCAAAAATTGATCAGCCTAGTCGGGGAAGGCGTTCAGGCACTACATTAATAAGACACAGGTTAAATGGAGAATTTGAAGTAGTAGCGAGCGCAAGACTGCGTCCCACTTTTCAGCGCAAGCAGCAGAATTAGTAGCTCTTTTTGTTGCGCTTGAGAAACATGAAGGGCAGGAAGTGACAGTGTACAGTGACTCCACCTATGTTACGTCAACCATACACACATTGTTAGCACGTTGGAAAAGGAGGGGTTACATACATACTAAGCCATGGGTGTACAACATACGGCCCATGGGCCAGTTGCGGCCCGTCATGCTGTTTTTTCCAGCCCGCGAGGCACAAAGAGTTTCCTAATGGAGGGCGGCCCGCAAGCAGCATCGGCCGCCCTCCATTAGGAAAGTCTTTGCTGTCTTCTGGGCCGGACAAAACACTGGCCGTCATTGGCTCAGCACACACGCACCACGTCACTCCTACGAGCCACGTAGTGCGTGTGTGCTGCACCAATGGAGTGCCAGCACCAAGGCTCGTGTGGCCAGTAAGGCTTGATGCCGGAAAGGCATTTCAGCCTTGCTTGCCACGCCAACCATAGTACGATTCCACTTACCTCGCCAGCGTTCCAGCTTACCTGCCTTCCAGCACCTCTCCGATAAGTGGTCTGTGTGTTTGTGTTTGTGTATCGTGTCTGTTCTTCTGTATGTTTGTGTTGTGTATGTTGAGATTGGTGGGTGGGGGCGTGTCGGATGTGTATGAATGTTCGTTTTTGAGTGTTTGTGTTGTGTATGTTGAGATGGGGGTTGGGGGCGTGTCGGATGTGTATGAATGTTTGTTTTGAGTGTTTGTGTTGTGTATGTTGAGGTGGGGGTGGGGGTGTCGGATGTGTATGAATGTTTGTTTTTGAGTGTTTGTGTTGTGTATGTTGAGATGGGGGTGGGGGGCGTATCGGGTTTGTATGAATGTTTGTTTTTGAGTGTTTGTGTTGTGTATGTTGAAATGGGGGAAGCGTGTCGGATGTGCATGAATGTTTGTTTTTGAGTGTTTCTGTTGTGTATGTTGACATGGGGGCTGGGGGAGCATGTCGGATGTGCATGAATGTTTGTTTTTGAGTGTTTCTGTTGTGTATGTTGAGATACATGTATGGATGCATGCTTCAGAGTTTGAGTGCGGAGTTGGGGGGTTTGGGTCTGTATGGGTGCATGCTTGAGAGTGTGTGTGCTGAGTTGGGGGGTGGGGGGTTTGGGTCTGTATGGGTGCATGGTGTATGTTTGAGAGTGTGTGCTGAGTTGGGGGTGGGTGGTTCGGGTCTGTATGGGTGCATGGTGTATGCTTGAGAGTGTGTGTGCTGAGTTGGGGGGGGTGGGGGGGTTCAGGTGTGCATGAATGTTTGTTTTTGTATGTTTGTGATGTGTATGTTGAGATGCATATATGGGTGCATGCTTCAGAGTTTGTGTGCTGAGTTGGGGGGTTTGGGTCTGTATTGGTGCATGTTTGAAAGTGTGTGTGCTGAGTTGGGGGGTTCGGGTCTGTATGGGTGCATGTTTGAGAGTGTGCTGATTTGAGGGGTGGGGGGTTCGGGTCTGTATGGGTGCATGCTTGAGAATGTGTGTGCTGCATTGGGGCGGGGGGTTCGGGTCTGTATGGGTGCATGCTTGAGAATGTGTGTGGTGAGTTGGGGGTGGGGGGGTTCGGGTCTGTATGGGTGCATGCTTGAGAGTGTGTTTGGGGCATAGTGTTTGGTTGGGGGTGAGGGGAGCCATGGGGCATAGTGTTTAGTTGGGGGTGAGGGGGCCATGGAGCATAGTGTTTGGTTGGGGGTGAGGGGGCCATGGGGCATAGTGTTTGGTTGGGGGTGAGGGGAGCCATGGGGCATAGTGTTTAGTTGGGGTTGAGGGGGCCATGGGGCATAGTGTTTGGTTGGGGGTGGGAGCCAATGGGCATAGTGTTTGGTTGGGGCTGAGGGGGCCATGGGGCATAGTATTTGGTTGGGGGTGAGGGGAGCCATGGGGCATAGTGTTTAGTTGGGGTTGAGGGGGCCATGGGGCATAGTGTTTGGTTGGGGGTGGGAGACATGGGGCATAGTGTTTGGTTGGGGGTGAGGGGGCCATGGGGCATAGTGTTTGGTTGGGGGTGAGGGACAGAGTGCATAGGGTTTGGTTGGGGGTGGGAGCCATGGGGCATAGTGTTTGGTTGGGGGTGGGAGCCATGGGGCATTGTGTGTTTGGTTGGGGGTGGGAGCCATGGGGCATAGTGTTTGGTTGGGGGTGGGAGCCATGGGGCATAGTGTTTGGTTTGGGGTGAGGGGGCCATGGGGCATAGTGTTTGCTTGGGGGTGACGGTCAGGGGGCATAGTGTTTGGTTGGGGGTGACGGACAGGGGGCATAGTGTTTGGTTGGGGGTGGGAGCCATGGGGCATAGTGTTTGGTTGCGGGTGAGGGGGCCATGGGGCATAGAGTTTGGTTGGGGGTGGGAGCCATGGGGCGTAGTGTTTGGTTGGGGGTGAGGGGGACATAGGGCATAGTGTTTGCTTGGGGGGTGAGGGACGGGGGCATAGTGTTTGGTTGGGGGTGGGAGCCATGGGGCATAGTGTTTGGGGGTGAGGGGACCATGGGGCATAGTGTTTAGTTGGGGGTGAGGGGGCCATGGGCATAGTGTTTGGTTGGGGGTGGGAGCCATGGGGCATAGTGTTTGGTTGGGGGTGAGGGGGCCATGGGGCATAGTGTTTGGTTGGGGGTGAGGGACAGGGGGCATAGTGTTTGGTTGGGGGTGAGGGACAGGGGGCATAGTGTTTGCTTGGGGGGTGAGGGACCGGGGGCATAGTGTTTGGTTGGGGGTGGGACCCATGGGGCATAGTGTTTGGTTGGGGGTGAGGGGGCCATGGGGCATAGTGTTTGGTTGGGGGTGAGGGACAGGGGGCATAGTGTTTGGTTGGGGGTGAGGGACAGGGGGCATAGTGTTTGGTTGGGGGTGAGGGGGCCATGGGGCATAGTGTTTGGTTGGGGGTGAGGGGGCCATGGGGCATAGTGTTTGGTTGGAGGTGGGAGCCATGGGGCATAGTGTTTGGTTGGGGGTGAGGGGGCCATGGGGCATAGTGTTTGGTTGGGGGTGAGGGACAGAGTGCATAGGGTTTGGTTGGGGGTGGGAGCCATGGGGCATAGTGTTTGGTTGGGGGTGGGAGCCATGGGGCATAGTGTTTGCTTGGGGGTGACGGACAGGGGGCATAGTGTTTGCTTGGGGGTGACGGACAGGGGGCATAGTGTTTGGTTGGGGGTGGGAGCCATGGGGCATAGTGTTTGCTTGGGGGGTGAGGGGGGCCATGGGGCGTAGTGTTTGGTTGGGGGCCATGGGGCGTAGTGTTTGGTTGGGTGTGGGAGCCATGGGGCGTAGTGTTTGGTTGGGGGTGAGGGGGCCATAGGGCATAGTGTTTGCTTGGGGGGTGAGGGACAGGGGGCATAGTGTTTGGTTGGGGGTGCGAGCCATGGGGCATAGTGTTTGGGGGTGAGGGGGCCATGGGGCATAGTGTTTAGTTGGGGGTGAGGGGGCCATGGGCATAGTGTTTGGTTGGGGGTGGGAGCCATGGGGCATAGTGTTTGGTTGGGGGTGGGAGCCATGGGGCATAGTGTTTGGTTGGGGGTGAGGGGGCCATGGGGCATAGTGTTTGGTTGGGGGTGAGGGACAGGGGGCATAGTGTTTGCTTGGGGGGTGAGGGACAGGGGGCATAGTGTTTGGTTGGGGGTGGGAGCCATGGGGCATAGTGTTTGGTTGGGGGTGAGGGGGCCATGGGGCATAGTGTTTGGTTGGGGGTGAAGGGGCCATGGGGCATAGTGTTTGGTTGGGGGTGAGGGGGCCATGGGGCATAGTGTTTGGTTGGGGGTGGGAGCCATGGGGCATAGTGTTTGGTTGGGGGCGAGGGGGCCATGGGGCATAGTGTTTGGTTGGGGGTGAGGGACAGAGTGCATAGGGTTTGGTTGGGGGTGGGAGCCATGGGGCTTAGTGTTTGGTTGGGGGTGGGAGCCATGGGGCATAGTGTTTGGTTGGGGGTGGGAGCCATGGGGCATAGTGTTTGGTTTGGGGTGAGGGGGCCATGGGGCATAGTGTTTGCTTGGGGGTGACGGACAGGGGGCATAGTGTTTGCTTGGGGGTGACAGACAGGGGGCATAGTGTTTGGTTGGGGGTGGGAGCCATGGGGCATAGTGTTTGGTTGGGGGTGAGGGGGCCATGGGGCATAGAGTTTGGTTGGGGGTGGGAGCCATGGGGCATAATGTTTGGTTGGGGGGAAGGGGGCCATGGGGCGTAGTGTTTGGTTGGGGGAGAGGGGGCCATGGGGCATAGTGTTTGCTTGGGGGGTGAGGGACAGGGGGCATAGTGTTTGGGGGTGAGGGGGCCATGGGGCATAGTGTTTAGTTGGGGGTGAGGGGGCCATGGGCATAGTGTTTGGTTGGGGGTGGGAGCCATCGGGCATAGTGTTTGCTTGGGGGGTGAGGGGGCCATGGGGCATAGTGTTTGGTTGGGGGTGGGGGCCATGGGGCGTAGTGTTTGGTTGGGGGTGGGAGCCATGGGGCGTAGTGTTTGGTTGGGGGTGAGGGGGCCATAGGGCATAGTGTTTGGTTGGGGGTGAGGGGGCCATGGGGCATAGTGTTTGGTTGGGGGTGAGGGGGCCATGGGGCATAGTGTTTGGTTGGGGGTGAGGGGGCCATGGGGCATAGTGTTTGGTTGGGGGTGGGAGCCATGGGGCATAGTGTTTGGTTGGGGGTGAGGGGGCCATGGGGCATAGTGTTTGGTTGGGGGTGAGGGACAGAGTGCATAGGGTTTGGTTGGGGGTGGGAGCCATGGGGCTTAGTGTTTGGTTGGGGGTGGGAGCCATGGGGCATAGTGTTTGGTTGGGGGTGGGAGCCATGGGGCATAGTGTTTGGTTTGGGGTGAGGGGGCCATGGGGCATAGTGTTTGCTTGGGGGGTGAGGGACAGGGGGCATAGTGTTTGGGGGTGAGGGGGCCATGGGGCATAGTGTTTAGTTGGGGGTGAAGGGGCCATGGGGCATAGTGTTTGGTTGGGGGTGAGGGACAGGGGGCATAGTGTTTGCTTGGGGGGTGAGGGGGCCATGGGGCATAGTGTTTGGTTGGGGGTGAGGGGGCCATGGGGCATAGTGTTTGGTTGGGGGTGGGAGCCATGGGGCATAGTGTTCCACTCCATTGTTGAGCCTGAGCGTGTTGGAGCGGTCGCCGTAGCCCCGTGTGGCCTGCTGCTGAGGCTGCCTCCCGAGCCCCGTTGGGCTCCAGTTAAGCCTTCCAGTTTCTTTATTTTGTAATTCGTTTCTTGTTGCCTGCGCTCCGTGCGCGTCTGTGTGCTGCCCCCTGCCCCCTCCCTCCCCCTCCCTCACTTCCTGGTCCTCCTTCTCCCCTCTCCATTCCCGCCTCCCTTCCCGCCCACCCCCCCCTCTGATTGGCTGTCCTTGCAGCCGCTCCGGGACTACGGCTCGACCGCTCACCACGCTCGCTTCCATTGTTGAGCCTGAGCGTGTTGGAGCGGTCGCCGTAGCCCCGTGTGGCCTGCTGCTGAGGCTGCCTCCCGAGCCCCGTTGGGCTCCAGTTAAGCCTTCCAGTTTCTTTATTTTGTAATTCGTTTCTTGTTGCCTGCGCTCCGTGCGCGTCTGTGTGCTGCCCCCTGCCCCCTCCCTCCCCCTCCCTCACTTCCTGGTCCTCCTTCTCCCCTCTCCATTCCCGCCTCCCTTCCCGCCCACACCCCCCCTCCCCTTCCTCTCCCTCTGCTTTTTATCCCACTCCCTCTGGGCAGCCCCCCTGCCCGGCAGCCCCCTAGGCCAAGGGCCCCTTAGGCAAAGGGCGGCTCCTACAACTGCGGCTCCCTGTGTGTCTGCAGGTGTCCGCAGGGGACGCCAGGCGCCAGTTCCACCTGCTCTCCACTCCCTGGCCCCCCCCTCCTCACCTTGCTCACCTCATCCTCATGACGCCTCGCCCCCCCCCTATTCCAATTGTTTGGTAAACTAGGGTGTTTTTCTCCCCTCGCAGGATTCTCAAACTTAGGTGGCCCTGACCTACTACGCATTACTGTTTGCTCTGCATTGTGGTAAACTAGGGTGTTTTTCTCCCCTCGCAGGATTCTCAAACTTAGGTGGCCCTGACCTACTACGCATTACTGTTTGCTCTGCATTGTGGTAAACTAGGGTGTTGTTTCTCCCCTCGCAGGATTCTCAAACTTAGGTGGCCCTGACCTACTACGCATTACTGTTTGCTCTGCATTGTGGTAAACTAGGGTGTTTTTCTCCCCTCGCAGGATTCTCAAACTTAGGTGGCCCTGACCTACTACGCATTACTGTTTGCTCTGCATTGTGGTAAACTAGGGTGTTGTTTCTCCCCTCGCAGGATTCTCAAACTTAGGTGGCCCTGACCTACTACGCATTACTGTTTGCTCTGCATTGTGGTAAACTAGGGTGTTTTTCTCCCCTCGCAGGATTCTCAAACTTAGGTGGCCCTGACCTACTACGCATTACTGTTTGCTCTGCATTGTGGTAAACTAGGGTGTTTTTCTCCCCTCGCAGGATTCTCAAACTTAGGTGGCCCTGACCTACTACGCATTACTGTTTGCTCTGCATTGTGGTAAACTAGGGTGTTTTTCTCCCCTCGCAGGATTCTCAAACTTAGGTGGCCCTGACCTACTACGCATTACTGTTTGCTCTGCATTGTGGTAAACTAGTGCCCTCCACTCACTTCCTGTCTGCACACTCGTGTCGTCCGCCTCCCATCCTACTCCATGGTGCTCTCTATCTCGCCTATCTACTCTAACTGCTTCTCTATTGACTATCCTGCTCTCCTCACTAAATCCGGTAGGAAAAAGTTTAAAAAGGACATCCTGGTCTCCAACCCAGGCCTCCCTATCGCTGACACCTACACGAGCGCCTGCTCCAAGGAAACTCTCACTGACATCCTCTTTTTCGTGCCTTCACCTGACCTATGGACCCTTCACATGGTCGCTGTGCTCTCTCCTTTCTCTACCTCTCCCATTAATGGTGGCACCCGCTGGGATGTCCTCTTGGCCCCTTTCCACTCCTCTAAAGCCATCATTAATGTCTATGCTAACGGGACCGTCTTGGTCCAAGGCCCTCAGGCCAACCTTCACCTCTTTGATAGACGCTTCCCATGCCTTATCAACTTCCTCTCCGCTCCCGCTGTCCCCCCTCCTCTGTCCTCGGCTACCTTGCCTCTCCCCTCCCTCCCTGCCCCTTCTCTTGCTCCCTCTTCAACTCCTTCTCCAACACCTCCGCAGGGCGTACCTCTGATCTGTACCCCTCCCCGGAAGTCTTTCAAGGATGGCAACCCTCTCCACATTGCCACTCTAAACTCTCGCTCTGCCATCAAGCACTCCTCTGATATCTGTCGCCTTCTTGAGGAACTGGACCTCGACGTCCTCGGTCTCACTGAGACTTGGTTCACTGCCAGCTCTGCCACCTGCTTTGACACACTCCTACCTGACGGCTACAAGATCCTCTCCGTGCCCAGGCCCAACCGTTCAGGGGGTGGTGTTGCCCTTATCTTCCCTGAGTGGATTCCTGCCACTGTCACTCCTACGCAGACCTACTCCTCTTTTGAATGTCTTGTCTGCCGACTTTCTCTCTCTCCTAGCTATTCCCTTACCGTGGCCACTATCTATCGGCCACCTGGCCAAATTTCCTCCTTCCTCTCTGAGTGGGCTGACCTCTCCTCCTCACTCCTGTCCTCAACCACCCAACTCCTCTTTCTCGGTGACTTCAACATCCACCTCGATGCCTCCTGTCCCCCCTCAGGTCTCTTCCGCGAACTCTGCAACTCTCTCTCACTCTCTATTCTCCCGTCTGGGCCTACTCACTCTGCAGGGCACACTCTTGATGCTCTGATCTCTTCTGACCTTCCCCTCTCCCTCCCTCTCTCCACTCCTCTCTCTTGGAGCGATCACTTTCTCCTATCCTCCCACCTCTCCCTCCCTACCCCACAGGCAAAGCCACCCTCCTCACTGCCACCCACCTTCTCGGTCATCCGACCCATGAAGCGCGTGTCAGCTGAGGCCTTCGCTGCTACCTTCTCAGCCCCTTCTCCCCCCTCGGCTGACTCCCACCCTGACGCAGCCCTCTCCATGCTCTACTCCTCTATATCTGATACTCTCGATATCCTTGCCCCCGTCATGAGAATCCGCCTGAAGCCCAAAGCCAAATGCAACTCCTGGTATGACTCGGATCTCGTCACCCTAAAACGCAAGTGCAGGGTGGCAGAGAGGAAATGGCGTGCTTCATGTTCATCCTCTGACAAACTGGCCTGCCGCCTGCTCCAAAGGCAATACCGGCTCTCCGTTCTCACCAAGAAGAGAGCCCTTATCCAAGCCCGCATCTCTGAGGCATCTAACAACTCGGCCGAACTCTTTAAAATCTGCAAGGAGCTGGCCAACCCTGCTGCAGTCTCTACCTCTCCTGTCCCCTCCCAGGCCCTCTGCACTGCACTGGCCTCGCACTTCATCTCAAAAACTCAGGACATCCTGTCCTCGCTCTCCTCCTCTCTCCTCCCTCCCTCTCTTCCCTGCTCTTCCTCTTGCTCTCTTGCAGCCGCCCCTCCGCCCTCCTTCTCTGCTTTTCCACCTTTTTCTGCTGATGAGGTTTCCAGACAAGTCCGATCTATGAAAACCTCGTCTAAACAGGTTCACCCCTGTTCCTCCAAAACCATCAAGGACCACATCGACTCCCTGGCTCCTGCCCTAGCTGACTTTTGCAACCACTCATTCGCCTCTGGAGTCTTCCCATCCCCCCTCAAGCACTCCCTTGTGCACCCCCTCCTCAAGAAACCCTCTTCTGACCCCTCCTGCCCGGCCAACTATCGCCCAATCTCCATTACTCCCTTCCTGGGCAAGCTCCTGGAGAAATTGGCCATCTCCCAGCTTAACCTCCATGCTGAATATGTTGGTAATCTTCATGACCATCAATCCGGCTTCAGAGCGGCCAGAAGCACGGAAACTGCTCTCCTGAACATCCGTGAGGACCTGCTCCTGAACCTCGATTCCAACACTCCCTGTGTTCTCATTCTGCTCGATCTCTCCTCTGCCTTTGACACTGTCAACCATGCCATCCTGCTCAACCGTCTCCGTGATAACCTGGGTATCACTGGTCAGGCTCTGGCATGGCTGACCTCTTTCCTTTCTGGTCGACCCTCCCAGGTCCAAATGGGCTCCTTCCTCTCTGACATCTTTTTCTCCACCTGTGGTGTCCCCCAGGGATCCAACCTCTCTCCCTGGCTCTTCAATCAGTATCTGGCACTCCTTGCCCACCGCATCGCCGCTCTCTGCCCCCACTTTCAGTGCTATGCGGACGATACCCAGCTCATTTTCAGGCTACCCTCGGCCTCCTCCTCTCCTTCCCTCATCTCCGACTGTCTGTCTTCTATCCAGGAATGGTGTGCCGCCAATGACCTCTGCCTTAACGCCAGTAAGACTGAGATTCTACTCATCGGCACACCCACTCCCTCCTTTCCTGCAGCTCTCTGGCCGGCCTCCCTTGGCCCCCTTCCTGCCACTACCTGCAAAGCTAAAAACCTCGGGGTCATCTTCGATTCCACACTCTCCTTCTCTCCTCATATTTCCGACGTCTCTTAGAAGTCACATTACCAGCTGCACCTCCTCAGAGGTATTCTTCCCTTCCTCTCCTTCCCCCAGAAGCTCACTGTCTCCCGAGCCCTGGTTCTCTCAAGGCTGGACTACTGTAATAGCCTCTATCTTAATCTGCCTGCCTCCACTCTCCGCCCTCTGCAACTTATCCAGAACAGAACTGCGAGACTTGTCCTTGGCCTCAAGCCCAGGGACCGTATCTCTCCAGGACTGAAATCTCTTCACTGGCTCCCAGTGGCTGCGAGGATTAAGTTCAAAACCCTCTGCATTGTCCACAAGGCCTTCTGGGGCCTGGGGCCACAATACCTTCAACTCTCTCTTCCTAAATATCTGCCTTCACGAGCCCTTCGCTCATCCGTCTCCAACTCTCTCATGGTCAGCCGCTTCTCGAAGCAACGAGCTGGGGGCAGATCTCTCTCCGCAGCAGGGGCCTCCCTCTGGAACAGCCTTCCTGCCTCCCTGAAACTTGAGGAGAACCATCTCCGGTTCCGGAAGCACCTCAAAACCTTCCTCTTCGCTTCTGCCTTCTCTCTCCCTCTCCCCTGCTAAACCTGCTTAACTCCCCTTCGAAGTCTGCACTTAACCTGCATCTGGGCCACTCTGTGACCTCGGCCCAGGGCCCAGCCACTCTCCACTTGCACTGCCTCCCTGGCTCCGCCTGCACTGCGGGACTGTCACTGCATCCCTACAGCCGCCTTCCCAGCACTTGCTCTGCACTTACCTCGCACTTGCCACCAGCTGGCCCTTTTATTTATTATTTATTATTTTATTACGCTACTTACCCTGTATTGCACTTTCCCCCCCACCTCCTCCCCCTGCACTTCTCCTTTTCCCATTACCTCTGCACTTGCGCGATCTGAATGACACCTGGCCTAGTAGGATCGTTTGTCTGTCTTCCCCTTGTTTCCCCCCCTCCCTGCCTCGTCGCGCCTTGAAACACTCGTGTATAGGCGCGTTACAAATACCATATCATATCATATATCATATCAAGAGTGAACTCAATAATAAAGCTAAAACAGGCACAGTTAGGAGATGTACATCCTTTGCTTTTTTGAGGAAACCTGACTCAACGAAGGGCATACTCCTCTTGGGCAACCCAAACAGCAAACTATAGCAGTCCAAAATAACGGAATGTCCAATCAAGGGTCAATAAAATATATATAATTTAATTAAACAGATGATATACAATCACTAAATCGAAATAAATGATAACAATGGAAAATGTATAGTACAAAATGTAAGTTTGAAATGCAATAAAAATCATTACCCCTCAAAAACATATTCTTTTTCCATGTGTTTAATACGAATTGGGGGTTGAAAAAGCCTCCGGACATGTCCCGCCTACCGTCCCGCCCACTTTTACTTTTCGGCCCACTATAGCCCTCATGTAAGGTACTTTCGGCCCGCTGTCAAAATCAGTTGTGCACCCCTGCTAAGCGAACAGATTTTATCTCTTGCAGGAACGAAGGCGAAGGTGAAGAAGACAAAAGGGTTGCATATTCCCCAGAAATTTCGAGTTTTGATACTGAGAACATTAAAGAATAAGTAGTTACAACTATGTTAGTGCAAGAGGGGTTTAATAAGTTGTCGATAACCCAACTAATAGAGATTCAGGGAAGCGCACCACAGGAAGAGCAAGAATTATGGAAATGAAGGTGGTCAGCACTGGAAAGCCAGTAATGCCAGTAATGTTATTAAAGGTTGCGCTTGAACAGCTGCATTACCCCGCGCATGTAACTAGAGAAAGTCTTGCTAGTACGATTGCAGAAGAATGGTTAATACCTAATTTGTTGGAACACGTTGCACTATTTATAGGGAACTGCATCGTGTGTTAAAAGTGTACTGCTGGGCATACACTGAGAATGATTAGGGGAGTATTACCTCAACCAAATGGTCAATTTCAGCATTTACATATCAACTATTTCGATATGCTGCAGGTATGTAATGGATATAGGTATCTATTAGTGGTGGTGTCCCTTTTCTAGGTAGATTAAAGCAAGCCTGTGTACATACCCTGATGCCACTTGTGCAGCAAAGTCTTTAGTGCATGAGGTATTCCCGAGGTGGGGTGTGTGTGTGAGGTGCCGAGATCTGATAATGGGCCACATTTTGTTAATTAACTATTCAAACAGATAGGAGTTCTATTAAATGTAAAGCATATGTTTTCTTCTGCTCATCACCCTCAAGCGAACAGGATAGGTGAGAGACAAACGGCCTCCTCAAGGAAAGGATTGCCAAGATCAAATAGACTCTGGAGAAAGGATAGCTGTATTGCCTACCCCTACCCTTATATGCCCTTCGGAATCAGCCAGGATCAGAGCACCACCTCACCCTGCACAAACTAGTGACAGGGCGTTGAATGAGAATGCCCCTTACACCTCCGTCTAGGAGTAGAAGTGATGCCCATAGCGTAGCGAAAACCTTGTGATGAGATGCTTGATTATTTGACATCTAGGATCTCTAGTATTTCTTTCATTTTAGATCAAGTCAAGCACCAGAGGGGTCGATCTAAGAACACAGAAGAAGATAATTCGACAAGCAATCCGGGTCAACTTTTACCATCACCTAAGTTATATGTTGAGACCTAGTCCTAATTAAAAATTTCACCAGAAAGTGGTATGAGCTACGTTTTCATGGCCCTTTTATCATGAAGAAGTATCCCCTTCTGCGATTAGAGTACAGGGAAGAAGAGCTTGGCTACACATGGGCGATGTGAGGATCTATAAAGGAAAGACCTGCCCTCCTACCATTGCTGATCCAGAAGCAAGACGAGAAGAAGATTTTCAGCGCATGCAGATGTAAAGATACTGGTGGGGGGTGTCTGTACTTCTTCTCTCTATATGGTAGAGGAGAGGCACAGAGGACCCCAGCCAAGATTCTCTATAAGGTAGCAATGGATGAGCAATCAAGGCCTAGCTTCTCAGGAGGTGATGCAGGCTTGGTCTTAAGTACAGTGTAGTCCCCGAACCCTCACAAAGGAATATCCACACACTGTATTACTGAAAACACAGTCTTTATATAATTAATATTCAAAGGTATGTACACGATCACAATAACGCACTTTGTACTCGGAAATCAACAATGGTAAATATATACAATTCTAAAGTGGTACCCAATATTATCAGATCTCATTAAAGTGCATCAACTATACTGTTAGAATGTCACACAGATCAATATCAAGGAAACCAGCAATAGAGATAGGAAGGAAAGAAAGATGGTTGAAACAATAGGCAGAATACTCGCCTCTACCGCTAAGCACAGTTCTGTGTGGAGATTCCCCCACCTGGGCAACCTGTAAAATAAAGATCTATAGCACAAGCCCAGTCCATATATTGCTCAATAGTCTTGTTCTCTCCTATAATGTTTTTACCCCCCCAATGTACATGGTGGAGTAGAGTTCTTCGAAAAAGCGTCAACGGATCCTTCTTGAGTGACTCCCTTTAAAGCAGGAGCCACGGATCGTCGAGAGGCGTCGAAGAAGGTGAACTTGGCGCTCGATGAGAAGTTAGAGGGTGCCGAGACCACGACGTCAATCCAGGCGGTGCTCGTCAGCGACAGCCTGTGAGGATGAGGTGTGCGGAGCACCTCGGCAATTGATTGTTCAGGACTGCAAAGAGTTTCAGAAGAACTGTGGCCCAGCAAGGACGTTGAGTCGTCAAAGTCTTTGTGGCCTTCAGGTGGCGGGAAACCCACCGGCGGATTCTCCTCGGTGCATCGGCAGCCTTGGCTCTCTCCGGCAGGATAAAGCAGTAGTCAGTGTGGACAAGGGAGTCCTTTGATTCAAATGTTCTTAGGCAAAGGAGCGGGCTGACTTCCAGGGAGCTTCGGCGAAAGGTTAGCGGTGCTCCATGGTCCCTCGGAGCACGGGAAGAGGGCGCCTTACCAGGTCCTCTCTCGGATCAGTCCTTGATGAGTTCGGCAGCTTTCAGATCAGGTTGAAGCAAATGCAACAGCAAGTCTTCTTCTTCCAACTGGGCGTCGAGGATCAGCAGTTCCAGTTACTCTTGAAGTGTAGACACAGCTTCTGAACAATTTCCAGTGGTGAGAGGTCCCCAGATATACTATCCTGTCTCTCATCCACACTGCTGGGTCACTCTCAGCAGCCAATCATACAGAAGGGCATTCATGCAGTCAGTCAGCCAATCAAGCACACAGTGCATTCAGGCCATCCTCCTCCCTCTCAGACACTCACAACAAGGAATGTGGATTGGGACAAGTACCCTGCCATTCAACACTACACACTGCATTCAGGCCAGTTTCAGTCTTTGTCTCTCATACCAGAAACCAGACAGCCACAACAAGAAGTGAATATTGGTCACACACTCCATTCACCCAGGTCCCACCCACAGGGTGTACCCACAAAATATAGTCACTGGGAAGGCTCCAGCCAGTCTGGACTGGACTTCACAACAACACCATATATGGAACTTCCACTCAATAGCCAGTCAGGGGCAAGGGACAGAGTCAGGGCTTCCTAGGACTTTGGAAAAACAAGGTAACAGGCAATAGAAAGCAAGAGGCCACAGGGGCCATCTTGTTTTCTATCAGGAATGAACTGATTCCAATGGCAGGGCTAGGGTACCCCAAAATGGATGATACTCGGAGCACCTGTCAAATTCAGCATGGAGCTGCCACCAGCCCATACCCTGCTCTGCGGGCCACCCACATGTGCACAAAAACATACACTAGGGGCACAGGGTTGTACCCCCCACCCATGGGTGCCGTAAGGGTATCCCATGGTTCTGTTCACCAAACCAAAAGAGAGCTGGACCGCCAGGAGTCCCACATGAACACCTGCGTGGAAAACACGACAGAACACATGATAAAAAGGCAGTAAAGGACAAGGATACGAGGCCCTGTCCCTCCGATGCATTTCCAGCATCACAGCAGACCCGATCGATGACAAAGAAAAAGGACGACAAAACAACAATGATTAATACAGATTTTATATTGGACTGGAATTTAATGGACACTCCTTATAGATATTTTTAGCAGAGAGTGAAAAGAATTCCAGGAATGTTTAAATTAACTTTTAGAAACACATATTGAAACAGAAAGTAGTGCATCATCGATCTGCCTAAACATCAGTTCTTGATTAGAAATTGGAAATAAGATTAGTATCCAGACTCATTTTGTGGAGAATATTTGTTTTAAGTGATTAAACATATGGTACCTGCCGATAGTAATGTTACTAGCTGCTAGCTGTTTTTGTGTTCATACTTTGATCTTACCCTGCTCTTGTGTTAGAAGAGACATTAATATTCACACTTTCTTCCAGGATCCTAAAAATGGCCCAGTGATAAGAAGACTCCTTATTTCTATGATTGAACAGATTTTACAGTTAGAAACATAAAGAAATTTGACAATTGTATTAAAAATGATTAATGAAGAGAGTGGCACGGTTCTAGAAGATAAAAAAGTGCAATGCGTGGTAGGATGGCGTGAGAGATGGATGCCTATGTTCTTATGCATAATATACGCTTACATGATTATTCTCTTTGTCTTTCTGTTTCTCATCTTTCACAGTCTTTATCATGTTAGTACTTCTGCTGAAGGAGAAGTTCCTATGGTTCTCTATAAGGCTCCGCGGGAACACCTCTACTACTCTCCTCGGCGTGCGTGGTTCTCTCACTACTTCCCTGTTTAGTGTTTAATGAGCTGAGAATCTGTGAAATTAAGCAACCAGTCAAAAGTGGAATCTACGATAACTGTGAATTATCTCCTCACCAACCAACACTCCTTCCCACTGAGTTCACCCTGCTCACCTCTTTTTATGTTTTGATTGGCTATCCGTCCTGCATCTGTGCAGGGGCGCAAGTTCTAAAGATGGGATTGAATGAGAGCGGGAAAAGAACCAACTCGAATGGAAGGGCTAAGGGAGTACTAATGCCTTAGGAGGTAAGTGGTATGCTACAAAAGGTTCAATGACAGAGATGCTAGGTGACAAGACCTGAGGAGAAAATCTCTCCTAATCTGAAGGGAATGTCACTGAGACCTATTACTCCACCACTATTATGTAATGTATGGTACGAGAGTGCGTTGCACATGCACACAATGGTAACGACACCTCTGTCAGGCAATGCACTAAGCAAAATATTTCCCTCACATAACACCAGAGGGACTCAGGGAACCTGCACGAAGGGACACTAAATGTACTGTATATTTCTACGTGCGTGTGAACAAACCATGTAAAACAATGAGCTGCTGTGACTAGACCCCCCCACTACTACAGAATAAACAATTAATGTGAAAAACCACAGCCTCAATAAAATTCCAAGTGACGCGAGCAACTAAAATGCCCGCGTACCTACTACAAAGGCTGAAGAGACAATTAGATGCCAAAATAATGCTTTACAAGAAACTGTACTTGCGGTGAGATCGAAACAACACGGACAGCTTCTCCTTTTAATTTCTCACAGAATAATGCTCCTTCTCACAGGACACTCGGAAACTGTGAACTGACGGAATTCAAGCTGGAACTAAGAATCTACAACAAATGTGAACTGAAAGTGACTGAAGGCACAGGAAGTTTCAATGACTAAAGGGAAAACTAAGGACAAGAAATTCCTGTCAGGAACGAGCTAAGGTAAGCGTCCGCTAACAGCACGAGGACACGAAGCGCAGCTCCACCAAGGGGAGGGGCTTAAATACTCGCGGAGCCTGCACTACTGGAATGCTTTGCAGGATTCAGGGACGGCTGCTTGGCGGCCATGTTGAGTAACGCGGGATAGTCTGAATTACAATTGGCCACTGGGTTTTCCCTGCTCTTAGCTCAGGAATGATACACCGCAGCCCAAGACCTTTTGGGGGAAGTTCTATGGAACGGTCCTGTGATCATGACATTCTCCCTACTATGAACATTGTTTTCGATTTACCCCATGGTTACTATACAGACTTTGGGAGACATAGGAGAGATGCAAGGAAGATAGTGAAGGGATAGATACCTATTTAGATAACACAACACACTTTGGGAATAACATGTTACCACATGAGAAAAGTGGGGGAGAAAACATCACAGGAGGGTTACTACGTCTGCTTTCTCATCCCCTATGCCATGAATACAGTACAAACGTTCATTGCCAGAGCAGTTCCAGAGCATGATGCAAGGTCCCTCAGTCATCTTGCAACATGTACAACTCGAGGACAATTACCAGGAAGCTGGGCAACTTTGCGATGGAGTTCAAAATGGTTGTTTCCATACTAGGATGACTACATCAAGACCTTACAAATACAAATGGATGGAAGAGCAAGATGCTTGTGTATCTTGCTGCAGGAGAGGATGAGGTGATCATTGGATGAAGAGAATGAACTGCCCTGATGTGACAGAAATAGCTGGATCGCCTGGATGTTTGGAACAAACTAAATTTTTGATCTATGGATGAGTACAGTCCAAGAAAGGATGGGAAGAAGGAATGCTGTCCTGCGCAGCTCAGCTGCTGAAGACCGAATATGTACCAGAAGTGCAAAGGGTGAATTATGGGTGTTTAAAGTCATGGGCTAAACACGTCAAACTACTGACATGGGTAGAAGATGAATCAGGCTCAGTAGTTGTAATACCATTGGTTAATGCGACACTGTGCTTCAGAAGACATGGGAAGTATCATGTGGGATATAACAAAGAATGCAAAACTACAATTGATGTTCCTAGAATGGGAGAAGTAACAGCCATCGTTATGGACCGATATTGGGCTTGTGGATCTAGAGTTTACCTAAGGTTGCCCAAGTATTGGGGCGGAGTATGTTCTTTGGTGCTCATTCATGTTCCAGCATTAGTAATTCCTCAAAGCGACCTGAACATTGGTGAATTTCCAAAAGTGGATGCCCATTTGAGAAAAGATCGCTTGAACTTCTCCACCGGACATGAAGAGAGAATTATTTCTCAGCCAAATCAATAACAGCATATGACTCCATTCCTGAGGAACACAGGTTGTTCCATAAGACTGCCACAATATTTACGACTATATTCATGCCTCGGATGCAAACAGTAGGAAACACTAAGCAGCTACAGGTCACCAGATAGGAGCTTCAGCAGACAATCAACGCTTCATAAAGGGATTCAACGCTATAAAGGAAGAGCTGAGAGCCATACAACTGATGACCTTCCAGAACAGATATGTCCTTGATATGATCACAGCAATGGAAGGAGGAGTTTGCGCCAGAATCAGGCCATCATATTGCACATTCATACCTTTTCATGATGAAGAAAATGGGACCATGACAGAGGCCATGACATTGTTGACAGACCTGCATAACAAGATGGACGATGAGACAGACGACATTGAAGATGACAGTTGCCGTCCTGTACTCATGGATTCCGTAGTGGTTGGCAGATATATTCAAGATTCTTGGAGTAATATTAGTGTTGGTGATGTTCGGATTCGGTGTAATCAGGACAGCGATTGTCCAATGCAAGGAAACAGCAAAGAAGGTGGTGGGTATGAAGAGTATGATTGGTGTCGAATCTGGACCTAAACCAAAGGAGCTGACTGATGAAGCTGTCAGAAAATATATAGAGGCCAGCATCTTAGCACCTGAAGGAACAAAGTTCCTGTATCCGAAGAATCATAAGAAATACATGGGACAATGGGTTTATTGTAATCCGAATGGACAATGTAACTACATGACCTGGAGTGTAGATGAACATGTTAAATCAGCTGACACCCTAAAGGGTGTGATGAAGCTATGGACGCCAAAGAAACACTTCTTCAAGAGAAAATATCAGAATGTGGAAACGATTGAAGAGGTGGTTGAAGACTTGACCAGAGGGGGAATGTAGAGGAGCAGTTACATGCCTCTGCAGGAAATCCTGCCCCCTTACCTCCTATATGTTGGAAGTCTGAGATCATGCCATGTTTGACACCAGCAGTTGTGCCAATACTGCAGCTTATATTCAAAAGAAGATACCCATTAAGACAACTCTATCAAATGCATCCCCAAAGGGATGATAATCGGAGGGAGGAACTCCCTGAAGGAATATGAAAAAGAGCAAAAAGAGAACTTAGTGACGTCACACAAGACATACGTGACGCCCCGAGATATTGGCGGAGTACGGTGTATGGATCCTACAGAAACTAATGACGTAGTAAAGAGTCAAGTGAACTTTTAAATATGAAGAATACGATTACACGTGCACAAGTGCTGCAGAGAATAAACCATTCAATAATTGTACAGATGCTGAAAGGCAAGGGAGACTAAGTCATCATAGAAGCTGGCTATATGTAGTGAATAGTTGCAGGCTGAGCCGCCACTGTATAGAAGCTGGACATCGGTATCATACATTTGGGTAAGCCAGGACCCATGAAGAAGAGAGAGAGAATCATGTCACAGCATGAATACCCTGAAATCGAGGAGCTGCATGGCAAGGCTGTCTGGCCTGATATTAAAACTGAAGCAGCCAAGGTCGGCTATCTATTCTTGAAAGGAGTGAATGTGCGAAGGATGAATCATCTCTTGTTAAGGTGCAAAGCAAGAACGCCAAGAGTGCCAAGCTGTATTCATTTAAAACATTTAAAACCTGCAACATAGACCAAATCATGTTCTCCTGTCATGTGAGCCATAGTGCCTCTCTAAGAATAGTGAGCAAGGGGTCCACGTCTGGATTCCCCTAGTAACTTAGAGAGGCACAGCTCCACACTACAGAGGAGGTCCAACCAGACCTAAACATGTGTCTGGGATTGCTGTTTGTACTCTTGTTCAGAGGAGAATTGCCTAGCATTTCGGTCAAAGACTGATATTTTTGGGATATATCTCCTCTGTGAAAGATAGTGAGCTAAAGACGCTGGGTAAGGCTCTCGTAACCAGGACTAACGTCTAGCAGAGGATCTCCCAGGACCCCCTTGTGATTTGCTTATTTTAAGTAACTTTGGGTCTCACCTTAAGTTACTAGGGGAATCCAGACGTGGACCCCTTGCTCACTATTCTTAGAGAGGCACAGCACCACCCTACTGATGAGGTCCAACCAGATTGAAACACTTGTCTGGGGTTGCTGTTGGTACTCTTGTTCAGAGGACAATTGCCTAGCATTTTGGTGCTGGATTGCCACAGGGCAGGACAAAGACTGATATGTTTTGGATATTTCTCCTCTGTGAAGGATAGTGATCTAAAGATTCTGGATAAGGCTCTCGTAACCAGGACTAATGTCTGGCAGAGCGACTCCCATCCCATGCCCCCCTTGTTATTTGCATATTTTAAGTAACTTTGTTTCTCACCCTAAGTTACTAGGGGAATCCAGATGTGGACCCCTTGCTCACCATTCTTAGAGAGGCACAGCTCCACCCTACTGATGAGGTCCAGCCAGACTGAAACACATGTCTGGGGTTGCTATTGCTACATTTGTTCAGAGGAGAATTGCCTAGCATCTCGGTGCTGGACTGCCCCAGGGCAGGCCAAAGACTGATATGTTTTGGATATTTCTCCTCTGTGAAAGATAGTGAGCTAAAGACTCTGGGTAAGGCTCTCGTAACCAGGACTAATGTCTGGCAGAGGGACTCCGAGGACACCCCCTTGTTATTTGGTCCTCTACCGTGAGCCTGCAGAATCTACCCCAGTGGACTTCAGGCGACTGGTAGTACCTCACGAGGTGAGATCTGAGCTACTAGAAATAGCACAAGATACCTCTGGCTGGTCACTTGAGCTCCAAGAAGACCAAAGAGAGGCTTTCTCTGTACTTTTACTGGCCCAAGATCGGTGTAGATGTTGACAAACATTGTAGAAGCTGCCACAGCTGCCAGACCTCTGGCAAAAGTGTATCCAAGAATGTGGCACCTTTAGTGCCCCTCCCAGTTGTGGGAGTTCCTTTTGAGAGGGTGGGGATTGACATTGTTAGTCCCCTAGACCCCCCTAATTCCACAGGCAATTGATTTATATTGATTGTGGTAGGCCATGCTACCAGGTACCCTGATGCTATACCTACGGGGACTGCTACTGCCCAGGCAGTGGCTAAACCTCTCCTTGGTATTTGTTAGCAGGGTTGAGTTTCCTAAGGAAGTTATCTCTGACGGGGGATCTTATTTTATGTCCCACTACATACAGACCATATGGAAGAACTGTGGAGTAACTTACAAGTTCTCAACTGCCTACCACCCCAAACAAATGGATTGGTAGAGAGGCTAAACAGAACAATGAAGAGCATGATAGGTGCCTTAGAAGAACCCCTGAGAAGAAAGTGGGACCTTCTACTGCCATGCCTTTTATTTGCTTACAGGGAGGTGCCTCAAGCTGCAGTGGGTTCAGCCCCTTTGAGCTCCTTTATGGTCATCCAGTCAGAGGCACCTTGGCCCTGATTAAAGAGGGTTCGGAGAGTCCTCCATCCCTGAAGCCAGTATGCGTCACTGACTTTGTGCTAGGCCAGGAGGCGGATGGCACTTTTGAGGACAGAAGCAACAGAAAACCTGAAAGCTGCTCAGGCTCTGGTCAAACATTGGCATGACCAGAAGGCCAACATGGTGGAGTTTACTCCAGACCAGTTAGTATTGGTTATGGTTCCTACAAGGCAGAGGGCCCTATAGGACAAATGGATCAAACCCTTCAAGGTTGTAGGCAAACTTGGAGAGGTGAATTATTTAGTGGACTTGGGCAACCGCAAGGAGGCCCCTAGGGTCTTTCACACTAACCGACTGAAGGCCTATGCCGCTAGACCAGAATTGGGAGCTTTGCTTCTAGCCTCTGATCTAGAGGAGGAGGAGGAGAGTGAGCCTCTCCCAGATCTCCACAGGGGACACCATTCAGATGAGACAATTAAAGGAGACAAACTCTCTTCAGATCGGACTCTGCAGTAACAGGAGGAGTGCAAAGCTCTGTTAAGCGAGTTTGCCTATCTGTTTTCTCCGACGTGAGGCTTGACCCATTGGGGCCAGCATGATATCCTCACTGGTGACAGTCTGCCTGTCAAAAGCAGGGGCTACAGAATGTCTGATCATGTCAGAACACATAAAGGAGGAGGTTAACAAGATGCCTGACCTCAGGGTTATAGAGCCATCTACAAGTCCATGGGCTAGTCCAGTTGTACTGGTACCAAAAGCAGGAACCAAAGAATTGAGATTCTGTGTGGACTATAGAGCTCTAAATGCAGTCACAAAGACTGATGCCCATCCTTTACCAAGAACAGATGAGCTGGTGGCCAAACCTGTATCTACCAAGTTCCTCAGCTCATTTGACTTCACCTCAGGCTATTGGCAAATAGCACTGACAGACCATACCAAGGTGAAAACTGCATTTTCCCCCCGGAGGCTCTTACCAGTTTTGGACTAAAGAATGCACCTACAACATTCGAAAGGATGGCGAACTAGGCTCTGAATGGGTTAGAGGACGTCTACATGCCATACTTGGATGACAAAGCAGTGTTCAGCCCCACTTGGGAAGACCATCTTCATCACCTTGGTTATGTAGTGCAGACTCTTGAACATGCCCATCTGACCATAAAGGCAAGTACATGTCAAACTGGTCACAGCTACGTGGTCTACTTTGGACATGAGGTAGGAGGTGGTGAGATTGAGCCCTTGCCAAGCAAAGTACAAGCTGTACAGGACTTGGCCACCCCCACTACTCAAACCCAAGTGAGAGCCTTTCTAGGTCTCACTAGGTACTAAAGAAATTTCATTGAGAACTATGTGACCATAGCTTCTCCCTTGAATGTCATTTCCTCTCCAAAATCTCATAAGAAGGTCCGGTGGAATGAGGAGTGTGCCAAGGCATTCGCAGGGCTGAAACAAGCCCTCTGCAAAGCTGCTGTATTAAAAGCTCCTGACTACAACCAATCTTCTATAGTACAAACAGATGCTACTAATACAGGGATCGGTGCAGTGTTAACTCAAGTCAACTGGATGAGCAAGGCAGAGAACACCCTATTTGCTTCATCAGTAGGAAAGTGAAGGACCATGAAATAAGGTGAGCAACTATAGAGCGTGAGTGTTTTGCCATTGTGCGATCTTTGAAGACGTTTAGGCCATACTATAGCCCCCCAGAGCCTGGTGAGTGCAGCCGCCTGTGTTTTAGCCGCCAAATCCACCCTTCTGGTGGCATCCGTGGTCCCCGTTCCCCCCCCGTAGCCCATCCACCTCCCATTCCCTCCCCGCATCCATTTCCTCATTCCCCGGCCCTCCCCGCCTCCCGCTCCCGCCCACCCCCTCCCATTGGTCAATCCAACCCTCACATCTACCCTAGCTACTCGCGTGCCTGGCCCGGCTCCCATAGCCCCCCAGAGCCTGGTGAGTGCAGCCGCCTGTGTTTTAGCCGCCAAATCCACCCTTCTGGTGGCATCCGTGGTCCCCGTTCCCCCCCCCGTAGCCCATCCGCCTCCCATTCCCTCCCCGCATCCTTTTCCTCATTCCCCGGCCCTCCCCGCCTCCCGCTCCCGCCCACCCCCTCCCATTGGTCAATCCAACCCTCACATCTACCCTAGCTACTCGCGTGCCTGGCCCGGCTCCCATAGCCCCCCAGAGCCTGGTGAGTGCAGCTGCCTGTGTTTTAGCCGCCAAATCCACCCTTCTGGTGGCATCCGTGGTCCCCGTTCCCCCCCGTAGCCCATCCGCCTCCCATTCCCTCCCCGCATCCATTTCCTCATTCCCCGGCCCTCCCCGCCTCCCGCTCCCGCCCACCCCCTCCCATTGGTCAATCCAACCCTCACATCTACCCTAGCTACTCGCGTGCCTGGCCCGGCTCCCATAGCCCCCCAGAGCCTGGTGAGTGCAGCCGCCTGTGTTTTAGCCGCCAAATCCACCCTTCTGGTGGCATCCGTGGTCCCCGTTCCCCCCCGTAGCCCATCCGCCTCCCATTCCCTCCACGCATCCATTTCCTCATTCCCCGGCCCTCCCGCTCCCGCCCACCCCCTCCCATTGGTCAATCCAACCCTCACATCTACCCTAGCTACTCGCGTGCCTGGCCCGGCTCCCATAGCCCCCCAGAGCCTGGTGAGTGCAGCCGCCTGTGTTTTAGCCTCCAAATCCACCCTTCTGGTGGCATCCGTGGTCCCCGTCCCCCCCCCCCCGTAGCCCATCCGCCTCCCATTCCCTCCCCGCATCCATTTCCTCATTCCCCGGCCCTCCCCGCCTCCCGCTCCCGCCCACCCCCTCCCATTGGTCAATCCAACCCTCACATCTACCCTAGCTACTTGCGTGCCTGGCCCGGCTCCCATAGCCCCCCAGAGCCTGGTGAGTGCAGCCGCCTGTGTTTTAGCCGCCAAATCCACCCTTCTGGTGGCATCCGTGGTCCCCGTTCCCCCCCCGTAGCCCATCCCCCCTCCCATTCCCTCCACGCATCCATTTCCTCATTCCCCGGCCCTCCCGCTCCCGCCCACCCCCTCCCATTGGTCAATCCAACCCTCGCATCTACCCTAGCTACTGGCGTGCCTGGCCCGGCTCCCATAGCCCCCCAGAGCCTGGTGAGTGCAGCCGCCTGTGTTTTAGCCGCCAAATCCACCCTTCTGGTGGCATCCGTGGTCCCCGTTCCCCCCCCGTAGTCCATCCGCCTCCCATTCCCTCCCCGCATCCATTTCCTCATTCCCCGGCCCTCCCCGCCTCCCGCTCCCGCCCACCCCCTCCCATTGGTCAATCCAACCCTTACATCTACCCTAGCTACTCGCGTGCCTGGCCCGGCTCCCATAGCCCCCCAGAGCCTGGTGAGTGCAGCCGCCTGTGTTTTAGCCGCCAAATCCACCCTTCTGGTGGCATCCGTGGTCCCCGTTCTCCCCCCCGTAGCCCATCCGCCTCCCATTCCCTCCCCGCATCCATTTCCTCATTCCCCGGCCCTCCCCGCCTCCCGCTCCCGCCCACCCCCTCCCATTGGTCAATCCAACCCTCACATCTACCCTAGCTACTTGCGTGCCTGGCCCGGCTCCCATAGCCCCCCAGAGCCTGGTGAGTGCAGCCGCCTGTGTTTTAGCCGCCAAATCCACCCTTCTGGTGGCATCCGTGGTCCCCGTTCCCCCCCCCCCCATAGCCCATCCGCCTCCCATTCCCTCCCCGCATCCATTTCCTCATTCCCCGGCCCTCCCCGCCTCCCGCTCCCGCCCACCCCCTCCCATTGGTCACATCAAGCGGACTTCCATTCATAGCCAATCCCCCCAGGGCAGCCCCTGCCCGGCAGCCCCATCGGCTAAGGGCCCCAAGGCCAAGGGCGGCTCCAACAGAGGCGGCTCCAAGATGTGTCTGCAGGTGTCAGCAGGGGAAGCCAATGAAGCCAGCAACTAACAGACACCACCAAAACCGTGAGTGTGGTATGGGTGGGGGAGTAGAGCAATCACTCCACTCCAGAAAGCCCATGCCACTCTATTTTACCTCCAAATAACATAGACTGCCATAATGTTAGCATGTCCACTCTTAGAAAGAACTGTGAAAGTTAGCATGTCCACCCCTAGACGGAACTGTGAAAGTTAGCATGTCCACCCCTAGACGGAACTGTGAAAGTTAGCATGTCCACCCCTAGACGGAACTGTGAAAGTTAGCATGTCCACCCCTAGACGGAACTGTGAAAGTTAGCATGTCCACTCTTAGATAGAACTGTGAAAGTTAGCATGTCCACTCTTAGATAGAACTGTGAAAGTTAGCATGTCCACTCTTAGAAAGAACTGTGAAAGTTAGCATGTCCACCCCTAGACGGAATTGTGAAAGTTAGCATGTCCACTCTTAGAAAGAACTGTGAAAGTTAGCATGTTTACCCCTAGACGGAATTGTGAAAGTTAGCATGCCCATACTTGAATAGAACTGTGAAGGTTGGCATGTCCACTCTTAGATAGAATTGTGAATGTTAGCATGCCCTCAATTGATGGGACTGTGAAGGTTGGCATGTCCACTCTTGGATGGAATTGTGAACGTTGGCATGTCCACTCTTGATGGAATTGTGAATATTGGCCTGCGCCGCATCTAGATGGAACTGTGAAGGTTAGCATGTGAAAGTTGCATTTAGAAAGTGTGCCCTACAGCCTCTCCATCAAGCTTAGAAATGTGCCCAATAGCCTCTCCGTGAATTTTAGAAATGTGCCCAATAGCCTCTCTGGTAAATTGAATTTAGAAGTGTGCCCAATAGACACTCTGGAAAGCTGCATTTAGAAATGTTCCCAATAAACACTCGGGAAAGTTGCATTTAGAAGTGTGCCCAATAACCTCGCTGTGAATTTAGTAGTGTTCCCAATAACCACTCTGTGAAAGTTGCATTTAGAAGTGTGCCCAATAACCCCTCTGTGAAATTTAGAGGTGTACCCATTAGCCTCCATGAGAGCTACATCTAGAAGTGTGCCCAATAGCCACTCTGTGAAAATTGCATTTAGAAGTGTGCCCAATAGACATTCTGGAAAGTTGCATTTGAAATGTACCCAATAGACTCCCTGGAAAGTTGCATTTAGAAGTGTGCCCAATAACCCCTCTGTGAAATTTAGAAGTGTACCCATTAGCCTCTGCGAGAGTTACATTTAGAAGTGTGACCAATAGCCACTCTGTGAAAATTGCATTTAGAAGTGTGCCCAATAGACATTCTGGAAAGTTGCATTTGAAATGTACCCAATAGACACTCTGGAAAGTTGCATTTAGAAGTGTGCCCAATAACCTCGCTATGAATTTAGTAGTGTTCCCAATAACCACTCGCTGAAAGTTGCATTTAGAAGTGTGCCCAATAACCCTCTGTGAAATTTAGAAGTGTACCCATTAGCCTCTGTAAGAGTTACATTTAGAAGTGTGCCCAATAGCCTCGTAAATTGAATTTAGAAGTGTTCCCAATAGCCTCGCTGGAAAATTGAATTTAGAAGTATTCCCAATAGCCTCGCTGAAAATGGATCTTAATAGTGCGCCCAGTAGCCTCTCTGTGGAAAACTGAATTTAGATATGGGCCCAATATCCTCTGTGAAAGCCGCATTTGAAGTGTGCCCAATAGACACTCTGGAAAGTTGCATTTAGAAGTGTGCCCAATAACCTCGCTATGAATTTAGTAGTGTTCCCAATAACCACTCGCTGAAAGTTGCATTTAGAAGTGTGCCCAATAACCCTCTGTGAAATTTAGAAGTGTACCCATTAGCCTCTGTAAGAGTTACATTTAGAAGTGTGCCCAATAGCCTCGTAAATTGAATTTAGAAGTGTTCCCAATAGCCTCGCTGGAAAATTGAATTTAGAAGTATTCCCAATAGCCTCGCTGAAAATGGATCTTAATAGTGCGCCCAGTAGCCTCTCTGTGGAAAACTGAATTTAGATATGGGCCCAATATCCTCTGTGAAAGCCGCATTTGAAGTGTGCCCATTAGCCACGCTGTGAAAGCTGCATTTAGAAGTGCTACCAATAGCATCTGTGAAAGTTGATTATAGAAGTGTATCCAATAGACACTCTGGAAAGTTGCATTTAGAAGTTCGCCCAATAACCTCTCTGGAAAATTGAATTTAGAAATGTGCCCAGTAGAGGCCCTGCGAAAATTGCATTTAGAAGTGTACCCAATAACTTCTGCGAGAATTACACTTAGAAGTGTGCCCAGTAGCCTCGCTGATAAAGTGAATTTAGAAATGTTCCCTATAGCCTCTGTATGGAAAATTGTACTTAAAAGTTTGCCTAGTTGCCTCTCTGTGGAAAATAGAACTTAGAAGTTCGCCCAGTACCCTATCTGGGAAAGTTGCATTTAGAAGTTTGCACACTGAAAGAGCATATAACCAGTCATACCACACCCCACGCTTACTCTCTCCTTTACATCACCACTCAACTAGAACACAGAGATACTATGACACCATTCGGTATAACTGTTCTCATACGAACATCTGCCGCTTACTCCACATCATTCTATGTAAACACTGCTGGTCTCACACCCTCAGCCAGGCGTTTTCCCCAGGCCTAACGCAGCCACATCCGTTCCGGATTAATCCTGCCAGAACGAACACATTCTCCTGATCTCTCAACCACCACACCTACCGATAAGAATCAGCTATTACACGCGTACCACACGAGCTGCACACATATCCGGTGCACACACGCACCTTTTTGACTCTCCCTACTCTCTCTACTGATCTGAACTTCGGTTCCCAAGGGCGTTCAACCTACCAGCGCCTTCAGACCATACCAATGGTATATAAGGCGCTATATAAGTGCAAAATAACAATAACAATAACAATAACAATACTTGTATGGTTCTAATAACAAAAAAAGTGGTTTGTCCCTAGTGATGCAGCTATGGTGGGGGTCTAGAATATATGTATGTAAAGTTCCAAAAAGCTGCTGGTAAAATTATTATTTTACCCTAACTAGTGAATTAAATTCAGTTAGTATTCATATTTGGTATCATTGATATCCATATTAATTAACCCTCTATAGTTAAAATACAGTCAGCAGAAAGAAAGGGGGAATTAGAGTTGATTGGTTTTTTGATTTATTCTATTTAACAGAAATACAAAAAGGTGCAAATAATTTGCAGTGAAAGCAATAATGGTAAGGACCTGAGAGAACAAATAGTCAATGAATGACTGACAAAAAAAAGAATGAACGAAAAGTCAAACACTCTTGAAATTCAAAAAGAACATATAGCAACAAAGAAAATGAAAAGAAATGAAATTGAAAATTAGGAAATAAACAATGAATGAATACACTTATACAAAAAAAGCTTTTTTTCCTTTTTGAAAACAATTTTGGGAAAACAACCTATGTAGAAAAAACATCACAAGCGTTAACAAAAATTAAAAAAAACGGTTTCTAATATTGTTTGAGCATTAATTTCACAGGTAGATATTTAGCTTGAATAAATTAATATATGTACAAAACAACGATTAATAATTGTCTCCAGGGTCTAGAATGCTGTAGTCCAAACTAATAGGGGGCTGAAAAGCTTTGACCACAATACGTTTCAGCGAGGCCACCTGTGGGGCCTGTGCTTCAAAGAATGCTGTCCTCAGGGCAGATTTTGCATAGTGATCCCACATTGAATGGTGAGGGTAGAACAGGAGCAGTTTTTCCTAGACAGAAACCCACGTCGTAACCAGTGTATGTGCCCCAGCAGAGCGAAGAGTCAGAGCCAGTGTTGCCCAGTGTAGCGTCTACTATTCACAGTAGTGGATTGGCTGGCCATGATGTTCCAGTGCCAGGTTAGCTTGTTACAGATTAATGTGTGTTTTAAGAGGAAGTTTTACAGCTTGTGGTTCCTAAAGGTGACTCCTCTTGAGTTGCTGTGATTTCTCTTTTTAACACTGACTATTTAAAAAAATCTTTCTAAGTAGAAGAGCATCAGAACTTTGACTTTGCCCATTGACTTTGGTTGTCCTGGCTCGCTAAGGCCTCCTTCTCAACCTATTTTCTTTGGCAGTGCTTGTTCCCATACATGTTTTAAATGAGTGCGCAGGAGTGTAGACAGTGTTCGTAGACTCTGTCGGATTTGTGCCCCATCTACCTCGTTGTGTCCAGGAGATCGGATTTTGCTATCAAAACCCCTGTCTCCATCGCGGAGCGCCGCAGAGTGCGCAGGAGTGTTGACAGTGTTGCTTGGGGTGCGCCAGAGTGCGCAATGTGTGGACTCCTCTTGTAACATGTCTAGACACCGAAAATTACCTCTTGAAACTGTGGGTATAATGGACCTACTGGGACCCAGCACTTCGGGGCTTGATTCAAATGATGAAGTTTTACACCTTCATCATACTGGAGAAGACTGAGGTTCCCACCCGCTCACACGGCGGCAATGTCGATTTCTGGCAGCTGGGGGCAGAGAAGTGATCGAGAAGTGATCGAGCTCTGTGTGGCCCCTTTGGTAAGTTGCCAAGGGTCCCGAAAAAGGACCTGTGTTTCCACTTCCTTCCACTTTTGATTGCCCAGTTAGCAGCTTCCCTGTATTCTCTGTGGTGACGCCACCCCCTATAATGAAAGTGTATGACGGCGGTGTCCTGGATGGAAAGAAACCATCTGTGTCTGGGTAGTGCTGTGAATGTTGAAGCGTCAACCACAGACCCGCCGCCAGCCGTATGTCCGCTGGCAATGTGGAGAGTCGATGGAGTGTCACTACAAATGAAACTGTTTTTGCTTTTGCCCATGACAAAATGGTTGACGTACCAATCGTCAAGACTCTGCAGACTCTGGCATCACGAGCCCTGTTGTGTGCCAAGGACCTCAAAAAGAGGAGTGTGATTGACTCTGACCGTGATGGCTTAGAGCTCTTGGCTGCACATAATCATAAGCACATTTGTCAAACTACTACCCCTGTTTACAGAGACCTAAGATCTGCAGAACACGGAAATGTCGTGTCTAATGATATAGCTGACAATCCCCCATTTGAAGCTGACAACGGTTTTAAGCTATTGAGGGGAAAAACCGACGACTGGTGTGGAACTAAAAGTACATCAGAGTGCCGCCTGGACTTGTCTGAACATCTTACCAGACAAGCCAACTAGTAGTCCCGTGAGCCCTAACCGACGCAGCTCGATTGTGGCAGTAGATAAGGTCTTGAAGGACCTGATCAAAATAAACGCAAGAATTGGAAGCAACCAAAACTCTGATAACATGGGCGAAATACAAGCGGACGGAAATTTACAAGAGTCTGCACTTTGTTCCAAATGGTCCAAGCAAAAGAACGTATTACAACTACAGACTGAAGAGATTGCACATGATGAGAAACAAAATTTGTGGCCGCAACCCATGGCGAAAAAAGGAAAAGATTAGAATCCATAACTGAAGACTACGTAACTGATTCCCAAAAAAGACATATGATGAAAACACAACTGGACTCTAAGGATGACAAACCAGTCGATCACTAGCTGGCTCTGTCACCTGACGCCTTTAGTATTGTTGAATCGCCAATAAAGACTAGGACCTCTTAGAAGAAAAAATCCCTGTTATTGCGGCCAAAGTTCAAAAAAACATACCAAACACAAAATTTGGCGCAAGAACTTTCTAAACAGATCACCAAAGACTTGAATATACTAATAATGGCTGCTCATACGGTATCTATGTTACCATATATGACACTGTATGAACAATTGAACGAGAATATCAAAGATCAGACAACTCTACTAGCCATGTTGAATACGAAAATGGTAAATATCGAGCAGGAATTGACAATGAATAAACAAGTCCTATTAAATGAACATTTGAGATCTGAGGCGAATTGGAGGATAATACTGGAGCATACCAAAAACAGTGTGACTGATAAGCGCCCGTTTGCCGAAGATGCTCGAGAAGCAATTGTCCTGCTGAAATCACAAAATGCGAATCCTATAACATCGGATCAGTTGAACAAAGGGGATGATGAAAGCCATATGGCTAGTGGTGGGCTGATAGCCGACAAAAGCCATCTTAACCCAAAAGACCAAACAACGGTACCAAACACGGACAGGGTCATGGATTTGAGCCCATTGGTTGAGAGTAGTGGCGCAGTACTAGCTACAGACTCACCCACTATAGGGCAACCTCAAAAATGCGAACAGAAAATGAAACATAAAAGTGGAGCGTAATGAAACAGGAAAAAAGGGGATTGTCCTAGTTAAGAAACAGGGAATAGGGTGTCCTTGGCTTTAACAATAGGAGTACCACCGATTGTGGGTGGAAACGGGATACCTGACCCTCAACAATCTCATTTGGTTCCTATTGAAAGAGCCGTGAACATAATTTCCTCTGAAGCTGCTGTGGAGAATTCATCTCTACTTCCAGTAAACACCCCAAGTCCTGATGGCTATCTGGAGAGCCAGGGCCAACGTAACCTAGGCACAGCCAGTGATCTACCATGCGCTCAAGATAACATGAGTGATAAAGCTGTACCAACTTCTGAAGAACTGTTCTCAATTTTCAACCGAAATACAGTGGAGGCTGCAAAAAAGAACAGCTTAAACAACTAAACTATAGAGAAGAAATCTAAAAACATGAAAAAAAAGAAAACCTCAACAAAGATCGCATGTGCAATCCTTTCTAAGGAATATCAAAGGCTTCAGCATTACTACAACCTGCAATAAAATATGTGGACAGAAAGCAAATACTGGTGCTAGTAACAGTACGAGCCCGCCATCCGATGAGCAAAAAAAACGCAATGCTGCAGAAAAAACTACTGTATCTGAAGATGACAGTATCCCCATGGATTTGTTAGATCTCTCGACATATGAAATCAGTGAAGATACAAGTGATCCGACCCAGATCACAGATATTGAAACAAAGGGGGCTCTGCACCCGGCAAATGCACTTATAAACATAGACCCCAGCCCGCCTATGAGTGAAGGGAGGCTGACGACCGATGCTGAAAGAAACGGGATGCTTCCCCAATCCCTTGGTCCTACAACTATAAAATCTAGTTGTCTAACAAGTGGGGAACCTATATCCAGAAGTCGAAGACGGGTCACCATGGAAGCTAGAAATCAGGATGACATTGCTTCAAATCCTGCAGTGGAGCCCCCAGTCAAATTCATCACGTTAGAGGCCAAAAGAGCCTTAATCGAGGCAGCCGAGTATCCCAAAGGCTATGAACCGGAGACTGTGTCTCGCAACTTGGACCTGAAGAAACATGAGCAGGAATTTCTTACTCTGGAGGCAAAAAGAGCCCTAACGGATGCTGTGAAGCCCAAAGAAACTCCTAATGTAAGACCAGAGATGAGGAGTATTGAGTCAAAAAAACATGAGTCAAATCTTCGACAAACCAATACCCTTCACCCACGCGAAAGATAAACTTTGACTCTTATAGACCCAAGCTTGAGGCAACTCAGACAAATACAAAGGTCGACGTACCAACTGACAAAGGCACAAATCGTCAACCCCAAAGTGACAAAAAACTGGGGAAATATCTTCTACGGCTGGGGCGAATAGAGAAAGAAAAGGACGGCCTGACATTAAGCCGGAAAAACGTGATGATGTTATTCCATCATATACCGCAATTAAGAACTGTGGTCTCCGAAGATATTCAAATTGTTGAATTTGAAGATGAAACCAAAAATGACTGTAATTCTGCATATAGCGTCGAAAATCATTTGCGACTCTCTACTGAACATCAGCACTGTCCTGAACACCTAGGGTTTGATATCAATGAAATCTGCGAAATAAAGTGGCAGGATCAGCCCAAGAAACGTGCCTCATCGTCAGAACACAGACCAGCCACATGTAAAAGCTCTCTAAATCCAGCTGGAGAAGGCGGGTCTATACGCAAGACTGACTTATCTAACAGACAGAACAACAGTGAAAGATGGGCTCCCGAAAAGGATCTGATTAAAATTAGGATTGCCAAGGTGGATATTGTAACCTGGAAGAGCTGCTCTTCCTCTGGTGAGGATCATGATTGGACCTGGGTCGCTAAAACCATCAATAGTCGGAAGGAGAGCTAATGCTTAAAGTCCGGCGAACCGGGGAAAATATGCATTGCCTCCTGGAACACAAGAGGACATATGCATCTTTTTGGCGACACACCAGAAGAACTAAAGGACATTGATATTCTGTGTCTACAAGAGACGTGGCTAATGAAGATGCCAACTGCAGACGGCTTTGAGATTGCTTTCAATCAAGCAACAAAGGGGATTAAAGGACGTCCCATGTCTGGTCTGCTCATCCTTGTTAAAATCAAAAGTGGAATATGCACTCTATCGGCTAAAAACATATCGCCATATATACAAGTAGTCAAGATCAAAATTCCAACGCAGCCGTCAAAAGCTGAGAACCTGCTGATGCTGGTAACTATTTACTGGAAACATGCTGCAACGCAACTTGAAAACATCATGGAGTTAATCTCGGAAATGATCTCTAACATCAAGGATAACGAGAATGAGGCAAATATTTTGATTTGTGGTGATCTTAATATAAATTGCCTACAAAATAAGATCAGAAATGGCCATGATTACGGAAAGATCAATGGGATGGCTTCAGCAATCTCGTCATTCGTGATTGGGGTCTCTAGCGTTACTTTTGCCCCCTCAGAAAGAAGTGTGGTGGGGATGTTTGATAAGTATTCATCTATCTCTGCTTCCGTGGCCGTGCTTTGGGGGGAGTACAGCTGGGAGTAGAAGTCATAGAACACCTTCTCTATTTGTTTTTGGTCCGTCACTACTGCCCCATTTGGGCAGGATATACAAGGGACCAGAGTGCTTCCCCTTTCCCCTCTCTCCATGTGCGCCAGGAGCTGTCCGGGCCGTTCCTGTTCCGCCATAAATCACAAAGTCCTAGATCAGTTATGTGAGTATGTATTGTGCAGGCTGCATTAATGTGGGACCTTGGGGTATCTGATGTGCGGTCCAAGCAAGTATCCAAAATTGTATTAAAGTCGGCCCGCAGATTAACTGGGCTGTGGGGTAAGTGGCACTTTTTTAAAAAGCTCAGAGAAAAACCTTGGATCATCTACGTTTGGGCCATATAGATTCAAAAGTAGTACCTCTTTTTCTGCTAATTTCCCATTTACCAAGACAAATCTCCCCTCAGGGTCACTCTCTGAGTCGTAATGTGTGAATGGTACTGATTTGTGTATTAATGTGAGTACCCCTCGCGCCCTGCTGGAATAGGAGGTGTAATATCGGTGTTTGTCCCACCCTGGTGCCAATCTTTCGATGTGATGATCCATTAAGTGGGTCTCCTGGAGATACACTATTTGGGCTCCAAGTCTGTTAATGTAAGCCATTATCTTTCTCCTTTTAACCGGCATCCCCAGGCCTCATACATTCCAGCTTAGTACTGTAATCCCGTTTGTGTCATTCTTAGCCCTACTCAATCTCTCTATCCATTAGAACTGTGTTGCAGAATTGTCGCAGAAATTCCTCATGTGAGGATGTGGTGCGTATCTGTGCATTTTCAACTGTAACTCCCCTTAAACCATCCCCTCACTGCTCCCCACACTCATAGTTTCCGAACTTCAACTACGTCACAACCCCACTCCCCCCCTTCTCCTCAAAGATCCATGAGGGGGATGCACTCGCATCTGGGAACGCTGCCGTGGCAGCTGAGGCCCAAAAACATCACGTGTTTGTCCTTTTCGCCCTCTAACCTTAATTCTTTTCTATTACTTGATCACATAATGAAAACAGAGGTTTCCGCATTTACATACAGCTCCTGAATAATTTGTCAAATCAAAGATATGCCCCCTCCTTGGTTATTTGTTGATGTTTTCTGTTACTTAGACTCATCCCTCCTGCCCTTGTAGGGGGGGCCTGCTCCCACTGCCATCTGATTCTTTCGATGTCTGTTTTGTCTGTGTCGCAATGTTTGTTTCCACAAAGCTGGCGGCTTCCTCCGGGAAGGTGAAGAAGTATGTTTTATTATTGTGTTGGATACGGTGCCTTGCCGGGTATAGCATTGCATAGGGAACTTTACGTTCCCGGAGCATCCTTTTGACTCCTGTGAAGGAACGTCTCTCTTGTTGCACCGCCATTGTGTAATGATATTTGAGCCCAGTTTCAGTTCTTGTTTGTCTCTTGCGGCTAGTAGGACCAGATCCCTGTAGTTCATTATTCTAGCGATAATCGGTGTCGGGTATGCACCTGGTTTAGGGTGCTTTGCCAGGGATCTGTGTGCTCTTTCCACTATGAATATGGTGAACCAACCCGGATTACCTAACAGTTCTTTAAGTAGTTCTTCCACCGCCAGTTCCAACGGGGCCTTGAGTGCATCCTCTGGAACCCTTGCTATGCGAATATTGTTCTGGTGCGATCTGGCCTCTAGGTTTTCGCACTTCCCTTTCATCGATCCTAGATATTTCACCATTTCAATCACAGTATTGCAAAGTGTTGCCAGTGAGTCTTCATTTATACTGATCCGAGCTTCCACTTCAGTAATGCGACCAGTGGCTTTTTCCAGTTGATTCCTTATGTTCATCACATTAGAGTTAATCCCCTCTAATTTATCGTTCAGTGCTGCGAACCCTTGCTGCATGGATGCAAACACTGCTTGTGGGTCCATCGTGGTCGCCGGAGGTGTGGTGGAGTCCTGGCCGGTCTGCAGAGTCCCAGGTTCGGCCATAATGTCCGTTCTAGCCACTGTTGTAGTGAATGTGTCAATGGTGCCCTTTCCCTTCTTGGGGCCTATCCCCTTGGGCATGGTTTCCAGGCGCACCCAGGTTCTGCCTTTGCCCTAATTTCAACCTTGAATATCAATGACAGGGGGAGGGTGCAGGAGTCGTGGTCACTCATTACCGCCGTTTATTGTGTCTGGAGGGGACAGAGTGATTAGAAGTGAGGTTATACTAGTGTTTTTCAGTTCCCAGGGCAAACTCTTTACACGCGCTCTTGCTCTGCTGTTGGATTGCCTTTCAAAATGGCGGATATATCCGCGACCTGTCCTAATAATGTAACTAGTCCTGGATATGGAGTTGCTTGGGGACCTGCCCATGGATTCCACTTTCACACCACTTTGCTACTCATGTCTCGAGTGTGGTTTATACTTCCGTGCAGAAGGTGGAGTGGTGGGAGGGGGGGGGCGGCAGCCCCGCGGTTTGATGACCCCGCGTTGGTTTCTCTGTTGGTGTATTGTACATTAATAGGTAATTGTAGCACACAGATGTGCGCACTTTGACTGGGGGAGAATCTCTGTCTGCCATCGCATCACCTGATTCTTTGAGGGTGTCGCCTGTCAATCCTGGTGTGCCTTCTTCCTTCCATTTACTAATTACTTGGGCTGGTATGTTGGGGGATATCCCGTGTCTGCCGTTGGGTCATGCGATATCCAACCGTGTCTTGCACCCCAATTCTGGCAGATGTGCGTGGCAACTTGGTGTATTGTGGGGGGGTCACCGTTGTATTGCCTGATCACCTGCTCCCTCTCTTAGAGCTTTCACATTGGGCTCTGCTGGAGCCCCTACCAGCTCCTCACCTGCCTAGCACTGTGTGGCCTTCGATATGATGCCCAGTCTCTAGTGTATCATTCAGAGGTTTGGGCGTATTGTTGTAGTCTGCACAGGGCTGGTATCTCACTGCATGCAGCTTTGTCAGCCTCTGTGCTGTGAGTGTCCACAGTTATCCAGGGGGTTCTGTGCTTTCCAGTTGCCTGTGGCTTGCTTGGGTATGGTGGGTTTGGGGGGGGGGGGGATCTCCCTCCCCAGGGCTTCTCGTGTGGGCAGCCCTGTGTCTTCTCTCTTTCTGTGGCTCTTCTCTCTATGTATGGCGTTTGCATGGTTGTTCCGGATGCGGAGCACTGCGACTCTGGTCTCATCTGGGGGACAGCGTGGGTAAGATTACGACTGATGTACCCCCCTGTTCGTACTCAGTTGCGTTTTGTGGTGGGTGAGTTGGTGCTCCTGGGAGACAGAGGTTATAGTCGGGGCACCTGCTTCTTTTATGAGGTGATGTAAGGGCTGGGTAATGTTAATGTTAGTGGGGCCGTTATCAGTGTTCGCACCCGGGCAGGTCCTAGCCGGGCCTCCTTCACCCGTGCCTCTCTTACCGTGTGTTTGGTGCTGCACCTCAGGCTGCAACTTTGCCTGGGTGATGGCCTTGTCTGCCGGCACTTGATGGAGGACCCGAAGCGCCAGGCATAATTTATATGGAGAGTGTGCCCAAAACATCTGTTTCCACATTGGGCTCAGCAATCTACATATGCCGGGCGCAGTTATTACGGGGAGTCCGACACAGATGAAGGGTGCGGCGTGTCTCCCGACAGTGCCTCCCGTGGGGTCCTAGACATCACACAGTATTTCTCTGGTTCCTCACCCCTGAGAGCAGCAATTTTCTGCAGACATGTTGGGTGTCCCTTCAGATGACTGTGTAAAATTTGCAGAACAAATCAGGCTATTTTGATCGAATTATGGGTCCTCAGGCCCTGGCCTGCCCTGGAGCTCACACAGGAAGCAGCATTCACTGTGTGCGCAACAGCACCCCCTCTCGTGCACCCTCTTCTTAAAAAACCCACAGCTGACCCATCCTGCCCGGCTAACTATCACTGATCTCCATCACTCCTTTCCTAGGCAAACCCCTGGAAAAACTGGCAATCTTCACACTGAATCTGTTGGTTGTCTTCATGACCATCAGTCTGGCTTCAGAGCTGCCAGGAGCACGGAAACCACTCTCTTGAACATCCGCGAAGGTCTGCTCTTCAACCTCGATTCCAACACCCCCTGTGTCCTCATCTTACTTGATCTCTCTTCTGCCTTTGACACGGTCAACCATGCCATCCTGCTCAACCGTCTCCATGATAACCTGGGTATCACTGATGAGGGCCTGGGTTGGCTGACTTCTTTCCTCTCCGATTGAGCCGCCCAGGTCCAACTTGGGTCCTTCCACTCCTCTATCTCCATCTCTACCTATGGTGTTCCCCAGGGGTCTAACCTCTCTCCCTGGCTGTTCAACCAATACCTGGCACTTCTTGCTGCTCTCTGTCCCAACTTTCAGTGCTATGCGAATGACACAACTCATTTTCAGGCTCCCTTCCGCCACTACTACTTCTTCTCTCATCTCCGACTGTCTGTCTGCTATCCAGGAGTGGTGTGCCTCCAATGATCTCTGCCTTAATGCCAGTAAGACAGAGATTCTCCTCATCAGCACCCCTGCTCCCTCATTTCCTGTCACTCTCTGGCCGGCCTCTCTTGGCCCTCTTCCTGCTCCCACCTGTGATGCTAAAAACCTCAGGGTCATCTTCGACTCCACACTCTCCTTTTCTCCTCACATCGCTGATGTCTCTAAGAAGTCACAGCAGCGGCACCTTCTCAGAGGTATTCTTCCTTTCCTCTTCTACCCCCAGGTGCTCAATGTCTCCAGAGCTCTGGTTCTCTCTAGGTTGGACTACTGCAACAGCCTCTTTCTAAATCTACCTGTTTTTACCCTCCGCCCTCTGCAACTCATCCAGAACAGGACTGCGAGACTTGTCCTTGGCCCAAGCCCAGGGATCGTATCTCTCCAGGACTGAACTCTCTGCACTGGCTCCCAGGGGCTGCGAGGATTAAGCTCAAAACCCTCTGCATTGACCACAAGGCCTTCTGGGGCCTGGGGCCTGGGGCCTCAATACCTTCAACTCTCTCTTCCTAAATATCTTAATTCTCGAGCTCTTTGCTCATCCGCCTCCAACTCCACCAGGGTCAGTCGCTTCAAGCAACAAGTTGGTGGTAGATCTCTTTCTTCCCGCTGGGGCCTCCCTCTGAAACACCCTCGCTGCCTCCCTGAGACTTGAAGAAAATCATCTCCAGTTCCGCAAGCACCTCAAAACCTTACTCTTTGCTTCTGCTTTCTCTCCTCCTCTCCGCTGCTGACCTCCTTGCTGAAAGTGAAACTGCACTGGTCACCTGGCTACCCTCTGATCACGGGCCCAGGTCCCCTACCCCACCAGTTGCACCCCTGCACTGCCTCACTGGCATCCCCATCACTTGGGTACTGTTTTCTGAATCCCTACAACCCCCTATCAGCACTTGACACCTGATGTCTGCACTTACCCATGCACTTGCTGTTAAGATGGATTTCTGAACTCTCACCTGGAGGAGCAGAGGTTCAGAAGGCCAGCCTAGTTTCTTGGAACAGGGTAACCTCTGGACAAGCCAGACCAATCAGGGTAACTATGGAAAGAGGGCAAGACTAAGTCTCAGGAGGGGTGAGGGTGACTGAAGGACCTCAATGAGCACACAAAGCAAGGACACTTACAAATTACTCCAGACAGGTGTTATATCAAAGATATAGACACAATTATTACAAGGCCTTTGTAACATAGACTATAGCAAAAGAATCACAGTAACACAAAGTATACCAACACAACACTATCAACACAATGTATATAGAAGACCATTGGGGTCCAAAGAGTTAAATGCACGAAATATATGGACAACCTAGATGGGAAGGAAACAGGCAGTGCAGATAGTCTTCAGGCCCCTTTCGACATCGACAATACACCTAAGAGGCAGTCCAAGCCCTAAGAAGAGAGGAGCCTTGTGCTCAATAGTACATGCAATACAAGCGCACACGGTTGTTCCAATGGGCAAAATAGGGTCTCTTCAGGGGTCTCTAGCAACTCGGGAAGGTGGATGAGGTGATGAAGAACAAGTTCCCACTATTCAAGGAGGACCTCCACTTGAAGGCAGAGGCAGTTCCAGAGAGCGGGATGGAGTCGCTAGTTCGCACTAGCAGTGGAAAGGAGAGGTGCCCCAGGGGCCACTTGTGTGTACAAATGGGCCCTTGCGCTAGGGGCCACCAGTTAGGGTAAGGAGTACTCACCTGTCCCCAATGCAAGCAGACCCAAACTTCACCCGTTCAGTCCACTCGGGTTGCAGGTTCGAACATAACAAAAAGGATGTCTCTGCGGCTTTCGGTTCCTGAGGTACAGTGATGATTCCCAAATGGGACAGTAGCGATTTCTCCGCTCCAGGTGGATGTATCAACCCAGTTTCACTGCAGCAGGCTTCAGGGGCAAGAGGGTCACAAATGCAGTGTACTTACAAAAGACGTTGCTGCGGCAGGGCAACACGGTAACCGCGTTAATTCCGGTCCTGGTGCACTCGTCTCACTTCAGACCTGGGAATGCCAAGTGTACGAAATTCGGTTTTAGGGTGCCGGGGACACAGAGCTAACAGTATACCAAGTTTCGAGGGCCTCCTTGAAACGACGGCCGAGACAGAGCAAAGGTCCTGCGTAAGCAGGTCAGCCCGTTGGTTGGCCCAGGGACACTTCCGACAAATCTTACTTGCAGGGTTTGATGAAGGTCCCGAGAATAGTTGGTCCCACTATTCCAATGGGTCGAAGCGTCTTTGCAGACCTTCTAGGATGATCAGATGCAGAGGGGCCCCATGGGACGACAGCGGGCTCGGGGTGCCAAACCTTCCAGCGGGTCACCAGCGGTTCCTCGACTTGGCTTCGTAGTTGCAGGATACTTCGATCCTATCCTTCGTTCAGTGAGAACTAAGGAGATCGACATGGTATGGGTGTTTTTGGCCTCCTCTTATCCAAAGTTCCCTTCGCGCCAAACCGAAGAGGACCCAATGGGAGATCTGCTCACAAACACACACTACATAACTGGACCAATCATGGACCACGGTGGTCCCAGTCATTCAGGGCAGTCCAGACTCTCTGGCACCCAGGATGTGTATTGGAACTAGACGTTCCAGCCCACATCCTGGAGGCAAACACACAAGGCATGCAGAAGCCCGCAAAAGCATTGGGTTTCGCGGGAAAGTGCATGACCAAATAAGGACTGACCCGGGTCGACTCGACCTGGGGAAGGTGAAGGGGCAAGATGGCCAAAGGACAGGAAAAAGAACCTCGTAGCATGGCCATTTTGGAGTCAGGCCATCTATTCGTGCCAAACGCGGTTAACATGGCAGGAAAGGGTTAAAAATAATGCAAAAAGATAGCTGCCACCAGTCCTGTCAATGACACATCTGCACAGTTCATAAAAAGTCCAGCAAGAGTATCTAGGGCCTTGGGAAAATGACTATAGACCCAAGTGTGCTGTATGGTAAGATATATTGCACACTTGTTACATGTTGCACAAAAGTTGCAACACGGGAAAAGGACTAAGGCAAACAAAGTTTCCCAGTACTGACTGTCTTAAGGGCATGTCAGTATCCCCATAAAAAGTGAGCAAAAGCCCACAGGAGTGCAGCTGAAGGCTGTGCTTCTCTGGCAAAAGTCAGTCAATGGTGTCTAAACAGCAGTAACACGTTTGGGGGTGTACTCATGGAGGGAAAATTACATACAATTATGAAATCTTTCCTAACACTTTCCACCAGCTGGCCACACTTTGACTTATTGCTTTTATTTTTTTCTATTTATTTTTACTGTCGTTCCCATGTACTGCCCCTGCCCCCTCCCCTTACCCCCCACACTTTTCCCCCTTCCCCCTCAATGTCACCTGGCCTAGTAAGATCATTGTCTCCGTCTTCCCCCTGTTCCCCCTCCCTTGCCTCATCACTACTTGAAACACTTGTGTATAGGTGCGTTATAAATGACATATCATATCATAACTCCTGGCCAGAGCAGGGCACCCATATTAAGGGGATTCTAGAACATATGATCACATTCCTGGCAGCAAAATACAAGGGTAAACAACTGCAGAAGAAAACATAAATTCTAGAGTTGTAGAAAATGATCGAGGAAGTAGAAGAGACAAACGAGGGAGGGGCACAGCGCACAGAAGCAGAGTAGACCCAAACTGAATGCAAAGGGTTATACCCATTGGGGGCGCTCCCGGTGACAGGATATAGCAACCCAACCTATATATACATGCATGCTACTGTCCCCCCACCCTCATACACACCCCTAGCAACAGCCCCGCCCCAGGAATGTGTAGATGAGGAGCCAAGTACCCCTACTCCAACCTCCACGCCCATATTACCTGTCTTTTGGAAACCAGAGTATGAGACATACATGGAGCAGTTGAACAGACAAAGAGCAGAGTATGGACTCTGTGCAGTACCAGTGAAAGTACCAATACCTAAGAAGATCTGGGAGGCAAGGTACCCATTGAGAAAACCGTACTTGCAAACAAGAAAATATGATGGCCATTTGAATGAGATTCCTGAAGAAGCAGAGCAGGTAAATAGCAAAGATGAATGGTGATGTCACACAGAATCAAGCTGACGTCTGTAGAAGAGATCCAGAGACCAAAGAATGCAGATATTTTATAAGGCATCAAGACCGTATCAAGGATAAGTGACATATTGGGATCAAGGTGAAGAAGCTTATGCCACAGAAACAGATGAAGATATCAAGTTAGTTTATACGTGTACAGATGCAAAAGAAATGCAAGCAGACCAAGTAATCTTGAGGCTAGCTTTATAGTGAATATATTCAGTGAAAGAAACTTTGTTAAAGGGATGTTATGGTTAAGTTGCGCTACTAACAACCTGAAATTCAGTGAAAAAAACTTGTTATAGGGATGTTATGGTTCCAAGTAAAACCGAAAAACCCCTGAAATTCACCAGTTATGGTAAGCTAAGCAACCATAACTCGCACCACCACCGTGCATTGCTAAAACTAACACCCACGACATCAAAGATGACATCACAAATGTCATTGATGACATCAGTGATGACATCACATGTGTATGTACTTTTCATGAAATATGTGTACAATGGATTCTTATTATAATGTTGCGAAAAAAGTGTCAAGGATCATTGCAATAAATATCCCCTAATTAGTGCATTGAATGATGCATTGATATAAATAGCATTCTATTATGGGGTTCTATCTAGTATACTAAGCTACTCATGCAGAAACATAGCATTGTGTGCAGCGTACAAGATGAAGGTATAATATTCGTAATGTTAATATGTTGAATAATGAAATGAAAATTGTTTTAATAGATTTTTGTGTACTGTGAAATATGTAATAAGTAGCTAATAAAACCCATGTATTACATAATTGCATTACTATAGACAAAACACAAAGAGACAAGAACACATACAAATATGGGTATATACAGGGAAAGTGAAGTTAGCAAAAAAGCACAAGTAGTAGCAAAAACAATTAATAACCAAACTGATTATTTTCATGCAAATAAATGATTGCTCTGTTTCAAAGCTGCTATTTACCCTATGTATATGTATCACTTGATGTGATTGGACCCTAAGGAAAGTAGTGTGTGTACAATGTATACAAATATGACCATATACAGGGAAAGTACAGCCATAAAAAATCAACAGAACTATCAGAAAGTGCTGATAAGTCTATTGATTATCTTTATGCACAAAAAGGATTGCTGACTTTCAAGCTTTTGTCTTCCCCTATGTATATGTTTCATATGATGTGACTGGACTCTAAGGGAATTACTGTATGAACCTACTTGAAGGATAAGTCTACAAATAAAATGTTTAGTTTCTGACTGTTACTGAAGAAAACCATGTGGCCTAGATATGTCAGCAAAAGATAAAAGAGTGAGCCAGACATGTGATGTCATCAGTGATGTCATCAATGACATTTGTGATGTCATCTTTGATGTCGTGGGTGTTAGTCTAGTGCACGGTGGTGGCATGAGTTATGGTTGCTTAGCTTACCATAACTGGCGAATTTCAGGTTTTTTTTGGTTTTACTTGGAACCATAACGTCCCTTTAACAAGTTTTTTTCGCTGAATTTCATAGGTTTTTAGTAGCAAAGCTTAACAATAATAACTTTGACTTTAGGTACATGTAATATAGAACATACTGAACCCCTTCTACTGAATTTGATGCCCGCAAACTTTTTTGATGTCCGCGGACATGTTCGGACAACAGTACCACTACCTAAAAAGTCTGGGGGGGTATGTTTAATTGTTATATTATAACATAGTAACATTTAAAAAATTCACAAAGTAGCACACATACATATTATATGTAGTAATACATAAGAAATGTAACCCATATATGTAACACACTAATCATCATTTAAATACAATATGTTCTAAAATGGAATATACCAAATGAAGATAAATTGGCTTCCAACATAATTACCTCACAGACACTCCACAACTAAGAGCAAGACCAGAACTACAGGGTACTCAGAACATAGATTACCTGAAATAGTAAGTGTACTTCATTTTACTCATATATTTATAAACTTTCTGTATTAGATTAAAAAATATATATTATCTTTTTTTCTCACAGAAATGTCTAGTACTCTGAAATGGCTAGAGGAGCACTTCCCACATGACGAAATGTCAGAAGATAGTGAAGCTAATGGTACACACTTTACTATATAAACCATTTAATTATTATTATTTTATATGCATTTAACATATATATATATTTTTGTACAGAGCATACCAAAATAGAAAATACCTCTGAAGAAACTGTTACGGATAACACTCTTGAAAGCATAAAAGAAAAAAATTGATTTATTGTTGACCAATTTTAATAATTTGAAAACCTTTTTTGAGGATCATTTTAAAACAAAAACCTCATACCATTGTCCCACATGTACTTGTCCCCCCTCACCATATCCCAGTCAATTATCCCCAAACCCTCTCCATAACCCAAAACGTTTTGATGAGACTTCCATCCCTTCTTCACCTGATACCAATCATGTTAAAACCCCTAATTCTCCCGTTTTTGTTTCCGTTCTGCCTCACCTTCTGTCATAAATTGTTAATATATGTTAAATAAACTTAAATGTTTATATATATTGGGTTGTAATAAGTTTCAGTTTAAAAAAAAAAAAACAATTTAGGTGTCCGCAGACAGCGCGGTTGTTCTGAAATGTTCTTCAAGAAACGAAAATGGAAGTGTCCTGAAGAACACTATACCTGTCCGTAGTGTTTGCTAGCAAGTTGAAACTGTTCTAGAACACACGCGATGTCCTGAAATGTTCGTAAATAAACAAAATGGGAGTGTCCTGAAGAACACTATACGTGTCCGTATTGTTCGCTAGCAAGTTGAAACTGTTCTTAGAACAGGTGGTGTCCTGAAATGTTTGTAAATAAACGAAAATGGAGGTGTCCTGAGGACGCTATGTCTGTCCGTATTGTTCTCAAGGAAGTTAAACTGTTCTAAGAACAAATGGTTGTCCGTAACTGTTCGTTTGACGTGTGATGCACTTTTAATTACTTCAGGACCCGAACAGTGTCCGTAGGACAGCAACACGCATGCGCAAACCAATGTCTGTGCATTTGGTGTCCTGCGGACAGCCGCTTCCTTCACGAACATGTTCGCGGAGCGATCATGTGACCGCGCCCACGCTGATCGTGTGTTCTGAATGCAGACACTGTTCGTGTCCCCGAATAATTTAAAAGTACATTTTCTAGTAATCCACAATATTTCTCAATAAAAACTCACCATAGCACAAGTCCCACATACTAATCCTGAGTTTCTACATACTTTTTGAAACCTTTTATTGTGTTTGATCTGTCCGTGGACAGCGCGCATGTCAGGCACCCCTATAAAAGACCACGCCCTAGAGTTTATTCTCATTGTGTTTCTGGCTATTCTTCAGAACAGCGATTTTTGCTGCCACCTGCAGATTACACCATCATGGAGATGGCATCCATGGCTGAACTACTGCCACCTGGTGCTGCACCTGCTTCATCACCGCCCCCACCCCCTCCACCACCACCACCTCCCCAAGGGCCTGAAGAGGGGAACAGGAGTGAGGATGCAGAGGAGGAAGAAGAGGATGACGAGAATGAGGTAGTGGAAATCCCTACTACCCGCACTAGGCGTGAATCTTGGGTGTGGCGGTTATTTACCATTCATGGGAATGTTCCTAAGGCTCGTGCGAACCGAGTCACCTGCAATGAGTGCAAAATGGTACTCAGTCGCGGGAGGCATGGTTCATACAGCTTTGGGACCACAACCATGAAGCGACACCTCAGGTCATTTCACTCTGGGGCCATTCGCAGGGTTGTACCTTCCGAGGAGCGTAGTAGGTTGATTTCCTCTACTTCATCCTCTGTTTCCGATCCTGTCACCACAAGGAACACCTCTCTGGGACAGCGTCTTCCTCAAGCTGCCTCACAGGCCATACATAATGCTGATGACCCTTACCTTTTGAGGGTCACAATTGTGTGTATGTACTGTGACACAGTACTCTGCAGAGGGGAGCGACTTCGTAGTGCTTTTGAGACTATTGTCTCAGAGCACGAGAAGACCTGCTCACTACCCAAATAAAACCCACTCTACATCTTCCTCTCTCTCCTCTTCCTCTCTCAGCTCACCCTTTCTTATCCCCGTGGTTGGTGTCCCCCCCTTTACCCTCCTTTCCCCTCCTCTCCTAGTGTGTCGTGTATAAAAAAAACAAAAAAATATAAAATAACAAAAATCCCAAAAAAATAAGGCTCTTTTCAGAGCCGCCTTTCACAGTTAAAAAATAGAAGTGAAAATAAGTGAAGCAGGGCCCTTTGTATTTTTTAGAAGTCCGCGGACATCTAAAATTTTGGGGTGCTACCCTATCGTAAAAAAGGTTGCAATGCATTTTGTATGTTTCTTAGAAAAATCTGATTTACAGCATAAATTAGATGTACTCCAAGGGGAGGAACAGTTTTATTACAAATAAAATGTATGCTACATTTTATTTGTAATAAAACTGTTCCTCCCCTTGGAGAAGTGCAACACTTCTTTTGGAGAAAAAAATACCAAGCCAGAGGAGCACCACATATCCACATGCTTTTATGGATTAAAGATGCTCCTAAATTTGGTCAAGACAGGGATGCCACTGTTTTACAGTTTACTGAAAAATATGTCACTTGTGAAATTGCATCGGAATCCAAAAATAGTGATCTTCATGCACAAATTTTACAATTTCAAAGACACAAATGTGGCAAATATTGTCGTCGCAAATACAAAAACAAAGGGAAATACTACACCAAATGCCGTTTTGGTTTCCCTAGACCAGTTACAAATACAGGTCAAGTGAACAACCTCATGTCTTCAGTTAGACATAGTGTTAAAGGTAAGTCACCTAAAAATACATATTACATAAAAAGACAAAGAAAAATATATCAATGATTACAATGCAATCATTGCCCACTTATGGAATGCAAACATAGATGTGCAGTACATTGCAGACAATTCTACTGCAGTTGCACGATATGTCACAGCATACTTAACCAAAGCAGAAAAGACAGAGCTGCAAGACCTCTGGAATGACCTGTCATCACATAAAACAGTATCTCAAAACATTATACAGCTTGGGCATAAAAATGCTGTCCCATGAGAATGTGGATCCTATGAAGCAGCTGATCGTTTAACTGGTACTGCACTGTATGGTAAATCTGAAAATATAGTATGGCTAAGTCTTGGTCCAGCTAAATCTAGAAAAGGAGTTCTAAAATCATACGAAGATATAGAAACAATAGCCAAACATGATCCCAACAGCCAAGACATTTTAAAAAATAATTTATTGGACACATACTACCCAAACAGGAGTACCACTTTGGAAACCATGTGTCTATACCACATAGCCCAAAACTACACATACAAAAATAATATAAAACCTGATGGAAAAAACGGTAAATACAGAGTGGCAAACTGTGAAGGCAGCTTAGTAAAACTCACCAAACCAAATTTAATTAATCATATCAAATTGTCATTAAAGACCCCTCAACATAAAGAAGTATATTACATGTCCCTGCTACAACTCTTTAAACCATGGAGAAAAGAAGAAGAAATACTAGATAACTATGACTCATATGAAGACGCTTTCAAAGCAAATAAAAGCACAGTAACTGATGTAAACTTTACACAGTACAAAACAATGTTGCACAATGAACAGCAACACGAAGAAGAACTCCAGGCCCAACTAGATAAGGACACTCCTGACAGTAGTCAACTTTCTGTAACAGGAAGCCAAGAACCACTGGGAGAGCCACTAATAGCAAATGAGGCAGACTTAGCTATGACAGAAGTAGAAAACACCATGTGTCAATATGAAGATAAAGAAGACTCAAATATACTACAATCAAAACTAAACAATGAGCAACGTAGCATTTTTTAAGAAGTAACAAAAGAAACTGCACATGGTGTACAACATGAAAACAAAGAATGTACCTGCCAAAATTACAAACCTATACTATTGTACGTCAGTGGTGAAGCTGGTTCTGGCAAAACATTCCTAATCAAAATCATCAGTAAGTTCCTTCAACAATTGGCAAACAACAAACTGTCAGCTGTTGTCACTGCCCCCACAGGTTTAGCTGCCTACAACATAGGTGGTGTCACTTTACACCGATTACTACTCCTGCCAGTAGAACACCAAAACAAATTAGACTATTACAAACTTTCTACAGAAGCTGCAATGGAACTACGCAGAGTATTGAAACAAATGAAAATGCTACTAATAGATGAAGTGAGCATGGTGTCCAACCTAATGTTGGCTTTGATTCACCTCAGATTACAAGAAGTACTCAAAACAAACTATGAAGAGCTCTTTGCAGGAAAACACATTATTGTTTTCTGAGATCTTCTTCAATTGACACCAGTAAAAGGTGAGCCTATTTTTAAAACATTAGAACACAAACTCTGCCGTAAAACTGTTGGCAGCATTGTATATGTCAACCTTTGGCAACATTTCCAATACAGAGAATTAACAGAAAACATGCGGCAATCTACAGATCTCACTTATGCCAACATCTTAAAAATTATCAGAGTTGGTATACTTTCTAAAGAAGCAGAAGCAATATTGAAAACCTGACACATTCATGCACTTTATGGTGATAATGCATGTGCTACAGATGTTATGGAACAATTAGCCCACAAAAATGTCAATTGTATGGCCTTAATGTCAACTCTTGCAAGCTGTTTAAAATTCAATGAAATAATGTTAAATAAAGAAATGCAACCAATAATGGAAATTAGCGCCACAGACAAACTAGATGTACATGGTATGACACTACCCAAGTGTGAGCAAGCCACAACAAGACTAAATAGTTTAGAAAAATCCATCTCAAACACAGCAGGCTTGGAAAAGATATTAAAATTATCCTTAAATTGCAGAGTAATGCTTAAACGTAACCTTGATGTGGACCAAGGACTAGTTAATGGAGCACTGGGTACAGTTGTTGGCTTTCTAACATACCCACGTGACAACAAAATTCAGTTTGTCAATATTCTCTTTGACAAACTTTCAGAAGTAAAAAGGATAGGACGCTCAACAGCTAGATTCCTTCTCTTCAAAGACATATGTACGTAGAGAAAATTTTTCTCTAACTCTTGCATACGCAGTCACCATTCATAAATCACAAGGTCGTACCCTAGACAAAGCAATGATAGACATTGGTAACATAGTCTTTAAAGAAGGCATGAGCTACGTGGCACTATCACGCTTATGTACACTTGACGGGCTATTTCTAATCAACTTTGATGCAAGTAAAGTAAACGCTGATATTCCTTGCATTTTAGAATACAATAGACTTCGCTCACTACCCCCCCCCATCTAAACACATATTCTGTACCACAAAAAGTAAAACGTTCTAAAAGAAAACTAAATCAAATAGAAATGCAACAGGATGTCACTGCAAATCCTCCAAAGAGAGTAAAAGAAACTAAAACTTCATCAAGTACCACAAACATAAAAGAACTCATTAGGGAAAGTAAGCCAGGTACTTCATCAAAGAAGGAAGACAAACTAAAAAAAAAACCAAATCAGATAAAGAACTACCTGGTCCATTTAAACTCTCAAATATAGTTGGAGTAAGTTGCTACGCAACGTAGCAATGAATATTCTATTTCAATTGCCACCAATTGTTGACAACATTTACTTACACAGTACAGACCAATTGTGTTTCCAAATGTTAGTACTTCACAGAAATGCAACAAACAATCCTGATAACACGTATAGTGTTTATGGAATAAGACAACAATTGGACTACTGTGCTGGAATGCTTAAATTCACTATAAACTCACAGGAAGATCCACAAGAATGTCTAATGTACTTACCACAAGTACTGGAAAATAAAAACATACCTATAAATGAAATCTTCCAGATTTCATACATGTGGAAAGATACATGCACTCTCTGCAACAATGTGACACAAGAAGAAATCCCCAATGAATGCTTCATATATATATATATCAATACCTAATTGTGAATCCATTCCATTTCAGCAACTTGTACAAAATGCAAACCATGGTAGTTTATTTAATACCTGCAATTTGGATAATCACTCCACGTTAGTAATACAAACACATAGTAAATACGTAATACTAATGCTTCTACGGTACAATGCAGAGGGTACCAAAAACAACTGCAAGCTGACTGGATTCACACATGGTCAAATATCACTTGGTAAGAAAACCTTCACAACAATAGGTATAATCTACCACGCAGGAGCCACAACCAATTCAGGGCACTACACTGCATATATAAAAAAAGAAATCTGGATGGTTTGAATGTAATGGTAGTACCATTACTCTAAAGCCGAGATTACCAGCAAATCTTACAAACGCTTATTTAATGTTATTAAAACCAAAATTTGACAACTAAACTGTACTTAAACCTTAAGTAAACTTGTAGTAAAAAAATATAAACTGTTAAAATATTCTAAAAGCTATCTAACTGCCCAAAGATTCCACAACAAATCAGATAAATGAATACCACTAAATTAGAGCAAAGAAATAGACGGTTAGAATACGCCAATTGGTATCTAACTGTACCAAAATTTAACAATATCCAAACATATAAATCAATACCACTAAAATATATCAAAAAATAAACAGTTAGAATACACCTACTGGTATCTAACTGATCCAAAATTTAACAATATCCAAACAAATAAATAATATGTTACTGCTACAAAAAACTGCAACAAGTCAATGTATAAAGCATTAGCCAGAACTGAAAAGAAACAAATAAACTGTAGCATAACAGAAAGTTATTTTTTTTAATCCGACATGGATTTTTTTTTCTCCCACAGACCCAATGATTTTATCAACAAACACAGAAACTGAGCAAATTGGTTTGTATTCTACTAAATATGAGGGTCCATAAAAACAAAATGTTGATTATACAATGTAATAAGTCATTTCAAAATACTAATACTAACATACTATTTTCTTTTATCACAGAAATGAACAAAAAATACATGTACTCCAGTTACTAAACCAAACAGTAAGTATATTATAATAAGTACAACCATCGCAGCATATCACTTTGTTCCTTATAAATTTCTTTTTGACTCAAAGTTATAAGCAACTATGAGTGTGATATGCTGCAGTGGTTGTGGCCAGGGCATAGAGTCTTGGGTGCCTGGCCATGGCCAAATGGCCATGTACCCAAGACTCTATGCCCTGGCCACAACCACCGCAGCATATCACACTTACAGTTGCTTATAACTTTGAGTCAAACATTTCAACTATGGCGTATGGAAACTTTTAATGTCCGCGACCCATTACGGGTGTTCTTAGAACACTTTCAACTTGCCAGCGAACAATACGGACAACGTCCTCAGAACACCCCCATTTTTTTTTATTTGCAAACATTTCAGGACACCGTGAGTGTTCTTAGAACACATTTGACTTGCCAGTGAACAATACGGACAGCGTCTTCAGGACACCCCCTACGAACATTCCAGGACACCGCGAGTGTTCCTAGAACACTTTAAACTTGACAACGAACAATACGGACAGTGTCCCCCCATTTTGTTTATTTACGAACATTTCAGGACACCACGAGGGTTCTTAGAACACATCCAACTTGACAACGAACAATACGGACAACGTCCTCATGACACCCTCATTTTGTTTATTTATGAACATTTCAGGACACCACGAGGGTTCTTAGAACACATCCAACTTGCCAGAGAACAATACGGACAGCGTCTTCAGCACACCCTCTACGAACATTCCAGGACACCGCGAGTGTTCCTAGAACACTTTAAACTTGACAACGAACAATACGGACAGTGTCCCCCCATTTTGTTTATTTACGAACATTTCAGGACACCGCAAGTGTTCTTAGAACACTTTAAACTTGACAATGAACAATACGGACAGAGTCCTCAGGACACCCCCATTTTATTTATTTTCGAACATTTCAGGACACCGCCAGTGTTCTTAGAACACATTCAACTTGCCAGAGAATACGGACAGCGTCTTCAGGACACCCCCTACGAACATTTCAGAACACGACCAGTGTTCTTAGAACACATTCAACTTCCCATCGAACAATACGGACAGCGTCCTCAGGACACCCCCATTTGGTTTATTTACGAACATTTCAGGACACCGCGAGTGTTCTTAGAACACATTTAACTTGCCAGAGAACAATACGGACAGCGTATTCAGGACACCCCCTACGAACATTTCAGGACACGACCAGTGTTCATTGAACACATTCAACTTCCCATCGAACAATACGGACAGCGTCCTCAGGACACCCCCATTTTGTTTATTTACGAACATTTCAGGACACCATGAGTGTTTTTAGAACACATTCAACTTGCCAGAGAACAATACAGACAGCGTCTTCAGGACACCACCTACGAACATTTCAGGACACCGTGAGTGTTCTTAGAACACATTTGACTTGCCAGTGAACAATACGGACAGCGTCTTCAGGACACCCCCTACGAACATTCCAGGACACCGCGAGTGTTCCTAGAACACTTTAAACTTGACAACGAACAATACGGACAGTGTCCCCCCATTTTGTTTATTTACGAACATTTCAGGACACCACAAGGGTTCTTAGAACACATCCAACTTGACAACGAACAATACGGACAACGTCCTCATGACACCCTCATTTTGTTTATTTATGAACATTTCAGGACACCACGAGGGTTCTTAGAACACATCCAACTTGCCAGAGAACAATACGGACAGTGTCTTCAGCACACCCTCTACGAACATTCCAGGACACCGCGAGTGTTCCTAGAACACTTTAAACTTGACAACGAACAATACGGACAGTGTCCCCCCATTTTGTTTATTTACGAACATTTCAGGACACCACGAGTGTTCTTAGAACACATTCAACTTCCCATCTAACAATACGGACAGCGTCCTCAGGACACCCCCATTTTGTTTATTTACGAACATTTCAGAACACCACCAGTGTTCTTAGAACACATTCAACTTGCCTGAGAACAATACGGACAGCGTCTTCAGGACACCCCCTACGAACATTTCAGGACACCGCAAGTGTTCTTAGAACAGTTTCAGCTTGCTTGCGAACAAAACAGACACATATTGCGTCCTCTAAACAGCCGTTTTGTCCGCGGACAAATCGAACACAACAAGAGCGTCTACCACATAAAAAAACACAACATTTAACCTATCTCATACTATCCCACCCTCCCCAAACACTCTTACACACAAACACACTCTACTAAATACAAATTTTAAACCAAGTTTCACTGCGATGGCGCGCGCTACCAAAATCTGACACCCTCCACGCTCTGCGCCGTCCAATCATCGAAAACACCGCATGTCCGCAGACATCACGCAAGCCGATTGGCCAATCAGGACACTGTCCGCGGAGCGAACAGGGAAGTCTGTCCGCGGACCGAACACAGATATCACTCATTTTTTATGACCTACTTTTTGGTAATTTAAAAAAAAAACTACTGGACGCATTTTCACCAAATCTGTGAAAGCACGCTTTTGGGAGCAAGCCGCTACTCCTGGTCCAGATTTGGTGAAAATCCGTCCAGCAGTTTGGGCTGTAGGCACGAGCAAAGTTTTTTCCCCATTCAGTCTATGGGAAAAAAAAGTTTTGGGACCCCCCTATAACTTTGCCCCCCCTGGACGAATCCTCACCAAACTTTGCAAAAAAATTCAGAGTGGGCCATACACTTTTTTTTGCAAAGTTTGGTGAGGATTCGTCCAGGGGGAGCAAAGTTATAAGCCGCCCAAAAAGTGCTCTTCCTATGGAAACAGCAACTTAACCATAACTACATGGCCACTAACGTGGCCATGTAATATATATATATATATATATATATAGCAAAAAAACAAGGAAAGGTGCGCACTCCAGTTCCCTGCATAACCTTCCAGGCCACTGGTATTCTCCTCCGACCAGTTTCTGTGCCAATACACGTCATCAGGGAGGCTGTCTTAACTTGCAGCTCACCGCAGGTGCAGGTGATGATAATCTGCTGCAAGGGCTTCTGGTGGATGTAGTCATCAGGTTAGCAAGGAAAACGTTCACGCCCAATCCCACAGTGGAGAAAGGGGGTTGGAGGGGGAGTGTAGCCTCCAGTGAGGCACTCCAAAGCCGGGCAAATATCACCCTGGTGCAGCACCCCGTCAGGTCTTGAAGATTCCACCCTTCAAGATCCTGCAAAAATGGCAAAAAACAAGGAAAGGTGCGCACTCCAGTTCCCTGCATAACCTTCCAGGCCACTGGTATTCTCCTCCGACCGGTTTCTGTGCCAATACACGTCATCAGGGAGGCTGTCTTAACTTGCAGCTCACCGCAGATGCAGGTGATGATAATCTGCTGCAAGGGCTTCTGGTGGATGTAGCCATCAGGTTAGCAAGGAAAACGCTCACGCCCAATCCACACACATGTGATGGGTCCCCTAGTTTCTATAGAATCCCCTCCCACGTCTACGAGAAGCTGATCGCATAACAGTTTGAAGAGGCGGTAAAAGAGGCGTGTGATTCTGAGAATCGGAAGACGAACATGCAAATGGTGAGTAGAAACTGAGGAGAGTGGCAAATTGATGCATGCGTAGTAAATAAAGGGAAGTGATAAGGGAAAAAGAGAGAAACAGAGGGCGGGGGGATAAACATAACGTGAGAATAAGAGTGCTAAAATATTGAATAGATATTGACTTGAGTGTGGCCGAGCAATAAGAATCGTGAGAGAGGCCACGATAAAGAGGATACGCCCTATTCCTAAATTTTAAAGAACGTTAGAAGAAATCTTAATCTAGAGTCTTGTAATGGATGACGTAGAAAACATGTCCGATTTAAGACGGTCCTAAAGAGATTGATTTAAGTTCCATGAGGAGCATTTTTAGAGAGCAAGACAGATCCCAGAGAAGGGCTGTGGAGATAGATATATGTAACCGGTCGAGTAGGTCTGTTTGTCTGTTCGCTTTATGTACTTATGTATTGATGATGACATCACAATTGAAGAAAAACGATGATAAATATAGAAGCACGAGGTTGAAAAGGAAATGGATTGTTTTTATTACATTTGGTGGTGGTTTCTTAGCAAAATTAAAGTAAAAACTGTGACCCGAGGGATTGGATCTTGTGACGGTTGGTGCTTGCTTATATTGTGTTGTTTTCCGGAAGCATACTTTTAAATCTGTGATTAAAGCAAGCAAGTGTTAACAAGTTAAGAGTGATGGGTTAAGGATGGAGGATGTTACTCCACTTGTGCGCCTCTGCAAGCAATTTCAAAAACATGCACCCAAACTTAGACAGTGTAGTGCAGAATGGGTTAAAGGAACCGCAGACAAAATGTTTATGCCGTGGCCACAATGAGGGTCACTATCGAAGACAGTCTTGCAGCATTTGACGACATATTTGCATGCAACATACACTGGGAAGAAGCTAGACAAGCGCCTAGCGAGCTCAGAGCTCTGGAAAATGCACCAGGAGGAGCTAGATGAGCCGCCTCCTATAGACTGGATACTTAATGTATGCAAAGAGGGGGGGTGAAGAGCCCTCTGCTCCACTCGCCCCGTCTGAAATAAACGACGAGAATAAGAAAGATGATGGGTTATACCCATTGAGGGAGCTTAAAGCAGCGACAGGGTATAGCCACCCAGCATATGAGTCACTTCCACAAAGTAGTGACGAGAACCCAGAGAAAAATACTGACAGAGATGTAATCTCTAAGGTCCCGAAGGACAAGGAGAGTGTAACGCTCACCTGGTATCCACTGGGACGTCACTCAGCCTGTTCTGACCTCTTACAACCTCGAACCCTTCCTTGGAGTCTACTCGACTGGAGACTGGCCCTGAAACACAGGATTGGTAGAGTTTAACTCCCTATATTGTCTGTGTGCTTGAACCCCTTCTTCCCCGGGGTCCAACCCCTCCCTTTGATCCACAGCTCACCTTGTTTTCTGGGAAAGTGTGCTCTCCATCCTGCTTTCAGCACAGGGGCGCGTTGATTGATGCGGGCTCGTTGCTGCCTAGTTACTTCACTGGCAAGAGTCCGACAGGTAAGCATAATGAGTCTTTTGAACAGTTCTCTAACTTCGTTCCTTTCCTTCATTAGATGATGGCCGGCGTCCGGGGATGGCGACGTGCTGCTGAGATGAGTAGCGCTGAAGGTGAGTGAGAGCGCGATGTGACCCTTTCATATTTGTATTGAACTGAGTTCTTTTTCTGTGTCTTTTAGGTGCTGCGATGTTTTCAGCGTGGATGCCGGTTATGAAGAAGGAATGCGGTGAGTAAGCGCGGTATGCGGCGCCTCTAGATGTTTCCACGCTAACCTGGAGTGTCTTTTCCCTCTTGCAGATGGATGAGAAGTTACGGAGACAGAGTTCCCCCAGAGCGGCTGAGATTCAGGTAAGCGTTTGAAGCTCGTACAGTCTTTAAAAAATAAGCAAAGATTTGCTGAATGCTTACTAATGCCTTTTTTCTGTTCTTTTCCCTTAGGAAGCGGCGTGCCGGGATGGGAATGACACTGCCAAAGATGCCCGCAGGACAGAAGGAGCGATGAATGATGGGCATAAACTCTGCAAAGTAAGGCTGTTCCTAACAGTGTTCTTGTTCTTACAGGAGCTGAGCGCAGAAGAAAGATGCAGGCCTACTGGAGACCGATCCAAACACGGTGAGTGTCACGCTGCAGGTGCAGAAAACACAAAGCATGTTTCTCAACCTGGGCCTGGCTTAAATAGTCTCTGGGTATCCGAGGTGTCTCTGGGCTGAACCACACCCAAAAGACTAGACAGCACATGCAGTTCTGGGAACCGAAATATATGGGGGCATCCATCTTGTCCCCATCAATGCACTACAAGTCCAATCCCCAATGTTATCCTATGGGGGTGAGTGAGTCTGGTGCCACAAGCGCCAAGTCTGACTCCAAGTGGGTCTTTGGAGGGATGGAGAGGCCCTTGAGGGCCATGTAGGTGATAGTGGCCTGGCTCTAGCCTGACATCTTGGAGGGCTGGGGACATGAGGGGCAGGAATCATGACAGCACTCCCCCCCCCCCCCCCATGGCCCCTCTCAAGGTGGCTCTTCTGTCTGGCCCTGGTTTGTTTGGATGGTTTTGATGAAATCGTCTAAACAAGCGAGGTGCATGGATGTACTCACAAGGCTCCCATGTCCTGTCTTGTGGACCATACCCCTTCCAGTCTACTAGGTAGTATAATTTGGATCCGACGTACTTTGAATCCAGGATGTCCTTGACTTCGAATTCTGACTACTACTGGCTGCGGTGGCGTTGCTACCCGGGTCCCAGGTTGAACAGGTTTAAGGAGAAACACGTCGAACACAGGATGAATCTGCATGTTAGACGGCAAAGCTAGTCGACCGCCACAGGATTTATCACGGAGGTGACGGTGAATGGACCCAGGTATCTTGGACGGAAAGTTCAGGTTCCTTTAATGGACACGTGTTTAGACGCCAGCCAGACTTTGTCTGCCACTTGGTAGTTGGGGGCCTTTGCTCGGTGTTGATCATCAAACTTCTTTTGGTGATTCTTAGCTTGAAGTAGGTGTTCAGCTGCCCTTTTAAAAGGTTTGAGAAATGGTCGTGTGCAAGGTTTTGACTGCTGGCATTTCCAGGGTTGTAGGAACGTCCAACTCAGAAGTACGTGGATGCCTGCCATACATGGTATAAAAGGGTGTCTACCCAGTGCTGGTGTGTAGGGAATTATTCTAAGCATATTCAGCTATCCATAATAGGTCGAACCAGCTTCCTTCAGCTTGGTGTAACATGCAACGCAGATACTGCTTGAGCGTCTGATTTGTCCTCTCAGTTTGACCATCAGTTTGGGGATGGTGACTGGTGGATAGCCGCATGTCGATCTGGGCCATAGAGCAGCATTTTCTCCAGAAGTTAGATACGAATTGAGTAACTCGGTCTGAGACCAAAACTGGAAGAAACCCATGGAGCCGTACGATGCCTTCAAGAAATACCTTCGCCAGAGTGGAAGCATTTGGGAGCCCCTTAAGAGGAATGAAATGTGCCATTTTTGAAAATAGGTCCACGACCACAAGAATAGTTTAATAGTTTTAAACCCTTGACTGGGTGGTAAGTCAGTAATAAAATTGAGGGACAACGTGTGCCAGGGTGGTGGTGGGATTTCCAATGGTTATAATAGCTCAGCCAGTTTCTGCTTGGATGACTTGTTTTGAGCACACACTCCACAAGATAGGATGAATTGGATAATGTCTTTACGCCACGTGGGCCACCAATAATTTTGTTTTACCTTGGCTAGGGTTTTAGTGATTCCGGGGTTGCCCTCGATCAAGGAATCATGATAACCGGACATGACTTGTTCTCGTAGTTCTTAGTTTGGTAAGAATAAACGATTCCTGAAGTAGGGCAACTGATCTTTTATCATGTAATGTTCTCCTTGTGCACTCCACGCTTGTAATTACTCCGGACTCATCGGGTTTTGGATTTCTTCATGTAGTTCTTTCTGAGTTATGGTTGCTGTGATTCCTAGGAGCTTGTCACTCGGGATGATTGCTATTGGGTCAGGGGTCTGATACCCTTGCTCTTCCACCCCCATACGGGAAAGGGCATCAGCCTTCCCGTTTTTCACTCCTGGTTGAAATGTAATCACGTAGTCATATTCAGCAAAAAAGAGAGCCTAACGTAGTTGTCGTGTGGATTGGGCCTTTGCCGTTTTTAGGTACCGGAGGTTCCGGTGGTCAGTTATTACGGTGATTGTGTGTCTGGCGCCTAAGAGGTAGTGCCGCCATGCCTTAAAGGCTGACTTAATGGCCAGGAGTTCTTTGTCTGTGATAGTGTAATTGAGTTCAGGGGGTGTGAATTTACACGACCAGAAGGCAACAGGGTGTAACTGGCCCATTTCGGGGTCCTTTTGTGAGAGGACGGCTCCCATAGCCATGCTTGAGGCATCCGATTCCACCAGGTATGGGAGATCAGGGCGTGGGTGGCGTAAGATTGGGGCAGATGTGAATCTTGGTTTGAGTTCCTGGAAAGCTTCCTCGGCTTCTGTTGTCCACTGGAACTTTTTGTTGCTTTTCCTTAGCAATGACGTGATGGGATGCACGATTTGCGAAAATCCTGGGATGAACCGGCGGTAGAAGTTTGCAAAACCCAGCATACTTTGAACCCCCTTGAATGAATTTGGGGATGGCCATTTCAGGATAGCATCTACCTTGTGTACATCCATTCGGATTCCATTCGGGCTGAGAATTAAGCCCAGGAATTCCACCTCGGAGACGTGGAATGAGCACTTTTCGAGCTTGGATTAGAGCTGGTGTTGACAGAGTTTCTCCAATACGGATTGGACATGTTTAACGTGGCCCTGCTTTGATGCGGAATATACTGCAATATCGTCGATGTACACTAGAGCACAGACATCAATCAATTCCCGTAGGACATCGTTCATGAAGTATGGAAATGCTGCAGGCACGTTGCAAAGGCCAAAGGGCATTACTTGATATTCGTACAAGCCGTATTTGGTGCGAAAAGCGGTTTTCCATTCACCCCCCTGTTTTACGCGAACATGCCCCCCTCAGGTCTAGTTTTGTGTAGATTTGGGCATCTTTGACTTGATCAAGTAATTCAGGGATCAGTGGCAGGGGTAGCGTTTTTTACAGCAATCTGGTTCGGTGCGCGATAGTCGATGCACGTTCTCAAGTCCCCCTCCTTTTTCGGTATGAAGAATAGAGGACTGGCTGCTGGAGACTTCGAGGGACGGATGAACCCGTTGGCCAGGTATTGGTCAAGATAGGCCTTCAGGTGCTGGTTTTCTGGTTCCGTGAGTGCGTAAATTCGCCCACAAGGGATTTGTGCGCCGGGTATCAGGTCGATTTGGCAATCGTATGGTCTATGCGGTGGCAGGGTATTAGCCTGTTCTTTCTGAAAGACATCTTGAAAGTCCTGACATTCACTTGGTAGGGTGCTGATTGCCACAGTCGCAAGCGTGGAGGTTCTGGTGTCTATTGGTTGTTTCGCTTAGCGATAACATATGTTTGTGCAAGTCTCAGGAAAGGCCAATTCTTTTGCTCGACAATCGTTTCAAGGATTGTGAGCTACCAACCATGGAATTCCCAAAATCAACCGAACTGTGGTGCCTTAATGAGGTCGAAAACGATAGATTCTTGGTGTCCATCCTGGCACAGAAAGGTTAAAGCTGCAGTGCATTGGGATACTGGACCAGAAGCTATTTCCGTGCCGTCGACAGTGGTAACAGTGTCGGTGGTTGATTTAGGGCATAACGGAAGCCCCATCTTTGACGCAAGATCCTGGTCGATGTAATTCCCAACGGCTCCACTGTCAATGTACGCTCTTACTGCGTGCATCCGAGATGGTTGTTGGTGATTGATCAAGACCACAGAATGGGAGGTCTGTAGTTCACTTTCTTCGCTCGACAAGTGGACCCCTACACTTGCCGGGCTGGGGAGTTTTCTGATTCCTTGATGGTATCTTCCTTGTCCGTGGCCCCTACCGTCCTCCTCGGTGGCGTCACAGGGCACTCTTTAAGGAAATGACCTGACCTTCCATAGTACAGACATAACTGCTGCTGTCTCCTTTTATCCCTTTCCGCTTTAGTCAAGGGGGATCTGACCCACCCGATTGGCATTGGTTCTCCTGAACCTTCCGTTGTGCGGGCAATATTGTCCTTTGAACGCACATACATAGGGCGAGGGTCCGGTCTGGTTCGATCTGCTCTTCAGTCCTGCAACCTATGATCCAGTTGAACAACAAGGTCAATGAATTCTGCGCAGTCTTTCGGGGGGGTTCACTACTTGTGCGAGAACATCCTTGAGCTCCCCCCACAACCCACTGATGAAATAACATGGTTCTCTTCTCCACTGGCCATTCTGCTTCAACTACGTGTCTATTGAACGTGGCTATGTATGTTAACAGGTCTTCATTCCCTTGGCGTAGGGACAGAAGTTCGTTGTCTAATGCCTGCCCATGAGTACGACGGGCGAACCGCTTTTCCATCTCCTGCTGAAAGCCCCTGAAGTCATGCAGCAAAGGATTGTCTTGGGCCACAAAGGGTACAGACCAGTCCACGGCGCTACCACTCAGGTAGGATGGCACAAAAGCGACCCGTGATTGGTCATTCGGAAAGGCCCCTGAAATACAAAGGAAGTGCAGGCGGCACTGGTTCACGAACGTTGCAAACCTCTTGGGATCCCCCGTAAATCGTTCAGGCGGCGCCAAGATAACTGCCCCAGGAAAGGTTATCTGAACGGGATTGGCTGATGGTGCATGCCCTACTTGTGACTGGAGAAGTTGCCGGCTTAAATCATCAGTGCGTTCCTTGGCTACTATCAGCTCTCTCCTCGGGGTGTTGGTCTCCTGCCTGGCTGCATGTACTTCGGAACGTAGCTGCCCCAACATGTGGGCTAACTTGTCGATTTCTGACGTTTCCATGACGCCCAGGTGGATTTTGATGTGAGTCTTTGTGTTCTGTAACGCTCACCTGGTATCTACGGGGACGTCACTCAGCCTGTTCTGACCTCTTACGACCTCAAACCCTTCCCTGGAGTCTACTCGACTGGAGACTGGGCCTGAAACACAGGATTGGTAGAGTTTAACTCCCTATTGTCTCTGTGTGCTTGAACCCCTTCTTCCCCAGGGTCCAACCCCTCCCTTTGATCCACAGCTCACCTTGTTTTCTTGGAAAGTGTGTTCTCCATCCTGCTTTCAGCGCAGGGGAGCGTTGATTGATGTGGGCTCGTTGCTGCCTAGTTCCTTCACTGGCAAGAGTCTGACAGGTAAGTATAATGAGTCTTTTGAACAGTTCTCTAACTTCGTTCCTTTCCTTCCTTAGATGATGGCCGGCGTCCGGGGATGGCGACGTGCTGCTGAGATGAGTAGCGCTGAAGGTGAGCGCGATGCGACCCTTTCGTATTTGTATTGAACTGAGTTCTTTTTCTGTGTCTTTCAGGTGCTGCGATGTTTTCAGCGTGGATGCCGGTTATGAAGAAGAAATGCGGTGAGTAAGCGCGGTATGCGGCGCCTCTAGATGTTTCCACGCTAACCTGGAGTGTCTTTTCCATCTTGCAGATGGATAAGAAGTTCCAGAAACAGAGTTCCCCCAGAGTAGCTGGGATTCAGGTAAGCGTTTGAAGCTCGTACAGTCTTTAAAAAATAAGCGAAGATTTGCTGAATGCTTACTAATGCCTTTTTTCTGTTCTTTTCCCTTTTCCTTAGGAAGCGGCCTGCCGGGATGGGGAGGACACCGCTGAAGATGCCTGCAGAACAGAAGGAGCGATGAATGATGAGCAGAAGTGCCGCAAGGTAAGGCTGTTCCTAACGGTGTTCTTGTAGGAGCTGAGCGCAGAAGAAAGATGCAGGCCTACTGGAGACCAATTCCGAACACGGTGAGTGTCACGCTGCAGGTGAAGAAAACACAAAGCATGTTTCTCAGCCTGGGATTGGCTTAACTAGTCTCTAGGTATCCCAGGTGTCTTTGGGCTGAACCACACCCAAAAGACTAGACTGCACATGCAGTTCTGGGAACAGAAATATGTGGGGGCTTCCATCTTGTCCCCATCAATGCACTACAAGTCCAATCCCCAATGTTATCCTATGGGGGTGAGTGAGTCTGGTGCCACAAGCGCCAAGTCTGACTCCAAGTGGGTCTTTGGAGGGATGGAGAGGCCCTTGAGGGCCATGTAGGTGATCGTGGCCTGGCTCCAGCCTCACATCTCCAGCCTCACAACTTGGAGGGCTGGGGACATGAGGGGCAGGAATCATGACAGTGAGGCACGATAAGGAAAGAAGCGATCGAGCAAGTACGTCTCTAGATATAGGAAGAGAAATAAAGAGATGGAAAGGAGAGAGATAAAGCTGATGAGATAGCGCTCTTACAGAACGAATGGATGGGTGGTCAGAATTTGCTTAAACTCAATGGTAAAAGCATTGAGGACGTAAGACCAAGAAGATCAAGACGAGCAAGATAAAAAAGGTAAAGAAAGGGAGGAACGATTGAAAGATGAAGGGGCAAAAAGATAGACAGACGAGAGCGGTTATATCAAGATGAGCAAGCGGATAAAACAAGAGAGAGCAGAGGAGCAAAGGAAACGTGACAACAGACAAAGAACAATTGATGAGCAGGAAAGACTAGAAAGAAAAGGAATAGAAGAGGAAGAACAAAAGATTAGAGAAAAAAGCATACACAGACGAAGGGAAGAGGTAATACGAAGGGCAATTGAGAGAAGGGATGTAAAGAAAAAAGAGGAAGCGAGAAAGCAAAGAGAAGTTGACGAGGATATGGAACGCAAAAGAACGCATAAAGCACGCGATCTTGATCGTCTGTTAAAGGAAGTGAGAGATCCTAATCCACAAGTAGCATGGGAGGATATAGAGTAATTCTTTCCAGAATGTGAGTCATTACCAGGCCCGTCTAGAGCAAATCTAGAAGATGAGTTTGACTCTAGGAGCATTGGGGAAGTGATCAATAAAGTATACCATGACATGAGAGCAAAGGGGGAAGGGAAAACATGATCGGTTTGGGAGCACTCAGTTGTATGACACAGAGGAAGACTCATGTAGTACGAAGCATAAGGAGCTGTCTCTAGATAGACTAACTCTAAATAGAGATGATGAAGAGAGAAGTTGAACGAGTAGGGCACAAGAAATGTCAGATGAAGACAGGGAAACCTTCCATGTGGAAGAGAGAGATGACGCATGTGGTCCTGAGGGATGCTTTCCTATGGATATGGAAGTAAGATGGTCGTATTTAAACGTACCTATACTTAGGGTATCAGAACCATTGACAGAGTCAGACAGACCCAAAGGGCAACTCCATGGTGAGAAGGGGGAGTTGCTGCCTTATGTAAGCAGATTAAGATCATTGCCAGGAAGAAGGCGATGCAGGAATAGCGTCCCTGCGGTGGACAGACAAATGATGAGAGATGAGAATGAGTTTGGGGCTTTGCAGTTACCCTTGCTAGAGAATGGAGGAACAAGACCACAGTACATACCATGGCCTCAAATGGATAGAGATAATCTAAGGTGTAATCTCCTACATGAGTTAGAAAAAATGACGGGAGGAAACACGTTGGCTATAGGGGACATTAAGGCTCTCCTAATCACCATACTTGGTGAGAGAGCTGATGATGTGTGGACAATTGCAGGATACCCTGTTGTGACTACAGTTAATACTGCTCATGATGGAGCACCATTCAATAACTGTAGGGCGGCAGTCTGGAAAGCGCTTAGAGTACTGTATCCGGACAAGTCCAATAAGGGGACCCATAATGACGAAAAAGATGCAGGACGGGGATGACCCTCTTGTTTACATTAAAAATTTTCAGGAGGCATGGAGTTTGGAAACGCGTGAATCTTGGGGAAATTCTATACCGGTATTTTATCATATATTATGCCAACGGCTGCCAGAGCCAGTACAAAAGCAGCTCAAGAAATTAGTGGGTATAGAAGCAAAACCGTGGTCGGAAATTCAGCTGGCCATTGTGCATTACTGCAGACTCCTTCAGGAAAAGAATCACAAAAAAGGCGATATTAGGAAGAGGCAAAGCTAGCGCAAAAAAAAAATTGTCCAAGTACGCCATTGAAGGGGCAATGTTGACGAGTGTAGATGGATCGAATTCACAACAAACAGTGAACATGTCGCATGTGAATAATCAAAAGGCAGTTCGATCAAAACAATAGTGGATTTACTCAACGGGGAAGAGGATTCCGAGGACGAGGTTGGCAAGATAATGAAGGGAATTGGCAGAATAATCAGGGAAGCTTTCAGAATAACAAAGGTGGGTTTCAGAATATGCAGGATGGTAATTAGAATATGCAAAATGGGCAGGTTGGGAGACCATCGCCCATATGTTGGATTTGTGGAATGACAGGGCACTTTGCTTGCATGCGTTAGCGCAAAATGGCCAGGTTTTGAGAGGGGGCATCTCAAATCTGCCTGCATATTCACAGCAGAATGGGTTTGCTCAGAATCAAACGATGCAGCAGCAAGCGCTGAGAGTGCAGCAAGGCTTGCAACCACAGCAGGTAGCAGTTAATCCACCACAAGGACAGTCGGAGCAGTCACCTATGCAGCTTCAGCAAAACACAAGCACATGACAGTTAATAACTCCTAGATTAGGGGGTGTCACTGTTGATGGAGGAGAACCTTTTACAGGTAAAGAAATGAGGCTGTACCCGCAATAGGACAGCTCACCGGGAGACCTTGTGTGTTCAATACTATCCGTGACACTGAATCCTCACAAGGAACTGAGGGTAGACGTCAGTATAGTAGGCAAACGTTTTATGTTTTTAGTAGACCCGGGTGCAACAAGTTCATGTATACAAAAGGGAAATGTTTCAATGTCTGGCAATTCCATGAATACTCAGGGATTCACAGGAGCTACAAGCAGAGTTTGTTTCACTGAAGAATTACCAGTCTCTATAGGAGAATGTGACATGAAGGTGCCATCGCTATATTCGAGGCAAACACCTGTTAATATATTGGGACGAGATTTAATTTCAAACTTAAATATGACAATCTCATTTACTGATGAAGGCATAGTGTGTTCAACGCCAGGAATGCATTATTTAAACGTGTGTGCAATTATCATGACTTTTGCAGGACATATAGCTTTGAGAGCAATACCATTAGAACCAGAGGTTTTTCATTACGGAGTACACATTCTGTTGTCATGGCTACCAGGCCTAGTAGGCAGAGCAATGAGAACACTTGATGAGTTTCTGTTCAGACCAAGAATAGCTATTTTTGAAGAGGAGTGACAAGTCTTTCCCTTAAAGCTACAAGCAGCCATAGTGCGGGGAGAAATGGTTTTTCTTGATGGAAATGATGATGAAGGCAGACAACGGTGCGCAATAATCGCCATTGGAGAGGGTTACAGATTGACTGATGTCCCAGATGAAGCTCTGTTTGGAGATCATCCATCTGATGACGAAGTAATATATAACAGACATCACTTACTGGGTGAGAGCAATTAAAAAGAAGTTCCTCGGAATATGATGATAGCACAAAGACGTCTGAGTATTGATGAATACATGACAAAAGTACCAGTTTAATTATGGACCACTGGCCCATATGACGTAGGCCTTCTGAAGGGGGTTGGAGAAGTGAAGATTAAATTGAAACCAGGAGCAATTTTACCTCGAGCACAACAGTATCCTATGTCTCGAGAGACAGATGAAGGTGTTTTTAAGACAATTTCCGCCATGATGGATCAGGGTATCCTAGTGATGTCAGAGTCACCCTGTAACATGACAATCTATCCTTTGAAAAAAGGGAAAGGGGGGTCTTGGAGACTAATTCAAGATTTAAGGCCAATAAACCAGATTGTAGAAGCCGAGTTCCCTCTAGTTCCTAACCCTTCTACAATCTTATGTAATATATCTGTTGAAGCACAATGTATCACAGTGATTGACTTAAAAAACACGTTTTTTTTCAATCCCATTGCACAAAGACCCACAGGATCTGACGTCATTTACCTTTAGACAAACACGTCTGAAAAGTACTTGTTTACCACAAGGGTATTGGGAGTCCCCATCGATTTTCAATAGAGTCCTTCAGATGGACTTAAGCAATATCGCTTTAGAAAGTGTTGCGTTGCAATACGTAGACGACATTTTAGTTTGCAGCACCTCAGAGGAAGAGAGCAGACGCGATTCCGTTCAGCTGATGATTATACTCACTGACAAAGGATAGAAATATGACAAAGAAAAGTTGCAATATTGTCAACAGTAAGTGCTATTCATAGGCCAATTGATTTTGCATGAAGGAAAGAAGGTTATCCCTGAAAGAGCTGAGGCTATTCTGAAAACTGCAAAGCCACACATGATCAAACACATGCAGAGATTTTTGAATTATGTAATTACTTCAGGGCATGGGTCTTTGACTACAGCTCGCATATAAAACCTTTATTGCAGGCCTTAAAGAAAGCACAGGCAATGCAGGAAAAAATCGTCTGAACTGAGGAAATCGAAGCAGGGTTTGACTAATTGAAAAAAGCAATTTGCACAGCTCCAGTTTTAGGGATTCCCAATTATGCTGAGGATTTCTTTTTGTTCTCACATACAGATGGCACTGTTATGACAGCAGTAATCACACAGAGGATCATGTTGGGAGTACAAGCCCCTTGCATATTACAGTGGAATCTTAGAACCAGTAATGAGAGGTCATTTTCCGTGCAAACAAAGTTTAGCAGCCATCGCGTTTGCCATAGAGAAAGCTGCAAGCATAATGATGGGATGTTCCATGACGTTATTTGTTGAGCACGTATTATTTGCTATTTTAGAGAAACCAAAGGGCACATTGACATCTCAAAGGGCTTCTGCCTATGAGGTAGTCATATTGATTCCAGCGATTAAAATAGTCCGATGTAAAATAGTGAATCCTGCCATGTTTATAGCTGAGCCAATAACAGAAAGAGAGCCGAACACGATTGCGCAAACTATGAAGAGTTCTATGATAAAATCCCTAAAATGAAGGAGAACGCATTAGCAGGGAGAGAGATTGTTTTCATTGACGGTTCTTCAAGGATCGATCAAAATAATGGACAGAGATATACAGGTGCCGCTGTGATAACGCACACAGCTCATGGGGAATTTCGGGTGCTTAAAAGTACTCGATTGACGTCTCATTATTCAGCAGAGGCTACAGAATTATTGTCATTGATACTCGCGCTTGAGGATCACGTAGGCCAGGCAGTAACAGTGTACAGTGACTTTGCCTATTGATGTCAACCGTGCACGCAGGGTTAGCACGTTGGAAAAGGAGGGCTACCTCAGAGCGGATGGCACGCGAGTACAGCATGCCGCCTTGTTGGACAGGCTTATTAAAGCACTACAACTCCCAGTAAGTATTGCAGCCATCATGTGCACAGCTCACACTAAAAGGGCAGATTTTATCTCACGTGGTAATCAAGCAGCAGATGTTGACGCCAAGCGTGTAGAAAATACAGATAAAGAAATTATGAATGTTGAAACTCCTAATGTAAATGAATAAATGGTTGATGACTGTATCTGACAGTTATAATAACCTGTCAAAAATGCAGTTGGTAGAGGTCCAAGGGGAAGAACCTCAAGAGGAAAAGAATTTGTGGACACAAATAGGGTGTTCTTTAAACCCCTCTGAAGCATTGTGGCGACAAGACAGCACTTGTAAACCGGTGATGCCTGTAGCCTTATTAAGGGCGGTGCTGGAACAGCTACGCCACCCCACGCACACGAGTGAGAATCTCGCTGCAACTATTGCTGAGGATTGGTTTGTACCAAATCTATTAGAGCATGTTGCATTTTTTTCCAACATAACATTTTATTGACATTTTAACTTATGACAATACATCAGGCATGGCGTATATTCCGGAATACATTATAGCACATATTAATAATTTACTAGTTGGAGAATGTGGATTCTAGTCTGGATGACTTAGTCCGGGGTGAGGGAAGGGGGGTGGTAGCGCTGTTGCTTTGGTGTCTCGTAGTTCCTCGAATTATCCCAGCCATTGTGTGAGTGGGGGCCTATGGGAGAGGGTTGGGAACTGTGCTGCAAAAGTCGATGAGCGGGGCCCAGGTGTTCTGGAATTGGTTCAGATTCCCTGCTCAGAGAGCCGTGATCATCTCAGCAACGACCCTGTCCCAGCACAATGACCGTGTCCCAGCAGAGCATGTTGCATTTTATGTAGTGAATTGTCTTGTGTGCTAAAACTTCATGGCTGGGCATAAACTGCACACAGTTAGGGGAGTTTTTCCGAGACCTAATGGCCCTTTTCAGCATTTGCATATCGACTATGTTGACATGATACAGGTATGTAATGGATACAGATACCCGATTGTAGTAGTGTGTCCCTTTTCAAGGTGGATTGAAGCAGGTCCCTGTACACCCCCAGATTCAGCTTATCATCCACAAGGAAATGGGATCTGTGAGAGGCTCAACAGCCTGCTCAAAGAAAGAATAGCCAAATTAAAGCTTCCCTTAAAAAAAGGGTGGTTGCATTGCCTACCACTGGCATTATATGCTTTATGGAACCATCCGGGTTCTGACCACCATCTCACGCCCCACGAGATAGTGACGAGGAGACGAATTAGAACACCCCTAATGCCTCCATCCAGAGTTAGAAGTGATGCTCAGCCAACTGCACATTTGCTAGGAATGGAATTGCGTGACTATTTGAACTGTATGACTTTGTATCTCTGTCATTTCAGAAAAGCTGCAGCGACACGGGTGTAGGGCAGTACAGAACACAGAAGGAGATGCTTCAACTAGTGAATCTCAAGAATGACGTGTTCCCCAACTTTTCCCCGGAGATGAGGTCCTAACTCGCAATCATACAAGGAAGAAGTGGGGCGAACCCTGCTTTAACGGTCCATTCATCGCCGTCTGCTGTCAAAGTGCAGGGCAGGAATGCTTGGACTTTCTTAGGCGATGTAAAGATCTTTGCTGGAGAAACCCCTCTGTCCACACCCTACAGGAAGAAAGTACAAGCATCGGGGGAAGAACCGCAGCACGTGCAGACAAGATCTATGATGAGGAAGAAGGACGCAGAAGCTGTCAACGAAAGAAAGAGTTAATTGGACTGTGGCTTGTTTTTAATACTCTGTGCAGTCATTACACGGTTGAGGAGAATTTGTTAACATTTTTTTTTATTAAGAATTCTGCGTAAATAAATAAAAACTTTTTATTTAAAAGAAAACGTTCCCATCCTCCTTACATAGCCAAACCAGAGTCACTGACTTTCTCATTGTTCTTATACCGTTTCCATCCATAGCTTTTTGACCGTTATACCATGGTTTAGCGATGTGTTGCACATCTTGAGACAGTCGCTACATGAGGATAGTTCCTAAAACAGAGCTCCCTTTTTCATTCATTATTGTTATAGCGTTGCTAATTTCTTTTCCAATCTGTTTGACATCATTTCCAGAAACATTCCAAGTGCTCTTTTTTTTTGGTTCGGATCGTCATACAGCGTTGTCCACCACAAATCAGGATCTAGGTCGCAAGCTGGCATTAGCATTGACTAACAGTTTTACCCTTTCTGATCTCAACTCGGGGCAGGAATAGATGTCGCAAAGATTCTTCATCCTGCTTGCAAAGCCGACATGTGTGGTCGCCTGTTAGGCCGTACTTCATTAGGTTCGTTTTTGTTCTTAAGATGGTAGGTCTAAGTCATACAATCAGATCCCGATGAGTGGGGTTTGTGCTCTTTTTCAAATATCCAGGCAAACTTTTTGGAACTATGGTGATTGTTGTTGAAAGAGTGTGACATTTGGAAGCGGCTTGAGCACTTTTCGTTTGCGCCCAGTGTACAGACAAGAGTAGAATTTTAACCCTCTTTGGATAGTTGCATAGATTGATACATTCAAATTTTGCAAGATCTCGTGCTGTTTTTTCTTCCATGCAATCAGGAGCCAGCATAATTTTTTTTCATTTTCGGCTTTCAAGATTGCGTATTGTGGTGGACAGTCTATTGCAACTATCTTTCTAAGTGTTGCTAAGGCTTTCCATACTACTTGTACCTGCACAGAGTGAAGACCCAGTTCATGTCGTACTATGCTCATTGGGACACAAGTCGAAATTCTCAGTACTTTCTTCCAAAACCTGGCCTCTAACTTGTACCAGGTTTCCCACAGTAATATCAGCGCTCTGTCACCTGCATGAGTTATTGTTGGGATCACCTTTGCATTGTAGAAATCCACTATTGGTTGAATCGAGAATTTGCAAAATCTTCTTTTTAACATTAGTACTTTTGCTGTTAACTGGTCCATTTGCGATGTAAGTGCACAATCCATGGCTGATCACTCCAGTCAGCACTTATTATCGCTCCCAGATATTTTGTGCTCTTCATTATCGGTATGGGCTTGTTGTCTAAGCACCATGTAAAGGATTTTTGTGCTTTTTCACTTGTTTTCTTGATTATTAGAATCTCCGATTTTTCTGGATTTATTTTTTGTTTGTTTTCTTTGACGTACTTATCAAGAGCTTCTAACTTTCTCTGCAGACCAATAGGTGTCTTGTCCAGAATAATTAGGTCATTTGCATAGAGTAGGTGGCCTATTGCAGTTTCGCCTAATTTTGGCGGACAAGCTCTTGGGGGTTCAAGCTGGTCTTTTACTTCCAGAATGTAGAAGTTATAAAGTACTGACGCCAAAGGGCCCCCTTGTTCTAGGCCCCTTTTCGTTGGTATTGTCGGAGTTAGGTTGCCCTTTTGCTCTAGCCGCACTTGAATGGAAGTGCCAGTGTGGTGTGCTTTGATTGCTGAAACCGGGTCTACCGGGCATCCCTTTTGCTTCATCTTGGCCCACAAGATTTGTCAATCTACTTTATCAAAAGCGGCAGCCATGTCTATACAGGCAAGATACATCATCTGATTTTCACGAATGGTTTTCGCTTTCAATAGTTGAGTATCAGTAGATTTAGGCCACAATCTACTCTTTCAGCAAATCCAGCTTGCCTATGATCGTAGTTGTCAGATGTTTTTATCCACTCTTTCAACCTTTTCAAGAGGATGCCAGCAAAGATTTTACCCATCACATCTAGTAGTGATATTGGCCGATAGTTCTCAGGCCTGGCTTTGTCCCCTTTTTTATATATGGGAATAGTTAAAGCTTTTGTCCACGTTTCTGGTATTTGTCTGTTGTTGACAATTCTTGTGAATAGCACGTAGCACATATCAGCCCACACTTCTGGGGCTTGTTTTAATATTGCGTTGGTCAGGCCGTCGGGCCCAGGGGCCTGAGATGTGCTGGCTTTGTTGATTAGCGACAAGATTCTGGACTTCTTAAATACTTTGTTCCATACTTCCCCTCTGGGAATACTCTGTGCAGTCATTACAGTGTTGAGGAGAAATTCTTTGTTCTTAAGCCACAGAGAAGCTTGTTAAAAACTTTGGACTGAGGCATGCTTAAACCTTGATAAAAAGAGAATGATTCCAGATTCTGATCGTGGTTACAGCAATTGGAAGAGGGTGCATTACCCTGATTCATTTCACACTGAGTTCCTGTTTGGATTTTACTATGGTGTTACCCAGCAATGACCTTTCTCGCTGGTTCTTACTTATTTCGAGTTGGTGTTGTGCTCTTTCCCTTCGCTGGTGGGGAGTACTAATTGCATTCCTGCTTTTTTACAAGATCCTAAGAATGGCCCAGTTATAAGAGGATTGCTTATAGTTAACACTGAACAAATTCTGCAGTTGCCCAAATACAGTGAGGCGAGCACAAATGCCCCCATCAACTGATGCAGCTCATAGACTAGTCTGTGTGGTCTTCTTTTGTCTGATTGAGGAATACCCACATCTTGTTGGAAGGCACAATGATGTACTCACATTTCTAAGGGATCCTAGAAACACTTCACACTGAATGTGATCTTGGAAGGCATTATATTACAAGTGAGCATATATTCTGAGAGAACTCACAGATTGGTGTGAAACTTTCCTTTGAGGGACAGATCGAGAGGTTGCTGATAAAGAAAGACTCTGGTTTCATGCTGAAAGAAATTCATCATGTCATCTGGGCTGAAGCAGATTTGAGGAATCGACTGGGAGCGGATATGTCATCCAACTCATCTACACAGTTGAAGTAGATAAGAACATTATAAAAGGAGACTTTCTGGAGAAAAATGTCTAGAGAACATTTGGTGAAGTAGTTTTCTTTCTTGCTGGAGAGGCATCTACATTTCGGCTGGTGAAAGACTGGTTCCAGATATATAGTAAAAGAAGTTGTTCTTATCATCCAGTAAACAGATAGCTGATTGAGGAAGAATTGCTGAGTCAAGACAGCAGCTTCCAGAGGCAGTTCACAATGCTGTTGTATTAAAGTTTGTGTTTTTCTATTCCTTAGGCAATAAAGATGGGCAGCATTAATAGTAGCATAATCATGCCTCACGCAGAGAGGCGTCCACGGTGTCCACGAAGTAGATGTTGTAAAGTAACTTACCTCTGCGTTATTTACACTTGCATTGTGTTCATAATCTTACTGCTTTCACTGACTGTACGCACAGCATTCTACATTGGTGCACATGGAGGTAAGACTCCTGTGCATGCTCCTGAGCAGAAGGAAAATGTAAATGTGGCAACTACTAGGCAGCCAAGACCCTTTGTAGTCATTCCTGTCCCAAAGAAAGATGACACATTTCCTAAACCTGAGATAAGTGCCATTACTAATCATTCACATGCGAAACGTGTCTTAGGAACTCTTTTGGGACGCCAGAGACAGGCTTATCAAGACAGGCAAGCCAGAGGGTTGTTAGAGGGTGGGCCTACACCAGTAATACATGCAAATACACCTGGTCCTGTATTAAATGACCCCAAGATAATCCCCAAAAGACAGTCACACATGAAGGTTTTGCAAGACATTTTTATGCCTAAAGGGTATGGTTAGAGGATGAAACTTGCTGAAACGTCTCCTATACAGGAAGCACTGATGGATGTTCCTCTAATTAGGCCAACTGGAAGAGGCTATGCTGGTACACTTCATGATACGATTATAGAAGCTCACATGAAAGGAATGAGGCCTAAAAGAAGCATCCAGGAAGATAATTATGAATTAAATGATTACATGGATAGCATGGCACACTTGGGAAATAACATATGGTATCAACACATGAAGGAAGTTGGTAGAAGAACTTCAAAGGAGGAATGCTTTTTATGTGCACTCCTGCCATACAGCATGGGGATGTCGAAAATCTTCAAAGCTATTGAAATAGATGTCCTAACTGCACACTGCATTTAGCATTCTGTAGTACAAGAAACCAGTTCATGGGTTGAACAGCCTCTCTCAAATGGGCAACTGAATAGACAGATTCAGATGAAAATTACTATATTCAAGACAAGGACGAAAGCGCAGACTAGGAATCATGTGATCAGATATGACAAGCCTGGAGTAAAAGGAACTGGAATCAGACGAGAAGTGAATAAAAGACTGGAGGTTCCAGGAAAGTCTGCAGAAGACATTCCTAGATGGAAGAACAGAGGCTAGATGCAGATTTGGGGAACTGTCCCATCACCATATGGCTGGGAAGAAGGTGTGGTGACTGGGTAATAATGGATCACTACCAGCCAACGATTGAAAATGCACAAATGTTGTGTAAACATTTATGGCCAAAACTTGAAAGGCTACAGACATGGGTCGAAGACAGAGGAGGACCTTTGCAGATAGTGCCTTTAGAGAGTGCAAAGCTGTGTTTCAGAAATAATGGAACAAGATAAATGTGAGAGAATCAGAAATGTGGTCGAATATTTTAAGCGCCTGGGATGAACATTGGGACAGCAGTAATTATGGATCACTATTAGGTTTGTGGATCCAAGGCATACATAAAGTTACCTAAAGAGTGGGGAGGAATATGCACACTGGTGAATGTCCCTGTTCCAGCATTAGTGATTCCTAAGCGTGATCTGAATCTTGCAGTTTTCCAAAAGCAGATGCTCACCTGAGGAAGAAGAGATCTGTGGAACTGATAAAGAGGATGAAGCGAGAGAACTATTTCTCAGCCAAATCAATAGAAGCTTTTGACTCTACCTCGTATGAGCACAGACTGTTTAGCCAGACTTCTTCAGTGTTCATGTTGATCTTCATGCCGAGAATCCAGGTTGGAGCAAACACCAAGTGATTACAGATAACCAGGTGGGAATTGCTGCAGACAATTAACACTACAATAAAGGGATTCAAGGCAATCAGAGAAGAGATGAGAGCCATAAGACTGATGACTCTCCAGAATAGATACATCTTGGACATGATCACAGCTATGGATGGAGGTGGTTGTGCATAAATTGGAGAATCATGTTGCGCATTTATACCTTCTCATGATGATGAGAATGGAACCTTGACAGAGGCCATAGACATGCTGACGAAACTCCATGGCCAGATGATAGACGAAGTGGAAGACATTGCTGATGATAGCTGATTTGGATCGCTATTTTCTTGGGTTCCACAATGGATGGCAGATATGTTCAAGTTTTTTGGAGCCCTGATTGTGATTATTATCTTGAACACACACACACTAAGTGCAAGAAGACAGCAAAGAAAGAAATAGGGATGAAGATCATGATTGATGTTGAGCCAAGATGGAAAGCCAGAGACCTGACAGATGAATAAATCAGAGACTTTGTGAAGGCCAGTATTCATACACCTGAGGGAACAAAATTCCTCTATCCAAAAAACCATAAGAAGTATGTGCGAAGATGGATCTATTGCTTTTCAAGTGGACAATGCATGCTCATGGCATGGAGTAAGGATGAGTATGTGAAATCAGCAGGATGCCTGAAAGGAGTCATAAAGATATGGGTCCCTAAAAAGCTATTTTTCAGAAGAGGCTGCATGGATGTAAAGGATGATGAGAAAGTAGTCGATGAATTCCCAAGAGGGGGGAGTGTAGAGGAGGAGCCAAGTACCCCTAATCCAACCGCCCACCCATATTACCTGTCTGTTGGACATACACGGAGCAGTTGAACAGACAAAGAGCAGAGTATGGGCTCTGTGCAGTACCAGTGTAAGTACCAATACCTAAGAAGATCTGGTAGGCAAGGTACCCATTATGAAAACCGTACTTGCAAACAAGAAAATATGATGGCCATTTGAATGAGATTCCTGAAGAAGCAGAGCAGGTAAATGGCAAAGATGAATGGTGATGTCACACAGAATCAAGCTGATGTCTGTAGAAGAGATGCAGAGACCAGAGAATGCAGATATTCTATAAGGCATCAAGAATGTATCAAGGATAAGTGACATCTTGGGATCAAGCTGAAGAAGTTTATGCCACAGAAACAGATGAAGATATCAAGTTAGTTTATACGTGTACAGATGCAAAAGAAATGCAAGCAGACCAAGTAATCTTGAGGCTAGCTTTATAGTGAATAGATTGCGGAAAGCGATGTCTATGAGTAAAGGATGGATGTTTCCACTACTCATTATAAGGAGTGCTGGACTTTAGCAATAAAGCTTCATTTCAGTGTGTCACAGTTAAAAAACAAATTGAATTATAAAGTTAATCTCATCAGAAAGAGTTAGATGAGCCAAAGAAGCCAAGGTCTTATCAAACTGGAGTGAACTAACATTGGATACAATTCATGTGAAACAACGGAAACTCCGGTTCTGAAGGCTTGATCAAAACAAAAGATGTCAAAGGACTATTAGAAAATAGCATTTTAATACACTTAAGGATCGATTCCATGGTCTCCAGTCACGTGGAAGAATGAAGTTGGAAGAACGAGGTGGCCACACCTATGCACGAGGACAGACTGCCCACACTGCTTAAAATTTCTCAGAGCACAGTACAAACTCAAGGCCAGGCTTCAAAGCCCTAATTGACACTGCACCATTGAAGTGACGATGGATTGATTAGGTAATTTGTGGAAAGCTAGTGTTAAGACGAGCTCACCAGCACTTTGATGTTCAGTCTGCAAGCTGCTAGACGTAGGTGGAAAAGTACTAATGGGGTTAAAAGCCAACTAATTGTAGAGTACCGCGTAATTAAGGGTCCTATAGTTTGTGTAGCCAATGGGACGTCGTGTATTTAGTGATGTTCATAGTGGCCATTTTAAGGGGAGGGCTTAGTTGCCCCACCTGATGTTAAGTACCCTATCACTTTCATTCACTGTTCTATACTGATATGGAATTATACTTAGATATTCACTTAGAGCCTATCACTTCCTTCAATAGGTTTTTGTAGTTTGCCACGGAGGAGGACGTTGGTAATGACGTAGTTCAACACGCCACTGATGACGATTTTGCTTAACAAAACCTGTTTTTGTAAGATCCGTTGAGAAAGAGGATCGAGCCAGTGCTGATGTTCGTTGTACTCCTTGTTTTAGATAATTGACATTAAAACAGACTTCTTTTTGCCAAACTACCTAAGTCGTTTCGAAAAAAATTCATCTCAAGGGTAATTGCTACTCATCAAAGGGGCTGAGATATCCAGTTCAAATGCGTAGGACAGAAGGAGCTAGAAGAGGTGCTAGAATCAGCACGGGCATAGTTACAGCGACTAACGGCAGTGCAGAGGGAAACAAAGGAGAAATGATTGGATGAATGGAAGGCGGGGGACTTTTCTTCAGAGTGGACAGCACAGCAATAAAAGACGTGCTTATAGAAAAGAAAGAGGACGGGTGGGCAGCCATTGCTGGGTACTGTGACGTATTGGAGAGGGCTAGGTAGGCATACGGAGGAGGCGGGGCAGAGCACCATGGATGAATTTGAGGATGATCATAGGATATGAATGGTTATTTATAATGCGCCTAATACCCAGAGGTTTTTAAACGCAGACCTGGGGATCGAACACTTGTTGTTCAGTGTCGTCCTATTTCCAAGGCGAGCACGTTGCCGCTCAGCCATCCTCCCGAGAGATGGTGAAAAGGAAACACAGCAAGGCCCCGAAATAACACCTCTGGTGGAAAGCTTGTGGGATGAAAGCATATGCAGACGTGGCCGGATGGCAGTAGCAGGGAAAAAGGGAAGTGTCAAAAGAAAGGAAAAGGGCGACTGGGCATGCCGTACCTGAGGACGTAAAAGAACCTGCTAACAGCTGTCGCTGGTATCCTCGCAAATTGTCCTGAATCCCTGTGCAAGCTCTGAAGGGAAAACGTAACACTGTCATGGCGGGACTACTCTGTGACCGCCTGCTGCAAACCCAACTAAAACCAGGCCCGGGAAAGAGATGATCGGGCCGACGGTCCTCCGAGGAGCTGACGCCACTTGAGTCGTGAGTCGCGGGCTCTCTCATCACCCACCGCTCCGAGCACTCCTGAGACCCGGAAGATGCCTGGCAGGATGGCCGACCCATCGGCTGAGGGAACACTGCAGCCTGCGAAGTACCGCTGCTGAGAAGGAGGCAGTACCATGCGGAGGCTCCTGCCGGCACCCAGACCTCCCTCCCCACCTGTGCTGGAGCTAGGACCTGGAGGGCCCCCTGCGGACCGCAACATCAGGAGACACCAGCTGACAGTTGGGGACTGTCTCTGCACACAACACAGCATCAGAGGTGAGGCACCCCTGCAGTGGAGAGACCCCCCCCTTGGCCCATGTAACCCCCACAGGGCGTGCTATAATTGGAAAACTTGGTGCCAAGTAACTCTCCAACCCTTGCACGGCCACTTAGTCGCCTGCTAATGGCCTGGGAACTGGAGCTCTGGACACCAAGTCCACCAAATAACACACACAGAGTGCAGCACGGGTGTGCAATTAGGCATGTGGTCAGGGGCCTTACAGCCACACTTACACCCGCTAGACCGGCAGCATGGCAAGGAAAGTGGCCAACGCTACAAGAAGAGGCAGGGACACTGCCCCAGCACTGACGCATTCAGATAGGAGGCGAAGGCTGATGGAAGACTAGGGCGACCAAGGCCCTCACAACTCTCTGATGGCACTTCTACAAGGACATTATACAAAGCTTCCAATAGATGGCCATAGTTACCGCCCCAATAGCGCTCAACTGTGTAGGGGGGAGAGGCAGCACACCCGGCACCAAGGGGAAGAACCACACAGGGGCAGACTGTGTGGTGCATCTGCCCTATCCAGCCCCTTCCTCCACGTATCAAAGACAACGGACCACCAGTGGGCGGCCCCCGGTCCAGGCGGATACAGTCGAGAACAGGGGAAAGGGACTCACCCCTGATACTAACTTGCCTGTGCCTCCTCCCCTCCAGGTGGACGACACACTTGCAGGCACCCGGAAGACTCCACGAATGGTCCTGCACAAATCGGTGCTCTGCATAGGGCCCCAGGGGTGCAGAGAGGCCCACACTACAAATGCCCGCGGATCGATCGGAACATGCTCCCCCCCAGACCAGAACCAGAGGTGCTAGGGGCAAGGACAAGGCCAGGAGGCAGACCCTCCAAAGAAAAATGGACCTCTTCATGGTCAGGCCCCGCAGGAGCCCTCAGCCCTGAGCCGGGAGAGTTGTGTAACGGCAGAAGAAAACCCTCACATCTCTCACAGATGTCATGAAAGCCATTGGAGCGTTGCGGACCTCCCTCGAAGGGAAAATATGTGGCCTGTCCGCAGAAGTCTTATTCCTGCATCAAGACCTCATCAACCTTTGCTCCGTTTCACCCACTCCAGAGGAAAGAATCTCCAACTCGGAAAATACGGTGAGACAGACGGAGAAACAACTGGCCACCATCACTCAAAAGGTGTCCCAACTCGAAAAAAAGAGCTGAAGATAATGAGGGGCAAGCAAGGAGAATTAACATCTGGATCCTCGGGATCCCTGAAAAGGAGGAAGGCCCCAGCGTCAAGCTCTTTCTTGAGGAATGGCTCTCCAAAGCATTCGCCCCTAAGAAACTCTCCAAATTTTTCTCCATCGAACGTGCCCCCGAGGTCCATCGGGGTGCCCAATCCCTGGTGCACCACCACGGACAATTATTGCCAAACTCATGAACTTCCGCAACAGCAATGCCATTCTCCAGATGGCATGGGCCACGGGCCCAATCACCTATAATGGTTATCGCATCGGCTTCTATCCGGACGATAGCAGGCAGGTGCAGAGGGCCCGGCAGTCTTTCGACTCTGTCAAGAAGAAATTACACTTTGTGTCAATAAAAAACGCACTGTTCTTCCCGGCTCTCTTGAAGGTGCACCATGAAGGCGTCACCCACCTGTTCTATTCGCCTAAGGAGGCCTGGAAATGGCTGGAGGCCCAAATCTTGAATGGAACTGAACAGCAACGATCCCCAAACTGACCCCCCCCCCCTGACACGGAAGCCTAGAACAGACTCCCCTCCGTCGCCAGCAAGCCCACAAGATCCGGACCCGGCCACACTGTCACAAGACAGAGTGAACAGCATGGAGAACGGCCGTGGACGGCCACCATGAAATAGGACAAGGTGAAGCCACAGAGAATTTAGGGGTCTATGCAGCGGCGGCCGCTGAGGTAGACCGGGAGACTAGAATACGGTTAGCGTGTGCACCCCATAACATTTAGCAAAGTTTTGGCTTGACGTTCCGCGCCCAGTTGGCAGACAGTTTGGGCTACAGGTACTTCTGGTTGGGGGGGGCGGGGGGGGGAGGAGTAAAGGGAGGGTTGTGGGTACTTTTGGCCAGATATGAAAACTGTTTTAGTCTCCCCATTGTTTTGCTTCTATGGGTACAGGGTTAAGGCCTTTACTGAATGGTCACACGTAGGTGGGGATGGAAGGGGCGGAGGCGGGAAATGGGCTCACACGCTGGGATCTGGGGGGGGGGGAACTCCCCCCCGTGACAAATGCAACCACCTCACATCGATGGCGCAACAGTCACTTAACCCTACTCACATGGAATGTTAACGGGTTGGTACTCCAACAACTGAACAGACATTCACCCGTTATCGCTCTTTTGACCGAGACACACCTATGGGCATGGAATCCAAGTTCTTTAGTGGATCCAATTATGCAACTACCTTCCACGCCGGGTTCCCAAGCGGGGTTTGGGGTACCATGATCCTTATACACAGATGGGTCCCATTTCGACTGAAAGGGCACCAGGCGGACCAGAGGGGGCGCTTTCTGGTGGTTGCTGGCGATATTGAGAGGGCCTTTTGGAGGATTGTGGCCGCATATGCCCCCTATCCCCACTTACCCTTGAACTCCTAACCGACCTGCCCGGAGGCAATGATGGGGAAACATGCTGATAATTGGGCATTGGGGGGAGATTTCAATGAAGTGATGGAAGTACTTGGGGCGAAAACTCATGTAGGTTGCAGGAACCCCAGAACCCACACTAAGCTCCATTCCTTCGCAGCAGCCCTCGGGTGGGTCGATGCATGGCATACTCTCCATCCCACAGACTCTGGATACTCCTTCTCCAATGCCCACAAATCCATATCCTGTACTGACTACTTCTTCGTCCCACAAGACATGCCACACATGCTGAAATCTACCACCTACCTAGCCAGAGGCATTTCGGACCATTCTCCCCTATTGCTCACCATAAGGCAGACCCTAACCAAACCCCTGCCCTCCTGGAGACTCAACACACACTACCTGGGGATCCCCGAGGTCAATGAGGGCCTTGTGTAGAAAACAACAGAATGTTTTTCCTTGAACGAAGGCTCAGTAGCCAGCCCAATAACACTCTGGCAGGGGTATAAGGCAGTGCTCCAGGGGGAGGCCTTTCCCTCATCACGGCGCACCGTCGGCAACAAGAGATCACTGACAAAGAAGAGGCCGTGGCGAGGGCTGAGGAAGTGTTTCTCACCTAAAGGACGCCAGAACCTAAAGAGGCGATGATTACATCCCAAGACATATTCAAGAACCTAGCACTAGACAATGCAAGGACTGCCCACTGGACCATGCGCAGTCAGATCTATGCCATAGGGACAAGGCTGGTAAAGCCCTGGCCTGGCTGGAAAGAAGGGAGAAGAACCGGGGATATGTTAGGTCCATTCAAGGGTTAGACGGGGACCTGCTCGAAGATGATGCAGACATAGCGAATGCCTTTGCCACCTTCTACGAACGCCTTTATGCCTCCAGAAAGATCACAGCAGGTGGGGCGACCCCCCACTATTTGGACTCCATTGAGCTCCCGAGACTCTCCGGGACCCAGACCAAAAAGTTGGAGACAGAGGTCACAGAGGAGGAGGTGGCCGCAGCTCTGTCCCAGCTCCAATCCGGGAAAACTACGGACCAAATGGCTTCCCCGTGGAAATCTGGAGGCGAATGGGCGACTCAGTGATGTGACATATGCACTGCATGTTGCTCTGCTCTCGGCCGATAGGATGCTCCCACAAGACCTTAAGCAGGCCACTATAGTAGTCATTCCCAAACCCGAGAAGCCCCCAGACCTTTGCGCCTCATACAGACCTATATCGCTCATCAACTGAGAGGCCAAAATTCTAGCCCGGGTCCTGGCTAACAGAATGCTGGGTTTTATTCAATCCTTAGTCCACCCGGACCAATGCGGGTTCATGCCGGGAAAATCCACTAGGATGAACCAGCGTAGGGTTCACTTCGCCATTAGCCAAGCTGCTTTGATTAGGGAGCCACTTGCCCTACTTGCAGTAGACTTCAAAAAAGCCTTTGACTCTGTGGTTTGGACCGCCCTATGGAATTTCGTGGAGCGCATGGGGTTTGGGCCCAACTTTATGTTGTGGGTTAAAATACTGTATATCGTGCTAGAAGCAGCTGTGCGGGTGAACAGGATCTCAGCCAGACCCTTCCCACTGGGCAGGGGAACCAGGCAGGGATGCCCCTTCTCCCCTTCGCGTTCATACAGGCCATTGAGCCTTTTGCAATTCGGCTCAGGCTGTCCTGCGGGTGGTCTGGGTTTGTGTGACCTTGGAGGGGTGGGGGGGTAGGACCGGGTCTCACTGTACACCGACGACCTGCTAATCTACATGAGCAACTCTAGAGTCTCATGTCCCGAAATCACTAGAATCCTCACAGAATACCAGGAGTTCTGTGGGCTTAAAGTCAACAAACACAAGACAATTTTCTTCCCACTCCAGGGAGGGGCTGATGCGATCCCGCAGCGCTCTCCTTACTCGATCTCCATCCAGAGTTTTGTTTACCTGGCCATCCGGGTGGCCCCCAACCCTGATGAATTTCTTTGGCTTAACCTCCAACCAGTGGCAAGCAGGCTTAAAGCAGATGTCACCCATTGGTAATCCGTCCGGATAGGCTTGCTGGCGAGGGAGGCCCTCTTCAAAATGCTCTCACTTCCGAGATTCCTGTATGTCCTGCAGAATGCTCCTATACACGCTCCCCGCACAACCTTTCTGTCCATAGACTCTACCCTTCGGAAACTCTTGTGGGGCGGTAAGCAACCCTGCATTGCTCTGACCACGTTACAGTGGTCAGTCTGGGAGGGAGGCCTCAGCATACCCTGTCTCAGGGCTTACTACTAGGCAGCACAACTGGGTGACTTGAATGACTGGCTTAATGGAGACCCTGCACTGCCTCACATTGGGAATGAGATCAGATGCATGGGCACAAGCACGCCCCTCCAGGTCCTGTATGGACCGGACACGCAGCCTCTGACCTGCCTGGGATGATACGCCAAATACGCACAGTGTGGGTGGAGGCGCTCAAACATGGGTGGGGAGGATGCCTGACAATGGGCCAACCACTGTGGGACAACCGGTATATTCCGCAGGTCCTGACAATGGCCCGCTTTCCTAGCTGGTAGGATTGGGAATACTGACCTTAATGTAGGTTGTGCAGGATGGACATCTGAACCGTTCGAGGCAATACGGGAGGAGTTTGGTCTCCCCTCTGGGCAAATATATATATAGATACAACTGACACATGTAATGTTATTACGTGTCTACACTGGTCTACATTGTGCAGCCTGTGGGACATGTTTGCAATGTGGCATGGCATTTGTAATAGCAAAGCATTATTGTTCCTGTGCACTGTTGGTGACTTGCAGGTATTGGATTGGTGTTAGCCTACAAAACAATTGCAAACACTCTGGCTTTTTAGCCATTTTTTCTCATAAAGTGTGTTGTATATTGCATTGAAACACATATTTATATCTTTCTTGTATCACAGTGTGCGGCATACCCCTTCAGCAGCACGTTCGTGCTTATTGCGTAAGCGTGATAATCTAGGCCGGCCCAGAGTGTGGCTTGACCCATGATTTGTTGCTGAGTTGGTGGGGGCATCAGGATGGTTTGCAGGGGGGCCTCCACATTGTGTGCTATGCCACTGAGGGAAGGGGATACCGCATCTCACCCTTCGGTGTCCTACTTGCACTCACCGAATACCCCTCATCCAGGTGATCTTCTTGACCTGGTCCATCTCCAGGAACTGGATCCAATAGCGATGGCCGTGTCCTGGCCACCTGGATGACAGATCCCGGGGATCAGTGGGTGAGACACCTTCAGATTTCTCACATGACGCGCATGGTGGCGTCCCTTTTAACAATAATAGGGGACAAGCGTGTAGCGAGCTTCAGCGCACCTACCAAGATAGGCCTGACTTGCAGTCCATAATGTAAAACACTATGGGTGATGATGAATACCCAGCACAGTACATTATTAAGATTCAGGAGATATGGAGAACGGAGATGGGGGACCATTGGGACCGATCAATTCCTCTTTCGATATCATCAAAAGGGGCTTACCGAAGGATGTGCAGAAGGCACTAGACAGGATTATAGACATTGAGGCAAAGGTATGGACGGAAAAACAGACGATAAGCATAAACCACTGCAAGTGAATAAAAGTGCACAAAAGGGAAGCTGCCCAGCAAGTACAGGCAAATGAGGCGAAACTAGCGGAAAAGAAGCTAGCTAAGGCAGCTGTAGAAGGGGCGGTATCCGCTCTGGCACAGACAGAGGAAACAGGGGGCTCGCAAGTTTCTGCGGAGGTCTGCTGGCATCGATGTGGCCAGGAGGAGGACAAGGGCAGTGGGGGGGGGGGGACAACAGTACCCCACGCAGGAGTGGTAAAAACAAGGTCAGCAGCATGGGAGGGGTTTGTTTAGTGGAGGTTGAGGGGGCTTTGGAGAAATGGGGCCAAGAGGAGCAGACATGGGTCCCTCCCAGTGCTGGAATTGCGGGAAATGGGGACAGTTTGTTAGAGGGCAGAAGCAGGCAAGTTGACAGATATAGCATGTATAACACCTACCACCCAGCCCAGAGCGCCACGCAGATGCCGGCATCAAGGATGACCTCCATCCCCTATAAAATACACTTAGCTTATACGCAACTGCCGGCCCAGCTCCCAGGAGCGCAAGCACAGCAGATACAGCCCCATCGGCAATACCCACACCAGATTATGCCCCAACAGGGAAACATCAATATGCACACACCAAGCAAAGTTCTGAATGGAACCACAGTACTATACAGAGGGGAGAGCGTAATGGGGGAATTCCCATTGACCCGGACAGGTTTGTGTATGGCATAACTGTGTTTGTGGAGGTGGTGCCTCACATTGGTAAAGGTAGTTGGTGAGTGCCCTCGGATGTCATTTTCTGCACTGTTGTGTCACCTGAATTGGCTCCAGGTACAATACTGTCACTAGATTTACAAGGATTTATGGTCTCTGCAAAGAGGATCATAGTGATAGGGACTGACCAGCATGGGTGTAAGTGAAACCCAGTGCTTTGCATTGATCCCACCATACCTCTGAAGGAAGTTTCAGACACAGAACTTTTTGAGGACAAACCAGGGGACCGAGAAATTGTGTTGGAAACATGTATCCCTTTTGAGATTCTGATACAGTACAGCAAGGTCTGGTGTCACATAATGGCCCTCTTAGCCACGTCTTCATTCCTAGACAGGGACTGAGGGCAGGTGCCCCAGAGACTGTGGACAACTAACCTCCATGACGTAGAGCTCCTACAGGGAGTGACCCCAATGCTCATTACACTAAATCCAGGAGCAATGCTGCCACGAGTAAAACAATACCCACTTTCAAGGGGGGCAGAAGAAGGAATAAAAGACACCATCAGTGCCATACTGGCCATGGGGATAATTGTGCCATCCACCTCACCATGCAACACGGCTATATACCCTGTGAAAAAGGCAACGCAACTGGTGGGAGTTGGAGGATGATCCAGGACTTACGCCCCCTCAATGATATTGTAAAACAAGAATTTCCTGTGCTTCCCAACCCTGCCACAATATTATGCAGCATCCCTTAGGAAGCAACACACAGTAGTTGACTACTTGAAAAATGCATTCTTCTCCATACCACTACACTCAGACTCCCAGTACCTCACTGCCTTTACCCATGGGGGATGAAACACAAACACAGAGGACTGCCCCAGGGATACTGCGAGAGCCCCAGTATCAGAATATTACATACAGATTTAGGCAACATTCAAGTGCCCAGTACGATTAACCAATACGTTGATGACTTGCTCAAAATGCTGTCCTGTCTTGGATAGCCTGGCGTACCCTCCGGAGACCCCTCCTCACCTCCTTCGTCAGTTGAGACGCTCTGGGTCTTCGAAGATTCATATCGCCAGGGTTTTTTGACTTCCTTGACCTTCATTGTCCTTTGTCTTCTTTTCTTTCTTCTCATGTAAATAAGGCCTGGCTCCCCCGGAGGCCACCTTGACTGAGAATGAAACCCAGGCCAAAGGGAACCCCAGGGAGCCAGCACCAAACTAGGGAAAAAGCAGATGGCACCAAAAAACCCTGGTAGTGTTCGTAGAACAAATTCCTTGGAGTAAGTCTTTTAAAGGGATTGCCAAACATGAAGTCACCCTTTCCTTGGGTAACAAGGTGGACAAGTTCCAGGGTTGGCTGCAGTGTACAAGGACTAGCCAGAATAGGAGTGCCGATGGTAAGGCAGCGTCCTCGCAAAAAGTAGACAAGCAGAAGCCCTTGAAGCGAGGGTGAGCTCCAGAACTGAACAGGTGGGAAAAAGGAAGAGCAGAAGAAAAAGGTCAGGAAAGTCGAAAGCACCACAAGAGTGAAATCCCAAGAAGTGGGAGGGACGCGCAGGGCAACGGAAAGGATTGAAGAGTCAGAAAGGCTTCCAAAATGGACATGCAGGAAAACAGGAAGGAAACAAGGTAAGTGGCCGAAACCGAGTAAAAGGCTTAAGACTTATCCACGCGGAGAATGCAGAAAACAGGCAGCGCAGGGTCACCGGAAGGAAGAGTAAGTAGAGTGAACACAGAAAAGGGCAAGGAAGAGATGACAGACCAGTTACGAGAAACTGGGCTAAAAGGAATCAGGAGATAGTTTCTGCAGTCAAGAAAACTGTAGACACTCCACCGGGTACCAAGAGACGGATACAATGCGGTATGCTGATGACGCGGCACGTTGTTATAGTTACGGTGGCCATCTTGTGGCAGCCAACTTGAGTGAGGACCAGACCGCAATTGGAGTGTGCGGTTGGGGATGCACATTTCCGTATTGCACGTAAGCCTTTGTACTGGTGTTTCCATCTATTCCAAACACTCCAGGGCCGCAGCATGACACTTTGCCTCCTCCCTACCAGAACTCCCCCCGGCTTACCCATGTATAGTCTTATGAAACCGAACCGCTGTATGAGTCTTGGAGCATGAAAATGACTTTGGGGTTCCCAGGTGCGTTCCGAATCAGAATATCCCTTCCAATGGACTAGATATTGGAGGGTACCCCTTTGGTAACGAGAGTCCACCAGATAAGATACCTCATATTCCTTGGGCTCTGAATGAGGCACTACTCTGTGAGTCTGTCTTTTCCTCTGGAATGGATCCGGAATGCATCCCTATAGGAGTGATACGTGGAAGACTGGGTGCACACTCTGTAGATGCTTGGGTAGTCGCAGTCTTTATGCCACTGGATTGATCATGGCAGAAATGGAGAAAGGCCCGATAAACTTGGGAGCAAACTTTCCAGCATGGACCAATCAGGGTAAGTATTTAGTAGATAGCCATACACGAGTCCCTGGTGTCCACTCTGGATTGGATCCTCTTTTTTGATCTGTCCATCTTTTATACCCCTGACAACTTTCTTCTAATGTTTGAATAGCTTCTGCTAAGAAGACTATCCACCGAAGGGGAATTAGTGGACGAAAGGTTAGAACAAGGAAGATGCTGTGGATGGTAGCCATAAGTGCAAAAGAAATTGCAGTATGTAAGGTGTTGTACGAGAATTCTGCCAGAGGGAGTAAAGTGTTCCAGTTGTCTTGTTCTCTATTGCAAAAACATTGTAGATATTGTTCCAGATTGGCATTGAGGCACTCAGTCTGGCCGTTAGACTGAGGGTGGTAGCCCAATGAGAGGGCCCTTTGTATACCTAATTGTGAGGCCCAGAATTTGGAGGTAAATTGGGTACCCCTATCTGATATCAAGGTTTCAGGGATACCGTGTAGTGTAACTATATCATGACGGAAGACACAAGCGGTTTCTGGAGCAGATGGCCTGGGAGAGAAGAGAAGTGTGCTAATTTACTGAATGTGTCCACTGTCACCATTATAACCCGATTCTCTTCATACGGGGGGAGGTCAACAATAAAATCAGTAGACACGTGCCCCCAGGGTCTGGAAGGTAGAGCTCCCTGTTGCAGTTTGCCTACAGGTCTGCCAGTGGTTGTCTTACTAGTAGCACATATTGGACAAGCGGATACATAGTTTCATACATCTTTGCCCAGATTGGGCCACCAAAAGAGTCTCTTCACCATTTCCTGGGTACTCTTCTCCCCCTTGTGTCCCGCGAGAGGGAGGTCATGATACCAGGATATTACTTGGATCTGTAAGTTCTGGTCGGCCATATAATGCTGAATCCTGGTACAAGAGTCTGTTCTTATGGGTGAGTCCTAAAGCAGTTTCATCCATGGAATGTATTCCGTTCTAGATGGCTTGTAAAAAGGTAGACAGGTAGGAGTAGCTTGTTTCCTTGATGAATCTCTGTTTCCGGTCCATGACTTCTTGATAATGCGTCGGGCAGCTTGTTCTCAGACCCAGGGATATAGGTGATCAAGAAATCATACTGAGAAAAATAGTATGCCCAGCGGGCATGACGAGAGTTGGTACACTCCATCTGCTGGAGTACTTTGAGATTTTTGTGATCCGTTCTCACCAAGAAAGGGTGTACTGCTCCGTGCAACAGATGCCTCCACTCATCGCAGGCCTGTTTAATCGCCAGAAGCTCTTTCTCCAAAACAGAGTAGTTGCGTTCGCTGCTGGTGAGTGTTCTTGAATAGTAGGCGATCAGATGTTCTAGTTTGTCTGTGCCCTTTTCGAGCAAAACCACTCCTAATGCTCCGTCGGAAGCATCTGTCTCCAGAATTAACTGTTGTGCCTGATCAGGCTGGGCAAGTATTGGAGCGGTGGTAAAGATGGTTTTTAAGTGCTCAAAGGCTTGTTTGGAAGATGAATTTATGCAGAATTGTACTACTTTCTTTAGTAGGGCAGTGATGGGCAACACTACTTCAGAGAATTGAGGAATAAAGCGTCTATAGAAATTCGCCAGCCCCAGGAATCTTTGGACCTCCTTGACATTCTGGGGTTCTGGCCACCGAAATATGGCTGCTACCTTTCCTGGATCCATTTGCATCCCTTCCTTAGACAGGATAAATCCCAGATACGAAACAGAAGAGGCGTCGAATTGAATTTTCTCCGGCTTGGCGTACAGATGCTTTGCTTGAAGTCTATGGAGCACCTCCTTGACATGTCTATGGTGTTCAGATAAGGTGGAAGAGAACACCAAATGTCATCGAGGTACACCACCACTGATAGCTAAAGTAGGTATTGATAATGATGTGAAGATCTTGTCGATGAACCTTTGGAAAACCGCTGGTGCGTTCACCAACCCGAAGGGCATTACTCTGTATTCATACAAGCCCAGAGGGGTGCGGAAGGTGGTTTTCCATTCGTCTCCCTCTTTAATCCGTAGGAGGTGGTATGCTCCTCCGAGGTCTAGTTTCGTAAAGACTTTGGATCCCTGGATAGCTTCTAAAATGTCCCGGATCACCGGCATGGGATAGCTGTCTCGTAGAGTGATGTGGTTGAGACCGCTGTAATCTATGCAAGGTCTCAACTCTACAGTTCCCTTCTTGGGCATCAAGAAGAGTGATGCCCCTCCTGGCGACTTGGATTCTTGGATGAGACCATTCTGCTGATTTGCATCTAAATAGTCCTTGAGCGCCTGCCTTTCAGGCAGTGAGAGAGGGTAAATGCGACCAAACAGAACTGTTGTTTCTGGGAGTAGATCAATAGAATAGTCCTCCGGCCTGTGTGGTGGCAGAAGATGAGGGACCTTGTCCTCGAATACCTCGGTGTATTCCTGGTACTGTGGAAGGATCGTGGATACAATGGTCTGGGTCATAGGAACAGTCTTTCCTTCTGGTTTACCTTCTTCCGAAAACTGTAGACAATTCTGCTGACAATAGGAAGAGTCAAAACAAAACGTGTTCAATGCTGATGACACGGCACGTTGTTATAGTTCTGGTGGCCATCTTGAGTGAGGACTAGACTGCAAGTGGAGTGTGCGGTTGGGGATGCACATTTCCGTATTGCACGTAAGACTTTGTACTGGTGTTTCCATCTATTCCAAACACTCCAGGGCCGTAGCATGGCAAATGCAGACAGGACATTTTCATTCTTGCAGCTCCTAGCACGCAAACGATACAAAGTGGACAGAGCCAAAATTGCAAAATTGCAGTGCTGCCTCCAAGAGGTCTTGTACCTTGGGCAGTTCATATCAGCAAATGGGAAAAGAATAATACTAGACAGAGCAGCATCTGTGCATGTCACCCTGCGTCCCACGAAAGTAAAAAAGATGCAAATGTTCCTTGGGCTGTGCAACTACTGCAGGGCATGCAAACTTGATTATGAAGCATATACAAGGCCGCTCTTACAGGGCCTCAAGGAGGCACAAAAGAGACAGTAAGGTAGTGTGGACAGTACAAGGCTTTAACAATCTCAAGGAATTTAGATCAACAACCCCAGTGTTAGCAACACCAGATCATACACAAGAATGTGTCCTCTTCTCCCACTCCAATGGCCAATGCATGACTGTCATACTAACTCAAAAGAGCACAATGGGCTACAAGACATTGGCCTATTACAGTGGCATGTTAGACTCAGTGATGCAGGGCTCGTTTGCATACGACTAGGCTCTTGTGGCAGTGGCATTCGCCACAGAGAAGAAGAACATGGCATTGTTGCAATACTAGAAAGATACAAATCCACTTTGACCACCCAAAGGGCATCAGTATATACAATAATTTTCTCTAACCCAAATATTCACATTTTGCAGTGTAAAACAGTAAATTCTGCAAATTTCATTACAGAAGCGTGCACTGATGAAGATATGGCACGACATGACTGTGTGGTGTATGAGGGGGAGGAGGATGAAAACCCTGAAGCAAAAGCCAGAGCACTCGAAGGGGGGGGGTCCTCTTTGTTGAATTTTCAGCGATGATTGACCAGGACACGTGTCTCAGACACACTGGGACAGCAGTAGTGTGCCTAGCAGACGGCAAATATGAGACATTGATTTTGAAAAGGCTCCCAATGCATTACTTCGACCAAGGCAGCAGAACTGATTGCACTAATTGAAGCACTACAAGCATCACAGGGGTGCCACATGACCATCTATTCAGACTTGGCATACGTCACTACCACTGTGCATGCCGGCCTGTTGCGGTGGAAGAGGAGGGGCTTCAGAAGGGCAGGCGGGTCCCCAATACAGCACGCAGCACTGCTAGAGAAGCTCATCTTCACACTGACCCAACCTTCTGTCGTGGCAGTCATCAAATGCGCCACCCACACTAATAACACTTTTGAAGTGTCACTCGGAAACGCAACCGCAGACACTGCAGCTAAACTTGCAGCATACCTCCAAGATCCTAATGTAACGGAGTACGTCCTCATGACACCTGCAACTGATCAGCACCCCCCTCCCCCGCCAGTGGCTACAATGTCCTACCCATTGCACAAATTATTGAAGCACAGGGAAGCGCCCCAGATGAGGGGAAGCAATTGTGGATAAAAAATGGTTGCACACAATCCTCTACAGATCTATTATGGAGGCAGGCATGTACAGGAAAGATAGTAATGCCTCACAACCTACTGGTGATAGCATTTGATCAGCTCCATCACCCCTCTCACAGCTCCAAACATTGCATTGCCCCAGACATACAGGAGGATTGGTTCATTCCAAATCTCCAGTAACACCTAAAGAACATGGTAATTAAATGCACATGTCAAGGTTTCAGCACAGGCATGACCCTGCGTATGATAAGAGGGCCTATACCCTGCCTTACTGGGCCATTCCGTGAGTTGCATATCTACTATGCGGACATGGAGGAGAGGTGCAGCAGGTTCCGATATTTGATTGTTGCTGTCTGCCCCTTCTCACATTGGGTGGAGGCGGGTCCTTGTGCACATATGGATGCAAAATTCACTGGCAAATTTCTGGTCCACAAAGTGTTCCCCGATGGGGCGTGTGCGATGTGTTAAGGTCCGATACTGGCACACACTTCTTCAATTAATTGTTCAAGGAGATCACTACACTGCTTGGCATCAAACACCGGATGTGTACGATTTATCACTCCCAGGCCAATAGAGTTGTGGAAAGAATCAACGGATTGCTAAAAAGTAAACTATCTAGTCTTTGCACCACTTTAAAGAAAGACTGGGTGCATTGCCTACCCTTGGCCCTATTTAGTTTGCGCACACAGCCCAGAAGGACCACTGTTTATTGCCCCATGAGGTGGTAACTGGCTGTTGCATGCACACCCCAATATCTCCCATTAGGAGAGAGTCAGAAGCGCACAGGGCAGCAGCAGTTCTAGGTGATGGGTTTAAGGACTATTTAACAAACTTAACACGTGCCATTAAATGTATTTGCTGACAGATCACACCACCATGATCAGGAGAAGTACCATCCTCCACAGCTGACTCCATGATGGATTCCCCGCTGTGATAAACCTGAGCGTATTCTCCCAGGTAGACATCAGGAATCCCTTAATCAGGTGGCCAGAGGAGGGCTGGTGCTCTCAGATCCCAACCCTGGGAGTGGATGAGCAAGGGAGGAACACCTGGGTAGGGGATCCCGGGGTTGTGCTGGGGAAAAAGCCCCAGGTGAGCTGCAGTATTATACTGACGAAGAAGGACAGGAGAATGAGATCCTTCTAACCTTTGTAGGTTGTACTAAATCCATCTCCCTTCTTCCCAATGAAAATCCCTTATTAAAATCCCACCACCCATACATCTCTGATAAACCAATTAAAAGTCCAAACCCTGTTACAGTAGGAAACAACCTCTCTCAGAATCACTGTTTTCTTGTTGCCCACCAGAATAACCCCACCCATTCTTCTCCACATCCCTCTGATAATTCATTTCCAAACATCCAATCTACCCTGACAAAACATTACCATTCCCACAATTCCCTCTGTTCAGTTCAAGAGCACGGCTATTCCTGTTTGCTTCACAAACCCTACCAATAAAACTCTTCCGTATTTATCCAAACTCCTAGGACGAGAACTATACCCCATACAACACCTCTTCCTCTCTATATCCCGTAGGATACTCTAACACTTTAACCCCCCTTCCAACACAAACACTTTTGCAAAACACGAAAGACAAAGGACTAACACCAGAGCTGTTTACCTGACATGTCCCATTGCAAGGGTCAGGCAAAGTCAGGCAACTGACCAGAATCACACACACCTGACAGCCCTTTCCCTTCCCCACAGGGATAAACGAGAACACAGGATGAGCAAGACAGAACGCACAATGTGAGAGCTAACTCAGCATGGCAGTTCAAGAGGAGGTGAAAAACGGCGCATACCGCGAGGGTGACACAGAGAGAAGCGACCTTGCCCTTTCTGACCAAAGCTGTGAAACCTCTGCAGATGGAAACATAACACCAAGAGCAATAGCGAGAGTGTATTGCAGCAGATGTCAACGGTACACAAGACCCTCCTCCGCTGATTACCAAGCTGGGGAGAGACGCTTGTCTCGGTGGTACCAACCTTTACTCCAAAGAGCAGGAAAGCCAATCGGTTCATCACAGCCGGTGAGTCCAGGGGAAAGTCGATAAGAAACCATACTGTGTTAAACGAAAAGTAGCCTACGGCTAATTTGAACTGTGAGAGGTTTAAAGAAACTATTGATGAAAGAGGGGGAAAACAAGCACCAGAGGCAACCGGCACAACATGGGTTCTCACACAGGAAACTCTGGCCGATTACCCAATGGTAGAGATTACCATAACCCAAAGGCCTTAGGAAGAGGCAAAGAGAGGTCAAAGTGGTCATACAGGGGTCTTGTAAAATCCTTGGTATCATCAAAAGTCTTTGATCGACAGATGATTGTGATGGAAAGTGAGATTAATCCTGCTTGTTGAAACTAGCGCGTGAACTGTGTGTCGTAAAGGTTGGCAAGAGTGAACCCGGCGGAGGGATACTAACAAAAAGGGGCGAGGCCTCAAGTGAAGTCCCTATGAACACTGTGATAATAGAAGTGAAACCGACCAGGCGAACTGTTTGGGCAAAAGTTGACAAGAGGTAAGCCGGCAAAAAGGGGTGAAGCCTGAACTGTTTAAAAAAAGACATTAAGATTTGTGAAAGCAAGAAGCCTAGGGTCTGAGCCCAGGAGAGGGGGAGCCAGGGGTGGAACGTCATCACCCAAAGTTCATTAATAAAGGAACTGTTTAGTTAATTATGTTGAATACGATATGTGGAGGGTCTACCCCTGGAAAAGGGGGACCCACGGGTGAAGTCTTCACCCAAAGTATACGTGGAACAGAACTTTTTGTTAGTTTGTTGAAAACATCAGGCCCTCGAAGGCAAGAGACTTTTGTTAAAAGAGACTTAACCATCGAAGAACTTGATAACTGGAACAGAACTGTTGAATCGTGTTGGGAAGACTCGAGTGTGTGCTCTGCTCGGGAGATCCACATTGTCCTGTTCCCAAAACATGGGGAAGGGAGACCCCTGGCAATCACATCATGACTTATTATTTGTTAACACTTCTTTCTTTATTGAAAACGCTATCCCACACTCTTTCTGTAATTAGTTGTAAGGATTTGGCAATAGTTTTTTTTAGTATAGGCCTTTTTACTTTGACAAGACACCACAAGGACTGCCTTATTTTTCATTTGATGGTTGAAGCTTGCTCCCATCTTAGATTTAGGTTTAGATTAGGTGTTTTTCCATCCTGCATTTACAGTTTAATAAACACCCTTCAACTGTGATCACTTGTGTCTGTCTTTACTGTTGCCACCATGAGTTCCTTACACTGCCCACTCAACCGTTGCTGCCGGTAGATCTTATCTATATTCGGTCCTTCGTTCGTAGGTGGAACAGCCCTAGTTTCAACGGTCCATTTGAGGTGGTCTATGACTTTCCGCTTGCCGTCAAGGTGAAGGGCCTTCCATACCGGACCACTTGTTGGACGTTCGCAAGGCCCCTCCAGGTGCGGTGCTAGCACCTTAATAATTGGCAGTGGGCATCTACCTCACTTCCTTTTCCTACTGCCATAGTTCAAATCTTAGTTTCATGTCCTCTCCAAACACGTAGATACGCAAAAGCTGCTACAACTATTAGTTTAGATTGCTAGGTGCTTCCTTGCTTGTGTCTCTCGCTCCCTCTCTTTCTCTCTCTTTCTCTCTCTCCTTCTCTCTCTCTCTTTCCCTCTCTTGTGTGCATACATTTTTACCTTTCAGATTCATCGACAACATGGAACCGCACCATTGAATAACTCGATATATGAGCAAATGGCACCCAGCCCTTCAAATCACTCTATAGATGCTAGAAAGTGTTACAATTATGTTGTTAGATCTAAGTTGTTGTATCCATATATGTGTGCTATGAATTGAGTAGCTATTGTATTTGCCATCTCTATGGTCAGTTTAGGAATGTATTTAGTGAGTATTTTTATATTAGAGGGCAATATAAAAGGGGGGAGAGCAGGAAGAGCTTATAACCGAACTGTAAATAGTGGCACACATGCAGAATCAAACAAAACAAACTCCACAGAGGTAATGAAATATGCATTGTTCCACGAGCCCAACCCACAAGCTAATGTATCACTTCCAAAGTATAACCCCAAGTCCCAAAAAGATAACACCCCACCCACTCCAGCTGGAATATTAGAATATATTGCTAGATCTCTATTGTTTTCCAAATGTACTAACCCTGCTGAAGTACATAATGCAACCACAATTGTAAATGGATATAGAGGGGTGCCCATACGTACAAAAAGACAAGCTTGAAGGCAAGTATATTATGCATATAGTGGACTTGGTTTAGATGCTATAGAAGATGTACGCCACCCTGAACTAACAGCTGATATACTGATATGAGTGTAGTAGGAGGAAACAGAGTGTTGTGTGTTCATTGATACTGCATGCATCAGGGGCACCAAAGGTCCTAGTGCCACAGGAAGTACCAGTTTTTGAGCCACAATGCTTGCTACATCTTGCGCTTTGCAAGCTTAGAGGCACTTTCCAGACATGCAATGTAAGACTGAAAGTGGTGAATGTAGATCGCCTGAAATGCCTAACGAGGCCTTATCTGGTGATGGAAGGACAGAAATACCTCAATAGCAAATGGCAAGAAACAACAGTGAGCTGCATGGCATAAGGCCTCATAGGGTTTGAAGAAGGGGTTCTGGAAAGAGTGGAAGCTGCATGCTCATGATTCTGGACTGAACATATCACAAAACTAAAATGGATTGAAGCAATGGAGAAACCAGTGAAAGTACACAGAGAAGAAACATATTAACTTTTCTTTTACAGTGCTGCAACGGTATCTGTCACATCCAATGAACACTGGAACAGAACTCTACTGAATCCTGATCTCAGACAAGGCACGGTGGCAGTGATGGATTACTACTGGGTGTGTGGCCAACAAGCGTACTTGCATCTCCCGCCATCATGGAGGGGCTATTGTTCGCTGGTCACACTACACTCAAGCACTACTGGTAATCCCAGAAGTATACTTATAAGGGGGGTGAGGGGGCAACAGATATATTTGTCCCTACCCCCTGCCAACTCCCAAAGAGAAAACAAGAAACACCTTGCCAGCACCACAGTTTCACATCCTCCCAGAAAAAGAACATCTAAGAAGAAAGAAGAGATTGAAGTACTTGTCCCAGGATTTAGCAACACCACTCAGCGAAATACCAGACTAGTACCAGCTCTTCATCAGGGCAGAACATTTTTGTTGCCTCATTGCCTGGAGTGCAAGCAGCAGCCAATGCAAAATGGCTGCAGATCGTCCGCTGGGAACTCATACAACTAGCAAATGACACGGGACAGGGGTCGAACATCATTTCAAGGGAGTTAATTGAACTTTATCAAGGGTGTGATAAACGCCTGTCTAAACCTAAATCTAAGATGAGAGCAAGCTACTACCATCAAATTATGATAATGCGGTCCTAGTGGAGTCTTGTCAAAATAAAAGGGCCTATACTATAAAACCTACTGTCAATCCTTAGCGCTAAATACAAATAGTGTGGGGTGAAGTTCATGAAAAAGAAATTTGTTCACAAAATGATAATTCAGGATAATTGGGCCGTTGGCCTCCCTTCCCCATGTTTTCTGCAAGTGGCAGGGCGGTTCACTCAAGCAAAGCGAACACTCTGGCTTCTATGGCATGAGGATACAGTTCAATCTTCGCAGTTCAGGACCTTCTGGGCCACACCTCTTTACTACTTGCAAGTCTCTAGACTCAAAAGAGCCTGATGTGCAAAACCAATACGTAAACGTTATTTTCCTTTCAAATGTATTCAAAGTTGGGTGCTATATAAACCCCGCCCTGGGCCACACCCAGTGCTTAGCGTTGTCTTCGGCTGCCAGCGTGACGCTTGCCTGTCACAGTCCTGCTTTATTCTGCACGACGGATCAAGATTCTGGATTTCTATCAACACTACGTGTCAAGGCATCTCTCAGAACAGGTGAGTCTTCACTACGCGAGTCAAGTCCTTACCTGAATCCGGATCGCGGGACTCTTCTGAATTCTTCTGCAACTCGCCTGCTGTTTCCACCTACACGACGGAGTTCTGCATCCCGCTCTGCAGCGCTTGCTGGATTCCACCCGTGCAACGGAGTTCTACATCCCTCTCACCTGAAAAGAAACAAAGAAAGACAAAAAGACATACGGTAAGTGGCGGTCGTGTCATTAACTCACCCGCCACCCTCGTGACACTTACCTGAACCAGCAGCAGCACTGTCTTCATCTACACCTCTCTTTCCCATCGGGGTGCAGAACTAAGCAGCGCTGAAGCAAGGAACAAGAACCTTACTTAGAACAATAATATTACAGGCGGTGAATAAGGGAGTCGCAGCAGGTCTCGGCGCCCATTTCACCAGCAAAATTTTGAGCACAAATGAAAAGAATAATAATTTGGAAATTGACTGGATTTCATCACAGTATTATTAACAAATCAACCAGGAATCCATCATCGACTTGGTGCAATCTAGATAAGGACAATACATTTCTGTATGGATAAAAACTCAATCCTGACAAGACTTTAATTTTGAACAAGATAATTCTTTTCATTTGTGCTCGAATTTTTGCTTTTTTTGCTTCCTACTCAAGGCTTGTTTGTCATATATGTGTTCATACCTTTAGACTTGAAATTAAAAGTTCTGAAAACGTACTACTTGTGTCAACATATATTTTTTGAGAAGCATGACAGGAGTCCCTCTCTCCCCTTTAGGTTTCCGGTTTACCAGCACGGAACTGTGCATGAGTGGGGTTACTGAGGGTGGTGCGGCTGGGTGCTGACCTCTTGTTTGCGGCTGGTATTTACTGAATCCATTGCATCTTCTTTCCCCTAGCTCTGCTGCTGCTCCTGCCTTTTCACTCAAGCCGCTAGCCTGTCAGGTGTTTCATTGTCCTGCAGGCTGCGCTCTTGGTGGGGGGGAGAGGGAGTCTTTCTATCATCGGTATCCCTGAATCCCAGACACCCCCTGAGTGAGCTGTCCTCCTGGTTTGTGGTCCCTCACTACAGCCCTCGGTATGTGACAGTTAGGGTGAAACCCCAAGTATTACAAATTAAAAAGAGTGTAAGAAATTCCATAGAACAGGATACTTTGACCATGTTCTCACTCGGTAGAGGGGCTCCCACACGCTTGTTTCATTTGTAAAGCTTGGGGTTTCATCCTAAGTAACCCAAGGTAATCCAGACATAGACCCCTTGCTCCCTATGCTTTATACACTTTCGGTGATGTCACCAGGGTTAAAGAGGAACTGATGACAACCGGGTCCACGGTTATGTGACATCAATTCCTGTGATGCCATCAGTTGTGTGATGTCACTTCTGCTACCCATGTCATTTTGGTGAATTGACGTCCCTGATGCCGGGGCCAGCAGAAATGTACAGGTAAGACCACCACAGGTGGTGATGGTCATAATATAGAGTAAAGAAAAGTGTACATGCGCAGCTATTTTGCTTAGAAAGATTCCTCTATTGCGACTCTCAACCCGAGGCCCCAAATGCAAATGAATAACTGAAAATATGAACGCTATTCTTTAAATCTATGCGTAATATCTTATTGGAGCCTTGTAGGATTTATTGGGGAAAAAGGGTGCCAATAAAATTGGATGGCTAGAAAATGTAAAGAAAATGCTGGGGAAAGTGAATGCTAGTAGTATGACTATTGAACCTCTACTACTGGACAATGGTAGGTGTCGTCTCCTGATGAAGAAGCTCATGGAGTGGCTAAATGAGGCCAGAGACACACGGGCTACTGAAACCAACAAACAATTGATGAGAATATTGTCAAATAAAATAAAGGAATATCTTGTCTAGTCAAACTGGAAGTACCAAAGGGCACCTATCACAAGGGTGCTTAGAGTTGGGTGATGTTCTAAGTCGGAGATCGGGCTGGGAATTTGAATTTAAATGCCCCATGTGTCAAGCTGCGCATGAGGATTTTGTACATTTCTTATTCTTTTGTCCAGCATATTGTGAACTAGGGAAAAAGTATTTGCTACTCTTGTTTGTAGGAAGAGGCTTGACTCAGCATAGGCCAGCATTTTACTATTTGCTGAACGCAGCTTCGCTAGCTATAGCCTGGAATCTATCTCTATATGCAAGAAAAGCCTGCCAGACACGAGACAGAGAGTAGATACAAATATAGGAGGAAGTGATGATACTAGATGAGCGGGTTCTATATGCCCCAGGTTTGTTAAGGCGCTCTTTGGGTTTCAGATAACGTCAAATTGCAGTATACATGTGATTTTATAAATGAATTGCTGTTTTTATCTTTTAGGTTTGGAAAAAGTAGTGTCATTATTTTAGACTGTTTTTTTTTTACCGTGTAACTGTGTTATGCATGTGATATTGTAAATACATGAATTATTGCCTTATTTCTTAATGTTCAGAATAGTTTGTGTATAATGGTTGTGTATGATGTATCTTGTAAGGATTTTCTATTTTGCGAAATAAATAATGTACTTACTTGTTGAGTCATGTTCTCATCCGCAAACAATATTGTCTAATGCAATATGCGTGAAGTTCCTGCAGGCGTGTGAATTAAATGCATTCTGGTACTTGTAGTACCGAATTTATAAATAGCATGAGAAACATTTAAAGTACCGGAATCCAAAGAGTGCATGATCTGAATTCACCTGGGTATCTTTGGCTTTGGAACACAAGACCAAGGGCGCTGTTTGAGGGAAGAGCATGACAGCGTGGCAGGAGCATCCTTATACCGCTCAGTTTGAGTTATGGTGGATGGAGAGGTCTACACTCAGCCTTGACTTAGGAAGCGGATGTCCGTTCATACCTTCTCGTCTGTCTCCATGGAGTAGACAAGGTGAGGTACAACAAGACCAGGCCAACATTTGGGAAGAGAGCGCAGGGGCAACAAAATGGAAAGCTAGCGTCATGCACTCGGGTCATGCAGCAGGGGGCAACCTTGAGCTGTGGGTGGAGATGTCCCAGTATGGTTACAGGTAGCAGGAGGCAGGCTTGAACTGCTTGCTCTAGAGGAGGGGAGGCTGGCTGGGCAACAAACACCTCAAGGCTGCAGACAGCAGGAGGCAGCCTCGAGCTCTGCGGGTTGGGGCGCGAGGGACGAGGTGGTACAGTGTGGTTACAGGCAGCAGTGGCAGGCTTGAACTGCTTGCTCTAGGAGGGGGAGGGGGGGCGGCTGGCTGGGCGACACCTCAAGGCTGCAGACAGCAGGAGGCAGCCTTGGCTCGCGGTAGAGGAGGGAGTGATTGGAGGGGGAACCAGGCAGAGCGAGTCGGCGTTGTTGCTGCTGCTCGTCTGCGGTGATGTCAGGGGTAGTGGCAGCAGCATCGGGCTTTCAGCACTCTGTACTTCCTGTGTCAGGCAGGCTCCTGTGAGAGCCGGAGGGAGGGAGGCAGGCAGGCAGGCAGGCAGGCAGGCTGAGCTTCCTTCGGGCAGAATTGGCACCGAAGGCTCCTGGACCAACTGCTGGATTATCCTGGTGTGGCGGTTTGTTTTCCTTTGCACCTGGCTAGCCTTTCCAGAGCGAGGAGCGCTGCATGTGGGCAGAGAGCTGGAGGATGGCAGTCTTGAAACTCACCGAGCAGGTAGGCACCTTTACAAGTCCCTTTCTCACACGTTGTGCAGGCTGCGTTTGGGGAAGTGTTTACCCTGCAGGGGCTACCACCGCGGGTGCCGTTCCAGGCACTGTGAGGTGGAAGAGATAGCGTTTAAAAAAAATGTTTCCCGGCGCGCTACCGCTGCTCTCGTCACACCTCCTCGCGTGTGTTTACAACCGAGCCTGATGGGTTTGTTTGGCAAATATAAGACGGTCATTTTCATGCACACGCGTGGCGCGTGCTCCACAAGCACGCACTAACATTTCTGTTGATTGCTTTAAAAAAAGAAAAATCTTGTTGGCGTTTTCCCCTCGTGATTTTGATGTGATCCCCCCCGAGGAAAGCGAGGAAAGCTTTCCCCTCAGTGGCTGACTGGATGAGGGGGATGTGTCTTTTAGAAATGAATGTCAAGTTTGGTTTCCTGAACCTTTTTGCGTGATGCACAAAGAACATGCACGTATGTTTTATGTAAAAAAAATGTACTTGGAGGGGACGTCACTGTAGCAAACTGACTGGATACATACGCACACGTTTCTGTTATGAACAGCCCCCACCTCCCTCAAGTGGCTGACTTCCGCTGTACGAGCTTTGGTTCTGCTTTTGGCTCCCTGTGGAGTTGCGGCGGGGCTACCCTGGCAGCTTGCCCTCGGATCCTTATTAAATGCAACATGTTGGCTTGCGGCGTTACGTGCTGCATGTTTCTCGTAATTATGATGGGGAGCTTTCTTATGCCAGGGATGTGCTGCTTGCCACCCGACCCGGTAACCTGTGCCAGCATCTCCTGTTGGGCCAATAAACGGCTGCACGTCGCCTGCGTTTGACAGAGGGGCCGGACAGACCTGTTCACCGAGGCCTTGGCTTCATTTCATATCCCCTGCTGGGGGGGGGGAGGAGGGTAATCCTTGGGCGGTTTGTATGGCCTCAAGTTTCTCTTGCAGAATGCACCCCCCGAACTCCCCACAGGTGGCATTGCGATGCCTTAGGAGGGTGGTACATCCAGGCATGGTCAGCGCAATGGAAAGGATGTTTTACAGTTAAGATACTCCAGTTGAAAATAAATAAATATTACGAGAGCACACACCTCATAAAAATGTCCCCCGGTTTCTATCATGGCCATGGGGAGATTGGAAGGACTGTATTCTGGAAGTTGAAGTTTTGTCTATAGCTTGGAAAGGGGCCACTGACGGAGTCACAAATGTAACACTTGCACACAGTGGGCTTATAAGAATATTGGTTTAGCACCATGGGGCAAGTATTACATTTTGAGTTGATATTTTTAGGTTACATTTTTTGGAGGGGGATTTCCTTCAGAATAACGCGTGTTTTGAAATTGCACCTTTTAAAATATTAGACTTTTGCACCAGCCAAAAAGTAGAGCACATTTATTTTTGCGTGCTATAGATTTCTCAAACACTGAGATCACCAGACGAGACTGTCACCAGGATGTCGCCTTTCCAATAATGCATTGTAGGAGTTGTATTTTTGGTGGGTTTTTGTATTGAGCAAATTGGACTTAAGAGTCTGGTACCAATAATTTGCACAAAAAAAAATAGTTCTGTGACGGGGAAAGTGTTGCACATGCGGCTTTCCCTGGAACAGGAGACTCCCCCCCCCCCCTCCCCTAGTAGGAGCCCTAAGCCGCTGGTTGTAAAGGGTCTCTGTTTAAGGCTTAGGCCTGGGTTACCTTCAGGTAAAGGCTTGCAGACGTCAATGAAAGTTATTGGGCCAGTCCCTTTGATTAAAACAGCCAAGTAACTGGCCTGTGGACCTGGCTTTCCTGGTGGCCCACTTGCCCTGTAAGCGAGTCCAAGCCTGGGCGTAGGTCATGGGCTGTCTTTATATAAAGGAAGAAGCTAGCCTTTGCTTTTGCTATGCTCTTATTTTTTACCATGTCAAGGGATTATTTTAAGGTCCTATGAGAAATATGGGATAAACTATGCTAATACATTTGCTAAATTGTATTGTAGTGACTTTTTACATTTGTAAAGCTAAGCTGATGGCAAACAATAAGTCATGATTTCTTCAAGTAAAAACAGAAAATAAACGAAGTCGCTCCCCCCGCCCGCTCCAGTGCATTGAGTAGAGCGCTCCATGGTGGTCTGCTCCTACCAATTTTTTTTCTACCTTCTTACACCAGCCCTTGCTGTACTGGCTAAATTTTGTACCAGCTCCTTACTTTTTCCAGACAATAATAAAATAAAAAAGCCATCTAAGTTAATATCAATTAAGTGAATGGTTACAATCAAAATGTTACTGGCCTCGATGTGATTGCTGCTCACTAGATTTGAGCCAGCGGGCAGGTGTTTTTTTTTTTTTCTTCCAAATCTGTGTGGTCTTTGAGACATGAGGTGAGGATTAATGCTGTAAATATATGATTTGGTGAAGTGTTGATATTTTAATAATTAATGCGGAGGCATTTTTGTTCCTTTTCTCAAATGAGCTTCCTATGAACGGTTCCGACAAAGTATATTCTCACATGGAATTTGGTGTTGTACATGTTTGCATTGCATGTTGGGGGGGATGTAAATCGCATAAATGCACAACTTACCAAGTTCTGAAATCCACCCTCTGGTGTGAACTAGTGTTGGCTGCTGCACAGTCTTCTAGGTGCCAGGACCTGTCATTTTAGAGGAGAACCCGTGACTTAACTGTTATGTGCTAAGTTTGGGTGGGATCAACCGGTCCTGCGTCATCTCTTATGCCACAATTGTCTTCTTTACTTTCAATCATCTTTATACTTTTCATGTGTTTCGTGACTTATTTGTATTCTCAGCTCCATTGCGTGTCTCCTCCCCTGGATGTCCCTTAGGCCCACTCGCTTCTGTTGGGACGGCACTTGGTTTGGTCTATTTGTGTCGTTGGCTCACCACGAGCACTAATATCGACCACTGAAGTGACGCCACTTGGTTTGGTCTATTTGTGTCATTGGCTCACCACGAGCACTAATATCGACCCCAGAAGTGACGCCACTTGGTTTGGTCTATTTGTGTCGTTGGCTCACCATGAGCACTAATATCGACCCGTGAAGTGACGCCACTTGGTTTGGTCTGTTTGTGTCGTTGGCTCACTATGAGCATTAGAATCACAGACTGTTGAAGTGTAGCTCTCTGGAAAGGTTTCTTTTAATTAGTTATTGTACAGTGAATAGTACCGCACCTTACCACACAAGGATTTATTGAACATTAGAATTGTGCATTTCTTTAATTGCAATGTCAATGGCGCAAGTTATCAAAAACCTAATGTAAAATGCAAAGATCACGCTAATTATGAACATCAAAAATTGCGCACAATACTGTAGGTTTCTAGCTTCTCTTTTTTGGATCACAAGTCACATGGGGAAAATTGTAACTCTACCCTGTTCTTAAATAAGTCCTTTACTCTACTCTTCTACACTGTACGTGTACACCCTGACTTAGGGTATGCATTACAATTCAGTCCCATCACATTAAATTATTGTAAAGCAATTATGTATAGTATGATTTTTCAATACAACAACTGTGTTTTCTTATATTTAATTGTCTATCTTATTGCAATTTAGGGGAACACACAATTTAAGGATTTTTTTTGTAATTAAACAAGCAATCCTGTAAATCCCTCTTGAGGGGCCTGAGCCTCCACAACTGAAGCACCCTCTTTAGGAGGCATTTAGAAATAACATTGAACCTTTGAATCACGTATTCTGTCGTTGGCCATTCATTGTCATTTATCGATGTACGCCTTCCACAGCCAACGCCAGTAGGGGCAATCCCTCCAGTAGTTATGCACTCGCTTCTGTTGGGCACTACACCTTTGTCAGAGGAGTTAATTTCTCAGTCGTTCAATTATGCCAATTCACCAGCTCCACATATCCCCCAGCTCGTGCCAGTAACTTTGCCCCCGCGGAGAGGCCATGCCTGTGTGGCTCTTACAGGTTGGCTTCTACCTCCTTCGTAACTATATCCTTTCTCCTGTGGTTGTTTCCCACTTTCACCTATTTACACAGCCTCTCCTTGGCTTGGTCACTTCTCATAGTTGACTGCTTTCCATATTATGGACCTGGAATTTGAGGCGGGTGGCTAAAAATGTCTGCCTGACAAGTCTGGTCTCTACACTACACTTCAAGGACTTCCTGAGCCAATCGCACAACCATGTTTCCACTTGTTCCAGTACCAGAAAGCGGTATTGCTGGAAAACACTTGTGACCACAAGTTTTCTTATTTTCCCTTTCTAGATCCGCCTACTTGCAGAATCCTCTCGTAGCTTCCCATTTTGCAAGCTGTGTGAGTTCCTAGCCTCTTCCGCTTGTCCGTGCACCTACTCTTGCCCTCTTTTCCTTTCTTCCTCCACAGAGTATGGTCTGGTTAGTCCGGGTGCTGGCACAACGCGCACTTCTCTTGCACACGGTTCTGGCACCATAAAAACACTACCCTGGTAACTGGCACAGTATGAAGGCTTCACAGTGTAGCACCCTGCATTCTTCAATCTTGTCTTCAAGCGACCTCAGTCACTGATCTCTTTTAATGATTGCGCCTTTTCGCAAAGGTGCTACAGCAAAATACATTCCCTGTGCTCAGTGATCCACTGCTTTTGTAGCAACCTGTGCCGGTCTTAGGGGCGGCCTCGCCCGGGCAATAGAAGAAAAATGTGGTGCCCCCCCACCAATGCACCCCTGGTCGATGGGCGGTGCCACATTTTATTTCTATCTCCCTGCTCCTGCTTGAAAACTGCCCCACTTCCATGCCGGAATGGGGTGGTAATCACCTCAACAGGGTGCTGATGCAAAAGCATCAGCACCCTATTGTTATTAAATGCTCCCCATTCCAGCACTGGGTGCATTTAATTTCAATAAGGTGTCTGGCATGCCTTCTCCTACCACACCCGCTCGGGGAAGCCCTTGAAAGACGCTACAGAGTTGGCGTGGTGGGGGCTAAGGCTGCCACTGGCGGTCGCCCGGGTGGCCCTGCCGGCCCTGTCCTAAGTCTGGCCCTGTTAGGTACATGTCAGATTTAACAAACGCCAAAAATAAAAATCCAATCTACTTATGTTCTCTAGACCACACACTCCTGCTCGTTTCTCCCCTAGAAATGTAACTCAAATGGCTCCTGCGACTTCAGCAGGCATTCATGTCTCCCAGTATCATCTCCAAATTGAAAGTTGCTGCCAACTATTTTTTTTAAAAGATTCCAGCGTAATTGTGTAATGCTATTAGCCTCCGGTGCTGCATATTCTGCAATAATGTTCGTCCACGTTTGGTAGAACGTGCAGGTTACTTCTGGCTCGGACCATAAACATTTTTTTGGTTCACAACGAATAAAACAATATCTGTCACTAAGTGAACTTTGACAAATTGGCTTTAAAAAGCTTCATGGTAATTGGAAGACCGCGTCCCGGTGCACGCCTAGAGTGTGGGAAAGATTAAGAGTGGCCGGCACAGGAATGCGGAAGTGCGTGCCGGAGAGCTTGATAGGCCGTGGCTAGGGTAAAAGAGCACGAATGGCTGAGTAGAAAGCAGACGGAATATTCAAATGGGGGAGGGTTAGTGGGAACTGGCAGATGTGAGTAACTGCCACTATAATAATTCCGTATTTTGAGATAATTCATGCTAGATTCCTCCTCCTGCTTCTAAGGGCTGTGCTTTTGTCCAATGAAACGCAACTCCAATTGTAAACCTAGGAAGGCTGCAGTGAAGTCGGCCATGCTGAGGGATTCAAATTTATGAAGTGCAGCCTGGCTTTACAGCAGATTTAAATGCTTAACTCATGACCTATCTACCAGGATGCACAGGCCAGGGTGCCTTTGAGCAAGCTCTGATGGAGCCAAGAAGCGAAAAGGTCTGCTTGCAACAATGGGGTGTGGGAGACGCACGCACAGTTGGTTGATACCCCCGAATTATGCAGAAGGAGGGGGCCCTATTTGGAGGCCTTGCAAGATTTTATGTCGTCTTCCTGCATGGGAAGTATAGAAGCAAGTTTGAAAGATTTAGAAAAATAGTTTTAAAGCTGCTGAAGATGAAAGTGAAAGAATTATCATTACATTCATGGACTTTGGGCAAAAAGAATGGCAAAAATATGGTGATCTGAAGGTAGAGTAGGGAAATGCGATGGGGGTTGGCCAGCTGGGGATGGGGAGTGGTAGAAAGATACATTCGTAGACTGATGATCCCAAAATTGATGTGTATTGATGTGAGAGGAGGATGTCATTGCATCCTATACTGGTAGCCAACCTATCAACAGCCAGATGTTTTGGCCTACAACTCCCAGGACCTCTCTCCGCTGTCTATGCTGGCTGGCGCTCATGGGAGTTGTAGGCAAAACACCACAGTGATGACAGGATGGCTACTCGAGTGAGCAAGGGTGAGAATGTGAGCAGTAGAGTGATGCTGTGCGAAGGGCAAAAATAGTCTTGGGGATTGTAACAGCTGAAATCCACGCTACTGGACAGTCTGGCGGCACAGCAGCAGGTAAGGCACATTAGTCAAGTGAACCACTTGACTTGTTGATTTTGCCAAAATGAGAGGTTAAATTGCAATCTGTGCAACCAGGGTTTGTGCGCAAGGTGAAAAGGAAATGAGAGGAGAAGGTCTAGCGCGAAGAAGGACGTAGACGGTGGTTTGTGAGTATGCAGAAAGGGTCAATTTTAGGTTGCCATACCACAGCCAGGGTTTGATGGCTCTTCAAAATTGTTGGCACTGAAGTTAGTATTGCTGTAAATGGTAAGAAGGGACACGTATTCTAAACATTTTAAAAATAGTCGCAGTATTAAGAAGAACATGTAGGGTTTTGGTCACGCAAATGACTAACAGGATAACAAAGTGCAAACGGCAAAATATAATCTTTAGGATTAGCCTTGTAGCATTCTACAAAACAAGCAGTTATAAAGGAAAGAGCGGGTTACAAAAATAAAATATTCTAAAAGATGCTACAAGCAAGCATAACGCTACAACCAAGCATAACGTATGCGTGAAGGGAGCAAGGTAAAAAAACCAAAAGACCATAATTAGGAATGTGAGATGTTTCACAACTTCTAGTGTTTGGCAAGTCAAATGTTTTACTACAGGTGATACTCCTTGGAGCAGCCTGAAAACAGTGTCCCTCTGTGTCACAAATGGTGAGCTGGTAAAGCGGCACAGTGTGGCAAAGAGGTACATCAGTACATCAGAAGGACCCCCTTCTTGGATGGCGATCGCCAGCTTAGAAGCAGGACTGTTTCAAGCTGCACAGAACCTGCGGAAGGAGCCAATGTGAAGCAGCACAACACGAGCAACCCACTCACAAACTGGAGCTTTCGTCCCCGCTGAAATTTGAACTGACAAAAAAAAAAAACACATGTTAATCTTTGCTTCCAGGTCTTTTATCTGACTGGCGATTTTTCCCAGTTACTAGAATTTGGGCTAATCAGAATTCTCTGGCAAACATTATGCAACTTGAAATCCTCGCAGCAGCATTAATAAAGTTGCCCTACCTATACGTTAAAAGTAATGCCTCGTAAAAGTCGAGTACTGGGGCCAGTCTGCATACCTTAAGAAATCCTGACTGCTTAATCCTCCCCCACGCCAAGAACACCTGACCCAGAGAAGAATGGATGCAGAGAAAAGCGTAAACCCCAATGCTTGCTTCCTTCATCCTTCAGCAAACTCACTCGGCCAAAGGAGTTGTGGAGGCGGGGTGATGAGGATAGTAAAAGCTGCTTCTCGGTCAGTCCTGCTTCATGGGAGTGCGGAGGATCTTCCTGGAGCTTGGGTCCAACTTAAAGACTACACACGCGATTCTGGTGTCCCTCTCCCTGGCAATCATTTCCTGCAGCAGCAATGGAAGTACAGCCAGCTCCGAGAGGATTTCCAGATGAGTTTGTTTTGGGGTCGATTGGTCCCACCAACCCAAGGGGAAAAGTCATCCTTTGCAGGGCTTCTCTAGTTGAGGCCAATTCGGAGCTTCAGCACAGCAGCAGGGCTTCACCAGGCAAACTAACGGTCCATGAGTTGAAGCAAGCATCTCTTCCAAGTTCTTCTTCGGATTCCTTCGTCCAGTGGTCGACTCTGCCTTCCAAGCAAAAGACCTCGCCTTTTGTACAGGTTTCTCCCTTTTTGTGCAGGTGTGAGTCACAGCTTAGCTTTCACTCACACAGCAGGGTGGACAACCAGCCAGCCAATCACCTATGGGTGCATTCCTGTAATGAAGGGGGATTAAGCACAGGGAGTTCTGGGCACCTCCCTCACTTGCTGCCCTGGCAGACACGCTGGAGCCAGAGGCGGGCTTCACTGGTGAATCCTGACAAAGAGAAAATGAACAAAAGGACCAAACCTGATTTGGCACGCAGAGTAAATCTCAAGAAGGACCTTTCCAACAAGAAATGGCAAAAAAATACTGGGGCCGTTTTGACAAAATGGGCACCCATGGGTGCTTTACTGCAGCTGCAATTGCAGCCAGTGGTAGAAACACACAATGGTAGGAAAAAGTAAACCGCTACCACCAGCCATTAATTGTAGAAACGGCAACATAAAAAATGTTATGTGAGAAACTAGACAAAGGGGATAGATGCTAAGTAACCCCTCCAGCACCCTATTGTAAGATAGTGTGTGCTGGGTCTAGAAAGTTACAAATGTAAGTAACTTCAATTTAACTTCACTGCTCTTGGAAACAGAACTTTAACCAAGAGAAGATATTTAAACCTTTGGGAAATCTGAGAGACTTCCTTGTGCCACTACACTGAAGGTGCTGTGTATCACAATGTAAAAAGATGGTGCCGTGGAGTTTGTCAGACTCCAAAACCAAAAGAAACAGTGTTCAAATCAATGAAAAATACATGAGCGAATGGGAACAGGGTCTCCCTCTCTCTAGGATAAAAAGTCCTAAAGTCCAGCAAAATAGCTTGGGGCCTCTAAGGTAGAAGGGAATTAGCACATTTCTGAGAATTCTCCCTAACGAGGCAAAATAGCTATTTTTGTTTTAATTTACAGTTCCGGACTGAATAACTAGGTTTAAAAGGCCTGCCAGAAAGTGGGATGAAGTCTGACATTGAAGCTCCGATGAAGAAAGAATACCCCCCCATTGGAAGTTGTATTAGGATAGTGTAAGGGGACTTGGCGTCCGTGTTGGAACGCTGACCTCGCAGACAGCATGTGTTTGACAAATATACACAAATACAATGAGTAAAGAACAGCAAACACATTGCATTATGTTCTTTCTCTTTGCTCTGTCCTTGCACCAGTGATGGAGTACATTCCACAAAAGGTTGCCAGACGTATTGTGGAAGACCACGGAAGTATCCCATAAAGCGACGCAATAGACAGTCTCCTCGGAAGACCTTCTAGCCCGGCACCATCTTCCACACTATACATGGGTATGGTTGTGTGACTTTTATTTTTCATCCACAAAGAGGAGGGTGGGTCTTTTGCTTGACCTCCAACTGCTCGCCCCCTCCATCCCTTTTATTTCCTATGAGCAGTTGCATATTGGTCGACCCCCCCCCCTGGTGGTCAACATATGGAACTGCTCTTCCTCCGTCCCAAACACGAATCCTCCACCTCCACTTCTGCCCTTTAACCTCTTCCCAGATACCCTCCCTGTTCTCTTCTTCTTAAGCGCATCCCTTCCCTACGCCATGTTGCTTCACGCGGACTCCTTCGCCCATCCCCCTTTTGTGCAACTCCCTATCTGCTCTGCCTCACTCCTACCCCTCAAATCCCCACTTTTCACTGTTGCCCTCTCGGATCTACTCCAGAGATTGCCACCCTCCCCATCCATATCTGCCCCCTTCCCCTCTAATGTGCATACCCAAGCCCTCTCCTCGTCTGGTATGTTTGAGTCCCAGCTCCTCACCGAGAGGTCGTTCGGTGGTACAGCTTGACCTTTTTAAAAGGTCTACCACTCTAGCTTGGCGACCACTTAATGACCAGCACTGCCTCCAATGATAAATTGAGGCCGAGCAGAAGGCCCGGTACCCACAATTCATGCTTTATGGATACAGGCACCTGTCTGTCCAATAGGAAATTGACTGGGAATACAACCTCATCCTGGCAACTTCTTTCTTGCACTACAAACAGGGTTGGATTTGATGTGCTACCCAGGCCCACCAGGTCTGAGTGAAACTGTTCAATTCCAGTTCCACTGACGTGTGTTTATATGGACTGCATATTTTTGTATTGCTTTAATGCAGCTCCCTAAAGAAGCTCACATTTCATTTCAAACTCTTCGGGGAAATGTAAGGCTACTTAGCAGATTAAGCATTCTGTCTTGTATTTAGCACTGGCTGTGCATGCACACCCCAAGCTGTAAAGCTGGTTATGCCCCTCTAATCCGTTTTGCTTCTGGGGGGCACTGAGATGATCGGTATCCGTGTATCCACCTGGGAGCGCGTGCAGGCGCGTGAATGCAGAACTCCAAAGATGGGATGGGGGAAAAGCTGATTGCTGGAATGATCAGATTAGTATCGGTTTTGCAGGCGCGATGCATTCATATGTGGCAGTGTTGATTACCTTCTTCTATGGGCCTGCAGTAAACTATGCTTTTTCAGTCTTCCCAGGGTTCCCATAGAGTTCTCCTTTGCGGGCCTTACTGACGGAAACCTAACAAAGTTGAGTTTTTCTGTAATTTGATAACCCTTTTTACCTCCTTTCATTCCACTAAACCAAGGCGTAAGAAAATGGTGGATGAGTCTATGCATTTGAACACGCGTGGACACCCTCCTTCCATTTAGCTGGTCGCAAAGAATCCTATTCTAACCAATGAACAAATGAGCCCTTTGGTTATTCCCCTTCGTCCTCCTATGCGGTTTTGCTCATCCAATGGTACTATGTGGTGGGATGCTGTTTTCTGGAGTGAAACCTCTCTTTAGCAGTGGTTCTTAACCTGTGGGCTCTGCTCTACCCACACTGCTATTAAATGTTGCAACACTTCGGGCACACCTAGGAGGTTTTCTGTTCTCTAGCAAACTCTCTGAAAGTATTCTGGAGCCACCTCAAGGCTGGCCCTGTTTTGCTTGGTGTTTATTTTGTATTGGAGATTGTCATGATGGTGTACTTATGCGTTTGTAGTATTTTTCATTGATAATGTAGCAAATCACAACAGTTTCTGTGGAGCGTAGCCCCGGACACCACAGTAGACTGACAATACAAATGCACCTACAGACCCCTACTCCGACCCCAGCTCAGACATCTTATGAGAGTATAGAATCTCTCATGTTGCTTTAACAGGAACTGAGAAATGCTGAATAAGCATCACATTTCTTCTTGTCTACCATCACAGATAAGGTCAAACTTAAGGAAGAATACCTTAAAACCTATTCCTTGCACGCCGATGTGCTGAAAAAAGAATATTTGCTTTTGATTTATTTTGATTTAAAAAAAAAAAAAAACATATATATAATTTTTTTTTAGAAAGCACATTCCCCTTTGGGACTGATTTAGTTTACCTCCTTATAAGCCATTTAAGGAGACAACAAAACGATGCCTAGCACACAAAGACAGCATTCCAGTCGATCTGTATGATACAATGGGCCTCATTACAACCTTTGCGGAATGGTTAATGAGTGCCGCATCGCGCCTGCAAAACCCATTCCGTAAGATTACGAGGTTCCCTCGCGGGACCCGGTAAGGATGCCTGGTAAAACCAGGCGTCCTTACCGGGTCCCGCGAGGGGACCAGGGAGCTGACAACGGGCCGGTCGTAATCGGCCCGTTGTTAGCTCCCTGCACCCATTCCCATTTATCCCTATGGGGGCTCAAATGGGAATGGGGAAGGTCCGGGCCCGGGTTCCCTGAAGGAGGAATTAAAGGGCCCTCCAAACTCAGAATGGCCCGGTAATTCCCCATTCAGGGAACCCGGACCCGGTTTTGGTGGCAGCCATGCCCTTATTAAGGGCATGGCTGCCACCAAAGTCTTAATGAGGCCCAATCTGTTTATCCTCCTCATAAAGAGATATCAGCCTTGACTCTCTGGTACGTATAGAGCTCCATCTCAATGGAAGATGGCCGTATCCCTCCTGAGGGACGGCCACCCACCCTCATACAACTGCAATAATTCACTAATCGATCTTATATCGCACATCACCTCTGCCACTAGAATGCAGCTGAGTCCCACGAAATAATGTGGTCCAGCTGGGCCCATAATCCATCTCCTTGACTTGCATACTCAGGCTATCACAGCACCCATCCACCAGCCAGATCTTCATGGGTCACCAGCAAGGAATTAGCCACCCACTATCTACCGTTCTACTGGCTAAAATGCACAAACGCACTCTAAAATCCCCTTCTCTATTTATTTATTTTTTTTATAACGCCCCTGATGCTGTTCCTGAGTTCGGTTTCTAAGCGCAGATCTGGGGTTCGAACCTCTGTCGCTCTGCGTGGTCCTGCTTCCAAGACTAGCGCGTTGCCCCTGTGCAATCCCTTCGTTCTCACACCTTGGACTTTGGACAAATGTCTACAACGTAAAGTCTATATGTATATTTTATGTTCAAATTAACTCGACTCTGCTCATGCATGTTGATATTTTTCCAAGGGCGTACTGTCGGTGTGTGTTTATTCCACCACTCAAAATGTCCATGGGATAAAAGTGCTGTTGTTTGATTAATTTGGCTTCAGATGTGGTACTGGGGTACTTGGTAAACCAAATCTATCTGTGTTTCAATGGACTTGATTGCTCTGGTATTCCATGGGGAGCACTTGCTGCATGACACTGTACAATCTAACATATGCATAATTAGTACCCTGGTAGGGACACTGGGTGCCAATCGGGATCCAGGACTTCTGGGCATTATGCGACGGTTTAGCCATGGATCCTGAGGGTCCTCATGGTTTCCATATGCCAGAACGGATGTTGTCTCGAACCCCTTCTGTTACTATATGGTCCTGACACTTTTCTTTTTGAAATAAATCATGTTTCTATTTGTTTGGAACACGTGTCTCCGCCTAGCACCTGGCCCTGTGGCTGGGTGAAAATACTCTTCTTTACCACAGCTGCTGGGTGATGCCGTCTCCTATGCTCCATCAGCACACCTTATGTGCCTTTGCTTGGCCTAGTTGGGCTTCTGGGCACATAAGAGGCCCTTTTGGCCGCAGTCGCGGGCAATAATGTTTCAATGTCTCCTGGAGTTTTCCTAATGAACCTTGCACTTTTCCAAAGACTGGTTTGCTGTCACGTAGGCTTATTTGTATGGATCCATTTGATGTAGAGAGACACGAGTGGCTACCAGGCTCTTGTAGGCTACAAGAAGGACCTAAGCAGCTCCCAGCTTTCCATTCAATGGCACTACCTACCGGGCGCCACATGCTGCTATTTCTATCTTTTAAAATGTTCAGCAGCATGTAAACCCTTTTCTTAGTGTACCGCGCAGCCATATATGTGTCTTAATCGCTCTCTGTCTCTCCCTTACATGTCTGTCTTGTATCATATGGTCTACCCTGCTGTCTGGTCATTTGAGAATTGCATTTGGCTTTCCAATGCCCCTTCCATTGACATCTGACAGACGTGTGCTTCCTATGCCGGCAGCCAGGTTCCTGTTCGTTTTGCCAAGCTTATATCCCTTTCACATAACACACACAACAATATAACCCACAGAATCGAGCACGCCGCCGTCCTCTTGATTCTTAGGTCAACGCGCAACCCACCTTTTTAATTAGCTGGGCTATGGCATGAGCTAGGCTCCGATGACATCGCAATTTACATAAATATTGCGATGATATAAGCCAACTCTGGATCAATACACTTGATCATCAAGCATGTTCATCTTGTGTTTGGGCAATTTTTGGGCAAACTGCTTAAGTTAGTGTGTCCATATGTCTCCCCAGTCCATTCCTGATCAACTTTGTAAATGATTGGTAGTTTTGGAAATCCTGCGCAAACTCACTATGCAGAGGTTGCATCTGCATAGTCTCTCTGTTGCACTTTTGCTAATGTCCTTTGTACATAAGTGTGTCTCTCATTAATAGTCTCGCGTATCTAACTCTTCTGGGGGAATCCCCATTGAATCTGGAGTACAGTCTGTCCACTGTTAGCTAACAGTGATGGCGAATATCCGGTATGCCCGCTAATTCTGCTAAACCACACTGCCGCCATTTTGACCAACCTCCCAAGGTAGGCCCGCCTCTCGTTTTCTCTGAATAGCCAGACATTTCATTTTGCACCTCAATAGTTATTTTTTTCCATCCCTATGCAGAGATGTGAATTATTACGTTATGTTAAAGGTATTTATATAGCGCACCCTCACCAATGTTCCCCAGGCGCTCTGGCGGATCTGTAAACGGGAAGGAGGGCGAATGTTTTACAATTAAATTGACTTACTCGATGAACAACAAATGGTCAGGGAAATTTCTCTTTGGTTACTTCTTTCTCTGCAAAGATAAAATGAAGATGTTATTATGTTGATCGTGAACAGTAAGAGAAATGGGTAGCGTGAGCGGGCGTCTTGATCTTGCCAGAGTGATGCCTTTGCTGGGGGTATATGAACTGTCTGGCTGATTAATATGTTTTTTCAGATTGGGAGAAATTCATTCTATGTCAAGACGGAGGCGAGCATTAAGCTTTCTCTTCTCTTTAATTCACTCTCCAGCAGTTTCAACAATTACATAATAATTCGTGAAATATTAGAATTTTTTTAAATTTTTTTTTAAAATAAAACTTCACATCCCATCATCCTCTGTGGTTCTAGTCTCTGTGACTTAGCCCTTCCTGTTCTTGTGTTCCTCCTCTTCTTTTCCTGCTCTCCAGATAAGTAACATCCTTTTTATAGAGCTCCGTGAAGTTTGGGTATTTTATATGCAAGTTATCATAGATTGATGCTATTTAAGAAGGAAATGTTATGAGTTTTCATTGTAGGACCAGAGCGCAGCGCAGCGTGACAGATTAGATTTGTTGAAGAGATTCAGCGGTTCCGTGTCGCATTACTCGACACATTAGGAGCCTGCCGATCCCTTCAGCGCAGCGTGCAGCGCTCGTCAGCGTGTTCGAGGCTAGCGGCCCCCACCTTTGAGGGGGCGGAGTCAGCGACGCGAGCGGGAAGCTTTCCCTTCCCGCTCGCGCTACAGAGTAAATATAGCCCCCACCTTTGTGGAGGCGGAGCGCGAGCGCCCGGAAGCTCGCACTCGGAGCGGGGGAGAGCCCCTCCGTTCCGTGAGAGTGTACAATCACGTGTGCAAATGAGCCTATGAGAGCGTGAGCGCTCGGCTCCTGAGGGCCCCCACCCTTGGGGAGGAGGAGCAACACACACGACACGGTGGAGATTCCGGATTTTGTAGGAATTTCACCGCGTTCGTGTCACAGAGCATTGATAAGCTCAAGGATTTAATGTGAAAGGAGATTTATTGCGAAGTAGTTGCAAAGCATATACTTGTAACTTTAAAGCAGAAAGCCCATATCTGAAAAACACTGCACAGCAGAAAAAGAACAAACAGGTGCAGCCTCATAGAGTGGAGCAGTGGACGTGCACCTACACCTGAAAAGGTATTGGAAGGCACCTATACAGCACAATAATGTCCAACTGTGAGTGGAGCGATGAGGAGGAGGCTACCTACCCAGAGGATTTAGCCTACAGCTTTAAAGAAGTGCTGGGAGACTCGCTCACAGAGGCAGTAGCACAGGGTGTGAGACCCCTGCAAGACAGGCTACATACCATAGAACTATACCTGAGTACTCAAGGTACATGCACCGGAGACAGCACGTCCACTAGGGTCGCTACAAAGGACCCCAAGGGGTGTATCAAAGCCCAGAAGAGCAAGGACTCTTCTGACCCCCCGGGCCAAACTGAAGGGGCGAGTACTGAGGCCCCGGAGGCTGTAGACGCTTTTAGTAAGCTAAGAGAAGCGTTCATAACGAGAACACGGGTGCCGAGCCTCGAGACCCCCTACCCAGGGGAGGATAATATGGGCAACATTGAGGGAGGTTTCCCCGAAGAGGAAACCCCAGAATCCCCTACCTCGTCACAAGAAGAGGCGGACAACGAAGGGGAAGAGAGCAGCCAACCTCCGCCGAGGAAAAGGCTCAGAAAGCTCAATAATTTAGAGGAAGATGAGACCTCCGATATGTTTAACCCCGAGATGATCAGGAACCCGAGGTCGTCTGAATGGGTTCCATCGCCAAGAGTGATGAAATACATGACGCAGAGATTGCGAAAGGCACTAGAGAAAGAGGTCAGGCAAAGAATGAGGGCAGAGTGCCCGAAACCAGAGTTGCCAGGAAAGGTAGCAGAGGCTCCGCAGCTTGACCCGAAAATGTTATCTTTTGTCTCAAAAGCGAACAAAGACCCAAGAAAAGGGATCGATCGCTCTTGGAAGAGCTGTCAGGAGAAGCTCCTAGACATGGCAGGACCACTAGCAAAGATCATGGATCTGGCGGAACGTGCGAAGGACACGGGAGAAGAAGTGGATCCAGGAGTTCTAGCAAACTGGACTCAGAGAGCAGTATGCCTGATTGGCAACATGAACTGCGCAATTTCCTCAGAGCGCAGGAAAGGGCTCCTGCTGAAAATTGACCAAAAGTTAGGCGATCTGACGTCCTATGAAGCGGGCGAAGCCGCACAAGGCTTTCTATTCGAGGAACCCTTCGGAAAAGAAATGGGGAGGTTTGTTGGAACATACACATCCCTAGAAAAGGCCCAAGCATCCATGAAAAAGATTTTCCCGACACAAATTTTTGGAGGGACCGGTCGGTCTAGAGGCTGAGCGGCCGGTCGCTACCAAGCATTCAGGAGGCCTCAAGGAAACAGAAGTAACTACTGGGAAAACAGGCAACCCGACACATTTTTCCCACCAAGGGGTCGCTTCCCGAGAGGAAGACGTAGCAGAGGACCAGGGAGAGGACACAATTCCTCCACAGGTGAGAGTCCCAAATTACCCACCAGTTGGGGGGAGAACAGCTTTATTCTGGGAAAACTGGCTAGCGCTTTCCAGCGATGCATGGGTATTGCAGACAGCGAGGGGCTTGCTCATAGACTTTATAGAGACCCCCAATCGGAGTCGAGCACCTCGCCCTCTAACGAAAACACGAAAAGAGATAGATCTTCTGCACTCAGAACTGACGCAGCTAGCACAAAAACAGGCGATAGAGCCTTGCGTGACCCCTCCCGCTTTTGTAAGCAACATGTTCTTGGTCCATCGAAAGGACAAAGTGAGACCCGTAATAAATCTAAATGACATGAACAGATGGGTAACGTACAACCATTTCAAAATGGAAGGAACTCACCATCTCAGAGACACACTCCGACAAGACGATTGGTTAGTGAGGATAGACCTCAAAGATGCTTATTTGACAATACCAGTTCGAAAAGATTTCCGCCCATTCCTAGCATTCTACTGGGGCGAGCAATTATGGCAATTTGCCACCATGCCGTTCGGCCTGGCATCAGCGCCTTGGGCCTTCACAAAAATTATGAAACCAGTAGCAGCAGCGATCAGGGAGAAGGGGATTCGCATGATTATTTATCTAGACGATATCCTACTGATGGCCAACGGCAGGGAGGCGCTCCATTTCCAGACCGAATGGGTAGTGAAGCTCCTGACATCACTGGGATTTCTAGTGAATCGAAAAAAATCGGAAATGAAACCAACCAAGAGAGTGGAATTCCTAGGTTTCGTGATAGATACCAGAGCAGCGACACTAGAACTTCCAAACAGAAAAATAAGAGATATAAAAAGAGAGATAAAGACATGTCTCAGCAGAACCGTGTTATCACTGCGCATAATAGCGCGAGTAGTGGGCCTCCTAGCAGCTTCCGTACAAGCAATATTCCCGGGGCCATTACACTATCGAGCCCTCCAGAGATTAAAGATAAGACACCTTCAGCAGGGTCTGCAATATCATCATCTAGTTCGCATCGACCAGGATGCCAGAACAGAACTGGAATGGTGGCTAGCAAATATGGAAGCATGGAACGGGAGAGCCATTTTCGGCGATCGTCCAGACCTGATCATGGAGTCGGACGCCAGCAGAGCAGGCTGGGGAGCTCGTTGCGGAGACCTTCAGACAGGAGGGAAGTGGAGCTCAGAAGAACTCAGACTTCACATCAACTGTCTAGAATTACTAGCAGGGTCATTTGCGATTAAGGCGTTTACGAAAGGGAAAGTGAACTCCTGTATTCTGTTGAAAATGGACAACATTTCAGCAGTGAAATATATCAATCATCTAGGCGGGACGAGATCCAAACTCCTGGCGGAGATAGCCAAGGATTTCTGGCACTCCTGCCTGGAATCAGGGACTTCAGTGGTAGCAGAATACCTACCCGGATCACAGAACGTGATAGCAGACTGGAATTCCAGGTACCTCTCGGACTCCAGCGACTGGAAGCTGGATTGAGTAGTTTTTCGACAGCTGGAAGAACGCTGGGGGCCGGTCCATACAGATCTGTTTGCGTCCAGACTGAACGCACAGACGGAGAGGTTCTTCAGCTGGAGATTAGACCCAGCAGCAGCTGGAGTAGATGCCTTTCTGCAGGACTGGAGGGAGCAGATTCTATACGCCTTCCCACCGTTCTTAATGCTGAGCAGAGTGCTGGCGAAGGTTCGCAGAGAGGCGGCAAATCTGATACTAATAGCTCCAATTTGGAAATCTCAAGTTTGGTTCCCAACTTTCATAGAAATGCTAGTAGACTATCCGAGAATATTACCACAAGGAATCAACCTGCTCACGGACCCAGTTGGGTCATTTCACCCTCTGAGAGTGAAGGGGACCCTGCCATTGATGGCGTGCAGGATAGCAGGAGACGCTGGAACCTCCCAGGCATTTCGGTGCAGGCTGCAAGTCTCATCGCCGAGTCCTGGGCTCCCTCAACCAGAAGGAGCTACGACGCAGCTTGGAATAAGTGGTTGTCATGGTGCAGAAGGAGAGATTTTCATCCCGTTTCTGCACCTTTAGTCGAAATACTGAACTTTCTAGCAGAACTGCTGCAGGACGGCAAAGCATATAGAACCATAGGAGTCTACAGATCAGCAATCTCAGCAGGGCATGTACCACTGGATGGTACGCCAGTAGGGGAAAACATAGCTGTGATTAGACTTTTGAAAGGAATAAGAGTCAGAAAGCCACCTCAGCCTAAGTACAAAGTATTATGGGACATAGCAGTGGTACTTAAACTGCTTTCAGATTGGCCCAGCAACAGGTATCTGTCATTAGAACAACTTTCGGGGAAACTAGCCATGTTACTGTGTATGGTATCGTGCAGGAGAGTCGCAGATGTGAAGGCTCTTGAAATAGATAGGAAAACATATGGACCGGAAGGAGTAACCTTCTACCTAGCAAAGAGAACTAAAACGGACTCGTCTACAATCACATATCCATACATGCAGGACTATTCAAAATGGTGCGTGGCCTCATGTATTAAGGAATATGAGAGTAGGACAGCGGAAATGAGACCAGCAGGTACAACTCAACTGCTTATAGCGCGCAGAAAACCTCACAAAGGCGTAGCATCAGCCACAATAGCCAGATGGGTCAGAGATGTCATGAGCTTAGCGGGCATTGATGTATCTGCATTTGGAGCACACTCTGTCCGAGGGGCGATGGCGTCTAAAGCATTGGGACAAGGCGCGACCTTACAAGATATCATGAAGGCAGCAGATTGGGCTAGTGATAAAACTTTTAGGACATTTTATTTTAGACCAATCAACACGATAGCAGGGGCAGTAGCGAGAAGCTTTGAACAAGCTTAATGCTCACCTCCGTCTTGACATAGAATGAAGATTCCCCCTGCTAATAGCGCAGGGAGCTCTTGATTCTATTAAAGACAAGGAGGCGAGCATTAAATTCCCGACCAAGATACACAGAAAACGGGATGAGTATTGTAAGGAAGGAATCAGGAATTGTGAATAACCATGATGACCGTTTTCTCCTCAAAATAGGGTGTGTATCCCCAGCCCTAACATATCTGTATTGTTTATTTCCTGACTCTAGGAGATGATCAAAAGAACGGATGACCGTATTCAAAGAGTTTGGATAGTTCCGATCAGATTGCAAGTTCCGAAGCAGGAGATCGAAATCTGCTGAAAGCAGGAAGAGTGTAGTTGTGGGCCCGTTGGCCGGTTAAAGTTACAGAGGATTGCAGTTAAGCAGTCAAAGACGAGGAGGAACACAGGAACAGGAAGGGCTAAGGCACAGAGACTAGAGACTAGAACCACAGAGGATGATGGGACTTGAAGTTTTATTAAAAAAAAAAAAGTTCTAATATTTCACGAATTATTATGTAATTGTTGAAACTGCTGGAGAGTGAATTAAAGAGAAGAGAAAGCTTAATGCTCGCCTCCTTGTTTTTAATAGAATCAAGAGATCCCCCCGCTATCAGCAGGGGGAATCTTCATTGGTAGTTGCTAGTTCGCTCTGGGGACCTAGTATCGCGAGTGTTCCTGATGAGTACAAATTAATTAATCCATTGTGTTAACGGGTTCTTCGACTAGCTGTGGCTATAAAGTGGTGCTTTGGTGCCACCTATAAGCCGAAACCAAGGCATTGGAGTACTGCTAGTGAGAGATGGCATATAAGGCTGTGCACAATGCTTATCCTAATCGCTATTGCTGTTTCCCCCCCCCACCCCATCCCCTCCCAAAACACACCCTCGTGGAATTCGTGGAACCTCTTTGAGCACATTATAACAAGCCTGAAAATCAAACTTTGCACTCAAAGTGCCTGCCAGTGTTTTTTCACAGCAGTCGTCTGATAGCTAATGGTCTCATTGGTGCTGTAAACGTGATACTGGTGTAATAAAAATGTCTGAACCAGGTCTGCCTTCAGCTGCTCGATTCATTAGCAGTGTGTGTGTCCTTCACTGAAATCCTTTTAAAAACAAGTATTAGCAACGCCAACAGTTTCGGCTTGTGTATAGGTATTATTATAGAGCTTTGCCAGGCCCTGCTATCGTATGCCCAGGCGCTGCGCCATTTTCAAGCTGCCACCCTTAATGGCAGTTGGTACCATTCCAGCAATGCCTGGGAAATACCTTTCCCATATCGACACAAAACCTGCAACTATTGGCATTGCCAGAGCTTGTTTTTAAGCCTTGAAATGGAAACTGGTAAGACATTGTCTTTCACTTCCTTTCTGCAGTTGAACGTGCTTTTCTTTTGGGGAAGTAAAACTGAGGTTAATGCGTGCGACACAGTGAAGTTATCGCATGCAAGGAGGAAGGAAAGAAGGGGGAGGAGTCATTTCAGTTTGCAGACTGCATTTTAAAGTCTTCAGTGTAATGGGCATTGCTTTGAAATTTAAAGAATGCACTTATGCAGCTTACTAAATTATTGATGCCCAAAGAGTGTGCAGTTGATGACGTGACTTTTAAAGCAGTCTTTTTTCCAATGCGGTCTTTGGCCTTTCCAGTTGTCTAATCTGCCTATTGAGGGTACTGATTGTCGGCCCTTCAGGAGTGGGAAGCCATCTTTTCACAGGCAACGGATATCCACACGTGTTCCCAATCGTACAAAAAAGTCAACTCTGACATGTACGATTACGGCGCTTTTGCCCATTACCAAAATTCTGACTGAAGCCGCAGTCGGAAATTTGGTATGGGGCAAAAGCGAAATGTATGTTAAAAGATAAAAAAAATTCCTGTTACACTGAATACGGGGAGCGGTGGTTGCGGGGGTGCCTGTCCCCTGCTCCTCTTGTTCGGTGTAATGAGAGTCTGGGGTGGCGGGGGACGATAAAGTAAAAAAATAGAAATGCCACTTTTGTGCCAGTACCGAAGGGAACGGTGTTGAGGGTGACTGGCGCCTCCCCCGCGCGCATCGCTGCAAGCCCCGGCACCAAGGACTGAGACCCACACGTCCGTCTTGGTTCGGGTTTCCCGGTCGCTCTAGCGCGGCCGGGAAACACCCCGTTTATTTGTACTGCACGCGACGGCGTGCAACGTAACGCCGCCTCTTGCGCGCCCGTCAACGGGCGGCGCCACACTCCTCCTTTTTCGGGGAGAACCAACAATTATCATTGAGCTATTCACTGCAAACCATACAACACTGCAATTGAAACAAGTCATGAAAACGACGGGGCAACGAAAACAAATCACAAGCCCTTATGCCGTGAACACCCCTTTATTGGCATCCACCCGGGTCCCCTTAGCTAGCCTTTCTCACCCTCCGGATCCTCAACCAATTGTCCCACCACGTAATCGGTGAGGCGAGCTGGTTTCCCTCACCCAGCCCTCTGGGGGTACCTCCGGTTCGCCTCCAGCACTGGTGATCTGTCCACCGACGGCCCCCGAACTGGGGACTCCGGCATGCAGGGTGGGTCTCCCTCGTTCTCCAGGACTCCTCCCAGGTCCGGATCAGGAGGTGGGTCAGTTCTAGGATCTCTGATCTTTTTGAAGAAGCTCACATTGCGAGTCACTTCCGACTGTCCATCTGACGCAGTCACCATGGAGCCCCGGACTGCCACGACATCCAGTGGCTCAGGCTCATACGGCAAGGAGAGTTTCCCAGGTGGGTGTCGATTGCGAATGAGAACCTCATCGCCCGGCTCCAGCTGTTGTGGGCAAAGCCCCCTACGCACGTTCTCTTGCTCAATTCTCACTTGCCGGTCCATTTGGACTCGTTGGTCATCAATCACCGCAGGTTCTCGCTCTCTGACCTCTGGCAAAAGTCCTCGCGGACACCTTCTGAACATTGCCTCCGCCGGGGCCACCCCCGTGGACGCTTGTGGCGTGGTGCGGTACACCCTCAAGAATTGGTACAGGGCTCTCTGTAGGGACTGCCCCTGTCCTTGGGCAATTCTAAATGTCTTATTGAGGGTCCTCATCAGGCGTTCCGCCTCCCCATTCGCTCGAGGCCACAGAGGCATGATCTTCCGGTGCACCACCCCGCAGCTCACATCAGTTCAGCAAACCGTTCACCCTGAAATGGCGCACCATTGTCCGAGCACAGCGTGTGTGGGAATCCGTGAGCCGCGAACAACTTTTCCACCGCCACCACCACATGCTCAAACGCCACGGATTCCACGAACTCCACCTCCGGGTACCTGGAGTACTCGTCCACCAGGACTAGGAAATGGGTGCCCATGGTGGTGGACCCAAAATCGGCATGAACTACCTCCCACGGATGGGTCCCCCTTGGCATCGCCTCGATGACCGGCTCCCGCTGTAAGGGCGAGGCTGCCTGACACCAGACACAAGCCGCCACAAATTCGTCCACCTTGCGTTCCAGCTCGGGGAACCACACCTTCATCCGGAGGCGGGCCTTAGTCTTGGTGCCTCCTTGGTGGCCCCGGTGTGCCAGTGCGATCACCTCACCCACCTTTGACTGGGGGACTACAATCCGGTCACCCCGAAGTAGCAGGCCCGACGCAGAGAAAGACAGTTCCTCACAAACCTTCCATAGTTGTTCTAAACCAGTCCGGGCCTCCTGAGTGCGTCCCGCCAGGGCCTCGAGCGCTGACTTCCAGGAGCCTTGCTGCATGGACTGCCTCAACACTTTGAAGCACTCGTCCTGTGCCGCCGCAGCCTCCAGCTCCTGGAGAGGCATGGCATTCGGCGTGGCTGCTTCTACCACGACTTGGACATGCTCCTCAGCTTCTTGCTCACAGATGTCACAGTCTCCTTCTCCAGGCGCTCCGGGCTGTCTGGATAGGTAGTCAGCTGCGTTGTTTACCCCTGGCCGGTAAACCAGGGTCACCCCATACTCCAAAAGAGCCAGCATCCACCTCTCATTGCGTGCCGGCGGTTTGGATGACGACCCTGCTAGGATGGGCAGCAGTGGTTTATGGTCAGTAACCACCGTCACCGGGCGTCCGAGTACATAGAGCCAGAAGTGGCGGCATCCCCACAGGACCGCCAGCGCCTCGCGCTCAATCTGCGAGTAGCGTTGTTCGGCGTCTGACAGCGCCTTGCTGGCATATGCGACTGGCCGGACGCCGCCATCACGGTCAACCTGTGTCAACACCGCACCCAGGCCAAATGGGCTGGCGTCAACGATGATCTCCGATGGTAGGGCAGGATCAAAGAACGACATTGTGTCCTCGGCCGTGAGGGCACCCCTAATGTCATCAAAAGCCGCCTGCTCCAGTGGACCCCAATTCCAGATGGTGTCCTTTCTTGTCAGGGGACGGAGGGGCTCAGACCTGGATGCCAGGTTCTTGATGAACCGGCCACAGTACGTGACCATGCCCAAAAAGCTTCGCACCTCTGACACAGATTCCGGTGGTTATGCCTTCTGTATGTCCAGTACATTTTTTGGGTCAGGAGACACCCCCCTCCTTGAACACGAACCCGAAGAACTCCAGGGAGGGGCGCAGAAATTCGCACTTCTCCTTATGTAGTGTGAGTCCCAACGACTGCAGCCTCTCGAATGTTTTCGCCAGACGCCTCAGGTGGTCCACCTCCGTCCTTGCGAACACCAGAATGTCGTCGCTTATGTTTAGGACGCCCTCGAGGTCGGCTAAGGCACCCCGAATGATGTTCTGGAATACTTCCGCGGCCGAGGACACCCCAAAGCTCAACCTCTTGTAGCGATATAGTCCCCGGTGTGTGGTGAAGGTGGTAATGTACCTTGAATCGGGGTGGAGGACGACCTGGTGATAGCCGACCCGGAGGTCGAGCTTCGAGAAGAAGCGAGCGCTGTGCACCTCCGCAATGATGACCTCCAGCTTCGGTGTGAGGTGCCTCTCCCTCTTGATGGCTTTGTTGGGGATCCTCATGTCCACGCAGATCCGGACTGCGCCCGGTTGTTTGAGTTTCCTTGCCACCACTATGGGGGACACCCAAGGAGTCGGGCCCTCCACCTTCTCTATAATGTCTAGATCGACGAGGCTGTCCTGTTCTTTGTCGACCTGCTCACGGAGGTGGAAAGGTGCCCTCCGATGTTTGAGGGCCACCGGCTGTACCGAATCATCAATGTGCAGCCGCACCGGCTCCCCGGCCATCTGCCCAATCCCTTTGAATAGGGCATGATGCTTCTCCAGCAAGTAATTAATGTCTTCCAGGTAGACGGAGTACGCGAAGCTGACTATGCCGAGAGCCTCCGCCGCTGCACAACTCAACAAAGTGTTCTTACTCACTGGGGTCACGTAGAAACGGGCTGTGATGTGGGAGCCATCGTGTTCTACTTTTGCTATAAAGGCCCCGTCCAGAGGGATGGGCTCCACACCACCGAATGCAAAGATGCGGGCCTTTGGTGTGACCAGCCTGGGCGGCTGATCCATGGCGTTGTAATGTTCTCGGGCCATGACGTTCACCGATGCCCCTGTGTCCACGAGGACAGGGACTGGAGACTGGTTCACTTCGACCACGCACCTTGGTTGTCGTCGGCTCCTGCCTCTTAGAAGCTCCACACTTGAGACAAAGAATATGTTCTCTTCGTCTTCTTCTTCGGCTTCTTCCACCTGAGCCTTCTCCTCGCCCTGGTCCACCTGAGCGACATTGGACGGCCGACTTTGGCGAGTGGAGACAGCTCGGCCCTGGCCCCTTGGCACCAGTACGGGCAAGGCCGCCCTACACACCCTTGAGAAGTGGTCTGGCAACCCGCACCGTCCACAGGTCTTTACAGCTGCAGGGCACTCCGCTGGGTGAGGCAGGTCGTATCCGCATTTTTGGCAAATCTCGCCTGCCCTCCCGGCTCTGTCCCGTGTGCTGCCGCCATATCTCCTGGCACCTCTCCCCCCTCGCCACATCGTGCAGATCTCTTCAGTTTTGATAGGGCGCGACCCGGCCTCCATTCTTGCAGCTCTCGCCTCTGACACCTCGTGGCACCTTCCTAGCTCAAGGATGCGCTGGAGCGTTATCCCAGGCTCCCTCAGCACTTGGCGCCTGAGCTTGCCTGACGAGCACGCCTGGATAAGCATGGTCCTGATCATGTCCTCTGCATCGCCCAGGCACAGGCGAGCGACAGACGCCTTAGGCGCCCATAGAACGTGTCCAAGGTCTTGTCATCTTTTTGTTTGGCAGAGAGCATCACGATCGCTCATAGTCCGCGTTGGCTAGGGGCAGACAATATGCCTGGAGGGCGGCCTTTGCATGATCGTAGGTTCCATTCCCTTGTGGCAGAGATTCAAAAGTCTCCTGGACAGAGGGCCCTGCCGAGTACAACATCGTGGCCAGCCTGGTGTCATCATCGACCACTTGCGCAGCCCTGAAATACATGTCCAGGCGGTCCACCCACCTTCTCCATCTGGGCCCCAAGCTGGATGGCGGGCCCGACACATCGAATTCGGGGATGGGCTGCAGGGCAGCATGCGCACGTACCTGTGCCATGGCAGGCGCCGCCTGCTGAACACCAGGTGCAGTAGCTGGTTGAACTGGGGGTTGGAGGGCGGGAACCGCTGCCTGATCATCTGCTGGAGCTGCCGGTTGCTGCATTGGAGGTTGTGGACCCTGCGGGGCCACTGGTGCACAAGGATGAAACTGCGCCGCCACACCGTGTACTCCGTCCTGATCCTCGGTGTCACTCATGAGTTTGAGCGCACAGGCACCCCCATAATGCTGATCGGGGCCGCAACTCAAACACTCAGCCCAAATTGATCCTCAGCATGGACCACCTCTGGATGCAGTGACTCCTGCCACCTCTGTGATGATGAAGAGGATGAAGACAGGTGGAGTCACCAGGATGATGATGAAGGGGATGAAAAAGCAGTATGCCTTTGGTTGTTCCAAAAATTTTTAGCCAAAAATAATAATTGGATTCAGCAGGCCCAGCCAAGATAGGCCTTCTCCTAGCTTCCACTCGACGTAGAAAACCCAAAATTGAGTTGATGCACTATTTGGGCATAACTCTGTGTAGATGTAGCTGTCAGCTACTAGAATGTCCAAAAATTAGGCCTGGGGTCGTTTCAGGGCCCAAACCGGAGCTCCCTGAAGTCCCACAGCCCGTTGCACAAAATGGCCGCCAGCTGCGTGGGCAACGCACTACCCGCAGCGTGAAACGAAGTCGGTCTTCCGACTTCGTTGCGGTGAAAATTATTCCGATGATCACCGCCGGGCCCGGGCATCGTTTCCCCCACTCGTCGCAACTGTTGAGGGTGACTGGCGCCCCCGCGCGCATCGCCGCAAGCCCCGGCACCAAGGACTGAGACCCACACGTCCGTCTTGGTTCGGGCTTCCCGGTCGCTCTAGTGCGGCCGGGAAACGCCCCGTTTATTTGTACTGCACGCGATGGCGTGCAAAGTCACGCCGCAGCGTGCGCGCCCGTCATCGGGCGGCGCCACAAACGGAGGCTGCAGGGACAGAGATGAGTCGGCGGTACACACAGAAGTGTGCCGCCGAAGGTAAGTTGGAGGGGAGAGGAGGCGGTAGGGGGTACGGGCCAAGGTGATCTACGTGATCACTGCGCCAAGCCGTAATGAAGTTCCGCGTTTTCAAAGTCGACATGGGGGGGGCGCAGTAATCACATAGATCCCATTAGACACTATAGGCTCCCTCTAGTGCGGGGGTCTGTAGACTTTGGATTTCCAAATGTTGGAACACCCCTTCCAGCCGTCCTAGTCAGAATAATGGATGGTGAGGAATCGTAGTCCAAAATATCTGGGGTGGGGGGGAGCACAGGTTGCAGACCCCCTGCTCTATTACTATACTTCAAACTTTTCCAAATAGAGGAGCCTTCTTTCCATCATGTCGATAGTGAGGCTCATGAGTTCGCAATATCTCTAATATACCAGACTTATCTAAAATACTGGAAAGCTATGTAAGTCGTCAGATCCTCAAACACATGGAGTCCAAGAACATCCTGGGCCATGCACAGGGAGGATTCCGACCAATGAGAGCAACAGAGTGTGCAAACCTTAAGCTCAACATGGATGATAACCTCACCCCAAGTCTCCTACTTTTAGATATCTGAGCAGCTATTGACACCGGCAGCTTTGCAACACTAAAAGGAGGCTGGAAGGAATTACATGGTACTACAAAGAATGAGGGCTATCCTTGCAGACTGGACAGGAACCACCTGTTGCCCACAAACTGGTTATAACTGCACAACATTGTCTGTGGAGTACCACGAGAATCTAGGCTCCCGCCTCCAGTTTTCAATAAATTCATGGCACTGCTCAAGAAACTTTTCAAAAGGCACACAACCCTGCTACAGATATGCAGGTCACACAGAAATAATTTTCAAAATGACTGCCAGTGAGGACATACAACACCTTCACCAGCTGCCTCACTTGTGAACATGTGGATGACGATTAATAATAACATAAAACGTAGCCCGAAATGGTCTCTGCACTCCACGTTGCACTATTGTTAGCAATCCCTGAGCGCACAGAAATGGGCAAATTCCTGGAAATTCAAGTGATCAAGAATCTGGGGATCCTCATGGACCATAGACTTATCCTGGAATCGCAAATAAACACCATAGTGAAGAAGTGTTTCTACCGTCCATGCTCATTCAGGCAGAAAAGGCCCTTCCTCTCCTTCCTGCACTGGACCCTCACAGTCATATTGATGTTTTTTTAATCGAGAATCAAATATGGCAGCGGTTTATATATCGTCATACTGGATTACCTCACTAAAATATTAACGCGTCTATAACACATCTGTAAGATAACTACTGAGATTGGAAAGGAAGGTACAAAACCTCTTAGGAGGGAACAAAACACCAGCCCCAAGAGCACTCCACAAGTTACCGGTTAAAAAAAAAATACAACCTTCTCAAAGCGTTCTGGGTTGCCCACAGAAGCTTTCAGGGCCAGGGAGCCACATTTCTCAAGGGTAAACTCCTCCCATACCAACTGAGGAACAACACTTAGATCCAACAACACCCTACTACTGGAAATCATGTGCTATGCTAGAAAGACAGAGACAATTGTCTTTCTCTAACATCGTGGCAAGACTATGGGCCTGCCTGCAAAATAATATCTGCCCAATTGAGCAAGGCATAAACTAAGCAGTGCTGCATAGAAATGTGCTATGTAATGGTGTAGCTTTGCTAATTAAATTGACACTTTTGTAGCACAGTTGGCGATTCAAATCACCCTGGTTTCATGAAAACAGCCCCCATGCATTCCTCTCTTGCTCTCTGGGTTCTTTCTACCCCCTTTCTCTGTTCATTACAAGTAGATATATATATATATATATATATATATATATAATATAATATTTCAATATCGATCGCCTCCACTCTTAAATGTGACAAAGTCCTGTGTGGGAGTGGTAGCCAAGTAACGTTCGGTTTTTTCAAATTCTTGCAAACCAGAAGTAATCAGGGTGATACTTTTACTAAGCTAAATATATTCTGTCTGGCAATTGCAAAGACCAGTAGGTGTTACAACAGTCCTGCAATTCCATTCCTAAACATTTACATTTTTACGTAATTAATAATTACAGTATTGCTACAGTAAAAGCCTGCATTGTCTCCATGTTTTTCAGTAAAGTTTAGGCTAGTGTATCCAAATCTGAGTGTTAACTAGATTTCATTTGGGAGGAGAAAGTGCATCCTATTGACCAGTGAACACTTGAAAATGTACATGATCAAACAGCCAAATTAGTTTGATGGAAGACTTAGTTCTGTGACTTGCTGGTTGCATTCATCTGTGCAACTGCTGTTCAACCCATGAGTTAATGCCAAAGGCCCCCGACATTCTATCTTAAATTGTTACTTTTTCTCAGCTACCCTGAAAGTCAGATGTCCGCACACTGCAATATTCCACTAAATTTGCCCAGTTCTCTGCCTGCTACGCCATCCACTCTGCCTAGTTTCTTACTTTCCTCTAACATCATGAACACACAAAGCTAAATAGATGTTTATGCAAAGTAGTGATAAATAGTTCCAATCGGTACACCTACAGACCTTCTGCAATACCATACACTGCAGTTAGCACCCAGAGTTCGCTTTACTCTGTAAATATGAGTGCTTTATATATTGGTACCTCTGGGAGAGAACTGGCCATTTGAGGCCGGTAATGCAAGTGGAATTCACAAATAGCAGTCGGCATTTCATGCCAGTTTGCTGCACCTCTGTCCAGCATTCACCCTGTCCTTAGAGGCAGTACCCCATGCCAAGCCTATGCTGGAGTTCCACACCTCACCCCCTGCCCACTCATTGCACACCTCCTGGCCATGGAAATAGCTATTTCCAATAGCGGACATATGTGTAATTTCTTTTAAGGGAAGCATGGATTGAACAAAGCCTGGTTCCCTTGAAAACAAACAAAAAATGTATCATCACTCCTGATAGTGGCTCGAAGTGCTAATAGTGATATTGCCACTTTCATAGGCACGCAGGGGTGGAGTGCTCTGCTTGGGTCTGCCTGGATGGGGCTTGTGGGCCATTAGCGCCCACCCCTCCATCACCTCCACCCACCTCCTATCCCTTTACTCAACCCTCTGTAGCCCAGAAAGACTTCCCTAGGAGGTACTGGGACGAGGAGGACATGCAGAGCAATGAAGAGCCTGCAAGAGAACACGAATATACGTTCTAGTTGTTTTTATGAAGTCAAGTTAAAAACAGACTCGCCATAGGTCGACCACTCCCTGGAGGAACCACTAGTATGAAGGTGGGAGAAGGAACAGACCGGGATGCAGGAGAAGGAGCAGAGAGGTCCCAAGCTGGTCCAAGGAAGAGGGACAGCACAGCAAGCTGGCGGATGGATGCTCCAGGTATTACGGAAGCTTGCGAGGTGCGGAACAGTAAAGTCGCACAACCGAGGAGAAGTCGAAGACTGCATAGCCGCCGCAGTATTGTAGCCGTCCACGGAAGGCCCAGGGAACCAACATCTGTTGAGAGACACCCAGGAGGAGCCTGAACCCACACACAAAGGGATGCGGGTTGCCGGTAAAGCGTTGGGGACCCGAGAAGGCTGTGGCAGATACCAAGGGGATGTGTAGAGTTGCCAAACTCGTGCTGGGATTGACTGGAGTCTGAGAAAGCAGAAAAAAGCCAGAAGCGGTCGGTGGAGAGACCATACCGAAATTGTGAGAAGCTGTGGGGAAGTTGGAGGGCATCTTCCTCATCACAGTAGTTTTGGGAAGACTGAAGATTAAAGAAAAGGGTCAGAAGCCCACTCAATTAAAGAGACTGAGAATAAGATCATACTTGGCAGGTTAGTGAACCAAGTTGGTGCAAGCCAGGGGAAGGAAGAAATACCCCCTGGTACTGTGAAATGTTTGTTAAAGGGCCTGGGGAAGAGAGTCGTTCTCCCAGCCTTCATGATCTGTGGTAAAGTGCCTGAGAAGGGTCAAGGGGAAGGGAGATATTCCCCATACTACCGTGAAACTGCAAGCCAAGAGTGATTAGGGGAAATAAGCTATACCCTCTGGTATTGTGTACCACAAAGTCAAGGAAAGCCCGGGGAAGGGAGTAATTCCCATGGCACTGTGAAAATACTGAGAACAAGATACCTGGAGAGGAGAGACGTTCTCCAGGAACATAATACTGATGAAAACTATGGACAATAAGGAATGTTGATGTTTGAACTGAGAAAGTTACAGCTCCACAACCTAGAACCTTGTTTTGTATCTTGAAAAGGAAAATTCCCACCTACCAATTGGAACTATGATCTGTTGTCCAGAAAAAGGGAGTTATGTTTCTGGACCAAGAAGATACACTACCTCTTTAGTTTAGTTACAAGTGTGAGGGACATAAATAGGCACTTTGACACTCGACAGTGGACTCTTTTGATTTAGTTGGAGATTCTGACTGAATCCTTAGTTCCTTAACTGAGGCAGAGGGACCCTTCTTAGAATTGCGGAGAGTTAGGTTTCCACTTTATTTTATCAATACAAGTTTGCCATCCATCATGCCAACCGTCTGCCAGTCTCCTCTTCCTGCACCCTTACAAGGTCCTCATCTCACTAATCACTTACTTCAGAGGTACACAGAAATGATTTATTGTTGCTCATTTTTATGTTTTCAGTACAAATAACATTGGGTGACATTAAATGGAATTGTACAAAATTGCTAATCAAATGGGTTTGTCTGCTAATCCAGAAAATGTAATTAGCAAATTCTGCTAACCAATTTTTGAAAACTAATTTATGCCTTCTTCAGGAACACACAATTTCAGAAAAACGCTAAATACCTGGCTTTTCAAAACCCCTTAATAGGTAAGGAGCCAACCCAGCAATCACCCACTGGTATTCACACCAAAGAACCTGCTGCACTCGGCCCAAGAAACCCACTAATGCTGGAGCCCATGGTATACGCTTGCCCAGCGAGCGTGCAGCCCAAAAACCAGGATTGCTCAATTTTACCACCAATCAAGTCCCATTATAATGCAACTTCATCCCTCATGCCCTCTGAAGTTTTGCTCAGGATATTCTGAAGCAACTCTTGCTACACGATGATCTGCTCCGTGATGTCCCTACGGGGTCTCTCGCCAGGTGTCTTACTGTATATGTGCACTATTCTGTGATTGTGCCCTTAGACACCTGTAGTGGGTGCTATGCTACTATTCTGCTCTCTGGCGTCTCTCTGTAATTTGTGCTAACATTCCCCCACTAACCTCTTCAACTTGCATGCGCCAACTCACTAAGCACGTTTTAGGAATTGTGAACACCACACACCGTGAGTAGTAATAAGCAGCGTTCAGATGCCTGCTGGTTCGTAGCACTATATAAATGTGAATTGTTATTAATGACACAAGTGACAACCCTTTTGGTTTCAACAAGGTGTTTAAAGGCAAGGATCGGTTTTGGGGATATGCTTACGTGCACTAAGGGAAAATCTAGACATGAGATGGGATTCTCTGGTGTTTTCGGGACATATGGTGAGGTTCTCAACTAATTGAGTTTAAACCTATTCTTAACGAGTCCTTCTCCTTCCAGGGCCATCCCATTCTAGAAAATAATACCCAAAGAAAATGACCAATAGAAACGTCCGAACCTAGTCTTTCTAAATCTCCTGTCAAACCCTATGTTTAAACAGAAAATGCAGCAATTGCCTGGCCACCAAAAGAGTCCAAATCTTTTCTATAAATGTCTGGCCATAATCTACAAAACACATCTAGCGATCGTTTGAGAGAGCTCTTCCATTCAGTACTTGGTGTTGACCTTTCTGCGGTCTTCCAGCTCTCAATATTTACAGACAAACCTCTTCACAGCTTCTTGACCTTCGGCTTCTTCTCTGCTGACTGTCTAGTGCCTCGTCACAGAACTTTGTTTCTCAGCATTTGCAAACTAGCTTCTCTCGGACTGCTTGATTCTTACCATTCACAGACAGGCTGGTCCACGGTATTTTGGCCTCATCACTGACCCCAAGTTCCCAGTATTCGCCGTGAGCCTTAGCAAGGGCATCTTGGTTCTCAGCTTTGCAAGGCCCCTTCAGAATTTCACCTCCTTGTATTAGGGCCAATGTCTGCTGTATGGCTCCTAGCATGAATGCTATCTGATTCCAGATCAGTCTCCCTTGCTCTCCAGGAAGTATTGGAGAACAAAACAGTATTTTCCTGGTCTGCACCCTTTCGTGGATTCCTCCCTTTATATCCACACACGCGAGGATGCCTTTTTGTGCTTTTTTGTGCCTATTTCTGACTTGTGCCCGAAGGCCATTTGTCAGGTCCTTCCACTTGATCCCTCCTCCATTGTCTGCCCGGCCCTCAGCCTTTAATATGAATATTTATATCTTTTCCATATTGGCCAACTGATATATTTGTGCGATTAGTCAGGGACATTGCTTTAAGAAGGCCCAGAACATCAGCGACATCTTGCATTTCATTCGGCATATGCTCACGGCTCTGCAGCTTTTTGCAGCTACCTGTGCCTTCTGACTGAACTGGTGCGGTGTCTCCATCGAGCCGCAAAGGCTTTCACTGCCACACTTGTAAGTGTGCAATGTAATAGCGTTGCAACATGGGGTAAGCTTTAGGCTGCATACTATTCTCTTGTGCAATGTTAAATCATGACAGTCTGTGAACTCTTCTAGAGCATGATGTGGTTGATTGGGAACTGTAGTTTCCTTTTTAAGGATGGGTGGCTTATGTCTTCCAACAGGTGTCCCCACATCTCGGAAGGGTTACGAGCACAGTTAATCCTGCTCCAACCACCCATGGCAGGCACTTTGAGTAGCAGCCGGACCATCCCACCCCCCCGTTACTTGGCCCCGCCATAAGAGGATGGGGGTTCCTCTAACTCGCCACAGCAAACCAACAAATCCACTCACCACAGCAATTGAATACCCTGACCACCTGCCCCCACACAGAGCACATCTCTACTACTTTTTTATCAGTTCAATATATTGGGGAAACCTGGTGAACAAACAGATTGTAGCTCACACACTCTCAACGCATCTTAGTTACACAAAAGGTTGGCAGGTTGGCCAGCTATGATGTCATCTTACGTGGCTAATAGTAAAAAACTACTAGGTGGAGGGATTGGTTAAGGGAAACCTATAGTTTGTATGGGTGTTCTTATCATTGGATGCCTCTTATCTGATAGACCCGCCTTGACCCACCTCTAACTTTGTAAAATACAGATAACATAATGCCAGCAGCAGATAGGCTTCTGCAACAATGTGTCCACCATTACATAGGCCCTCATGATTGGTTTGCACTCTTAACAACCTTGAACATCCGGATTGTTAGCAGCACGTAAGCAGCAAAACCAGGTGCAAGATAACCATGTCGGACAACTGCCTTTCTTGGCTAATTAGCGTACCATCTCTCATCAGTTAGGTCCTAAGCCAAGGCTGCTTCTTTGTGATGGACCTTGCTGACTGTTCTCTTCCTTAGAACTTTAAAGGGAGTGAGGGGACCTAGCTATCTTTGTCTCGAGCCTGTTATCCAATCCTAAATCGCATGTGAGGAGACCGTGATTTTGTCCATTCTGTCCTTTTATTAAATATTATATTGATTCAGTTATATTGGGTGCTATTACTCTCCTTGGCCTCTGGAGACTTACTTGCTCCATTCTGCATGTGCTTTCTGCATCTTTAATTGAACAATGCTTGGCACTCGCAATTTTCCACTCCTTTACTTAATTTAATAGAAATATGTTCTGCGTATGTAGCTTATCCTCTTTGACTCCTTTCAAGCCTTGCTGTTGTTTCTTGCTGTGGCATCCTCGATTGAGCCAAGAAAATACCATTTGTTCTTGCACGAATCTGCATTCCAGTGCCTGTCAGCTGTTAAGCCTTGATTATTTCTCCTCTTTAGGCTTCTTGTTTACTTTAACACGAAGCCGACATCCATTTTCTCAACATGGCTGCTTCACCCGCGTTCTATTTCCTAATTTAGCAAGCTTCTGTGTTATTTTATCTACCTAGTATTTCTGCATATATACATCTACTTATCTTTTCCAGCATGGGGTCTGGCGTGGCTTCACATGCTCATTCCCCGTCGTCGGGCTGGGAATCCTCGGTAAAGAAAAACTCAGTATCGGTTTCTTTTCTGATCTGTTTTTCTAGGTGGTAACCAATGACTGGTCTCTGGGTCATACTGCCCCCAGCCAATGACTACCCTCTCCCTAAGCCCCTCCCCTGGCAGCCATCCTCAGATTTTTACCGCACGTTCAAGTCTTGGGAGTCCTTGTGCTTAGCTCTCAAGCTTTTACTGCGGTTTGCGATTTTTCAAAGAGTTTAATCTAATTTTTTTGGTCAATCGAGCCTCAAGCTCCACCGTTTCTACTTCTGATCAACGGGGACCCGTTTCGGAATTTTCTACGCCCCTCAAGGGCAAAGTTTCATCGAGTTGCGCTTCTTGGAGGATTCCAGAAGATCTGAGGCCTACCTCGTGGACATGGCGCAGGACAAGTGAAGCTCGACGCCCGGATCCAAGCTGTTCAGGAACTGCCCTGGATGCGGATTACAGAATGTTTTCAAGGAGGATGAGCATTCGAGATGTCTCTACTGCCTTCATGAAGACAAAACACACGTGGAGAAGGACCGTGCGTTTTGCAGGAACATGTCGGAACGGACCATGAAGGATCGGCGGATCCGCCTCGCCAACTGGCTGGAAGGAAAGAGCCCAGCGGGTGAGAAGAAGAGGTCTGAACGGTCTTTGAAGTCCTTTGAGGGTGCTCTGGCGACGAGGGCCCAACAGAAGGCAAAGCACAGCGAGTCCGCGGGCACCGAGAGCGCCGAAGGGTCGGGCTCCTTGGCTGCCAGGCAGGGCGCACTTTCACCAACGCCATCAACCACGAACCAACGCTCTGGCTTGGGGAAAAAGAAATGCGACAACACGGGTAAGCTTCTGGAGAAGTCCCGGCCGATCTCGAAGGAGTCAGCTGAGGGAGAGCGAGGCGGTGACCCTCTCCCCCATGGTGAAGGCCTCAAGCACGCCCAAGGTGGTGAAGGCCTTGATTCACGGGCAAAGGCCTCTATCGAGGGAGTCGTGGCGGCCCTGGCGAAGCCTGTGGAGGCTACGCCAGTGGAGGCGACCTCGGGGCCCAGAGTTTCCCTGCCACCACGGAGGGAATCCTCTTTTCAGCCCATCGATAAGACCCCCGTGAAGAGCCTGGTGGAAAAAGAGGGGGGCGGTGGCCATTACGGACATGGATACAGCCTCTGAGGAGCTGCTTGAAGTTGTGAAGGGCCTCAAGAGGTTCGAGGAGGTCAGATCCTATGGGAGGAACCCCGAAGAGGCGGACGAAGAGGGCGATGGTGGCGCCGACGAGGCTCCCGTGGAGGAGGAGCAACCATTGCATCCGTCGCAACCAGTGCCCGAGCCTCAGGACAACTCGGTGGCCATTTTGATGGCAATCCAAACCTTATGCACTGAGGTAAGGACGAGGTTGCCTCTAGCCCCAACAGATGACCCAGCAGAACCGGGCCCGTCGGGGAGCCCTCCAAGCAAGCGGAGGAGAGTTCACCCCCCCCCCCGCCTTTCCAGCCCTTGCGGCCCGCTCAGCTGTCATCTCCTTCCCCTGATCTTAGGGATGACACGGGAACAGATACGGCCACAATGGGGATGGATAACGACGGTGGCGACGACGGGATGGGCCTTCCATTGCCACCCCCTCGGGCCTCCCCGCCCGACGAAATTGGCTCCTTCCACGCCATGATTGCCAGGGCATCCGAGCTTTTCCAGCTCTGCCCCGAAGAACAGAAGAAGGAAGGTTTCCTCTATCAACTGGGACGAGGGACTTGCTATCCCGAAGAACCCGCCACGACACCTGTCAAGCGGGATTGGTACGAGAAGAAGTACCGGGTCCTGATTCCGCCCCTTTGTGCTTTAGGGCACAGCCGACCCCGGATTCGGTTGTCTCGGCGGCGGCCAAGAAGAAAGCAGCAGGGGCGATGGCTTCAACTTCAACCTCCCCACCTGACGGCGAGGGAAAGAAACTGGACGCCATGGGACGACAAGTCATCTCGTCGACGGCGACAACAATTAAGGCGGCCAACGCTCTAGCGATTGTGGCCTGCTACGACAGGGAGTTGTGGAACAAGATCGCTCCCCTGCTGGTCTTCCTACCGGATGACAAGAGGGTGGAGGCCCTAGAGACCCTGCAGGAAGGTGAGGTGGTGTCGGACAACGCCATAACGGTGGCCACGGACATAGCTGACACCGGTTTCCGCCAGTTGGGCAATGGTGTTTGCCTTCGACCGCGGGGATGGCTCAAGGCAACAGATTTCCGCCAGGATGTGCAAACCAGAGTTTTGGACATGCCCTTTGACGGGAACAACCTTTTTGGGAAAACGGTGGATGAGTCACTTCAGGCAATCAAGGCCGACACGGAGGCGGCTCGGGCCTTGGGAGTTTTGCAGAAACAACGACTGCCCTTTCGGAACTCCGGAGGCAAGCAAGGTGCCTGCAAAGGATTTGGCGGTTGCTCCTCTACGTACCGCCAGGCAGCCCGTTCCTCGTTGCAAGAGGCATACAGAGGGCGCGGCAAGCCAGGAGGATCCCGTTGCCAAGGAGGCCAGGGTGGCAAGGCCGCCTCCGAGCAGGACTGAACCGGTCCCCACCAGAGCATCCCGGTGGGAGGCCGGCTGGCGAGGTTCATCGGCGTGTGGGAGTCCATCTCCACCCACCATTGGGTGCTGGATGCCCTGGCCCAGGGGCATACTCTCGAATTTCTAAAGAAGTTGCCCCGCATTCCACCCGTTGCCAGGAAAGAAAATCACATCCCTCCACTGCTGTTAGAAGTAAGGGCGATGCTCAAGAAAGGTGCCATCGAACTCGTCCCGAAGAGGCCCCGGGGCTCCAGAGTATATTCAAGATACTTCCTTGTCAGAAAGAAGACAGGCGGTTGGCGCCCCATCCTGGACTTACATCGGCTAAACAAATACATCAAGGCCCCGAAGTTCCGGATGGTAACCCTCCAGCACGTGCTGGGACAGCTGGAGGCAGGCGACTTCCTATCGTCACTGGACTTGGAAGATGCTTACTTCCACATCCCCATTCTAAAAGGACACAGAAAGTTTCTCGGATTCGTAGTCCAAGGACGGCACTACCAATTCAAGGCCCTGCCATTCGGATTGAAATTGGCACCTAGGGTATTTACCAAGTGCCTAGCACCAGTGGCGGCACGGCTGCGCCTGCAGAGGATCCACGTTTACCCTTACCTGGACGACTGGCTCATCCGAGCAAGGTCAAGGGAGCTCGCCGTCGAACACACAGCGAAGACTGTCCAACTGCTCACAGATCTGGGATTCTCCATCAGCTTCCCCAAATCCCACTTGATTCCATCGCAGGTCGCACTGTTTCTGGGAGCCAAGCTCGATACAGTGGCAGGATTGGCTTCTCCGTCGGAGGAAAGGACGAAGGCCATCCTGGGCAAGGTGCAGCGCCTACTGGCCACGGACGTGGCCAGGGTGAGGTCCATCAAGTCCCTTCTCGGCACAATGTCCTCTTGCATCTACCTGGTGCGCCTATGCAGGATGCGGATGCGTCCTCGACAGGAGTTCCTCGACGCCTGTTGGATGCATGCGGCGGGCAGCTTCGAAGACAAGATCCCGCTCAACGAAATCTTCCGCCAGGCTATTCGGTGGTGAGGCACTCGCGCACATCTTGCGGCAGGCACAGACTTTCAGACCCCAGCACACCAGGAGACGGTGACGACGGATGCATCCCTGGAAGGATGGGGAGCGCACACCAGAGATCTTCAAGTGAGAGGCCTTTGGCTCCCGGAGGAGAGGTCACTCCACATCAACATTCTGGAGCTTTGAGCAGTGTTCTGGGCTCTCGGGTCGTTTCTTCCGTCCCTCAAGGGCAATGGGGGTGAGGATCTTCACCGACAACACCACCACGATGTTCTACATCCAGAAGCAGGGAGGAACCAGGTCCCCGGCCCTATCCAAGGAGGCCCAGGATCTGTGGCATTGGGCTGTTGCCCAAGGGATCTTTCTGGTGCCCTTCCTCCTAGCAGGGATAAAGAACACCATCGCCGACTTGCTGAGCAGGGAGCTGCGCTCATGCCACGAGTGGCAACTGCATCAGTACCAAGTGGATCAGCTTTTCTGACCATGGGGTAAACCCCAGATCGACCTGTTCGCGACGGCGACGAACTCAAAGTGCCACAGGTTCGCCAGCAGATTTCCCCAGCCGAGGAGCATGGGCGATGCTTTCTCGTTCCCCTGGGATGGCCTGTTCCTGTATGCGTTCCCTCCGTTGCCATTGCTACTACGACTCGTCAACCAACTCAAGAGGTCCCGGTGCAGGATGATCCTCGTCCCACCGGCTTGGCTGAGACAGATCTGGTTCCTGGACCTTCTGGACTTGTCAGCGTCTTCCCCCAGTCAAGCTGTGGACAGACGCAGATCTTCTCTCCAGAGAAGGAGGCGCCATCCTCCATCATGACCCGGGGTCGCTGAACTTGCACGCCTGGCTCCTGCGGCACTAGAGTTTGGAGGGTACGATATCCCAGCGGATTGCAAGGAGGTGCTTGCAAAGGCCAGGGCGTCCTCAACTCTCAAGTGCTATGGACACAAATGGAAGAGGTTCTCTGCTGTCGTGCACAGAAGATTAACCCTCTGCAAATCACAGCCCCCCAAGTGTTGCCATACCTGCTGTCGCTGGCCAAGGCGGGGCTGGCTCATGCCTCCATCAAAATACATCTAGTGGCGATCTACCGCTACACCAGAACCACGGGACGATCATCTCTGTGGTCTCATCGCCTAGTGAAGGAGTTTATGAAGGGACTATTCTGTTCATTCCCGCCAGTGAAGGCACCGGCCCCGGTGTGGGAGCTCAACGTGGTGCTGACCAGGCTCATGGGGGCACCTTTCGAGTCTCTGCATTCGGCACCGTTGAAGTTCCTGTCGTGGAAAACTTATTTTCTTGTGGCCATCACCTCTGCACGACGAGTGGGAGAGATCCAGGCCTTATCCTGCAAGCCTCCATACTTGACTTTTCACGAGACGAGGGTGGTGCTGAGGACGTACCACTCCTTCATGCCCAAGGTGTCGTCGGACTTCCATCTCAACGAGCCCTTGGTGTTACCAGTTTTCTTCCCGTCGCCGGCTGAGAAGACTTTGCACTCGCTGGATGTAGCTAGAGAGCTGAAGTTCTACGTGGACCGCACAAAGAGTTTTCGGAAGACATCACAACTGTTTGTGAACTTTGGACCTGTGAACCAAGGGAAGGCCCTCTCGAAGGCTTCCATTTCCAGATGGCTCTCCGGCTGCATCATGCACTGTCACCGGTTGGCAAACCGACCGTTGCCCAGCTGTCCGAGAGCACATTCGACCAGAGCGATCGCTGCTACCACAGCGTTCTTGTCTGGTGTGCCCCTGCTGGACATCTGCAGGTCTGCTACGTGGAGGTCGACGCACACCTTCACAAGATTCTACTGCATAGACCGGGATTCCAGGCAGGAGTCCAGAGTAGGCCAAGCAGTGCTGCGCAACCTGTTTGCCTGAAGGTGGGCCTGGTGAGGAGGTAAGAGTTGCTTAATGTTGAGTTTATGTAATGCTTAATGTTGAGCTTTGCCACCTCCCGTGGTTGTGCATGTGTGTACTGCTATGTATTCTTATATTCATGAACATGTGAATCCATTCCAGACCCCATGCTGGAGAAGGAACAAGTTACTTACCTGTAACTGTTGTTCTCCAGCATGGGTCTGGCATGGATTCACATTCGAACCCTCCCTCCTACCCCTCTGCGGCTCTTCACTTGGTCATACTGCCACTTTACTTGCTACCAAATCTGAGGATGGCTGCCAAGGGGGAGGGGCTTAGGGAGAGGGCAGTCATTGGCTAGGGGAATATGACCCAGAGACCAGTGATTGGTTACTACTAAGAAAGACAGATCAGAAACAAAACTGATACTGATTTTTTCTTTACCGAGGATTCCCAGCCGGACGACGGGGAATGAGCATGTGAATCCATGCCAGACCCATACTGGAGAACAACAGTTACAGATAAGTAACTTGTTCCTTCTTAGTGCACATGGTTTTCTTCATCTTCACATATGTTTACTTTGTCTCTTAAGGTGTCCTGTTTATGGGTTTCTGAGACAATTCAGGTTCTCCATCATTTCAACACCCGTATGTGGTGTTCACAATTTGTATCCCTTCAACTTTATTTGCAAAGATTATTCACTACACATTCTTGAGTGGGGCGTTTCCTATTGCCCCTTAAATGTATTATGTATTTTATAGTGACATGGCGCAGGCTATAGGAGACCATTCCATGTCGCTCCTCATAGTTCCAACCACTTCAAAAAAACAATGTGCAAAAAATAAACATGTGTATTAACAATAGATACACAGATATCATCAACTTTCAAATGAACAAATAGTAACAAGTACTAAAAAGCTACGCAGTTGGTAAAAGCCTTTACGTCAAATTCAGTCAGGCTTATATTCTTTGGATCTTTACAACAGTGAGGATGACCTTATCTACTAGGTACGGTCCTTCAAAACAGGGTTTATGCCAAGTAAAGCAAAGCTTTTACTGAGTACTTGGTCTCCAGGGTACAAACTAAGTGGCTTTGAAGGTTCAAAAGGGTTGATCGCTTGGCTGTCTTCTTCAATCTTCTTCGACCCTTCCCTTCCATTTTTGATCTGTTGGGAAATGAAAGAAAGACTAGCGGTCATATTTGTTAAATAATCATGCATCTCATCCCGTAATGTTTTTGCTACACTATTGGCATCTGTTTTTATTCGAGTGGGTGGACCAAGGGGTGCTCTCATGCAGCATCCAGTTACCAACTCATTAGACGTCAGGTGGTGATCTGAGCCCTGTTGGTTTCTCAATGCAAATGGGGAAAGGTGTTGGCAATATAGCCATCCCTTCTTCTGAGACATTTTTATCTTGGCTATCCTCTCTTTGAGGAGTCAGTTTAAACGCTCACAAATACCATTTACCTGTGGCTGATAAGCACATGAAAACGTATGATTGATGCCTTTTATAGAAGAGTTATCTGTTCGCATATATCATTTACAAAATGCAGCCCATTATCAGACCGCAGGACTTCGCATACACCCTATCTAGGAATCCCCTCACTTATGAGAAACCTGGCAGCACATGTGGCATCGGGGTGCATGCATGGACCTGCCTCAGTCCATTGGGAAAAGGGACACACTACCACTTACACATATCTGTAGCTATTGCATATTTGCAACATATCCACATAATCTTTATGCAGATGGTGAAAAGGACCATTGGGATGGGGTATTGCTCATCTCACTGTTCGCAGGGTGTGCCCTGCTTTACATTTTTGACAGAGAATGCAGTTCACAATAAATTGTGCAACGTGTTCTAACAAATTTGGCAAAAAAACTCTCTGGTTGTATGCGCAGGATAGTGAAGCTGATCAAGCCTAACTTTCAATAATGCTAGGGGCATAACTGGCTTTCCAGTACTGTCCTGTCTCCACATAGCCTCTGTGCGGGACAAAGAACATCCCAATGTTTTCCATAAATCTTGTTCTTCCTATGGAGTTCGACCCTGCAGCTCAATTAACTGTAGAGTGGATAACCTATTAAAGCCTTCCTTCATCGTTCTGACATTTGCTTAAAACTTTCTACTTCAAAATTAGAGATATTGTGAAAATATGCTGCTCTTCTTGCTTCAATGTCTGCGGCTTCATTATCGCGAGAAATCATGTCTGCCCTCTTAGTATGGGCTGCGCATTTTACCATAGTGATAGCCAGTGGGAGCTTTAATACCGTAAAAGGTTTGTCCAATAGTGCTGCGTGTTACACTGGAGCCGGTATGGCTCGCAAAAACATTAAAGGCCTCAGACATTGGCCGATGAGAGGGTAGGCCGCGTGACTCCTCCCAGTCACCTCCACCGGCAGAGCCCTCAGCGTGGGGTTCTCGTGACAAGAGGAGTGCCATGCTGACAGCCCGGCCGCCTGCAGTGCTCTCCAGCACTGTGCTCCCTCACATCACGTGAGTGACTGGCTGAGAGCCCCAACTCCAACCCGCACCCTTAAGTCTGTCCAGGCCGCACCCGACATGGCCCGGGCAAAGTAAATTCCTCAGCCCCCCACTAGCTCCTTCTTATCTTATAAAGGTGGGCCCCCTTACCAAATGTATGCCAGGTCACACCTAGCAGATGCGGCCTGGCTTTTCCTTCACAATGCCCCACCAACCCTGGCTCACCTTGCAGATGTGGCCTGCTGCAATCGTAGCCCTGGCCCTCCCTCCTTGACATGGTACATGGTTGCTGGAGTTCCCAGCAACCCCTCCAAGTTGATTGCTTTTTTCTCCCCTCCCCCTTGACCCCAACGGCTTAAGTGGTTGCAATGGCTATATAGACCTATCCCGAGGGCCGTACAGGGAGTTTTAAGCCCCGAAGACCTTGTTAAACACCCTTGCTGTGCTCTGGCCTTTACCTCCGTCTTCCGGGCCTGTAACTCCCAGTATGGGGCTCTGGTTAGGTCTATAAAACTAAATTAGAACATTGGTATGTTTCCACTTCCATTGCAGACGGCAATACTGGCTGGTATACGTCCTTTCTCCCAACATTCCAATGTTTCCCTTTTATCTCTCCTAGTTTGAAAAAGAACATTCTACCCTCATTGGATGGAATCTTCTAATAGCAAAAAACGCCTCCTTCAACGTGCCATGGCTAGGTAGTAACGTCTGTTGGCCCTCATTAAAGATCAAAACTTGGACCGAGGGCCGTTACCACCTGGAATGCCCTCAGATTGCAGCATTATTGCTTAAGTAGGGTGCAGATTAGGCCCCAAACCGGAAATAGAAACCTATTATCACAGGTTATAATTTAGGCTCTGGTAATATATATATTTTTTAAGTTAGTGTATTTTACTCTATTTTTATATTATCATGTAGAAAAGGTAATCTTTCTATCTTGCTAACTCACTTTCTTTTTCTCTCGCTTTGTTTCTGTGTCTTTCCTTCTGTCACATGTCTAGATACAGTGAGCAACAAATATGTGAGTACACGCATGCGCCTAAGTGAAGAGCTGAGGTTTCTGGGAGACGTGCATATTTGTATTCGGGGTCAGGCAGCGCGGTGGGGCACATGGAGACGACTGGCTCGCTTTTCCTCTAATTTACGCTGCTGGTCACTGGGCTGGGAGGCAAGCCCGTTCAGGGGAACGAGAAGCATTTCTCAGGCGATTGGGCTCATGGGGTCAGTATCCCTGCTGGTTTCTCCAAGAGGTCTGCCCCAATGTTTCCAAAAAGAAGTCCCAAACCGCTCTCCCCTGGCACCAGAACCCACAGGCTAAAAAGCGCTTCCCAGCCACCTGGCGTCGAGGCAGCGCCCCTCCACCGGTTCCCGAATGTTATTGAATTTCTTTAGGGGGAGGTTTGACAAATGAAATGATGAGCCAAAAAAAATGAGAAAATGTGGATGGAGGGTTTCTTGTGCATCATCCATTTACCTACATGTTGCGCCATCACTGCAGGAAGGCAAGGGGGGGCATTTGCAGGCAGTGAAATGAGGCAGGGGGCGTGGGTAGTACTGGTTTACCGGCATCTCTACTGAGCAAAGTTGCCACAATATGCTTCTAATTTGCCAAAGGACCCCCTGACTCACTGCTGGCGTGGCTCCCGTGCACATTACTGCGATGAACGGAGATATTGTTTGTGTGTGTGAGAGAGGACACCGGTGCATACCCGATGTCCTGGATTGAGTGTTCTTGGCAAGACTGGTGTTGACTAAGCCAGGACTGTTGACTGCAGCCAGCTGCCTACAGGAACAGCGAGGCGTGCTGCGAACCAATTCTCGCTATAAACGCATCCTTTTGGTGAAAAGAAAATATTCCCGGGCAATGATGTGAAAATCCGTAAAATGGGGTTTGTGAGGCTGTTCCATGTAACATCGCGTTATCTATCGTCTGCCTTTTGGGGGAAATGTGAATCATTTCATTTGCAATTCAAATTGATTTTGCGATTTGTTTCCTCGATACCTTTGCCACAAAGTCTCCGACACGTTCATACGTCGTTGGGGATATGGTGTGGGAAGGTGGTGGAACATGATGGGCAGTCGTGGAACTGCTGCTTTTTATTATTCTTTACAGGTTAGCGCTGACCACAGTATATCGAAGCGCTCTGTGGTGGTCGAGTTGCGATAAAGCGCTATGTGCATCACACGTGACCTCCCCAGTCTGTTCGCGCCCATCCAAAGCGCATAGAAGCAGCTACTTGTTTGACTGTTTCCAAGTTCTTGCCTGAGCTGGAACCTGATAACCAATATCTCCGTTTTTTTATATGGTGCTTCTTCCCGCTTCTAAGTGCTATGTGGGATTATTAACCAATTTAATGGCACTAGGTGAAGTATGAAGGGCTGAGATCCAAGCTTGCAAACTGCCGGCTGGCCCCACGTCTGAGGCGAGTTCCTAACTTGCGAAGCTATTTTCCTGCAATAAAGTGCAAAGCATTCCCAGCAAAAGCAATGGCGGTGTTATGCCCGGGCCTTGTAAAGTGTAGCTTCTGCCATTGTAAGATCTATTTTGCTACTGGGTCCTAAGGTGTGTGGCGTGAGTGCTGGTGTGTTTTACTTGCAGATCAGATGACCCAAGACCACGTGCCTTAGAAACGCCTGTAGCTTTTTGTGTCTAGGCAGCTGCATGTTGCCATGAGGACCCCTTCTGGAGTGATCCCAGCTTGTTCTTCGGGTTATGGTCGGGATGTGTTGCACTGTAGCAGATGCGTGCCTGTGTTGCATTTATATGGCTGGCCGCTCGCTGGTTGTTGGTTAACATGGGAGGCGTCAAGAGCATAGGATTATGTAGTCTCTAGGTTTCTAAATTGCCCTAGATCTGTATGTCCGAGATCAGCAGCCTCCCGGGGCTACCTGAAAGCCTTATCTGCTTAGCCTTTGAGTCATGTCCTCTGTGGAACCCCTGGAGGACTGTCTGTGGCAGGCCACTTGAAAGTGGACGTGGGCAATCGGTAGCCATCCGGGCAGGTGACCGGGCACTAGAGTATTCTGATCAAGTACCGGAATGCCCTACCTCCCACTATCCGTGGTGAGGCCTCCCTCACCACCTTCCGCAAAACTCTGAAAACATCCCTCTTCACATAAGGCCCGACACATCAGCACGAATACTTATCATATATGTTGTAATATACGACCAAATGCAATATCTGTAACAACAGTATGATGTCTTGTAGTATTCATAATGTGTCAACAATCGTTATCATGCCTGTACCACGTAACTAAGTTATTGCAAGTAACAGCGCCTCAATTCACCTGGGCTGCTTGCGCGCTATATAAATAAATAAAGTAGCCTGGCAGCAGTGTCCAACACTAACCGTGGAGGAGCAAGGTTGGCTTTTGGCAGACCCCGAAACTGTTGTGCTTGACGGGCCTTGTGGAAGCCTGTAGAACACTTTTTGGGCGGCTTATAACTTTGCCCCCCCCCTGGACGAATCCTCTCCAAAACTTTGCAAAAACAAAATATATGGCCCCCTTGGAATGATTCTACTAATTTTGGTGTGGTTTTGTCCAGTGGGGGCAAAGTTATAGGGGTATCCCAAAATGTGTGGAATTTCTCATAGCTGCAATGGAAAAAAAGAATTTACTCGCACCTACAAACCAAACCGCTGGTTGGATTTTCACCAAGTTTGCGGCAGGAGCGGGATCTTGGTCCCGAAAGCATGTTTCCGTAAATTTGGTGTAAATCCTTCCAAAAAGTAGGTGAAAAGAAATTTGTGATATCTGGGTTCGGTCCGTGGGCTCACTTCTATATTCTGACTGCAGACCCGCCCTCCCCTCCCCCCGGGCCAATCAGTGCCCGGCGTAATGTCTGGACGCACCCGCTGATTGGATGGTGAAAACACGTGAACTGCGTCAGATATTTTGAAACAGTCGCCATATTGGATTCTTACAATCCAATCTTACAGCGGGTGTCCGCGGAAATCGCAGTAAAACATATTAAAAAATACAACATTGCAATTGTCAAACTAATGAAACAAGCTCTGGGGAGGTGAGGGGTGATGAGGATGGGATGGGATATGGCCATTGCCAAAAAACAGGTGATTTTTATTCTCTGAAATCCGTAAATATTTCAGATGTTCAGGGACATCTTTCTTGAATTACAGGGTTGGTGAGAAGCAGTTTTTGGATGGCTTATCATTTTGGTGTCACTCAATGAAACTGCATGACATTTTGCATATCAATCTAGACCTGACCCTGAATGGTTCTGTAAAGTCTGGTGCTATTTTGCCAAGAGGGAGCAAAATTAGAGGGGTTTGGGGGTCGCAAAATATTTGAAAGGCTTATAAATTTGGTGCTGTTAGACGAATCTGCACACAAGTTGGATTTTAGACCCAGGTTTGTATGTTTTTGCAAAGTTTGGTGGGATTTTGTCAAGAGGGGCCAAATTACGGGGGGATCTCACACTTTTAGATGGTTTATAACTTTGTTGCTGTTTGACGAATCTGCACACAACTTTTCAGTGAGATTATAGACCCCACCTTGCATGTTTGTGCAAAGTCTGCATGGATTTTGTCAAGTGGAGGCTGTTATATGACTACATTATGTACAAACATTTTGACTCTTTTCAAAAAACAAAACATGGACGAATTTACAGCAAACTCGTGCAAGGAGCATTGGGAAGGACCTGAAAGCATGGTTTCCAAATGTCTGTGTTTTATTTTTTGAAAAGTGTCATAATGGAAGTGTCATAATGTAGGTAAAGCGATATACCTTTGGTGACTGAGGTATTGCTTTTGGTCATGGGCAGTGGCCAGATTGTCCGGTCATGGCCATCACCCGGACAATCTGGCTGCTGGCCATGACCATGTGGGACAATTGGGATATGTTTGAATATGAAAAAAGTTCTGCTCGTGGCTACAGCCCGAAGTGCTGGACAGGATTGCAGCAAACATTCGTGAGGAGCATCAGCCAGGACCTCGTATAGTTTTGCAAATCTGCCCTGTTATATTTTTCCTAAAGTGTCAAAATATAAGTACAAAAAATAGTGATATAACTTTGGTTCTTGGGCAGCAGGTCTGGCCCTCGGCAAGGACAAATGTCTACTCTGATTCCCCTACTGGGGAACGCGGCATGGCTGAAACCCATGCCCCATGGATTGTGGAGACTGACCATGGCTGCAAGGCATGAGCACTGGCCATTGGTCAGATTATTAGGGTATAGTGGACACTGAACTAAAATGCATGTTAGGTGCATTGGATATGGGGTGGCTTGGTGGGGCTGGGGTTATAGTCTAGCTTCATGCCGTAGGCAGTTCAATGATGATCTGCATGCGCTGCAGATAACGACACACAAGTATGTGTTGCAAAAAATATATTTGTTAAAGGAGTTTTATAGTTCTTTCATATATGTTAAAAGAGGAATTATTAATAACTTCTATACAGTGATGTAACATCATGAAACATTTTCACTTATAAAAACCTATTAAATTGACAGAAAGGAACTTTGTTAAAGGGACGTTATGGTTAAGATGCACCCCACCCTTGGGACTCCTCCGACCCAGCAGTTAGCCAGTGGCCTCCTACCTTGGAATCCCTTGGCACTTCCCTTCTGGGTTCCCTTGAGCACTTGCTCAGCCGTACTGCCTTTTCTATTTATGCACTTTTCCTACTGCATAATGCATATGTGCATTTATCGGAGCACTGTGTACAATTCTTTTGTATAAGTAAGGGCAATGCAGATGCAAAAGATTTGTAGAACATTGTTAAGTGGTAGTTGGTGTGTTGAAGTTTAATATGTTGATGGGGTTATATGTATTGTTTTTGGAAGTGATCAGTGGATGGATGTGTGACTCTTCGAAAGCAGGCAATGAGGGAGTTTTAGAAATATGAAAGTAAAAAGGGTAGAAGGGCTGTCCTGTGCGATGGTGTGCACATGCCATCCAGGTCTTTTAATGATGCATGGCCTCGAAAGGGGACTGCGGAGACTGTAGATGGTTATAAAGGTGCATGGATTATGGTCCTTGTATTCTAGAGAAAAGTATTTGGGAGAGAAAATTGTTTGTCCTTTTATGTTTTTCTCTAGTATACAATTGTGCATTATTCCATTAGCATAATCTAAAATGCTAATGGAACTGTTGTAGAATCTTATTGAGTAACTACTTTACTGAGAAATGTAAAGTAGATGGTCTATAAGATTATTTGTTTCAGCTCTATTTTTTCACTGTGAAAGGTGGTTCCTAAAGGAACATTTCTTTGGAGTTTTATTTATTTATTTCTCTTTTCTTTTTGCAGGAGAGGCCAGGAAGTAAGGTGGGGGTGGGAAATGAGGCACGGGGCACCAGTGAAAGATATGGAGGTGGGAGGTGGACAGGGAAAGATGTTGTGTGTGCCTTAAATTTCAGGTAAGCGGCAGTGTTTCTCATGCTTCTTGATTGCAGCATCAAAAGAACTTCAAAACTGCTCCACCCTGCAGAGTGGTGTGTTGCAGTATATACAGTGTACTGTTGTCTTGAAAAGATATGGATCAACAGTCTCTTTTATGGCCTGCAAGCTAGATAGTGCAATCTTCTGCCCCACCAGAGTAACCTGTGTGGTGGCAGTATTGGTTGAGGGAGATGAGGTAGAGGAAGACAGCCTATTGCTTCCTGAAAAAGGAACAGCCTTTCTCTGAGCATCCCAGTGGTTGGATTTGGTGTGGTGTCTCATGGAGGTTGTCCCATACGAGTACTGCACAGGTTGTCTGCGACAGAGTTCAGTGCATTTTACCTTTTGTAGCCTTAGCCTTCGGTACTCCATCAACGGTGGTAAAGAACCAGTACACCCATGATTCTGTCCGAGTGCTGGAGGTAGGCATTTCCTCAATCTATTCTTCCTGGTCATCTTGATTGCTTTCTGCATCATTGCGCTTTTTCTGTTGTTGAGGCCCTACGGGTGGTGGCTCCTGGGGAGGAGGGATGGCCATGGCTGATGACATTTTTGAAGTTAAATAGCAGTTATGCTAAGATTCCAAGCATGTGCTCTCTCCTGGATTGGAAATGGAAAATCAGTAAGAATAGGTCTAGAAGCTGTGCAAGGGTACATTTTCAACTTGAAACTTCCTAGATCAGCTTAAAATGCAGTTTTGAGCTGATCGCAGACACGTCACCATGCCACGCACGTGGTCTCGTGACACTGTCTGTAAAGTCCACGATGACGTCAGATGTCCGTGAATGTCGACGAACAGGAAACGGTGTGAAAAAGGTGCAGAAAGTTAATAGAAGTGTTAAGAATGTTGCCAGGAGGTGGGGAATGGCACAGTTTTTACTTGAAACTTTCTAGATTGGCTGAAAATGCAGATATATTGGGGGTAGGTATGATATTAGGAAAATGTAGCACATTAGGATGAACTGGTTAAAATCTACGCAATTCATTGACAAACCTTTGTGAAAGGGACGCTATGGTTAAGTTGCACTAAAAAAGCCTATGAAATTCAGTAAGAAACTTTGCTAAAGGGACATTATCGTTACAAGTAAAATTGAAAACCCCCAGAAATTCACCAGTTACGTTAAGCTAAGCAACTATTACTAGCGCAACCACTGTGCAGTGCAAGGACTAACACCCATGACATCAAAGATGACATCACTAATGTCATTGATTCTCGAATTGGGTGAACAGCGGATTTCAGAAATGAAGAAGCTTGGCATCAGCAATGCACCATATTGGAGAACTTTTTTGGTACAGGGGCACCCCGCTCCACACCAAACAAAAAAACAATCAGACGGATTTACACCAAAACAAGAAGGGATTTCCTTTGAGAGCTTTGTGTCTGACTTGTTTCTTATTTGGCACAAATCCATCTAGCATTTTGGGCTGTGCGCATGAGAAAAATGTGACATTTTCCCTGTGGGAAAATGAATGGAAAAGTGGAAAGAAACACTCTTTTTTTTTTTTTTTAAAACGCTTTATCTTTTTAAACCGTAACACAGATTTGCATGACATTTTCCAGTTCTGGGGAGCCCGGGCCCCAGAAAAGGAATGTCAAATGCCATGCTTATCTGTGTTATGGCTCAAAAGTTATTAACCATAGACTTTGCCCATTTCCTATGGAGGATGGGTTTCACCTTAACTATCGGGTGGCTAGTGCCCACCCTATAACATATAGTAAATGGCTTAATAACTTTTTGTTTTTTATATGTAAGTGAGAAGGTTATATGAATATCATTTTTGATATTTATGTGTTTGAGTTTAGATGGATTGTATTAAATATCTATTCCTGTTAAATGGAACACATTCTCTCTCTCTCTCTCTCTCTCTCTCTCTCTCTCTCTCTCTCTCTCTCTCCATCCCATAGGCATGCAGCACTTTTCACACACACACGCATTCTGCACCACATCGGCATGCACCACTTTACTCACACTGGCACCTGCCGACCCATAGCATTTACAAACACACACATTCCTAAAAACTCACCCATAAATCTCACGTCCACTTGTACTGCATTCTCCATACAGGAACGCACCCACCCACAACATTCAAACACACACTATCACATTCATAATCATTCACCGACCACTCACTGACCCGTAGCACATACATCTGACATGCAATTGACACACGCAAAATACACATCACATTTCATTTTTCTGAAAGCCTTCTTACCTGTTTTTCCAGCTCTGGTCTGTCACTATAGGCCACCTTCGGCTCCTCCGTTCTGTTCACAAACAGGAGCCAGGAAGCTGGGAGAGCATCCTGGTTCCTGTATATGAGCCATGAGGAAGCGAAAGAGAAGGGGTTGGAGCTGAACATGGCATGTGACATGTGCCATGATCTGCTCCAACCCCTACTGAGCGCTTCCTTCTCGCACTGCAAGTTCCGACCCAACCTTCACCCTGATTGGTGAGGACTGATCTTGGGCCCCGCAAGACTTGGTGTGGTGGGGCCACCCTCGAAGCTAATATTTTATTTAATACAGGGGTAGCGAGGGAGGTCACAGGGGTCGTGGCTGCGAGCCCTGGCGACTCCCAAATGGCGTGCCTGAGGGGTTGTTTCACCAAATACTTTCGTAGCTAAATTGTCTAATTTCGTCTGTCTGTTTTTGCTGTGGTTTCGCTTTTGGTGCATTACTGTGCCTCTGCTTCCGGCACAGCGGGATGCTGCTCTACCCTTTGCTTGGACTGCTTGTCTTTATTTCCTCTTTCTTCAAAGCAATGTATATTCTTCTTTGGGTCAGCTGCACATGCCTCCCATTTGGGTGCAGTGGGACAGGCATCTGTTTTCTGCAACATGGGTGCTGCATCTACCTTTGGCACAGCGAGTCACTTATGCCCCTCTCTCGGGCACAGTTGGACATACCCACGCACACATGCCTTCCCCTTAAGCACCGGAGGACTCATTTCTCCCACAGCCACAGTGCGAGAGACATGCTTCTCCCTGGGGCACAGGAGGCCGTGCCTCTCCCTGGGGCACAGGAGGCCGTGCCTCTCCCTGGGGCACAGGAGGCCGTGCCTCTCCCTTTGTAGCAGGCAGGCATGCCTCTCCCTTGGAAGCGGGTTTGTGCCATAGGCGCAGCAGTTTATGCCTCTAGCATAGGCACGGAGGGATATGGGTCTTCCCTGTACACAGCGGGGCATGTCTTATGGACAGGAAGATCTGCCTCTCCCTTGGTAGGGGGGGCGGGGGCGCAGGGGGATGCCTCTACCTTGAGAGACGTGCCTCTGCCAGGAACACAGCAGTGTATGCCTCTCCGGCGAAAGTCATTTGGTTGACGGAATTTGGTCGAAAACCAAATGGTCGAATTTTTTTTATTTATTTATATATATTTTTTTTAGGTTTTAGTTTAGGGGAAAAAAGGGTTTTTTAGAAAAAAAGGGGGTTGGGGGGGATCCCCCCCCCCCCAAAAAAAAGTGAAAATAAAAATTTCGACCGTTTGGTTTTCGACCAAATGGTTTCGACCAAATGTCCTGTCGACCATTTGTTTTCGACGAAATGTCTGGTAACCTGCCTCTCCTATATCCACTGAAGGATATGGGTTTCCCATATACGCAGTGGGGCATGTCTTCCAGACAGGAGAACATGGGGCTTTGGAGCAGTGGGACTCCAGGGAGCTCTTCTCCTTTTGGCATGTTGAATGCTGGAACTTCTTCCCCGCCATCGGACTTTGTTGCATCTGTTGCTTTGCATGAATTCTGCAGAGCTTATCCCTTGTGCTGTGTGTCCACAATGCGCCCTCTGTCATCCAGTTCCCCCTCACTCTGTGGGCCGGACCCAGAGGCATTGCTAGGGGTGCAGCTGGGGGGGGGGTGAAGCTAGGGGGGGACTATAGCCCCATATCTTCTGGTTGTAGCCCCGGATAGAAGCTCAGAGGCTAAAATCACAAAGGCTAGCTAGCCCAGAGTCCTGTCAGTCCCGACATTAACCCCTGGCAATACCTTCCTTTCCATGTCACTGCAATACTCCCTGTGATCTATTTTTGTGGTTTTGTTTAATGGGACATGTTGTTATTTTGCCAGTAACGCTACGTTTGCATCCTTCTTTCTCTTCCCTTTAGTTTGCTGATGCCAGCCCACTTCCTCCTGGATAACCTAGCAACTGGTGTTTTTGTGCCCCTCTCCAACCCTTTAAATGTGCACAACGTCCCTCCTCAGCACCCATTATTTGATCCATAGCGTATCTTTAGTCTTTACACTTCACTCGTCTTTCATCGAGCATGTTATACGATTGCTCTGAATTCTGCCTCTTACCCTACTCTATAGATCCTTATTCATGTGCTACCATTGCGATGTATATACTTCATGTGAATATTTCTCGAGTCTGAGCTGTAGGTTTAGGTAGTATTGTTCCTGTATGTAGTAGTAGTAGTCATTTGTATGGCCTCAACGCGCTTGTGGTGGGAATGCCCACAGGGACCAATGTGCAGGTAGGGAACATTCTCAGAAAGGCTTAGAATGCATTTGTGCATTTGGCCAAGATTAGGAATTAGGTGGCTGGCTAATGTGAGAGGGGTTAGTAGTGTAAGGCAGACAACTGCTTGTAGTTGTCTCAAAGTAAGACATTTTATTAAAGTAAACGTTTGCAAATAAAGCCTTGGTTGCTCTACTCTACCAAGGAATTCCCTACCTAGTCTAAAGGCTAAGGGAACAATCTCTAGCATGGATATACTGGCCTGCACTCCAAACAACAAACATTCAAAGAAAGTGACACAAAAACATAAGATAATTAACAATAATTGAACAATATTTGGATGACCGTCACCTGTTCTGGGTAAAATCCTTTCCCCGGGCTTTGAAGTCAGCTTGAAAAGTTCAAAGGAAAAGAAAAGTCTTGAACCAGTTCTCATCAGTTCCAAGTCAAAATAAAAGTTCATCAAACAAAGATCCACTCGTAATAATTATCTGGTTTGGTTTAAATGATCCCCTTCCAAATTCCAATAAACAAAATAGCACCAATGCTCACCTTGGTTATCTTATCTTCAAGGTTCTCTGCCACAGTTTAAAAGAATAGTTATGTCTTCTCCAGCTACAACTTTAAAATTGGTTAGATCTTCTTCAGTACATTTGGTATATTTGTCAGGTTATTTTTATTTGGGTTGCTATTTCCTTTTAACAACCACTCTTCTACTGTTGTTACTATGAGAACAGTCACATTTGTCCCGCAGTATGCCACTACTTCAAACCACTCCATTGTGACATCCGCTGACAACTTTATGTACCACTGCGGTTCAGATACTTCTGCTACTGCTTTATACTTCTTATTTATCAAGCAAAGTCTGACCTCTTCAGGTCAGCATGGCCATCTTCCTCTTAATGACTTCCTTAATGGGGGCGGCCTCTTTGCCTCTTCCGTCTGTCTAACTGCCACAAGGACAACCTGCCTCTGCCCACAAGACTTCCTTCCTTTTAGCTTCAGCAGTCTTTTAACTTTACAGGTTAACTTCTGTATATTCTTTACAACACCCAGCTTTCTCACACCCTTTCTCCCCACGTAATTACCCAGAAGCCATAGTGCCACTCTTTCAGATTTAGGTAACAATGCCACACTTATATCTGAGGCCACTGGACTGTTCACAATTTAACAGATTAGGTGGATGTGTTTTAACAAGGCTTGTTTCACTATAAAAGGGGTTCACCTCTTGGTTTGGGTAATGCTTGTTCTCCTCTTCAGTATAGTAACTTCTTAAAGTAAAGAAGGTCAGTTCTGCATAATAGAAGGTTCAGTCTTCAAAGTGAAAACATAACTAGGAACATGCAACCATTCTTTAAGGTAGATTTCCAAACTTAAAGCCTTGAATGTAATTGTATTCCTGTGTAGTATCAATGAGGCAACTTCTGACTTTCCTCTGGAAATACAATTGGTCACACGCGACCATCCTTTGAGGCAGTTTTCACTTCTAACTCTTGTAAGAAGTTAATGTCATGTTTTCGGAATGGATTCATTAAACTTTCCTTCTGCACAATTAAGGACACGCGGCCACTCCGGTAATAGAAAAGAATAAAAAAATGGATGTAATAGGTTTTACTGCTCACACGAACACTGCAGCTTTCGGAATAAGCACGTGTGCTACATTTTCATTGTTGACAGTCAGTTTAAGAATAACAAACAACTTCTACTCGCTTTCAACTATACGCAAGCCACTTCACAGCTGGTTACAGTTACCAGCACGCTTGTTGAGAGAATCTTAACGCTGTGCTTCACTCGCCGGGTTCAGGAAACCTGCGGTTGCGGGTGGCTCTGCTTCCCCGACTTCAACCTCTCATACTACTTCGGGCTCACTTGGAACACACACCCTTCTCCAGCACGGGTGTCTCTGGTCTGTCCACTTTAGTTGGGAGCCTCTTTGACTCCTGATACCCTCAACTTGCCTTCTGCGTCTGGCCTTGGGCTCCTGCACGTTCTTGGATCTGCAATCACAGCAACTGGGCTCACATGGGGGGGAAAATGTCACTTCCTGCACGGTTTCATCTGCGCAGCCTCTGCAATACAGGTTTTAGAAATACAGTATCCTCTGAGAACTTGCAGGTGAAATCTGCGGTCCACGTTCCAGTGTCCCTTCTGTACTCCCACTTCCTCGTGAACGCCAGCCTTGTGCTTCTCCTCTGCTGCTACTACTACTGTCAGCCTTCCAATTCCTGCTCCAGGTCCTTCCTCCTCTGCTTTTCTGCTGGCGCCTTTTATGCCTCACAGGTTTGACAATTGGCTTCAGGTGTGAGCCATTAGTTTCCATTGCCTGACCCTTGCCATAGCTATTAGGGTTAATTGCCTGACTACTACATCTATATTCCTCTTCAGCCCTCTTCCTCATCTCAGTCCCTCTAGGATTCTGGGACATGTAGTTTGTTTGACCAAAGTTAGGTTTTTCCACTTCTTTAATTTGGCAAAAAGCCATTTAAAGGGTGGGTTACAGGGAAAATTAAAGGGGGGTTTATCCCAGTCTTCCTGGTATGTTCCCCCTTGCCCCATGTTATCCTCCCACAGAACACTACCCCCAGGGTCAGGATCAGGAAGCGCCTCCCTTTCCCTGGCCACATGAGGAGGGACCCAGAGCAGGTTTCTGGGCAGAATCCTATCAGATTCTTCACACTAGGCTCCGGTAAGCAACCCAAGAAGTCAGGCATGTGGATTGGTTCTGAGAGAGGACAGGACAGTGCGCTAGGGAAAGACTTATGTGACCAGCTAGACCGAATATTGTCATAGGTTGTTGCTGTATTGTAATGGCAGAGGTGTTGAGGTAATACTGGAGTAAGGAAGCAAAGCTGTTACATGTCCAGCTAGACCGAATTTACTGTGCCTGCGGTAGATTTCCACTGAAGTGGTGCATGTATGCATATTTTATGCACAGATGGGGCTTATCTTTGATCAGATTGTCTGTGCGAAAAGATAGGCTACCCCCATAGGCTCTTCAAGGCACTAATAGACCAGCTACCCTCCAAGATTTCTAAGCACAAATGGACTGGCTATCATATCATATCTTCTAGACATGGCAGACAGGCTACCTTGTGTATGGCCATAGGGTTATCTAAACAGAGTAGATGGACTGCCCTTCTAGCCTTACCATATATCTTCTGAGTTTTATAATATGCAACAATCAGGCATTGTCTAAGTGCAAGATCAACGGTACCTGCAAATATCTTTGTGTTGAGCTAGCTAAGTGCAGTGCATATGTTGCCATCATATATCTAGGAGTGCAACTGACAGGTTAACACTATGAGAGGCAGTCCAAAGTGCCTACTTCCAGATCCATATAAGTTCAGCACCATGCCCACCTTCCAATCTATCTAACCTTCACCGATCCTCTAAGCGAAATACATGTCCCAACCCTCACAATTTGTTCTAGAGCAGTACATGTGATAGCCTTCTTAGTTCTGGGCTGCAGGAATTCCACATGCGTGATCTCAGCCACATGTTTCTGGCAACGTGAAATGTATGTCTTGCATTGTAACCTTTAAGGAAGTATTTCCACAGGAATAAGTAAATGCCTAGTGTGACAGCATTTCTCTGGCCCTTTGCTAGAATCCTTATCCACTAAAACAACTATCTTCCAAGCACTGTGCACGGATGAGGCCTTGTCCTTCTGCTTTAGCGCTTTGACATTTTATTTTCTTACGAGGATACTTCTGTAGAGTTCACAAAAAGCATATAAAAATTGGTGCAATAATGGTTGTTTCCAGTGATCCACATTTGTCATCTAGCGCTTTCGTATCTCAGTGGTTGTTTCACTTGTACCGCCTCTAGATTTATCTTTAGGTTTTGCCCGCATTCCATATTGAAATGTAAAATACATCAGCAGAAGCAATGCAATGTTAAGTGGGCACATATAGTGTGACTTCAGGTGGTTTGGCTCTTGGTCCCTGAAGAAAAGGGGAATAGTAGTGGGAGGATTGGGAGAGGCAGGTGCTATTGGCGAAGGGTTGAGTGCATGTTGGAAGAGCAGAAATAACCTGTAATGGCACGATTCCAAATGGTCCCTGGTGAGGACAATTGAGGCATGTGTATCTAGAGAAGACACTCTGGTGTTAGGAAACCTGCTCGACCTCCTAACTGCAATGCTTGTGTGTGGCAATATGTGTCTAGCATGAGGAAGGAAGCAATGGTGAGCAGGTTCAGGAGGAAGGGCTACATTGAGGATCTTGGTCTGAGCCTATTTATCAGGCTGGGTGATCCTAGCTGTCTTTGTTTTACATCTGACTGGGAGCTAATGAATGTCCCAGCATGTCAGAGTGGTGCTTTTTCGTCTTTCCACTCTTGTAAAATGTCTTGCTACAGAGTTTTGTTCTCTTTGTAGATGGTCCAGTACATAGTCCAGGTGGCCCAGTGAAAGGCTGCTGGCATAGTCAAGTCTTTAGTGTACTAGGACGATGACTGCCAGGGTTCTGTTTGGGAGCATCGGATATGCCATGATGTGACAAGTGGGTCTTCGATGAAAGAAGCATCTTCTGACTGTTGCTTTAAAGTTTGACCCAGAGAGTTTCTTATCTAAGAGAAATTGGAGGCTTTTGATGGTCGAGGTTGGTTGAAGGCAAGTCCCTCATTTCTTACAGCAAGCGATAGTTGGCGTGTATTGTTGCTGCAGATCATGAGTTTAGTTTTAGTTGTGTTGTGTTTCACTCAGTTTTCACTTGAGGTTTGTGTAAGATTTGTAGACCATTTATGTATTGTCACCATAATTTTTGCAGGTTAAGGCCTGTGTTGCTGATGATTTCCTAGAGAGGGGTAATCTAGATGTTGGAATAAGGGTCACCACCTTAAGTGCTATGGTTCTGCGCAGGTGATGTTGTGGATGGGAAATTGGCAAGATTTGCCTTAATGTGCGAGAGCTTTGACATCGTTGAGCATACTGTGGTTTCCCCATTCCTTCACGCACAGGTCTTTTTAGGAGGGTGTTATGGCTGATGGTTGGCGTCAAATGCAACCGGCATATTCATTAGGATGAGGGTTCTTGGTGTGACTGATCTCTTCATAAGTGCGTTCCAGATGGATGAGAAAGTTGGCTTCATTCATCTCATTGGTCTGCATCTGTTGTCTCATTTAAAATGTATTTGGTCACCACATAGTCCCAACGGTGTTGGTAGATGCATTTCTTGAGGAGTTGTTCTGTCCAGAATGTGTTGGAGAAAGGGCAGTAGCTTGTGTGATCGAGGAGATTCACTGCAGGCTTTTTAAATGGCAGATTTGGAGACCTGCGGAACAATTCATTATTATATGGACAACTTGGAAAAGGTATTGAAGGCCTGGTGGTTCCGGTATGGGTTTGTAATTATGTAGCTTGTGGCCTCAAGGGGCGGGCTAGTGGGCTACATGCTGGCCCTCTGAGGGAACACACAGAAAGAAAAGAAGCAGACACTAGTGTAATAATAAAAGGTTTTATTTAGTGTGTGTGTGTGTGTCCGTCCGTCCGTCCACCATGAGGCTTGATGGAATGTTAGAAGTAAAGGACAGCACAATAGAAAAGAACTCCGCTTCCCAAGAATGGGCTGGGCAGGGGATAGAAGAAAAGAACCCCGAAGGATTAAAAAAAAAAAAAGACAGTTGAGAGAAGAATTGAAGAGAGCGTGAAAAAAGAAAGACTTACCGGGGATTGCTGCCTCGAGTGGCCCCCTGAAAAGCGCTGTGTGGCGCAACAGGGAGCACCTGCAGAGACTGTGCAGGGGGGCCAAGCTGCTATGCCAGGAGTGGCTGGAAGGACCCTGGACTGTGTCGCCCGTCGGCCTGCCTGGGGGCCAGACCACACAGTCCTCATATAAATATATGGCCTGGCAGCGTGGTGGTGGCTGCCCTGGCACATCAAGAACAGCCCAACCAGGACCGTGTGTGGGGGGGGTGGCCCGGAACCGGCTGCCCGGCCGTACCCCCAAAGGCCCACCTCGTGGCCAGCGAGCAGCCCGGGAGCAAGCAGCGAGCAGCCCGGAGGTTACAGGGACGTGCAGTGGAGGTTCTGTGTAAATCCCGGGTCACTCACTGCTCGGAGCGGCCCGGGTGAAGAAAGCCCTAGGCTGCCCAACACAGCAGCCTGGGTGAAGACGCGGCCCGCCCCATGCGTTTCCACAATGCATTGCTGAGGGTCAGCCCAGGAGGAGGCCTGATGCTCTGCAATGAGCGTGGCGGCGGTGCCAGGGCCGTGTGGTGACTTTGGGTGGGCCCCCAGCCAACGGCGCTCACCCATGGTCTAAAAGGAGGCCGCGGGGCATGGCAGTGATGTTGGGTGGGCCCCCCCAGCCAACGGGGCCCACCCTCAAATAATATCTAAATACTGTGGGTCACAAAGGTGAGTGTGGGCGGTTCCCAGGTGCATAGGGTGCCGCCTAGGACAATGTAAATAATGCACGATGTGCGGTGGCCCCACGTGGTGCAGAGGGCCGCCCTGGAAGAAAAGGAGGGGACCAGGCCTCACCCATCTTCTGTGGGGCAGGACCCAGTCATTAGCCAGTGTCATCAGGAGCAACCTTGCACATTGGACAGCCCTAAAGGTACTGTGAAGGGGTGGCTATCTGCAGCAGCCCCCCCATGGTGACATGGGTTTTGTGTTTGTGTAGTATGTTATTATTATGTCTATATATATATGTATGTACGTTATGCTTGATCTAAAATGGCGCTGGTGCGCAATGTATTCTGGGAGCGCTCGGAGCCATGATGGAAATTTACTTCATGCCGCAGTGAAAAGCTGCACACATTTTGCTGAGTGTTAGATTCACGGTGCCGAGAAAAACATGCTTTCCAAACCTGGTATGCGGTCAAGGACATTTCTGCTGGGAAAGCTAACTTTGTTATGGTTTGCTACTGTTCTCTGTGGAGCGTGTTTTTAGAGAAGTGAGGCACTGCGCTTCTTGGGGGGAGCTCTCGATTGACCCAGCTGGCAACCGACGGCTGTTCCTCAACTGCGCAAGTGCAATTTCCAGCAGTTCGAGAATTGACTCCCCCTTGTGGAGTGTGTATATATGCGGAAGCCCGGAGGTGGTCAGGTGAGACTTCAGCCGGAGAAGGACGCTTACGTCCGGCCTTCCTGTGAGCTGTGGTGCTCTCGGCCTGGCTGTTCCCTGGGTCTTCCAGCCGCTTCTGGGCGAGATGAGGAATTCTGTTACGCTCACGGTGATGTATTTCCTTTTGAATTCTTTATTTCTTCTGTGATTTATGTCCATATTATTTTTGTGAGTTATTTCTATGTATTTCTGAGCTTTAAATAAATAGCCGTATAAGAGCTGATTATCTTCTAAGAGTGCGTGGCTGTGAGTTATTGCGTCTGTCTACGTTCAAAGTATTTGCTCTGTAATTGCATTGGTGATTTATGTTTGTTCTGTGCACTTTGGGGAGAGCAATACAATGTATGTATGTATGTAAACTCACCCCTTCCCAAAACGATTGTATCAACTTCATTGTAATTTACAGACCCCCATCACTCATATCAGATTTTAACGACGACCTTTGCCATATTCTTAACAACCTCAAAGGAAAGAACACAGGCACACTTCTCTTGAGTGACCTCAATAGATGGAGGGGAAACCCCATCGACAAAGAGGCTATCAGCCTAGAAAAGAATCTCCTTAACATCAGCTATTCGATCGCTAATAATGGTCCCACCATCGATTCCAACAACCAACTTGATTGGATTGTCTCCAATAATGTTGACCTTACTGTAACAAACATACAGCCCTGCATCTGGAGCGATCATTACAAAATCGAAGCCACACTATATGTGCCTGTCAAAAAAAACCTATCCCGACAATTTACCCAAAACTACCCAGAGTAGAAACCTCAAGAAAATTACACCAGATATGCTCTCAAGGGGGATCTCGCACATCATGGATAACACCACAGATGATGACCCCTGTAACACTATTATCACCACTTATAACAACTACTTCCAAGTTCTTCTAGACAAGAATGCCCCATTGAAAAACAAACTAGTGCGCCCCAACCTCAACCACCAAAGCTGGTTCTCCACGGAATTAGGCACCCTAAAATCTGCCAAAAGGAAACTTGAAAGACAGTGGCTCAAAAACCCCACAGTACTCAATAAAGACATATGGAAGAAATCGGACATTCTTTACAGAAATAAAGTTATTGAAACAAAGAAAAACTATTACAATGAGCAAGTTTCAGGTGCATCCAACTCCACAGGAAAGCTGTTTCAAATCTTAAAAACCTTTGAGAAGCCACCTACTCTCACCCCTCCCTTCCAGCCATCCTTGCTGGACTGCGAAAAGGTCCAAACTGCTTTTTCTCAAAAGATTCTAAAAGCTAGAGATACCATCTTAAATTGCCAAACTAATGACACCCCAATGACTTACAACAAGGTAAATCCTGAGATTAAAGTACCCAAATTCCAATTCACACCAATAACACCAGAAATCATGGCGGAGACTCTCTCTAACATGAACTGCACTACATGCCCTGAAAACATATTGCCCCCCAAATTCATCCTAGATAAAGCAGACACTTTTTCACCCTTTCTTTGTCGCATGACAAACTCGTCTTTTAGAGACCAGACTGTTCCCACCAGCATAAAAACAGTTAGTTACACCATTGGTTAAAAAACCCGGCCTTGACCAGCAAAATCCAGCCAATCTCTGCCCTATCACGAATTGCAACTTTTTGTTGAAAGTTCTTGATAAGGTGGCCACTCATCAACTTCAAGTGTATGTTGACAAGCACGACCTGCTACACTCACAGCAATCAGGATTCAGAAGTGCTCATAGCACGGAATCAGCATTACTCGACCTTCAATCTAAAATGCTAGAAACCCTCGATAAAGGCAAGGCCGGCCTGCTCATCCTATTGGACCTCTCAGCGGCTTTCGATTTATTAGACCACGAGAAGCTCCGTGAGGCCCTGGGAAATGCAGGCAACTGTGCCGCGGAAGCCATCGACTGGATATCCTCTTTTTTGAATGACAGAAAATCCAAAATCACCTGGGGTGGACACTCTTCTGGCACGAATCCAGTGGATTGTGGCGTCCCTCAAGGTGCTAGCTTCTCCCCTCTCCTATTCAATTTATATATCCGTGGCCTCTGTGCCCTTCTTTCACAGTTGGATATTTTATTTTACCAATTTTGCAGACGATACTCAACTTATTATAGAACTCAGTGGAGACCACACCACAGACAATAACAGACTCTCAGCAATCTATAATACTATAGAAAGCTGGATGAAAGCCCACTGGATGTGTCTGAATAGTTCAAAAACAGAACTTATGACATTCGGATCTTCAAAAGCCTTATCCAATCTAGGCCCAGCCTACTCATCATTTCTTATTAAGGACTCTAGCATCACGGTCCTAACTAAGGTGAAAACACTTGGCATATACCTGCAATCCTCATTAGGAGCAGACGCTCAAGTCGCTTTTCTTAAAAAGAACTGCCAGTACCACCAGAGATTACTACGCCGCATTAGGCCATATCTCAACGCTACAAATTGCGCCACCATTGCTAGAGCCACGATATTGTCACGACTGGATTATGGGAATGCGCTGATGCTCGGTTCAAGTAAATCTTGCATTAAACAATGGCAGATCATCCAGAATAACACTGTTAGAACTATTACCGGGAAGTCCAAGCGCGAGCACATCACCCATGAACGAATAGGCCTTCACTGGCTCGGCATTGAGGAGCGTATTAAATTCAAATCCCTGACACTTGTCCACCGCTGTCTTTTTGGCACGGCTCCTACATACCTAGAGAAGGAATTTCTTTGGTACGAACCAAGCCGCTGTCTTAGATCAGCAAAAAAAGGGCTACTCAAAGTTAGCCACACCAGAGTCAAAGCTACTGGACTCGGGAGAGCCGTCCCCACCAAAGCTATTGCACTCTGGAACGAGCTTCCTGAGAAACTCAGATTAGAAAGTAGCTACTTGCTATTTAGGAAGCAGCTGAAAACTCTACTCTTTCGATAATTCGTTACATATTCAGCATGGACTCCTTTGAGTCCCCTGTCCTCCTTTTTCTTGTTGTCCTGTGATCTGTCCTCTTGTGTTGTTGTCGCGCCCTGATGCTTGCGAGCTTCGGCGCGTTATAAATATATAAATAAAATAAAATAAGTATGTATGTATGTTATGTGTATAACTCTGCAGGGTTAAGTAGGGTAAATGTTAAGTAGGGAAGGTTAGGCAGTTGGGGTTTTACAGGAATGTTAAGGTAATTGTGAAGTAGGAATAGATCAGATGGCTATTAGTTTAAGTAGGGGGTAGAGGGGAGGCACCCTGGCGTCAGGTGGTGGCATAGGTTGGCGGGCTGGCCAAGGACGCTTTCCAAGATGAGACCACCCACAGAGGCCATCCTCTCGTCTCAAGCTCCATGTGGGTGGTACTTGAGTTTAGGAAGGGGATTGGTTGTGGCAAGCTCATCCTTAGGGTCCCTGGGACCCCTCCAAGGAAGGGTGAGCTGTCGTAGCCGGTGCCCGCTTAGATGGAGCTCACACTGGGGGTATCCTAGGGTCTTGTTTGTTTATTTACTTGTAATGCGCACCAGTCCCAAGGGTAACCGGGTGCAGTATTGCAGAATATACGAAGCTTAGAGTTACATGGTTGCAGGGTATAGAGTACAGAAGTCAGGCAAGAACAAATAAATACAAAAATAAGGAACTATGTACAGGCAATAGGAAGGCAATTATGAATTCCCAATAAGGCGGAGTCTATGCAATTCAATAATGTACAGGCAGATCCGGATAGAATTACACTGGGTCGGATATTGGATTCTAAGGTTGGTAGGGAGGAGACTAAACGTCACCCACCTTCAGTAGGTTAATGTAGTTGGTTCTGAATTTGTGGAAGGTCTGCTCCTCCCGAAGATGATGTGGCAGTGAGTTCCATAGTTGGGCAGCTCGGACCTGGAAACTACTCCCATCTGCCTTGGCCAGCTTGAATCGTGGTATGATGAGGCTATTGGCATTAGCTGTTCTTGTTGGTCGGGAAGAGCATCTCTTTAGGACTCTGTCCATAAAATAGCGGGGTGCAGCATTGTTCAAAGCTTTGTGGACAAGGGACGCAACTTTTAAGTGGATTTTGTTTTGGGTAGACAGCCAGTTGTAATGGCGTCTAGTTTTGGAGATGTGTGATCATTTAGGTATGCCTAGTGCTGCTCTTAAGGCGTTATTTAGTAGGATCTGGATTCTGTGGATGATGGATTGGTTGGCACCGATATTGAGGGCATTACAATAGTCGAGCCTGGACAAAATCAGGGCTCTAGCTAGAATAATGCAATTTTCATCAGAGAGAAAGTGTTTCCCTGCTCTAATGAGCTTACATGTGTAAGTAGTGGCTGATGCCATAGATTTCACGTGTTTATCGAAGGATAGGGTGGCATCCAGATAGAAACCTTATAAGGGTATGTTCGATAAAGAGGGACCCTTTTGGGGGTCACTATAAAAATCCACTCTGGTGTTTGTGTCTGTTAATTATCAAGGAACTCAGGGTGTGGCCCGTCTCCTGTATTAACCTTTTCATTGCAGGTTAATAAGTGCACCTCACCTGAGCAAGTGGACTGTGCGGATGGGGTTTTCTCCTTTTGGTTTGCCATTTCCTAGTCCTGAATATTTTCAATACTAGGCTTCCCAGGCCAGGAAAAAATAAAAACCAGGCTCTACAATTAGGTGGGTTTAGATCCTCTGGTGAGCCTGCTGGAGTGGACTGTGTTAATGATTTCCTGCACGGTGAAGGTGCAGAATGCTTGCAGGTTACCAAGTTGTGCTGGAGTAGAGGCTGGCTCAGTTTCTAGTGTAGCATTGATATGCTGCCCTTTTCTGAGTAGATGGTCTTGAATCTGACAGAATTTGTTGGTGAAGAGGGCAGATTTTGTGCCCTACGGTTGTTATGAGTTGGTGTCTTGTTGATGGGTTCTTAAACTTTTTGACGAGTTTGAACTTTTCCTTTTGGTTGCATTTTGGTTGCATTGCGCAAGTTCTATTAGTGTGCTTTATTTGCCCTTGTACTAGCTCTGGCCTGTACATTACTCGATCTGGCTGCTGGTTTCTAAATGTTTTATTGTGGGGTAGATTTACTGAATACAGTTGCACAACATTAGTTTGCACTTGCATTTGTTTGTGTGTGCATATAAGGAAGTTCCCTTAAAATGTAATTGTATGAAGAAGATGGTGCCTCTGTCCTTGGAGTAGAAGCACTCTTGTGTCTTGTGGCTGGCATCCAAACATGCATGTTATGTTTCAGCAGCCCGCAGCCGCCGCTGCTGTCTCGTGCAGGCCGCCATTGTGGTATTTGTGGCTCCCCTTCCTGAAATGTTGTCCATGCCAATTTGAAAAATCATACTAATGGGCCACTTAGTCCTGAAAAATAATCAGTGTCGGTCTCCCCCTTAGTGTGTCTTACTTAATTGTGCAAGTCCTTATTGGCTGAAATCTGAATGGGCTTTGATCAGCCTCTTCTGGCAACGTACCTGTTGCGATATCGTTTATAACTGTCCGATATTTTTTTTTTTTTTTTTTATAAAATCAGGAATTTGATGCTAATCTCTTTGTGGGGTACCTCTGCTTCCATGCTGTACATGAACAACCCTAATAATCATTTGCCCTTTATTTGAGTGTTCATGCCTTTTCCGTGCAACATGTTTCACCAGGCAATTAAATACATTCAGTGAATAAAGGTACAGCACAGTTGAAACAAGTCCTACAGAGAGCTTGGGAAACAGATCAAGGGCAAATTAGACTCCATTAGTATTTCAATGTGACATTAAGGGTTCCCAGTGTTGGAGGTCAGAAATGAGAAGCGGACAAAAAGTTGTAATGTTTTCAACATCAGACATCTTTATTAAATTAAATGGGTTGGATAAAGGCCTTTCTGTCCCGATCCTAAAGAGTTTCCCTACCTAGGAAACTAAAGCGAAAGATCAGCCTGTGTCTTGTCAAAATTATGCAAACAGTCCCTGTGTCCAAAACATATCTGACCGTCCCTCTTAAAAAACAATTAAAGGTGTGAAGGCAAGTCCCTTTTACCCACACTCCAGAATAAAGATAACCCGCTAGGGAAATGGGCCAGGAGATAGCGTTGCAAGGATAACAAGGAACAAGGTTTATTTGTACAGAATACACATATCAGTAAAGGACTCTGCTGCTTGAGAACGCTCTAACTAGTACATTCACAAACGAGGGATTATAAACCCAAAAGGCGTCACGCCATACAGTACCATTCGGTGCCATTGATTGGAGGCACCCTCCACATAGGCCTGCTCCATAGGGGATGCCAGGCAGTAATTGGCTGGTTCTTCCTCGTCGATCTGGATCCATGTGGGTCAGCAGGGCTCTTCATCTCCGTGAAGGTCGGGACACTCATTTATACATTGTTTCTATCTAAAATAAACAGGCTAAGCCGGAATATTAACTCCTAGTGTCAAGCACCTAGGCAGCACTGGAAATGGTGCCAGGGGCAAGGGAGGATAAAATACAGCCACGCTGACCCACACATTCTGGACTTCATTGATACCGCAGTTCCCGCACTCAAGGTCTCCACCCTGGGGTTTGATCTTTAATTCATGGATGCAGTGCAGAGCCTGGTGTTGTCTCACGCTCTTGCAGGGCACATTCTTCTAGATGATACTAAATATTTGCAACACTGGAGGGACAAAGGGAAATGGACATACGCGGGAACAGGGCGTGCATGGAGTCGGTATGAAATTAGGCCTAATGAGCCAGGAACCTGAACACTGCGGGCCTGCAGCTTCTCTCCTCTGGGCCTAATACAAGATGGTGTGGATTTTCTAGAGCTGTGCATCTACTTCTAAGCGCTACAGAGCTTCTACATGTTGTTAGAAAGTGTGGATTACTCCCCCCTTGTAGTTAGATCACCTTGTATGGTGTTTGTCTTACTTGGAAGCGTTTCCATCCCAACATTTGCAAGGCAAACGTTTCTGATTCTGGTTTAGCAAAACATGTACAGAAATCAAGTATAAAAATTCAACAAATTAATCCTTAAATCCAGTGGGGGAGAGGGGTACCATTCCCCTGGATTATTTTAGGTAGGATAACAAATGTGTCTTTTTCAAAGCCTGAGTCTTTAAGAGTAGCTGAAATGTTTCTTTCATGAAACACTGTCTTAAGAATGGCAAAATGTGTCTTTTCCAAACATTGATTCCTCAGAAGTAGCAGAAATGTCTTTTCACACAACACTGTTTGGAGGATATCAAAAGAAGTCTCTTCTACTCTAAAGGCTGGCAAAGTGTCTCTTTTATAGATTCTTTAGATCCCTGGTGTACTCTTTATTATGTCTGTTCCTTTCATATGGATTACCTGGTATACTATCCTGCCAGGAATCCCCCTTTCTGGATCTTGCAGATCCCCTGATATACTCTGTTGCCAGATATCTTTCGCCAACAAGGGCTCACGGCCTGATGTGCTTCTTTCTCAAGGACTTCCTACAAAGTTCACTTTCTTTCCAAGTATAACACAGTTGTACTCCTTCACTGTTATACCTCATTGACTTCAGGTACTACTTGTTCCAACATGCCCCATATCAACATCTCATATATGGAAACTTGTTCAGGTTCTCTCTGTCAACCTCTTCATTAGTATTTCTTTGGTTGTGGCTTCATATAATGAGACTTGTACACATTTTGCATTTCCAGTTCACTTGGTCAGTATTCAAAATAATAATTCAATTGTTCATAGGTCTGCTGGCACTCCCCAGGATCCCTAACTCCTATGGGCCGACTCACTGGTGTTTGTTGGTGTTTTGGGATCGTAGCTGCAGCGAAGTTCTATCTTTGAGAATGCTTCCCCTGCTTTGCAGACCCTCATTCGGATCCCATGTTGGCTTTGCATCCACTTGCCAAAGGAACTGAGGCAGTCCCACAGGACTGCATCTCCCACAGCCTGGTGGCTGCTGTCTGCCTTCCAGCGGTCCGTCCAAGGTATTTGCTGCAAAAGTAAGCCCCAAAGCGGTTGCCTCTAAGCATCTGGCTCTTCTAGCATGGTTTTTCTCTGTGCGTATGCTTCTGCTGTTGGTTCCGCTTTTCGCTTTTCCCGCACTGCAGCTCTCTGCTCCTCTCGTGAATTGAAGGTGTTCATCAGGTTTAAATGCCCAGCACAGCTGATTGATTGTATGACATCTAGGTCACATGTTAAACTCAGTGGGCCTCATTACGACCCTGTCGGTCCAGAAAGAACGTTGGCGGTAAAACCCCCGCCACCGTTCTTTCCGGACCGGCTGATTAAGAGTCCTCCAGGCCAGAGGTGTTACTCCCGCCAGGTCTGACCTGGCGGGATCTACACCACCCGCCTGCAGGCGGACATGGAAACACTGGCTCCGTCATAGACTGAACCAGTGTTTCCATTGTCCCCATTCCTAATGGACTCAATGGAGATGGGGACTTACAGAATTCTGCCTCCGGAATTCCCGGGTCACCGGGGTCGTAATGCCCCGGTGATTCCAGTAATCACAGAGGCGGAATGGTAATACGGGTCCGGCAGTAAACTGCCGGTTTTTCTGGCACGGTTATCGCCGGACTCGTAATGAGGCCCAATGTTTCCTTCATTCCACATTGATTCCTTCCTCCTCCTTCCTCGTCTCAGTAATTGAGGCTTTATGGGAGTGGGAGTTTTAAACTTCTTAAAGCTACCTTACTATAAATTTTTGTTTAAATCAAAAACATCAGAGACAGAAGATGTTATGTGCTTGTTGTGTACATATGAAGTGTGAATGGTATTCTGCCTACAATGTCTGTCAAGAAAGGGATTTAGGGTTTCACAACTGGAGGGCTTTGCATAATGACAACATGCCATCAGGAATTTAGGTATTATAGGGTCTTTGTCACATGGAAGGGAAGAATACTGCGTCCCTCCTGATGGGGTCACCACATCTGCCCGACAGCCATCTCCTCCCATGTGATCCTCCCTCATAATACCACCCTCACGGTCGGGGTCAGGGTCAGGTAGCGGCTGCCTTACCCTGGCCAAATGGGAGGAGAGCTCAGGCCGGGGATCAGTGATGACTCCACAGGATTCATCACACCAGTCACCATGAAAGTGAATCTAATGATTGATGGGTACCTGGACTAGACCATCTTGTTTCTGGAGCGAGCAAGCAGGTACAGCCATAGCTCCACCAATCCTTCAGCATATGCTTTGGTCAGCATATAGAGACCATAAGCTATTTGCAGTTATTAGCCAGCCATCAATCTACAGTCACTGACCCAGGAGCAGTTTTGGAGGCGCACAGACTCAAAATGCAGCTCTGAGTGAGGAGGAAGGATACCTTTTATGAAGTACTGTTTAATGAAGAGTCTTTCCGATTGGCGGCTGGTGAATTGCTTTTAAATAATGGGTTTAAATGATGCATTTTACAGCACTTTCTGTGAAAAGTTGGGTAAAAGGCCACACACATGGAAAGAAAACAATAGATGCAAGTCACAATAGTGCACAGAACATTTTCCGGCGTAATTTTATGATGTCTTCGCCCACAACATATAAAAAAAAATATATATATTTATTTGATTTAGTTGAAGATGCAACTTTACAAATAAAATTTCTTAACAATTTCTAAAAAAGAATCATACTAACGATGTACATTTTAAAAATCTAGAAAATACAATGCTTCCTGTAATCTATATTAAAATGTTTCCAAAATACTATTTACAAAAGCCATCATTAGCCATTTCGCTTCCCTTAGAATGATTATCTACTTTACATTCAACATTCTGCTAGAAATAGTATCTATGAATTTGACAAAAAATTATTTCAAGATAGCACAGATTACAATGGTTGTATATGTTGGGTCAAGCACTTTATCCCATAGCAAGCACAATTAGGGGTATTCATCTATAGAGTCATCTAGCAGAATTCTAGCTAAATATCTAATAACCGCAAGAGTAAAGGATATATGCTGGGCATTGAGTATTCTCATACTGGCTCATGTCCTTTGGCTGCACCCAGTGGTCCAGATGAGATTTGGAAGTAGGAGTATTTTACTACCTATTTTTTTAAAGTTGGGAGATAAATGATTTTTTAGAGAGTAAACATGTAAGTCCAATTCCCAATGAGAGTATTTTATAAGCGAGTAAAAATATGTTATAACTGAATAACGGAAATTATTTTGTAAGATTTATTTCTTTGCACCTAGTTAGCCATGCACAGTAAAGGACACATGTTTACTTCTTCCAATCAGGCAGTTAAAATAGTTTCTTCCTGTGGTACTACGTGCACTGTTGGTCTAAACATAGCCATGGAGATGTCAGGGTGAAAGCACGGGTGCAAGATTCTACATGTCTTTTTCCTATTTTTTGTTGGGGGTATTTCTACTTCCTATGTTTTATTTTTTGGCAGTATTTGCCAGTTTTTAGGGAATAGAATAAAAGTGGTCAAAACCCAAATGATCCCAATATATGCCAGTATTACCATATGAGGATTCCCTGCGAGTACACGAAAATGCTGTGCAATAGAAAGAAACTATATCCAGACTGGCTATAGCAACATAGGTTAGTCTACCATGTAATCGCGCTTAGGCTTGCTTTTATCCGTGATGCAAAGTACAAAAATGCCATGACACGCAAAGAATATATGTAAGCCAGTCTAGCCATGTAATAACACTCATCTTGTTTGCATTGACCTTGATGTCAAGTAAAAAGTATGAAATTACATGCTACAGTAAGCAAGTAAATGCACAGTGGAACCACCAATGTAGGCCGGGCTAGTCATGTAATAAAACATCATGTTTGCTTTATCCTTGATGGCAAGTAGAAAAGGCCATGCCACATTAAGAAAGTATATGCAGACTGGCAATAATAATGTTTTATTACGGGGTAGATTTTCTGAATACAGTTGCACACATGAAGTTTGCACTTGTGCATTTGTTTGTTTGTGCATATTAGGAAGTTTATTTAAATAGTCATTTTATGAAGATGTTGCCTCCGTCCTTGGGGTGGAAGCACTCTTGTGGCTGGCATCCACACATACGTTTTAGTTTCAGCAGCCCGCCGCTGCTTACTCGTGCGGGCCTCCATGCTGGTATGTGTGGCTGCCCTTTCTGAAATGTGGTCTGTGCCAATTTGAGAAAATCACAGTACAAATATCCAGTCACAGACTCAGGGGCAGTTTTGGAGGTGCACAGACTCAAATGCCGCTCTGAGTGAGGAGGAAGGATACATTTATAAAGTACTGTTTATTGGGTAGTCTTTCCCAGTGGCCGCTGGTGAATTGACCTGCGGTCTCTAAGCCGTATGATGAAGGAAGGCTTAGTGCCCCCATTTTGAGCTCTACTGGCTACTTGCACAAATGTGCATCTTGTAGGTATGTGGCAAACTGCATTATTGCCCATGTGATGAATGGGCATTGTTGCGCCAAGCCATCCAACCTGTCAGTTATCTCACTGGCCATATATGCTGAGGAGATTAAGGTTTGATCCAGTTTGTGCCACGGTTGCGCTTGGCCCAGAATATTTCATAGAACTGGTATTGGCACTTCTTATGGTCATGTAGGCTCCGGGGTACAGGTATCCCTGATGTTAAACCTGCGGGTAGAAAACAAAACGGGTTCCCATGAAGGGGTTTGGGGGCAGGGGGTGCAATTTTTGCGACGGCTTCCTTGCTAGGAAGTTTGAATTCCTGCCTAGTTACCAAGAAAAAGTAGGATGTAATCAACTTAGTGCTCTTCAGTATTTACGATGGCGCATGCCATCCAGAACCAAATAGCACACATTCGCTGCTGAGGCTTCCACCCGCTTTTCTTCATCACCTTACTCATTCAGGTGGCTCTGTTCTATGATTCAACAGGATGGTGTATTAGGTGCGCTCCAAGCCATGGAGAAGAGTGGCGAGCCAATTTAAAGCATGACTTCCCAGATGTTCAGTGGCAGCCGGGGCTGGTGCAACAGGTATCCTGCAATGTTGGAGTCACCGTTTCTTTTGATATTCCTGTTCTGGTGTTCTGGATACCTGCAGAGGAGTTCGAGATGGGATCAAGGAGTGTTCTGCCAGGACAACGTCCTCATTTGCCCTCCTCATGTGCACATTTCATGGCAAGGTGGATGCCTCTAATTTAGGATATTGGCAATGATCAGCCCAGGTGGTTCACTAGGTCATAACTGCTGAGCTAGAGATCGGAGCCTTCTCATCTGTGAAGCATGGGGGAAAAGGCAGGATCATCTAGTACCTCTTTAAGCAGAGACCCCGCAAAGGGCTTCATGTTACCAATTGTGGTGTTTTCTGCAACTTCAATATTCCAAATGTTGTGCCACCTTGAGTGTGACTTAGGATCATGTTTTTTCCGGACCTTGTGAGTCCTTTGTCCATGTTGCTTACTGTACTGTTCAGGGTGGCTAGAGATCTGGAGTGGTCCATTCCCAACCCCTCTAAGGCAGGATATCTAAGCTCTGCGCCTAACCCCACATTAACAGTGGGCTGCCCTCTTGCCTCTGCCTCACTGCTCTTGACTTCCTGCTCACAATGAGCAGTTCAGCGTGCTTGGCGGGGTGGGGGTGGGTGCAGTTGCAATGGCATGATCCGAGCATTGATTTCTTGTTCTTGCCACGGGGCTAGCGCCCGTCGGATGGGATCTGTGGCACCACCAGACTCTACGGCACAGCTTCAGTCCCCTCGCCCGTGCAGCCATCCCAGGGCCTTGCTACATGGCAGAACTGCTGAAGAAGCTCAGCACGGAGCTGTGCCATTGGGCACCCACACGTTTAAACTATCCGGCAGCATCCGGTTGTGGCGGCTGTGCAGTCCACAGAATCAGAATTGCCTCGCAGCACAGCCAGTCCGAGCGGCCAGGCTAGATGTACACCGGCGAGGGTTGCATGAAATTGCACAGCAAGGAATCCAGTCTTTGAGGTAGGCTTTTTGCAGCAAATAGACAAGCACCAGTAAATCTTTGGAAAGCTACCAACTTGTTCGTTTGCTGTCTGATGTCCCATAAGGGGCGTGGGTGTGTTTTTAAAATAATAATAATAATAATAATTCATGCACTCCTAGTTCTTTTTTAAGGTGTGATCTGGATGTTTTTTGGGACGCTCTCGGGACCTGACCCGGAAGATACGAGGAGTGTCTTTCCTGCCAGCATTTCCAACTTGCAACAGTTTACAGCAGTCCCAGCCTTCAACCTAAAATAAAATCTGTACGACGATGCTGCCGTTTTATACATACTGATTTTTAAACTCGTGACTGCCCGTGGAGTAAACGAAAGCTTTGTGTCGTCAGACAGCTGAGCTAGGCATCTTCAGGGTGTAATTAGAGTTGAACACTTGCCTGCCCTTTTTTTTCAAAACTCTGGCAGGAGGCCATGCTTCCCGCAGTCGTCCCACTCCATTCCCCCTTCCGGGAGCACACGTGTACATGCTTACAAAGGGGGAGCCTGCCCTGCTTTTGTTCTTCCGTTCACAGCTTGATTAGAATTCTATCGGCAATGGCGAATGTGAACAATGCCTTTTGCTCTCTGCCTGGAGCTCTCCGTTGGATCATGCAATTGCAGACTTTTGTTTGAAGATGGGACAATAACCTAGAATTTTTCCTTCACCCGGATTACAATTGCCCTCCTGCGTTGTACCCTTTTGCCACCGTTCCTCTCGTGCTGAAATCCTGCTTTCATTAGGGTCGCAGTTTAACCCCTTACAGGTTGCTCATAATCGCTGTTCTGGCATGGATTTGCTATCTGAAAACTACATCTAAATGGATGACTCTCAGGTGCAACAAGGCGCAAGACCTTTAGGGATAGCTTCCGTGGTTTAAACCGAGGGACATTTGTATTCTTATTTTATACGAGGGGTGGGTGGGGGGAGTTACCAGACATTTGCACGTTTTTGTAAAGCCGTCCAATTTATTTGACGGATTGCTTTCTTTTCTTAATGAACATGTTTCCAAAATGGCGGTGTAAAACTTTTTCAAGAACAAAGGGAGGTCACCTTTCAGGCCTGTTTTGAGTTGGTAAGATTCGCAGGTGCTGCAATATCAACATGGATTGAAGGTCTGTGTTTGCGCGCGTGCAGCTGGAAAGGGACTCCTGTTTGCTAGGACTTGATCAGGATTTCTTAAATGACACTGGCAGCCATATTGGTATTTAATTTAAGTAAAGCGCACTAATAGGAGGCAACAAGGCGGTAAAACATCCGCCTATAAAACCAGCTGACAGAGCTTGCACAGACCCAGGGAACCACAAGGACTTCCAAGTGACTCGAAGTAGCTCCGAGGTATTGGTATTGAATGAGGTGGCAGCTTACCGTTACTATATTCCAGCACATTCTATGTAATTGGAAATGAGACAGTTAGAAAACCGTGAGTGACCCAAAATAACTCGCGAACAACAACAATATCAATAACCTTTACTTGAAAATATTACATTCTGATTTGTAGTAGGAGGGTTCAAGGCCATATTTTATAGACTTCAGTCCCATTTTCAGGGGTAGACATGGTCGGGAAAAGCCTGCCAGTTCAAGCCAGATAGACCAGAATTCAGCTAGGCCATTTTGTTGTCAGCCATGTCCGCCCTTGAACCGTGGGCTTAACGCTACGTTAGCATGAGCATCTCGAGCCATTATTGGTGGCTGTTAATAAATGTATTTCTTTATGGGACCTCACGTATGCTGGTTTCACATTGAGTAAAAAAAAAGCGACAGAACAAGATAGCCATCGTAGTAAATAGTCAATCGAGCTAATCTCTCTACTGTTTCCATGGCAGGAATCCGGACACGGCCGTGAGTGCTCGAGTGAGAGGTAGCCTAGTAAGCTGGGAGTGAAGGGAGGGTGCAGACGGGTAGTACAGGTTTCTGTTGGGGGTGGGTTGGTTGGGGCGCAGGGGTGGGGGGCGTTACACAGGCCCAGGGCATTGGCTGAGCAGGAAAAATGATAGACCCAGGCAAAAGGTGGAGATGGCCAAGATGAAATGCGGGCGGTTACTAGTAGATTCTGCCCGCGGTCACCAGATTGGCAGGCGCTTCTATGCAGATTCTAATACAGAATCTATCACTCTGTCAGGCTGGAGCAGTCTATTTCATCTCTATTGGGAGAGATGTTGCAGTGGGAGCAATATTACAGAACGTAATACTGCTATGATCGATGTGACCAAACCAGGCCATTTTACCCCAGTAAGAAAAGATGCCCACTGCAAAATCAGTGGAGAGCCTGATTATAGCCCTAAACCCAATAGAGTTGTGCAGCGTCCTCTGGGGGACTCGCACCACACCTGCATAGCTGCATAGTGCCAGAATGTGCTGTGCATGGGACTAGGTAGCACAGCACATCAGGAGTGCCACCATTGAGTCTTTTTAATTTGCCAGCGGATGCCATGATCTCTGGTATTCTAGGGCATAGCTTAAGTCATCAGATTTCGACATAAATGCGATGCCCTTCATAATGGGTAGTAGGGTACTACCTATAAAGGCCACAAACCACAGTCCCCTGCCATCCATTCCAAAAGGAGGTTCTTTGGCATATCACTTATCTGTGGGACTGGGTACAATCACTTTTACTTTTTACAGGCAAGAACTCACAATCCCAAAAATAGGGAGTCAAAATACTAAAAACACAAAATAGGAAACAAGACACACGTGTGTCTACCCCACTGCTTTCACCAACATAGCTCCGTGAACATGTTTGGATCAGTGGTACCTGCAAAGGAGTGCCACAGTTAGGCGCTCTAATGTTGCTACCTAATCGGAAAGGGAACTTTAAGATAAACAATGCATCTTCTCATTTGCATTAATTGCAAGGTACCAAGAAACCTATTTCTAGAAGGTATGTTTTAGAGTTTGTGCTATCCTAATGTTGTGAGAGGTCATGCTCTTGTGGGAACTTAACTGAGATCAGGAAACCGGATTGGAGAAGCAAAGGGGCGCAACAGAATCGAGAGAGTGCGCGTAGAGGGAGGAGCTCCAAACTGCAGGTGCGCTCCCATGCACAAAGCTTTAATGGACATTGAAAATGCAAGCACCCGCTTAAAGCCTTTCATAAGACGACAACTAGTTGCATCCTTTAAGAAAGCTGCAACATCACATCTGGTGACGAGGGATAGGATACAGCCAATACTAATCACCCGTTGAAGCATCTTCCAAGGAGCTACTTGGTCACCTACATTTAAACCAACACCATGCAAACCTTCGATTCCTGCGTGAAAGGCCAAAGACTATTTGCATACATGACACTTTCCACCACCTGCAGTTGAACCAAATGATGGCACTGTGAATGCCACTGCAATGCGCAGATTAGCGGAAAGATTTGAGAATAAGGAGATAATCATACCACTTTGCATTCACTTCTACATAAGGAGTCGGGCCACCGGAATCCCCTCGAAGTCTACGTCATTAGACTTCATGATCCAGCAGCAATGTGAAATTACAGCTTCCAGCTGGGGATATGGTGAGTCTTGATCATGGTTGAACTTCACGATAAGACAATTAGGAGACAAATACATACAGGAAAAGGAAATATCCTTGGACCAAACCATACAAATTGCAAGGTCATCTGAAGAAGCCACAAACGAAGAAAGGAGCGAAACAGCATGCAACTCTTGACTAAAGAAAAAGCACTGAGCAAGGAACATAACACAAAGAAGCAGGAAAAGAGGCGATTTTACATGACCGAGTGCTTCAGATGTGGCAGCCACTTCCCTTTGGCCAATGACCCATTGTTTCCTGCCAAATGCAAAGCATGCCCATGCTGTGGCAAACCAAGCTACTTTCACAAAGTATGTCGCCAGAGAAACAGAGTATCAAACATCTAAGTTCCTCAATCCAGCTATGTAGGAGCTTCTTCGTGAGATGAAGACCTTACGATACTGATGGTAACTGCGCAAACCATAAATGACCCAAACTACTCTGAGGTTAATATAGATGGCATAGAAATTGTCCTCATGGCCGACTCCAGGTTGAACTTAACCCTAATTCCCATTGAGACCTAAAAGCGAATGGTCAACCAAAACAAGGTACCCGTCTTAAAGAAGAAATTGGAACCTACTTTGCACAGCAGATAAAAGATCAAGCTACTAGGATATCTAAAGTACAAAGTAGAATTTAAAGGGAGGAATATATTTTGCAAAGAAATGATTGGCTGTGCTAGGCTGGCATGATCAAGTGAAACAAGTACTCGCAGTTGAAAATGAAGGAGGCGTTCATGATCACACAGATGTTACAAGACATTGTTTTCTGAAAACCTCGGCCGCATCAAGTACTATGAACACTGCATCCAACTGAAGCCCAATGCCAAATCCATGAAACACAAGGTCTGTTCAATGTCTGCCATAGCCATACAAGCCTTTTGTGAACAAGTTGATTAACTTTTAAAGAAAGACATAATAGAACATGTAGAGGCATTGGTGTGGATAAGCCCAGTCGTTTTAATGTATAAACCAATGTCCATCAAATTAGGATCGACCTTTGCAGCGTGAATCCGCAGATAAATGTGGATAGCTACCCTGTGTCAAGCATCACAGATTGGGTGCTTGTTTTCCAAGATGCAGATACTTTCTCCAAGTTGGACCTACACAATGTGTTCCACCAAGTGAGACTACACAAGTCGTCAAGACACTTGAAGGATTTGTTAACACCCTATGATGTGTTTCAGTAAATATGTATGCCCTTTGGCCTTTCATCTGCAGCCTCCATATTCCAAAAGACACATGAGCCGAATACTAAATTGCATCTTGCTGATACCCAAGTATATGGTATTGGAAGAACGACATTTCAAATTCAAAGGAGCACGACACAGTCTACTTAAAGTACTCCGTAGAATACAAGAAGTGGGGATTAAGCTCAAGAAAGAGAAGTGCATGTTTAAGACCAATACGGTAGAATATTTCGGCTGTACCATTACAACCACTGAAATCGAACTGAAATTAGACCGATTGAAATACTTCAGGTCAACACTGTATGCAGACCACGTTTCCTTAAACTTAAGCAATTGAAGAAGGTCCTGCTTTTTGTGCCCAAACTTTTTTCACACATAGCTAGTAGCAACATGCGTCAATGGTAGCATTGATTATTGCAATGCTATTCACCTAGCACAACCATTGTATCTCACTCAGCGACTGCAAGTACTGCAAAATAGAGCAGTGCCCCTGGTGAAACGTATCCTGTTTGGAGCATGAGTTACCAAGGCCTGGCAATCTCTTCATTGGTTGCCTATTGAGGCCAGGGTAAAATTTAAAGCCCTGTGCTTGATCCATCGGGGCCTGAGTGGCAAAGGATGTCTAACTATTCAGGAGGAGCTTCCGATCCATACCCCAGGCCGGTCTTTAAGATCCTCCAGCGCAGCTCTGCATGCCTAAATATAGGAAGGAGCAGCTGGGGGTGCAATGCTTTCTGTGGTAGGCCCTAAACTCTGGAACTCCTTTCCTTACCAGTTAAGGACTATGGTTGACTTCCTATATTCCAAACAAAAGCTCAAGACCAGTCTCTTCTCGTGAGGTGATCCTCTTGGTCTCTCTGTGATAAGCGCCATGATGCCTTTGGCGACAGTGCGCTAGACAAATAACTGATTGATTGAAAGAAGATCCTGAACCGACAAAGAACTACGCTCATTCCTGGGCCCAGTGGAATATTACACTAAAGTCCCCACGTTTTTCAGAACGCACCAGGTCGATGCAAGAATTACTTAGAAAAGTTGTGTGACTATCGATGGACAAGCATTATTCAAGCTCCTTCATGCCTGTACTCCTTCCATTCAGTGTCGAAAATGTACATCACTGATGCCAGTGCTTATAGTCTTGGTGCCGCCTGGACGCAAAAACACAATTGTGTACAGAGAATGGTGGCATTCGCCTCCAAAGCCTTATCCTCGGCCGAAAGAAGACAGCCAGTTCTAGAGAAGGAGCTATTGGCCTGTTTGTGGGTCGCAGAATACTTCCAGACGTACATGTGGGGGACCGAATTCTTCCTGCTGATGGACCATAACCCCTTGGTGCACCTGTTGAGCACAAGCGGGACCAAGACACCATCCACCAGAACAGTGTGCCTGGTGGATGAGCTACAAGAGTAGACATGTCATTCCGCACATCCCATGATGAAAGCATGGACAAGCAGACTGCATGTCGCTCCTTCCCCATAAAGATGGAGAAAATGACACCTTCACGGGGCATCCATGTGCTTAGATGGATGTAAACCAGGAAGGAAGACTAACTATTGAATGAATTGAGCAGTATGTGAAGAAGGGATGGCCGGACGAGGGAGCACTCCTTGCATCTATCCAACCCTTTTGGAAAATGGCTCGAGGATGAACCTATGTTGAGGACATATTATTCACAGGGTAAAATGTTGTTTCAGATACCTCCCCTCACAGTAACTGACAAGGCACAACCTGGCCGCATCGCACTCGCATTAATCGAGAATCGAGTCCAGGAGTGCTATGGGTCGCCTCCGATGGACCATGTTATTGAGCAAACCATGAATAATGTGTCGCATGTGGGCGGACAGCGACAAAAGACTGCCTGTACATCAATCTCTGTTTATGTGTAGAAGCTCCAAATGCGTCATGGAAGAAAGTTGGTTTTGATTGCATTGGACTTGTAGAACACACAGAAGCTGATCATCAGTGTGGATACGGATAGTAGATTATCCAAATGGACAGAACAACTTTGTCAACACTACCAGGGTCGGACTGGGGCATAACATTGCCTCGGGCACCAATGAAAAAATGGCCCACAGTTGCAAATGCCAGTTCATTTCTTTTGTGACAGACTGCTTGAAAAGTACCCATGGGGCAGTTTTTTGATAAAATGTAATAGACATGCAATTTAAAAAATATTTACTCGGCAACAGTGATCAAAACGACTGGTCGCATGGTGAAGTGACTCATCAAACTGGCCCACATTAGCCAAAAAAGTGGCCCCCTTTGACCAAAAAAATAGGCGCATACTAGCATTTTGTGTTTTTGGTTCTGGCATTGCCCTATAGGCTGATCCGAGCCTGAAAATTACCACAATCACAATAATAGATATAGTCCAACACGTTTTCTACCGCTAGGCAATCCGTGTGCAAATAGGGAGTGTTGAGATTACAGCTCACTTCACACAAGATGCAAAAGTACTTGAAGTTGAACAAAATAAATACTTGCTGAGCTGCCCTGTACCACCCTCGGGCCAATGGCCTGATCGAGTGGGCCAACTGTTTCTCATCTAAATCAAAGCAACAACCTAAGTAATATCAGCACATCATCCCACTCCCAATACAGCAATGGGAGTGTCCCTCTTCCAAGTCTAACTCGCAACCCCACGGCTCTGGGACATAAGAGAGAATACACCAATTGATGTGGGAGCCATTTCATGGCTCACCTCCAAGGCACAAAAACTAAAGGACTGGAATTGTAGCAGTAAAATGGCAAGTCAGCCATTGTCGGAACAGGTGATTTGGTTAAACTCAATTGCTAGAACACTTCGACAGGACCGAGATAGAGAGAACCTTTACAGGATGATTGAAATGTCATGTGGTGAAGAATGATGGCATGGAATGTATAGAGTGTGGCTCGGTACACCCCTGGAGAAAGATATCTAAAAGAGAAAAAGACAGAAGAGCAGGTTACAAGAGAGTGGTCCTGTCAAAATTCCAGAACGACTGAACGACTCGAAAGATATGATGGACCGCACAGAGTGACCCTTGGGAACAAAGTGATGAGGGATTAATGAGAGAGAATGCCTCAACGTTAGAAGGAAACTATGAAGAGAAGCACACCTTTGGCAGGAAGACCCCTAGTGAAAAGGCCAGCACACCGCAGAGGAATGTGAATTGCATAAACTCCAGACCCCGCGGCATGGTGAGACTACCTAACGAATACACAGAAGATGAAATTACTTCAAGGAGGGAGAAAATGATATCCTGATCCCGCACAAAGCCAGGAAACAGAATGCGAGAAGCTCATGAGTGGGACAGAATCGGGCAGGAGATGGGAGCTCCAATAACGTGGCTTTGCTCCCATGTCCAAAGGTGTCATGGACGTCAACACAAACATTCGCTTTATGATAATGAGACCACGCATGAAATGTTGCAAAAAAGAGTGTCCTTTCTTTAGGAAGGCTCCAGCACCACAGAGTTTAAATATATTTTACTCTCCCCCCCACGGCCCCCCCCGAAATATTTCCGTTGGGAATGGGAATTCGGTATTTACTCTCTCAAAAACATTTTACTCCCAACTTCAAAAATAGGGGGTAACATCCCCCACATCAGCATCTTCTCTGTAGCCCTGTGTACTAAGTTCGGCACTGAAAGATGACATGGCTATAACATTTTCAAGATCTAACTGGTTTCCCAGACCCCTCCCCCCCCCTACCATTTGGGTGCTGTTTTCTGCAAAGTATTCCGCGACATTGTTCTATACGGCTAGATGTTGTGATGAAGAGCATACACATAGGGTTCTGAAGTCCATGAGCACTGTAGAACAGCTGGATTCTGCTCTGAGACGGACTGAACAAAGACATCTTTTAATCATGTACCACTTACAAATACTGTATATTATAAATACTGTATACTGTACTACTGTAAATTATTTACTCCTACAATTATGTAATTCGCTTCTTGTAAATTCTGTAAATGTATGTTCGACAATCTGTGTAAACTGTCCATCTGTAACCCACTACATAAGAATTGCGCCCAGATCCCTAAGGGCTTAGAGCGCCATACATACAAATAAATAAACTAAACCCCTTAATTGCCAACGACGAGTATGCTTGTCCTTTTTGCATAGACTTGCATAATAGCCTGGTAGTTAATTAAACCCTCTACACTGTTAACTAGGGGACAGCTCTGCTATTTAACATGAATAGAGCTCTACTTGTGCAGTTTTATTTTTCTCCAATCGATACTACCTCTTTGTGCATGGGCTGTGCTTGTCCTTAAAAGAACGTTCCCCTGTCTGACCAGTTCCTTGCATGTACATGTAACGGGTTGGGGCTGTGATTCCCTATACCGTTTTACACTTGTTAAAAAGGAGAAGGAGATGGGAGTGGGATCACACAGGAGAAATATACATTTGTATATCAATCTGGCCCCACCCACAAAAGCAGCTCAGCACAGAAATGCTAGGCAATTCTTCTCTGGCAAGAGTACCATCAGCAAACCCAGGCACGTGCTTTGGCCTTATCGGTGCTCCTCAGGGAGGTGTAGCTGATCCTCTCTCTAAGGCACAGTGAGGCACAGTGAGCAAGGGGTTCATGTCGGATTACCCTTGGTTACTTAGGGTGAATCCCCAAGTTTTACAAAATGGTTTCGTTTTCCTTGTGTTTGGAAAACCATTATAGAGCAGTTGTGACTTATAAACTGTAAAAAGAATACCATCCCAAGAGGAAAACATTGTATCTTTATTTCTTCAAATGGTAGGCTGAAGTGAGATCAAATTCCTATTTGAGTGGCAAAACAATTCACTGAAGTTTAGCGAAGCCATTAAGGGGGTAATTCATAGAATTCAGCGCACAAGTGGCGCACGCGGCTGGCGCACAGTGTGCGCGTGCGAATCCCTGCGCCAGCCGCGTGCGCCAAAACCCATTTCCGCGCACAGCGTATTCATGGATTCCAGCCACCAAAACCAGCCGTGGCGCACAGTGGCGCAGCGACCTTGCAGCAGCGCCAGTTACGCCCCCAAGAACGCCTTCCGCGCAGGGAAAAGCCATCAAAATCCCCAATCCAGCGCAAAGGGCTGCGCTAACCCTGTACCAGCACGGCAAGCGGGCCACGTGTATTTCAGGGGTTCACGTGAAGTTTCTCACGCGATCGGTCCTGGGGGAGCGGGCTACGTGTATTTCAGGGGTTCGCGTGAACTTATTCACGCGATCGGGCCTGGGGGAGCGGGCTACGTGTATTTCAGGGGTTCGCGTGAACTTATTCACGCGATCGGGCCTGGGGAAGCGTGCTACGTGTATTTCAGGGGTTCGCGTGAAGTTTCTCACGCGATCGGGCCTGGGGGAGCGGGCTACGTGTATTCCAGGGGTTCGCGTGAACTTTCTCACGCGATCGGGCCTGGGGGAGCGGGCTACGTGTATTTCAGGGGTGCGTGAGAAGTTCCACACGCGATTGGCCTGGCCGCGTGTATTTCAGGGGTGCGCGGGAAGTTCCACACGCGATTGGCCTGGGCGCGTGTATTTCAGGGGTGCGTGGGAAGTTCCACACGCGATTGGCCTGGCCGCGTGTATTTCAGGGGTGCGTGAGAAGTTCCACACGCGATTGGCCTAGCCGCGTGTATTTCAGGGGTGCGTGAGAAGTTCCACACGCGATTGGCCTGGGCGCGTGTATTTCAGGGGTGCATGGGAAGTTCCACACGCGATTGGCCTGGGTGCGTGTATTCCAGGGGTGCGCGGGAAGTTCCACACGCGATTGGCCTGGGCGCGTGTATTTCAGGGGTGCGGGGGAAGTTCCACACGCGATTGGCCTGGGCGCGTGTATTTCAGGGATGCGTGGGAAGTTCCACACGCGATTGGCCTGGGCGCGTGTATTCCAGGGGTGCGCGGGAAGTTCCACACGCGATTGGCCTGGGCGCGTGTATTTCAGGGGTGCGTGGGAAGTTCCACACGCGATTGGCCTGGGCGCGTGTATTTCAGGGGTGCGCACAAAGTTTTACACGCGATTTCAGCAGGGCACGTGTATTCCAAGGGTGCGCACGAAGTTTTACACGCGATTGGGCTGCGTGCGGGTATTAGGGGTGCGCGCAAAGTTTCACACGCGATTGGGCTGCGTGCGGGTATTACAGGGGTGCGCACGAAGTTTTACACGCGATTTCAGCAGGGTACGTGTATTTCAGGAGTGCCGGGGAGTCCTACATGTGATTTGCCAGTGTGGGTCCTCCCAGGTGTTCCCTGTACACCCTCCACGGCCCCTGCAGGCAGCCCACACCACAGGGGATTACCCTGCATCCCTGGTCATGTCCCGCAGGCGGCCCACCCAACATGGGCATGCCCCCCAGCAAAGGCACATGTCTCCTTGCACCAATGATCACCAACTTATGTCCCCTTGCACCCCCACCCCCAGCATTGCGGGGCACCTGCCAGCAGGCCCCCACCCATGTCTCCCAGCACCCCCACCCCCCCAGTCACCAGGGGCAGCCTCCACCAGGCCCCCACCCATGTCCAACTCATGTCTCCCAGCACCCCCACCCCCCAGCCACCAGGGGCAGCATCCACCAGGCCCACACCCATGCCTCACACCACCCCCACCCCCCAGCAGTGCAGGGGCAGCCTCCACCAGGCCCCCACCCATGTCTCCCACCACCCCCACCCCCCAGCCACCATGGCCAGCCCCCACCAGGCCCCCACTCATGTCCCCTATCACCCCCACCCCCCAGCCACCATGGGCAGCCTCCACCAGGTCCTCACAATTCCCAACACACATGCACGTCTGCGTGTAATACGAGGAAAGGGCCATGCGCGTAAGCGCGCGTGGAAACTGCACGTCCGCGTGTAATACGAGGAAAGGGCCTATGCGCGTAAGTGACGTGACGCGCGCAGGTGTTTCCCTCATTGCACGTGATGACAGAACACACGTGGATTTCCACCAATCGCGTGTGAAGTTCCCGGCACCCCGGAACACACGTACCCAGGCCACTTGCGTGTACACACACTCCCCTCCGATCACACCACACGCGATGACACTCGGACCGTATCCGAACACGGGAAACACGCGCACGGCAAAAGACGTGCACAGGCGTCAACGCGTCTGCCACACGAAGGCAGGCGGAAGCGTCCCCGCGCACAGCATAAAAGTGCGCGCAAACAACAAACCCTTATATACAGCCACGATGAATGCCCCATTTGTCGCTGCACTGATCGTGGGACACCGCAGGAGGAGGAGAATAGCCAGGGCACGCATTTTCGCAACACGGACAAGCCTTTTTGGGATGCCTGACGACCAGGTCTATGGCAGGTATAGGTTTCCACCCCATATCATCCTAGACCTGGTCAGGGAGTGGGAAGATGACCTCACATCCCCCACCCTTTGCTCCCAAGCATTGAGCCCCTTGGAGAAGGTGCTCAATGTCCTGCATTTTTTGGCCACTGGGTCATTTCAGCGGACCACTGCCATAGTGGGGGGGGTCTCACAGGCCACGCAGTCACGCTGCCTACACCAGGTACTGGCAATCATGACAGCGTGCCCCTCAGTCCGCAGGCACATATACATGCCCAGAACACCCGCAGAAAGGCAGGCCGTTGTCCTGGATTTTTTCAGGGTGGCACACTTCCCCAAAGTGCTCGGTGCCATAGATTGCACCCATGTGGCCCTACGTCCACCTAGGGCCATTGAGCACATCTACCGAAACCGCAAGCACTGGCATTCCATCAATGTACAGGTTGTATGTGATGCAAAGGGAATCATCACCTCTGTCTATGCAAACTACCCTGGCTCCACCCATGACAGTTTCATATACAGAATGTCCGCCCTGAGCCGGGCCCTGGAAGCTGGGCAGCATGGCGACAGATGGCTCCTAGGTCAGTACAAATGCCCTTGCACATGCATGCAAGTGTCACACAGACAAATATCCAAACCCTAATTATCTCAATTATTATCATCTCCCCAGGGGACAGTGCCTACCCTCTGAGCAACCACATGATGACGCCAATCCGGAACCCCACCACACCACCCCAGGTAAGATACAACGCCGCCCATATTGCAACCAGGGGCATAGTGGAGCGCACATTCGGAGTGCTCAAGTCACGTTTCCGCTCCCTTGACCGCTCTGGTGGGCAACTACTCTATGCACCACCAGTAGTGTGCAGGATCATTGTGGCAGCATGTGTCCTGCACAATGTTGCAACACGGCAGGGCGTCCCGGTGGACATGGTGGTGCCCCCACATCCCCAACCACAGGCGCTGCCCATGGGAGGGGACAGGGCACGTGGCGAGGAAGCCCGGACCCAGCTTGTGGCCACATTTTTCACCTAAACTCCCACCCCTGCGGAGTGCACACAGGCCTGGCACATACCAGGTGACAATCGATGATGACAAAGAGACAGTCAACTGTCACAACCTTACCACCCTGAGATAGTTGCCATGGAAGTGCCACATCGTCTGCATCCCTAGCTACTTAAACACAAGCTATCCTGTGTGACCAAAAGGCACACATATGACATATGACATGATATGGGCCATACACAAGTATTCCAAGGCGCAATGAGGCAGGGAGGGGGGAACAAGGGAACACAGAGAACGGTACTACTAGGCCAGGTGTCATTGGGATCGTGCAAGTGCAGGGGTAGGGGGAATGGGAAAAGTGCAAGGGGAAGGGTGGGGGGGGGAGTCCAGTACAGGGGAAGTAGCCCGAAAAAATAATACATAGGTCACCTGGTGGCAACTACAAAGGTGAGTGCAGTCAAGTGCTGGGAAGGGAGGGCTGTAGGGATAGAGAGACAGTACTGCAGTGCAGGGGTTGCCAGGGAGGCAGTGCAAGTGGAGAGTGGCTGGGCCAGGGACCAAGGTCGGTGAGAGTGGCCCAGTTGCAGTTCCAGTGGAGAATTCTGCAAGGGAGAGGCAGACAGTAAGCAGAAGCAAAGAGGAAGGACATGAGGTGCTTCCAGAACTGGAGATGATTCCCCTCAAGTTCAAGTCAGGCCGGAAGTCTGTTCCAGGGGGAGGGCCCTGCTGCGGAGAGAAATCTACCCCCAGCTAGTTGCTCTGAGAAGCGGATGACACGGACATGCAAGGTGTGCATCACACACACCTGCAAACCAGGCCATGGCCATCACTGTCATGTCACACAAACCCTCCCAAACATCAACATGTCATGGCACGCAATACCCATACACCAATGCAGTAACGATAAGGTACACATTGCCATGTCCTAAATGCACAGTGGCATCGGACACTGCTGCCTGACCCGGAATCAGATGAAATGACAGACCAACAACCTCCCACCCAAAATAAGTCATTTCAAAATGCATTACAACAGTCGTAGACATAACATCACAATGAATGCCTGTCTACATGCACATCATGCATTTCAAAATCAACACTGCAGCTCATGTGTGCAGTGTCCTACTCCTGCATCACACTGCTCAGCGCACAGCACAGTGAACAGCCATTGTGTGTGATGCACACCCTGAGCATCACATCTAAGTGACAGACCACGTCAAACATCAAATCAGGCATGTACTGGATCCATGATCGGTCACAGAACATGTGCTGCCGGGACACAGTGGGCACCAGAAGGCAAACAGTGTACATGTGTATATGCAAGGGTGGGAGTACATGTAGTGCATCAGAGTGCAAGTGTGTGGTTCTGCAAGGACATGCACTCCACATATGCATGTGCACTCAAGTGACCATCAGTGTTCCCTACACATCACATGTGAACATCCACCATGTGTACACCCCAGCATGTCAAACCACAACTATCCCCTCGCACCTGAAAGGAAAACACAACACATGAACAGGCATTGATCAGCAGAACACAACATGTACATGGGATACCACCATTACTATGTCAGAGTCCCCATCACACTGCAGGGCAAGGCAACAATCAACAACAACCCCCCCCTCCCTCACAAATGACCATGACCCACTGAACAACTGCACCTGGGTCATGGAGCCCCCAAACCTCAATTCCACCTGGCCACAGGATCACCTTTACCCTTCGTCACCATCTCCCACCTTGTGTGTAAAAAGATGCCTGAACCCTCAGAATACACACTCATTTCCGAAACACAAAATCCAAGGCATAAAAACGAACCCAAACACCCTCCAGTAGATGACTTGACGTAGCAGTACCTCACAAAGGCCAAGTACTACCACAATGATGCAACAACCAAGGTAGCACAGCAAAACAATGTCACGACAGGATGTGAGACATGTGTGGTACATGACATAGGATGATGCACCATGAATGGATGTGTACTGTCACAGGTCCCCTGTACAGGCGCGGGAGTGCCACGAAACAACCACCCCCACCATGTCCCGGGTGCCTGCAAGGTCAAACTCACACAGGCCCCTGAGACCCTGGTGGGGAAGGAGGTTCAGGGATATGCAGTCGGGACAGGTGTTGACACACTGGATGACTGGAATGAGCGGCAGGAGAGGGGAGGTGGAATGACACATGAAACTAGGGAATGCACGAAAATGTACAACCTGCATGAACACATACACAATCTAAACAGACTTGGACATCATTGTCATGGCCTTCTGTAGTCCAGGCTCAGGAGTGGTACGAACCAACCACCCCCTCTAGGGTTTTGGCGCCTGCAAGTTCGGGGCTTACACAGGCATCCGCAACCCCAGTGGGGAAAGAGGGTCAGGGAACGTTGCTTGGATAGGCAAGGGAAGCAGGAACACCGGGTAGAGGGTACAGGTTTCAAAATTGCATAGGATCATGGGTGATTAGGGAGAAAGAAACATACCAAATTGAACCACACATACATCCATGCATCAGTACACTCCCCAGCAAGCCTATGCAGAGCAGTTTGTAAGAAAAACAACAAGACACTTAGCTCTGGTTTTGAGTGCTGGCCTCCTGCCTGCGCACTCTCAGGTCCGGTTACAGGAGCACTGCAATGCTGCAAAGAGAGACACAGTGAACAACCTGTGCGTGCCAATTGCACAAAAACACAACACCAAACATGCCCCATAGCAACAGACTACTCTACAAACAGACAATCTGTGGTTGATGCTTCGTACCCATATATAACATCACCCCTGTGACGGGTCATACACAGTCAATGCAGTAAGGCAGCCGCTGCTGGGTGCGTGGCAAATGGAACACCAATGTGTCACAATTCACACAACATGCAATGTTCCCTGGGTAAGCAGACAGACCCATATTGCAAGCCATGACTACAGAGCAAGTTGTGTACCACCATGACCGAAACAAAGTTGGCAGTGCATTTATCATGAAGTACGTGGAAAAGACATGCACTGCACCCGAGTATGTCCCTTGCTGCATGTCCCTGTGAGCTGCCACTTTCCATGTCTCGGAAGGCTACATGGTTGATACAAGTGGCTCAATGGACCTTGGTGTACCGGAGGGTATGTGCCACTGCCCCTGCATGTGTCCCAGACAACCCTACTATCAGCAGCCATCAGTCCACAAACACATCTGAGCTGCATTGTGTGCTTCAACACCAATATTCGTCTAAGCTCACCCTCAGTACTGTGACTAAGCCTGCATGTGCAACTCGCCTGGTGCAAGCTTTGCTGTGTCGTGGCCCCCCTGTGATGCTCACCTTGCCTGGAGTTCCTTGGAACATGTCAGCAGTACTAGGATGTGGGTCTGCAATCACTGTGCCTCTGCTTCTGCACACATGTGCATGTGGGCACCAACAAACGGGTCCAGAATTCCGTCGTCCAATGGGACATGTCTGCTGGCAAAGGTGCTCTGGAGGCTCATCCCCCTGCAGAAAGGGCATGTAACACATGATTAATGCTTCAAAGTCATCTGTGTGTGTCTCATCAGGCATCTCATTACTTGACCATGTCAGAGAGTCACATCACAAATCACACCATCAGTCCGTCTTTCACCTACAAAGTGTGGAACACTATCTACAGCATGAATTGCAACAAGCACATGTACAGGAAAGAAATGAAACATACTACACAATGCATAGCAATCAATGTCCACATTAATCATGATACACCCCATCTAGCAAAAGCTGAACAGTGGACAATGACACCTAAATCATCCCCACTAGGGGTGTCAACACAAGTCACACAGCACCAGACATGCCACAGATATGACAGTCCAATGCCCTTGTGTAAAATGCTGTAACACCGAACCATCCTTGCGAGCCCATGGATAAGGGAGGCAGGAGTGGCATATGTGAGTCAAGGAACCCAAGCAGCAAACACATACACAAGACAACCATGAAGGGCCCAGCTGGAACAGACAGTGGATGCCTTCAAAAGCCACAAAGCACCGCACCGTCACATGAAAGCACAATAGACTAGCAATTTTAAACTAACTCAACTATTAACTAATTACACTAACTATGGAAAACCTACATTACCTATTTAAACTAACTATCAAACAGAAACTTAACTAACTAAACTAGAAGAAAAATCAAAAATGGCCACATACGACCCGGGGGGAGGGGAGGCACCCAGGAGGGGGGAGGTACAGGGTGCTGCTCAACATCCACATGCGATGATGCTGAACCAAAAAAAAATTCCTCCATGGGCTCAACGCCTGCACAGCACGACCTATGTGGGAGATAGATGGTCGTCCGAGTCTGGCTCATCCTGGAAAGGAGGACGTGGCACAGTAGCCTGGCCACGCCTACCCGCAGCTTGCCCCTCGTCGGCAGCAAGTCTGCCGGACGGGTGAGCCTGGTTCTGTGTGGCGATGTGACGTAGGTCTGCATGCAGAACCTCCCGTGATACACGTGCTTCCTCTTGCAAGGTAGCACGTGTAACACGGAGTTCCTCCTGCAAGGCCTGGCTGGACAACCGCTGCACCTCCCGGCAAGCCTGTAGCTCAGCCGAGATGGTACACTCAAGCTGTGCAAACCTCTCCTCTGCCCGCTGCCTCTGGGACATCATAAGGACACCCAGAGTGGATCTGAGGGAAGCATACTCCTCCCTCAAGGCATCCATGTGCGCCTCTGCGTGAGCAGCAATTGCTTGACGCAGAGACGACATTTCAGCCTGGCGTGCCCTGTCTGAGGCCGCCATACCCAGCCTGAGCGAGCGGGCCGTGGACCGTGCCGCCTGCTGCTGGAGAAGCACCTGCCTAGCAGGGGGGAGCACAGATCGGGCCACACGTTCCATGCTCTCAGCGATGTTCTCCATTGCTGCCCCCTGCCGTTCGGAATTGGCAGTCATGTCTTGCTCCCACTCAGTATACAGCGGTTGCGCGCGGCGACCGCGTTGCCGGGCTTGACCCCTGCGGGACCCAAGGACCGGGGGTCCTCGCTGTGTTGGCACCGCCTGCGGCTGCACGACTACATGCCCCCGTCGACGTGATGTCCCAGGCACATCAGTGACTGGTGTGGAGGGTGACCCTGCGTCCCGATCCACCACGGGCGGAGGAACCAAGACTGTCTGATCCCTCAGTGCAGGTGTCGCAGACAGAGGAGTGTCCACATCAGAATCACTCACCCCTGACACATGGACTTGATGGTCATCCAACTCAACATGGACGTTAGAGTCGTCATCAAGGCTGGACTCCTAGGCAGCCAGAGACCAGATGGACTGCAGCACTTGGGGGGTTTCGTGGCCTACCACCCCACGACCCCCACTAGTGCCGGGTTGATGGTGGCGTTACCAACCCTGTGTCTGGCATGACAACACCATCCTCTGCCTCCATTGCGTCATCACCTGAAAAATAGAGGGGGAAAAGGTCAATACACATGTCAGAAGCACACGACACTCACCGACAGCAAAGGCATCAGGCAGACATGTGACACACAACATATGACCTGGCATGCATGCTGGGTCTACTTTGAATAGCTTCTGTGATCAGACCTGTTGAAAGGTGGCAGTTTCCATGGAAGTGGGTCTATGCAGTGCAGAAAATGTGTACGCCACTCACTACCTACATGTACAAGCACTACATGGTGTGTGCCAGGAAATATGAAGGCAGTGCAATGTCAAAATCAGACATCACGTGCATTGTGCATTCAATGTGTACCATGTCCAGAAACCAAGCACCCCTCCACCCCAGTACCAAAGCAGGGATGCCTATCATGGTATCAAAAGGCTGACCATACACCTGTGTATTGACAGGCAGTGTTGACTGGCATCAACAGCTTCATGTGATTCAAATGACAACACTGCAAATGATGCTGGGACAGTGGGCAGGACACATGATGGGAACTCCGGAGGCCGCCCACGTGTGAAGAAGACACAACAAGAGTTGGACAGAGTCATTGGCCATTGAACAGGCTGAGGCCTGTGAGCCACACAGATTGTCAGACCCTAAACATGTGTGCAACGCAGGACTGAGGCACAGTTGACATGGGAAGGCTGATGAGATGGCAGGCAATGTATGTAACCAAGGACTGATATTACAGTGATCATCCAGTCAAGGACACATAGGGGCATGCGTGCAATGCACATGGAGCATGAATGGGCACTCATGTCCCTGCGGGACATCTGACCCATGCACAGTACAAGTGAGATACCCTGCATCGAGTACTAAGGCTGTACGACATGGCATATGTCTGGCAGATTCTACGCTGGAAGTTAGCATCTACACAGGACACATGGACAAGAAACTACACATTGGCAAGATTGGAGCAGACCAGTGCAAAGGTGGAACTGGGGTGCAGAGTGGCGGAGGAGGGGCAAGGGAGCATGCCTACATGGAGTCCCGCATGCAGGCAGAGGAGACATGCATGACGGTAGCATTGCATTACTTACACATCAGAACCATGTACACGTCACATGTAGCAGCAATCATGCACAACACATCCCACAAGTGAACCACACACGTCCTCAACAAACACGCATCAACACTCACTGGACTGGGCATCAAAGTCCAGCTTCTCTCCCACTCCTTCGACCAATTCAGGTGGTATGAACTCCGCAACGAGAGCCTCATGCGGAGTGAGTTCTTCCTCCTCTGGTGCAGGCCCTCCGCCAGTCACCAGAGTCAAGTTGTAATTTGAGGCACGCTTGGCCTTAGTGCTGCGCTTGATGTCATTCCAACGCTTTTTGCACTCCTGCGCCGTGCGCACCTCATGGCCGAATGAACTGACATGTTCCGCAACATGCTTCCAGTGGGTGTCACGTTGGGCAGCCGTGGTCTGACTATTGGCACCCACTAGCATGTCACGGCTGTGGCCCCGCACGTAGTCCACGAGGAAGTCCAGTTCCTGCTTACAGAAAGGCTTCTTCCTCGACGTGCAGGAGGTCGTGGCTGTGTGTGGGGTCCCAGCCTGTGCTGCAGGTGCAACCTTCCTCCTCTTGGACTGTGGCGCAGACCCTGGCTGGCTAATGCCGCCCTGACCAGCATGGCCAGTGGGTTCGGTGGATTGAGCCAAGGGAGTGGCAGGTGGAGGGATGACCAGAGGCCTGACTTGTGTCAGTGGCAGCTGGGTGCCCACTGATGGACCCTGCGCAGCAACATCAGCTTTGGCAGGGTGGTTGGCCGCAACGGTCCTGGTTGGCAGACTCACAACCGGGATGCTGTTGGGTGCATCTGCCCCTGCACTTGCCAACACCCGGCTGTTCGGGGCAGCAGATGACATGACTGCCCCAGGGACACGTGTCTTGGTCTGAGCAGCCCGGCGTGCCCCTATGGTTTCCCCCCTGGCCTGTTGGCGATCTACCAAGGGCTCTTCAAGTGCCAACGCAGCCTGCGCTGGCAGACCCTGAGCCTGGGTGGCGGTGTCCACAGCTGCACCTGCAGCTACCACCACCCTTGGGCCCGTGGCAGTCGATGGAACAGACTGCCGGGTCATATGGGTGCCAGTGCCAGATGCAGGAGCTGCATCCCCCGGAACCACAGGGGGTGGTGGCATGGCTGCACCGACACATGGCACAACATTGTGCTCAAGTGGCGCACCCCTGCCTCTTCCCCCTCTGTTGCTGCCCTGGACACCCTGGAGTCCCCCTACTCCCTGGTCACCACGGCCACGTCCCCGACCACGCCCGCCACGAGGAGTACGCCCAGCTGAGGCGCCCCTCACCTTTGGTGGCCTCCCAACCATGGCACAGATGTAGTAGTGCTGGCACAGATGGAGTGGTGCCAATGGGAGGTGTACACCACAATTGACCTGGGCAATTGGGGTGAAGGGGGTGGGAAGCAAGATGTTAACAGCCCCCCTGCACCTGCAAGGCTGTATGTGACCCCGGTGATGTGGTGACGGGTCACGCAACGCTCAGGCACCCCAAAACTGCAGTAAAACCGTGCACGCAACCCTGCAGCCTACGTGCGTGGATTGAACCTCCCGCAGTACGCGGTGGCACCCAGTAACACGAATAACGCGTACGCGTGGGACACGCAGGCTACTATGACATCAAAAATGGGTGCGATACACAGGGGCACCCGCAGTGGGAAAAAGAGCATGTGTGACTCACCGTCTGACTAGCGCGATGCAGAAAAACACGCGTAGCCAATACCCCCGCCAAAAGAAGAGATACGTCCTTGAGAGCTGTGAAGTTGTGATGGCGCGCGAAACAACAGGAAGCAGCAACACACGTCGGTCTCCACGAAAGGCACGTACAGCGAACTGCTGGGCCCGCTCACCTTTAACCCGTGCTGAGGGAAACGCACGCGCGCGTCACGTCACTTACGCGCATAGGCCCTTTCCTCGTATTACACGCGGACGTGCAGTTTCCACGCGCGCTTACGCGCATGGCCCTTTCCTCGTATTACATGCTGACGTGCATGTGTGTTGGGGATTGTGAGGACCTGGTGGAGGCTGCCCATGGTAGCTGGGGGGTGGGGGTGATAGGGGACATGAGTGGGGGCCTGGTGGAGGCTGCCCCTGGTGGCTGGGGGTGCAGGGGGACATGCCTTGGGGGGGAGTAGTGCAAGTTGACATGTGGGTTGGCTGGTGGGCATGGGCATGGTGGGTGGGGTGCCTGCATGACATGTGCTGGGTAGGCCCCTGTGGTGTGAGCCACCTGCAGGGGCCGTGGAGGGTGTAGAGGGAACACCTGGGAGGACCCACACGTGCAATTCAAGTGTGCTGCTCCCCGCGCACCCCTGTAATACACGTACCCTGTTGATATCGCGCACACCTGTAATACACGTACCCTGATGGAATTGCGTGTGTAACTTCACGCGAACCCCTGTAATACACGTAGCCCGCTCCCCCAGGCCCGATCGCGTGAAAAAGTTCACGCGAACCCCTGAAATACACGTAGCCCGCTCCCCCAGGCCCGATCGCGTGAGAAAGTTCACGCGAACCCCTGAAATACGCGTAGCCCGCTCCCCCAGGCCCGATCGCGTGAGAAAGTTCACGCGAACCCCTGAAATACACGTAGCCCGCTCCCCCAGGCCCGATCGCGTGAGAAACTTCATGCGAACCCCTGAAATACACGTAGCCCGCTCCCCCAGGCCCGATCGCGTGAAAAAGTTCACGCGAACCCCTGAAATACACGTAGCCCGCTCCCCCAGGCCCGATCGCGTGAGAAAGTTCACGCGAACCCCTGAAATACACGTAGCCCGCTCCCCCAGGCCCGATCGCGTGAGTATGTTCACGCGAACCCCCGAAATACACGTGCCCCGCTCGCACAATTGCTGTATGTTGCCACTTTTGTAATGCGCAGGGACGCTACCGCCTGCCTTCGTGTGGCGGACGTGTATCGGCTTGTGCGTGTCTTTCGCTGTGCGTGGCTTTGCCCTATTCGGTTCCATGAATACGTGTGGTTCGGATGCGTGTGGGCGTTCCGTCTGCTTCCCTGCAGTACATCCCCAGTTACGCCCTTGTTTTCGCGAGTTGTTCCCCATTCCGCACGTTACGCCCCGTGTTCCGCCCACTTTCTAGTGTATGCGCAGAGGTTGTGCGCTTTCACTGTGCGCATCGCGCACGTCTTTTGGGATGTTGCAGTGACTTGTGCGCCATGCACGGGTTTGACGCACATCCCGTGGTAAACACGCGCAGGGACTTCCATGAATCGCACGCGTGCGCCTCTTTTTTTCCGCTTGCGCCTGCTTGCGCCGGCTTGCGCGAAGATTTTCGGCGCACGTTTGTTCCATGAATCGGCCCCTTATTGTATTGGCTGCATCCAAACAGTGGCCCACACACTTTGAGGACCTTCGTGTGGAGGCAGCACCACTTGGTTGTTCCGGACAATATTGACCCTCGTCTTGGCACAGGCGTGAAACAATATCTCCACCATGCAAGGTGGCCTGCTGTTCCAATCCGTGTGAGCCTTCCCAGAGGCAATTAGTGCCCAATTTGAGGTCCAGACTTGAGGAGGGGCCCACGGGTGCATGATGTTGACCTGGTATCCCACTTCTACAGGGGTGCCCCTCTCCTGAGCTTCAGGATGTGAATGGGAAAGGGGCAGAGGGGGCTGTGAAATCCGGAAACGCTACCTCTCAAATGTAAACCTTTATTTGCATCTTGCATGAGTGAATACCTCCAAGCCTTGTTTGGCTAAAACCAAAGCAGTGCTGCTACCGGAAGTGGAATTCTTGGCCAGAGGGTTGGAGCTGGGCTATCCCGCGCCACGACCCCAGAATGTTATGTGCCTCATGGATTTTCATAGCTGGAAAGTGACTGGTAATGAGCTTCATTACTGCAGAAAACGTGCGTCTCAGCAGCGCCCATTAGAGCAATGGAAGCCCGTCTCCAGGCGGACATGTTAAAGTTATGCACTGTGTTGTGCCTCTGTCGCTACTGAATGCACGCAGTGAACAGTCCCGTTTCAAGTCTCCACCAGTTGTATGCTCAAATATGTGTATGCACTTCTGAAATCATTCTTGAAGTCAGCCGTGTGTACAGTTGAAGACAAACTGTAAAGGGCCCAACCATTAACTAAAAAGTGCATTTTTGAACTCTGACCAACAAGTGTGCACCCCTGCACAGATGTGAGGCGTGGGCGTACATATATCCGAATTATCTGCAAAAGTAAAAGGTCCCCCTTACAGATTATGCTAGCCACTGAAGTTGTCCCAAATGTAATTACGAATTTTGCATTACAAGTACCTGTGTTTCCATTCTCCGAATGCGGGCTAGAGGCTCAGGCTGCGACACAAAATGGGCTCATGCACCAATGAGAAAGTGGCCCACAATTGCAAATGGCGATGTGTTACCTTTCGTGACCACGAGTACTTTAACTTGGTTAGTATGTGTTGCAAATAGTACATTTTAAAGAGCACATTTAGTCAGTAACGTTAGCCATCGAACTGGCCTGCACTAGGACATTGGGCTGGTGTGCCATTGGGCACTGCTCTGTTACCATATAGGGCAGTCAGCGCTGATGGTTTAAATTATGTGCATGGCCCCACGGCTTTCCTCAAATCTGGCTACTATTGTTGAGCTGTTTAGGCAGAAAGCCCAGTTGTTACCACACGTGGTAGTCTCCTGTACTTTTGCTCGGCTTTTCTGGGTTGTGGACTTTGTTTCTCAGTCAGGCTTAATCCCAAGCCCAACTGACAGTGTGGCTCTGTTTTATGTGGTCTGCCTTAAGAATCCTTATCACTCCCAAGGAAAGTATACTCCAAAGGTACCCCATAGAGTTCCAGAGAGAGTACCCTCTCCTTATGTGGGTAAGCTGGTGGTGGGGTTTTCACCTGTGCAAGACGGTTCTACATGGTGGAATCCATTTTACATGGCTGGATCCTTTTTGACCTCCTCCATTCACCAACATGGAGGCTGCCTTTGTTTGCCTTGAAGATATGAGGGTCAAATGATTACCTCTTGCACATACAAAGGAGGACAAGGGGAAGTGGCCATCTTCTGCTACTGGATGCTTGTATCCCAGGATTGGGGGCTGTAGTCAACCTGAACCCTGCTCTGACTGGCATATGCAGATGCATGTCTGATATAGTGTGCATTCATTATATTATTGGCGGACCACCCTTCTGTTTGACTGATCTTGGTGTGTGGTTAGACGCTGTGTTCAAAAGCAAATCCTTGTACCACTCGCCTCGCCGTCTACTGCTGGAATTCTGTACATGCATTCCTGAAAGACCTGCTTCCAGAGGAAGGACCCAACATCTGCACCAGCATCCTTTGACTCTGAGGATTATGACGGCAAAGCCCTGCCTCTCCAGATGACTAGAAGGAACCTTCTGTGGGGCATGTTTCCCCTGATCCAGTGGGGATAACTGGATCACAGCTCCTGCTCAAAGGCCTCCTGACCGGGCCTTCGTCGCCAGACCCAAAAGAAGGTGCTCTCAGAATGTCTTGACAAATACTGATCCCTTGACAAATACAGTCCCTACTGACTAACCTGGACCTACTATATTTGGTGCCTTACGGCTGTAACCTTGATCTCTGTGGCTCCCGTATGGACTTTCGTAGTGACCCAATCAATAATCATAGGTAGTCTGATTGCCCTTTCATATCCTATTTCTGGTGACCGTCTTTCAATTCTTTGCCCTTTTTCAATATACCACCCTTATCAATCTCTCCCTTTTTCTTCCTTTTATCCTCCATCAAAGTCCTATCACATCTCTTGTCTCAAACACCTTCCTGAAAGTACTCCTCCCCTCACTACTCCTACTCTCTGTTAATTTCCACCCTCCTATATTGGTCTTCCACTCTCCCTCTACTTCTACCCCTTCTATCCCTCTTATCTCCTCTTCTGCTTAACTTTCCTGCTCTTCTTTCTCTCTCTGCCCACTCTGTCAATCACTCCCCATTCCATCCTAATCTTCCTAAAGTTTCTTCAATCTCTCTCACTGCCGCCCCATCCCACCCCAAGCATAAAACAAAGTGATACCACTTTATCAATCGCAAAACCTCACCATCAGGCTCTCCAACATGCCAGCGATCGCCTCAAAATTCTCAATCTGCCGCACACTCCTCTCTGGCTTTTCTTTCAGCCTTCTCCCTGCCTGGCCTTACCTGAACACCTCTCCTTGCAGACTGACTGTGCTGGCATTTTATAGCCTCCCATCCCACTTCCTGCTTAGAAGGTTCCCCTCTGTTCCCATTGGCTGCCCGAGTCAGCTGCTTCCCTGGGTCTATCTGTAGCTAAACTAATCCCAACTCCTCCCATCTTGTCCCCTTGTGTGTGTTGGAATTTCCCCAGGAAGTCTTCATAAGGGCCCTTCGCCCTGCCCCTTTCCAGTCTCCATTTCCCTCCAGCCAGTCATACGGTCACACTGGTTGTTTGGTCTCTGCCATTTTCCTTAACTGTTTGCCTGCTTTTGCAATTATTTCACGGATGCAGTGATTTAGCAGAATTATGTTCCCATGTTACAAGCTTGCATCCGCCAGGTACGTGGGTTGGATTCAACCTGCCATAGTTTTATGAAAATATGTGAAATTAGTTTGCTGCTATCTTTCAAGCTCCCATAGGTGGTATGTCTGTTTGGGTACTACTACAGTATCACACAAAACGTTCCCACTAGTTTCACAAATCGGGCAAATGCATTGTGTTAAGCAGAGCAGTATTCAGAAGTGTAGAGCAGATTCCTGTCTGCTTTCTAAGGGAGTTTCTCCAGGTCCCTCTTCCTCGGCCCAATCACTACTTTTACGAGATATCGATCTGTCCAACAGAGACCCTTTCCAAACTTTCCCCACCCCACACCACTGCTTTCATTGCTTTCCTCTTTTTCCCGTCCAACCTTGGACAGGGATCTTGATGGGCTGGAACTTTCTCACTCATTGATTTTCATCAAGATCAGTGGTCTTCTCACTACCATGCAACATATAGGTCTTTCTGAGGCCCTGCTCGGTGAGGCTCCCAGATGGAACAAATTATTATATTTTGTGCACTGTATGATCGGGGCAACGCTGCAAGCCCACTTTGGGGCTCACTAGACTGCTTATGGTGATGGTTCTCAGGTTCAGGCTCATTCCACGCTCGGAAAGGGGTAGACAGTTTTGAGGAAGAGAATCCTTCTAACCAAAGATGACTTTCTTATTTTTCATTTGTGAGGAGTACGCATGTGTTGTAAAGTGAGAACTGCTGCTTGCTAGTGCTACCTTTCTGTGAGCATGTATGGCATTTAAATTCCTCAGAAGCTCAGAGGTGCTGCAAGAGGAGATTTGTGTGGGAGCCCTCATTTCCTATTCTTTTTCTGCTGCTTTACTTTGGTAGAGGCGTGTGTATTGGGGCGAGATTCAGGCATAGATCTACTTCTGTATCTGAGTAAATGGTGAGAATGTTGGTGAAAGGTACTATACAATAAATGGGCAAACAGAGGACGGAATATGCAATTTCCCAATCGCTTTTTTTAGTGAGTGCTGATTTTGCCTCTGACTAAATGGCTGGTGGCAAAGAGAGAGCACAATCGTTGGACACGAGATGGGGCATTCACCATGGATATAGTTTATTTTGAACATGTAATAGAGTGGTTTCTCTTATAGTTGGCTGAGCAGTCTGACTGCGGAAGAGTCTGCATACCCTTTTTCAATCTCAACAGGCCCCTGCAAGATCATGGCTCAGAGTTTAGGGACATATGTGCTCATGTGTCTTTACTGCACTGGGTACGGCTAATCGCCTGTTTTAGCTTCACAGCTATTGGAGCCTGGGGTTGCAGACCTTTGATCAGATGATTCCAGTATCTGGTGCACTTGGGGATAATTTGTATTTGTATTTTATTATATTTTATATAGCGCTTTTTACCAAATCGCTTCACAGAGAACAGTCAGCAGTACATTAAAAACAGCATTAGAAGGTGGTGTTCAGAATCAACCAGTAACAATCAAACAGCTGACCGACGTAAATGAGTTTTTAAGGAAGAGCGAAACGGAGAGTAGGAGGAAATGGAGCAGAGAGATAGAGGAAGGAGGTTCCAGTGAAGGGGGGTCAGGAAGTTGGGAAAAAACGAAAGCGGGATTGTGCACAGGGGGCATGAGGAACATTAAGTCGGAAAAGTCCAGCAGAACGGAGAGGCCGAGGGGGAGAGTAGAATGAGAGAAGAGAAGAAAGGTACTCCGGGGCAAGACCATAGAGAGATTTGAATACTAAACAGAGGAAGTAGTATTTGAGCTGGGAATGAAAAGCGAGCCATCTGAGAGAGTCAAGGGAAGAGGAAATTGAGTCTCGGTAAGAGAGCAGACAAAGTGAGCGAATAGAAGAGTAATAGATTGTTTTAAGAGGGGCAAGACGGGAACGGGGAAGACCAAAGAATAGAATAGAATAGAATAGAACAGAATAGTAGAAGAGCCAAGAAAAGACTAATGAGGAAACCAGAATCTTAGCAGCATGAAAAGTGAGAGACAGGTGAATTACGTGTACATTGTAGAGATGAAAACGACAGGCGCGTGAAATGAGAGAGATATGATGGGAAAAGGAAAGATTAGAGTCAAAGTAAAGACCAAGATTACGAGCAGTGGGGGAGATAGAGATGAGAAGGAGCGAAAGGGATAGAAGGAGGAGGAGACTGGGATGGAAGAACATTAGCGGGAAAGAAAAGGACTTTGGTCTTAACAGCGTTTAGGGTAAGAAAGTGAGAAGTCATCCACGACTTGATTGCAGTAAGGCAAGATGAGAGGGTGAGCTGGATGTCAGGTGTGAAAGATGAGAAATAAAGAGAGAGCTGAGTATCATCAGCATAGAAGTGATGTGATACTCCGAAGGAAGAGGTAATAGGAGCGAGAAAAGAAGTGTACAAGGAAAATAAAAAGGACAAAGAATGGAGCCTTGTGGGACTCGAGAGAAAGAGTAGGAGAGCTATTGCCGCCCCAGGATAGGCAAAGGTTTGATTAGATAAGTAAGAAGAGAAACAGGATAGACCAGAACCACAGAAACCAAAAGAGGAAAGGGAGTCAAGAAGTAGAGAGTGGTCCACCGTGTTGAAAGCAGCAGAAAGGTCAAGAAGAATAAGGACAGAAGAATGTTTTGAGTAACGAGCAGTGAGAAAAGAATTGAGTACAGAGGTCAGGGCTGTTTCAGTACAATGACGGGGCTGGAAGCCAGACTGAGTGGGGGGAAGGAGGGATAGATCAGATACAAAAGATTACATTTGTGAATAGACAATACGCTGAAGAAGCTTATCCTGTTTAGTGGTGGCTGGTACCAGAAATTCTTGATGAGGAATTCTCTCTGAAACAGCAAAACAAGGTGGGTGTGAGACCTCATTGAAGAAACCGATCCAATCCGCCAGGTACAAGGAAAAGGCCATGAAACCTTCCAATTGGAGAGAACGGTCGCTAATCTTTCTAAATCTTGGAATATTCTCAAAGTTGATCAATACCAGAGCTGTTCTCATAAAGATGGACAACTCAACAGCAGTGCTTTACTTCAACTGACAAGGGGGAAGAGATCAAGACCCTAGTGGATATTGCTTTGTGCATGGCTCTGTGGGCTGGGACACGTTGTTCCACCCTCAAGGCGGCTTACCCAAAAAGACTCAAACAATTCCATTGCAGATATATTGAGCAGAGTTTGCATTTCTAAATTTGAATTGGATTTTTTTTTCGCAAATGTACAGAGGTTGTGGGACCCCAACACTAGACAATTTGGCGTCACCATTTCACTTTATATTGCAGAGATTTTGCACAAGGTTCCTGCACCCTGTAAGAGGCTTTCACTCTGGTGTGACTGTCATAATTGCTATACATCTTCACCTCATTTCCCCACCCTCCGTCACCCTGATTCCTCTAGTTGTTCCTAAGATCTGGGAGGCCTGAGTCAATTAGGGGTTTATTCCCATTATTAACTCTCTTGGCAATTGCCTTAATTTGGAAGGTACCCTTATTTTAAGTTCCTGCAGGATGCCCATCCTGCAGATCCCAAAGATTTGCCAGTCAGTCTGGAAGTTGAGCAGGAAACTTTATTTAGACCTGTAGTTCTGAGGAACTTGGCGTTCACAGTCCAACAGTCCAGAAGGCCTTCGCTGTTGATGGCTTGATATAACCATAAAAATATTTTATAAAACTCCAGTAAGGAAAATTCTTTTGACTGATTGCTTGTGATATCCCTTTAATATTGCAGTTCTTGAAGAATTGTTTCCACTGGCAGTTTCCTCCCAACAGAGCACAGTGGGCCGCTATTAGGCATTTAGAAATTCTTAATTGAGGCTCCGGCCGAGAAGGTGTATAAGCTAGGTGTCTGAGAAGTTTTATCCACCCTGCTCAACCTCCCCCACCCGAAAGCAATTTTTCCTTAATGGGATCTTTCTTTAGACTTAAAAGCTTTGCAAAGCCCTTATTTCCAACCCACCACTTCCACCAATATCGAGCTTTAACTCTTAAACAGGGGTATCTAGCATACATCATCTGTGCTAGATACACTGGACGTTATCCAAAGAACCGTAACAAAAAAATGTTTCAATGGGTCCTAATTATTTAGGTGGTCTTTATTTCAGGCCCAAGATTGGTTTAGAATTGCATCTTTGATGTAATCTTGCCTGTCTTTCTATTGAAAGCTTTCTCTCCAGAGGAAGAGGAATTTCCTTATATGGATCTAAAAAGACAGTCGTTTACATATTTGGGCAAAACATTTGGTTTTTGGAAATTAAATCATTTTTATTTATTGTGATTTGGTTTACAAAACCTTACACGTTACATATATACAAAGAACGGCATTACATCATAATAATAATTCATTTTAGAAATTGGAATAAAAACTGCAATTAAATTATGAATGGGCATCCTTAGCTAAAACTATTTAAACAAGTAGTTTGTCTAAAAAGTAACATGACTTGCATCAGTAGATGAGAATAATTGATTAGCAAGGAGCAGTCTAGTAGCCCTGTTTAAATGACTTACCTAACATAGCCTATAGTGCTATGATAAAGTGAGCTAGTGAAATGATTATAGATGTATGCGTGCCAGCGAATAGACAACACCATAATGTTTCTAGTTGATGCGTTGTGATCCCGGATGCAAATCCGCTCAGCCATTGATGTCCGGCTACAATGGTCTCCGAGCACTCCAGATTCAAATGCTTTTGAGTTTCTTTTTCCTGCTTAGAGTCTACAGACTCTGTCACAAGTAGTGATCCCTCTACACGGGCCCATGACGTCTAATGTACACAATCTGTTGAACCGGAAGTAAGTCATTTGCATCCTGCGATCAGGAAAGTTACTTAAATATTTGGACAAGATGTGTATTCTATTGTGTACTTATGTTAATATACCTTGTATTTCCAGACTTTATCATATTGACTTCTCCAATCCCATAGTGTTTTATTTCGATTTATTAGGGTTAGAAATTAGCTCTTCACAATTTGAGCCAGTGTTATCCAGTGCTGTCAAACTGTGTACAAACTAGTCAGAATGGGAGAGGTCTGAGCTAGGCAGATGGTCATCAGATCTTCATACAAAGATTGTTTTGGTGGAATTAAGTTTTTGTAGAATACCATCAGTATTTTATATAATATAATGGAATATAGCGATTGAATGTCTTGATCAATTCTAATTAAGGCAGTAGGTAAACAAGAAGGAAGAGGTAAAGTTCACTTCCATAAATTGCTCTCCATGTTATCTAACGAGGTCTCATTCGGAAAGATGAGACTCACAATGCCATATAACGGGGTTGGGACAATTTTACCTTTGTAAGAATTTACATTCATCAATGGACTTAACGTAAATGCACAGTATTTAACATATATCCTTCTCCTCTTGGTGGCCAAACGGATGAGCTTTGCTCTGTCTTTCCATGATTAACTTGGGTCTTCTTTTCGGATATAATGCGAAACCTAAGTAAACAAGATCATCGGTTATATCTATAATGCTATTGTTTAGGTACCTTTTGTACTTGGTGGACTTCTTGTCCTTCTTGCAGACCATCGGCTAAATCATTTGTTACCTTTGGCACTGCTTGGGGGGGGGGGCCGTTACGAAAATCTCTTTGCCCTCAGTGAATGTTTTTGGGCGGTATCCATGACTTGTTCACTTTGTTTGTCCTGGGATCTAGGGTAGGTACACAAGGGGAATAGTTGCACGGGGCGTTTCCATTAGTAAAGTATGCATGGCAGCCACTTGGTTGAGCCTGCACCTGCCTGTTAGTCATTAGGGGCTCCGTGTAAAGAGCCACAAAAGCAGCCTGTTTTCAAAACCTCGGTTCTTTAGTCTGTGTCGAGATGATTGGTTTGTTGGCAAAGGCACAATTCAATAAAACCACCATGGGTGCGTAGGTAATTTATGGTCTGCTGTGTTTATTTGGATAATCATAAGCTGATGCATGCCAAACATTGGTATATCTTGCAAGTAATAGTAATGACTGGATGAGGGAGAGTGATGTAGAGGAAATGCCCTGATATTCATACCTTCTTGAGCCTCATTACTCCTAGTCCTACTTCATTTGTCCAAGTCAGGGCCCCTCCACAGTCTGGGATGGCGATGGCGTTGTCTCGAGACGTATAATGAATAAGAAGATTGTGGTAAGGGTGGTTTGATTTATTCCCCCTCCCTTTATAGGAGGGGTACAAAAAGCGGGAGTAAACTTTAAAAGGGGTTTCTGTTGGATATAGTGTTCCTTTTGGGGCTCTCTCAAAAGTAATGACTGGGAAGAGGAAATGTAGGCTTTGGGGTAATTGAGATTATTCATAAGTAATATAGATATTCACTTCCTTTTGTATCAATGGAGAGGAGGTAAAGCAATATTTTGGGAGCATACAGAAGGTTCTTCTCCCTCCCTTGAAATGGTGGCCCTGCTATCCTCGCTCTTCAGAGTGAGGAAGGTAGATCATGTGTTGGATGCAGTTGCCATGGCCACCGGGAATGTGGAGCAATGTTTGCAATAGTTCCTGTTTCTCAATATCGTGCTCCTCAAAAGCGAGAAGTGTACATGGTTTTTTAAATTTCCGGTCCTGTTCATATTTAGAGCAATGCTCAGTGGTGACTGTTTCTGCTAAGCAGGGGCTGGAGCTTAAACTCCAGCGTGGCTTCTGAGCTTTTTTTCACTCGGCTCTAGCTTTTGGTTGGTAACAACCAGCTACTGCCCTCTACCAGCTTCCAAGTGTTTCAGTGTGCAAAGATGGCACCAAAGGAAACAGATTGGATATTTTCCAAGCACATAGTGAACTCTACAAAGGAATGGGAGAACTGCAGGAGTTGATCAAAAGGGTTTGAAGCCTCAACTGTCAGAGATTGAGAAATACTGCTTGCTTTGTAAAAGATGAAGCAGCTTGATGGCAGCTGTTTCAGGCAATGAAGAGGGTTTTCGTGAAGGTGTTGACGCACATTGCCAGAGGCGGTTTTGTCCACCGGCTAGCCGGCTGGGAGACTGGTGAAACGTTGGCATGGCTGATGCTAATGGCATGCAGTTGTCTATGGTCTCCTTGGCTTGTGAAGAATGATATGACCCCAAGTTGCTTATTCTCTAGTAATTAATGCCTACGTAAGACACATGGACAACCTCTCTGTCCCACTCAAAGCACTCCAAGTTCTCCTTAGAGTAATGCAGCGTCTGCTTACTCAGGTCTTGTACATTGTTGCACTGTCTCCCTGTGCCGTACACCTTTGCGTGAATTGAACCTGCTGAACTTGCATGTCGCTTGGCTGTAGGGCCTTCTCAGAACGTTCTTGTTTGGGCCTGTTTTTTCCTGCATCGCCTCATTTTAAATGCTGTAGTTCGAAACTTGTGAAGAACCTTGCTTAACTTCAAGAATCCAGTATCTAGCTACTTCCCTTGTACTTGATACCAATAAGAACCCTGTGGGGGAATTTAGTTCAACAAATGCTGAAGTCCAGTGCTATGACCTTGGGGGTGGGGACAGGTAGAGGATAGGTGGGCCGCTGTACCGCACAGAGCTAGTTTGACAGCCTCCACTTGGTGGTGACGATAGGTTGCAAGGAAAATCGATAATGCAGTTTGCTGTTTCCTTGCCATGCTCACTCAGACCTCCTTTTTAATCCTAAAATAGGAAACCTGCAACACTGCTTTAAGTCCTGGCTCAGACACATAGTTTTTACTTTGGGCAAGGGAGGTACCCTTTTAAACTAAAACTGGAGTCTACTAGATCACAAGCCCAATAGGAAGAGCAGTGGCGGATTGAAGCCTTTGCAGGTAATGGGTTAGGGCTGGGGTGCACAACATGCGACCCGCGGGCCATATGCGGCCCACCCTATTGGGTAAAACTTTCGTAATGAAGTGCGGCCCACTTCAAGCCACAGAAAACAAAGCAGGCCGCACTTCATTAAGAAAGTCTTTCTTGCTCACATAGGCGTCCCTAGAGTGGTCTAATTGCCCCCCACCCCGAATTGATGGTTCTTCACCCCCCCTTTGCCCTCCCAACTGCCCCTCTGGCAAAGAACTCTTCCCAGGAGCATTAAAGGTGCTCCTTTGTCCAGAAGTCATTCGTGAGCATTAGCAGGCTCTATTTGCACAGCCTGTGTTCTGTCTTGATAAAATGGGAAGCAGTGGGCCATGAATATCACTGGGGCAGGGGCGATTGGGTCAAGAGGGGGTACAGTACAGGGGTTGCCCTGTAGCAGTTTGCGAGGCTGTTGCCTTATCCTACAAGCACAGACAAAGGCTAAAACGGTGGGCGAGACACTTTGAAATTTTTGTGACTGAGCGACTTGTAAAACAGTGTCATGAACGGACGCCCAGGAGTTACTCTATGGGTGCACGGATACCATGGCAAGTTGAAAGAAAAACATGTTTTATGATGAAAGTAAGTGAAGCAGGTATTAGGTTGCAAAGGGTCAGGGTTGATTGCTGTGTATAGCACTGCAACTATTCTTAGATTTGTTACTGGCAGGCTTACAGGCAATGGGTTTACAGGGGTTCATGGATTTGTTGTCGATGTCAGATAGCAATAATATACCTGGTGCATGGATTGGTTTGCTTTTGGGCTCGGAAAGTTGGAAAACTACACAAGGAAGATCCTCCTGTATGCATTAGGACGAGTACTGATGGTGTGGGTCATTTTGAATTCATACTTCCATTTCTTCAGTTTGCTTGCTGTTCTTAACAACACCATTTGTTCTATAGGCGCCTTACAAATATCCAATGAGTAAATCAAATCTACATTGGATTTGGCGGCATCTGATGTTCCTGCCTGACACTATGGGACTTTATCACAGTGGCTTGCGGGATCCTCCATTTGCTACCAGTTTTAAATTGCTTGCATCCAATTTAGAAGCCTTCATGAGCTGAGTCTTAAATACTTTGCATTCATTACCATGCTCATCTTTAGCCCTAAATACTTGCAACACAAAAGTTCCTAGTGTTATCCATATACTTTTCTGGACAACTGTAGATTCTCCTTCCAGGGCCCCCTACTTTGGGTATATCTGCCCCAGTTCATCAGAGACTGTACTGCAGTGACAATATTTATATTTTATTTGATGTTATTTATAATGTGCCTGTACACAAGTGTTTCAAGGTGCAACCAGGCAAGGGAGGGGGAACAAGGGAGGACAAGACAAACAATCTTACTAGGCTTAGTGTAATTTACATTGTGCAAGTGTGAAACAAGAAGGGCAGGGGGGAGGGTACGGGGAGAAGTGCATCCAGATCAGCAGGGCCCTGGGTTAAGTTCAGGGAAGGCCGGGACTCCAAGGGGAATCACAACCCGGTAGTGCGAGGGAGGTCATTAGGCAGTGCAGGAAGACCAGCAGGCAGGTGCAGGAGACTAGACAGGAAGTACCTGGTATCCCGTATGATTCATAGGAACACCAAGCAGCCATTTAGCAGAATGGTGCAAGAACAAGGGAAAGTTAGCAGGGGATATGAAGAGAGAAAGAAGAGGAGAAACTGAGGGTCTTGAGAAGCTTTTGGAACATAGGGGAATCTTGCTCAAGGCGGAGAGAGGCAGAGAGGCCGTTCCAGAGGGAGGCACCTGCATAGGAGAGATCTTTCCCCAATCTTTGCTTGGAGAAGCGACTCACCCGCAGAGAATAAAAAGTAGACGATTGAAGGGCTCTAGTAGGATCGTACATAGGAAGAGAGTTGAAGATAGTGAGGTCCATAACTCTTTTATACACCACTGGCAAAATCAAGAGTATCTTAGTGCACTGTTCAAAGTTCTAATGTGTCAAACCTAAGGTTACCCTCTGCACATCAGTGTCCGAGAACAGGATCTTCTCTGGGAACCACAGTAGATAATGCCAGGCAAAGAAAACACTTCTAGAAATGAGAGTAGACCAGTAGTAATCACACATGTGGTCAACTCTCTCCTGGGGTGGAGGCGGCAATTTAATGCCCCTCTTTATGGGTTTGTAATAACCTGGACCAGGAGCTGCATATGGGTGAGTATGGGAAAATAATCAGACACTTATTCTTATGTTCCTTAAAGTTTTTCTTCTGGCTTGGTAATGTGTACTAACACCAGCGCTGTGAAGTATATTAATAAGCACTAGAAAAACTGTATTGGTTAAAAAATGTGCTGCAGAATTGAAAGCATGGCAATAAAGACAATAACTACAACTCAAAATGCCGTTGTTTCCCCACATGCTTACTAAAAAGTCAAAAATTCATCACATGCCCCTCCCGGCTACCCCAGACACATAATCCGGCCCCTCGTAGACAGCTTGTAAGGTACATTCGGCCCTCTGTCAAAACTAGTTGTGCACCCATGTGTTAGGGAGTTTTGGCCGCAGAAGATTTTGTCAAAGAAGAATTCATCTAATTATTTACAACGGATTTTGCCCCAAATATTTGTGGGGGGTGGGTTTAGGTAAATAACTAATGTTGGGGTGTTAAGGGGAGGGAATGTGAGGGGGATGGGGTCGCCCCTGCATATATTTATGACAAAATGAACCCGTGCAATGCTATACATCCAGCAGCTGGCAGCAAAGCTAACCTATTGCCTCCAAATCTGCCCTCTGTGGAATATCAGAGCTCATCCCTGGCATTGGCTACAGAGCGAAGCAGTGCAGCTTGAAAGCTGCCTCTAGGGGGCATGTGCTACATGCACAGTAGTAACTGGCCGTCCTGCTACTTGCTGTGTCTTCCTTTGAGCATTTTATAATATATAATAGACATATCAATGATTGTGGATGTTTTGGTGAAGAGGTGTGATGCCACATTAGCATTGCCTTGCCAAAACACTACAGCACTCTTGATTTCGCCACTAAATGGCTGGTACTTTATATACTGGGTAGAACAATGCTCTTGAACACAAAAGAATGTTCAATCGATAAGAAATCAGATTTTACTGCTAGTGAGCTTCGCACATTGGGGTGCGTTTGAGTGGCATTCTGACCACGTTGTGGAGGGGAGTAAATGGAACAGTGACCAGGGATAGTACATGGGTGGACATACATAGGTTAAGGGGTGGACACGAGAATGACTCTCGTAGTAATTCCAGCTACCCCGTCCATATGTAGGGCCAATCAAAACAGCAGATAAGATGGCCTGATCTTGACCTGGCCCAATTGAAACCCCACATTTATGATGCCATCTTGCCTCTCCTAGAACATCTTTAACTAATGGAGCCAGGGGATCTAGATATTTTTTCTGTCTACAATAAAGTTGTCCAGTCTATTCAACCCTTCGTCACCAAACCTAGCTAAAGTGTAAAAAAAAACATGCAATAACATCTCATCCATGGTTTGACGAGGACTTTAGGATAGCGAAGTCTGACATATTCAATTGCCTAAAAAAAAATCTTGGCCCAGATAAGGCAGAGTTGAGATCGCTCAGGGCATCTTTCAAATCACTGATAAAAGCTAAAAAGGATGGCCATGTAAGTCAAGATTGGGATAAAATGCAGGAAGCCTCACAATCCGGGGATTCCCGCATGGTTTGGAGGATAGTGTGTAGGAACAAAGAAGGGCACGCTAGGCGAGTGGTGGCCGGACTAAGTCCAAACACCTGGAAGAATCACTTTGATAGTTGAACAGTGTGTGCTGTCGATCAAAACCAGGACAGTGGAAATGTCACTGACCCAATCTACCTAGAGTTGTGGGAGGTAGGCAATGCCATATCAACCCAGAAGTGGGGGAAGGCATCTGGCCTAGACTTAATCTCCATTGATTTAATCAAAGATGAACTAATTGTATGGGTGCCCACCGTATGGCTACTTTTCAACACAAGCCTCAAGCAGAACATTACAAGAGTGGGTTACTCAGGGAGATGTGATCGATCACTTGCAAGCTGGGTTCTTACCAAAGATGAGCACAATGAATCAGGCCTTCCGTCTCCACATTCTCACGCAGAAATATGCAGCCCTGAAAAAGATTGCAGTATTCTCTGCCTTCGTCGACCCCAGGACCGACCGTGTTCGACTGCGTGTCTATGGCGACATTGTGGGCTATATTTAAAAAAGGGGGGGGTACCAGCGGGACTCATACAGATAATAATCCAACTTTATTCTAACAATCCCGCCTCAGTCCCTTGGGGGCTGGGGGAACTTGCAGATTCATTTGGGGAACTACAGGAGTGAGGCAGGGGTGTATACTGGCCCCCCTAATCTTTCTGATATGTAGTAGTTTGTTACGTTAGGATGAAATGTCTTGATTGCCCGGAGCTGGGACAAGAGGCCTGCCCGATACTCCTCTTTGCAGATGATGCAGTCCTTTTTATTTAACATCGGTAAAGGGCCTCATGACCACTCGAGGCTTTTGCAGAGAAATGGTTGGAGCTCCAACTTGAGATCAATATAAAGAAAAGCAAGACAAAATTTAGTAAATTTGCAAAACTCAGGTTGGTCATCAACAACACCTCCCTCGAGCAAGTGCAACAATATGATTATCTAGGGTGAGATTGAATGACCAAGGACACTGGCCTTCTCAGTTGTCTAAATCTAGTTTGTCTTTGGAAAAATATGGGGGGTGGGCCATACTGAGATTTTTCTATACACACGACCAAGGCCCCATTTCACCTGCTACCAAAATATACTCTCCCTAGGCCAAGTCAGCAGCAATGTACGGGGCTGAAATTTGGGGCCACTTGGACAACAATAAATTGGGCGTGGCAGAAAGATTCTTTTTGAAAAAACTCTTAGGGTTGCCTAAATCATGCCCGAGTTTCCCCATCTATGTAGTATTGGGCCTCAGACCAATTAAAAAAGAGGTACTATTCAGACAGGTATTTTTCGGGCTGAGATTGTGGTCGATCCCAGAGCTTCAAACATATTGTGAAGTTATTACCCACTTACTGGAGGCCGCAGGTGTTAGATCCTTGCCTTGGTTCCAGCATGTCAAAATATTCTTGGTGCAAATGGAACTGGGACACCATTGGCTGAACCCCCAGGGTATTCCTCACGGCGATCTACTTAAAGCTAAAAACATCTCACGGAAATTGATCGAGGCCGAGTTAGCCAATGATTGTATGAGATTAGCTTCAGGAACCACTTGTCTGTCCAATAAGCCAATCAAGGGGTTTCAAAAATATTTAGACTGTTAGGCCCCCAGTTGCGCGCAGCCTTTATTTAAGGTTCAGATTCTCCCAACTGAATTTGACATGCCACACTAAAAAATGGGCGCCTGGTGGAAATGAGCTGTGCCCAGTTTGTGGATCTGCCAAGGAATCTTTGAACCAATTCTTGTTCTTTTGCCAGGGCTATCGTGTAGCACGATGTAAGTTTTTACAAAGCATATGCAACACGCGTGGTATACGTCACATAAGTAATGCGCTCCAGCTTTTTAAAAGTTGCGATGATATAAAAGTGGTTTATTTTGTAGCAAATTATCTTGACCAGGCCTGGCGAATAAGGGCAAAAACTATAAAAGCCAGAAGCCTGGAGTTATGATACACAAGCACTTTACTACCTGTTAGTACTTTATGAGTCTGTTAAATTACATGTCAACATTGTAGCCATACTAGTGTGGATTGAATCGAGCACCATGATTTTTTAAACACATCTAAGGTGTTAATAATGATTTTTGTATTTTACCTTTTGTATTGGTTTTTAATTAACTATGTTCTTTGATCCATTGTGTATTTTTATGTTTCCTTAAAATGTGTGTTCATGGCAAATGACTGGATTGTCGAATAAAAGCCAATTGAATCGAATAGATTAAGGACATCAACATTAGACATTCTTAATTGTAGGCACGCGATACGGTCAGCTGTGTTGGGTATATCACAGTGATGGATGAAGTGCTAGAGTGGAGGCAGAGAAATCCTCACATTACAACAACTTTGTTTAATAGGCAGTGCTTATCCCACCACCTGGGAGCCAAAACTAAAAAGCAGATGGCTTTACCCGAAGGATCTATTTGGATCATGTCTTATGGAGAGGGGAGTTCACATAACTCCTGTGTGGTCCCATGGCTGGTGGGATGATGAGCCTGCCCTGGCTTTCAGCACGTTCCATTCTGCTACTTTTCAATGAAAAGTACTGCATCTGAATGCAAGTGGATATGAACTAAAACGCCAGGACTGGCAGAGAACCTCTGACCTGCCGCCGGGCAACTCGAAAGGTGCATTTCAGAATGTTTGTTATAAATGAGTCGATGAGAAACCTAGGGCAGTATTTGTTAAAGCATTCTCATTGTGAGTTGAGAAGTCAATAGCGAGAACATATTGGACAAATGGCGACTCCTGTTGCCTAAAGCTGTGTGAGCCTGAGAATGCATGGGTAGAGCCAAGCCAGGGGCCTTGCATGGCTCTAAGATCCAAACAAGACCTGAGCTGGCAAAACATTGATACCGTGCCTCCTGCCTCTCCACCCTCCAAAACACAAACCTGGCTCCGTGCCTCCCCACAACACACAACCCATGCCAATACATTCCAGCATTCCCCAGCCTAGTGGGAGAGGGCAGTACAGTGCGGATTTATTGTTTCTTTGCATTCTGGTACTTGTAGTAGTCCAAGGTTCCCCATTAAAAATCTGATACTTGAAGTTCCTGAATGTACAATAAAAAACTGTTTTGTACTACCATTTTCCCAATGGAATGTATTTATAAAGGTGCCTACCACAACACAAGGTTGGGAGGAATACAAGATGAAGTACAATAACCTGCCTGGCTGGTAAACGACAAGTGCAAGAGGCACAGCAGTAAACTACTTCCTGATACTGGCAAACACAGCGTCCAACAGGTACACTGGAGAGCCAGGGTCGGACTAGGGCATAACATTGGCACAGGCACCAAAGAAAAAGGGGCCCACAGTTGCAAATAGAAATGTATTGTTTTTCCGACAGACTGTTTGGGTAGTACCCAAGGGACAGTTTTTGATCATGTTTTTTGAAAATTCTGCCTTTTTAAAGGGTGTGTGTTCAGTAAGACTTTTCAAAACTACTAGCCATGTAGTGAATTAGCTCATGAAAGTGGCCCACTTTTGCTAAATAAAACCTACAATTTTGAGCATTAAAAACGGGCCCCCGCTAGCATGATGGGCATGCAATTCGAGCATTGGCCTGTGCGCCAGTCCGAGCCCGGGGGAGGAGCCTTCTTCCAGGGTATCACAGTTTTAAAAGTTCAAGGGTATAAGCAGGGTCTCTTTGGTGGGGTTACAGAGGCCCAGAAGGCAGGGACAATTCTAGCAGAACACAAGTCTGAAACTGTTTTTTAACAGCTTTCTGAACTTGCTTCTTCCTTGGTCCCATAGCACAAAGCTTATGCCTTGGATCCCATTTTTTGCAGATACAGCACAGTGAGAACATGGCTTGCTCAAGATGCCAGAGTATGCAAGAGCTGAAAACAGGATTTTAGGCCAGCCAGAACTTCAGACACTCGACCACAAATCTTCTTGCCTCTAGCTGATGGCAGCGTGTGTTTTATTTCATAGCGATAACAGTAAAAGTCACATTGTAAACCTACCTGGCAAATATATAAATCCTTATGTTAAGTAAAACGAAATGTTACCCTCTGGAATGGGGCACTACAAGTGTGAGAATTATGTCCACTAAAAAACTCTTTTACAACCGTACTTTCAGTCAGTTTGACACAGACTTGCAACTTGTGCATGATGTGAAAAAAACAAGAGTTTACACAAAAAAGGCAAACCCATTTTTGTTTATGTGACACCGTTCGATGTCATGGAAATGAAATAAATGCTTTAAAAAAGGCAGGAGATGTTGTTTTGTCCATCAGTCGTGGAAGAATGCACAAGTCGCTGTGCTGTGGAAGGGGGTTCAGGAACAAATGTCACCATATACTTCTTATCAGCTAAGTTTCACACTTAACTGACAAAAATGTTTGGTTCCTTGCTCGCCCATCCCCTGGCGAGCAAATGGAGACTACCATTGAAATGCTTTGCTGGTAGCACAAGACCTGTGAGAAGGATTTGCAATCCCAGCCCTCCATGACCCCCGTCATGGTTACACTTGGAGACCACGCTCCTCTCCGACTCCTTCCAGCAGGACCCCTAGATCCGGTCAAAGCAGATTCCAAGCAGTCCTCCAGGAGATCGGGTCTGTGCTGTGGGTTGGATCGGAAGTCAACCAGAGATGCCACCTGCCCCAGGCTAGGCAGGAATGTGGTCTATGAAGAGGTGGGGCATGGGCAGTGTTGTAGGTGGCTAGTTACTTGAAAGTAGATTCAAGCTCGCGCCAGACACTTGGCCCTGCTCAGCCCGACCTGGTTCTGACTCGCATACCAATACTGGTGCCTCTGAAAGGCAGTATGTGCTTGGCTAGGGCCATGTTCATGCCGGGATCAGGGTATGTGACTGATGTAATCCTGTGCCGCTTGTCTTTTCTGAGCTACCGGTATGGCCGTCCAAGATTCGGGGAATGGGTGGAGGAGTGTGACGGGCCTTTTACTTGTTGCCATTCCACTTCCAGCCTCTGCAGTGATAATTCTGTGCCGGTGCATAGGTAGTGAAGACGTGGACATGTAGGATTGAGGTCAAGTAAGCCAACAACTGGCTGACTCGGCCTGACCCTAAAATGGTGCCATAAATTGCAGCTTATACACTGAATCTATTTTATGATTTTTTTTTTATAGATATTTTGGGCCCTAAATACTGCTAAAACTTACTATATTCTTCTTGACAAAAGGGGACTGTTGAAACCCTGCAGAATGCACCTTTTAAACAAAAAACCTCTGCCTCTCAGTCCACCGTTTTGTTTAGTCCCTTCAATCCAGCTTCATCTCCATTTTGATATGTAGAAGGACCTTTAACTTCCTAGAAACACCTCTGAGAAAGAGCAAGATGGCTTGTGAACGAAATGAGAGAAAGGGAACAAGGTTTGAGGGACAAGTTTGAGTGCCTTGCCTCCGCCTCTTTTGTGTGAAAGATTCTTATACCTCAGAACAAGCCCTTCTGCAGAGCTCTCAATTTCTTCTGGCCATGTGTGAGAAGGCCATTCACGCCTGCTGTTTTCTCCTGGGATTCTGCCACTCCTACTTTTTTTTTTTTTCTTTACCATTTGAAATTTGAGATCTGCAAGTCCCAGAATTTCAAGCAGCACCACCAGGACTAGATGGCCTTTGCAAGCTAGCTTTTCCACAGGAAACCTGAGGGCTCTGCCTTGCGGCATAAAAACAACCTGCAGTCATTATTGCATCCTTGTGTTCTCTTTCAGATGCAAGCAATGGGATCACCCTCTATCACAAGTGAATGTACAGGTGATATGGCATCACATGTATTTCAAATGGCCATCCTGTAAATATTGGCATGCATACAAACTACAGAAATGTTATGGAGAAGTATGGAACGTACTTGCCAATACTGGACGTGAATGCAGAAAATATCAAATGAGAATTCCCACGGTTACAAATTTCCAAACTCATGAAACCTTGTTTACTCGAAGTTGGTGATTATGAACAATATGGATGTTCAAGTGGCTGTGCGTTCCAGCAATGCTTTTGTTTTCTTTGTCTCAAGACTGTAACACTACCAAGCAAAATCACTTTTCATGCTGGAGATTCTAGGCCCATACTACAGTGGCGGACGAAACTACAAGTCTTGATATCAAGTCTTGATATCAAGATGTTGTTGGCTAAACAAACGTCAATAGAAGCTGTATGGTGTGACGCGTGAGTTGCGGCCTATTGACTTGATGGTTTTTAAAGCACATTGAAATCCTGAAAACAGTCCTGGAAATAGACAAAATTACTCTTGGAAGTCCGGCCTCCAAGGGAGGCGTGGAGGGACTGAGGGACAAGGCCCCAACCCAGGTAACGCAACATCCTAGCTCTTCAAGGAGCCCTGGTATGGCGGTTTGTATAAAAGCAAAGAGCATTTTGGCAACTTAAGAATGGCCATGAAATATTTCTGTGATGGCGATTCAGCAAGAAACTCTTTTGGTCAAGTAATGGAGTGATCTTGAAGCTAAGATGGCCGAGCTTGAAAATGCTAGTACGCTGAAGTGGATATGCACTCTACCGTCAATGTCATTCTTTGGAATAGCCCGCAAAAACATTGTAGAGAAGAGTCAGTTCGTAGGATGAGATCAGCGGTGCACAGAAGGATCATTTTAATGATTCGTCTAAATATTTTACCGCTGGCTGCAGGAATGAATTGGCTGTGGGGCCACAAAGATTGCTCTTGCGGGCGAGGGTCTGAGGAGAATCTATTTCATTTTTTGTTGATCTGTCCTCTGCGGGATCATCTTAGAAGACACTGGCTAAGAAAACATTTTTTATAAATAATGGTATCAGAGATAGCGGGAACGCAATGTTTTTATTCATGAATTTTAATGACATACATTTTTTATTCTATCAGATGTTTGTGCATTCGCAAGAGAGGCTTTTAGAAGATACTGTAGACCATTTTAAAAAATGGCTGCTGCTTTATAATGGTGGGATAGGGTTTTTAATATTGTTCAAATCGTTGTTATGGTTTGTATGTATTCTTCTAGTGTTATTGGCTAACGCCGAATAAAATGTGTTCGTTCCTTCCTTCAAGTATTGGAAGTTGGGCTCTCTGCTCTTTGCATTTATCACAATACTCACCCTAACAAAGACGTGTCTAAGAATTGCAAGACCTATTTGGACAACTTGTTAACAGGATGTGAGGCTTTGGCTGGGTTGCACCGAGCTGTCGCATACCTAATTTCCTGAATTGGCTGCTTGTGGGTGAGTGCTTGACACCGCATCACATCCTGAGTTTCTTGGGCTAGCCTCGTTTTGGGTGTGTGTGTGCATGGTGGAAGGGTGGGGACACACTCCTACAAGACTAACTTTGCCGGAGCTGCGCCCTGTCTTGTAATGGCACATTTCCAACCCGGTCTTAAAATATGCAAAACGCGTGCCTTCTACGCATTGCAGCAGGCCAAAAACAAAGAAATTCGAACTATTGCCGCCAAATCTTGCAAATGAACATCCCTATCGTTTTTTTCCAATTTTGTTGTTTGTAATCTGGAGTCGACCTATTGTTTGTTGTTATTAATCCTTCTTATCAGCCTCCAGAACCTGAACGCCGCGTGTACATGGGTTTAAGCTTTTGCGCTGCAGGAGCGGCCTTAATGCGTCACTGGCGCGTAGAAAGCATGCGGCCTGCTGATGTGAGGCAGACATCAAGTAACTCCTCTGCACGCTCCGAGTGTGAATGAGAAGCATGCATTTCTAATAGATGCTCTGCACGCTGTGAGGTGTCTATCAGGCGACATATATTTTGCTTAGCGTTCTAAATGTGTAATTTTTTCGGATTTATGCAGATAATTTAGACACTATGTAGATGCCGGCGTAGCATGGACAAGTTACGCCGAATATATATTTGTTTTTGTGTGGTCTTTATTCTTCCATTTTTCCTTTCCAAAGAGGCCTCTATTTTGAAAGGACAATTGGCCATGGCACGGCCGTTTGCACTCAAAACAATGCTTTTGTCATGAAGACCAATGTTCATACTGCGCCTATCACCAGCTTAGTGGTCGTACAGCGCCTGGTCACGTCGGAAAGCTGGCATATTGTGACCCTACCAGGGTTTCGTCAGACCTTAGCTTAGTCTGTGGAAAGGAAGTTGGGGTTTGTGGAGGAGGTGAAGAGAAATTGGATAATAGAATGATCAAAATCAGAAAGGAAAAACAATTGGGATGAGTGTGAGGGATATGGTTGCGTTTGTGTTAGTGATCACCCTAAAAAGTGTCTTTAAAGTGCTAATGAAGGCACAACGCCAAGAAACCTGCTTGGTGTTTTGCCTTCTTGTGGCAGTGGACCCTAGAATCCATTGACAGCCATGGAGTCAGTGACGAATCAACTTGCGGGGCACCAGTGGTCCAGGGATGAAGATCAGTTTCTAAACCATCAATCAGCCCCACACCTCTAGTACTCCAGAAGGGATCCAAACAGATTGGAAACACAATATGATATATGTCATTTATATAACATGCCTGTACACAAGTCTGTCTAGGTGTGACAAGACAAGGAAGGGAAGACAGAAGGAGGACAAAACAAGGATCTTGCTAGGCCTGTGTCATTCAGATCGTGCAAGGGCGGGTGGGGGGGCGGGAGGGGAGAAGTGCTAGCGGGGGCAGAGGAGAGTGCACATTCATTCATAAGCTATCAGGGCCTCAATGGCCTAGTCTTGTTTCCTTGACTGTCTCTTGCCTTCAAGGGGCTGATGTGTTCAAATGACAAAAGAAAAAGTCCTTCAACAAAATGGAAGTGTGTTTCATTCTTTTGCTTAGGGTGAGGATGCTTCACCCCTGGGTCCCCCTCTTCTGGGGCTGACCCTTGTTCCTTGGTGTTTTTGGTGATCAGTTTTCACCCCTCGGATTCGCCTCTTCCGGGTTTAGATCCTGTAACAGTTCTTATCAATATAGAGGCCTTTGGGGTTGCGGTTTCTTGGTCCTGTGATAAAAAAGACAACAAACAAACGCCAAGTTCTGGTCTGAAAGTGTTTGTGTCGGAAAGGGTGGCCAGTGGTTTTGAATGCCCTATGTGGTAGAATGGGGAAAAGGTGTTGAAATAAGGGGGATACCTTGTCTCCCACTCCCTGAGGACCCCCATCCAGGGGATACTCCCTCACTGGTCCACCTGCAGGAACTGGATTCAATAGTGATGGCTATGTCCTGGCCACCTGGATGACAGATCTCCGGGGACTAGCGAGGGAGACACCTTCAGGTTTCTCACATTGCACAGTTGACTAAGGTTGTTAGTGTGATGGACAGAAGTAGGTTTATGGCACACAACAGTAACAGACCTTTTATTTTGCCATCCTGACAAATTCACTTCTTTTCTTTGAGGCGTGGAAACCCCTCATAGCTTTGGGCATAGAGAGGCATTTGTCCAACCCTTTACTGGTTAATAAAAGTTAATAACCAAAAACATGCCACATTTGTGTCCAAGCCTTACTTCTGCACCCTTACACTTCCCAGTATGAGGAACAAAAAGGAGAATAGTTAAAGAGGCGGTTGCTTTGGTCTTGACTAGGCCTCTGACTATAGGCCCCCGTAGACTGCAGGGAAGTATTCAGAAATGGGGTCAGTGAAACATATGGCCATCCTTGCTGGTCCAAAAAACAAAAATCCTAATGCCAGGCCTGTCATAGGACACCATGGATGATTCTGGAGGGAATGGCTCAAACATTCAGGAGATGGCTGGGTTAACAAACTGGTGTGGTAATGTTTCAACATAGAATTCAGCCCCAACCATCTGGGACCATTCATGCTCCCTTCCTGAGAGGCCAAAAGGAAGGTGATGGTACAGGCCATCCAAGAACTGCTTCAGAAGAAAGCCATCACAAAAAAAGTGCCCAGGAAGGAAAATGGCCAGGGGGTGACAGTTATAGTTTTTCTGGTCCCCTAAACCATCAGGGAAGAATAGATGGATTATAGATCTAAAGACCCTCAGTCACAGTGCGACAACACTTCAAGATGGAATGTCTCTAAAGGATCATCCCTCTGATTCAAGATCAGAACTTTCTAGCGTCATTGGTTCTTCAGGATGCCTACTTCCATGTGCCCATCTAAAAATCCCATCAACAGCTCCCGAGGTTTTACGTAGGCAAGGAGCACTTCCAATTCAGATCCTTCCCCTTCTGTCTGAAGTCAGCCCCTCAGATCTTGAGCAAGGTTCTGGGTGCGATTATAGCTTTCCTCCATCTCAGGAGTACCATGTCTTCCAGTACTTGGACAATTGCTTACTCAAAGCTCAATCAAGGCAGTTGCTGACAAAGTAGCTAGCCTTGACTTGCAGGTTGCTTGAATCAGTGTGATTTCTTGTCAATGGGATCAAATCATGGCTCCTTCATCTCAGAATCTCCAGTATTTTGGAGCAAGGTTCTGGACCAAATCTGGGAGAGTAATGCTACCATATGAGTGGGGAAGCTCCAGAGAACTCTGAGTGGGGATCTGCAAGGGACGTTTGTCAGAGCTCAGGGACACATGGCCTCCTGTACATAGTTGTTTCTATGCGCTCGCCTACATTTGAGGCCATTTTCGTTACACCTTCACAATCTCTGGACGAGGAGTCTCGGGACTGTGAAGCAGTGGTTCTAGTCACTCGACACTGAGACTGCAGTTGCAATGGTGACTGCAATTAAGTTACCTATCACATGGGCTTCCCCTAAAACAGTCCCGTTCACCCATTCTGACTATAGATGCCAGCAGGACAGGCTGGGGGGTTTTGTTGGAGAATCGCACCCACCAAAAGATGTGGACAGAGCAGGAAGCAACCCGTTCCTCCAACTGGAGGCAATTACTTTTGCCCTGCAATCCTAATCACCATTCCTCGAGGAGGAGACACTCTTTCTAAGGACGAACAATACAATGCAGTCTCCTTTATCAACAGGCATGGGCTTACTACTCCAAGGCTCTATGCCTCCTGGTGCAGAATCTGGGTGCTTTGGCAGAATTTAATCTCCAGGCATTGAAGGTTGCTCACATTAGAATTTTGGGCAATTTAGCAGCGGACTTGTTGAACTGTGTGTGGCCGTCTGCAGAGTGGCCCTCTCCACACTTCCCTCCATTGACTTCCAGACTTTTAGTCCCCACCTCTACCTTTTGATGTTACTCCTGAGTATGTCTTACTATTATCACTCCCTCCACACTACCCCTGCTCTTAGTCACTCTACTACCCTCTCCTTCATACTACTTCTCTCTTCTCCAAACTCAAGGACAGGGTGCCCTGCTCACTTTTCCACTATACTCACTTTCCCTACTCTTAGCCCTCCCCATTTCTCCTGTAGATCCTTCTCCTCGCACCACACTCCTTCACTCCTCTCTACTAGCCTCACTCTCTCCCAACACTTACTCCCTCTAACTACTACTTCCCCACTCCCCTGCTTCTCGCCCTCTCTTTGTCTCTTATATATACTCCCTACCTGCACTGCACTGCACTATACTATACTACAAACAACTGGTAACGCTCTGTCTCACAATTACTTCACGTTTGCTAAGCTCCGCCACCAACTCTCCAACACTGCGCCATGTCTCTTGTTCCACATTAACCTCCTCCTGCGATCTCACCCGAACTGCCCCCACACTCTGCCTTTCCTCCCATATGAATTTATAGTGCAGGGGTTGGATAACACAGGTGAGGCTTTAAAAAGCAGTGTAAGCCCCTCACCCCTTTTCCAGCTCGGTTTTTAAACAGTCTGATGGTTCTCCTGTTTCTCGGTCGTGCTGTGGGCTGGAAATTCCTTTTTCTGCTTGGATGGTGAACCTTGTACTGGGGTGCTGTTTGTTGTTGGGACCTGGTGCCAGTTCACAGTCTGCATGAATTGCTGCTTTCCGGGGATTCTGGTTGTTTGGTGGTGGTCCACTTTGTCTTTACTTCTCCCTGTTGCATTGTGGGAGATGAAGCCTTGAAATAGAAAAGAAAGAATGGTGGCCAGCAACTATATTGCGAGGCATTGGGAGATAAACCGTGGTACCAGGGTTTACATTTTCAGCAGATCGAGAATTTCTGGGGACTGTGACACTCCCCTCCCCCCTCCCACCTCCCACCTCCCACTTCACATGGGTCAGGGCTGGTTCTTGATTTTGATTTACTGAGCCTTCAGCTCCAGGTTGAGCCCCTCCTCCCACAGGATCATGGCTCTGGCCCTGTCACAGTTGTTTGTGGGTCTTGTGCTTACTTGTATTCTGAAGGTATCATATGTGCTTATGTATATTCTGAGAGTATGATGTGGGATGTGTGGCATATTACCAAGGTATGTTTGCATGGTCATGAGTGAATAGTTCTTGCGTGTTTGTTTGTTTCGTGCATGTATTCTGAGCATATTGTTTGTACATAGGCTTATTTTGAGTGCACAGTCTGTGCTTACTTAAATTCTGATAATATTTTATGCATTTTGCTTACTTGTATGTGTCTTGTGTGCATGTGTATATTGTGAGAAACCAAAGGGTATTTTGCTTGCTAGTCCCCGAGGATCTCTCTCTCAGGTGGCAAGGGCACATCCATTGCCTTTGGATCCAGACCCTGGGGGTGGACCAGTGCGGGACGATCACCTGGGTGAGGGTACTTCAGGGAGTGGGGGCGAGGCAACCAATGGTGAGACGCGGTATTCCCCCCCCTTTCCTGTGCCCGTACGCCATCCTATTTTATAGGATTCTCCAATGTGCCAACTCCCTCGACCCCTCCATTCTACAAAATCACTGGGCCGAGGAAGAGAAGGACTGAGAGTAAAGAGGCTAACACTTGTATATCTCATTAGACATGTCCCGTTAATAAGGTCAGGCAAAGTCAGGCACTTGACCTTAATTACATACATCTGATACCTATTAGCTCCCTCCCACATGGATAAAAGCTGGGGCATTGAGACACACTCTGAGAAAGGTGAGACATGAGAAGGAGCAGATCCTCCAGAGTGAATGCGAGCCAACTGGAGCAGGATGACCGATCGAGGGACCAGAGCGAGGGGTAGAGAAACCCTAAATATCCCTGTAGGAGGTTGTTACCTCTGGGAAACCGTGAAGGAAATGCAGAGAAAGCGAATTCCCTGACGAGAAGAATCCTGCGTTGTGTTTCAAGGACGCCAATGACCCTCCCGGGTGAAGGGCAGAGTAGTGGAGGCCAGGTCAAACCAGTAGTATCAACCTTGACTCGTGAACAAAAGCCGCAGAGAAAAGAAAGGAATGCACACAAGCAGCGATTTAGCGAAGGACATGAAAGGCCGGTTTGTCTCAAAGAAAGATTGAAGCCACAACAGTGTGTCTCTCAATTGAAGGTTCCGCGCATGCTGAGACGCGAAAGAAAGCAAACGAGTAGTGAACTTTAAACTTACTGATAACTGTAAAGCCAGTGATGCAGAGTAGCGGGATGGTCCGGTGAAAGGAAGTAGCCCACTCGAAAGTCTCCACAAAATATGTTTGATGTTTTGTTATAAAGCGTCAAAGTGAATGAACTCTGAAATGTGCAATGGTCAAGATTAATCCCGACGAAAGGGGAAGTTGAAAGGTGAATGCTTGAAAGAGAAAGATTTCTTTGAACTTTTCTGATTGTGTTATGGAACTACCAAGACCAAGAGACACTGGGGCAAATAACATAAGGGAGAGCTGAAGTGAAAGTGATCCTGCAGAGGTCTGTGACAAAACCTCGCACAATCGAAAGTGTTCGGCATCAGGGAAAGGTCTGGACCCGACTGAGGGAGACCTGCAATGTGAAATAAGTTAGGGGAAGGGAACCCTTAACAAATGTGAATGAAGCTTGGGGAAGGGAACCCCTTCATGTACTGTGATTGCGAGGTCTGCACCCGGCTGATGAAGGCTTGGGGAAGGGAACCCCTTCATGTACTGTGATTGCGAGGTCTGCACCCGGCTGATGAAGATCTACGTTGAATAAGGTCCTTTTTGTTGAGAGGTCTGAGCCCAACAGAGGGAGACCTATGTGAACTTTTGTCGAACTGTGAAAGAGCTTTTGGTGAACTTAAAACAAGTGACTTTAACTTGGAAGGGCCAAGTGGGCCTCGACCCACGTTTTGAACTGATTTTTTTTATAACCTGAGCCAGAGTGTGCCATTCTGTCTATGGGGGCCGCCTTACTCTGTGCTGTCCAATGTGTGGAGGAGAGCTGACTCAGCCACCTTGATCCTTTGTTATAACATTGACTTACCTTTGCATATACATTCCCCTTTACATATTTTATGTATAAGAGATAGAGCAGAATATTTTATTTTTTTAGTATAGGCCATTTTGATTTGACATCGACTAACCAGGACTGTGTTTTCTTTATTATTTGACGGTAGAGACTACTGCTATCATAGCTATTGGGCAAAGTAGGAGTTGTCCAAACCCCAAGAAGTTAATTTTTGGTTTTGAAAGTTGTAGCTCTTGTGTCCGTATCATACTTGTGATACCATGCTTCCCTTACAATATTCTGAGTGTATCGTTGTATGCAGGTTGTGTATCCATAGTCTTGGCTTACTTGTGTTTCCGGTGTACTGTGCGTACCAACATTTATTCAGAGCTTCTTGTTGGTAGTCGGCGCGTGGTTTCAGTGCACATGCAGAATCCACAAGTATGCGCATTTGTGAATTATTTTGGGGATTTTAAAAAGTGAATGTTTTTTTTGACATTTATACAGTGTGCACCAGCTCCAGGGAAGGGGTTGGTAGATGTCAATCTTGACACTTTAAGGATTTGCTCCCAAAATCCAGTGTTTTGAGTGTATGGAAAACCCAAAATAAAGAGATCTATTCTTTACACAAGGTTTTCTTACCTGAAAACGTCATCAGTTCACCGAAATTGGCAATTGCGTTCGGATGTGTACAGACCAGTATTTTGACAAGTTTGGGTAACTTATATGGATGAAGTAAAAAATGACCGAGAACATTTTCTCTTTTTACTATGTAAAGGGTAATGCTGCTGTGACAATGTACTACATAAATTGTTATATAACCAGAGCCAAAGTTACATGAAGTCACTGGGGCAAAAACGTTTTAAAACTAGATAATGTTGCCACCAATAAAACTTTGCAGTCTTCAAACCTTTGGAATGCCAGTGTTAAGGTATGAACACTATTTCCCTATTACCAAGAATCCCACCCTATAAATAAAACCTCAAATCCCACTACACCGCTAGAATAAAGAAGCAGTGTAGTCTCGGGTACCATGCGGGGTGTAAGCGAAAAGTAGCGTTGCGCGGTATAAATCGCAGTAACGTAACATATGCCTTAAACATCAATCTGCAATTGTAGTTCCTATGAGATGTATGCAGGGCTCGAGTCGTAATAAAAAACTGGTGGGGACGGTGACGCAAGCATCGGGACGAGACGTCATAGAAAGTGAAAATAGGAGATATTTAATGGAGCTTCAATTCGTCTAGCCGGGTTTAAGTCCCGGCAGCCTCGTTTTTCACACTATGTGTAGAGAAAATGTGTAAAGGAAATCTCAATTTTTTGTTTTAATAATTTAAAAACGCAAGGGGAGAGCGTCCACCCTCCTAAAAAAGTGGGGGCGGATGCCGTCCACCCGTGTGGTCCCTGGTCGTGAGCCCTGGAAGTATGCTTTGAAGTTTTACGTTAAAATGACGAAGCTGAGAGCAAAGCGGCATTGCATGCCGACTGAAGCAGAGGCGTATCTAATGGTCGCCAGTCAGACAAATGCCGACCGTCCCCTGTGCCAGGCCCCGCCCCTTCCAATCCTGTATGAACGACCGTTAGATCCGCCTCTGGCTGCACCCCGTGCAGGCCGCCTGCACCGTTACGTGCCCTGGGGGTGGGGGCTGCCCCAGAGGAAGCCCCAGAGGAAGCCCCAGGACAGGGTCCCAGGCCCAGTGAGTCAGAAGCTTGGTGCCGGCTCAGAGCAGGGGGAATTCATGCACTGCAGCAGTGCGTATAGCAGCTGCCCAGCTCCATACATGCCAACCCTCCCGATTTAGGGGGGAGGGTTGGCCTAAATCGGGAGGGTTGGCATGTATAGCAGCTGCCCAGCTCCATACATGCCAACCCTCCTGATTTAGGCAGGAGGGTTGGCATTTCCCGCCTAAAATAATCCCAGCCTCAATTAATTCCAATGGGAAACTTTGTCTCCCGATTTCGCGGACTAAATCTCCCTCCCAGGTACCTCAGAATGTTGGCATGTATGCAGCTCACCGGCAGCACACGGGCTGTCATCGGGGGCCCACCTCGTTACCTCTGTGTCTCTCTATCTGCAATTTCTTGAACGCGCTGGGACCTCTTGGCATGGGGATGTTTCGGTGCGACGTCATGAACCTGCACCTGTGACATGAATGATTTACAGGTGCAGTTTCATACAAGGCGGACGAACGCGCACTAAGAGTTTTGCATTACATTGTCCATATTATAAGTGGCACTTCAATAGCAATGATTTTGTACGTAAGGGATTTTTATAGCGCGACCATCAAGAGAGCAAGAAGCACTGTACCAAAAGAGTGAGAATAGAGGGCGTGGGTGGTGGGGAGATAACAGCCCTTGGGAGGAAAGGGCTGGAGGTTATCAGCGAAGCAGGACCACCTTTTATGGGCAGCACCACAAATGGTTGTCCTGCGTTTCTGGAGAAATGGTAACATTAAAGCAGGAACACGTAGTGGTGTTAGGTATATGAATTTTTCACACACAGCAGTTTGCGGACCTTGGCACAAAGAGAAAGCAGCCTATTGATTTTGCAAAAGTTGGGGTACTCTGCTCATCTAACTGACTTGGGGGGAGGGGGGGACACTAAAACCAATAACTGCTGACTATTTTGGAATAGGATTCTGTAAAGATAGGTAGATCAGTGGGCGAATGAACCTGTGTGCGTCCTTCATGTCACAGGTTTCAATCTGGATAAGGTGACTTAGCCATTTACCCTCCTGAGATTCAAAAGAAGAACGCTGTCTGTTCGGCAATAACAATACCTTTGGTGGGTGAGGACGGCATAAAGCACTTTTTTTTACTATACCATCCTCTGACCTGCGTTCTTCTCACACCATCGCCCTTCCCCTTTACCCATGACTTCCTCTTCCATCCGATGTTCCGTCTTTCTTTCTCTTTACTCACTTTATATAATCTTTCTCACTCCCTCTCTCAGCCTCCCTGTCTTTCCTTTATATTTCTTTCTCCTTCGTTCTCATCCCTTCATTTCACTTCTCCTTTGCCCCTCTCTCTCCCTCGCCCCTCTTGTTCCTTTTTCTCATTGCCCTTCTCTGGCACCCATCATTACTTCTCTTGTCTTTCATCATATTCCCCTCGCCCCCCCTCCCATCCGCCTCAAAAGCTGTTAGAAATAATGTCAAAAGTCACAAATTATATATGCAAGGGCCCGGCTCCTTTTTTGGGAGATCCCGCCTGCTTGTGCCAGCTCGGCAGTGGAGGGTGCATTGTGGATGGCATGAAATCCACTTTAAATTCAAATGAGCATCTGCGGCTTTAGAGTGGCGACCCATTTCATTTTATGTTTACAGTGGCTGAGCAGCACATGCAGGACAAGGACACGGGGATTATGTGATGTATTGCAGCTGGCAGGTATAATGGCAGGGTTAATGCTATTCACCAAGGCGGCATACTCTGCCCATGCCATGCTACTTTTGTTCGCATACAGTGGTTTCAGTTCCAGAAAGCATGGTAGAGTTTTCACTGTGTTAATGGATATATCAGAATAGACCACAGCTCTGAAGCGGCCATGATCTCTGCCCTGTGGCAGCCATGATCTCTGCCCTGCGGCGGCCATGATCTCTGGCGTTCAACTTTAGATCGCGTTTATTATTCAAAGTAATGATTTGTCCTAGCAGGAGCTCTGGCAGTTATCTAGGACTTGGGTAGATTGCTTTCTATGTATTAGGGAATGACACTGAACGATCCTCTTAAGGGATATTGATAGAACATCAGAGGTAGCTAAGAGAGGGTCTTCACCAGAGAGTTGACAAAAGTGAAAGAGTGGCAAAGGATTGTGAATTGAAGTGGTCAAGCAAAATCCTGTGCACAATCGAAAGTCTTCGATAATGAAACAGTAAAGAAAGTTGATGGCAAAGTAGATAAAGTTGGTTGGAGCCCAGAAGAGGGAGACTGATTGAAGGTTTTGTGTTGGAACGGATCTGAGCCCGGCAGGGCGGAATCCGGGGTGAACAGCCTGTCACCCAAGAAATTGGATACGTGGAAATCCTGAGAAAATTGTCTATATGTGAAAAATGAACTATGTGTTAAAGTGGATCTGAGCCCGGCAGAGGGTTATCCAAGGTGAACAGTAAGTCACCTTAGAGAAGTGTGCAAAGGAGAATCCTGAAAGTAAAGGAACTTTGTTTGTTGCACCAGGCCCTCTCAAAGAAGAGACTTTGAATTGTAAAGAGACTTTGGTACAGAAGGCCATGATGTTGGAGTTTTGAACTACACCCTCCTGCTAGAGAAGCCAGAGACTGTGCTAAACTAGAGTGTGCCACCTTGTCGCGTGCTAAAAACATGGGGAAGGGAAACCTATTGCTTGAATATCCTGACATATGATTTCTTGAATACTTTTTTCTTTTGCATAACATTGTTTCCTACAATATTTATATTTAGAGGTAAAGATCGGCAATGGGTGTATTAGTATAGACCCTTTTATTTTGACAAGGCACCACTAGGACTGCGTTATTATTATTTTATAGTCGTAGCTTGCTCCCATCTTTAGATTTAGGATGAGATAGGCATTTTTTAAACAAATTTAAGGTTCAATAGACAACCTTGAACTGTGGTCACTTGTGTCTGTTTTACGCACGGCAGAAATTCAATTCACCATTAACAAAAGCAACCAGAAGATGAATTTCCTTGACCTCACCATAACACCCAAAAATAACAAACTTGAATGCTCAATTTTCAAAAAACTACAGACAGGAACACGGTCCTTCATTACAGCAGCCATCACCCCAAATGCCTACGAGATAACCTCCCATACGGGCAGTTTCTGAGGATTCGCCGCAACTGCACCCAGCTGGAAGACTTCCAGAAACACTCTAACGACCTACAGCAAAATCTGGCCTCAAGAGGATACCCCAAAAACTCATAAAAACCCACAAAAGAGCACAATTTATACCTAGAGAAGCCCTCTTGGCACCTAAAGCCCACACTGAAACTCCAGAGAACATTATGACCTGTGTCACCACCTTCTGCCCTATAACTTCCAAACTCAAGTCACTTATCAAAAAATTCTGGCCTCTTGTTCAACACAACCTACCAGCTGAACCCAGGCCATGAATGGCACTCGGGAGGTCTAAAAACCTCAAAGATTTACTCACTAGTTCCAAAACCTACAAAATTCTGGCACGCTCCACTTTTTGGAATATGAGAGAGATCCGTGGACATCACCCTTGCGGTCAAGGCACGGCGTGTAGACAAACACAAAAACTTAACTCCTTCACCATTGAAGGCATAGAGTGGCAAATCAGACACTTCTCCAATTGCAAATCCACTAACGTCATTAATGTGATTCAATGCCCCTATGGCCTACGATACGTAGGACAAACCACGAGACCTATCTACAAATGCATTGAGGAACACCGATCTAGGATACGCCGTAGAAATCTTACTGCTCCTTTGGTCCACCACTTCAATGAATTCCACCATGATCCAGATTCCTTTACCTGGTGGGTGGTCGACAAAATTCAAAACAAAACCAACACTGCAAATGCTCTGAATTTCAAAGAAACATGGTGGATGCATAAGCTCAAATCCATCACTACTGGCCTCAAGGAGGCCCAACCGGGACAATTTAGCACTTAGTCCCTCATGCCTTCAACACTGAGTCTCAGGTAGACCCCATCTACCTCCCTATACAGCTCATCTATTCCTCAAATGCTCGGAGTTCCCTCTGCCTATGACGGGACTCACACACATATTGCGTCTCTTAGCGTTACCTTGAGCATTAGAGACACAGTATGAGTACTATGGGGTCCTATCTGTTGGCTAGAGAGCCAGTAACATGCAGACTAATGTTGCACAGTAAAATTTCCCATTGCCTGATTATGTGTTGATAATTGTTCAGACCCTGTTCGACTTTCACTGTCTAAGTATCCATGAAATTGTGCACTATACTGGACATTGGCTGCAATTTATGCTTAGATTTATGCTTGTGTTAATGCTTTCCTTGTTCCAATTTTTGCACTAGCATTCATGCAATTGTTCATTGTACTGGATATTGGCTGCCTGTTGCTCTTGTGACAATGCTTAGACATATTGTTGGCCTCCTATGCCATGTCTTCGAGGCCCTGCAGCAGACACTAATCTCCAACTAGCAGGGTCCACAAGTCCACTTGGCAATGTATCCTATAACTAGCAGCACTTACACGCTTCCCCTCACCCTTCCCTCTTGACCATCTTTGGGTTGCTGCTCTTATGCTCACCCGAGCTAGCCACCTTAGGCCCCCCACACCTGGCTTTGACATTATTTTGTTACCGCCTGCCATGCGTGTCCTCCGGCAACACAGTGTGCGGGAGTTCTTCCACGTTGTCCTTTCTTTTTTGCTTCCATGTGCCCCGACAGACACTCCATCCTGTACTCAGGACACACGGCACTATTGCTATGACTCCGAGTCAAGCCACTACTTTCCAGCTCATGCGCGGTGGCAGCTAGAGACCCTTTCCTAACGCCCCGTCCTATGTGACACTACAGCCATGCGCATGCGCAATGGATCTTCTTTCCACAGCGCATATACGCAGCTCATTTCCCCAGAGTCGGCACAGGCGCCATTTCCAGACGCCGGTCTTGTTCCCGTTTGCCCAGACTCCTGCATGTAATCCTGAGTGCATACTCGTGTGCTAGACGCTATCCTCGTTATGATGTACATTACTTTTCTACTCCTTTCTAGACTGGCGGGCTCCTTACTCATGAACCCTTCCCCTCTTTTTCCTTATGTTTTTCTCGCATACAGGGCGAGCTCTACTGAACTTACACCTGCCATTTAGCCTTGATGACTACAACCAAGGCTCATTTCTCTGAAGCCCTCCTCCAGCATTGGGCTCAATTCAGAGGGAACCATCAGGTAACTACAGTACCCCTGTAATGGTTACTGCTCTGATTCTGATTTCTTCTGTGCCCCGTCTTGACGGACACTCATTTACTAGTGTGTCCACTTTACCCCAGGTTTTACGCACTACTTGTCCAGCCTGATCTTGTTCCAATCGCCAGGGGTCCCACGCCTCCTCCCAACAGGCCCTTCGTCCTTGATCCGGCATCCTTCCTATTACTTGCCCAGTTTGGTGACTCCAGTTTCCACTCCTGCCCAGCGATGACACCTTTCCTGTTCATCCACTCCTACTCCCAGCACGAGCAGTGGTGAGTGGAGTTGATTTCTGGAACTACATAGGATTTGTCCTTTTTATTAGATACTACCTTTTTACCGGCTCAAGCACTTTGCTGCTTTTTTAACACAGTTCTCCTTTATTTCTTCATTTTTGTTCTCCCAACACAGAGTTCCCTGACTTTTTTGACCCTCGAAGAAGGCTTCCATCTTTTCAGCCGAAATGTCAGCAGCACACAGACCCAGATTTTCTATGGGCTTTACAAAGTGCTGCATCCTTCTAACATTTTACCCAGACGTAGACCAAATATGAGGTCAGACTTTAGCCGGGCATAGGAGACCTACAAGCAACGTCTCCTCTAATTGTACACGCATCCCGTGTTCCTTGTACCTAACTACATGGTATCTTTCACTCACTAGCAAGTTGTTTGTTAAATGTACGAGTGTACTGTTTACGCCTTGGATACCTGTAAACATTTTGCACTGGATTTCAGATGTAACCATGCGTTTGTTCATTACAATGGTCATCATGAACTGTTATGCATATAAAAATACTTAAATAATTTGCAAAATAAAGAGTATCCGCTAATTAATAATAAAAATCTGACATTTTCAAAAAGTAAGAGACATGTGTTCATTAGCAGCGAGCTTTTGTTTCTAGCGATGGTTGCCCCATTTGTATGGGCTTCCAAAAGGGTTTAAAACCAGTTTGCATTTAAATTGTTTTGCATGTTTTTGAATCGTAGAGGGTAGGACAACCCCCCAGTTATAGATTACTGTTAATACCATGCCTTCCTTACAGGGGTCGGGGTCCACAATGAGTTCAGAGTGAAATAATTAAAATTAGACAGGTAAGTACAAAAATACTCTATTATAGGCCCAAACACACACACACACAAAAAAGATGAATCAAGCAGGTAGCAATATCGCACAATATTCAATTATCAAACATGTATACCGTCACCTTTTAGGTTTTTAGGAATGCTTACAATAACTTAGACAACTACAATAAGGTGTGTAGTGATGCAGTAGAATGAAACAAGTTCACAACATGTACGCCCTAACTTTAATAGTCCAATCCCTATGATGAATGGGTCCTTGTGCCCAAAGGTCACAAATCTTCTTCTTAGGAGAGGGGACAAATGTAGGAAGTTCTTGTGTTGGTGAAAATGTTCCAGAAGATATTCAACAAGTTCTAGGTATGTAAAATAGTATTTCCATCTTTCAGAAACAAGCTTTTTAGATCAGCAATAAAAATGGAATTACCAACGTTTATTCTAAGAAGAACAGGCGGGGTGAATGCGTTGCAATTAGTTACACCCTGACTCTAATTTTCCCAGGTGACTAGATATGTTGGCTGGAGGTAGGTTTCCCCGCCCTTGGATGCAGTAGAAGATGCCTATGAGCTGCAGGTGCAAGCATTCTTCTAGCCGGTTCCAAGGGCAGAGTGCAACCCTTTGTGGAGAAGGAATGCAGAAGGCACTGATGCAGACCTCTTCAGGACACTTCACTTGACAAAGGGCAAGGTGAGTTCCAGTCACGTCTACCACACATGGGCGACGACAGGTGCCTGTCCAGTCGCGGTTTGAAGACCTTTTGTAGCAGGATCCCTTGATGCTGGGAAGCTGAAACCTGGCTGGAAGGCGACTTGTGACATGAGCTGACGAGCACTAAAGTTCCGGCAATTAACATGAAATGGTAACAAATGTACTGAGGAAGCCCACTGAAGAGCTGGTCAGTACACTGGGTGGTTGAGGGACAGTTTCAAGGGCTCAGGACGGCTGTATCCCCAAGAATGTGTTGAGACTGGTTGGTCCCACAAGTATAAGGGTTAAAGCACTGCTCAGGGCCTTGGCAGAACAGGAAGTTCAGCAAGGCTTCACTTGGACAAATGCAGGAAGGGAGGCCAGACCTTATTGAGTCATCCACAGATCTTCAGTTGGTTGCTTGTCTACACAGGATACTTGGCTCCAATGCTGATCTGAAGAAATGGCTGCAGGAATCCTCTCCTTATCCTAAATCCTGGCAGGAAGCAGGTACAAGCCCACCAATGTTAAAGATCTGCACCATTTAAATAGCCAGCTGTGATCCAATCAGGGGCCACTGTGGGTTTCACTCATGCCCCCCACCAAGGAATGATTGTTTCCCCATGTCAAAATGAGCAAAAGGCCGGAGGAGTGAAGCTGAAGGCCTCATTTCCCTGTAAAAAGTCAGGACAGGTTAAAAAGCAAAAGGTAAAAGTGTGGGGGTCCATAGAATATGTAAGGAAAGTTGGCTAAAGAGAAATATTTCCTAACAGTTCTTCCCCAACCTTCACTTTTGGTATTTTCTTCTACTTATATTCCAACCTTCTCCTTGACACACTCCTGTCTCTCCTCCAATGACTTGACTGAATATACTCTTCTTCCACAACTCTCCTTCCAGCCTCTTGTGTAATTCACTATTTAACACCCTTATCCTTTTCTGTGTTGCCTCCAATCTCCACCTAAACAATTCCCATCCCTTGATGCCACTTCCAGCATCATGCTAAATACACTCCCCCCTTTACACGTCACTTGATATCCTCCTCTGTAATACTTCCTCCTTCTTCCTTCCACCCCTCCCTTTCTTCCAACCACCCCACTCCTTCTGTTGTTCTGCAATACCCTTCTCAGCTACCTTCCTCTCACTCCTTCAACCCCTTCTTCTACTCTCTTGTATTCTCTCCCCAGCATCCTTTCTCACCTTCCACGTTTGCCTCCAGTCTCCTTCAGCACCCATTTGCTGTATCCAAACTTGCACTCAGCAACCCCAGAACTTCCTTCGACTACTGTGCAGGGGGGTGGCTCTTGCACAGGTGTTGCTGAAGTTGTTGTAGTCCGTTTGGCTGCAGAAGTCATGAGACTGGTCTGGGCATGCTCCGTGACACAGGGACTGTTTAAATCTGCCCCCCTGGAAGAGTTCTTTAAAAAGAGCAGCCGCCATCTTGGATTGTAGGCCAGACTTTTCTCTCCTCTGAATGGGTAGCAGAGGCCGTTCTCTTTCCAAGTCGGCATTTGGAAACAGCTTTTTCTCTGAGCTAAGGTATATAGCTGACTCCTGGGAGCCCAAGGTGTATGCTAAACCTTCTCCTTGAGGAATAGAGAGTCTGTCAAACCCCTGCTCCTGCCAGTGGCTTTTGGGGAGGTTCCCCCAATGGTTGAACTGCGGAGAACGGGGTTCATTTCCTTCTGCCTCAGAGTATTCACTGAGGATAGGGGGGCGTGGAAAGGGCGCTGCCAGCATCACCCATTGCAAGCTGTCTGACAATGGCTGCTACTAGCCAGGTTTGGAGATGAGGGTGCTTGACCTCATTGCCAAAGATGCTTTATCTTGTTTTCCCTGCTAATACTGCCTGTTTTCCCTGCTAATACGGCCATCACTTTTGCTGGTTTGCAGCCCCGCTGATCCTCAACCCGGAAGTGTTTTCTCTCTCCTGCGAGGCTGTTCCGGAAGGCAGTGTCTTTCCTCAGCCCGTAAAAAGTGGCCAGTTCTCTGGTATACATACCCACACACACCGCAATAAATGATGCGCTGAAGCTCTGTCAAAAAGTTCAGCAGAACTCATGCCAGTATAAAAGCAGACACTGGATATGATTGGAAAGCCTAGTCTGACCAGTATATATGGTTCACTGTGGAGCCACTATCCCATGCAGCCTAATGGGAGATAAGTGCAGGCTTCCAGTGGATTAGTTCTCCCTGTAGGGTGCACTTATTGCCATAGGTAAGTGGCAAAGGACAAAGCGGGTGGAAGTGACTATTTGGGTATGATACCAAGATGACTCTAATGCTCTAGAACCCATGTTATACGCTTGTAACACATCCCTGTCACTTGCTTTCCTTCTAATTCGCGCTGGCATTGATATAGACGACTGAAGGCCATCTTGACCTTCTTCGCATGGAGACCTACCACGTGGGTTTAAAAACACAGGTGTATGCGTTCCACGGCATCCATTTTGAACAACGCATCACGTAGGAAAGCAGTAGTACACAGAAGCTGCCACCAGAGTTTAAAGGCTGATACAACCCTTTTTTAAACAAAATGATTTTACTGACATGCTCAGTTAAATCAAATAAAACCAGTCCGTTTGAGCTACTTTGCCATGCCATTCAACGTTGCATGAAATGCGGCTCAGCTCTGGTTCAAAAAAGCAAACCGTCCTTCCTTAATTCCACCCTGTGCACCACCTTGAATCCTCAACTGCTCGTCTCCGAGGCCATAGCATTCATTTGTTAAGACGGCGTGTCTACTCCATGACGCCACAATCTAAGCACAATTTTAGGGTTACATTTTCTTTTTTTTTTGTTTTTTTACAAAAAAAGCAATTTTACTTTTAAGTTGACACGTGCGCCTTGGTATTTCTAGTTCTAAAATTGGACTCACTCCCATGTAGGTTTGTACAGAGCAAACTGTTCGCCTTCCTTTTGTGTTCCTTACACCGAGACGAATGTGACTGATTTTGTTAAGAGACACATTACAAATGAAACTAGAGCATGTTTCTTGGCAGTTACAAGAGACTATCGTTCGCTGTTGGTGGTTTGCGCGAACTCAAGTGGCTGCCCGAGGTATGCTCAGTTGAAAGGGAAATGGAAAGCTGCCTGCGTGGGGCTGAGGATTATGCTGCTGGGAAACTGGCTCGACCAGGGTTTCTGGCACTAGAGGTCTGTTCTTACAGAGGGCAGAATTCCTCTTTCAAGAAATGTGGTCCTTGTGCAGACTCATGCTTATGCCCCATGCCACGGATGGCCTCAATAACACGCCATCTCCCAAACACTGTTTAACGTTTTTTTTATTTAATTTGGTTGAATGGGGGCCTAAGAGCTTTGCCTTTCTGCCTCATCCAGAATCGGCAAGACCCTACCCTAACCCAGGCGCCCCTACTCCCCAGGTTAGCAGCTACTGACCCCTACTCTCTATGTTCTAACTGGCTAGTCACGAGGGCCTAATGGCAACTGCCTTTCCTATGTCCCTTCGTCAGGGACTTTCTATACGTGACCTGCTCTATCCGCAGGTTAGGTCTAGGGATTGTGCGGGTGCATTCCAGACACTTGGGCTCCACAGTAACCTCTTCCTATTGCGGCCCAATGTGACTGTCTCTCTCCGTCACTCTTCCTTCCTACAACTACTCTTCTCCCTTCATGCCCACCCACCTTATCCTCTTATTCTCCCTGCATCTTCATCCTCTCTCCCTTCCGATGTCTGTCTCTGTCTACCTAAACCCACCGGTTTTACACGCTCCTACTCCCCACCACTAATACTCTCCCCTTTCCACACCTCTACTACTCTCCCCATCAGTACTACTCCATCCCACCCTCCCGTCAGTCACTCGCCATCTCACTTCCTCAGTCACCTTCCGCTCAACCTCTACTTTCACCAACACTCCTATTCACAAGCCTTACATGCACATTCACAACACAGTACCACTTTCTCTCACCAACCAATACCTCACCTTTTCTGAAAGTCACCTTCACACTCCTATGCATCGTCTTTCCACCTTCTGGGCTCTTGGTCTGCCGCATCCTCCTCCTCTAACCTCACCTGAACAATCCACAGTTTCCTGTTTCCTGCTCCCAGCTTTATCCTCGCACTCCTTCTCCCATAGGTCCTCTTTCACTGGTTGCACAGGCCAATCCTGTCTGCTCTTCCCTGCCTGCAAAGTGTTAAGTACAGAAAAACATTTCAGAAGGGGATGCGATCCTCCCCTTTCTGTCTCGCATGTCCGCCTAGTCTCATCATTGGCAGCTTGCATTGAGTGATGGTCCATTCTGTCAGGGAGCCGCACTGCAGAGAGATTACAGGTAAGTTGTTGAGCCCTTCTCGTGCCAGGGAGCCGCTCCATGGCTGAAATTCATGTATGCGGTAAGCTAGAGTCCTTTTCAAGTAGCCACACCACATCCGGTTTATTGCTGTGAACAGTGGAGTCTGCTGTCAGCACATGGTGCTCCTGGCAACCCAGTGGCAACAGTGCATGGAAGCTAAGTGGTCCTCTTTCTTCCTGTTGTTGTTGGGGTTGTCCCCCAGGAGGTGTCTTGTAGGAGGCCCTGGTAGGCTGGGGTATAGTGGGTGATCCACTGGAATGCTGGTATAAGTAGTTTCCTGAAATGAGAAGAGAGACTGGCCCGCATCTTCATGCAGAGGTGTGGGGTGAATTACAGTGGTACTGCCCAGACACGCCTAGGCTCTTAGAGAGGCCGGAACTGGGGCCCTTCCAACTGCTATCTTCCTCCACTCCCCCAGGTTAGGAATTGCTCTGGCTTTCAGCCTGGTAGGCCACTCGGCACAGGCTGATGGGTGGTCCCCAACCTCTCCTGCAAGGTCAGCCTACTGACCTTGTCACATACATCAGAATTAATAGAACCCATGCACTGCAGACTAACAGAGAACCTGTTTGTTTCAACAGGAGTTAATCGATATGACCAAACGAAGGGAGGGATGGAGCGAGGCAGGGAGGGAGGGAAAGAGGGATTGATTTGGTGCAATACAAAAGCATAGTAACATAACCAAAAATGCAGCTTAACAAGCACTGCTCTAGCCACAGGTATGTGCAAGCTCTTTGCAGATGTTGCCTTCCCTAGTTCTGCCACAGCTATTGGCTTATTTGATGCGTGAAATCAATCCTTTTAATACAATACATAAGGTCAGTATATATTTCTCCGAAGAGAATCCCCTATTTGATCCAGAAATCTTAGTAATATTTATTTATTATGACTATTCATCAAATGGCGCCTTTAAAAAAAAAAAAGAAATTCAGCGTGTGGTGTTAGTAATTAAATAAGGGGAAATATATTAATTAAAATAATATTATGGGCTTGTTTTCAGTCAGTCTCAAATATAGACTCTGATGTTGATCCATCCAAATTAATGTTCGCTTTGTCTCGTATTGTATACCCTGAAGATATCTCAATCCTGCCTCTTTTTGGCTTACTGCACAAAAACCCAGACTCGCTTATGGTGGAAAAGGTCGCTTTAATGTGACAGGCCAAAGCTTACAAATAACCGCTTACCTGGCTCCCATGGCCTTACAGACTAACAAAATGTTTTTGAACAACCAATTAATAATTCAACACTTTCAATTTCCCCAACAAATAAATAATTAAAGGTTCCACTTCCTCTCTACCTATCCCTTGGTCCCTACTGTCTCCTTACCACTTCTCAAGGCGTCCCGATTTCTCCCCGGGGTCATGCCCCTCCAGATTTAATACCTGTTCCTCCCGGGGTGGCCCGTTTGTGCAAACAGCACCACCCCCATCCTTACCCGCGCCATTCCCCCATTGTGCCCCCCCACCCCCATCTAAAGGGGCCATGCCCCCGGCAACCAGACAACTTCAAAACCCATAAAACTCCCCTCTACAACAAACTCCACCTCCCTATGACCTGCAGCCAGTCTGACCTGCCACATCAGCAACAGAATTTTACATCACAACTTCCCCAACTAATGCCCCAACCTGTCACACAACAACTACCCAAAACAATAAGGACCTTAAACGGAGACCAAAAACCCATGACAATATGAAAAGAAGGGGTAACCCGACCAAAACTAAATTACCAGGAAATCCCTCCCCCCCCCAAATTAAAACCAGTTTCTTGGCCTATGATCAAAAGAGGGTGGGAGGTCGGGGTCAAGCTCATGTCCCAACCATCGCCTGGTCCAGAACCTTCCCTGACCCTTTAAATACCCCCTGGGGGACACTCTATTCACAGGCCAGCTCGCTGGCCTATGCAGTGCCAAAAATAACCCCGGGGGGAAACGCTTCGCGTTCCCCCGGTGCCCCCCTTCTATTTGGAGGAGTCTAGCCCATTCCGACCCTTTTTCTTTGCACTCTGGAACTTGTATTCCTCGATTTATAATGGGAAGACAGCACTACAAGCGCCATAATGCCACACAACGTGATTGGACAAGCATCTCCTGAATGGAATGGGACATGTTGGCATGTGTACAATGGTTCCCTCGGACAATGATCCGCATGTTAAGCCTGTCCTATGAAGTTTGTAGCGGATATGAAAGGTAAATGGTGTGAAATTCCCTGAATGAGGGACACCGTTGCGGCACCAAACACAATTGACTCTAATCCGAAACGTATCTGCAGGCCAAGTTTTAATGGGATTTCAGATTTTGTTTCTTGTGATTTTCTACCTGAATAGCAGTGAGGGCGGGTCGCTGAGGCAACACGATGATTTACTTGGATCCCATTCTTGGTAAAATGCACGACCTACAATAGCTACAAAGTGCTTCTAATTGGAGAAAGCCAGCTGATTGAATGACCAACACAGTGCATCTGCGCGCACTTTGGTTTTTCTGATTGGTTGGCCTGCCTGGACAGGGTGGGTTGGTGAATTTGTTAACGAGAACTTGGTTGTGTCTCCGGCTGAGAGGAAGAAAGGGAAGCAGTTGGTGGAGTAATTTCAGCTTGCACAGTGTGTATTGTGTAATTGGAAAGAAATGGCGCTGCAGAAACTTCCACATACACATGTCAATGTAGCCGATTTATTCTCCTGCCGCTTTCATTGCTTTGGAAATGTTTACCCCTTACCTTGCTTCAGTACTAAGGGGCGCAAGTTTCACTAGACCCCATCTTGGTTTGATGCCGCTACCGCTCGCCAGTTTAATGGGTTGGATTACCTATCGGTTTGATTTCAATCTTCCTTTCATGTCTTTCGTGCTGCTAGCATAACACCTTGAAAGCAACATCCACAGTATTCAACACAGTTTTTCCAGTTGTACAGTTTGGTATGACACAGTTATGCTATTACTTATGAGTCCAGAAAGGCTGTCGGGTTGACTACAAGGCTGCCGGGTCCACTACATACTTGTTTTCAACCTTATTTGCGATCATCAGTGCAGTATAGTCCTGACAGCCTTGTGCATTTGGCCATGTTTTCACAACACCAAGAAAGTTATGGTGGGTTTAAAGGGATGCCTTGCAAAATGTCTGCCTTGGGTTGATTAAGCTATGTATAATTTCCATTTGGGCTAATTTGCATACCCACAATGCCCTTCTGTTGTGGTTCAGAACTGGAGATTAACTTCCAGTGATGGCTGCTAGGAGTGCTGTGTAGTGTCTTGGCTCAAATGGATTTTTCTACTTTCACATTTCAGGTGAAATGGGTTTTTTCAAACCTTTTTAAACCCTCCAAAGATATATATATATATATATATATATATATATATATATATATATATATATATATATATATATATATATAAACCAAAATGGCAATAAAAAATACGAAGACCAAATAAAGGTCGCTGTAACTGTGGCATGCCTCATGAATCGAACCCATCCAGTCTTTAGTGCACAGAAAAGTCTCTGTTGGCGAGATCATAGAGGGGTTGCTGTTCTCTTTGGCTCTTGCTCGTGGATGCCCTTAGCCACACACCACAGTGCTCTGTGTGCACTCCAAATTGTATTCTCCCTCCTCCCCCCCGGCCCCCTTCCTCCTGATGTGGTGCGCTGGTGGGAGGCTGCAGGGGATGGTGGAGAGATAAGATGGACTGTGCACCACAGTTGCAGGAGGAACCCTAGGCATGAGAATGAATGGCTATATGCAGATGATCTGGTCATACTGGCACCCACCGCGGAAGGACTCTGATGCTCCCATGACCTCCTTGCAGAATGCTGCAGGACTTGGGGATCTAGATGTGAGCCTAAAAATGACCAAAACCATGGTATTCCAGAATGAAGCAAAGAACCAGCACAAGACATTCAAACTATACCTTCATGGAACCGAATTTCAGCACTTTACAGACTTCATTTACCTACTAAGTCTCAGAATAAGTGCAGCTGGGAGTTATAAAGTGGCAATTAATACAGTTCAAGAAAAAGCCCTCCATGCATTCTATGCTGAAAGAAGCCACTGATACTTAAATCCACCAGGAAAATGAATGCTAAATCTTACACAGCAAGCCTTTGTTTAAGGATCAGGAAAGCCAGCTGCATCTCAGGACACTCTGGACAGATACACCGGGGGGGGGGGGAGGTGGTTCTCGTCACTCCACTCTCAAAGAGAATTTTCAGCAGTCTTCTCTCTGGCCTCCTTTTCCGGTCTCCCTGGTTTTTCTGTTCTTTGAGTCATAGTACAGTCCCCCTTATATAGCAGAAATGACATCACTAATTTGACAATCTAGAGGAAGTAACCTGCAATAATCCCTGCTGCTAGTATTAGATTATCTCTATCTCTCTCTTTCTCTCTCTCTCTCTCTCTCTCTCTCTCTTTCGCCCTCTCTTTCTTTCTCTTTCCCTTTCTCTCTTTCTCTTTCTCTTTCTTTCTCTTTCTTTCTTTCTCTCTCTCTGTCTCTGTCTTTCTCTCTTTCTCTCTTTCTCTCTTTCTCTCTTTCTCTCTTTCTCTCTTTCTCTCTTTCTCTCTTTCTCTCTTTCTCTCTTTCTCCCTCGCTCTCTTTCTCCCTCGCTCTCTTTCTCTCTTTCTCTCTCTCCCTCTCTCTCTCTTCCCCCCCCCCCCCCCCAGTCAGGATGTCAGGATTGGTTTAGGGGTTAGGATCACCATCTGTCTTTTTCCATTTGTCATCATCCTTTGTTCTCCTAACAACTTTTTGGCAAAACTAGTTATGTATCACAACTTCATAATTGTACTAGCAACTGCCATATGAAACACACATTCTGTTTTAGCTGATCATGGGGAATTCAATAGGATGATCGCCAAATCTGTACGATGTAGCATTGCCATGTGTCATATTTTTGTCATTTTCATAAAATGTACAACAGTTATGAATATGTAAGTTATCAAGCATATTCCTAATTTCATTGTCCACCTTTTCACCCATTCTCACATTTGTTACATGTTCATATCAGCTAGAAACCTAGTCTAACTGGCCATTACAGTTACCAGAGTCACAGGTAGATGCATTAAATACCCCCGAACCCACCGGGAAATTACATGAAAAATGGCATAAAAATGAAATTAATCCTCAGTCTGGTTGCTGTGCAAAATGCCTAAAATAAAATAGTCTTTTAAATTAATTAGTGTTTGTCAGCAAATGGGATGGCTGCTTCATCCCACAAAGCCATCTGTTCCCCTGGGTCAGCCTGTGACCAGAGATTTTCATGAGTCACTTTGAAGTTAGTGTGTGCTCTTTGGAGTGGGTGCAACAAGGACTCGCACCTTTTAGTCATGCTTCAGCTAAAGATGGCCTTCTCTTGAAGTCTCTGCTTTCCTGCCAGCAGGTCTGTAGAATAGTGAATTTTGACACCTTCGGCAGCATCAAATTTTATTCTGGAGTTATTAGTTGGGAGGTGTGACATCCAGCTTGAGTGAGGCTTTTCATTGTAAAGTTTTGCACCCAGCCAGAACAGGTCTTTCCTGAAGTAAGTGTCTCTTCAACTGTCACTGGAGTTGTGAACCATAATATGCATTGCTTTGGTCAACTCACACATCCTGTTCTGCTTTCCTGACATTTTTCTGCAGTGATATCTTTTTCAATTGTGGCTTTTTAAAACCGTTTCTATTTGCAAACACATGTGCAGGTCGTTTTTTCTTCCAATGTTTAAAAAACCTGTTTTCCGTGTCACAGGATTCTTTGATTCCTCCTTCTTTTGTGAATTAAACTGCTGCTTGTCCATTGATAATGGTAGGGCCATTTCCCCATGGTTCTTTAACTTTACATGAACAACAAAAGAAAAAGCCAGGCCGTTTTTGTTGCAGTGTTTAAATGGCTGCTATTCATGTGAATGGGACGTCTGTTTGGGGCCTTTAAATGCACCCCACGAACTCAAATTCCCAACACTGCGAGGCACCACAAGACCAAGCAGTAAAACCCTCGAGACAATGCCTTGATCAATACGTTACGAACGTATGGTTGTTCAGCAGCAGGGCCCCACAGTTGGACCACATAGGAAACCAAGGACAGGAGGGGAAACCGGCCAAGGACTTAGAAATGGCCCGTAAGAAGCAACACACAATGTCTTGGAGAGCAAAACTAGGACAGTGCAACAAGCTAGAATGCTACAGGTCATTGGGGCACAAATTTAAACTTATTGCTTGTGCTTATGATTTTTTATAATTAGCCAAGCAAGAAGCTCAGGGAAGAAAGAATCGGCTTGAAATGAAAATGAGGAGAAATAGACAATGAGACAGTTTCTCATGCACTCTCTTCCATACAAAGACATTTGAGACCTTCATTCTCCCGTGTTTTTGCGAAAATAGGGAAGTCTTGGCAAGTAAAACTGGGCAAGAGCAGTTCTGCTTTCTCATTGGACAAAAGCTAGAATATAGACCAGCAAAATATGTGCATGCCACCAACAAAGACAGTGTATAAATCAATATAGACTGTAGGAAAAGTCTGAAGGCCAGAATGGTCACTAGCTACTGAAGAGTGTATTATGTATCCCGTGGATTTACTATGGCAGTCTGTGTCTAACTTTTCATTATTGTCAGCTAGTGGAATGTTAGGCTGACTTTTGATATCCTAACTGCTGCACATGGTTTGGTGCCTCAGGTTCTTGGTAATTTATTGGACTCTTTAAACGTGTTATTCTATTCACATTGTTTCAACCTTTATGTTGGTGAGATAGCTGAAGGTGCTGTCCACCTCGGACATCTGTCTTCAGCATGCAGGAGACGTTTGTGAATCCTGGCAGCGCCTACTCATCCCTTAATCTTTTCAAGGTATATAAATTGAGGGCCATTAAATTGAGTAGTAACATTTATTTGCACCCTGGGAAGGGTGCTCAGCCAATCAGGTGGCTGGAACAGTGGGCGAGAATACACAATCCCCGCCCGCTGTCCGAGCCACCCGGGGCCCTTCCCCGGGTGGCACTGTTTCTTTCTTCCCTTTTTTTTCATTGCGAGGAGGTAATGAGGAGTATCTCCCTGTTGCCTCCCCAGCCCTACACTTACGTGCGGGAGTTTTGATTCATGCTCTGTGTTACGGCTGCCCACGCTAGGGAAATGTGAAAAGGCGATGTCCTCTTCTTGTGTTACCAGTTGAGTGGTCACTGTGGTCCCTTGGATGCTGAAGAGTAAAAGACATGAGGGGACATCGGAGCAGATGGTGCAATGGAAACCCCGAGGGTGAGGCACGCCCTCCGCCAATACCTCCATCTCCCACTAGAGTCCTTGTACTTTCCCAGATTCCATGCCTCTGCTCCCAGAAGACGCTGTGGTATCTCACGGGCATGACCCCGAAGCACTTCTCATTAGTAGCCTCAGCTTCCTAGGCCTAGCTGGAAAGGCTTTGAGGATCGCTGACCTTTGAACTGTCTCACAATAACTTCCAGCAATATGGGTCTGAGATCCATTTTCTTAATGTTTGCTAATTTTGTTCTAGACATGGACTGTGTGTCAGGCAGTCGTCGGAAGATGGCAGCCTACATAAGCCTAACGGTTCTCATCTACTTCAAAATGTGATGCCAATATATTTCTAGCATTTGCCTCGAATAAAGAATTATATATTTTCATTTTGCCATATGCATGCAGTTGCATTTGGAGTAAACAAACGGCTAAATTGGGCTTAATAAATAAATGTTTCACTTGTTCATTGGTTGACAAAACGGACTTCTTTCTGTGTCTCGCGCCTTTAATAGCAATGATTTTGTTACGTTTCGGTTTTAATTAGAATGGCAGCTTGCACACTTCATCTTACATTCTTATTTGCTACATACAAGAAATGAGTATTACAATTCCCCGAAATACTTATTCAGAGGTCGTCTGGAGGGTCTCAAATGTGCGAAACAAATCGGAGACGTGAACTTGGCCTATCCCGTGGCGTGTAACTAGATTTCAGTAGAATTGTAAAATGTCGCACAGTGTCTTTGGGTTCAAATCTAAAGAACGCGGGCGTGCTACTGTTCGTGTGTGGTGACATATTGCAGGACGGTCTGTGTTGGCATGAAAGTCACATACCTCTAGAGTAGAGTGTGTCTGTCTCACTGGTACAGAACGCTGAGCATCTCTCTTGGCCCCAGTCCACTGGGAATGAGGTCATCCACATAGGATGCCGTAAAACATGTTTATGTGAAACGAAAACTGGATATTGTTTTATGTGTGAATATATTTGACTAACTAAGCATATCCTTTGTTATGGTATCTAATGACGTATACGTTAATTTGTTAAATGGTATAGTTCCTATATTCTGTAATGCGCTTCAAACAAACCTGATTACACTAGTAAGGTATTGTTCAGGTTTATGCAGGGCTCAAGTCGAGGGTACACGCAGGGGGACAGAGTCCACCCACTTTTTTCAGAAGGTGGCCTCAGACCCCCCAGCTAAAATGAGAAACATTGAATGTCGTTTGTGAATGTATGCATCGTCAGGTTTGTAGGCAGGACACTTAACCACTGCACCATATAACCTGACGAAATATAATGCACAACTCGAGGTAACATTTCCATTTTCGGTGCTGCAAGTCCCAGGGAAAACATTTGTATTGTTTCTTGAAGTTTAAAACATGCACACCTTTTAGCAATTTCAAAAACACTATTAGAAGAAAAAAACCTCTCTTGGTTTTATGTGTGTTGATTTTATAAAAGGAAAATACCATTCGTACTGGGCAATTTCTGTGGTTATGCAAAGCCAATGTAATGAAATGTGCTCATTTCACCTTGCTATGCTAATTTCTGGCAACGTCACATCCCATTGCATTTGTTGATGAGTCCCCCCCCCCACTTTAATTTTTAGGACTTGACCCCTTTGTTTATGACTTCAATATCCGGTCATCCATTTTGTTTTTGTCTGAATGCTTGCAGATTCCTTCATTGCCAAAGTGTTCACGGGCCCTTTGCAATGAATGGAGACCCAAAGCTTGTTCTGTGTTTGGTTGCAGTTTCTGCTGGCCTACAGACACCGTGGTTTGTAGAAAAGCAGTGCTTGCCCAAGTGCCGTAGGCAGATGGGTGTCTGAAATTGCTCGCATAATTGAGTTGGCAGCATGCCTCACTTCCGAGAGCCAGAGGACCCAGAAACCAGACTCTTCATTGGAAAAGGTCAGGCCTAGAAATGGGAGATATGCTGTATAACATGTATCGATCCACGTTCCTAGAGGAGCATTATTTGTCTGGTAGTATTTGAGTGGACTTCTCCCTGTCTTCAGTCATGAAACCTTTACTCTGTGGCCAAGCTCACAGCAACATTTTGGACTGTTTCAGGTTGTTGCACCGATTTCTCAGCTAGACTGCCCATTTGATGTGTGCTCGCGGAATTCAAGCCATGGATATTTTGCAGACGTGCCCCGTTTGGAGTCCTAATGGGCCGTTCACAAATTCAAGGAAAGTAGCACTAGCCACTTAAAATTATAATGGCCAGTTCATCACGCAAGACTGGTGAATTATTTCAAACTGGCATACGCATGAAGTTGTGCAATAATTTCTTCCTCTTGGAGGAGAGTTTCTACTCCATTATTCTACCTGCTGCATTAAAAAAAGTACTCGGTATCAGTGGATATTTCTGCTTATTTTCTATTCTTTCTAAAGTGTATTTAAGCACTGACATCTACTGTACTGTGACAGAATTCCTTATGCGAGGCCCTACAACCCTGAGCATTTTGGTTTTTGATTAAAAAAAAAAATGCTAGTCATTTTTATTAAAGTGAGATCTGCTAATCAGATCTCACTTCATAATGCTCCATGCTGAAAATGATAGTTCAAGCACGTATCTCTGATGGGACTGTGTACCGGCATCCTCAGCAGCTGCCTTGTAACATGGCCGTTACCGACCAACATGTGCTTTCTTGCAAATAGCCTGCCCGAGCCCAAAGGATGGAGATGAGTCTGTAATCTTCTGCTTGTCTGGAAATTTAAAAGATTGGCTGTTGTTAAGGCTGCAAGATTGGCAGAAGTGTGTTGTGCATGCATGCTTTTTTTTGTAGCCGCATTGGCTACTGAAGTCAATCATGTTTTGGAGTGCAGAACGAATTGTATTGTTTAACTCGTGCTGTAAACAAGCCGATGGATTACATTCTAGTACAATTTAAGATTATTTTGTAGTTTTCTGACTGGGCAGTATATATATATGATCAGCTAGGTTTCTTTTTTTCTACTACATCTTGTTAATTGAGCTATTTGGAAATGAAGGAATTCTGCACTGCCATAAGTGGGTGTAGAAGAGTGTATGTCAATAATGGCTGCAGAAGAGGTTTTGTGCAGTTCAGGTCGTCCATAATGTACCGGGTCATTCAGAGCGGTAAGAAGCAGCTACCTGTGATCTTTTGAATCCATGGGTCCAGTGTAACTGTGACATACTTGAAGAGATGGTTCCATGAAGATGGTTGATGACGCCTCCACTGGAAGACAAGTGATATGCCCAAACTTCGCTGGACGGTATTCAAGGCGTTGACATGAACCTCTCACATAGGCTCTATAAAGCACCCTTTTTGGATGCAAGCTTGGCACGCATGCTAGTTCTGTCATCCAGGCCTTGGCCCTCTCTGTACCGGTCACATGTTACCAATGCGATCTGCCTTGCAATCTTATCCGAGGAGTTGGACCATGTGCCGTGGCAGTGGGCAGGGAGGAAGAGTGAGGAAATAGGACGCTTTAGGTGTTCTACTATCCTTATTCCATAAGGCGCATGTCTGTTACTATCACTCGATCGCGTTGCAAGCTCGCCTACACCTTTACACACCTTGTTTGTTACTGTCTGAATTCCCAGATTGGGAAATGAAGATCAGAGAGGATGTGATGGATCGGAACCAGGGGTGCGGCGGTCATGTAACACAGCTAAGCAGTCATCTGTACTGTTTCCGGGTTACAAGAGCAGAGTCGAGAACCTCTAGGAACCAAGCAGCGAATGTACTGCCACAGAACTTTTTGCAACGGACATTAATCACTTCCGGTCTTTCGTTTTATGAAAGCGAGGAGACGCGCGATTCGTAAGCTTTCCAGCAATGCATCCATTAAGCCGAAGACGCCAAACTCACGATGAAAGTGGCTGTATCCACGCCTTTGCCTCCAGGCTTCTTTACTCCGGTTCTCTGAGAAACGCGTTCGTTTCATTTACTCCCCTCCTCCCCCCTTCACACCCCTCTCAATCCAGACTGAATTATTTTGCCGTCTAGACGGACTAAATTTGGCCCATGTTCATTCACATGGGTTTATTCACATAACTAAGCAAAAAGGTCGCCATGTCGGGCCGGCTGCTTGCGAGCTATTATATTTCATGCCTTCATAGAAACCAGCGCGCTCGTTCGGCCTGCATAGCGGATGCATTCGAACTTTGCCCGCTGTACGGTAAATATACGCTCGCCAACATGGACGCTTGCTGCGCTTAGGAGTTGGCTTGGAGGGAAATACGACAAATGAACCGTTCTCACAAATGTTTAGAGGTTGTGTTGGAAGTCCTCATACGTCCTTTGATAGAAATGGGCACATGAATGCTGCCTGTACCGTTCCACAACAGCATCATTTTATATGAAAATGGTAGTAAGCGGTCTGTGCCTTATCAGGGGGTTGTGCACGCTTCTGTGATTGGCTTCCTTTTTTTGTCCCAGTTATCGGTTAGCTACAGCAGTCAGTGATCTGGCCTGTTTGCCCACCTGCGTATTTGTGGTAGTTAGGGAGAAGTCTCAAAAATATGCTCATTCCGTCCACCTTAGAGACCCCCAGCAACTTTGCTGGATTTTGAGGACTGAAACCTGGAGAGTGAGATCCTTTTTCCCACTCTCTCATGTATTTTAATGTGATTCTATACACTGTGTTTCTTTTTGGTTATGGAGTCTAACCAACTCCATAGGCATCTTCTTTTAAAAATGGTGTCACAAAGCACCTTCAGTGCAGTGGCACAGGGAAGTCTTCCAGATTTCCCAAGGTTTAAATACCTTCTCTGGGATCAACTATTGTTTCCCAGAGCAGTAAAGTGAAATTAACTTTACTTACCATTGTAAATTTCAAGAACCAGTACACACTATCTTACAATAGAGTGCTGGAGGGTTACTTAGTATCCCTTATGTGTAACTTATTATGTAACATGTTTTATGTTACCCTTTCCTCACTGAATGGCTGGTGGCAGTGGGTTTAGTTTTTAACTACCATGGTTTGCATTTACCACGACCGTTCGCAACTCTGGTAAAGCAACCGTGGCAGCCATCTTTTTCAAAATGGTGCAGAGCCATCTCTGATAAAATGTCCCCCGATCTTCTTTTTTCGCCATGTCTTTGTGAAAAGGTCCTTCTAGAGATTTTCTCTGCGCGCCAAACCAGGTTTGGTCTATTTGTTAATTTCGCCTTTGGTGGTGTTTCTGAGTGAAACCCGCCTCTGGCTCCAGAGTGTCTGTGGTAGGCAGGAAGTGAGGGAGGTGCCCGAAAACTCCCTGTGCTTAGTCTCCTATTAGACCCAAATGCACTGTGTGGTGATTGGCTGGCTGACTGTCCGGCAAGGACAGCCACCCTGCTGGGTGAGTGACAGCTAGGCTGGAATGAATGGGAGAGAACTGAATAAAAGGCGAGTCGTTTGGCTTGGAAAGCAGAGTCGACCACTGGACAAAGGAACCGAAGAAGAGCTTGAAGAGGACGCCTGCTGCAACTCCTGGACCATTGGTGTGCTCAGTGAAGCCCTGCTGAAGTGGCAACTTGCCAAGTGCGCATCAACAGAGAAGCCCTGCAAGGACGACTTCTCCCTTTGAGTTGGTGGGACCAATCAACTCCAAAGTAAGCCACCTGGACATCCATCTTGGAGCTGGTTGAATTTCCTCAGAGTTGCTGCAGGAAACTGAATAGCCAGGGAGAGGAACACCAGATCGTGTGCGTTGCTTTTAAGCTGGCCTAGAGCTTTTGGAAGATCCTCCGGACTCCCACGAAGCAGGATTGACCAAGCCTGAGCACCCTCAGCAGAGTGCAGGACCCCCGAAGCAAGGAAAGTCCACCTTGACAGCCAGGAACCGCATTGTTATTTGCGGTAGCTGTGAGAAGCTGAAATTCGAAACGGTCACTGAAAGTGAAGTTTACCGGTTGCCTGTTTTGGCAGTCCCAGTGCAGGAGTCCCCCAACGTCCTCCCTCTTGTCCCCACGACTGAGGCCCAGGAGCAGTGAGATCTGCAGAGCTGCACAGGAACAGAAGTCATCAGCTGCATCTTTTCTTCTTTACCAAGGTACTGTAAAACAAGTCTAAGAGATCTTACCTTTTACTGTAGAAGTGCTTGTAACTTCCACAACTCAAAAGTCTAATCAGCTTGTGGCCCTACGTTTGATTCTTCTTTTTAAGAAAGACTCCTAAGAACTTGTGCAAAGACTTTTCCATTTACTTACCTGAAGTGCTGCATCCTATACAAAGACTTTTGCCCATAGACTTTGGTTTAGCCTATTGAATTGTATGACTCGTCTAAGAGGACCTGAAAGTATTTGCCCTGCTTAAGAATATTGGTGAGCTCTTGTGTTCTAATAACCTTTGTCTTTTACCAACGTTTTAAGAGTGTTCTGAATGCCAACAGTAAGATATTAATGCCCCCAGCACCCTTGTCATTGAAGTCACCTGTGGGTGTAGGTTGTGTCTGTGGGCCATCCCAAAAGGGTCTTGTCTGATTCAGAAACTCAAAGTGTACAGTATTGAAGTGTATTTGTGTGTTACCATTATATTGCTCCCTTCTAAAGAAGGCTTTATAACTGACTGATAAATACATTATTAATTGTTTATGCAAGAAACCTTGAGTGTAAGAGTTTATTTGAATGTTTGTAACTGTGAATCATTGTGTAACTCCACTACAGCTCATATTTCCCCTCTTGAGATGAGACTGGCTGCTCAACACGCTACCAAAACTGTGTAGTACAAGCTTATGCCAAAGGTTGGGTTGCCTATACCTGTAGTCATAGTTGCTTGCAGTGTTCACAGAGGATACTGCATTCAAACCTTGCCTAACAGAGGTATATTGAGGATATTTCCTAAAGAGGAAGGTGTTAGCCCTTTCTTGAGCTGTACGAGTGTCACAGTTGTTCTATTTGATCCTGCGAGAATGTTTCAGTTGGCTGTGGCAAAGCACAAGAAGGTCTGTTTCCTTGTTTTATCCTTGCAGATTGCCTGGTCTCGGCCTGGTGGTGGAGTGGCTCCTAGATCTGTGTGAGCGAGCCTCCACAATTTGAGTTTTGCAGAAAGGTAGACCGGTGTCTGTCTGTAGCCTTGATTTCTTGAACAGCGTTCTCTGTGGAATTGACAGCCAGTGTAATTGCCCCAGGGTTGGAGAGATATGATCACTTTTTGGGGGGTTTTGGCGATTGATTGCTCCGAAGCATGCTAGACTGCCTTTACGGGGTGAGGTATGGGGAAGTGACCCAAGCAAAGATGTCACTGCCGCCAGCCAGCTGTAAATACACATGGGAATGAACTGTGGTCCAGAAGTTCGGTTGAGGGAGAAAATGTGTGCTCTTCTGGTGGAGAGCAAGTCAGTACCTGGCTATTTGGAAATGTTTTTCACATTATGTTGGTGAAAGGATAAATACCTGTCTATAATGAAACCAAGCTATTTTGATGTTTCAAAATGAGCGGAGGACCCCTCCAATTGCATATAATTTAGTCAACTTTAGATGTTGTTAGGTTTCAAGGGGTGGCCTTGAAGAACTAAATCTATTTCTGTATGTTTAAGCTTCAAATGCGTGCTAATCATACAGTTTTGGATAGTAGTAAGGCAGTCACAAGGGTGGGAGATTTCTTGTGTATAATTCCCTTTAAGATAGATCTGTGTGTTATCTGCATACTGATGCACTGATAAGCCTTGGTGTGTGAGTAGTAATCAAAGTGGCTCCATGTATAGATTGAAGATTAATGGGGAAAGGATGGAGCCTTGAGAGACCCCACATGAGATCGGATGATTGTTTGACCTGAAATTCACCATGTGGGCTGATTGGTGTCCATTAGATTTTTTTTCTGTCTGTATAATTCCCTGATCCTTATCCCTATGCTTTCTGCCTCATGCTCATCAGCTCATGACGGTACTCTAGGTATCTCGTGCAGCTCTCTGCAGGGCTGTTGCGACCTTCTCTTCTTCCCATAGTTCTCGCTCTTCAACTGGTATTACACATCTGTCAATGATGCAATCTATTTCGTCCTCCGTTTGTTCTTTGCTCCTTCTCATTTCTTTTTGCTCTTGCTCTTCCCTTCTCATTTCCCTCTCGCCTTCTCTGCAACCTTCTTTCTTTCAATCTGTTTCTATTTCCTCATGTTTCTTCTTTTCCCCATCTTTTGTCTATCTTTTACCTGCTCTTCATATCTCCTTTGTTCTTCCTTTCGCTTCCTCTTTTTCCTTCTCATCTTTGTATGTCCTTTCTAGTTCCTTTTCCTCTTTCTTTTCTTTCTTTAACTTTGTACTCCCATCCACTCATTCTGTACAATTGTCACATCACTGGCTTTATCTTTCTCTCCTTTTTGTGTCATGGTCTCTTATATCTCTATCCCTTCTCTCATTACGCTCCTCACTTTTACTACGTCTGGACATAGTTTCACGTTCTTTAGTCTTATCTTTTTATGTACTATTTTCACTAATATAAGCGCAGGGTGCCTATATCGGATTAACATACCTCACTGCTGCTTTTAACTCCTTTAGAGGATAGAACCCCTGTTTCTCAGCGGTTGCACCATTGTCTTCAGAAGGAGAAAGAGGAGCCGAGGGCGCTGCATCTTCCCCTTCATGCTGATTAAGCATCCACTCATTCCTGGGTGGGTCTTCTCTTTCGCTCGGATACATTTTCCACAGCTGTAAAATAGCTAACCTTTTTTGTAACTTGTTCCCTGTGTACACAGCATGTAAGTATGTTGTCATGTGTTGCAATACTGTTCTTGATAGGGAACCCTCTTGAGGCCAAGGCATGAACATTTTGTCAGCCATGCCTCTTACCCTTTCAGCATGATATTTCCTAATCTTAGGTGTGCTCCTCGGTAATGTTTTACAGAAGTGTAAAAGATTATTATCCTCCATGATGACAAGTCTTTTCTAACTGTCAATACTCACTGGACCTCTTATTCTGCTATTACTTTAATTGTCTCACAATAATCAATTCGGGCAAGCACCATCAATTGCTGCCCATTTCCCAAAAATAATTCTTAAAACAATTTTCCAAGCCTACACTATAGTATCCTCTTTACTCCTTTGTTCCAGTACTATCGGTTCTTACTGTCCTGTTTTATTATTGACAATCTAAAAATCTTATTTTGCTATATTTTTTCTCAACTGTTACCCTCCTATGATTGGCGCCAATCACTTGTTGTTTTAGGGTCTGATAAACAGCCAAATTATTACTATCGCTCTGTTTCTAGTTTACAACATATTTTATCACAACTACACAAACCTATTCATAACCCCAAACAAATGTGCACAACAATTTCTACGATAGTCTTTCTTTACTTGTTAAAGTATCTCATCTCCATTTTACCCCATTTTATAGTGTGAAATGCACCCGTCATATCGGACTCGCCTCAGAAATCCCTAAAAATACCACAACTTGGAGTGTGATGTGTTCCCTTTTATCTCCTTGAGAATAGATATTGAGGCAATCTCTTTTTAAATCAATCCTGTTCCCCCACTAAATATATTTACACATGCAATACAATCCCTCCCCTTTATTTGCTACTTTCGGTGTTCTACTTACATCTGTTGCTTAGTTCAAGCCCTTCTGTATTCAATTCTTCCCCAATTTACAAGTTTGCCTTCAGTCCGCGGGATGCCCCTAGGGACCGGACAGGAATTTCTACAAAGAGGCACCTGCCGACCATCTCGTTTTTCACACACGTTTGCTCCGCTCTCTACAGGAAACACGCAATCTTCTTGCTAATGGTGGAAGACATCAAGAAACCAAGAGTCTGGATCTGAATGATCTGCACTGCTACCAAAATGTGCAGTAGCACCTGGAGCATTCCAAGTGCCAAATGGGATTACCAAATAAATTATCTCTCTCCCAAATAACCAGACAGACTCCATGAATATGGCAAAATACTACTTTATTATCAGTTCAAATAAAGTAGGGAAACCTGGCGAACAAACGTATTGTAGCTCACACTCTCAACATATTTCAGTTACGTAAAAAAGGTTTTATACTTCGACATACGGCAGCTATGATGTTATCCTACGTGGCAAACAGTAAAAACCTATCAAGCAGAGGGATTGGATAAGGGAACATACATACCTATAGTTATATAACTAGTAGTATCATCATAGGATGCCCCTTAATCTGGTAGGCACACGTTGAACAACCTCTTACTATATAAACTATATAAAATACTGATAATAGCATAACAGCAGCGGATAGGCTTCTGCAACAATGTATGATCCACCATTACATAGGCCCTCATGATTGATTGGCACTCTCTTCCAACCTTGAAAAGTCATCTTGTTAGCAGCAGGTAAGCAAAGAAACCCAGGTGCAGGGGAACGTCAGTCAAGTGCCCTGCTTAGCTAATTAGCCTACCATCTCTCATCAGTTAGACCCTAAACCAAGATTTCTTCTCTGTAGTTGACCTTGCTGACTGTTCCCTTCCTCTCAATTTTAAAGGGAGTGAAGGTACATTGTTATCTTTGTCTGGAGTTTTATGAAAATGCCTTGTCTACTGGTCTTGTACTACGTGGGAGGAGACCATGATTTTGTCCATTCTGTCCTTCTATTTAGTGCTATTTGATTCAATTATATTGGGTGCTCTTACTGTCTTTGGGCTCTGGAGACTTAGTTGCTCCGTCTCGCACGTGTTTTCTGCATCTTTGCTTGTACAATACTTGGTACTCTGTACTTAATCGAAGAGAAATATGTTCTGTGTATGTAGCTGATCATCTTTGACTCCTTTCGTGCCTTACAGTTGCTTCTTGCTGCAGCATCCTTGATTCTGTGCCAAGCAAATATCCTTGGTTCTTGCACAAATCTGTAGCCAAGCGCTCATCTGCTCTGCAGCCTTGGTCTTTCTCCTCTCGAGGCTTCTTGCTTGCATTATACAATGCCAATGTGCATTTTCTCAACATGGCTGCTTTACTTGCGCTATATTTCCTATGTTAGCAAGCCTCTACGTTGTCTTATCTACCTTGCATTTATGCATATATAGATCTACTGTATCTCTTGTTAGTGATCTTCTATGTATATATGATTTTCTTCATTTTCACATACATGTTTACTTCGTCACTTATTCACATCTTCATTCTCTGGCTATCCAGTCATCCGGTTTAGTGTGCCCATGCATCCGCTCTTCTTCATAACGTCACTTCACACATGCCATACTTTACTTATAATTCTTCTATGTCCAGTGGTATCTGCAGGCTTGTGTCTACCTTATCAGTTCGAGGATACATTCAGTAAGGTTGTCTCGGTGCATAACGTCTCTCATACCTTCGATGTGGTATTCAAATTCTACCAGGTGCCATACACAGTGTTCTCTTGCTATTTTTTCACATGACAGAGGTGAGAGGTTGGGCTCTATAGATGATGTGTACATCTGCCTCTCTACAACTTCCAGAAATATTTTGGCGGCAAGTGGATCTTTGCCTCAAGTCGATCTTAGTAACTCTTTGCCAGGATGGTTATCCTGAAGTAATGAAAAACATACCTGGAGAAACCGAAGGCGTTTTATGTCTCTTCCTCACATTAGGAAGCAGATTTGTGGCAATAGCGCAGTTAATTGAAGTGATGTCGCATTTGCTGTAGGTTACCGTAGGTACAAATTTCATGTTTAGACACATAGGGGCTCATTATAAATTCCCGGTCTGGAATAAGTGCCAGAAAAAATGCTGGTAATTCCGGCACCAGCATTTATTCTGGACTGGTGAAACACAAGTTTGCCAGTGGGGGTCGTGACCTACTGGAAGGCCTGAGCTGCCAGGAGTTCAGGCCCCTACTGGCAAATAAATGCCAGAATCACCGGCACTGGTACTACCAGTGATGGTAATTCTGGCAATCCCATCCATGGCATCCTATGGGACACCATGGAATGGGAATTTACCGGCTTTCCCGTAGTATCCTGTTAATACCGTTGTATCGGGCAGCGGAAAACGGTAAGGCAGTTTTGCCGGTATCCTGCTGGAATTACCTGCGAGATACCGGCAAAACTGTAATAAGGGCTATACACATCCTACTGTCACATTAAGTGAGCCGCTGGAGGCTGCTATATAAAGGCGAGGAGATGACTGCTGTTTGAGTCTTCTGTGCATGTCTAATAATGATATGACTGAACGTGTCATCTCGCGCTTGGGTGTTAGTGCAACAATCCACTTTGTTTCTGAACATCGTAATTGACTATCACAAGTCTGCATAATGAGAAAAAGGAACACATGTCATTTATTCCCTTTGTTTCAATGTGCGACCCTGTGCGGTGCCAATATGCAGTCATCTTTCCTCTCTCTTGCTTGTATGTAATTGATTTGGAAATGTGCATGTGACAGCGGAAATCTCTTCCTTCTGTAGCAATGCAGCTGTAGCGGAGTTAATTAAATATGAGGATTGCGCGGCCTTGACTTCCAGCGTCAGGGGAATGTGGCCAGCGTGTGGTGTGAATGAAGCTTCTAACAGCCGAGGTACGGGTAGTGAAGCTCGGGGACTCGAGCCTCTGACTAACCTCTTCACAATACCTTAATTAACGTCAACAAGGCATAGGCTGAGTAGTGTGGGCTCGCTTTGCTCCTCTTACCAGATCCCTACCTAAATAATAAATCACAGACAAATTATGTTTATGGAAAAGTTGTAGGCCGTAGGCATTTTATTTTTTTACAGAAAATACAACACAACAAAAATCAATATACTGCCATATGCTTTTGGGCACCTTGTGTCCAGTCCCGAAGTTGCCCAAGGCGCCTCCTGAGTCCTTGTTATCCCTGGACCTTCGTTCCTGGGCACATGCAGCCTATGACATGCTATGGACCGTGTACCGAAAGAGTACTCGGCGTTCCCACTTCTGCCTGCTCCTTCTTTTTTGGACCGTGTACCGAAAGAGTACTCGGCGTTCCCACTTCTGCCTGCTCCTTCTTTATTGGACCGTGTACCGAAAGAGTACTCGGCGTTCCCACTTCTGCCTGCTCCTTCTTTATTGGACCGTGTACCGAAAGAGTACTCGGCGTTCCCACTTCTGCCTGCTCCTTCTTTTTTGGACCGTGTACCGAAAGAGTACTCGGCGTTCTGGCTCCTACCTGCTCCCCTCTTCTTCCGTTATTTTTGTAGGGTGGGTTGGGTGGCAAACGTTTTTCCTTCCCCTTATCCAGGCACTAAGAGCCTACCCGAGAGAGGTGATCTCTTACCTGGTTTGTGCCGCCTCTCCTTTTCCTGGCTTACTTATACACCCCCGGCCTTTTGTTCCTTCTTGGGGGTGGCCGGGTTACCCCCCTGATCCCTTGCTGTTATATTTCGTACCTTCCCAGGTGCTGCTTCCTGCCCTTTCCTGGGCTTTTGTTTCTTGTGGCGCCGTTCGGACACCCCTCCCTACGCTTTTGCGCCGTTTTCCCCCACCCCGCACCTAAACTCCCAGACCCTCTATCATCCCGCATTTCATGCGGCCCGGGGCCTGGGGCAAGTGATCTGCGCATGACCAACAGAGGGAAACTGGAAGCACCGGAGAGGATCAGCAAGTGGCAGAGAGCAAGAGCTTCTTAAGAACCTTTAACCTCCCGATTAGGTAGGGTGACCAGATGTCTCGGGACAGTCCCGGGATTGGGACCTCTGTCTCCCTCTTCTGATAGTTTTTTTGTTTTATAAAGCGGTCCCGGTTTTGGGGAAAGGGAGAGGGACAATCCCGTTTTTTTTTTTCATCACCAATCATTACCAACTTAATAAACACCATTAGACGTTAAGAATATTGTCATCTTATGATGTGCGTGAACCCCCAACCTTCCAGGTACAAGCTATATGCATCAACTGCTTGCACCACAAAGACAGGCTGAGAGGAAAGCACATAGCAGGGCATGCAATGTCAAACGGAGCAAAAGCACGTTTGTTATTAATATTGACTTTTTTTGTTGTTAAAGTTTGTTATAGTTGAAATGCTGAACTTTCCAGACTAAATACCAATAACAATCATGTTCATACTACAAATATAACATTAAAACATAACTCAATCAGTATTACATAAAATATATCCGGCTTGTTATTTTTGTGCTTTTCTGAACACTAAAAGCTGCACACTTTTTATGCAGATACTGTGGGAAGTGGGGTGGAGGCGAGAAGGTTGGGCTAAGGGAGGAGAGGTTGAGTGTGTTAGTCCTTCATTTATGTTGTTGGCTGTCCCGTTGTTTTGTCTCAAATATCTGTTCACCCTCGCATTAGGGTCTCACAAGGAGGTAGTTATCATGACCCATATGTTGCTGCTTCATACATGCCAACATTTTGCAGCCCTTAGGAGGTAGATGCCGCTACAGAAAGTGGGAGAATCGACTACTCCCATTGGATTGCATTGGAGTATGAATTATTTTAGGCAGATAAGGTTTAAAAAAAAAAAACAGGCGGGGGACAGAAACCCGGTAGGTTATTAGCCAGGGTGGTAAGAGTCGAAAACCTGAGAAAATGTATAAATGCTTTAAAAGACAGGGCAACCAAGGTGAAATACACGGATAGTGAGTTTTTGTGTTGTGGGATTTTTACAAGCATCTGTACTCGTCACGCACTGTTTCGTAGGCTCTTCTTGATGGTCTCCTAGACCAGGTAGCGCTATATTGGTTTAGTCAGGAGGAAAGAGAGTGACTATGTGGACCTGTCACCCTGCAGGAAGTCCAGTGGGTGATCCAGGCTTTACCATCTGGAAAAGCACTGGGACCAGATGGTCTCACTGCTGATTTTTATAAGACCTACTCAGGGAGACTGGCCCCGTATCACTTGAAGGTATATCAACAGGCCCTGGTCGATGGTATACTGCCGGAGTCAATAAGCAAAGCAGTGTAGAGAGGCACCCACAGAGTGCTTGTCTTATCGGCTGATATCACTTATTAATTTAGACAATAAGATCTTGGCCAGGATTCTTGTATTTAGATTGGCGCTGCTGATGAGCGTATGAAGGCAGATTAAGCAGGCTTTATTCCAGGCAGGTCAACATGATATCGGCTGCAATGTATGTTTGGGCTGCTGTCAGTTGTAAATCGGGATACATCCATGGTGGCTGCCTTGCTGGATGCAGAAAAAGCCTTTGACTCTGTGGAGTGGCCATTCTTGCGCTCAGTACTGAGCCGTATGGGTGCTGGGGAATGGTTTTGATCACTGGTGTCACTGTTATATACTTCACCAGTGGCCCGAATCTGTGCTAATGGACAGATGTCATATTGGGTCCTGATGGGCAGAGGCACAAGACCCGGGTGTCCTCTCTCCCCTCTCTTATTTGCTTTTGCGATTGAGGCAATTAATCTGAGTAAGACATACGCATAGGGGGATAAAATTGTACTTGCATAGGATGGTCATATCGTTGTATACAGAAAACATGGTTTTATACATAAAGGATCTGATAGTTAATCTGAAACCCATCTTCTCAGACTCCCTGGAGTTTGTACGGTTTTATGATTTTAAGAGTAACCCCAAAAAGTCAGTTTGATTCCCATTTACTGATCAACAACAGGAATATCCAGATGGCTTGAGGTTCCAGAGGCACAGGATCAGTATGTGATATCTAGGTATAGAATTGGCTCGTGCGCTGGAGTTTCTATGGATAGAAAATTATAGGAGGGTGCTTGAACAAGCACAAGGTTTAATAGATTGGTGGATGAAGCTCCCACTGTGTTAGGTTTATGCCTTACCTGAGGTTTCTGGGTTCTTCTCTCAGGGAAGAGGTAGTTCCTGTCCTGTCGGGAAGCCACCCTGCCCCCTGAGGAGACAGGAAGGCAAGGGGGGACTCACCTCGGGGCAGCCCCGAAAAGGGGAAAACCCTCTGCTTGTTGGTAAATTGGCATCCTCCAAGGATTTGTTGCTCAGAATGAAATCCGAGTAGATACTGTATGAATGAAGGCTTGAGCAAGGCTGGGTAGTAGTCAGAGAAAATAAGGAGCAGGATAGGGAGAGCATGATCCAGCACAGGAACAGAAATGACCAAGAGCGTGAGAAGGTAAGGAGCAAATGCAGGATGCAGGAACAAGGGACGGGAGAAGGAAATGAGTGTCAAGGCAACATGGGAGGATTGTTGCAACGCACAGCCTTACCAGATCTGCAGCCTCTTGGACTGTGGTTGTTGCTTGGCGCTGCAGTCTCCGAGCATCAAACCAGAACCAGAAGTTACCGGCAGCCATCTTGTACGGTCGTTTGACACATCGCAGCTGCCATTTTGAGAAGGGCATAGCCCTTTTGTAACAGGATAAAAACCAAAAAGCAGGGTAGCAACCTGAAACACTTTTAATATACAGTAGGATTTCCTTGGTCAAGCGGGTACTCCTACCCAGGTTTTTCTGTATTTTTCTCAACTTTCCCCTTATAGCACCAAGATGCTTTTTGAGGGAGTTGAAAACTATCATTTCTGGGTTCATCTGGGCAGGCAAGCAACCACGGCTGTGATGGAAGAATCTGATTGCTCCACCGGACAGGTGTGGGCCGGCGGCTTCCCGACCTTGAATCTTATTATATAGTGGCACAAGCCATATACTTAGATGGAGAGGACCCTGGCAGCACCGTCCATTTTTTGAGCGTCATGATGCTAACGGCTCCATGTTCCACCGTGGGAATGAAAAATATAGTGGCGTGTACGGCATGGCGACAGAACAAAAGCCGAACGCAGAGGTTTTGTATTGCCCCCCTCCTTCCTGTGATGCATATTCCTGGGGTACTACTTAATAGTGAAAGGGGCTACACGCATTGCATGAAGGTTAGTTCTTTCCCGATTCCAGGATCCCTTTCCCTAAGAACAGTTTATAAGCTTGGACAAGTTTAAAGAAATGGGATGTATATCATCATTGGATGTATTTTAATGTTTTAGACTCAGGAACACATTAACTGGCTTATTTGCCACGTTCTCCAAGTCGACGGAACTCGCACCATTACTTCACGGCTCAGTAGTGGCAAAAGGAGCTGGAAGTTGGTCTCATAGCTATATGGTAAAATTATAGAGAAGAAGCCAGGATGGTCAGAAGCGGCACATGTGAAGTGGGAAAAATCACTGGTTTGTCCTGTGGGAAATGATCCATTCATAATGCCCATTTATGGACACACACCAAGAGAATGAGCCACCGGCACACCGCTGTTTGACAGTCAAAGGTTTATTCGTTCAGAATGCGTTTAAATGGAGAGCAAAACAGCAAATGCTTCGTCCATACCTCTGCCTTATGTCACAAAATCTTCCTATTTATACACATTGACTGGCAGGATTATATGACACATGGTTACTATAAAAAGGAGCCCAGTGAACATAATACGCACAAGACATATTCTTAGCACAAAAGAGCACTCGTAATCCACTTCAAATGGTTTGAGGATGTCTCCAGTCATACGAAAATGTACTTTTCACCTTCATTGCCCTGGTCAAAATGTCCATGGCCTGTATTGCGTAGTACAAGCATCAAGGGATTCCTCTAAACATTTATTTTCAAAGATTACTTTATGGGTCTCATTTAAAAAGAATCTTATTTGGTGCACATCAGACCTTTGTGGCATGAACCCTGTTGACATCCTTCAGCTTTTTAAAAAAAAATGTTTCTCCTGCCGCTTTCCTTTCTGTCGCCTGATTTGTCTGCTCTTAATAGGGGATCAATATATTCAGCTCTCTGCAGGCTCAGACTGGCCTATAGGGCAACAGGGCAATGTCCGAAGCAAAAACACACAAAAATAGTGTGGCCCAGTTTTTTGTTGTTGACAAATTGGGACACTTTTTTGACCCATGTGGGCCAGTTTGATAAATTACTGCACCATGCGGCTAGTATTTTTGACAAGTGTTACTGTATGATATTCTTTAAAATGCGCAATTTGCATCACATTTTATCAAAAACCTCCCCCGTGGTACTGCTCAAACAGTCTTGTCACAAAAGGAATGAATTGCCATTTGCATCTGTGGGCCACTTTTTCATTGGTGCCCGGGACAATTTTATGCCCCAGTCCGTCCCTGGCTCTGAGGAGGATAGAAATATTTAATTGGATAACATTTGTATCATATTGTCTTTAATGTGTAAATGTGAATGCAGGGAAGAGTTTTAAAATGGATTTATATGCTTTTGGTTCCTCGCTTTTTATGTTTATAAATTTGTTTTAAATCTGTGTTGATTGTACGAGTATTGCTTTGATAAATCATATGCATAGAATTATAAGAACTGCTCTTATTAGCATTGTTAAACCTCTCTTGGAAGAATTTTCAGTTTATTTTAAAAGTAACAGACTTCTTTCAAATCTTGTGTACTTTTGAACTGTTTCTAGCTCTCTCTAGGGTTGTTTCTCAAACCCTAAGAAGCCTTATACTATTGAATTTTAGTCCAGCATGGTTGACTTTGCAACAATAAGCATTGCAATTTTGATTTTGTTGATGAGTGTCAATTGTGATTGTCTTTACTTTTGTCATGGTCCTAAGACTTGTGCTAAACATGAATGATTACATGCATATGTGTTTCTAACTGAAAACTACAGCTTCACAAATACATGAATCAAAGTGCTGGACAGACGGTGAGAGCCTAAAGCCCAAGTGACCAGAACAGGGGCCACAAAACCAGGTATCAGTTTTAAGGTTTCATTAAGAAAATTATAGGATCCACACCTCAGGATGGCTGCGCAAGTCCAACAACCAACAGTTAAAACCGTCTGAACTGGCAGGGATTCTTAGGGTGTGGGCCACTGTAAAAGTTATTCTCCCAATATTCCCCAATATGAATGTGCTCAGTGCCCCTACCCGTTGCTGCAGTATCTCAGTTTAAATAAAAGTTACAAAATAAAGGTGCTCTTTGTGTCAATGTCCAACAAGTCTTAAAACCAACGAAAAAGGGTGTTTTGTCCTGTGATGAGGATTCCAGGAGTCTCTGTACCCCTAGGTATCCAGGGGAGCTCCCCAGGCCATGGGTCCCAATCCGTAAATCCGGTTGGCCGTGGAAATGACGGTCAGGGAGTTTGTCTTATAAACCGTCCTGGGTGGACCTGGGCTCTGGTCGTTTTACTGTGCCCGGATGAAAGCAGACTGATGAGCAGTGTCTAACTGTAGAATTCCACATTGAGAAGACCTTTTGTTTCTGGACGCTGGCTCCTGCCCTCCCTCCCTCCTTCCTCCTCCTTCACTATTTAATGTACTCCTCTCAACTTCTAGGCTTCGTGGCCATTCCGAGAACCTCCTTCAGAACCCCCTATTTGTTTCGCCTTCTACAGCTTACATTTCCCTCTGGTCCACTCCGTCCTTTTGCAACTGCAGGCTCCACCTTCCTCCCTTTCTGGTACACCTGGTTCACTCATCTGAGCACCACCCTTCTCCTCCGTCACCTCTTTCAATCTTTAAGCACCACCCTCTTCTCTCCACTTTGGTTGCTCCTTCGAGCACAGCTCTCCTCCTCTCTCAACTCTTGCGGGCTCCCTCCTCTTACTTGTCTTCTCCAACAACCTTCAGGGTTTCTCCTTCATTCAGCAGATCCTACTGGGTAATGTGCCGACATCTTCCATAAACTCTTCCACCTCTCCCTTACACTACGCAACTTCCTCGTTAACATCTTTCTTGAACTATGCAACACCCTCCTTACACTGTCCAAACTTTTCCTTACCCTCTCAAACCTCTTCCTTATTCAATAACTTCTCACTCTCCTCCACCTTACTCCGATCCTCCAGTCTCCTACTCTAGCCTCCTTACTCCTGCCACTCTCCAAATCTTTGGACTATTTCCTCTCCTCTTCCTGCTACAGACACCATCCGCCTTCCTCCTACACCAACTGGAACCCTATGTTTATATAGGGCCTTACCCACTCTCTCCAACCTCTCTTTGGAGTAAGTGGGAATCAGGGGTGCAGACTTGATAGACATACCTCAGAGTTGGAGTTGCCTGGGTGGGTCTCCAGTGTCTACTGGAATGCAGCCTCAGGAACCGCGCCTGCCATCTTGGCGTTCTCAGTTTATAGGTGTAGGTTGGTAGGTCCTCGGCCTAACTCATGTTCCCCTCTGTGAGGACAGAAGAGCCGGGTCCTGCACCCACATGAGGGGAGCTGAGGGTGCTGCCAGGAACACTGCTTCTTTAAGCCCCCTTGTTTTTCTTGTTTGTTCTAAGGTAGCTGGTATAGTGGTCATAAATATATTTTGCCTGCCCCTTAAAAAGTCCAAGCCCTATTTCTGCATCAGGGAGACTCAGGGTCTTAGATAATATGCACACACACCTTAGTGGGTACCCTAAATCTGACATCTTAGGTAGGCACCCTAAGTATGATTATAATTCTCATCTGACTGGCCCCTGCTACGCCGCAGGCCTGCAGTGTGGTGCTCCAGACAATTTCAAAACTTTCCCCTTGGGGTCGCCATCTTGAAGCGTACAAGTCCGCTGCCCATAGGTCCACCATGCTACTGGCAGCCAGCGCCAAGCAGGTGACTCCATTCTCTGCTGTGAATAAAACAAAAACACTAGGAGTAGCAATACATTGATGGTTCATCCTGGAACACAAGCTTAGAACGGCATAGAATCTGATCTTTAATACTCCAATGGATTCAGATGTTCAGTCTCAAAACCTCCTGGCCATAACTTCCCATGCCATTGTCGGAGCAAAGATAGACTACTCTAACATGCTCATGGTGACAGGGGGCAGATAGCTCAGTGAGTTGGCTGCTTGCTTCACACGCAAGTGAGTTTGAATCCTAGCAGGGCTAACTCAGCCCTTCATCTTTACCATGACGAATACCTTCAGTACCATTACATTGGGTAATGGCACCTACACTTGCGTATACAGCTGTGCTATTATAACTCTTATTGTTTAGCAGTACAAAGGGAAAGGATTGCGTGACTAGATATGCGTGTATGCAGGGCCTTAACCAAAGATTAGAGCCAGCATAATGCCATTGGACATCTTCACTTGATTTCTAAGCTCCGAGCACTGCTATACTGTTCCCACCATTGTGTGATGTGAGTCCCTAGTTTAGTGAGGGGCCCCAGACATTCCAGGCACCCCAAGGAAGACATTGTGGTTTTTTGGAGAGCCCCTCACTGCTGGGACTCCAGCGGGGCATGTTCTACTGCTGCCCCTCCCTACAGACAGAAAATGAGCTGACCTGCTTCATGGCGAGCCCAAATTCATCATCTCCAAAATGATCATATGGTCCAACACCCAGACCTTTTTTTGAAGTATCTAGCTTCACCAGATCCTCTCCACTGAGAGGAATTTCACGCACCAGGCCCTGGTGACCTGGAAAAGGCTTCCTGATGATCTCTGCACAACTCACTTTACTAAAGTGCCATGCAAACGCATAACCCACAACCCCATTCATGCAATGAACTGGACTGGCACAAATGGTATAGCGCCACCATTGAAAGTCACTAGCAAGTGCACCACTACCCATAGGAAGCCAATAAGGAAGGGCTTCTGTTTTCACAGAAAAAGAAGTGATGGGGGGGGTTTGTGCTCACCCCCCCTCCCCCAATCATATACACCAGAAAGAGAAGTCTAAACCACGCAGATCTTTCTCAGTTACTGGGCAAATATAAAACACATCATTGGACACGATTCATTTCATAACTTTGTGTGCAACCTTCTTTTGCCACCACCCCATGTGGTATAAGGGAAGGGTCCCATATGTGGCTCTCATCAAGTAAGAATGGGTGGGGAGATGGCGGCACCCCACAAGGGATATGCAACATGAACTAGGACCTGGTAAGCGGAGTGGTGCAGTGTCCGTGAGCTTTATGCTAACATGCAATGAATGGGAATCCCCCTTAATGCAATATATGCCGCGTGCAAGATTATACACGTGATGCATAGCTACATGCAGCAGAAAAATGAGCCCGTGGTCCCCAAATGCACACACGATGTAGCCTCAGCCACTTTAACTGAGTGAATGACTACAAGGCAAGTGCAATTAGAAACATTGTAATATTCTTATCTACTTGCCATCATAATGGTGTAGGTTCTGAAAACTCTTGGGGGCGGTGATGAATGGGAAGCCGAGGGGGCCAGATAATGGAGGTAAGGCAGTAATTGTACCAGTAGCAAACCACATTACTTTAGGCCAGAGAGAGGCCAAAGAGTCGGCACTTGCGAGTAGGCCTCTGCTGTAACCAACCCTTGAAATAAGCAGCATACCAGCCACTGTTACTCCCAAATCATGCAAATATTCCCATTGAAACAAGGAACCCTAGTGAGCCTGCTCCCCGCTTCCTCCAATACAACTTTACAGGTATATTCAGATCAGTGGTACTAGCAGAGCAATACAACAGACAGGAGCTCCAATTACAGCCTCATTCGAAGAAAACCTTTTAATCCAGAACTAGGTGCAAAGAAGTGTTGGATTACAGAAACATATCTGTTTCATAGTTAGTGTGTATTTGTGCGTGTTTAATTAATATCACCATTGGGAAAGGGGATTACTTTTTACTCCCTAAAAATAAAAATCCTTTTCCTCTTAACTTCCCCCAAACAAATGGCGAGGAAAGAACATACACTTAAAATTCATATCTGGAGCCCTGGCCTTTACATGTTCAGAAAGGGGCACTAGATCTCATTTTGCATTTGCAAATGACAGGTTCACTAGTGGACACCGGGAGCAATTCAGACATCCAGTGTTCACTATCTTGCGGGGTGCAGTGGGGGATTTCCAAAGTCTCATACTCTTAATTCTTAGCCAGCATTGCCTTCTAAAAATTATATCCTGTGCAATCTCGTCAGCTCTGCCACTTTCTGTTAGCCTCCCATCGTAAACATCAATGGCAATAACCTTGGCTACAGCTTGTGTGGTGAGCCTCCCGAGGTCTGTAAGGTTATTGGCAGATGGTGGTAGTAGATATACATGCTTTGGAGTTTTCGTGGTGAAGTAAAACATTGTGATTTTGGAGTGAGTAAAGTAAACCGATAAACTGAGTTACTAAATTAAATGTAGTTTGATTTTGTAGCATTTAAATCGACATGGTTGTCTTCATGTTAAGCATTCTAATTGCAACTTGGTTGACCTGGAAGAGGTTTGACATGAGCATGCATTAGGTGTCATTGAAAAATAAACGGTCTTGCCATAATAAAGTGAAAGCATTCTTTTTTGTTTTGTGACTTCAGTAGCAAGGTGCACCAAAAAGAGAGGCAGTGTCTTGTTGAAACAAAATCTTGCCTGGAAACTGCATTGTTGTCTCCCCGTCTGATTGTGAAGGCAGAATGTCCAGAATGCAGTCGTTATCAGTTGTTATTGACTAAACTAAGCATTCTGATTGGCTGAGAGGATGTCAATAACGATTTTCATGTGCTAATAGGAAATCCTGCTCAACAACTAGATTCCTTCTGTAGATCTGCTGCCAAAACGCCCCTTTCTTGCAAAAGAAACTTATCTAAATACCTAATGCACCTTACATGTTTTTGCATCACCAGCAGTTCAGTAAAGTGATGCCAATCTGATATTGTTACAACACCTAGTCCAATAAACTGTTCATGACAACTGGATAAAGAGATAAACAGAGTGTTGCCTCGCCAGTGGCGCCGGCTTGGCTGTACAGGTGGGTGTTGGGGCGGCTGGATGTGCGAGTTCACAAGTTGGTTCAAACAGTGCAATATCTCATAGTAAATCCGCGCAAGGAAGGTTTAGCTGATGTCTCCTGCAAAGGCTTCTCAGTAGTTTATATTCAGTGTACAAGCAGTCATGTAATGCATGGATGAGGCAAAGCTGTTTGATTAGGATCCGTGTCTCCTCCATCATCGAGCCTGAGATGTTCCCACATAGGAACCAATTCGGCCAGAACATCGTCTCCCAATTAACCTTAATTGAATGGGTCAGTCAAATTGAAGTTTCACTGATTAAGGGATCAGAGACTTGCCTCCTTGATACTGATGCCTTGCAAACCTACAGGAAAGCGATTGCCATGCCTTTCCCTGCCTGGTGTCGGTCGGCAATGCTTGCAGTTCCAGAAATGTGTCCTGCAAGAACCGAGGAAACAACCAAAATGTGAAGGAAAAGTGGTATCTCCTAGAGCTTGGCACGTCCATTTCACCCGTTAGCTAACTTTCACAGTGCTCCTCCTGGAGATTTTATTTATCCCAATGCAACGATTGAAGATATCTGTCAATATCCTTGGACAACTGCTGTGGAGCTAAGAAAAGCAGCATCAAATTGGCAAAATGTAGGTAATCGTTAACAGGGTTAACAGCTATTTATTTAGAAGAGCCTAGTTAGCTGGATACTGACTTATACCAGGTGCTACTTTTGGCTCCCCAGGCCAACTGATGCCGAACAAACACACCTATGTGAATTTACCTGTGCATTTGTGACGATCTATACTTGATATATGGCATTTTGTAATGTGCCTATACACAAGTATTTCAAGGCGTGACGAGTCAAGGAAGGGGGGGAACAGAGGGAGGATAGAGACAACGATCTTACTAGGCCAAGTGATATTGAGATCGCACAAGTGCAAGGGAGGGGGGAGGGGAAAAGTGCCAGGGGAAAGGGGAGGGGGCAGTGCTGTACATGAGATCAAAACAATAACGAGAAGTGCAGGTGGCAGGTGCAAGGGTAAAAACAGACAGCAGGTGTCCAAAAGTGCAGGTAGGGGGACTGTAGGGTTACAGACACAGAACCAAGTGCGAGGGTGCCGGGAGGCGGAGGCAGTGCGGGTGTGCAAGTGGGTGTCACACCGCGCGCTCGCGGGCGCCACTTACCTGTCCTAGGGTCCCGGGTCCACGGCCGCTACGGTCTCCTCCTTCATGGAGGCTGTACCCGCGGTGGCGTCTTTCCCCACGCCGACCCACGGTCCGGATAGGCTCCGTGGACGCCGCCATCTTGCGAGGATCTGCGCATGCGCGGATCGTCAGTATCCGACGTCCCGCGCATGCGCAGTGTCGGAACATGCGTTCAGAGCCTCGCTTTGATGCCGGGCTTTAAAAGAGCACCGCATGCACAGGGACAACGCGTCTCAACACGGTTGTTACTGTGTATGCGCTGCTGGAGCCCTGGCGTCCGTGCCTCAGCCTCCCCAGTTCCTTGCTCTGCCTTATCCTGCCTTGTCCAGCCTCTCCTCCTTGTCCTCTCCCTGCTCCTTAGTCCTCCTACCCCTTGCTTCCCAGTTCTACTTGGTCCTTGCCTGCCTCCTGGTTAAGGGTAAGGGGAGGTCCTGTCTGGGTTCCTGGATTGCTTCCCTTCTGCTAGGATAGTAGGATTCCCCTGTCTGTTTTGCTTGTCCTTGCAGACCTTCCTCCTTTACCTGTCTTGTGCCCTGCCGGTACCTGTGCCTTGCTGCCTTCTTGGATGTTCCGGAGTTCAGCTTCCACTATTATCGGTGTCTTCATCAAGCCTTCTCTGCCAGTGGAAACACTGTCCCGACGTCACGTAAATACTGAGAAGTGCCACCCGTGGCGTTGGGAGTTGATTCAGTGCCATCCTGTCATATATCGTCAGGAGGGTATTGGGCTAATTTCTCGCGCTACCCATTCATCGGCAATAGATACTCCGACAGACTGGCAACCTCAACTCCACGGTCTCCAGGAAGAAAAGGTAACCAGCGATCTCGTGAAGACTCGTTTAACAGTGGGCAGGAAAGGACCTGGGCCCGGAATCAGCGGGTAGCCAGCTGACCAGCGCAGTATCAGACAGGAAATCAGCAGGGGAGAGGAAGAGAGAAGGCAGAAGCAAAGAGGAAGGTCTTCAGGTGCATGCAGAACCGGAGATGGTTCTCCTCAAGTTTCAGGGAGGCTGTTCCAGAGGGGGAGGCCCAGCCGAATAAAGAGATCTACCACCAACTCGTTGCTTGGAGAAGCGACTGACCCTGAGGGAGTTGGAGGTGGAGGAGCGAAGACCTTGAGTAGGAAGGTATTTATGAAGAGAGGGTTGGAGGTATTGAGGACCCAGGCCCCAGAAGGCCTTGTGGACAATGCAGAGGGTCTTGAACTTAATCCTTGCAGCCACTGGGAGCCAATGCAGAGATTCCAGTGGTGGCGAGATACAATCCCTGGGCTTGAGGCCAAGGACAAGTCTAGCAGTCCTGTTCTGGAAGAGTTGCAGAGGGTGGAGAGTAGAAGCAGGCAGATTTAGAAAGAGGCTGTTGCAGTAGTCCAGCCTAGAGAGAACCAGAGCTCTAGAGACAGTGAGCTTCTGGGGGAAGAGAAGAAAGAAAGAATATCTCTGAGGAGGTGCAGTTGGTAGGTTGACTTCTTAGAGACATCCGAGATCTGAGGAGAAAAGGAGAGTGTGGAGCCGAAGATGACCCTGACTTTCTTAGCTTCACAGGTGGGAGCAGGAAGAGTGCCAAGGGAGGCTGGCCAGAGAGTGACAGAAAAGGTGGGTGCAGGTGTACCGATGAGGAGAATCTTCGTCTTACTGGCATTAAGGCAGAGATCGTTGGCAGCACACCACTCCTGGATAGCAGACAGACAGTCAGAGATGAGAGATGAGAGAAGAAGAGGTGGCAGAGGGGAGCCTGAAAACGAGCTGAGTGTCATCTGCATAGCACTGAAAGTTGGAGCAGAGAGCGGCAATGTGGTGGGCGAGATGTGGCATATATTGGTTGAACAGCCAGGGAGAGAGGTTAGACCCCTGGGGAACACCACAGGTAGAGAGTGAGATAGAGGAAAGGAAGGAACCAAGTTGGACCTGAGAGGGTTGATCAGAGAGGAACGAGGTCAGCCATGCCAGGGCCTGATCAGTGATACCCCAGTCATCACGGAGACGATTGAGCAGGATGGCATGGTTGACCATGTCAAAGGCAGAAGAGAGATCAAGTAAGATGAGGACAGAGGGGAGATTAGAATGAAGGTTAGAGAGCAGGTCTTCATGGGTGTTCAGGACAGCGGTTTCCGTGCTTCTGGCTGCTCTGAAGCCAGACTGATGGTCATGGAGACAACCAACAGATTCAGTGTGAAGATTAAGCTGGGAGATGGCCAGCTGCTTTTCCAGGAGTTTGCCCAGGAAAGGAGTGATGGAGATCGGGCGATAGTTAGCCGGGCAGGAGGGGTCGGCAGAGGGTTTCTTGAGAAGAGGGTGCACAAGAGTGCTTCAGGGGGAAGGGAAGGCTCTAGTGGCAAAGGAGTGGTTGCAGATGTCAGCCAGGACAGGCGCGAGGGTGTCAATGTGGTCATTGATGGTTTTGGAAGAACAGGGAAGAAATTGTTTTGATGAGATTTACATAGGTCGGACTTGTCTAGAAACCTTCTCAGAGTAAAACGGAGGAAAGGAAGAGAAAGAGGGAGGAGAGGTGGCCAGAGGTAGAAGATAGAGTAAAGGGAGGAGGGGGAGAGGACGAGAGGGTGGACCGGATGTCCTGGGTTTTAGTGATGAAATGAGAAGCCAGGGACATTCAGAGGGCCTGGGAGGGTACAGGAGAGGTAGAGACTGCAGCAGGATTGGTCAGCTCCTTGCAGATTTTAGAGAGTTCCGCCGAGTGGTTAGATGTCACAGAGACGCGGGCTTGGATGTGGGCTCTCTTCTTAGTGCGGATTAAGCATTAAGACACAACTATACATCATTTAAAGCATGAGGGGTCATAAATAATGGACAAAACTATATGTTTGCATCTTATGTGGCACATGTGCAGAATGTTATATAGTAGCTCCTCGTTCCCCAGCGGTAGCTCCTGCCCCCTGGTTAATGCTGAATACCGAGGAGCTACTTTTAGCGCCAGTTTATCCAATTTTTGCTTCGTTCCCTGCTAGACAAAACGTTTTCAATGTTAGTGCCAAATACCTTTTCCCAGAGAGATATCTACAAGGGAAGCCATCTGGCAGTCAGCACTAGTTTGGGGGTATCTGTTCACCAGAGGTGAGATGCATCATTGCGGACACTTCAGTTGCTAGCCAAGTTCCAGAATATTTCATTTATATGGGGCACCACTTGAGGTTTCAGACATCTAATGGCCATTTCTCGTATAGAGTAGGCAACTGTAGTATTTCTGAATTTCTTCAAATTATCTTACCACCTAATATTTTTTTTTTCAAAGCCTCTGTTTTCTTAATTGGAGTCACGAGACTGGTCAGAGCACATTGTAAGTCCTATAGGATGTTTCCTGTGTAATGCCATCATTTGGGAGAACTTCCACTATAATTGTGTTCCTTTAATATTTTCTTAATTTCTCAGCCTAATATCCAAAGCTTCCTCTGCAGTAATGAACAGGAGTGGTGATAGCAGGCATGCTTATCCTCCCGGCAGTGGGAATGATTTGAAAATCATTTCCTTTCCAGAGAGGACAATCATTCCATTGGAAAGTACCCTCACTTTTGGTGAAGAGTAGAGCAAGTCAATCCCTTTCAAGGAGGTTGGGCCAAAACACTTCATGTTCACAAATCCGTAAAGGCCACTCGACGCGGTTAAATGCTTTCTTGGAGTCTAGTAAAGCCATTGCAGCAGAATTATTCTCTTAACACAGTTAGGAGGAGTTTCCCCATCTGTAGCCCTACCTCACCCTGGCCAACAGGGATTGATTTTCATGTCTCAGACTTGGAATCACATTCTCCCAATGCTTCGTGGGCATCTTTGCCAATATCCTGCACTGTAGTTCCCTCAGCGTGTCAGCTCTTCATCTTGCGTGAAGAGAACTGTGATCGGGCAAGTATTAATAACCTCTCTTTTCCCATCAAGAGCAAGCACAGGTTATTCCAGGGAAGGGCAGTAGAGTTTAACCCCAGGCAGGGTGATGGATGAGTTTTTAAGTGTACTATACTTTCAAGTAAGGCTGGAAACCAAGTGAGTTACGGTTGCAGCCCATACGGAGAGCAAACATGGCAAGGAGAAGGAACATTGAAAAAAGGGTCACAGTAGTGAATAAAATGAGCACCATTATTGGCTCGCGCTTGGGTAATGTTGGGGTCACATAGAACACATTACTGTGGTCCATCCAGCAGTGACGGCTCATAAAACCGCCTGAGGAGCCCCTCTTGCTTTTGCTCACCCGCCTACTGGACATCTTTCTGCTGCTAGTTTGTGGTTCTCTGGTCTCATTTGTGGCTTGCTGTTTGAACCACGCTGTCACCGTTGCTTTGCAGTTGGTCAGGGCTTTCTCTGGAGGCTAGTCCTCTTCAACTCGTTCTGTCTTGGCCATTGACTTCCTTCCACTGCGGGTCAGCTTTGGGTGATGCTTCTGTTCTTTTTTGCTTTAAGGCGTTTGGATATGCTGTCTGACTCTTTTCTAGGACTGGAATTGTAATTTATCCTTGAGTTTGGCTAATGTGATCCTTTGATTGGGGGGAGGCAGAGTTGGGTGGCTCCACCTTCAAGTAGAGGGACTGCAGAGTGCATGGATGTTTGCCAGGAGGATTCCATGGTATATCTGCTCACTACAAGTCTTGTTTCCTCTTTTATTAGGACTACAGCCATTTGTGTCCATTTTAGTCCTTTTTAGTCGCCAAGTTCGGTCTTTGTTTTTAAGGCGTTCATAGCTTATTCCTCTTTTCAGTTTTACGGTTTTCTTTTTAAGGGCCTCTTCTTGGAGAGGCTTTTGGTTCCTTGCGTTGCTTGCAGGCTGTGGGCCTCTGTGGTCCAGAGCCGCAGCAGCACCGGCTGTGTCTGGTTTCTTGGTCTTAGTGGACTATTTGCAGTGCTTAGGACAGATGAGGTACCCACTCTTTCTGGGCATCTTCCCCTTTTCTTTCTTGGAGGGCAGGCCCTGCACGTGCTGTGTACCAGTGTTTTACAAGGTGACGGAAACAGCCTGAGGCTTCTTTGAACTACATTTCCACTCCTTCTGGAAGGTTTCTGAAAACGGAATGTTCTGGAAGATGCCCAGGGGATTTCATCATCCAGCGGAAATGTCCTTGATCTGTTTAACACCATGTTAGGCCAGTGGCAAATGCATCTCCTTGTACATTGATGACTGTACAGTTCAGTAAAGGTTTTCTTTCAAGACACCGTGTTATAATTGTCAGGGCATGCCGCATGCAGTATCGGTGATTTTGTTACCTAAGTGAGCAAAGATGCGAGACTCGCACACACGACCTTGGTGGCAGTTCACGTGACCACGTTAGTAATGACGCTTTGAAGAAGAAAAAGATTGGAGGAGGTGTAACCCATTCCATTTCGCATACGCCCTTCAAGGTTTGGACAGTTCAAATCACTTATGGGAGCAGAGATCCAGTTTTACATGTACATGTGAAGATTAATTTCGCTCTCATAACTTCCTTGATTGTGTCGGATACACGTGTATCTATAAATTATCTTATCAGACAGAAGGGAGCTTTTGAAATCTGCACTGCCTTCCTTGGGAAAGGGAGAACCCCTCAGGACCCGCATTCAGGGACGTCATTTAGGGTTCGCAGCTGTGACCCCTGCTGTCTCCCTTGCTACCCCTGGCCAAAGAAAAAGAAAAACAATTGTTTAAAAAAGAAATACTTGCGCTGGGCGCCCCTCAGGCCCTTCAGCCTTTTTTCCACCCCCTCGCTGCTGATGCTCCCTTTGCAAAATGAGGTATGGCATAATGGCAGTGTTTGGTGTGCAGTGTTAGGCCGGGCAGGTGCCGTGCCGGTGCCGTGCCCCCGGCCTGGCCGCCTAAGTGCTGAGAATCGCACTAACACTTGTGCCACTGCCTGTAGTTTTGATTTATTTTCTGGGGGTCGGGCCCACCCAGGCCCAGACTTTCTGGTGCCTTAGCCGACATGGGCCCACTCAGGCAGGCACATGGGACATTGGTATAAAGTAGCAATTTAGCCGCGCACCCCACCCCCAGCCCAGAAGATACAAGTGCGGCCTGCCTGGGAGGAACCATCAGTGTTCCAGTTATTCCTTTCCTGAGGACCTGAGTGACAGTCTGACTCCTAGAGTCAGACCCTTCATCTGCCATCCTGCCTGCTGGCCACTGCCCATATTGGGTGAGTTTAGTGTGCCATTGCCACTTGTCCCAACAAGTTAACTCATGAGGATGGCACAGTCGGAGAGAGCAGGTGAGGTGGTGGTGGGTGCTGGGTGTGCATGATCCGTCTGAGACTAGGGAGGCGAGTGTGCGTGGTGAGGTGAGCCAGACCCAGTGACTTCACTGTGTGACCATCACTGTCCGTGAGGGGAGCGACTCACTCTGTGTGACTGAGTTGAGTAGTAGTGCACTGGATTCACTGTTTGGGATAGTAGGGAGGTAGATAGGCACGTAGCCCCAGTTTCACCCACACACAATAGACCAAGAGGAAATTCTGCAGATCCTCCTGATGGAACACGGAAGACTGCTCCTGTGAGCCACATTTATAGTCATGCATGGCATGCGGCGCTGCTGAAGAGCCACTACTTCATGGGTTATTCTGTTGGTGCTAAAGGGCACCAATGACTGCAGATACAATATCCTCCTCCTAAGAGAAAAGGCATGGTTTCATGTTTAATTGACCTAGACGTGGCAAAGTTTGACTTGGTTCTGCCAGGGAAAAAGGGTGGGGAGATTGCCCCTTTCAGTCAACCACAAGCCTGAGACCAGATGACCTAGACTTAGAAAGTGGCAACATTTGCATTTTTCAACCTCCCATATGGCCAATATTATGGTTGTACTTGTACTCCATCTGTAAGGGTGCCCAACAAATCTAATCCAGAGGCTCCACTCCAGATGCTTCAAATTGCTGAGATTCTTACCAAGGCACTTTACAGGACCCTTACTATCCAAATCTTGTGCCACCTTCACTGGCTCCCACTACTAACTAGAATGAAATGTAAGGTTGCCCCTGCCCTGTTGTCTTAAAATGTGTACAAGGTATCATCGCCCCCCCCCCAACCCCCAATTGCCTGGCCTGCATAATGTGGCATACTACATCTGTGTCTGTCAATGATGATGCTTACTAGTCCACCAATGTTTATTCTGCAGTCAACACAGTGATGCCAAGGCCAAGAACTGATATTGCTGGAGGTTGTTTACTTCTCTCATAGTGACACCAAAGACCCCTCCGACACCTTATAGAATTGCATCCAAAACTGTATTTTTAGCTTTTTATTTTGTTGAGCACTAAGGTGCTCAGCTCAAGACATTATAACTCCCATGGACATTTCAGTCTAGTAGCTAAACTGACAGTGGAAAAACCAGACCTTAGTTTATTCCTGGCTGACTCACTTGAACCAATGGTGTGATCTTGGACAACCCCTTTTTGGATCGCGATTTCCTGAAACCCTCCATGGTTGCCTTTACATTTGTCTGTGTTTCTGAAGTGTACAGCCAAAAGGGCTGGTGCAACTAAAAGTGCACCACGGCTATGAGCAGGGAATGTTTTCCACACATTTGTTTGTCAAAGGCACTCCTCTTTCAATCACTTTACACTGGCATAGTAAGGCCAGACTTGTTTGCTGCATCTGGTACGCATGTTACACATATTTGTAAAAATGAGTGGCCCTCATTACGACCCTGGCGGAAAGTAACTGACCCGACCGCTATAGCGTAAATAGCGTTTCCGCCATTGCACGATGGAGTAAAGTGCGGCCAATTCTGACCCATCGGGCACGAGCATTACGCCATGGCGGAAGTGCAAAGTCCGCGATGGCGGAAATGTCCCCAAAACGCCCCTCTCCGCCGTCGTACGGCGCCCTAGGTGCAATTCCGCCACCCATCATAGCGGTCACCGTAATGAGCGCCAATCGCAAAATACGGTGACCGTAAATATACGGAAACGGAAGTAAAAACATGGGGCCGGAACGGGAAACAGCACGCCGTACACCTATAAAATCAGAATCCCAACACAACCATTAAAAATCCGACCCTGAGACACATCCCAACCCGACAGCCACCCTAGTTAAAACAAACAAAATGGGAAAAGTTGCTAAAAAAGCATGCGACCGCAAGCGGCAGGTCCACTTCTCCCATGAGGAACTCACCGTGCTCACAGAGACCCTCCAGGAGAATGCTGGCGTCGTCTTCTCGACGCAAATGACCAGGACGGCACTTGCGAACAAGAAGGCCATATGGGCCCTGGTGGCACAGCGGGTAAGTGCGGTGGGGACCGCACCCCGCAACCCACAGCAATGCAGAAAGCGATGGGACGACTTGCGGATACGCGTACGGAGCATACTATCAGCCAACCGTAACATTGCCACAGCTACCGGGGGAGGATCGGAATCACCCATCAAGTTGACCCCCTGGGAAGAAATCTGTGCCTCCACCATTGGAATGGAGAGCATAGAGGGAGTCGGAGGGATGGAGAAAGGAGTGCAGACATCCGAAGAATCAGGTAGGTGGGCCAAATAAAACAATGCTAAATCCACAATGTCCAATCATGTGAAGTACCATGTGGCCACATAGTGCAACAGAAACACATGTCCAGGAGAACGGCCACATACATTGGCCTGATAGCGCACTTTAAAAGTCACATTAAATACATAAATAATTAAAAATCCTAAAAACACCCTCTACACGTGCAGCATGCACACCCTAACTGCAGGCTGCAAAACAACTGCATCCTCAATCCACACAGAAATGAAACCACCTCCAAGGCCCTGACCCAAATCACCCTAAGGTACCACCCCAATGCATGTGATACATTGCCATTCCAATTTCCACAGACCCATAAATAACGCTCGCCCTCCTTTACTCCACCACAGGGTCCGAGTCAAACGACGAGCTGCAGGACACCCCTACCAGCACACCTGCAAAGAGGGCCAAGACCAACGGCCAAAGACCCTCCACCTCAGCTGCACGGATCAAGACACGGCAGCAGCACAAATCAAGTGGCAGCACACAGGAGGGGACTTCAACAGGCACCCCAGCAGCCAGCATGCCCACACCAGCAGCACCACAGGTCCCGCCAATGGATGCCACAGAAGGCACTGCTTCTGATGGCAGCAGCACCATAGGTGACACTGCATTAATGCCAGCATGCTCCGACACAGACAACGGTGCTGTCGATGTAGGACCCATCCATGACCTGTCACAATCCCCCTGTTCGTTTCATCCCATACACCATGAGGATACCACGCAGGGGCACCCACAAGACGACGACTGGCCATCCCCCACAAGCCCTGTGGCAAGGCAACATGAGTTGATCAGCCCCTCTGTGACACCACCGCAAATGGCCATGGCCCAGCAGAGGCAACAGTCCCTCGACCAGGTGATCGTGCAACAGCAGCAACTGGCCACGCTCCTCAAGGAGCATGCTGATGAATGTGGGGCTTCTAAGGCAGCCATAGAAACATCTACTGAGACACTTAGGGCACAAATGGAGCGAAGTACAGAGACACTAAGGGTACAAATGGAGAGAAGCACCGAGAGCCTGAGGGGGGAACTGCATGCGACGTCCAAAGACGTATGTGGTGAACTTGCCGCTGTGCGCCGTGTGCTCACTGAGCTCTCACAAACTCTTAGGGACATGCATGGACGTGAGCAGGCAGAGACATCATCCGTTGCAAGTTCCGTCCAGGGCAGCCCCCAACGTAGATCTGGGAGGAACCTGCGCTCCACAGGCAGGGGTGCCCCTGATACCCGGAGAGGGGGCTTGCAATAGCGTCTGCCCACTGACAATGAGCATCTTTGGACACTGGTGTTCGGGGGGGAGGTAGGAGGGTGGAGGGGGGGTGTTGGGCTTGCTTGGGTGGCGGGTCGATGGGGTGTGTAACATAATTTCACATATGCTATAAACATTACATAATCATCCAATGAGATGTGTGGACATTGTTCCTTGTGTATGAGTCCTTTATAGGCGTACAGTCCACATTGTGCATGTTCCCGACACACACAGTGCCACAAGTCCCGTGTCCATGCATCAGCCAACAGGCGTGAGTGCTAGAAGCATGAATCTATGATACTCTGATGAATTTCACGGGCCTCCTGTGCCTCGCGGACTCCCTGAGGTGCTGCCACATCCCCAGCCTCATCATGACCATCTTCAGGTGCTTGCAGTTCTGCGTCAGGGGGCATGGGCACATTTCTACGTACGCACATGTTGTGTAGCATGACACATGCCATGACTATCTTTGCAACCTTCTCATGGCGGTACAGGAGTGCCCCGCCAGACCTGCTGAGGCAGCGGAAACGAGCCTTCAGTAGGCCGAATGCCTGTTCTATGACTACACGGGTACGTGAGTGGGCATGGTTGTAGTCCTCCTCATGCTGGTCCTGTGGGTTCCGGAGTGGTGTAAGGAGCCATCTCTTCAGTGGATACCCGGCATCACCTGTATGTGGACAATAAAGGATGTTTGTGGGATGACATTGCTACGTACGCATCCCCCCCCCTTCCTGCCAGGTCATTGCCGCATCACATACCCCACATTATCATGCATGGATTGAGACTCACCGAGTAGCCAGGATCTGTTCCCTGCGTGTCGCTCCATGTAGCGTGGTATTGTAGAGTTCCTCAAGACCATAGAATCATGGGTTGATCCAGGAAATCGGGCACAACAATGTGTAAAGATCCTGTTGGAGTCTTACACCATTTGTACATTAAGAGAATGATATTGTTTCCGGTTGCGGTACTGGACCTCCATGGCATGTGGGACAACCAATTCCACATGGGTGCAGTCGATGGCACCAATGCAACCCGGTATGCCGGCAAGTGCATGGAATCCCACTTTTGTGTTTGTAATCTCCAGCTCCGAGCGTGGTAATGAGATGTAGTCGTCTGCGTGCTTCAGGAGGGCATCGAGCACTTGCAATAGTGTCCGTGAGAACAGTGGCTGTGAAATGCCATGCAACTGTCCGACTGTGTGCTGGTAGGTGCCTGTGGCCAGGAAGTGGAGTACAGACACCACCTTCAGTAGGGGTGGGATGGCGGTTGGGCTATCTATCATGCTGACAAGGTCAGCGTGTGTCCACAATGGAGATTATGGTGTCCCGGTCCAAACGGTAGAGGATGTGGATCTGCTCAGCAGTGAGGTTGAACGGATGAGCTCAGAGGCGTGGGATTGCGGGCTGCCTGCGTGGTGGTAGTGGCTGTGCTGGTGGGCCTTGCTGGCCCTGCCTTGCCCTCCTCCTCCTCCTGCGTCTCCTCTGTGCGGCCGGTTGTTGTAGTAGTTGGTGTTCGTCTTCTTCTTGGAGTTGGAGTACTTGCAGTGCTATCAGGTCCCCCAGGCCCAACATCGCTAGTCCTGCCGGTAGCATTTTGGTGTGGGTGTGGTTGTGGGAGGGGGTTGGGTGTGCAATTTATGTGTTTTCAGGCTGTATAGCCTCCACCTGTGGTGATTCATTCCACCTGTGCCAGCTGCAATCCCCTTTGGGCGAGCACTGTACCGAGGTTCACCGACGGGCGGGGCGTCCCATTTGTGAGTGAAGCCAGTTGCCATTTTCACACACTGCCGCACTACATGGATGATTTTGTGATTTCGAGCGGCCACAGATGCCTTTTCGACGTGATGTTGCAAATGAGGAATTCGAAGGACAGCGCTTTCGGTTTTCAGCTAGCGGCGAGGAGACGCCCACAGGTCTGACTGCAAATATAACGTTCAATTGTTTAATGTCCTTGGGACAGGGGCCATGGCGAGAATGCAATGATTGATATGAATAGTATGGGATGCGCAATAGCGTAGTGGACGATAAGGCAGGACGTTCCCAAATACATGTTACTTCACATCACTAGAATTCCGGCCTGGAGCACAGTGGATTTTGCAGACTGCATTACGCACAGACTCAATGGAAATTTCAAATGTTATGTGAGTAAATAATCATGCGTTTTTATACCGGGATGAGGGAATGATGTATGGATGCATGGACAGATGATTTAATTGAGAGTTTGCCATGTACATGGCTTTTTGGAATCTATCCCCTTCCCCTGCGCTATGTGATGCAGAGCTGCCATAGTGGGACCATCGTCTATCTGCCCTTGTTGAACCCTCCCTGTCTCGACGCGCCTTCCAACACTTGTGTCTATGCACGTTACTAATCCCATCTAATGGATTCTGTTTTAACAGACGCATGCACACAAACACTCGTTTGTAATAGTGTTTTCACCTCGATTTATATTGTTATGATTGGCAAGTGATTCATGGGTGGAAATAATCCTTTTGAGTGGGCTAGCATGCATATGGCTGTAGATTTGGTGTGATCATTGAAGTGAGTATTACTGATGAAGTTCTGATGCCCATACTATTCTTTTTCATTTCATTTGGGTGACAGGTATCTCCTCCCCTTTTGCCGCTGCCATCTGTATGCCACTCCTGCAGATGGCTTTTACTCCCGACACCTGCTGCTTCGAGTTAATCAGTGGAGCACCATTACGATCTTATGGGACGATCGCCAATGGGCCACATGCCCTTACGCAGTACTAGTGGCTAGGAGCAACATATCTACCTTTCAGCTGGACTAGTGCCTACCTAATGGGACGGCCCTGCGGTTCTAGGCGCTTCCATGTTGCCTTTTTGAACGTGAATGTAGCCCCTGTGTACCATGAAGGAACAGGGCGTCACACAAGGAGTAGCTGGTCATTTATTGCGGATGCAGCCCACAGTAATGTAGATATTTTGGGGTTTATGACCTAATAGCTGTATGGGCTTGGTGAATTTGATGTGCATTAAAATTTTATTCTGATGTTAACCGTGTAGCGTTATTCTTTGCAAGTAATGTAGCATATTCCTATTTGTGGAGCGATGTATTGTGAATAGATCTGCATTGGGTTCCGGCTTCTGAGTATAGTTGCGTGGTACTGTACTGGCCGCGTTTGCCTACGAAGCCCAGTAAGGTCAGGGATAGGGGCTGCCATTATGACTGTTTTAATGATGTCATGCTTAGGGGCGGGGGGATTAGCTTTTGTGTAACAGATGCCGGTCAGCCAGGTGGATTGGTGGAATGACGTGATTATCAGGAAATGGCTGGTCACAGGTGCCTGTGTTTGCGTGCGTTTCTTGGAGGGAGACTGAGGTCATGTCCATTGGAATAGCTTCTGTATTCGTGCCATCTGTGCCCTGCAGCTCCCATTGGCCCCTCTTGAGATGAGCCTGGCTGCTCAGTCACTCTGCCAACTTGTGTGGTACATGCTTATGCTGATGGTTGGTTTGTTTACTGGCATGTGTACAGGGCTGGTGCAGTCTCCCTCAGGATACTGCTTTGAATGTTGCCTTACACTGGTGTCAGGCGATGGGGGCCTGTTGTTGTTTTGTCTCATCTTTCAGTTCATTTTGCTGTACTTGAACCTTCGCATGCCTGTGCTGCATCAGTACGGCAATGGTGACATGCCAAATATGGATGGCCACTCACAAGGCACTTGAAGCCCCTACATTCATTTGTTCGTTGGCATGCGTGGGTGACTTGTGCATTTCACTGGTTGCATTGTGTAACTTCATTGCACCTACGAGGAGTTGTGCAATGTGGCCAGGGAGTGGTGTACAGGCACTCAGTAGGGCCATTTACGGTTGGTTCACGATGCCGTAATTCTCGCCATGGCGGAATGGTACTTTCCGCCATGCTTGATGGCGTTATGTAAATGTCCGCTAGGGTCAGAATTCGCGTACCGTTGCGCCATGGTGGTAATTACGGTTTTGCATGGCGCGCGTGCGCGTACTTGGTGCATTTAGCGTTGGCGTTCACTACGGTGTCGCTAATGGCATCGTACTTTACGGTGACGGGTCATAGTCGCACCGAGCGGTATTCGATGGCGGTATTGCATTTCCGCCATCGTTTTTCGATTTCCGCAAGGGTCGTAATGAGGGCCAGTGTCTGTTATTTACTGCTTCAAGCTCACAGGCATTGTGCAACATGTGCGCCTCAGTGCACTATGCGCACTCTGCATTAGCGCATGCCGTCACCTTCTTGCTAATGCCAACTCACGGAATGGTCGACATACCTGCTACATTCCAATCGGGAGATGTTAGTCCAGTCATGTGTTTTACGTGCATTCTTTGACTGATAGTCTCAGATTTCTCCGTTCTAAACACAGGCCTACAATTCCCAGAATACAATGCAAAGAAAAAAAAATAGGGCCATGCTACCATCTTCCAAATGGAATGGAGCATAGTTTCATGGATGGACTTAGGTACACAATACCACTGGGTAGAAATACACATTGGCACAAGCAGTGACACGTGCCCCTTGCAATTGCTGTATTCTATTCCTTCTGACCGCTTTGGATTTCCTCGTTGCCCCTTTCCGAGATTAAAGTAGCAGTCACCTCCACCCTTTTGTATGGCAAAATCAACAAACTTTTTTCAAGAACATCTAAGTGTTTAGTTGATTAAGTCTTGTAACTTATCCTAAGAAAGACAGAGATTTGCTTGGACAACAGGAAGATTCCCTCCAGACTATTTTTGCTGTAGAATTGTGAAATTGTGGCAGTGCGGGAGACAGCCTATTCTTTTGGAGACCCCCGCGAGTTGCGGGAGACTTGGTTGGCAGGTCTGTCAGCAAGTGGTAAAGCCGGGCGACACTGGGCGCCCTAATCTGGAATCAACGTCTGTGTTCTCTTAGGGCAGAAGCTGAGTTTAAAGTCTGTAAAAAGTTTGTTTGAAACTTTTTTTTTTCTCAGCATGTATTGATCTCCTTGTTTCTCACTTTATTGGTTGTTCATACACCGTTTTCGTATTACAGTTATATAACCATATTTTTCTTAGTGTACTGGAACAATGCTACGTGATGCCACTTCCTGTTTTGTCAACGGGTGAAAGGACATGTGCCACCACTTCCCCTGAAGTCACTTGAGGGCGGGGTCAAATGATACCACTTCCTGCGATGTCATCAGTGAGCAAGGGGTGTGTGATGTCACTTCTGCTACCCTAGGCGTTTTGGTGAAATGACGTCCCGGCCCACTTTCCAGTAACGTCTTTAGAGGCTCTGTTTTATTAACCTAGTTCGTTCTGCTGACAGAATGATTTATGAAAATCCACAACCTCTATGCAGTGCCATAAGCTTGCTTGTTCACCAGCAGGCGGTTCAACAAGTACTGCAACCGTGGTTTACAGCAACTGAGCAACACGTGCCAACAAAAGCGAAAGACTGGATTCAAATTATACAGCGAAGATCCAGCGCTTCGAACAAAAGTGAGTATTATTCAGGGATATTGGCGAAAAGGTGTATTCTATATTTCGGCTGGGTTGAAAGAAGAGCAGTGTCCTGGTTACTTACTGTGTACAGTTGTGAAATGATGACCATTGTAGTTTGCGAGACGGGAAGTATTATTTTCAGCGGATGTTTGACCTGTGCCCTGTCAGAGCATTGCAGAATCTAGGTCTCTGGGACATCAATATCTTGAACTCTTGCTAATGAGATGTTACTCTGTCACTTTCTTGTCTGACACATGCATAAGGGAATAGTTATTACAAATATTAGAATATCTTTTGTTGTGGGCATGATTTTAAATGTTTAATTGTGGAGTGCTCACAGCATCACATAACTGCTCCTTGGTGCTTTTGATCAGTTCCAATCTGGATTCTTACTAGTCGCCTTTTTAGATCTCGTGGGTCTTTGGTTTTCGCCCTGAAAGACATCTGGTTGGGGGTGAGTCTTGCGTCTTCAAGGGGTGGCGGCAGTGCCTTAAGTGGCACTAGAAATCGAGCCGGGGCCCATCGAGGGGGCGTGGCCTAACAACGGGGTCTTGATGGGCCGTTAGGCCACGCCCCCTTGACGAGCCCCGGCTCAATGGGCTACTGGCACCCCTGCCAGGCAGCCTTTTGTAGAGATTAGCACCCTCTCCCCTATGGGGGAGAGGGTGCTGATCTCTGTATTTATTTTGTATAGGCTTGCCTGGCAGGGGACAGCGCCTCGCCGATTCAGCCTTAATGGTGGTTCTGCCCCTCGCCAGCTGGGGAGGGGCAGCGTCACCATTAAGGCTGAAAGGGTGAGGCCACTGGAAGCAGAGGCCTTTTTCCTAAAGACTGAAACTCTCGCGAATCCGCGGGAGCTTCAGTATTTAGAAAGAAAGCCCTCTGCTTCCAGCTGCCTCACGTTTCTCCATAATGGTGGCGCCGGCCCACGTGCATCCCTTGATTAAAGGGATGCCTCGCAGGTGCGGCGCCACCATTATAGCTGAAAGGCATTTTTTTCTGAAGCCTGAAGCTCTCGCACACGAGCGAGAGCTTCAGGCTGTAGAAAAAAATGCTTTTTCGTGTAGTGGCCGGGGTTGCCCGGGGAGATTAGTGGGCCCCGGCAGGGCCCCGCCTCAAAACAAAATTTCGGAGCCTGCCGGGGCCCAGCCCCGGCAGGCCCCGGCCCACTTAAAGCCCTGGGTGGCGGTGGGGACTGGGGGGGGGGGCATTAAAGAGGCCACTTCAGCGCATCATAATCTCCCCTCTCTGGCTTGGCATGCAGTTTAGGGAGTGGCTGTCAGGTGGCCATGTGGAGTGCAAGGCCCTGTTGGGTCAGTATTTTGAGATGCTTTCTTGTAGGTAGGAAGTGCCAGCCTTGTTATGCCAGGCACGGGATCCCGGAGGGCTCTCGGAGGGATCCTGGACCGTCTGGGAAGCCAGTGCTGCTTTTGAGTGGGTTGGGGGACTGGTTTTCCTTTCCTTCAGCCAATGAAGAGCCCGTCCCTTGGGTAATAACAGTTCTTTTTCATGATCAATTTTATGATGTGTCTTAAGAGTATATATCGATATCCCGCTAATTCATGAACTCTATACATTTGAAAAACCAAGGCAAGACTGTGTAGACCTGTATCCTACCCCCATAGGCTGGTACAGGATGCCAAACTGTAGTCCCTTTTTCAGCTGGTAAGGATGGGCCAAGACACATTGCCCTCCCCTTCGTGATGTGATTTGGCAAATGGTTCTGGAAAGGCATATCTTTCGCCCCATCATAGCTTTTATTAGAAACCTTAGACATTCAAACGCTGCTCTGGGTTAACGTTTCTGCCTATGTTTAATGGACGAGTTGACGGACTTGCATAGCCACTTCTCAAGCTGGCCCTCCAACTACAAAAAGAGCACCATGAAACAACTGCGCCCACATGCGGGCCAGCTGGGGTGGTTGTAGCCACATTAGGAGCTTTGAACTGTGGTTTCTCTTGTAAGCTGGTGCAACCTGCAGTAACGCAAGCAATATTTTCAACATTTGTTGACAACCATTGCTTGCCTTTGGGAAGTGTTGGCATTTGTCCACGTTCCTGATGTGAGTGTCTTATGTTATATGAGCACCTGTCATGTTTAGTCATAATGGACTGTGAGGGGTCAGCAATGAGAGGCAGACACACAGTAGAAGTATTTTCAATACTTGCTATGTCTGGGGAGGATCGCTCAGCGGCTCCGTGCTCGCCTTGGAAGCAAGACAACACCGAGCACCACAGGTTCGATCCCCGGGCCCGTGCTTGGAAACCTCTGGGTATTAAGCGCGTTATAAATAACCTATCATATATCATATCATTTATTAAAATAAAAAGGGGGTTCGAAAAAGGTGTTTCTTGCCGTAACCAAAGAATGACCCTTCCTATGAAAACAAAACTAAAATAAGTTGACCTTGAGTCCAATTGCATCTATCCCTTTGTAAGGAACTCATGGTGGCAACAGTAAAGACAGACACAAGTGATAACAGTTTACGGGTGTTTGTTAAACTGTAAATGCATGGTGGAGAAACGCCTAAGCTAAACCTAAATCTAAGATGGGAGCAAGCTTCGACCATCAAATGAAAAATAAGGCCGTCCTTGTGGAGGCTTGTCAAAGTAAAAGGCCTATACAAAAAAAAAGAAAACTTGCCAAATCCTTTCAAATAATTACTGAAGGAGTGTGGGATAGGATTTTCAATAAAGAAAGAAGTGTTCACGGGACAAGGTGGATCTCCTGAGCACAGCACATACTCGAGCTTTCCCAGCACAAGCCGACAGTTCCGTACCAGCTATCTGGTTCTTCGATGGTTAAATCTCTTTTCAATAAAAAGTCTCTTGCCTTCGTGGCCTAATGTATCCAACAAACAAACACAAAGTTCTGTTACACGTATGCTTTGGGTGATGGCTACACCCCTGGATCCCCCTCTTCCGGGCGCAGACCCTTCACAAATCGCATTCAACAAATCAACTAAACAGTTCCTTTTCCAATGACATTGGGTGATATCTTTCCACCCCTGGATGTCCCTCTTTCAGGCTCGTATCCCTTTCAGACGTCAGCCTCCCTCCTTCGGGTTCTCTGTGGCTTTTCTTACTTTCACAAATCTTAATGTCTTTTCAAACAATTCTTCAGGCTTTGCCCCTTTTTGTCGGCTTCCCTCTGCCGGGTTCACTCTTTTACAACACACTGTTCATGTGCTCATTTCACCAAGCAGGATTAATTTTCCTTGGCTTCATAATCATCTGTCAGTCAGACTTTCAATGTTAGAGGATTTTACAAGACCCCTATGTGACCCCTTTGACCTCTTTTTACCTCTTCCCAAGGGCTTCTGGATATGGTTGTTTCTACCATTGGGTAATCTCCCAGAGTTTCCTGCGTGAGCACCTACGTGGTGCCAGGCACCTCTGTTGCTGGTTTGCCCCCTCTCATCAATAGTGTCTTTAAACCGTTCAAAGTTCAATTTGGCCGTTGACTATTTTTCGCTCACCACTGTTTGGTTTCTTATCGATTTTCCCCTCGACCCAGTGGCTGTGATGAACTGCGTGGCTTTCTTTCTCTTTGGAGTCAAGGATGGTACCACAGAAACACGCGTCTTTCCCTGGCTTGATAATCAGCAGAGGAGGGTCTCTGGTACCATTGACATCTGCTGCAACACACGCTGGCTATTGTATGCAGTCTTATGATTCCTTCTGCGGAGGATTCACGGGCCTTGGTCGGAAGGGCAAGGTCCCTTCTCTCCTTGTCACTCTCTCTGTATGCGCCGTCTTTCTCCTCCTCTTGAACTGCCGTGCTGAGTTAGTTCTCATGTTGTGCGGTCTGCCTTGCTAGTCTTGTGCTCCACCTTTTATCCCTGTGGGGAAGGAAAAGGGCTTCCAGGTGTGTGTGATTCTGGTCAATTACCCGACTTTGTCTGACCCTTGTATTGGGACATGTCAGGTAAATGGCTCTGGTGTTAGTCCGTTGTCTTTTGTGTTGTGCGAAAGTGTTCGTGTCAGAAAAAGGGAGGGGGCAATTTTTGGGAATATCCCATGTGGTAGAATGGGGAAAAGGTGTTGAAAGAAGGGGGATACCGTGTCTCACCCGTCGGTGTCCATCCAGGTTCTCCTTCCTCACTGTTCCACCCCCAGGAACTGGATCCAATAGTGATGGCCGTGTCCTGGCCACCTAGTTGACGGATCCCCAGGGACTAGCTAGGAAGTCACACCCTCACACTAACATGCACACAAAAAGAGGCATATCCTAGTTTCTCTCATCACTTCAATTGGATTGTGCAAAACATCACATACATACAGTTTCAACAAAATAACCCTTGTCTCCAGGTTCAGTTTCCCTTCCCCTGAATTTGTTTCAGGAAAGGAAATTCCCAAGTACTATGTTTCACCAAAATTCCATAAAGAAATAATGAGTGTGTTTTCCCTGGATATTTTCCTCAAGATAGAGCAAAAATGTTCTCTTTACTATTAGGGTTGAAATATATGGAGCAAAATATTCGCTTTACCATTAGGGTTGAGATATATGGAAGGACAGTTTTGTATACTTTGCAGGATGGCTAAAGCAAAATTGTTCAGTTTCAGCAAGAGCAATCTTGATATACCAAAGTACTTTTCCTAAAAATTTAACAAAACATTTGGACTTCCTGGTCTACTCCCTTGCCGGGAACTCCTTCAACTGAAATATCCAAATTCATACAAGGCACAATAGAACAACACTTCTTATAATCCCTTTGGTTCCTATATATCCCCTGGTGTACTCTCATACCGGGTATCTTTTCCCAAAGAAAGTTCAACAATATGCTTTGGATATTCTGGTTTACTCTCCTGCCAGAAAGATCCCCCTTTTTCACTTAACACATTCCATGGTGTACTCTTCTGCCAGACATCTTTCCAAAAAAGGTAATCGTGTCTCTCAGCTCTTGGCAATGCATGTTTCAAATTTCCCCCAACCAACATCTCATGTCAGGAGAATTGCACAGTTCTTGCCTCTTTCTTTCTCTTTTAGCTTGCAGGAGTGCTGGTCCCGAGTATTCCCCAGAATGGTCCAAGGTCACCTCTCATCAGGGAAGTTGTCTGATATCTGCCCTCTTTCTTTCTCTTCACAATATCATTTAATCAATATTTTAAGCTTTCACTTTTATGTCCACGCACCCGTCAGAATGGTCCTGGGTCACCAATACCAAATGGACCACTCGCTGGTTTTCCTTGGCATCTCCGGCCCGTGGATTGCAGCAGCATCAGAGATCTGCTTTGGGTATGACTTATGTGAAGGCATCATGAAGGAGACACAGACAACAGATTCAAATGTATATTCAAAAGTTGTATTTTTTTTAAAACTTTTCTTTATTGGCATGAAGAGAGAACAGATAAACAACACAGTGCATAGGACAGATAATATCACAGTTGCATGAATGACATTACATATGTTTGAGGATGACAGTTGGGGGATAAGCCCTTGGTTTTACGATTCAGTTCAGATAGCTACAAAACTCAGTCCATACATTCTTGGGGTGAGAGTTCAATGGGAGGGTGTTAATGTAGTCCTCCTCAAAAGTTTGAGTCCGGTTGAGGGCCTTTAGCCACATCTCGAATGATGGGGGGGGGGGTGGGAGAGCGGCGCTTCCAACACTGCAAAATGCATTTTTTGGCCACCATAGTAGCGACATTTAAAAATGTAGACATCTTCCTTGCCTCAGGCTCGTCCCATACTCTGAACAGGACAGCAAGAGGTGCGGGAGAGATTTGGGTTGTTATTATCTCAAAGAGGGCTTCCATAATGGCTTTCCAGTATGGGCCCAGTGCTTCACAAGTCCAGAACATGTGGATGTGGTCAGCATCTGTGGATTTACATCTGGGGCATGTATGAGCCTGGCTGTGTGCAAACCTTCCCACCCTGTGTGGTGTGTAGTATAGGTGATTCAGGAGCTTATATTACATACATCTATATCTGGAATTTAGGGAGGCCTTACGTGTGTGCATGCACATCTTTCTCCACAATGCATCTGAGAGGGGTAAGCCCAATTCGCCACTCCACATATCTCGCGCCGGCTGCGGTGCATCCTTAGGGTTAGCCATCAGCATTTTGTACAGCGAGGATGTTATGCCCCTGGCCCCCGCCGAGTTAGTTATGTATTGGATTTCGGGCGAGTCTGGGGGTTCGTCGGGATAGGAGGTCCACCAGGTGCGGATTGCTGCCCTTAACCTGAAATACTGCAGCAGTACCAGCGCCGAGCCAGAGTGCTCGGGTCGCCATGTCTGCGGGGTAATGAACTTCCCTCCGGGGTATAGGTCGGACTGTGCTCGGTAGCCCAGGTCATGCCAGTGTTCATTAGGAGTTTGTCGTGAGTAGTGCTGAGCCCTGGGAACTGACAGATGGGCAGCCATTTGTAGTATGGGTGGTGGCCAAGGTGTGTTTGTAGTAATTGTTTCCACGCAGTGGTTGTAGCTGCTACGGGGTCAGCAGGGGCATCAGGATGGAATGTCTGATGGAGGATGAGGGACAGGGTGTTGTCTTCTTCACTTGCTAGTTTCTCGAGTTTCACATTTGGGGGAGGATCCGTGAATGTATACCAGTGTGAGGCGTGTTGAGCTTGTGCGGCGGTCCAGTATTTGGCAAAGTCTGGGGCCGTGAAGCCACCCTTCTCATAAGGAAGCGTCATATGCTGCCACTTCTTACGAACCGCGCCAGAATGCCACAGAAATTGGGCGCATGCAGTGTGTAGGTCCCTGAAGTATCGCCTCCCGGGCCAGATCGGCACATTTACAAAGATGTAGAGCAGTTTAGGGACAATTATCATTTTCATTAGGGACAGTCTGCCCGATAAAGAAAGCGGGAGGTTGCGCCACTTCGACAGCCGGGCCTCCACGAGTTGTGCTGCAGCCGCGTAGTTGTCGGCTAATAGTGAGGGTTTAGTGAGGGATACCTGAACCCCGAGGTATCTGATACCCCCAGGTGACCAGCGGAGGGGAAATTCGCATTCTGGTTGGGAGGTTGCTACCGTGAGCGGGAACATTTCAGATTTAGTGTAATTTATGGTGAAGCCCGAAAATGTGCCAATTTTTGTTATGTCATGTATGATAGGGACTAAATGAGCAGCCGGTCTCTGATATAGAGAAGTACGTTATCCGCATACAATGAGATTATCTCTGGGGTGTCTCGCAGGCGTATACCCTTTCGTGTGTGTTTCTCTGACGCTGTCCGCCATGGGTTCGATAGCAAGCGCAAAGAGTATTGGGCAGAACGGACAACCTTGGCGAGTGCCTCTGTGGAGCGCGAAGGGGGACGAAACCTTGGAATTGATAAAGACTCTGGCTACAGGGTCTGTATATAGTAGCTTGATATGATATCATTCATCGGCCGATTCCCATTTTGTGGAGTACCGCCCACATATATTGCCACAACACCATGTCAAATGCCTTCTGGGCATCAAGGGTGACTGCTGACCGCTAGTGCATTGGTGTTTGGGTCGATTCTGGACATGACGTTAAACAGTCAGCGGATGTTAAGGGCTGTGGATCTACCGGGAACAAATCCACTGATCAGGGTGAACTAGGTGGGTCATTATGGGGAGGAACCTGCTTGCAATGATCTTAGCAAAGATTTTCATGTCGGTGTTGATTAGAGACGGGTCTGTAGGACCCGCATTCGTCAAGTGGCTTGCCCGGTTTGGGGAGCACGGTTATGACGGCCTCGCGCATAGACTGGGGCAGGGAGGAGTCTGGGTGCAAGGATGGCTACATGCTCCTGATAAAACTCCGAAGTTTGACCGTCTGGGCCGGGTGCTTTGCCCTTCGGGCAGCTCGATATAGCTTTGGTTATCTCGTCAAGGGTGAATGGAACATCTAGCTGATCTCTGGTAGCGCGGCAGAGAAGGGTCATGGGGATTTGGTCAAGCAGGAGGTCCGTATCTTGTGGGCTGTGTTCTTGTTGGGGGCCATATAGGGTTGTATAGAACGCGGTGAATGTTTCAAGGATGTGTTGGTCAGACCAGCTCAGGGCATCGGATGTGTCTTTGATGCAGTCTATACGGGTTCTGCCATCCTCCACGCGGACCAGTCTGTACAACGTCCTCCCCGGTCTGTCCCCTTCACCGTATTTCCGGGCTGCCATGGGACGGGCATGGTATTGTATCTCCCTCTGGGCGTGGGCCTCAAACGTTTCAAGTTCCGATCTAATTTGTGCCAGTATGGTCGGGGAAGGGGCAGAGGTGTACTGCTTTTCAAGTTCTTTTAGCTTCACCTTCGACTGCTGTAAGCTAATTTTAATGCCTTTGAGGACCCCAGCCTCCCTGGAGATGCACAACCTCCTGATGAAGACCTTGAATGCCTCCCACCAGACCCCATCGGATGTATCCTGTCTGTTATTGCATTGAAAGAAGGTGGTGATATCGGCCAGGGTTTCAGCTTTGAAAATTATATCTTGGAGGGCCTCCAGTTTGAATTGCCAGGCTGAACGGGAGGGCTGGTCATGTCCCAATGTGATTTGCAGCGTTGCTGGTGAGTGGTCCGAAAGTGTGCGTGGCAATATCTGTGTATCTGTGGCCTTGCCCACCATTCCACTCGATATGAGGAACAGGTCTATCCTAGATAGGCTATAATGTACTGATGAGTAAAAGGTATGTTCTCTCACCTGTGGGTGGAGAACTCTCCATACATCTTTGAGACCTAGCGCGTCCATGTGTGTGTGTGTGTAGTCTGTTGGCCGCACGTGAGGTGGCCCTTCGGGCAGTCCCAGATCTGTCCCCCCATATGATTGGAACCCCGACATATTTCACAAGTATGGTGGTGATTGCATCGAAAAAGTCTGGAGTGTCGAAATTAGGGGCATATGTGTTCACGAGGAGGCATTCCATGTTAGCAAGTAGACAATGAAGTATTACATATCTGCCCTCAGGGTCAATGTGACTGGTGCGCAGGGAAAATTGGACTGATTTGTGAGCTAGAGTAAGTACTCCTCTGGACTGGGTTGAATATTTTGTTTAGTATCTGTTGACACCCCAATTCGGGGCAAGACATGTCGCTAGGTGTCGCAGGGCATGTTTTTCTTGAAGGAGGAGTATTTTAACTCCATGCCTCTGGGCATAGGCAGTTATCCTACAGGCTTTGGTGTAGTTACTCAGCCCCGGACATTCCATGTCATGATGTTACGTGACATAGTGCCGTATTATGGGACATCCCAGCAGTGATATTCATTATCATTCAGTATCTTGCGCTCAACTGCAGTACGGACATATTGCGTTGCAATCATGTACCCTTCTTCCATGCCGTTTTCCTTTAACCAATTTCCAACATTGCCTCCCCCCACCCTCACTGCCCACCCCCAACTTGCAGTGTAGACCCCCACACCCCCAATGCAGGTGCCAACAATTCCCCAAGCCCAGGTGGCTCTGGTTAAGCCAACACCACCATTCAAACAGAGGTCGGCGGGCAGCACCCAACCTGGGTGTGCCTCTTTTCTGCAATCCGTCGGAAGCGGCTGTCTCACTGGTTAACGATTCAGTGCGGCTTGATGGAGAGATGTGGTGACGAGCATTGGCGAGGGTCCGTTCCTCTAATTGACGAGACGAGGAAGGGGAACCGTGGTGTTGAGGACCGCGGTGTTGAGGACGTTGGCGTTGGCGCTGGCATTTGACTCCGGTGCCGAAGGGCCGCCTGGGTCTGTGTGTTGCTGTCTGTTGCTGCTTACTACGAGCTCGTCAGCAACGACGGAGCGGCCACGGAGCGACCACGGAGCGGTTTAGGAGCGGAACCGCTGAATCACTGAGACAGTGCGGCTCACAGCAGAGGCAGAGTGGGTAAGATCCGTACGCTTGCCATTCTATCTACTCTATCCACTCGACCCTCTCCCCACTCTCCTCACTCTCTCCCTGCCATTTTTTTTTATTTTTATTTTTTTTTAAATTACTTGCAAATAGCAAATAGCATTTATAAGGTGCTCTTTTTACCTGCTCTACCCTGCCTTCACACGAATTTCGAATTCACTGAAAAGCCTTACTGGTCTACCGTAGCTCTCGCGGCTCACGCTTTGACCAAATGTCTCGTGGCGCTTCGACTGTTAATCTAGGCGGGGCACCCCAAAATCAGTCTATGCCCCGCCACCGTCCTGGCCTTCGCCCTCTGGCCCCCAAACGCGCCTCAAAGTATTGCAGCTGCGCCGTAAGTTGACCAATAGTTTGGAGTTACAGATAAGCATTGCTGCAAACTCCGATTCATATGTTGTCCCATGTAAAAAAGACAACTCGGCAATACCGTCATTACAATTACTGGCAACAGTGGCAGCAAAAAAGGCAGACCCCACTGCATTCCAGGACCCCCAGATAGTACAAGCACAACAATGTCAAGACAATCGATTACCTGAAACAGGGAAACCAGCCGGAACCATCTCACAGTGCGAGCTATCGGAAACGACTAAAATGAACAAAACATCAACAGCTGTAGACCCAGTTCTACCGTCGCCGTCAGTCTATATCGACGCGAGCGAATCACCCTTTGATGTAACCGACTCCGAATTGCTAGCGCTACGAATGACGAGCGAGAACAGCATCGAAGATCCTTCGGCCACGTTCACCAACGCGGCACCAACAGCCAGACTCTCCATCGACCCCGGCTGCTTAACGAACGTACAAGCCGCGGGTGTGCGGGAAGCCCATGAGGCAGGCCAAAATCGTGAGCCTGACGTGTCTACACTCTCTCAAACCCGTGGCTCAAGTAACCCGACTCCCTCGATACAAGGCATTCCAGCTAACAGGAATAACCGTTTATTCATCACAGATAGCTTGAGAACTAACGTAGACTTACTAAGTGACCCCAGACCCCTAAAACGAACGTATGTCGATGAAATAAAACACAAAGACTCCCCCGTTAAAAAACAAGCAAAGCTTGACCCAAATAATGAATTGACTAAAAAAGTCGGAGGGGGCCCTGGTTATGCGGCCGCTCATGCGAATACAACTCCAAGGCATAAGGAGCCGTCTGCATCAGAGTTGGCCGCGAGAGAAGCGCGCTTAACTGAAAGACTGAAAGCCGACTTCCTAACGATGCGTGAGAGATTAGAAGACAGCTTCATTCAAAAATATGGAAAACCTTGTGATAACATTTACGGCGGAAGCAGAGCTAGCCCGAATCCGCCGCTCTCTTAACACAAGTACACCCCATACGAAAACTCCTGCAGGTTGCAGAAGGGCCAATGACGACAGAAGGAAATCCAACGCTTTCGTCAAAATAAACGAGACTTCAAAAGCGTGCTTACAATCTTTAGACGCATCGTCCACCCTTGATAGTGAAACAGACTCTGATGCCAAGAACAAAGCTCATTTGTCTACTGCTGCTGGTGTACAAATTCACAACAACGTACTAGCAGCAACGTCGATCGCCATGATTCCATTTATGAAGTTATACGAAGCCCTGCACGACTCTTTAAAAGACCATCTTTCAGTGCTGGCTACACTAAACACCAAAATGTGTACGCTGGAAACGCTTGCGCAAAATATCACCAAGAGACTCGATTACGAAGCCGATGCCTCACGATGCTGGCAATCGCGCTTAAGCGACATTGCAAGACAAGAATCAAATGATAAAGCCGATTTGATGCAGGCCGTCATAGAATGCACAAAATGGATGCGACATAATACGACATCTAAACATGATCCTTGGGTGGAAAAGGCGTGTAGTTCGACTAAACTAAGATCGATAATGAAGCTAGTGCCAAATCCAAATGGGCCTATGCACACCCCTAAAGAGTCCTCGCTCATTGAACACATTGAAATGGAAACTGCAACACAGCCGCTTGCATTGAATACACCCGTAACCAAGCATATGACTTCAAAGACGGCACCAGCCGCATCAATGGGATCGAGTCCTGCACGTGAAGAGAAGGAAACCCTTGATCCAACTTCAACGAGCAAGACAGCAAATGTCAAATTGTCAGAAGAGACTGAGAAAGTATCGATAAAAGAAACTATATTACCAAGCACGTTCGATGCTCAAGCTCATACTAACCCAGACGTGTACGACCTGACTACCAAATTGTCCTTTGGCATTTTTTCAGGGCAAGCAAAAACGATAAAGGTAGCAGACGGAAAAAAATCCCAAGCCGAATCTAAGCCAATAGCCAAATGTCCTAAAGCAAGAGCTGAACCAAAAGCAAAGAGACCACGAACTAATGAGGCAAAAAGATTCATAAGGAATATCACAACTTCTCCGCCCCTCAGTATGTTCAATCAAGCGACGAAGAACGGAAACCTGCTAAACGGAAAAAAAGAGAAGAGGAAAACAAATCGAATACGGAGGCAAATCCGGCCCACAAGAGAGTGAGAGAAGAGATAAGTGATGAAGAATAGTCCAAGAGTGAGCAGTCGATAGATCTTTGGGACCTATCGACCTACTCAGTGGACGACGGATCCGAGGAACCCATGGCAAAAATTTGGGATAACAAAAATAGAAAAAAGGATGCGGCCACATTAATTGAGACAACAGCTGATAAGAGACCACAAAACCCTCGGCCAACTAACGCAGAAACGAAGGGAATAAGCAGTAATTCCCAGGTCGTAGCCGAGTCTGCTAAAGCAGTTACTACAGATAAACACCGTAAAGACCAAAATCGGCGAAACACTTCCCCTTTACTAGGAAATCCAAATCCTAAACAGACAAGAGCTCAAAAAGCCAAATGTGATGGGCAAAACAAAACAAGCTCCCACCAATTTGTCAAATCAGTAAAGTGCAACAGCTGGAAACTACAACTCGAAAATGTCTTAAGCGACCAAAATGAGGTAAACCTCAATCGCCGCAATATCTTTTCGCACACAATACCTACTTTACGCACAATTGATTCCGACGACATTGTAGTCGTGGAATACATGTCAGAGGCAAGATTAGACTGGGTTACTCTACACCTTATGTCAAAATTAATTGCCAGACAATTACTCGACGCAAAAGAGGATCTGCTATTTTTTGGCTTTGATGTACAGTTCTCAGACGAAGGTGCCCCCCATCAACGAGACCTAAATTCAAGCCTACTCGCCCAACAGAACGATGAGCGAAAACGCGCTGATCTACGAGACCAGTTAAGATCTTCACCCACGTCGGCCCAAACAGTCTCTTCAAACTCACGCTGGAATTCCAAAGCTCTGAAGAGAAGGGACCTCTAGGAAACGATCCCCGGAAAGATCGTCACTCACCGCTTGGTCTCTTGGAACACAAGAGGATTCACCCATTTATTCCAGGAGAAATGTTCACAATTTGATGATTGTACGCTTATATGCCTACAAGAAACGTGGCTCAGGCTTAAACCATCATGCGATGGATACTCAATACTGTTCAACGCCGCGGGCAAGAATGAGTCTGGTCGACCATTCGCTGGGCTCATCACGATGATCAAAAACAACTTAAACTGGGCCATTATAAAAGCCATAAACCCGAACCTCTTCATTCAAGCAACAACGGTAAAATTACCGATGATCAATAAGGGGCCGGGAGACCACATGTTAATCATCAACGTGTATTGGAATCCAGCGATGATCTCCCAAATCAAATTTATAACTACTGTCGCTGCATTGATTGATGATTGTTTAATCACTTACAATGAACCAAGAATAATCATTTGCGGTGATCTAAACTACTCTTGGTTCACGGAATGCAAATCACATCAAAAAACAAACATCCTGTCAGCTGACGATGCAATCGACAGAGGCGCTCGCTGGATGAACGAGATGACGACAAGAAACTGTTCGATGCTAAATGGTTGCACAAATGGAGACATCCCTGCTGCACCGACATGGCACCGTGGATCGAGTAACAAAACTCTAGATTATATTTGGACATCGAGAAATCTATTAAGCAAAATCATTCACCTGACAACAGTAAAATCGACAATAAGTGATCATGATGCATTAATGATGACATGGCACGATATGGCGGTGCCACGACTAGAAACCAAATATACGAAGCCGATTACGACAAACAACTCAGGATCAAGGCTGAAAATTAACGCCAAACAACTGTCCACGTTCACTGAAAATTACGTGACAACTGCTACAGCGACTCCAAATATCAACTATAGCCCGCTCCTGATGCAGTTCAGAGCAGACATCGCTAATCAAAAGATCCATTATGTAATCAATAGACATCCTTTCAGCGAAATCCTGTGCTCAGCCAAGAAACAACTACGCAGCGATCTAACAAAGATAAAGAAAGGAAAAGGCAAAAAAAGTGCCGACCAAATGAAAAAGCGGCGGCTTCGCTATAGAAATTGGCTAAAAGCATTCAACACCCAGCGCGATCAGGAGTAAGCGGAAATCATGCTGAAGACCATTTTGCGAAAAGACGCACGTCAGTTATGGAAAATGATAAATACTGGATCAGTTAAATCAGCCTATGATATGGCGAATGGGGTAAATGACGCAAGATGGGTCTCCCATTACACAGCAGTCTTTGATATACAAAATAGCGAATGCACAAAACCAGCAATTGGGAACTCTTGTAATTGGCCCACTCCTGAAACAGCGGAGGACATCAAACGCGCCTTTCAAAAATTAAATAATTCCAGAGCCGCTGGCCCAGATGGTATTTCCAACGTGATGCTGAAAACAAATAGTTCTCTGTGGGCAAGATTCATCTCCACATTGTTTGAGAGGATCGCTACATGTAAAACCCTACCAGAATCCTGGAATACAGCAATTGTTGTGCCAATTTTCAAAAAAGGAGGCCGTAGCGATCCGACAAACTATCGCCCCATCACGTTGCTTGATACCATCGGAAAAATATTTGCCGCTTTCCTTAAAAAAAAACTAGCACTCTGGGCCGACCAAGCAAAGATAATTGACAAACGCCAAACAGGATTCACCAAGGGAGTCGGCGTAGAAGTGAATCTAATCATTCTAAATACCATAACACTGCAAGCCATCAAGAGTGGCAATAATGTGTTCCTCGCCTTCATAGATCTGAAACAAGCTTTTGATACCATCAATCGTCAGAAGTTATGGGAAAAATTACTATCATGGTCTTGCCCTCTTGAGATTCTGCTACCTATCATGGCATTGTACACAAATACTTCCTTCCGGGTTAGACTGAATGCAAAAGGAGACCTCTCTGATACAATCCTTACAAAGAGAGGAGTAAAACAAGGTTGCCCTTTTGCAGCTCTACTGTTCAAACTTTTTATATCGGATCTATCTATCACCCTAACTGAACCAAGGACATTCCCCCCGAAGATAAACAACCATCATGTATCCTGGGTCATATATGCTGACGACATAGTCCTCTTAGACACCACACAAATTGGACTTCAACGTTCTTTAGACGCTCTTCAAAAGTACTGTAACAACAATGACCTGCTAATAAATACCAAGAAATCAAAGATCATGGCAATTAATAGCAGACATAAAGGGAGCAAAAAAAATTTCAGCTGGTCTCTCAATAAAGAGAAAATAGAGGTCACAAACTCTATTCGATACCTTGGAGTGCAATTCAATGTCTCAATTCGTGAATGGAATTGGACCCAAGACCTATTAACGCGAACTACAATGTTTGCCTTGCAAGGGCTGAAACTCCATGCTGCATATGGCAAATTTACGCTAAAACCATTACTCTCCTTCTACCTGCAAAAAGTTGTGCCGGCCCTAACGTTTGGCAGCGAGGGAGGTTGGAATACACCCGCAGATTTCTGGTGTAAGCTAGAGAGCAAGTTCTGGCGGAAAGCACTACGTCTTCCACAGAATCTTTCAATAGTAGCGATCCGCTACGAACTGGGCTTAGAGCCGTTATATGCCACAGTGCTATGGAAGTCTATCTCGGCATGGCGGAAAATGAGAATGGCCCAAGCAGCCGGTCCCTATGAAATACTGCAAAAAGACACCAATTCCATCAAATCGGATCTAATCTGCGTGTGGGAATGTAAACTGAATGCAACTATGCGATCTGCAGAGTTGAAAGAAGAGCTAGTGATAAATATGCCACAAAGGGCAAAAACAAAATTGAGCCGTTGGAATTGGATCCAAAATGAAGCGATGCGAAAAAAGTTGAAGTCTATACAAGACCTGGGAACTTCATCGCATGGTCTCGGTGAAACTCCGAAATACTTATGTAAATTTCCTTCGCGATACCATCGCAATCAATTCTTGAGACTTCGTCTCAACCTACTTAAGACCAAAGTAGTTCGAATGATGAATCGGGACCCTGACATCACGGACATTCTTTGCAGATACTGCAACAACGCTGCCGAATCAGCAAAACACCTAATAATCGAATGTCTAGCCATCAAGGACGAAAGGACATTGCACCTCGCAAGATTTGCTCCAATAGATGACCATCTAGAACAATGGTGGAACTATATAATCTCCGGAACAAACACACAATTAACATGTGCAGTGATAAATTACATGGACTTAATCCTGCCAATAATCTAATGCGACTTTGACCAGAGTAAAATGTGCAGCAACATGATGGATTGTCAAGAAAAAGACAGAGGGAATTGTGTAATAAAAAGTTTGTTTCTTTGTAAATTAAACTAAAAATTACAAACAAAAAAAAAGCAGTAGTAACCAAATGAAAATGAACAAAAACATTGCAACTGCGGTGCGGTGCGCTGTTGCCGTGTGGTCGGCATCTTAAACATAGAGTCGGACAGTAGATGCTGTCCAGGATAGGTTTCTGCGGTGGGTGGATCCAATGTCTGGTCCCAGGAACTAATATGTTTACCAGAAAAATAGGATGCAGATGCAGGAGTGTTCAAGGCAAGCGGCCGGCTACAGGCACTGGGGAGAAAGGATGATGAGTGTCTCCAGTTCTGAAGCGTGGCCGGTAGCCAGGTCGCTTGTGGCAGGGAGTTATATTTGCTGAGTAGTGAGCGACATTGCCCTCATTGCATTGAGAATCAAGGATCACCAGATAGAATGGGCATCTTCGAGCATGGTAATCAGTGACTATTCGTCATTGGCCAGGTCACCATCCGGATTGTGTAGTGGTATTTGCGACTCGATGAACTTCACCGCCTCATCTGGGACAGTGAAGAAGTACAGTTTTCCGTTATGAGTGAGGATGGCATATGGGATGTTGCGCTCCCTGAGCAGTTTTTTGACGCAGAGGAATTGGCGTCTCTCCTGTTGGACCGCAACTGAGAAGTCAGGGAAGATCCTAATGGTGTGGGCCTCCAAGCGCAGGTCCCCTTTCTCGCGTGCCAGGCAGAGGATGAGGTCTCTGTCGCGGTAATTTAGAATCCTGGCGATGATGGGCCGCGGGATGTCGCCCGGCTTGGGGCGTGGCGACAAGGCACGGTGGGCGCGCTCATCTGTAAAATATGGTGACGGGGCCGGATATCCCAGGAGATCCTTGAGTAGGCTTTCAACAGTGTCTTCCATGCGCCCTTTGAGGGCGTTCTCGGGAGCGCTGATGATGCGCAGGTTATTTCAGCGGGAGCGCGACTCCAAGTCGTCACATTTAGCCTTCACAGTCTTCATTTCTCGTGACAAAGATGCAACAGTCTTCTGTAGTGTATGTATTTCATTTGTAGAGATTCTGCTTTCAGCATCCGTGAACCTGGTCCCTGTCTGGTCTACACATGTTCTGAGCGAGGCGACATTGGCATTTATGTCATCCAGTTTCTCGTGGAAGGAGGCAATGTTTTTTGCCATTGATTCCATGAGGGTGGTGAGGTCTGGTTCCGATGTGCCATGGTGGGGGTCAGCCTCAGGTTCCTCTTGTAAGGGTGACGGCAGGCTCGCCTCAGCCCTCGGGACGGCTCTAGCAAATTTGTCCATGGCTCCCGCTTTGGCAGCTCCTCTCGACCTGTTAGGCATTGCTGAAATAGGGCTGGATGTGAAGACGGTCTGCGGGTAGAGCCAGCGGAGAAAGCAAATGGTGGGGGCTTCAGGGATCAAGCCGGTCACCAATCGATGGTACCGTGTAAGCCAGGGAGCCGGGCAGCGGCCGAGCGACAATGGTCATAGAGGATAGGGTGGCCGGCACGTCCAGGGCCCAGCATGCAGCAGTTATCCCTTCCCAGAAATGAGCGCTGGGCCGGCAATGTCACGGTGGCTATGGCGCGGCGCTGTACCTCATGCAGGGTTGATAAGTGTAGCCCCCCGTTCAGGCAGGCTCCCGGTAGCGTCCAGGCAAGGCAAAAAAAAGATGGGAGGGGCGGGGGCCGCACGCCCACTCTCCTGAGAGGGCAACTGTTGGTGCAGGTTAGCTGGAGTGAGGGAGCCAGTAGCAGGGTCAGTGTGGCATTAACCATAAACAGTCCAGGCATGTGCGGGCCCCCAGCTCCAGACAAGCGGCCCCAAATGTCAGAGCCCCAGGCAGTCAATGAGCGCGGCAGCGATCACGCCCGCCCCTTAGTAGCAGCCCAGGCGGACCGCAACCACACCAGCGCGGCTGCATCCATAACGTGCCCCTGCAGCTCCTCACCTGGTCTGCGGACGATGCCTCGTTCAGCATTCAAAATACTTATTTCAGCATTCAAAATTGCTTGTAACAACTTTCAGCTCATTCGATTTTACCAAAGCACTTGCCTCTGCATTCCAAAGTGCTTATTTTTATTCGACATTCAAGAGTGTGTATTTCAAGCTCCCGGAGTGTTTCCCTTTATTCACTCACCGATTCCACCTGGCAGCTCCCTTTGGCTTTTCTTCACTCCTCGCACTGCTATCTGGCTTCTCGTGTCTCAGCTCTTCCTTCACAGAGACCAGAGAGTGCACCGCTCACTGGAGTACTCCGGTGCCCCACAGCTCCAACTGCATGCACCCGACAACGAGGGCTTGCAGGACCTCCAGGCCTCTTGCGGCAGGCCTCTGCCATGGCGTCCCTCTCTCCTGCTCTACATGGCTCTTGGCTCCCAGGCGTCCCGCTCCTTTCTCTCTCTAGCCAGCTTCTCCCTAGCCCATGTCTGCAGTCCGCTTCTGTGTTCCTTTCTGTGTTCTTCTTGCTGTGCAGCCAGGCTTCTTATAACTATTGGGATTGTTAAATGACCACATGTGTGGGTAATTTAGTCCAATTGGTTGACCATGATAAAAACCTATAGCTGGACATGCCTGGCTATTCCTCTGGTACACTCCCATAACCCTCTCCTTCATCTCAGTACCAAAGTGGTGTTTGGGGAGGTTTGAATGAAAGTAAGTGTGCATTACTCAGTGCTGTCTCCTACTAGTCTTGGTACTTGATTGATGTGTGTCTATATTAACAATATAAAGCGGATATGTTTTTATCTCACCCAAATGATGATGTGTCCTCCTAGTTGGTCTCTTCCTCATCCCAGTGTTGAGGTGGTATTTTTGGCTGACATTTTCAGAGGGAAGGAAAGGGAAAGGGCTGACGGCCTACACAGGCTTGAGGGATAGAAGGTTTGTTTTGGAAAGGGAATGGTGGATACCATGTCTCACCTATGGATGTCCTCTTGCCCACTCCCCAAGTTCCATCCACCCAGGTGATCCTCCCTCGCATATCTAACCCCAGGGTCAGGATCCAAACGCAATGCGCTTTCCCTGGCCACCTGAGAGGAGAATCCAGGGGGTAAAGAAGTGAGGACGCCCTCAGGTTCCTCACACTTCTATGATTAGCCAAACCCCCATTCAGGTTCTCCGATGTCTTTGCGGTCCCTCGCCGGCACAGATGGTGCTTCGCAGTAGCGATGGGAACAACCTGCCCGCAGTTGTTAGCACCTCTGCAGTCCCTGCCGGGAATCCGTTACCCTTCCTCTGGCTTCCCGCCACTCCAGAACTTTGGAATGGAGAGTGGCAGTTCGGGAGCACCTTGTCTCTCCACTCCAGTGCAGTGAATGTATGTTTGTCCTTCTCAGTGGCTCTGCTTCCCACTGCGCTCGCTCTGCAGACTGACCTGGCTTCTCCTATTTCTCGGTCCTGTTCTGCAGGACTGCCTTCTCGTTCGCTCTCCTGGCCTTGCTCTCCTGCTCGCAGGTGTTTCTCCCCTTTTAAAAGTGCTACGCTGATAATTAAACGGACAACAACTAGACGGCATGTTACCATTGGTCATCCTCATTAACTCTTTACTCCTCTTCTTCGTCCCAGTACTCAGAGTTCTGAGAGTTGAAGTCCCAAGGATGGCAATATTATTCTAAGTCTTGATGATCACAATCTTCATCAACATTAGACTTTAAGACTTCACAAGAAAGAGATTTTGTATAATGGCAATAGGCCTTTAGAAACTTTGGAGTTATAGTTTTGTCTTCATTATCAAGAGAAGAATACCATGTCCCTCCCATCAAAGTCACCACTTCCACCCGACATTTTTCATGACCCTCCCTCCTGAGACCACCCTCAGGGTCAGGATCAGGTAGCGACTGCCTTTCCCTGTCCATATGGAAAGAGACCCCCACCGTGGAATTAGATATGACTTCTGGATTCATCACAGGACCCTTACCCTATCTAAGGGCCGTGGTAGCAGGCCTTACCTGTTGGGATGGGATCGCAAGACACCCGTCCAGCAGCTCACCACCATCTGAGCTCAATCCCGCACTGCCGTCCAGCCCCCATCCCACTCAATCACCAGGATCTCTGACGCACTCAACGCCCAGCGGTAACGCTGACCTGCTAATCTCCAACGTGACATTTTGTTTGAGGGTAAACAAATGAGATTGACAAGGGAAATGTTTGTTTTCTTAAATGCCATTTTGACATCAGGTGTGATGCGCTCTAAAACACCTCTGTGGCATCTTTCAAAGAGCACTTAATAAAGGGACAAAACGTGTTGTGAACTAATTATGCTGAAAATTGATTTAAATAGCTGTAAACAAAACTTTCCACATTTGTGTACTAAAATAAACCTAGTTGATTAATTAAACATTTACGAAAAGAGAGTAATCCTTTCTTGTATGGCTACACGAGTGCATGAGTTAACTCAGTGAGAAGGGTCAGCAGGAATGGCACATGAGACCCAACTCATGGGTGGGCGTCCTTGGTAACAGATGGAATTGATTAAGGTGGAATCGCTGCCCACCTATGAGATCCAGCTTGGAACGGATGGGTGGGCCTTTGATGGCCCTATAACTGATGACAGTGGCATCATTTAGAGTCACCGCGACTGGGCATCTATGCCCTCTAAAGTTAACCTGTGTCTTGATCCGATAGCCTCCCTGTTGCCAGGTTACCTTTGAGAAGCGGAGGCAGCAGCTGCACATTTTCTTTCGTTATCCCTCAGCCACAGTGGCGGCCTGAATGCTCCTTCACCTCTCTCCAGCCCTGTCCACATGAGAAGGCAGAAACCAGCAGCCGTCTTGATCCTCTGCAGGCATCAATCTGAATTCCCAAGTAAAGGACAAGGGAAGAAAGCCAGAAGCCCGATGCCACTACAGGCACTTTGGAACAAGGGTGTTGCTAGGTCTGGAAAAGATCCAGGCTAGGCTGATGTCGGGACTGTCGGGACGCGGGACTAGCTAGCCTTTTGGTTGTAGCCTCTGAGCTTTTGTCCAGGGCTATAACCAAAAGACCCAGGGTTATAGTCCCCTAAGACACCCTCTAGTTACGACTCTGCTTAGGAATATTGAGCCGATTCCCGGGAATCTTTAGCGGCACCCTGAGTATATGCAGCGCACGGCTAATGTATTGCCCGATACCTTTGCCATATTGAGCAACACACCTGACATACTGGGCAGTGCCACTTATACATTAGGCAGCACCCTAACATATGGAGGAGCAAACTGGCCTGTTAAGGAATGCATTTCCATATTGAGGTTCAACCACAGCGCATTGCCCTGCCACATAGTGCAGCACCCGGTTAGCTTGAGCAGCACCCCTGGCATATCATACAGCAGACCTGGCACATTGAGCAGTGCCTATGGCACCGTGCACAACTCCCCGGGCAAATTGGATAGCACCACTAGACTATGAAGCAGCACATATGAACATATTTAAAACATGAAGCACCACCCTGGTACATGGTGCAGCTGACTGGTATGTTAAGCCACCCCCTTGACGCGTGAAGAAGTGGCCTGACTCGTTGAGCAGCAGCATTTAAGTAAGACTGCCCCCCTGCTATATGAATGGCTGACCAGTAAATCCCTCTAAATTATGGAATGCCCCCGCTGAGGTGTGTGTGAGAAGGCGAAACATGGAGAGCTCTGCTGTCTTCCCCTAAAAGAAATCATGCCTCATGGTTCCAACATTAACTACAGCAATGTGGCGCAGCCTCTGCTGGCTTCTAGAGAAATATTCCATTTGCTGGCACTTGCTCTCAAAAGAGAGAGGGTTCCGGGGATGCAGGCTTGCCAATTCTGCGTGACACTTAGTGAATCCTCGCCGCGCGCGGTTTGGGCCCTCCGAAGACTGCTTTCCATTCCACGTCCAAGAGCTCCAGAAAACCGCAAACAGATTCCCAATTCTAGGAATCGACTCATAATGACACTGCAGTATTGTTCCCAACTCTGCCGTCGAGAAATGTACACTGGGTTCTCGCTCCTGAAACTTACATTCTTGGAGTTCAAATGAAGTAAATGATTGTTTTTGCAGTAAATGAGATGCTGAAAATACGGAGCAACGCCATTTGTACTATTTGTTGTCACAGAACGGCAACCTTCAGCTCGAAGTCCCGTTTTACTGTAGGTTGCGCGCGCTGCTTTGCCCAAAGACTGGATGTCACAGCTTTGAATGTTCAGTCTATTTTGGAACAATATTCTTTATTCAGTTAAGGGTTAAGAACCCTGTTTCTATTTTGTTGCTACTGTTTTTTTTAATGCGGGTTATGAGAGTGCATTTATGGGAGCGTTGGAAAAGAGTGACCAGTGCACAAAACAAGGCCTCTGCTCTGTGGTGCTATTTGGGTCTTTGGCGTTGCTCGCTTTCAAGTTGTGAGCGGCTGCGCAGTGGAAATGACGCATTATCTGTGACCGGACGCTTGTAGAAAATCGCTTCATAGCTTTGAAATGTGCCCTAGAGGCATTTCGGGCCGCTACTGGCCAGCTTGGTTTTAATAAATGCTCCCTTTGTGCCGGCTGTGCCTCATCAAGTGGCTCTTTGTACTTTCTCGGGTCGGGCCAGTTTAGGGCTAATTCTTGACCGGGGTCTTCTCTCGTCGTTCGTCTGGCCCCTTTCACTTTCTTTTGATCGGTGACACGTTTAGGGGTCAGTGCTGCCAAGCCACATTTTCCGCACAGTGCGGCGGAAACAGAACCTTTCTTTATTTCTCTGTAGACTTTCCAAGTTACACCAATGCTGTGCACGGCTCTGCAATACTGTGACGTATGGTAATGTAAGTGGGTCTTGGATAGTGCGACTTCTGGCACTTGTAGTGGATCGAAGAGACGACCTTCTTCCCTTCTAAGGGCATATAGTGTTCTCCTCCTAAAGTGGGATTTGCAGATCTTGGTCACCAAGCACAGGGCAAACATGTCTGCCGTCTGTAGTTCAATTCTAAGGATGGGCCTGCTGTATCCTCGCCATTAGACAGGGGTTACCAGCAGGGACGGATTGGCCCCTCGGGCCTTTCGGCCCGTTGTCGGATCGAAATCGTCCCTGGGGAGTGGGGGCCGGTTTGGGAAAAAATATAATAGAAAAGTATATATTTTTTTCACATATTTTTTTTTATTTTTTCAAAAAGCCTTTCATCCTTCTTAGGTCGATAAATGAGTAGCAACAAAGGTTGGGTGATTTATTCTATAAAAGAAGAGCTTAAACGTAAGTGCTATACAATAACATATTATCATTTGGCCTTGGACGTATGCTTGGATTCACAGTAATTTAGTGTACCTAGGGACAATGCTATTTGATGCCATTTCCTGTTTTGTCAAGGGGTGAAAGTTCGTGTTTCATCGCTTCCCGGGATGTCACTTTGGGGTGGGGTCAAATCACATTGCTTCCGGTAATGTCATCAGAAGTTAAGGGTCGTGAGGCGATGGGTGGGCCACTTTTTTTGAGGCGATGGGTGGGCCACTTTTTTTTTGGGTGACCAGGCCTATTTCTTGTCCCAGTTCGACCCTGGTTAGCAGCATGGATGCAGGCTCCATCGGAGGCGGCGTCCTCAAGTTTTTCACATGTCTGTACTAAGTTGTGGTTAATGGAAGGGTGGGTCTGTAAACACTGAATTGGCTTGCTCAATGATCATTTAAAGAAAATTCTCACCCTCCTTCATAACCTAATCACTGTCCTCCTATTACTCAACATCTCCCTCTTTCTCCTTCTCTTTTTCTATTTCTCTCTGCCCCTATATCTCTCTATCCCTATATCTTTTTTTCTCTCGTTCCTTCCTTCTTTCCTTCTTTCTTTCTTTCTTTCTTTCTTTCTTTCTTTCTTTCTTTCTTTTCATTATGGGAATGCCGCCTTGGTCAAAGGCGTGAAACAATTCAAAACACAATAATAATTGACATGATCAAGGAAATGACTGATTATTGCGATTTATAGAGAAACACCCCAAATGAGCCCCCCCCTGAAAGGCAGAATTGAAGGGTGGCAAGGGTGCGGGGCAATGGCCCATGACTTAGGGGCTGGCTTCAGACATGGGGCCGGGCTACACACACCACATTCAAATTTCGGCAGAGTCGACAGCCCACTTTTTTTCGAGGTTGGCAAATTGAGTACCAATAAATGGCTAATAATGGCAGGTATTATTATAGCGCTTGGATATGTAGGGACTCTGGCTCGAAGCACTAGATTAAAGCCTGATATTATTTTTATGACCGTATTAAACAGTGGAGTGACGCTGGAATTCTGCTCTCCAGGTACTAGTGTAATGTGTGGTAAACAGTGTTTGGGGCATGCACGTGCCTTGCCATACATCCAATTGTTAAGGTGATGGATTGTACGTAGGAATCGTCATTCAAAGCAATATTCAATTGGCAAGAGTGAGGTGATGCTAGTGGGCAGGGCAGTAATTACTACTTTAGACTTCTGGGCCTGGGCGGTGGCACTGCAGTGATAATATCTGTAGTGGAATGGGGGCGAGTCACCAGTCCTGAGAGGCAATTATTGCCGGTATCGGTGTATCCTTTGCATGATGACCAGGGCTCACAGAAAGCGGCAATTCCAGGGGCATGTCAGAGATGTTGAGTTTATAAATCAAGGGCCTATCGATACGGGCCGGGAATGAGGCATACATTATCATAGTGTCCCAAGAGAACTTTGAGGACTTAAATATCGGCAATGTTGATTTGGACTTCTTAAGTTCCCAAGGAGCAGTGTGGCTGTTCCTTGAATTCCTGTCTGGGGTACACTATGGAAATCCAAATGTTGGGATAGGCCAGGCCACATATTAAAATATTTGTTCATGAAGGTGTCTTTAATAACAGGTGCTCGTCATTTAAGGATTCACCAGCGCAAGAACTTAATTTGTCAGGTTAGCATCAGGTCTTTCACTGTAGAATAGTGACAGAGGATCGCTCCGCCCTGTGGTCCAATAGTGGCAGAGTTAGGATCGCTCCGCCACGGGATCCTCTTCTATAACAGGCCTGCCAGCCACTCTCTTGCTAATCTTGCCCTTGGTTATTTGTCCTGGTATTGCTGTATCCATTAGCCAACATTGACGAGTGATATGGCTACCATTGCATCGAGTCCTGCTACACGGTGAGGTTGAGCTAGCCCCAAACTTCTGCATTGCACTCGATGGATTACGCGTTATTCCCGAAATCAGCATGTGAATCTGCTATTTTAGCTCATCAGGCACACATTGGTGCACAGATTGGCTGGTGAAATCTCCACGCGTTGCATGGTATACAGGATGTGTAACATGGTTTCCTTCTTATGCCCTGCAAGTTATTGCAGAGCTTCTGTCTAATATCTGTACATTTTCTACACATGGAGGCATTTGCAAATCAAATAGAAACCCATAGGGCAACTTTATGTTGAGGCCTCCCATTATGTAAAAGCATTGTTGGCAGCCCCCTCCCATAACACATTTTCTTATTTTCTATTAAAAGCAGTCACTGTACTCACTTTTTGAAGAGACCGGAGTCCCCCCACCCCTTGACCTCCTTCAGGCCCTAGTAGGGGTGAAAGCCCCAGAATTTGAAGACCGCTGCATTACAGTGTGATGTGCGGAATAGTAAACGCCACACATTATACACGCTAATATATTGTGGCAGACGTGCTGGTACCTCATTAAGTGCCGTGTGCACAGCTCACTCGTCCTCGAATTTGACTTTTGTGTAATTCTTTTCTGGCTTATTTCACTCCCTGCGAGTTTTACGTCCTTCCTGATTAATTAAGCTGCAAGGGTCTCTTTTGAAAAGCTCCCTGCTGTACCTGCAGATGGCAAATAAGTTAAGGAGGTTTATGACCTGGCCTTCGACCCTTACTCTGCCCCACTCTAGATGGAGTCCTCAGGCAAATTCTAGGTACTGCAACCGAGCTTTGAAACCACCATGGTGGTGACTTGGCGCACTAGAAAACCTATCTAACATAGCATAGAAGAATGCACCCTTTTCACAATGTATTGCCAAATCGGTAGCCCCAGCACACATGCCCCAGAGTGCAAATCTTTAAAACCCCCGAAAGGCAACCTCGAAAAAGAGAACTGCGGCCTCAGGGAATGGCGTCATCTAGTGCATCATTTGTACACATGACATCTCGTATGCTACAGCAGGGTGGCCACCCATGCTGCCTGCCACCACGCCCGGCTGAAGATGTGTCGGGGCCCCTTTGAACATGGTTGGGCTGCCCCACCCACCGCACATTCTGCTTAGAGTGAAAAGAGTCTGAGGCACCCGTGGGGTGCATACATTCTTTTTAATAGACGCCGATTATCACGAGACGGCTTGCCACTAGGGAGTTTAAACATTAAATGTCCACTGAAAAGTTGTAAATCCTTCTTTGTCAGCAAGGGGCTAATGTGGAGAAACCAGTGTTAAAAGGCAATGAGGTGATGACCTTTGTGTATAGCCGGAAGGTCTTCAGCAAACTCAGCTTGCAAGGCGCGCACCAATGTCCTTTAATTTCTATGGATCAACTAGTGGCTTCAGTGTTTGAGCAGCAAGTGCTACTAGCCAAGAGTGGCACAGAGGCCGAACGGGGGCAGAAACGGTACTCGAAACTTTTTAAGGGATCATGTAAAGTAGTTATAAAAGAGTGAAACAAATATGCGGCTTTCAGTTTCAAAGGAATATATTCCCTAGTTTGAAAGTTTTGAGAATGGCAAGCTCTGTACCGAGAGGAACATCTTTGGGGTGGGGTTGGAGCTTCAGAACAAACCGCCTGACAACAGCTCGTCCACTTCCATGTGGTCCATACCACCCATTTATGAAATCTGGCATGTGAACGTGAAAGGCAACATCAATGCCCTAAACCGGCCATGTCTGGACGCACGCCGGGACAGTTACCATGGGGACATGGTCCAAATTTGCCTTGTGGCCGGATGAAAGGTATGAGAAACCGAGATTAAATTGATGTTCCAAAAATCCCCTTTTCCTCCCCCCTTTATCCCCTCCCTCTGAAAATCTTCTTTTCCGACATTATATTCTCAATTCCGGATGCCTCTATGTTAATCAACCAGCTTATCATGCTGGTGCCTTCTTAAATGAATTGTTTCTCATTGTCTGTGCAGGTATGTTCACAATATGCTGCATAGCTCTGGCCTGCAGGGGGGAGAGTTTGCTGGTGGGAATGTATCTGCTGGTAGCTGATGGTGTGCGATTTCCTACCATGCCCAAACCCCTTCCTGAATCTGTTTGCTGTTGGGAATTGGCATCGCTGTGGACTTGGCAGCGAGCGAGGAACAGACCAGAAGCCCTGTGCTGCAAAGCTCTTGTATGTCTTCAGACATATTTTCCTAGAATGTTACTGTACGAGATTGACCAATGTTGGAGTTCATGAAATCCTCTGATATACGGATGGGCACATTGTGTTTTTCATTTTACCCTGAAGAAGCGCACTACATGCCCGAAAGACCCTTTGGCACACGCACAATAACAAACTATTCACTTTGATCGAACAATGGAGTGTGTTTTCTGTTTACAAACAAAACAAAGGATTCATTTCCAGCAAGAAATATTGGAAAGGAATTGCCTTTAGCCAGCACATTGCGAGGAAGTTGTGTGTGGCTAAATGAGGCGGCTTCTAAAATGTCCCTTTACCAGGGATGGGATAAATCCTTGAACGGGCTCTGGAGAAAGGAAAGGTCTTGCATCTTTCTCAAGCTTTGCCCGAAATGTGCAGTCGGTCTCTTGGACAGACCTTAGTGGCCAAGCGATCTCCTACTCTGTTTAGTTTATACTACATTAGATGACCATCTCTGTAGTCTACTCTGGCTCCCCGCTGTTTCTCCGATCCTTGACATTGGATCTGTTGTTTTGATTTTAATTCTTCGTTTGGTCATGACAGCTGTTAATGAATTTGCTGTTACTGCTGTTGCATTCCTGTGACGTAAAAGAAAAGGATTTCCCAAATCTGCAGGCCTGAGTGCCACTGCATTTCAGGTTTGAATGCACAAATATGCCCAGGTTCACAAAGAAAATGCATTTAGTCTTTCAAAAGCACAATGGCAGGCTTTTAGCAAGATGGTATTTTTAAGCCAGTTCGATGGTTGGCTCTTTTGCCTGTCGTGTTTAAGACTCTTTGCACTGGGAAAGAAAACCGCTCCCCCTGCTACTATCAAATAGCTGCCTCGATTGGCGACTAGCCAGGCTGCACCTTGTCCTCCCCTGGAGGCTGTCACCGGGTTTTTTAAAATTGTTAATTATGTTAGTCCATGCCATGTCTGGCAGGGCAGCCTCACAGAATCTTTCATCTGCCAATTTATTCATTTCTAGTCCTGGCACCAGTGCTTAATTTGTAAGAAAATAAGTGCCAGGGCCGAAATATTTTCTAGCATGCTTGTGACACTGCAGGTGGGCAGGTCGCGACCATTACTGCCACCACCCACAGCTGCTCCCCGCAGTGTCGACACATTTGGAGTTAAACTACAGCGGGCACCTGCTCATTGGGGTTGATGGATGCTCTTGCTATCATTACTTCCTAATCAACCTGAGTCTGAGACAATAAGTGCCGGGTGCTGCGCCCTAGCAAACACCCCCACAAAGTGACTGCACCCCCAAGATATTTGATTGCCAATGTATGGCTGATGCTGAATGAGTGTAGGAAATTCGAGCAATGACGCAACCTACTACACAAATACAGTTTCACAATATTTATTATTTTATTAAGAGTCACAGCATAAGCTCTTTGTTGTTTGAAAGTATATAGGTACTAGGGAAATAGTCTAGAAAGAATACAGAAATCCTTAATAAACTATTGTCAACCATAGGAGAATTCAAAATTCAAAACTGATTTATTTATGGTGCTCCCTTCACCCCAGTGTGATGAGGTATTTTAACCAAAGTTTTCAATATATTTTAATACACCTCCATACCTCCTCTGTACCTCCAGGGGAGGCCCCATCTATCAACCAAGGTCCACAGGTGATGGCCAACTGAAAGATTAAATCTATTCTTAAATCCTTTGGCCTCATGGCTAACCCTAATCTAGCACATTAGAGTTCTACAAGCGTTGGCCAACAAAACAAAAAGTGTTGACAATCCTATCCTCTTAAAGTCCATTCCTGTTCTTGAAAGAAATACTCGCTGCTTTCCTGGGTGGTCCCTGTGCCAGAATATTATGGCGGTAGAATAGCCCAAGATTTATTGATTTTTAGTAAAACAACTGGTGCTGGTAATTCGGTTTATGAGAAGGTCTGCTAATCGGCCCCACGCCCCCTTTCAAAAAGATACATGCAGAAAACATAGTGCATTCATGTGCCATTGCTGTACATGTCTCCCAACACCAGCTCTGTGGTGGCAACAGGGCAGGTTTCAAAGGTTACATGTGCATTCCTGACAGCTGCTGAAACACTAAGTTCCAACAAGCAGAGGTGGCCTTTTAATTGTCTTTACTTCTGCTTAAAAACATAATTTTTTTAATTTTTTTTTAATTTTATTGTATATTGGTTTACAGAAACCTTTACAAAATACCAATGATAAAACTTAAAAGCATTAAAACACAATTCTTTACATTTATGATAACAAGTATACACATTCATTATTACATTCGAGCACGATTCTTTTTCTTTTTGATAAATATGCACATACATTATTGAATTCATTATAAATTTCCCTTATCTCATATATCATAAATACGTCATCACAATAAGAATAAGGCTAAAAACCATTTTCTATTTACATCGACCATATATCTTTTTCATTTCAATTTTTCGGTTTATAGTAGAAAAAGTTCTTTATACACTTTGTATTCATAATACACCCAGTATCATTCAAGCAATATCATACAATATATAAATCCTATCAAGACACTTTGCAGATAATCGTTAAAAATGCTATAACTCTGATCTTTAACGACATGTCATACCCATGGAGCATTTCAAACCATATTTTCTCTCTAGAAACACATGAAGTATCATCAACGAAGTCTGAAAAGTAAGCAAGCCTTTCATTACTCAACAAGGGACAGACTAACAAAAGATGTAACAGTGTTTCAATGGTCTCCTTATTCATACAAAATCTACAAATCTTCCTATTTTCAGGAAATAATTTCCTTATCAAACTAATTTCATTGGTATTCATCACGTTGAACCTGAACCGCATAATACTATTACGTCATTTACGAGATGGATATTTTGCAAGATAAGACTCAAGTACCGGGAAACATTTCCACACAGATAAGGCTTGCCAATACAATTTAGAATTCATGATCACTGTATTGTTAGCTACCCAGTCAAACGCTTTAATCAGTATTTTGATCTTAGCTGGTCTCTCTATGAGACATTTCATTGTGACTCCGATATTACACAGAATATTTTCTACCTCTATTTTTAGATTCCGCATGTGTTTTTTAGTTAAATCGCTATTAAATATATGATAAATCGAATTCGATCCTGCTAAAATACACTTTCTATATAGCATTGTTTTTTTGCATTCCATACTGCTTTTCAAAGAGTTAAGACCAAACTCATACTTTATGAGTTCGATTGGTATACATTTTGGAACAAAAAATAGTAATTTTTTCCAAATTAGAGATTCAATGGTTTTCAAATATGGTGTAAGTTTGTCAGGGTAGAATTCTAGACCATAGGTCAATCTTGGGATGACCTTCATTGTATACAAGTCCCTACAGGCCGACATAGAGAATTTGACAAATTTGCTTTCAATTACTCTCATTTGTTTTCCAGCTTGACTTGTTTTATACTCCAGGCATTTCTTCATAAAACTTTTTGTCATAGTGCTTGAAAAGGAATAGCCCAAATACCTAAATGCATTCTGCAATCGTATTGCAGTTCCTTCCACAAACCACACAGGATTGGAGCATTTCTTATTAGTACCACCCAGATTTATCACAATTGTTTTCTGTGGATTGATTTTCAATTTCAATTCTAATATGAACCTTGAAAACCTATCAATAAGCCTCTGCAGTCCTATTTTAGATCGATCAACAAGCAAAGAATCATCAGCATAGGCAACCCAGTTGATTACACTTCGTCCAACCTTGGGAGATAGCAAGCCAGAGGATTCAAATACTGCATTTGCTCCAGACACATACAAATTAAATAAGATCGCCGCCAGGGCGCAACCCTGTTTGAGACCATTCCTCGACCTTATCTCCTTAGACATCAAGCCTTCCTTGTTTAATCTAACCCTCAAAACAGTATTAGAGTATAGATGAACAATCATAGCAAGTAAACCTCTCTCGATGTTTAGAGCAGCAAGCCTTCGCCATAGTAAAGGTCTATCCACCATGTCGAAGGCTGCAGAAAGATCCATTGAAGCAGCATATAAAGGGACATGCAGAAACTTTGATGCTTGACTTTGAAGGATAGAAACTAATAATCCCCCTGCATCAGTCCCCATACCTTTCCTGAACCCAATTTGCCGTACATCAAGGATTTCATTGTCTTCCATCCATTTTAACAAATTTTCCAGAATCATGGAAGAAAATATTTTAGTTTCAATGTTAATCAATGAAATGGGTCTATAATTCATCGGACTCTGTCGATTCCCTTTCTTATATATCAGTAGAACATGCGAAACTTTCCAAGAGTCCGGCATAGTCTGCATTTCAATCACATCTCTAAAAATAAAATGAAGTATTCTTGCCCACAAAAAACCATTTTGTTTTAGCATCACAGAGGACAAATTATTTGGGCCAGGAGTGGCAGAAGCTTTCATTTTCTTAATCATAATTAGTATTTTTTCCACAGATACATCCAAAACCCATTTATCAAATTTCCATCCAATAGAAGACTGCTCGCAACTGGAGGGCGTATATAAATTCTCAAAGTAGTTACACCACACTAATTCACTAATGGGATTGATGTTCAGTTGTATTTGTGAAGCCTCTGTGCTATTGATAAGAGCCCAGTAATTTCTAGAATTAGATTCCTTCATTGCTCTGAGCATAGCTTCACCGTCCTTCTGTGTTAAAGAAGCATGGTGATGAATCCTCCAGTTTTTATAGGCCTGACGCCTCAAGCGACACTGTTCCATTAGATTAGCAGGTGACAAATACAATCTTTTTATAGCTCGCAGATCCTTATTCAACTGAGCTCTCTGCCGCTTAACATCAAGATCAAAGACGTGTGTATGAATTGATTTCCTAGAGGCTACTTCCGAAGGTGGCTGCATATACCCAGATATCATAGTTCCCAGTAAGCCACCAAATGCGCCCACCGAGTAGGTATCTTTTTTTTGATTCATAAGATCTTTTCTCAAAATCAAGTAACATCCGGTTGTTAAATTTGTCTATTTTTACAGTGTTCCATTTAACTCTGGTGCCCCTCACATTAACAATCGTTTGTGCACAATAGACCTTTCTGTGATTTGTTTGCTTTGTTAAATTCAGATCAATTGATAACATAGCGTGATCACTCGCCTCATTGGGTTGCACCAGCATATCACTCACAATAAGATATTCACTTGCGAAAATGTAATCAATGATAGAGGTTTATCCCCTGGCTTTCCCCCACGATTTGGCGAAGTTACACCACAGTGCTCCTCTATAACGTTTGTTGCCTATTTTCAGATTGGTGTTCCTTATAGTCGTTAAGCTCCAATATATATTGCTGCTTGATAGATTACAATCTGCATTCATATCACCTGCCAAAATAATATAACCCTCCGGAGTGGTAACTACCCACTCTTCTATCAATGTGTTCAAGTCATCAATTAACTTTTCCAACATTCTATCATCATAGTCAGCATTATTCCAGTATATGTTTATCACGATTAAATGAGCATTACGATACATGGTTGTGATCTGAAAAGTAGCAACTAAACGGGATGTATATAAATGTTTCTCGCTTAACAATGAAATATCTTGATTATTGCGAAATGCAAGTGCCAGACCACCCTTAGGGCGGCCTCTTGGACCGCAAGTACCAAGCATACATAGAACCACATAACCATTCCACAGCAAAGGGCCACATATGCCCATGTTTCCTGTATCAACACAAAATCAAAATTCTCTAAAGATTTACATACTTTCTTGTTTAGGGCTAGGTGCGAATACCCTCTACAGTTCCATGTGACAAATTTGAATAAAACATCATAGCTAAAGGGGCCTGCCCATATTCTTCAGTTGCTCCAAGGAGTCTCTAAGAGACAAAGCCAAAGTTCTCCATTCCCTCATTTCATTTATAGACATCACATTAGCAGGCCCCTGACCAGAGACCCCTCCCTTTAGCATTTGGGAAGCGTTTAGAGGTGCATGCTCCAGGATACTTTCAACCCTGGTTGCTTTTTGCTCTTGATACTCATAAGTGTCAAAGCCCCTCTTCTGCAGAGAGCCTGCTTCCTTTAATATCAAAGACCGAACTAGAGGAGACACAATCACCAATCGTACAAAGTCAAACCTGTATGGGTGTATGTAATCCACCAATTGTAAATCAGATGAAGATATAAGTGATAATTCGGGTATATCCTGAAACAGACTCAAAATATATGATCTGTTCAAGATGGGAGAATGTCCGTCGTCAAAAACATAGTACAAGATCAGACTTGGATCATTTGGACAATGTGGTTGACGCAGATGTTCGTCAGGGCCACCATTCAGGGCTATCCCCTTGCCCTTCTTTTCATATGAGTTGTCAAAATACCTACCCTCAGGAGGAGCATGCTGAGGGTTCCGCCCTTCACTCACTGCATTCTTATTCACCACATTAGACTCTGCCTGCCCACTGGTTTCCAGATTTGACCTTAAGCAAGAGCTTTTCTCTGCTTCAGGAATGATATTATCAACAGAAATGTTACTAGATCCAAGTATAGGGCTTTTTGTCTCGGGCAATCTTCCAGCTTTCTGCATGAGTATGTCCTTAATTATTGTTCTCACAAAATCATCTGTGAGTTAAGTTGCCAGTAATGGCAGACTCTTTAGTTGTAGTGGGGTTACTAATTGTCATAGGCTGGTAATTAGGTGGTACCTCAGAGCTAACCGGAATACTCTGGTAGATTTCTTTACTAGCCAACATCCCACCATTTGAGGACTTCGGCTCACCAGTCATAACATTCAAGCTTAAACCATGTATATAGTTCTTTTTTCCCCATGCTTTCTTGGACTCGTACCTTTGTCGCCTCAGGTTTATTTACTGTCTGACATGGCCCAACCAAATCAGCTGGGCACACATATCGTCCATTCCCATCCCTTGGTAGAATCTCTATACGGAGCGGAGCATCAGGATTCTTAAATAGGTCACATATATCTAAGATGCCCAGTTCTAGGTTTTTTAGGTTAGTATCTATTCTGTCAGTGACTGTTTTATTTTTTAAGGCATCTGACAGCTTAGTTACAGCATCTGAATAGCCGTGCGGATTCGGCTCATTGGAACTGTCAGTGGCTATCGTTAATGTAGGTGACGCCTTTGCTTGCTCACTAGAACACTGTTCAGCCGAAGCGTCAACCACCAATATTTCCCCATTCCCCCCATGCATCATTTCTGAATTAACATCCTTAGTCAGTGATACTCCATCAGTAACTGGACTCACATGTACAGCGTCTCGCAAATTAGGATTTCTTAAAAACTTACGGGAGGATAGATTCAATTCCTTTTGAGCTTGTGCCTGTTTTCGCCTATTTTTTTTCATTTTTTTTTTAGATATCTTTATGTTGAATATTTCTGCTACCTTAATAGGAGCATTGGCCACAGTCGGGATTGGTAAGTCCTCAGTATTGGTACCGGGACCCTGGGTGTCTGGTAGTACAATGACACTAAGCTCCTTCCCCTATGAATCAGTCCTAGGAGTGACAGCATGATTAGCAACAACAAATTGTAGTTCATCCAGAGGAGTATCAGTGGGTTTTTGCGTTCTCCCATTGACGTTTTCCACTTTGCCTGGTGGGATCAACTTGGCAATATTTTCTATGAGCATTTCAGGCCAGGCGGTCAAAGCAAGCAAGATCTCATTTAGGAATCTTGTCTGTGATTTAACCTCCTTTACTAGCAGACTTTCTCCTGTGCACATTTCGAAATCAGGACATGAACATGCTTTCCTACTACGCTCCCCTAAGGCTATGTCTGGATTAGCATGGCCACCTAAAATACAGGAAATTTGTGTTGAAGCATCAAAATGCTCAGATATCCCCATCAACATTATATCACCTGACGAAAATATCGGGGGGGGTATCCATAAATGACAAACCCGACTCCAAGTTTTTCAGTTTATTTGCATCAGGCATCCCCATATCCTTCCCATAACCTATTTCAGGTCTCCTTTCCTCATTAAACCGGGACTGTGAGGAATCCGGAATATCATCATCCCTCCTTTCATCATTGATTTTTTCTGATACGTTTTGAGCACATGCCATTAGGTCCTCGTCTGAATCCGAGGAAACCGGAAGTGGTAGCGCTATGGCGTGAGCAATGCTCATTCGCCGTGTTTTAACGGTATTGGTGGACATAGTACAGTCTCTTTTAGCACCCACAATTTTTCTTTTCATTCCACCACTGCGCATACACTACACTTCGATACGCATAGATACACACACACGCGTCTCCAGACTATAGTTTTTTTTTATTCACTGTGCCTTCTATATATTATGTACAGTACCTTTATCACCACCGCCAATTTTAATGCTCAGAATGTCACACGGAAGCAAGCTAAGTAAGTGAAGCTATGTAGCCAACTGCACGCTGCACAAAGCAGCAAACCGCGTACTTCCCGTACTTCCGTGTGCGCGCGCGGGTGCGCTGGGGACACGGTATTTCAAACCAAAAGTGGGCCGGAGAGGAGGGTGGAGTTTAAATCAAGTAACCAATCCTTGCAGAGATGAAAACAAGGGAAAGGAAAGGTGTATTACCGCATACACATATATCTAGACATGGACGTAAACAGACGGTACACAATCAGTGTCCCATTAGTGACCCCTAATATTTACATGGGTCAGGCAACGTCCGTGTTTCACAAAAAGACGTCCTCCCGTCATTCAATCAGTAGTGCCGTAGGAATTACACGAACAGCTTTCAGTCTCCTCAGCATTCAGCGTTCTACAGCAAACAGCGTACTTCCCGTACTTCCGTGTGCGCGCGGGTGCGCTGGGAACACGGTATTTCAAACCAAAAGTGGGCGGTAGAGGGGGGCGGAGTTTAAATCAAGTAACCAATCCTTGCAGAGATGGGTCAAGCAACGTCCGTGTTTCACAAAAAGACGTCCTCCCGTCATTCAATCAGTAGCGCCGTAGGAATTACACAAACAGCTTTCAGTCTCCTCAGCGTTCAGCGTTCTACAGCAAACAGCGTACTTCCCGTACTTCCGTGTGCGCGCTTCAAAACATAATAATGGTGTATCCTAGTCAGCCTGGTGGTATGTTAAACTGTAAATAAAATCCATGCCCGGTTATGGCATGGTGATTAATTGAATAACATATGTATACAGCCACATTAATTTAATATCATACTAGTGTCTGCTTAGTGAGCAGTGCTCAACTATGACAGGGATGTGTATTATAGCCATTTCCCCACAATAGACATGTGGGACTTTGGGCAGGAAGCTGCGTATTGATCCTCCTGGAGGAAGGACAACACCTTCCTCCACGTCACAGGAACTTTCCCTATACCTCTGGCAATCAATGCTTCAGAGCCAACACAAACATAACAAAGGCACTCTCACACCATTGTGCTGACCACTGGAGTCTCTTTGAAGTCGGCGGGCATGGGACGAGGGCAGAGCTAGAGTTGCAAGACAGCAGAAGTGGGACGTGAGAGGGGTTCCACCATCTTGCTTTCAGCCAGGGATGTCCACAACTTCCTGTCCGCCCCATTTCATGCAGACCAGTAACTCTGGGTATGATGTCAAAAGGAAAAAGAAACTTGTTACAACAGCCTGGATTGGACCACTTATGGCGAGCTTGCTTTGGACCAATCCCTTTTGACATTTTGTATTTACAAGTGGGGGGGAACCTTCTCCTTAGTTGATTCATCTTTTGACTCCTACAAGAAAGATTCACTGGAGCTGCTGTGGGAATACAGTCTGCTCTAAAGTCCTCTACCAAAGAGGTGAAGCGACAAGGCAAGCCCTGCTGCTTAATCATCCCATGGGCACATTTGGGGTTGCGATGCTGTGGACTGAGGTGCCTCTGCTGCTTGTGCCCTGGAACCCAGATCCAGCTCTCTGAAGGTGAAGGACCTTCTATAGGTGGCAGATAACTTGAGTGTCTAGAGGGCTCAATTTAATTGTTTCTCCTCATAGAATGCTCATATGATGAGAGATGTAGATGCTGTATGGCTGTTGGGAGCATTCCATATTTAGCATGAGTATGTAGGTTTTGTTACTACACCAACAACAGCCACCTGAACACTTTATTACTCTGACCTTTGATGTTATTTTTGTGCATGTTCTATCCAGGCCAGGTCACAGTAGTTGGATATTCCTGGTATCCCCTGTTACTCTTGTTCTTTGGCAGATAACTTGTGCCACTACAGGACCCGCACTGCTGCTTTTGTCACTTCACGCTCTTCTAACCGCTTACTGCCCTTGGTTTTGTTTTCTGTGCTGGCCAGCAATATTGCTGGCATTAAGAGTCGATGCAGGAAATTAATCTCGAAAAAACTCCATTACCTGTGTGTCCAGGATCAACTTCTGAGCGCAACCAATGAGTGTTAAGTTAGCTCTACCTTGGGAATCATCAAAGCAAAGTACCTTCATGATAAAAGGCATGACTACTCGGTCTGATTACATCTTCCAAATTCCAGGCAGGTTCGGTCATTGTACCTTGATCCTTTTTTCAAATGTGGTTCCTGTTCTGTTGAAGGCCTCAATTACATTAAGAGAAGTGACATAGATTTTACCTCTATACCCGTGAAACTGGCTGAAACAGTGTGTTTGCACAGATCCTATTTTGTTGTATATGTAAATTTGTTCAACATGGATAGGGGGTAAGATGGTTTATGGGTGGAATTGAACATCTTTGCTACAGATGTTTGTGCAATTCTGATATGATGATAGCCATAGCTTGAATATATAACACTTAAGTCGAGATGTGGTCATTACCAAGTTCCAGGCTGCATAGGCGACTTCATCATGGGATGGCGAGTATGCAGGATGATCCGTGTTAAGACCGGTCTTTTATGCTCTTGTGAGAAGGACTGTCAGTTTGAGGCTGAGGATGATGCAAGTTATGGAAACATTCAGTGAAATAATTCAGGTTGAGTGATTGCAGGCTCGGACTGGCCTATAGGGCAATGCTTGAACCCGAAACTCAGAATGCTGGTGTGGGACAGTTTATTCCCGTGTAAGTGGCCCACTTTTTTGGGCAATGTGGGCTAGTTTGATTACTTCACCCTGAGGGTTGTAGTTTTGACCATTGTTACTCAATATTCTTTAAAATGGCACAAGTATCACATTTTATCCCAAAACTCCCCCTCGGGTACTAATCAAACAGTCTGTCACAAAAGGAATGTATTGCCATTTGCAACTGTGGGTCACCTTTTTTAATTGGTGCCCGCGACGATTACAAGCCCCAGTCCAACCCTGGTTGATTGACTTTAGGTAAACAGCATTCGGATAGCATTGCACCGCCTATGCCTTCGATCATTGAGCGAGTCTAGGAAGCCAAGTTCAGAAATTAGCTCTTTCCGTTATGATCGTTGGCCAGCGGACGGTTTGTAGTGACACGAGCCGTGTCAACTGACGTTCAGCAGATACTTGCCTTCGCGCGCACGCTGCTCATAGCTTTCCTGTGCTTGTTGTTGCACCCGTCCTCTCTGTCCCAATCTGAATGACGAGTTGAAAAAGCCACTTCCTGCATTGCATGACTTCCTATTCTCTTTAGAAATGCTACATGTTCAGTTTTCGCCCCTCTTTAATTCATGTCCTGGATACTTGCCAAAGACACACCACTTGGCTGCAAGGAGAAAAGCTGGCTCTGCTCCAGTTCCCGCCCCGTGTCTTTATCAATGCGTTTCCCAAATGCACTGCGGGGTCATGGCATTTGTCATCAACGCCGAGTTCTGACTGAGATTTCCCTGAAGACGGTCCTTGGCAACCTGGCCCTGCGTCTCACTTGCAGGGCAGTTTAAATACAATTTTCAACAACACTTTAGACGAGCAAATTAATGACCATGTTGAAAATAAAATGCGGTTCTCTTCTGTCACATCAGGAAATAACACCGTTTTATGGGTATATAAAATGATCTGCATTTTATTGACTTTTACAAGTAATGGGCGTTTTGCCCTGGCGCCTGTTTGTTTTATTGGTATCTTTTATTTTTATTTTGTAAAACTGGTGACCCTCCACCAGTATCAGGTAAGCCTCAAACCTGCCCTCTGGATTGGTGTTAGATTTACGGTGAAGATTTATGGACAATTAGCGTTCCTTCAAACATTATTCATCCTTTGGGAGGCGTTCATAATCAGATGTGATTATTGGAAATGTGTTTGGAAAGTGATTACGAGATCAAGAAATCCAATTTTGGGTGCCCGAAAGACGGAGAAGGCAATAAAGAAGTTGGTCGGCATGATCAAGTAGGATGAAGTCAAGCACATTGTCGGCCAAGACTGGGTCACAGTGACTTTGCAGTTGATAGGCGGTGTAGTTGACCGAGTAATTCCAATATACACAGTTCAGGATGAACGCCTTATCTGGACTAGTATCCTGGTAATGTGCTAGTGCGGTGGTAAAATGATTGATGTATGCTTCTAGTTAAAGACCAGTACATTGCTCAAGACAGACAGACGCCCTATTGTCATTAATGTCACTCTTCTGTCCCCAGACGTCTGCGTTCTCGCTCACTAGAATCCCACAAATCAAGAGCGGGGTTCCTCAGCTCTCAGTTCTTTTGGCATGAGTATTTTGATCCTGAAATCTCTGGTTGAATGCATCAAGTAGAACTGGTTGCTCTACAGTTAAAACTAGTAAAAGATCCTAGCGTCGCTCATACAGTGCACAATCTGGGTTGGCCAAACGTGATTTGTTGGTAGTGCTCCTAAGCTTGTAATGCAGCGGATTATACAGGCTGCACGCCCTTCACTTCACACAGTGTGCCGAGAAGGCGGTGGATATGGAGATGCAGCCATTTATGTTCTAGTCCTTGTACCTTTCGCTCTTTGGCTTGACCACTTGGGGAGGTTTTGTACGTTTTGGTCGCGCCAGAGCCTGACTGGGTACCAACTTCCAAACATACCTTTTACAGAATTTGGAGTTTTTGTAATCCGAGGGATAGCAGTCCCCTTTTGACATGTGTTTGCCTTTTGTACAAAATATCCCACGTAACCTTTCTGAACTGTCATTGAGCAGGACCGTTTGTCCAATATGCTGTCAGCCAGGACTTTGCCATGTCCATCCCTTTCCTCCCTGACACCGCACAGAAGACATTGTTGCTGTAGATCCATTTTCACCTTGTGTCCTTCCTCTATATCACTCTCTATATCCCTACTATAATCTGGGGGCAGACCCCCAAACCTCCCCAGTGCGCTTTCCTCCTCCACTCCTCCACCGTGTGCACCTCTGATCTGCTTACTTTTTCCTCATTCTCATCACATGCTTTCGTCACAGGGCATGCTCCTTCAACAGCTGTATTTATTTTGAAATATGTTTATCGGCATTTATAGTTACAATCCTTATGTAAATTGGTAGTATCGACATTTACACTAGAATCATGCCTTTTAAAAATAAAACAATTGTTATACATAACAACATAACAGTAACTTGAACTTAACCTGTCTCCGCTTCGGGAATGAGTGAAATTTAAAGTGTTCGAGCATGTGGGGCAACTAGTCCTCGAGGAAGGGGCGGGTGGGAGCATTCCAGACACAACCGGGGCCACGGGGATTTAGTTCCAAATGCATCCGCTGAGCGTCTTGAACAAGTAGCCGGCCAGGTAGACCGATCAGGGGTGCTTATCGTCGGAGGAGCGAAGTAAACTTGACATAGTGTCTTTCCAGGCAGCCAAGGCTGTGCTCGAGTCTTCGGTGGACCTGGCCACGCTATCTTCCCAGGCACGTGTTTCAGCCCCCGCCCACCTTTCAAATTCACTGCGCCATACTTTATAAGTCGGCCCTGCGGCCGTTTCCAGGCCATAGCCAATGTTCTCTTGGCCGTTATGCAAAGCAGGTCCATCAGTTTGACAGCGTACTTAAGTTTGGCCAATCGGGGGTAGCTGCCCAGGAGGCATTCCGCTGGGGTCCACTTGTACCTGGTTACTTCCGCTTCCTCACAGGTTTGCTTCACTTTAAACCAGAGATCTTGGGCCCTAATGCAGTTCCACAACATATGAAACAAGTCCGCCCCGTCTCTTCTACACCACGGGCAGTGTGTATGGGTAGTTTTGTTAAACCTAGCTATCCTGGTCGGGGTCAGATAAGTGCGGTATAGTACGTTTATCTGTATTAACCGAAACCTCTGATTTCTTGAGACTTCTTTCGGAAAAGCCAGTACTCTACCCCATTCTTTTTCCGCCAGCTCTAGACCCATGTCCGCCTCCCAGCGGGTCTTCAGTGTGGCGCTACGGTGGTTAGGGGAATCACTGAGGAGGTTGTAAATCTGTGAGCCTGCTTTCCCTCCATCACTCAGATTATATAGCAGTGTCAAGAAGGGGTCTGCCTCTGGTTCCTCCGGCCATGTGTTCCATTTCACGCGGGCCGTTTTGCGAATCTTTAAGTACCATAAGAATTGGCCGGCATAAATGTCATCTACCTCTCTTAACTCAGTGAATTCCTTAAATACTCCTTCAGTGTAAAGCTCACCCCAAGTGTACACTCCCTTATTCTCCCAAAGCCTGATGCTGTGTAAGTTAGTGTCCGACCTATCCAACCCGGAGATTAAAGGCATGTCTTGGAAGTATGGCTGCTTCTGATTCAAGATCGTTTCGGTTCTGTGCCATATCTTCCTACCCAGAACTGCCAGGAATGGTGGGTTTTGTAGTAAGGTTTGGGGGCCCAGATCAGCTCCTTTAATCGGACTGGGGGAATCATGGCCTGCAATAGAGGGGTCTCCGTGGTGGATTCGTCTGCCAGCCATTTAGAGACATAACTCAACTGGGCCGCAAGGTAGTACTTTTCGAGGTTTGGTAGTTGGATCCCGCCTTGACTGTGTGGCAAGACCAGTAGAGATAGAGCCACCCAGTGCCTACCTTTCCCCCATAGGAATTCTCCAATTAATGTGTCTAGAAGTCAAAAGAAGGGCTTTTTTATGTAAAAGTGCACGTTTTGGAACCCGTACAAAAATCTGGGAAGAATAATCATCTTAACTATCGAGGCCCTACCAAGCATGGATAACGGTAGCTTTGCCCAGAAATTTATGGATCGGCGCAGCGTGGGCAGTACTGCCTTCGTGTTGAGCTCATGCATCAGCTCAGGGGTGTGTAGTATCTGGATCCCGAGGTAGCAGAAGGAAGTCGTCTGCCAAACTATGCCTACCGAGGGGAGCTCCTCGACACTCTTGTTTTTCAGGCCTGCTAGGGGGAACAGGCAGGATTTAGTTTTGCTAAACTTAATACTGGAAACTTTGGCATAATTGTCGAGGACTTCTGGTATTGTTGGTACATTAAGCTGGGGATTGTTGATATATAACAGCACATCGTCTGCATAAAGTGAGATAATGTGGTCAATCCCCCCCAATCTGATCCCCGCATTGAAGAATTGTTTCCTAAGAAAAATTGCGATGGGTTCTAGTCCTAACACATATAGCATGGGGGATATCGGGCAGCCTTGCCTGGTGCCTCTACAGATGTCCCATGCGTCAGATACATATTTCCCGGATTTCAGCCTAGCCCTTGGTTTGTTGTAGATGATCCTGATCCATCTAATGAATCCCTGGCCAACGCCAAATCCCTCTAGTATCGCCACCAGCCATTCCCAATATATGGAGTCAAATGCTTTAATAGCATCTAAGGACAGAGGTGCTAGTTGTTCGCTACTTGTGTTAGTCTGGGCTATTACATGTTGAAGTCTGCGTAAGTTTAGGGACGTATTGCGACCAGGTATAAAGCCATTTTGGTTTTCGTGCACTATATCCCCTATCACTCTGGCCATTCGTTTTGCCAAGATTGTGGTTAATATTTTTGCGTCGTAATTAAGCATGGCAAGCGGGCGGTAGGAATCTCACTTGTCGGGAGGTTTATTGGGTTTGAGCATCAGTACCATTAACGTTTCCCTCATGCTATCTGGTGGAATGCCGCTTTCGTAAGACTCCGTAAAGACTTGATGTAGTATGGGTGTCAGGGAGGGTTCGAATGTTTTGTAAAATTCAGGGGGGAGCCCGTCGCTTCCTGGGGTCTTGCAAGTGGACAGGGATCTGATAGCCTCCGTTATGTCTTCTGGTGTGATATCGGAGTCTAAGGATTCGGACTGTGCGGGTGATAATTTGGGTAGGCCTATTTCTTCCAGGGTGTCTAATATTTGGTCTTGTGGGACTCGATCTGCGTGGGAATATAGTTGTGCGTAAAAACACTTAAAGGTGTCATTAATGCCCTGTTGGGTCCTATATTCCGTGCCCTGTTCATCTCGCAGTGTGGTGGTTATATGCCTGGGATGCTCCCTTCTACAGAGCCAAGCTAGCAGTCAGCCAGGCCTGTCAGCCTCTGCGTGTGTTCTGTTTGTTCTGACACTAAAATCAAACCTGGCAAGTCTATTCCAAGCCCCAGAGCACTCCTCCCTGAGAGCTCTGAGTTCTGCTTCCCTCTTGGGGGTATCCACCGAGGCGGCTTCTAGTAGCAGGATCTCTTGCTCTTTCTGGTCTAGTTCACCCCGTAGTGTTCTTCTAATGCCCCCCCCCCTTTCGCAATGGCCACCCCTCTTGTCACTACCTTTAGGGCGTCCCATAATGTACTGGCATGTTCGACACTACCTGAGTTTTCCTCTATGTAATTCTCTATGGATTCCTGGAGCTCCTCCCTGAAGGTCAGGTCTTTTAGGGCCTCGGCAGACATCCTCCACATGGGGATAGTTGGTCTGGGGCTACAGTGGTTCCAGCCCAGCAGGAGTGGGGAGTGGTCAGAGGCCGTCCTCCCCAGGTATTGTGCGTCCCCAATTTGAGGCATATGCTCCTTGCTTATGAAGAAGTAATCAAGTCTCGTGTGGAGTTTATGTGGGGAAGAGTAGTATGAATAGGCCTTCTCGTCTGGGTGCAGTTCCCGCCATGCGTCTGCCAGGTCCACCTCCCTGACCATGGCCTTCAGAGACAAGGTGGCAGAGGACGGGCCGCTCACAGAATGCCAGGACCTGTCGAGGTCCGAATCATGCACACAGTTGAAGTCGCCTCCCCATAAAAAGAGGCCATCTCAGTATTGCAACATCTTAGTGCATAGCAGTCGTACGTGGGCTGGGATACCAGTATTAGGGAAGTATGAGTTCACTATGCAAATTTCTCTCTGCTCGAAGGTTCCCCACACAATCAGGTATCTACCTTCCGGGTCTATTTCCTTTTTTTTGAGTTGGAACGGAGTCTGGGGACTAAACCAAGTAAACACCCCTCTGGCATATTTAGAATAGGGGGCACCATAGCCCTGACCCCCCCCAGTGTTCCCTGAGCTTTGCATCTGTTTCCGTGCTGCAGTGAGTTTCCTGCAACAGGGCTATGTCCACCTTTTTCCTGTGTAGGTAGGATTTAATCCTATTCCTACGGAGATAAGTGCCCAGGCCCCTTACATTCCAAGTTAGTATCCTAATGTGCGTGGCCATCTGGGTAACGATGGTGATTCAGGAAGCTTCCCCTCCGCTGATGGGTTAGTCTGGGTGCACTGAGAACCCCAAAGTCAACAGCCCGCCGTGGCCTCCAACCCGTTGAGTCCAACCTAGAGGCCCACCCGCCCGTCCAATGCATTATACCCCTCGGAGACTTACCAACAGTTCGAACTTCCATCACGTATAGTGATTCAACTGGGAAAAACAACAACAATAAACTGCCCCCAGCAGTTGATTCAAACTCACAATGCTCGGGGGCTCCCGAGCCCTCTGGTTCTCTCCAGAACTTCCGGTTCGGGTGGTGTGTAGGCATTTTGCCTGCACCGCTTTAGGTGGGGGCGGACCTACTGTGGTCCTGCTAAGTGGCCTTCGGATTCCTGCCCAGTTGCGGTGAATCTTGTTGCAGCGTAGTAGTTCATTAGGAGGTAATATCCGTGAGTGTGGGGGACACCGCTGTGCAAGTGGACCAAATGTTTGAGCTTAGTGTTCTTTGCAATTCGGCTTATCCTCTGTCTGTTCCGCAAGATTGTTGTGCTCCAACCATAGGTTTGCTGCGGCCGGGGACTCAAGAAAGATCGACGTCCCTTTATAAAGTACTTTGAGTCTTGCTGGATATAGTAACATGTATTTAAGGTTAAGTTTCCGCAGCCTGGCCTTTACTGGGATGAAAGAGTTTCTTGCCCGTTGCACCACAGGTGTGTAATCAGATTACATGACGATAGACGCCCCATTTCTCTTGATTTCGCCACCTTCTCTAGAGAACCTTAGTATTGTCTCCCGATCTCTGAAGTTCAAAATTTTCGCTATTATCGGTCTAGGGTACGATCCAGGGGGAGGGCGCGTCTGGAGGGATCTGTGAGCCCGCTCCACTGAAAACCCTTGCGTGAGTTTACCAGCCCCGATTTCTTGTAGCAACAGGGATTCTATGAACTCAGTGGGGTCTGGGCCTTCCAAGTCCTCTGGAATTCCAAGTATTCGGATATTATTTCGCTGGGCCCGGCCTTCTGCATCTTCCGAGCGTGATTCCAACCGAGCCACCGTTGACTCTAGCTCCTTGACCTTCGCTTTTAGCTCCTGCGCGGTCTCCCCAGTTTCCTGTAGGGAGGCTTCAGCATTGGTCACTCTTTCAGTTAAATTTCTAGCATCTTGCCTCATCAGCTGCACGTCCGATTTTATTTCCCCTATCATGCCTTCCATGGACGTTCTCAGTGCCGCTATTGCTTGTAGGATCCGGGAATCTCGGGGGGTCTTCCATCGGCGTTGGTGTCTCGACTACAGTGTTGGCATCTTGCTGTGACTGTTGTCACTGTTGCTTCGGTCGGACTGTGGTAAAGGAATCCATGGTGACTGATCTAGATCTGTTCTTCGGGGGCGACATTCCTTCACGAAAGGATATCAGTATTGCGCATCAGGGTGTGCACTGCGGCCCAGAAGGGGGGTCTCCCCAGCTAGTTAAGGACCACTCTTTCACGGGGGTTTAGTGGCTAGGTTTATGAGTCACACCTTGGGCTGTCTCTTGCCCTGCTGGTCTTGTGCAGTGGGCGAATGAGACCAATGTCTGGCTCCCCAGCCGGACTATATGACATCAAAGCACCTCTTGTGTTGTGGTGCCCATTTCTTGCTCATGGGCTGTTTTTAGTGGGCAGCCTTCAGCGGCGCAAGGACCTCAAGATGGGGTGTTGAGCATTAGCTCTGGGGTAATTACTCACTTCTTAGGGATTCCGAATGAGTCTGCAGTTGCCGCTCAGGTTGCGTGTCTGGTACTGCAGTCAGGCGGTTGCCACGATCAAGTCGTGGTTTGTAGGTCGTCCGACTCGGCTCCGGCGGCTGGGTTCGACGTCGTACACCCCGGGCCGCCCGCTTGTTTCCAGGGTGCTGCGGGAACAAATCGCCGCTTCGGGGTCTCCAACTCGCGTGCCCCACCTCGTTGCTGCGCGAGGTCTCAAGGGGGGATATTCTGGCACTCCGGCGCTCAGGCTAGGCAAAGCCGCGGGTCCGTGGTCGATGATATGACCCGGTCTGCCTCGAGGCTCCAATATGCCAAGGTTCCTATGGAGCACTCGCTCCCGGCTGGTGTTCGGGGCGGAGCAGGCTCGGAGGGACTAATTCCTTCACGACTGTATTCGAGTCGCCGTTACTCAGGCGTCTCTCCGACATAGACGGCTTATGGCGGCCGCCATTTTGGGAGCCGTATGGGGGTCCGTTAAAACACTTCGTTTTGAAGGTTGCCGCCTCCGATTCTCCCCGCCGCTTCGGTCGAGGGTGTAAAGAGTTCACCCACGACTAATCTTCTCCCGGAGGCTATTCCTGTAGTTTCAACGCCGCAATATCGGATGTCAAGGATCACGGGCAGGAGCTCGCAAGGAAGGCAACCTCACTCCATGCGTGCTGGCCATGCCCCCTCCTTCAACAGCTGTAAGTGCAGTTTCCCTATCCTCTCGAGTAAAGTGGCTTCCTGTTTCAGTTCAGGCTTGACTGTCCGTTTCCCCAGTCACTTCAGTGCACACGACTCCAAACCAAGTAACCATTTCATGCTGTGTGTTCTCTGCTCCTTGCGGCCCGTTTCCTTTCCCTGCCCCACCGCCCACTCTCATCTTCTGTACTGGCACTTTTGTTCACTATTGGTATGTTCACAATGCTAGCCGGTCCGTTTTTCCCACTGCTTCATGTTCAGGGCCGTTTATGCATAAAACCAGTGCTTTAAATGGGGTGTGAAATTGAGGGGTGGCTTCAAGGGGGGGGGGGTGATATGATGAGATATGACATTTATAACGCGGAGGTGGGTTGGGGCATGGTGGGGGGGAGGAGGGATGCACTGCTTGCATTACTTGTGTGCGGTTCCTCTCCCTTGGTTTGGTAGTTGAAGCAGTATCAAACCACTGCAGGCTCCGGGTTCAGCATTTAAGCGCACATGGAGCTTTTGGTTGTAGGTGTGATGCTTGTGCATCTGTTTGGTGTGGAGGGTCTAAAAGAGATTCAGGCCCTCCCCACCAAACATATGCACAAGCATCACAAGTACAACCAAAAGTGTCAAGCATGCTCAAATGCTGAGTGCTGGCTAAGGCTGGTGAGGGTTTGTGAGCTGGGACCATACCACTTTTTTGAGACTGCTGGGGCCGAGAGCCCCTGCTAGCCCTAGACCACTTAAAGCGCTGCATAAAACTGACATTCCTATGAACAGAAGCTAGCCATTTCCTCTAGCGCTGACCCGCCATTCCAAGTCTATGTACTTTTGTTTGCACTCTGCATATATATTACTGACTGTAGTCCATATTTTAAGTGGGATTGGAAATGGAGGCGGGCTCGGGAAAGGGGGCATGGAAAAATTGTGCTTGTCGTGGTGTAAAGGGGGGCAGGTAGCTTAAATGTATGTTTGGCATGGTGTACAGATGTGTGCCCGCTAACCTGTATTGTGTACATACTGCCGTCTAAAAATGAGTGCTTAAATAAGTGCCTGCTACTGCAGGTTTTGCAATCGCTGGTGCTAAATATGATAAATAGTTGTATTATCCAATTTAGCGATACATAAACAAGCACAAACCCAAAGATCCCTATAGGTTCACGAGCATAAGAACATATAGACCTGCACACGTGCATAGATGCACACAGGCATTTTTATAAACGCGCACACAGCCATATTTAATATCACATACATCATAATGTCACTTTTTTAAAGTGATTTGTAGCAGGATTCTCCCTCTACTAAACTGTTATAATAGGGGCTTTAAATAGCATATGTATGGGTACCCCCTCTCAGCTCCTGCTGTGCCTGCACTCTGCCCCCACTAAGGGGTCAGAGTCCAAGGGCAGAGTGATGAATTTGGGAAATTCACTGCATCTTCCCATGTGGAACTACCCCCTTTTGAGGCTCGGGAGATGAGGCCCTAAGCAAGAACCTCTCTATGGGTCTGGGAAAGTGGGACCTCATTGGGAGTGACTGCCCTCTAGGGGACAAGCACTCCCATTTCTACAAGCAACTTTCTACAAAGAATACTGTGTCTGCCTATATGGGAATAGAAAAGACTGATATTATTGCTGCGTATTGGCATACTCAACATACCAGTACTAACTTTACTCCCAGATATTTCGCTGAAGGCAATTCTGGGATTCTCGTGAAGTCAACCGTTGATGGAGATCAGTGCACCCTGTGGATATTCGGTGGCAAGGGCAAGAATAAAGAGACCGGGAAGCTGGAATGGAGAGCGAAGAATCCTATGCAGAGGCGAGCCTTTGATGTGAGAATGTCCTGGAGGAGTGGGGCCGCGCTACACTGCAGAGTGAGCGGTAGCGTGGAGAGAGAGCAGAACGAGAGAGAGAAGCCTGAAGGCCGGCGCTGTGAAGGGCGACAACGCCAAAACAGAAACGGGACAGATACAGGGTCGGATGAGAGACCGTCTCACCTGGTGGCATGACCAACACAGCAGCAGTGGTAGGCCCGGGGTCCGTTATCCGATGCTGAGAACAGGCTGCAATGGAGAAACCAAATCCCTGATCTCCATACGAGAAGTGTAGCAACTGCCAATCCAAGCAGGAGAGAGAGAGCAGAACAACAGAGAAACCAAATCCCTGGTCTCTGTGTGAGAAGTGTAACGACTGCCGGGCAAGCAAAGGGAAGCAAGCGCTCACAAGAAGGCAGGGACAGACGGCTACGTCCCAAAGCAAATACGAAAGCAAAAGGGGCTTAACTAAGAGTGAGACAAGAAGCTGGAGAAGACAAAAGGGTTATGGGCACCTGAGAAACCAGAATGCTGGACATGGGCCAACGCCCAAGAGAGACCCTTTTGAGTTGAGCAAATCAGAGCGCCAGAAGGCTTTGGAGAGCCTTCGAAAAATAAGTACACTTGGAAAACAGGGAACCTGGAGGGTTCAATGACTCCATCGTAAATAAAGAACAATTTGAAAAACAATGTCCAAGTTGGTGGAATTGCATTAACAGAATAATTTCTCCCTTTTGGGAACTGGGACCACTGGAGAACCTGGGAGCAATTCAAGTAGGTTTGACCAGAAGGAGCCACCGTGGAAAGGCTACTGCTGTGGCTAATTTTTATGTTACGTTTTTTCTAAACGTAATGGGGCCAGATAGGGGTTAGGTTTCGGACTGAGGACTATTTCTGATTTGGACAATTGACGAGCACCCTTAGTTTAGTTTTTAGGCAGGGGACATCCCTCATAGCAATAGGGCCAGGTAGGCATTTTGTCTTTGTATTAAAAATAAACACCCTTGAAATGTTAATCTCTAGTCCGATTGCTGCTTCTGGTTCGCCACAGCAGCTAGTTGGCAATCAATGGCCCCTAATGGTAACTAAGCCCCCGTTGGTGATTAAAATGACCCCCTCATTAACAGTTCACCAGCAAGTCCAGGTCGTTGGGGACTGAAGGTGTCACGTTTTGCAGCTCATTAAAGGTAATGCAATTACAATTGTTGTTTAATTTTTCATTGGGAGTGAAAATCCCAGTGATAGAGACGAGTGACTGAGACACAGTCCGCCTCTTTCCCACTACACCTAATCACTGCCCAATCCGTGACTTGGCTCTGGGGCTGGTAGATATTTAAAGCAAACCAGCGTTTTTAATCGCCTCCCCTGCCCTCACACACAAACGCACAGCTACTGGCTTTCCAGTGTATTGTTTAGCCTGAGTCTAAGAATTGCCATGAGCAAATCCATAATGACAAAAGGATCACATTTTCTGTGTGTGGGCACTCCTAATAATTACAAGTCCTGATTTGTGTGTATTACATTAATGGGCATATTTGTACAAAGGCATCACTAGAATACATATGATTCATGGAATTTGTGCGCCGAAAAACAGGGATTTGTGCGCTATTCTGCTCGCAAATCCCTGTTTAACAAATGGGGATTTGAGGGCAGAATGGCGCACAAATCCCCATTTTTCGGCGCACAAATTCCATGAATCAGCCTTATAGTGTGTGCTGATAACAAGCGCAGTTACAAAATGCTTGCTGTGAAGATCTGTGTGGTCACAGGTTCAAACTCTGGAAGTTCTGACTCTGCCTTTTATCCTTCTTAACTGATTAGTTGGGCAGAAGTGGCAATGCCTGTAATTTACAGTGTCAACATTGGCAAATCATCCTCTGGCAAAGCTCATCCGTATTCTACAATGTAATCCTGAAGTATCCTATGAGTGGCCTCTCTTTTCATGTTTGAGAATCAATGGTCATAAATTTATTTTTTTTAATACAATTTTTAAGGTGAAGTTAGAAACACATGCATCGGAGCAGCATAGAAGATTTACATAAAATAATGTAATCATTTAAACATTTAAACTATTAAAGAAGAACAGTAAAAAAGAAAAAGACTAAAATAAATCCCAAATAGACCCCTTCCCTAAGCCCCTTCACTGTCCCAAGATATACACTTAGAATAGAAAGGTAGGGTTTATGATCCATGTGGCCCAAAAGCCTGACTCCAAAACCAGGCTTGGAGTAGCATACAGAAAGCCAAAAAAGTGTGACCTAATTTTAAATTTAAGGAACTATTATTCCACAAAAGAACTGAAGAAGATAACACCATGATTCACATCAATGATTTCTTGTACTTTCTTACCTCCCAAGTGTAGCGGATCTCTGCTCCATTAAATGTGTAGTCTCTGTGGTCAGACCTGCCTCTCCATATGAGAGATGGCTAGAGACACCCTTACTCGTCCCTTTACCAACAAACTCGTAAATCTTTGACCATGAAGGGAATACTTGAGAAGAGTCGCAGCGGATCACCATTTGCATGTGGACGTTCCACCGATAAAAGGCAACGGTAGTGTTTAGCTGAATTTGACCATGCTCCTGGTCCCATGTGTTGCTCATATGCCCGCTATGAATAGATCAATGTTTACTTCAGTGGATGCAATGCAAGTCTCTTCAGTAGAATGTTTGCAAACTGTGGCAAGCTTGATGCCTCTAATGGCAATATAGTGTCCTGCTGTAAGGTTTATGGGAGACTGTGGGTTAGGTTTTTCTAGTAGCCAGCTGATTTCATAAAGATTTGAGCAGGCGAAGGTCTTTACTGTCGCGTGGAGCCTGGCACTCGCCAGCCCTGTCTTAGAACTTGACTGCGAGGATCATGTATTACATTTTATTTTATTTGATGCTCTTAATGTATTTTCTATTTTTTCCAATGTTCCTTTGTATATTGATTTGTATTAGAATTTTTTTTAATGATGTGGTTTTATGTAAAATGTTCACCTGATTTAGAGTTTGAAATTTTAATGACCTTTTAAGTTGAACAATAAATTGGATAGACTGACTTGGAATTAGAGTAAATAACTTGTGTTATGTCCTGGGGGAGTGACGTGGCACTACCCCATTGGCCAATTTCCAGGCTGAATGAGCCGGCATGGCTCGGAAACTCTGTATACCCCCGTAAATTGGCCAATGAGGGAAGCTTCTCCATTCCCCCGGGGTCCCTGCACTAGCAGCATGGCTCTCAGTGTGGTGCTCCTTCTCCTCATAGGAGCGCAGCGCTGACAGCTATGTGGCCTGCACTGCATGGCTGTCAGTGCAGTGCTCCCATGAGGAGTTGGAGTACAAGGTCCCTCTGATTACGGGAGCACTGCACTGACAGCCATGCTGTCAGTGCGGCTCTCCTCTGTGCCGGACTACACCTGACAGATGCAGCTCGGACAACTAAATCCCCTGCTCATTATCTGCTACAGGTGTGGGGCAGAGGACCCCCTGCTAGCACCGTTCTCCTCCTCGCTCGGACCGCGCCTGATGGACTCGACCCAGGCACATGAATTCACACGCCCACCTCACTCACTCCTTAGCTTGTCAGGGTGGGGGCGGCCCTCCACCCCCTTACTACCTTCAATCTTTGCCTGGCGAACATTCCTTTCCCATCCTCCATTTCACTCCTCACCAACTGCTTTGAAATTTGGTGTTCCTCAAGGCTCGGCTCTTTCCCCAGTAGTGTTCGACGTCTATATTCAACTACTAACCAAGCTCCTCTTCTCCCACAGCTTCTGCTGTGATTCTCATGCCGGGGATACCCACATCTTGGTTGGTTTAGATCTTTCCCTGACTAGACAGCTACCATATTTCGGGTAGGACTTGAGGCCATGGGGAATGGGACTGTAACAACAGGCTAAAGTTGAACGGGGTAAAAAAACTGAGGTGTCAGCTTTTTGAAGGCATCATGAAGTAGACACCGACAATGGAATAGAATTTTGAGCTAAACACTTTTTTTTTCTTTTCTAAAAAAGGGCAGGGGTTGGCAAAAGGCCTAACTTGCCCTATGTTAAGGTGATATTTCCCAACCTAAATAAATGTAATTCTAGTGTGTCAGGAAGTCCAAAGCAAATGCCTGTTTGTGTCCAAAACCTAAACTTGCCCTCACATCTAACTGTATACAATGTGCAGGGATGTCGGCATCAAATGAGAAGTGTTCAAAATCAAAGTTTGGCACTTCTTCCAGCTCGTAGGTGGAACAGGGGTTTTCCCTTTCCCAGGGATCAAATAGTTCACTTTACAAAAGAGGGGCTCCCTTCTTCCTTGGTATTTTCAATGCTTCTACTGTTTGAAAATAACACAATTCCTTGGGATATTTCCCAGCTCTGCAGGTTTGGTTGACTTTTACCAATATATAAAGTTTAATTCATCAATTTCAGTTCACACATGTTTCCTTTATTCAACCACAATGTGACCTTTACTTAGGTGGATATATTCGGTCTAGGCACAGTTGTCGGACCACACAGTCCGCCCATTACAGGTCACACAACTGTGAGAAACCTGAAGGTGTCTACCTGACTAGTCACCGGGGATCTGTCATCCATGTGGCCAGGACACGGCCATCGCTATTGGATCCAGCTCCTGGGGATGGACCAGTGAGGATCACCTGGATGGGGGGGATCCTTGGGGAGTGGAAGTGGGACACTGACGGGTGAGACATGCTATCCTTCTTATAATACCTTTTCCCCATCCTACCATGTGGGATGCTCAAACACTCTACACCCCCTCCCTCCTTTTCCGACACAAACACTTTCTCACACCAACCAAGTCCGACAAACACCGGAGCCGTTTACCTGACATGTCCCACCACAAGGGTCAGGCAAAGTCAGGCAATCGACCAGAATCACACACACCCGACGGCCCTTTCCCTTCCCCACAGGGATAAAAGGTGGAGCAGGAGAGCACAATATGAGCAAGGCAGAGCACACAACGAGAGAGCTAACTCAGCATGGCAGTTCAAGAGGAGGAGAAAGACGGCACAAACCGAGAGGGTAACAAGGAGAGAAGCAACCTTGCCCTTTCCAAGGCAGGCCTGTGAAACCTCCACGGAATGAATCGTAAGACCGCGAACAATAGCCACCATGTGTTGCAGCAGATGTCAATGGCACATGGTGCCCTCCTCCGCTGATTACCAAGACGGGGAGAGGCGCTTCCCACCGTGGTACCGGCCTTGACTCCAGAGACGAGAAAAGCCAAACCTTTCATCACAGTCAGTGAGTTGAGGGGAGAGCCAATAAGAAACCAAACTCTGTTGAACAAACATAGCAAACGGCTAATAGAAGGAATACAAAAAACTATTATTGTGAGAGGGGAAAATCAGCAACAGAAGAGTCAGGTGCCATGTGGGTGCTCACTCGGGAAACTCTGGGTGACTACCCTATTGTTAAACTTCTGTTACCAGAAGGTGTTGGGGAAAGGTGAGAAATGGGTCAAAGTGCTCGTACAGGGGTTTGGTAAAAATCCTCTGTACCGTCGAAAGTCTTTGACCGACAGATGATTGTGAAGCTAGAGGGAAGTGAATCCTGCATCGTAAGAACTGTTCAAGAAACTGTGTTATTGATAAAGGATGGCAAGAGTGAACCCGACGGAGGGATGCCGATAGAGGGGGCAAAGCCAAAAGTCCTGATAAACAGTGTGTTTACAAGAGTGAACCCTCCAGAGGGATGTCCACAGTGAACTGTATGAAAAGACATTACGATTAGTCAATGTCACAGAGGAGATTGTGTTGAAAAGGCCGTACTGAACCCGACGAGGCAAGGCAAGCATTCGAGAGGGGTTTGAGCCCGGAAGAAGGGGACCCAGAGGTGAAGAATTATCACCCCTCGTACAATCAGGAAGGAACTTTTTTTTAATTATTTTGCACCCATCAAGCCCTCGGAAACAAGAAACTGAACTACTGAAGGTCCTGATATTGCTACAAACTTTTGTGGATCGGAGCTGGAAGAAGGAGATCCAAGAGTGAAAAGGCATCGCCCAACATGCAAGCAGAACAGAACTTTTGTTTATTATTTTTGGAGTGCATCAGGTCCTCCTCTTAGAGAAGAGACTTTTTGTAGAAAAGAGACTTAACCACCGAAGGCTCTGATAGCTGAGAGAGGAACTGCTGGCTCGTGCTGGGAAAGCTCAAGCTTGTGCTGTGCTCCAGAGTCCCGCCTTGTCCCGTGCTCATAACGTGGGGAAGGGAGACCCCGACTACTGCATCCGGACTTATTATTTGTGAGCACTTCTTTCCTTCTGTGAACCCTATCCCACACTCTTTGTTTGTATTTAGCACAAGGATTAGCACTATGTTTTTCTTAGTATAGGCCCTTTCTATTTTGACAAGACACCAGTAGGCTGCCCTACTAGGATTTCTCCCTTCTCGCTCCCTTCTCGCTTTCTCTGGATCTTTTCCCCGTTTTTCCCTCCCTTACCTGCTACATACTCGCCTTCAGGATTCCTGCAGTTGACCTCGCCGTGTACTGCCCTGAGAAATTATTCTCGATTATTTGGTTCCCTTATCTGCACGTCGGAAAGAACAGAGCATCCATCCGGCGGAAGGCGTTCGGTTTTTTTTTGCCTTGGAGGCTTTTTCCCCTTTCGGCGGCTGCGGACCTGGCGTCCCTGGTAACCGGGGTTTTATCCGGAAACCAAGGTGGCGTCGTTCCGCGGTCGGCCATATCTACATAAAAAGAAATCTGCCATCGGGGAGAGAAAGAAGACGGGAACACTCAAGCCTGGTCCTTCAGGTGAGGAGGTTGGAGTGGGGTCTGAGTCTGAGATTGATATAGAAGGCCTTGACAGCATAGTCTTATGAAGCACCAGGCGAAGCTTCCCTTTGTCCCCGAGCATAAGCTCTAATTGCATTAGAGTGCTTATGTTTGGGCTCCTTTTTTGTGGTAGATGACTTTCACCCCCATTTTGCGCTGGGTACACTGGCTCGCCATTCCAGCTAGCATCTGGCACAACACCGACTGCTTCACCTACAAGGCAACCACCAGTGGTGCTAAGAACCTCGGGCAACACACAGCCATTTTAGGGTAAGACCATCACCCAACTGGAAGCTAGACTGTCTCACAAGGAGGAAATTGGGAAACTGTGCTTTTCGTGCTCCACTCTCGTCCTCCGGAAGTCCATCCCAGTGCCACTCAGACTGCTTGCTGCAAGTCTGTCAGTTTAGGAAGGAAACTGAAGATCTGGATTTTCCAGCAGCACTTTGGTGTAACACGGATTCCGGCTATCCTACTCCCGCCCCCATCCGTATACTAATGTTTACTTGACGTTACATTCTCACTACCAATATCGGTCTATAAACTGTACAGTACACCATGGCTCCTGAGGTCAAAATATTATAATAATTAATCCGTGTTAGAAGCCCTCTTTTTAAGCTCAGGGCCACTAACTTGGACAGCGGTCACCTACCACACAATAGAGACCCCCTGGTGTGGCAATTTTAAGAAATATATTTCTCACTAATGGCCATATGATTTGATATGATATGGCATTTTTAGCACGCCTATACACAAGTGTTTCGAGGCACGAGCATTGGGATGAATAGCCTTCAGGCAGCTGAAGGATTGTTGGAGTGGCAATTATTTCCACACAGAGGACTAGGTTTCCAAATATTTTAAATATTTGATTGCCCGTTCTCAGTTAAAATAAAGGCTGCATGTTTGATTCTTGACTTAACTGGCACAAAGTGCTGCAAGCTTCAAAAAGACTTGTTTTCACATCGGATTGATTGGTATTGATCATTTTTAATCTGGCTGTCTGGATTATGGATGAACTCCTCCCGCCAACTGTCGGCATGGAGTTGATCCATCTGCCCGTCTCGGCAAGGAGTAGGAGCCTGGACACCCACCCTACTCATCTTTGTGGTTTGGAGTGCAATGGGTGGAAGTGCTGAGAAGCTGGTAAGGCTGTAGAGGACCTTGGCTTCTTTTCATGAGCACTTTAATCGCAACCACAACAAACCAACAATGGTTTCTTGGTGCAAAAATGCTCACTAGTCACAGTTCTTATCCAATTGCAGTAAGCAATGGTTCATTCAAAAACTCTTAAACTGCAATTATGTTGATTACTTTTAATATATGTGGGCGTGGGTCGTGCTTGTGCGTAAACAGAATTTACTTTCAGGCCCAAACGTTATCCTAATTAGAAGTAACTATAATTTTATTTTGAAATGCGTCAATTCTCTCGAAGACCACTCATGTACTAAAGTCACCCGATCCATAGGCTCTCAAGAACAGCTCTGTATTTAATGTTTCTGCCCATGATGACACGCAAATGTGATCCCACAAATCCCAGGTAGTGGCTGTATCTGTCTAAAGGAGGATTACATGCATTTTGCCATTAGACAAAGAATGACATTCCTGCTGTAAAGCTTGGATTCCAAACCTAGTTCTCGCATTCCAAATTAGAACGATCATCCAAGATACATTCCAAACCTACTACTTTCATTCTATGTTTAGAATGATCATAGCCGATTATAACTCAATTATGGTTACAAATCGCATGCGTCATTAGCCCTACCTCAGGTATATGTCATCACTTCAGTCTGAGTCATTGAGTATGTGTGTGTGGGAAAGGGAGAGCGAGCGAGAGAGAGAGAGAGGCTGTCTGGATGAACTTCACCAGCATTATAATTTTGAAGCCTGTGAATCTTCAGTTGCTCATCCCAGAGAAGGGAATGAAGAGGGTAAAATGGCAGAGGATGTCTATAAGTGGTGGGACACGGGGATCAGAGTCATGGACCTGTAAATGAATGCCGTCTAGGATACCGGGACTGCGGTCATGGGGTATCAAATGAATGGCATGAAAGACACAGCGATCAGAATCATGCGGTTGTAAATAAATGGCATCTAGGATACAGGGATCAGTAGTGGGGTTGTAAATAAATGGCATCTAGAACACAGGGATCAAAGTTGTGGGGTTGTAAATAAATGGCATCTAGGACACAGGGACGGGAGTCATGGGATTGTAAATTAACGGCATTTAGGACACAGGCTGGAGTCATGGGGTGCAAATGAATGGCATGAAAGACACAGCAATCAGAATCATGCGGTTGTAAATAAATGGCATCTAGGACACGGACGGGGAGTCATGGGGTTGTAATTAAATGGCATCTAGGACACAAGGACTGGAGTCATGGGGTGCAAATGAATGCCGTATAGGGCACAGGGACTGGAGTCATGGGGTTGCAAATGAATAGCATCTAGTTCACAGGCACTGGAGTCATGGGGTTGTAAATGAGTGGCATCTAGGCCACAGGGACTACAGTCATGGGGTTGTAAATGTGTGGGATCTAGGACACAGGGTCTGCAGTCATGGGGTTGTAAATGAGTGGCATCTAGGATACAGGGACTGGAGTCATTGGGTTGCAAATTAATGGTGTCTAGGACACGCAGTCTGGAAATATGTTTTTTTTTTAAATTAATATCATCTAGGACACAGGGACTGGAGTTATGGGGTTGCAAATGAATGGCATATCTGACACAGAGGACCGAGCCATGGAGATGTAAACAAATCGTACGAAGGGTACCGGAACAGGATTCGAGCAGAGATGTCATTTAAGGGTTGCCAGGGGTAGCACCTGCTACCCCGGCTCGCCCTCTGCTACCTCTAGACCTGTCCCTGCGACCCCTGGGCCACTGGACAAAGGGCAGTGCCAAGAGCAGACATCTGTGTTTCACATGAAAAAGGTGGTTGTAATTGCAGTTAAATGTGCCATAGCTTTTTTCACCTGGACTCTAGATCTTGTTGGCAGGATAATTAACAGGGATTCAGGAAAAACGATGAAGCCTCCATCACTTACAGTTTGGGAGTCCATTAGTGTAGAATGCCTGAATGGTTCGGTTCAGAGGTGGGGCTGTCTGTGCAGCTCAGTACAGTACTGTACCAACAGGGAGGGTTTGTCTGCTACTTCTAGCTAGCTGGGAATGGATAAGAGAAGCCTTCAGTGCTCAGTGATGGCACAGCACAAATGCAAATCTCATCAGTGTTTTTTTGTTGCCTGCTTTGCACATTCAGTGAGCCACTGGGCCTGTGATGAAAGGGATGTGCACCAGTGGCTTCTGCCAACAATCCTGCCTGGCACTGTGTGACCTGAACCAGATCTGCCAGACCTGAATCACAGGCACACTGTAGATGGAAACAAGGTGAGATAATTAATTTACATGAAGTTGCCCTCCATCTTTTAAGTAAACTGTTGCTTCCTCAAGCAAAATATATATATATTTGGAAGGATAGTTCAGGGGCAACACTTTGGGAACAGGGTGCAATGCAAATGGGCTCAGTTCCTGTTCCAGTGCTTAGAGGCTGGAGGAGGCTGGGCCTTTTCTAGGGTGATGTCATGAAGCTGTTGCTGCTGTTAAAATGTTTTGTAAATAAATTTAAACTGCAATTACTATGACCTGCAACACATCCTTCCCCTCTGATCTCCCATCTAACAAAAAAACCTGTGGGCTACTTACCAAATAAGTCACAAAATGGGGAAAAGGCATAAAGTCCTGTTGGTGTGCGCTTTGCAACGTGTCCGATATAAGTCTGGGGGGAACTGCAGCGGTGCTGTAGTCAGATTGCTGTGTATGCCTATCCCTGCCCAGTAACTAGTGAATTAATTGCAATTGTTGACCCGCACTGTCGCGCTGTCCCTGAAAATATTCAGTAGTTCATCGTGGTGTAAGACATATGATCACAATTTTTAGTCATGAAGAAACGTTCTTGTGCAGTTTATTAGCAAAGTCTGTCAGCCGACATGTGTTTCGACATTCAAGTCGTTTTCAAGGCCTACTTCTTATGGTTCACAATCAAAATTTGATGCTCCCGACATAATATTTAGATCAGCGTGACGCCACCTTCTATTGGCATCATCAACATTTTGAGACAACTCAGTCGTACATCTGTTCTGGTTCCGTTTTTCTTGGTAAATGTGGTTTCCCCCAAGCAGCTATATGATATATACATGTATGATACAGTATCAGGAACATGTAGTCTGGGATTAAGCCCGTGGATATAGGAGGAACACTACTTAAATGCCATATAGCTGCTTGGGGGAAGCACAGCCCTCTGATGGGAAGATGCACAGCTGGTACCCGAGCACAGATCTTTAAGGCCATGGTACTAATCACGTTTCCTACCAGATGTTTTTGGCTTCTTTACCACTAACTATACTTGCTAGTGCTCATGGGAGTTGAAGTTCAAAACAAATGGAGGGCTACATAATGTGTTATTATTTTCTACAGCAACCCTCTTCCTGTCATGCGATGGTTAGACGATTGTATGTGCTTATTTCCGAAATGTGTCTATTTCAATCCTTCCCCTGTACTCTCTTCTTTGCCAACACGATTCTGAAAAGCTTGCTCCCCTTCTTCCACCTACCTTCCCTCGTCCCTCCTCAATATGTAGGGCAAACCCATACCCTCCCCATAGCTCACTGCTTATTGTGAGAAACCCGAGGACGTTCTCATTTACTCCCCTTGGGTCCTCTACACAGATGGCCAGGGACGATCGTCCATGGGGATTGGATGTGGGATGCACTTAGGTGAGACACAGTTCCACATTTTCTTTTAAGGAAGAACCCCCTATCTCGGTGGTAGTTATGGGATATTGTTCCCCATACTCCCGTGTCCAGGAGAAAAACAGGAGATATTATTCACCCCGACGTATGAGAACGAGGAGAAGAAGAATTGGAAATGAGGTGTCTTGGGATAGACTACAGTATCCCCCTTATCCTCATAACAAACCACCTAGCGTTTCCCCAACCTTATTGCGTCATTGTAAGGCAGTTCCCCTTTATTACCCTCTTTGGGTATTCAGTGGTACTGAGATGAGGAAAGAACTAGGAGTTAGAAATCTCACACAGTCTTCACATTCTAGTACTGATACGAGGAAGAAACACTTGAGAGTTAGGAACATTACACGCATTCCCCACTTTAGAACTGAGATGATGATGAAGAAGCAACTAAGAGTAATAGACCCCATTTACTCTCACCACTCCGGCACTGGGACGAAGAAGATGAAGGAAGGCCAGGCATCTCCCTATAATCAGAACCAGGCAGCCTTAAATAATGGACACCTGCAGCCCATTACAGGACTGCAGGTGTATAAGAAATGGGCTGCAGAGGCATGAAAGGGAGAGAGGAGAACCAGTGGAACAGGATGACACAGCAGGAGGAGCCGTGTGAGAAGCCGAGACACCACTCCAGAGTTCAGGAGTCCTGCTGAGGGACTCTGCAGGGAGTAGGTCCCTCAAAGGGTAGGCCAGCAGCATAAGCTGTGAGGAAGTGGAGGCGAAGCTCTGCATGAGAGCCAGAGGAGGTGCAATAACCCACCTGGCAAACAGGCTTTCCCCACAGGACAAGGAAGGAGCTGCCGATGTGGGTAAGTGTCAAAGACTCCAGAAAACCACTTAAAACTGAAAAGCTGAGCTATTGAATATTAAACTGCATGAAATCCCTTAATGAATATGGAAATGAAGTAAAATCGGCAAAGTCGCACTTAGAAAACAAGTTGTCTTTATTGAATGCCGAATTGAATGAAACCAGCAAAGTTGTGCTTACTAATTGCTGAACTGAATGCATGAACTGAATGCAGCAGGAAGGAGCTACCAGGAGCAAATACTAGCGGCCATCATGGTAAGGTGCTCCAAGAGTGCAGCCTAAGCACCCCTCACCTTACCCCCACCCCTTGGAGACCCATCCACTCCATTCCGCCTAAACAAGCACCTTTATTCTGCCTTTAAGAAGCTCCCGAAACTCGCCGAGACACGAGGAGCAGGAGGAAAATGGCGGCAGCACTTGTTGTGCTTTTGGTTGCCTAGCAGCACCTTAGGAGCCTGCTGCTCATTGGCCCCCGCTCGTACATCCTGTCCACGGCCGCGCCGGAAGGCGTCAGCCAGTCCTCCATCGAAGGCACCCAGCAAAGGCACAGGCCTGTCTGTGCCTGTCCTTGCCGTCCACGCCGTCAGCCATAAATTCTGGTCAAACTCACACATGGACCTAGCGCGAGGTACGTCAACACCAACTCACACGAGTATGCCCAGACTATTTGCTATGTACCCTCACGGTCAACTGCTATATCCATTATATGCTACTATCTAGCTTAACAACGGCCTCCACTTGACATGGAATACAGCTCGGTCAGTGCCTTGTCTGCTTTAACATACGACCACCCACGTGGCAACTAGCCCTATGGTTAAAGAATACTATTGTGTTTTGATCATACCGAGTCATACCTGCCTTAGACATACTTAGCCATTAGGGCACCTAGTTATTTGTGAATCTGCCTAGTCCCTGTTTCACTGCTAATCCAATGCTGCTTTTACTAACATCTGCAATGCCACTTGATAGTGGCATGCTGCACACACCCCTCATCTGCATTTTCTTCTGTTAATGGGATCTAGGGCTGCCTACCGACACTGTGCTGCACTGTGTACTTTAGCCTATCTGCCATATGCCATATCCAGATACCGCCTGCACTGTGTACCTTAGCCTAATTGCCATGTGCCATATCTAGGTGCTGCCTGCACTGTGTACTTTAGCCAACTGCCATGTGCCTTATCTAGGTGCTACCTGCACTGTGTACTTTAGCCAATTGCCATGTGCCTTATCTAGGTGCTACCTGCACTGTGTACTTTAGCCAATTGCCATGTGCCATATCTAGGTGTTGCCTGCACTGTGTACACTAGCATAATTGCCATGTTTCATATCTAGACGCTCCCCTGTGTACCCCAGCCCAAATTGAGTTGCTTCAAATTTAGGGCCCTGGTCACCTAACATTCATGCCACTAGTACCGAGCATGTGTCCATTAATTACCAACTCACTTGCATGCACCTTGATCCTCTCCAACATTGTACTACGGCCCAGCATGGCTCCTCAGCTACCCAACACGCCACACCCAGCTATGCCTAATACCAAGTCCCTATACCCAGATACATACAACCCTCAATCATTGCAATATACCAGTCTCCCTCGATCTACTATTGATCGGAACCTAGGACTTAGAGCCAGACTAGACAAAATCTATGAGCCCCTCGCCCGCTCATTGCTCACCTCACAAAACGCTAGAACTCTACTAACCTCTTCTACTAAAAAATCCAACTACTTGCCCCAAAACTCCAGCTATAGACCTCCATGCAACTCCCCCACCCAAGATACCCCTGACTCGACACGGGACAAGGGCCACATTACCACCACTAAAAATATAACCAGCCCCAAAATAAAGGGGGCCTTGATCAACGCCAGATCATTAGTAGCTCACGCTACAGAAATCGCTGACCTGATCCTTAAAGAAGACCTTGACTTTCTTGCCATTACTGAGACCTGGCTACACCCAGCAGCAGGCCTCATGCTTATGCTGGCAGTCCCAGACAATTACTCTATCTTGAGACATGACCGCCCTAACTCAAGAGGAGGAGGTGTTGCCATCATTCACAAATGTAGTCTCACTATGAGACTAGCAACACCCACAGAGGTCATATAATGCGAAACACATTCAGTTAAAGTCCCACTCACCAACACCCAAACTCTTAACATCCATTTGATCTACCGCCCGCCAGGCCCCATTGGCACCTTTGATGACGATATCAATACTTTCCTCTCTAGCAACCTTACTAGTTCTACCCAGGTTCTCACCTTGGGCGACTTTAATATGGGTTACAATGATCCTGAAGACCATTCCGCCAGCACTATAGTCAACACACTCGCGGAACTAGGGTTCATGCAAAGAAGTATGTCACCCACACACTCTAAAGGCAGAACACTCGATTGGGTGGCTGACTACAACTGTCTAGCGAATATAACTAATACCGCAGCACTAACCTGGACCGACCACCACCTGGTCTCGTTCTTACTATCAACCGACAGACCCCCACCCCCACCCATTATCAGGGCCCCACCCACCCTCACAAGAAACAAGAAGAATATGACAGCTGAAAGACTCATCCCGCACCTACTTCCTACACTTAACACACTCCCAGACAACCTGGACCCAGAGACCTTGGTCGAAGAATATAATAAGATCATGGCCACCTCACTGGACCAAATTGCCCCCCTCAAACTGAGACCAAGAAAACCGAGCACGCATCTAAAGAAATGGTACACACCATTCCTTAAAAATTTAAGACAGCAAAAAAGGAACTGTGAGGCCACCTGGAAAAAATCCCCCTCAGCCTCAAGCAAACTTAAACTTTCCAAACTAACTACACTCTATAAAAAAGAAATATACCTGGCTAAACGTACTTCCTATGACTCACGCATATCCCAGGCTAAATCAAACATGAAGGAACTATTCGCCATTCTTAAAGAAGTAGAAACCCCCATAACACCTCCTGACACATGCACCAAAGACAAAGACTGGTGCTCAGAAATCCAGAACGCCCTAGCAAACAAAATTGCGACCCTTCAAAATAAAATCGCCTGCAAAAAAGCATCCCTCAATGACACTCTCCCCTCAAAAACACTAAACAAGCCTATGCCTACAGATCTTACTCGCTTCAACTTCTCTAAAGTCACGATTCTTGAAGTAGAAAAAATTATCTTATCTTTGAAACCCTCCAACTGTCAGGGAGACCTGTGCCTGGCACAGGCTTATCAAGGATGCTGCCCGTGACCTCTCCCCCCCTTCATCAAGAAACTAATTAATGCCTCATTCACCACTGGTTCTATCCCCTCTAATCTGAAACAATCCTGGGTTCTCCCACTACTAAAAAAAAAAAACCACACTCGACCCATCTACGCCCACAAACTACAGACCTATAACGGCAGTCCCTTTTCTACTAAAAATACTAGACAAGGTTGCCTATGTACAAATTCAGAAGTACCTGGAAGAACACCATCTACTAGGTTCCAGACAATCAGGGTTCCACACTCAGCACGGAACTGAAACTGCTCTCATAGATTTGAAAGCCCAGATCGATACACTTAGATACAATGGCCAAGTTGCCCTCCTCCTCCTCGATCTGTCTGCAGCTTTCGACCTGGTCGATCACTCTGTCCTCTGCACACATCTCCACACATCAGCCCATTTCGCCACTGAGGCCATCACCTGGATTACCTCTTTTCTCAATGGTAGAACCATGAGGGTCTTTTCACCAACTGCGGCGACAGACCCTATACCAATCGCTTGTGGCGTCCCACAGGGCTCCTGTGTCTCTCCCACATTATACAACATATTTACCAAGTCCCTTTTCGATGATTTGGATCATCTCAGTATCACCTACACTAACTATGCAGATGATGCCCAGATCCTCCTTCCGCTTTCTGGAGATTATGGAAAGGATTTGGCCTTGCTAAATAGGGTGTATATCATCATCCAGGCATGGATGGCCACACATGGACTATGCCTGAATGATAAAACAGAACTCGTCATCCTAGGCACTACGGCCAGTTTAAAGAAACCTGGCCCTGCCTACAACTCCTTCACGATCGATGGTAACAACATCAGGGTTGGACAAGAGGTATAAACCTTTGGTTTTTACCTGGACTCCAATTTCTCCTTCAGAAGACAAGTGAGCGCCCTGGCGTCCTCCACGGCCTATACGTGCAAACTAATTTGCACAGCCAAACCGTTTCTTTCCGACCCTAGTTGCCTTACCCTTGCCAGAGCCCTTATACTGTCCTGCCTGGACCATTGTAACGCCCTCTACCTGGGATCCTCCAAGGCTACCACCAGTAAACTACAAACCCTTCAGAACAATGCTCTCAGAGCGGCTCTGGGCATCTCCAGAAGAGAGCATATCTCAGGATTTAACCTACAGAATAACTGGCTCTCCATCAATAACAAAATCCTCTTAAAAACTGCATCGCTCACACATAAATCCCTCAACAAGGCTGCCCCTATCTACCTGACCAATAGATTCCATAGACAGTCCCCTCTGAGACCCACCAGAACTGCCTACAAAGACTGCCTCTCTGTCCCTAACTTTAAACGTGCCACCATAGGGGGGCAACAGCTTCCCAGTGAAAGCAGCCAAGCTATGGAATTCCCTACCGCCTAATCTCAGAGTGGACCTGCCCTACCAGAACTTCCGATCCAAGGTTGTTTCATGGCTGAAAACGTAGGATGCCAAAGACACTACCTCCACTGCCAGGCCCATTTTTCATGCTACCCGTACACACTGTAACTTCGTGTGCCTACTTGTTTACATGTAAATAATATCTCTGTATCTCTTTGTTGAAATGTTCATAATATAGGTGTACCCTACTGTCACTTTGTACACTCTATGACCTGTAACCAAGCTTCGCAAATTCTTGTAAAGGCTGCGCCCTGATACCCCTGGGTATGTTCGCGCATTATAAATAATAAAACAAACAAACAAACAACAAATAAACAAGTCACACTACCCTTATTGACTATTAAATTGAATGAAACCAGCAACGTTACTTATTGAACATTGAAATGAAAGAAACTCAGCAAAGATGCATTTATTGAATAAAGAACTGAATGAAATATGTAAAGCCTGCACCTATTGAATATCAAAGTAAAAGGAAAGCCAAAAGACTATCCATTTTAAATAATGAATGATATGAAACAGCACAACTACTATTATTAAATAATGAACTAAAAGCAAACAGGAAATTACACTGAATAAATGGCTCCGAGTGCAAAGTTGGAGTCTAAGTCAAGAAACCACTTGTTTGGCTTAATATTGTATTACTTGAGGGAACCTGGAAGTTCCTGGTTGCGTGACCTGTAATGGGTGGAATCATGTGATCCGATAACTGCGCCTAGAACAGAGAACTATTGCCTGTTGAATTGAAACCTGCTGAAAGTGAATGCAAGGTTCCTGGTTGCATGACCTGTAATGGGGTGGACCTTGTGGTCTAACAGCGGCAAGACCAGAGAACCATATATGCCAACAAGGAAGTTTGCTATTGTGTTGAAGAGGAAAGCTATCATTGGTGCATATAAGGTTTGTTGAGGAGAAACCTGAACTGTAAAGAATTGTTGAAACATAGTCTAAAGTAATCAAGCTTCAAGCTACTCCTTTTTGTGTCATTCTTTAATATTGAACTTGGGGAAGGGAATCCTGAGACGTGTTGCCCTGGAACTATATTGAATTTGGGGAAGGGCATTGTGACCTGTATAAAAAGATGGAACTTTGTGATTTCAAGTGCACCAGAAGGTAAATTGAACAATACAACAAACTCATTGACATTTGTGGAAAAGAAGTTGAAGAATAAGCATGAGCTGGAAATAGCTCAGAACTTTCTGTTTAGAACACAGTTTAGTTTATGGTTGACATCCCTACACATTACTTTGTTTTAGTTGTGAGGGCTAGCATCGATTTTGGACACAGACTTTTCAGTTGAACTTTCGGACATAGACTTTCCTTAGTTTCTTTTGGTAGGGAAATCCCACCTTAGTGTACCGGAATGTGTTTGAAAATGTTTGTTTGCATGCAACATTTGCTTGTTTTTCACGTGTGTGATTTGACCTTCGGAACACTTTGCCCGCATAGTTTCCAAAATACTGAACAGATAGAGCGGGGGCTGTCCCCTGCTTCCCATGTTCGGTATTTTGGGGTTTCGGGGTTGTGGGGATGTGCCCCGCCTCCTTAACATTGGCAGCAGTGGACAAAAAAACAAATCGTTTAAAACGGGGGCCTGAGCAGTTATACTGCGGGAAGTTTGCCGGGATAAATAAAAGCGAACAAACAACCCCAATCCCTGTCGGGCAAGTTGGGCCTTACTCCATACTGACCTTTTCTTTAATGAAATATTTTGTTATACCTTGAATCTGTTATCTGTGTCTCCTTCCATGATGCCAACCTCACATTGTATTAACTGGGGCCACCCCTGGAACTCCCACTCCCAGCCTCTTCTGCCAGACTTTTGTTCCCCTCCCCATCCCATCTCTACACTCCCCCCTCCTGTTCGGGCCTATTTTGCTATTTTATTGTATGTTTCGCACACATTACATGCATAGCGTCCAATGAACAAAGAAGCAAGTACACTGGTTAACCTTCGCCTTCGGTGCACGTGCCCCAAACCCCCATTTACGTCTGAATTACGTATTTGCTGTGCAGTGATGAAGCCTTCATGCCAGCATCAACATAACACTAACCTCCAAATGGCCCTAATTTGGAACTCAATTCCTTCTAAATGAGATCTAGGCAACATTAGCACTCTGGGAGGCGCCGTCAATCAATGAGAATGCTCGGAAAGCAGGCTGTATTCATTAAGCAAAGCCTGCCTTCGAAGCATTTTCATTGGTGTCGGGTGGAGCTCCCTATGGGTGCTTACAATGTCTTTTTTTTTTTTCACTGAAAAAACAAACCTTGCCTTTATCCTGCGGCTGGGTGCCACGCAGCACTGTCGTCCTGAGACTTTTAAGCGTTATAATTCAAACAAAATAGAGCATCTGAGACAGAGTTTCAAGATTGCATGTCAAATTTTAATATACACATATAATAGTCGAGCGGACTTCAGGTTCAACCATGACCAGTATTTCATGGAGAGGGGAGAAGTGAAGTACCTGAATGGTTCACTGTGTCACTTTTCATACAAACTGAGCCGGCATCAACATAGATAATTTGTTATATTTGTTATTCATTTGTAGCAGCTAATAACACATATATGTTTAAACCACATACACAAGAAATCACCCAACCTTTATCTAATCTCAAGTGGGTAAAACAAACGGTGCATTCGGCAGTTGTTCTTGCTATGCCAAGAGTCTTTACTTTGCTTATGGCTCAATCGTGTACTTCGTCCACCAGTTCACGGTTGGTGACTTATGTTTGAGGTCCTTAAACATAAACCCGCCTGCCCTTCGTTCCAGCAATGGTAATCCTATTTGAGCCACCTTTCAAAGATACCTTTATGCTCTTGATAAGAATGGAAAGGCTGAACACTATGTTTCAGTATGTGATTAACCTCTTCTTAGCGCGGTCAGCCTTTACATAGCATTTAACCAAGAGAATGAAACCATATTGAAACAGGATTTTTTCCTCCGTTAAATGGGAGGACCTGTCCTCAATCTTATTTAACCTAAGTTTATCAGCGAAGGCCAAGAGATAGATAAACTGATTCATGGAATTATTTGCACCGAAAAACGGGGATTTGAGCGCCATTCTTCCTGCAAATACCCATTTGTTAAACAGGGATTTGCGGGCAAAATGGTGAACAAATCCCCGTTTTTCGGCGCAAATAATTCCATGAATCAGTCCCTTAAAGTTTCTTGCAATAGCACGTTCTTGCAATGACTAACGGAAAAGCCACAAATACATTTCTTTTCTGATTCGTCTGGTGAAATTGACAAATGAAACCCTTTAAAACATTACAAGAAAAGAGGGTTTTGATCGCAAAAATTGATACGCTTAGGCTAAGCAATGCACATATTATATTCTAACAATCCAGACAGTCCCTCTTCAATGTTCATCAATATTGAAAACTGACTTTCTGGCTGACAACACTGCATGACGTCAGTCCGCAGGATAAAGGTACGTTTCTTTCCTTTAAAAAAAAAAAAATGAAATTGCCATTAGCAACCGCATAGGTAACTACACAGGTGCTAATGGGCTGACACTGTCGGTAACGGCACCACCGCCCGCACTAATGGACTCGCTTGGGACATTAACTTGGCCGACGGGCCGTTACTGACAGGGTCAGCCTACCGCCTTTTGTAATATTGCCTCAGTATATCCAAAGTACAAGTTAATTTACTCAGCACTGCACCAGCAAAAGATTAGCACGCTGTCACTGCACATCACAGAGTACATAGCTACAGCCTGCAGAATTGTTGATCATTTTGATCGAGGGAACCGGGAGACCTTTTGTAGCCTTTTTTTGTCACAGGGATACAGAGTCTTGGATGGTATCCTATAGCCTGCAGTTGACATTATTATAGCCTGTCGCTCTCTTTGGACCATGAAAGGTCTTGCTTTTCACAATGGTCTCTGCAAGGGATTTCTTTAGCCGCCCTCAGTCAGGAAGTGTTTTTTTTTGTGTCAGATTGAGAATGTCAAGACCCTGAGAAAGTGAAGACTGCCCCATCAATCCAGTAGGCTTGATGTCTGCATGGGTCCATGGCAGAAGCAGGTGTGATCCAAGCAGAGGGATTTCTCTAGGTACTTTGTGATGCCTCCCATTCCTTCTTGTGGCCTATCCCATGGCCTTGGTTGGCAGTAGAAAGACGGATATCCCTAGCACCCATTGCACGTTTAGCTGTATCTGATGTCTGCTATCAAGAAACCAAATACACATTTCTAGCATTATTTTTCGCAGACGATGCAGTTCTTTTGTCCACTAATCCGATGGGGTTGCGAAAAGCAATAGCTATCTTTTCCGGGAACTGTGTAACCTAGAGGCTCAAAATTAATTCTAGCACAACTAACGCCATGGTTTTCTGGCTGAAGTTTTCTCAGACCTGTCCGTTGAATACCGAGGTTGATGATCACAAATTGGAACAAGTGATTCATTACGATTGCCTTGGCCTGAGGTTTCATGAAAACTCTGAATGGTCCTCCCACATTGACATGGCTACTCATTTTGGACAAAAACAGTGCGGCAGTCAGGAAACTGTTTGCAGGAAACAGGGGAGGTGCATTATCCCGTGCCCTGGAGGTCTATAAATGCAGGCTAGAGCCTCTGTATTTTATGGGGTTAATGTTTGGGGATATAGTAATGTACAGTACCTGGCAATTCCAGAAATGGCTTACTCTCCAGGTTAGTAACCCAAAAGCTTGGATGATCCCTTCTGGGGCTAGAACAAACTTGTCTGTCTGAGCGATCTTATTTGCTAGCTTCTCCTCTGCCTACTTATTGGCTTCTTCGGCCACAATGTTAAGCACTCTGCTCTTATATTGTTTCCCTGATTAGTTTGATTACTCAGTGGAAGCTTGGATTGGTTATTCACCGTTTCCTCCTTGCATCGAGCCCACGACTGGCTCCCTTTGCTATTATTATTGGTCTGTCTTGACCAATTACTGCTCTGCTCGTAATTTCTAATGATTATATCGTTTACAGCGACGGCCAACAGTTTAAAAGGCTGAGCCCCCATCTTGAAGTCAGGCAAAATTCCAATGTGGCCTAGCTAGTTTGTGGTGTATTCTATTCCTCTGCACCGGCTTCTCTGTGGGCCAGTGTGGAATAAACAACATTTAGGACCACTACTGAAATATGCCATCAGGTTTGAAATTTTGAATTATTAATGGACAGCAAATGAATTGCACAGATCGGTAAAGCAGCGCAATCATGTTTTTCACAAATTAGGTTCAGGGTCTGTAACATTTGACTTTCCAGGTGTGCTTGACTAAAAATCTCATCTCTATCAAGCATAGTCAAGGCTGAGGGATCATGGGAGTTGTAGACCAAGTATCTCAGTTTATAGACTGCTGATCTAGGTTACTTGGAAGACGTCTTCCCTTCTTTTTTCTGCATAAGGCTACCATGACATGAATGCCTCCTTGTCATCTTGCCTGCATTACTGGTATGCAGCGTTCCGGAGGCTTCCTCCTTACACCAGCTCTAGACTAGTTCATTGGTCAGGCTCTTCATGAATTGGCTCTAAGAGCTCATGCCGCTCTGACACCCTGGAAGCTGCTCTGGCTTCCAGTAGACACACGGGTTATAATTAAGTCTGTGTTTGGTTCACATTCGTCCACCCTGAGGCCCCTATGTATTTTCCGCATATGTTCCAGAGCTACTGTCACGACCCACTGCTGAGACCCCTCCTCCCCTCATATTGTGTCTCCAAATGAGGTAGGCTTTTTGTGTGACGGCGACTACCGCGTGCAACAAATTTCCATTTCAAATGCATTTTATCAGTGAGCTGTAACTAATGTCGATGTGTTACTAGTTTGGCAGTTTGTAGATGAAGCCCTAATGGGTCTTATGCTCCCCAAGGCCCCTGCCCCTCCTTTTCCTAATGTGTGGCAGAACTAGCAGCAACGTGTTCCCTAGAGGGCAGAAACTTCACTTAACAAATTGTATGAACATCTGATAACACCGCAGCCCGAGCATGTTCGACCAAACGGAAACAGCAGAGCTCCAGAGAATTTTTTTTACGGATCAAGAGTAGCTACGTCGATGTAATTTCAACTTAAGTCATGCCTCTTTCGGAAGTCTGTCAAGTGAAGTGATTTGAACATTGTTCATGGAAGCAAAGAAAGACCTTCTTTGATCCTACTTGCACGTGAATAAACATTAGGTTTTTAAAACGGCTCAAATGTTCCAGAAGCATCAGGTAAACGCACTATGTTCAAACATATACTACACGTTTGTAAATGATTTCTTGGTAAATCTCATTTTGAAAATAAATATAATTCATGACGTAGAGTGCATGATTCTTTAATGTAAATGGTACCTCTGCTATATTCCTCATCCATTTCATTGTACCCCCCCCAAACCCCTCCCGTGAAGAGTCCGATTAGTCAAAGCCACATTTCATGTGCCAGGCATATCTGCATAAACTGGGGCGTGTGCCTGCTTGTGCCATATTTGATGAGCCTGGAACATTTGATGCTCTGTTGCGTCATTCAGAACCCTGTGCAAATGAACTTGTCCGCAATTGTGCATCACCTCCGGAGAGTGCAATGTATAGGTCCTTCCGTGGATCTGCGACCGGTAGTTGTAAAGATTCATAGCTTAAGTTCACGTTTAGTAAACTGTGTTCTCCCGAGTTTTTCTGATGTTTGATTTCTTAAACCTTTCTGCTTCCTGAGGGTATGAAGGGAGGCAGGGGGGGGGTATAGTTTAGTTGGCAGCAAAGGCTGCATATCTGTATGCTCCCTCCCCCCCCGTTTTCCAAGGCAAGCTTAATGTGTTCGGGAGGCGGTCTCCTTTGCATTCCCTGGTAGCTCTCCCTCTGGCGAAGGGAATGGAGCTTCTAGCGAGAGGGAATACTTTCAGCTTGCCCTAACTCTCCCCTGGACTTTTACCCCCTTGACCCTCTTGCTGGGCATCTCTGGCTCAGGTCCAGATCTTCCCACTCCCTTGACCAGCCATGCTCTCCAGTGTTAAGTGGACCAAGAGGTGCGAAACTCGAGGCCTATTTCGGTCCTGGTTCCCTCGTACCGGCCGCCAGCTTCATCCCCGAAGCCTCTCTTTAAACTCTAGTCGAACCTGATTGTCCTCGGTCACCTGGACTGGCATTAAGGCTGCAGTTAATGCTCCATGCCACCCCTTGCCCAGCATTGTAGCTAATTATTATTTCTAAAACGATAACAAAACAGCATCGCAAGACTTTTCCGGAATGACAGCTTTTATCAGACTACATTGTACTTTTTGGTGCTGGCTTTGAAGGCCCCCTAGGTCACTTGCTGAGGCAGTTGTAGCACAACAGACACTGCCCCTCTGTTTGGAGGGAAGAACTAGTGTGAAAGGCAAACGTGAGTTAGGCAAACACAAAAAAGCAAGACATGTTGCCAGAGTGGCTTCTCAAAACTGAGGGTTTTGAGGAAAGTGCTTCCACTTCTTCCTACTGAGGCTAGGAGCAAAGTTGTTAACACGGCCATCATGCGCGCCATCGATTACTGTAATGGTATTTACCTTGGCCAGCCGGAAGTACTACTACAACGCCTCCAGAACGCAGCAACTAGACTTGCCCTTGGTGCCCCCTAGACTTTCCCATTCCTGTGACCTTCTCCAATGCCTACACTGGCTGCCTGTGGGAACTTGGGTTAAATTCAAGGTCTTGTGTACGGTCCATCGGGCCATTCACTCTGAGGGGGCAGAGTTTCTGCAGACAAAGATCTCACTTTATCAACCCTAGAGATCTCTAAGCTCTTCTAATTAGTTTTTATTGAAAGTGCCCCGCTTCGATCGCTGCCGCGCAGGGGGCAGATCTTTCTCCGTTCTGGCCCCTTCTTTGTGGAATGCTCTCCCCTTTCACATTAGGAGCACTCGAGCTTTGTCTGTTTTTCGAAAGCAGCTGAAAACCTTTCTTTTTTAAATGGTGGCTGCCCCTCTCACCTCTCCGTTGATGTTCTCTCTGCTAGCGCCTTGATGCCTCCAGGACTTTGTTTGCGCTCTATTAATCCCATTACATTACATTACATGTTATTTTGTGCATTTTCTAAGTGCATGAGTGAAAATTAGGTTTTTTAAAGCAGGATTTTTGCTTGTTCCAGTTGTGTTCCCAATTTTCTTAATTGCCTTTTCAGTAATGTGGATGGAAAATGCGAGTTTGTTATAGACGGGAAAAATGTACCGCGAATTTGATTTATTCTGTCTTAAACTCGGTCCTCTGGAGCTGATAGCTACAAAAGAGTTGCAGTTGTGGGCAAATGCGCCCATGCATAATTGGCAAGCTATTTTTGGCAGAACAGTAGCCTGCGTTCCTGTGTCAGGGCGATCAGGAACTATTCTTGTGAGACACATTCATGCTGTCACCTACAGCAATTACAGACCTATTTCCTGTCATTCATTTCTTTAATGGGTCTTTCCGCGCCCACAATTGCAGGGTCCATTCCTCACATAACCATCTGATCACCTGCCACCAGTCAGGCTTCCGCCCCTCCCATGGGGTGGAGGTGGCTTAGTTTGATACTCCAGATGGAGATGCAATTGGCACCAGATGAAGGAAGTGTGGAGTCTTTATCATACTACAGCGAAGCTGCGTTTAATGTGGCTGTGTTACTGGGATTTCTACTGCTGTTGACATGTTGGAGATCTCACTCCTCCACCGCCATTCTTGTTGGAGATGTTCACTTTCCATCAAAGAGCTTCCTTTCCACAACAGATGAGGGTGTTTGCCAAGGCACCTCTGCCAGTACGGCCCTGAGCCTTGGAACACCACAGGAATCGCCCTCCCACCTACACTACAGTTGATCTGTGTGTTGCCTGGCTGGGGTTGCATACAGGCTGCAACTGTGTGCTGGATATATCCAGTTTTAAGATGGCCTTACACGTGGAGCCCCAGTGCACCACATGTGCGAACTAGCACTGATCCATGGGTGCATTTGCAATATGTTGTGCTTTTACGCACGCAAATGATCAAAGACACAAAGGGGTTATAACGAGAGACAGTAAAAATGTGGTGCACAGATTTGTCTGCGGGGGAAAAACCTGTTTCTCGATAATCGCAGATTCGCAAGCTTCCCTACAGCATGGAGCAGTTTGGCTTGCAGACTTTGAAATTATAGACCAGGAATATTTTACCTTTTATCCCCCCAGCAAAGTTATTCTAATAGTCTAGGGAATACGTATTGACTTGTTACTTGTTTTTAGTTTATGACTTCATTTTGCTCAAGAATCTGGATAAAGGTTTGATGCTTCATCTCCCCCGGCACCCTAATTCAGGTGCCAAACAGGTACAGTGGACATTTCTGTTACTTATTCATGTGGTTTTGCCAAATCCCGTTCACCATGCAAACTTGCATGGAACGGGCCGCTTAAGTCACAGGTGTTCTGGTTATCGCGTATAGACCCTACCTCCAATTTACGCTGTTTGCCGCTGATTTTGGACCTGAGACCCAAAGGGCCTTTTCCTATCCATTATTCTGTGTGTAAGCATCAGAATCATCGTATTAATGCCACCTTATCTTTTCCCAAGAGAGATGGGCATGACGTGCAAATGGCGGATCTACGTGATTTCATTGCATCCATTACAGCAAATCTGATTTAATTGCATTTTATTCAGCTAATTTCACCAGGTGGCGTCTTTCACTATTCTTGCAGTCAGATCGGCAAGGCACAGCACACATTTGACCATTTTACATGGTGGGAAGCTTTGTTTCTTTCACGATCTGCTGGATCTACGATTTCCCAGTCTTTAGGGACAGGGTTCCAAAAGGTAGGGGCTTGAAATGAAAGAGCCCTCACTGTGTATCACTTCTTAAGAGAGGGAATACAGAACTACATAGTTGTTTTATATGATCTGGGTTGCAAAGCCTAAGGCCTTGCTTGTGAGAGACTCTTTGGGAGATGTATGCCATCTTAAGACAAGTTTCTGAACTGGTAGCCAGCGCATACTCTCCAGGGCCGCAGCTGCATTGCATCTTTTGTGGGGTCCTCTTAGTCGCTGTAGTCTTTTCATGCTGTACTTTGGCGGCACCAGATGAATTCTGCTTTCATTCAATTTTCCTTGATAGCATTACAGAAATGGCCAGCTTAACCCTGTGAGGAAAAGGTAGGAGTGGGAGATGCCGTCATATCATTCGACGGTGGTAACAGCCGGATTATGCAGTGTGTGAAATGTCCTCTACCGGGGACAATTAGTTGACGAACTATACTTCCAGATTGTTCACAGTCTTGCCTCGAGATGGAAAAGGCCGACAGCTATTGGCCATGTTTCCAGTGCCCTTAAAGGGTACTGTTTTTCCCCCATTAACGAAATCTAACATTTGTTTGGGTTTCGTTTTTACCAGTTTAAGAGCATATCTCAAAATGTGGATGCATGTAGGTGAGCGTAGATCTACCACCATCCTTACCAATCAAAATTGAATAGATTTACTTACCAACAATTACAGTAATAAAGTAGGCCTGCACAAAGCTATAACCTATCATTCATATCTGCTTGGGCAAGGAGAGTCTTCAGTTTTATTCAGCTGGCAACGTTATAGGACGTTGGAAAAATCATGATCGGTAATGATCAGTGTTTCATGTGCTCTGTTTGTATTTTTTTTTAAGAAAGAATCGACAATATCTTGATACTGCCGAAGTTGTAACTCATGAATGCTAATTTATTTGTTTCCGCATTGACATGAATGTCACATGTCACCTGGGTGGAGGAGAATCACATAACCGGGACACGTAACCTTGGTTCGTCACCTTTTATTTTCCAGCGTCAGGATGGCGGGTTGCATAACGGTCTATGATGGGGGATCAAAACAAGAGGGAATAGTGAGAGGTAAGAAGGGGGAAAAGTAATCTTGTGGGGACGGAAGGATGTAATACCCCCAACCCCTCCCTGCACCTTTTACAGCCAACATATACTGGAAGCCATCCCCTGTACCCCATAGACCACCTGCCCTGCGTTAACCTTTTTTCCCCCTTTTTTCAGTCAACGGAAGTAAACCTTTCTGGTTTTGTTGTCGATACATGCACAGTGGATATGATTGACACAGTTTTGTTTGTATGCGACTGATTTCTTGACATAATGTGAAGGTAAGCAAAATGATCTCTGTCGCTAAAAATATTAACATTCGTTTAGGTTTTACAACCTGGCACCAGCGGTGCATAAAACGACAAAAAACTTCATATTTTGTACCGCAAACTTTGCCATCTGGTTGGTATCTTACCAACACTGGCCACCAATTGTCGATAAAAATCATTAATTACAGTATTTTCTCCTCTTTAGAATAAGAACTTAAAAGATGGATAGATTTAATTTACACTTTCTGCTGATTTAGCCTTTCGTGACGGCAAAATAAGAAAAAATAAAAATGCACAGATAAAACACACCAAACAGCATCCAATAAATGCAATGGATACAAGTCTCCTGAAAAGATGCTTCTTAAAATACAGTGTACATCAAGAAACAGTGATGACCTTAGAACTATATAAAAATAAGAAAAGAAAGGGAGTAAATCACTTCCATGGTTGCAGCCCCAGATCGCCAATGGGCCAGAACGACCAGTGCTCAGAGACTACCCATCTTAATTGGTCTCTGTCGCCAAGCGCTATATGTAAAACCTGCAGTTGCTTTGGTGATGTCTCTACAGAAAACGCCCAAAAGAAAGGTCAGAGCAGCGCTTGGATTGTCCAGAAGCGCTTCCCTCCTTAAAAAGGGAGTGATGCTTCGCAACTTTCGGGGGGGGGGGTCATGGGTTGGACGTGCAAGATTGAAATGGGGCAGATCTTCCCCCTCTGCCAAGCACATCATACGTTTTTGGGCTCAAATAATTGCTACATTTCTTCATAGTGAAGGCTAGGGATAAAGTATTCACTCTAGCAAGGGCAAAGAGACATCTGAATGGAGATTGGCAAGATTAGACCGATACGATTGATGGCCTCTGCCTGCTATATGTCTGCCAAACCTAAATGGGCCAGGCATGCCAGCTGACCTACCTCAGCCCTCCTTATTCTTGCCCCTTGAGCTTCGTACATTTTAATAACCAAGACCTATGAGAGTCTGTGAAAGGATACAGGGGGTCCAAAATGGCCTTAGCCCAACTTAATGAGATCTTATGACAACTGCTTTTTCTAGAGGGAAATTAACAATTTGGTGAAGTGTTCCTGCTAGGCCAAGTCCACCACCCCTTTAGACAGTGATGCAACTCTTTTGACAGCATACCTGGCCGGAGAGTCCATCGCCCTTTTCTGTTGTTTGCGAAAACCAACATCTGCGTATAGGGCAGCAGATGGGAAACCAACATCTGTGTATAGGGCAGCAGATGGGAAACCTTTTGGCAAGTAAAGGAGTTGTTTCCAAAATTGTTGTTTACATATGCCATCTGAGCAAATGACTTGTCTAAGTGCCCCATAACTCGGCACCGTAGGCTACAGTGTCTCCAAACTTCTATCGAAAAACTATCTTGGTTTCTGAGGCAAATTTGCCCGTGTGTTTATGCACAAAGGTGATTGTGGCTCTCCCTGCTATTGACGCTTTTCTAGCTATTTACTAAATTTGAGCTTTCCAAGAAAGATTTCTCGCAATGACTACAGCCAGATATGTGAAACTTTCAACCACCTTGATGGATTCACCAGCTAACTTGAAACTTTGCTTCGATTCCCCACTACGAGTGTTATTGAGAACCATGACTTTGCACTTGGATTAATTCAAAATTCGATGGTTTAGGGTGCCGTAAATTGTTATTACATGGACTTGTGCTCTAAGAGCATTTGGCATCCTAGCAAAGAAAACCGAATCGTCTGCATATAATAACATCAGCAGAGGATTCCATCAATGGAGGCAACATCTTTTGTGGCATCTTCAACAAATGTGGGCATCTCATTTATGTACAGGCAGAAGAAAACAAGTGCAAGCAGGTAGCCCAACTTGACCCTTGTCCCTGTTGATATTTTCTGTGCGAGTTGACCACAAGGGCTGAACCTGTACCCAATTCTTGGAATAAATAACCCTAATGATGTTGAGCAGAGTGTTGGGGAAAAGCTGGACCCCCACCAGGGCTGTGGGGGGCCAGCAGCCATATCCACACCAGCTATGGGAGACCCCAACACCTCCCATATGGCCCACAGAAATGCAACAGAGAACCCAGCAGGCAGCCACATGTTCCAAACTGCGTTTTATTTCTGGGCAGCAAAAAAAGAAAAAAACACGCAGAGCATCATGCACATCGAGAGTTCAGGCGCCGTCTCCCCCCGGGCTGGCTTGCAAGCCAGCTTTGTAATCACACTGCAGGCTGACCACACAGAATTGGATCAGCTCCCAGAAACCTATCTCCTCCTGTTATTGGCTGCTAAGTAATTGGTTACCTATGCAGGCCTTATAGAGAGCCTGATAATTGGACATTAGAGTTTTGCGTCAGTGGGTTGGTTTAGCTGTGCCAGCCCACCATTACCTAATTCTAGCTTGTTCCATTATGAATTTGTTCCCATAACGTTTTAGCTGAAGCAAGCATTTCGCACCTGAGCTCTGAGTGCTCATTGGCTCGGCCTGAGCCATTCTTGTTACAATTATGTTTCAAATGTTGTGCGAGTCTTTGAGAAAATGTCTTTCTTTCCCAGAAAGAAAAGAAAAAAAACCACACTGGGTTGCCGTGGCTTACTCGCATTATTGGAGAATTAAAAAATGTTTGCCTGCAGAAAGCAATGTTATCTGACTGCGCGACCTTGAATGCTCGTGGGTTTGCAAGGAGTATTGGTGAAGGCATCTGCAGCTAGTGTTCAGTGAGAGAAATGAACTTGGCTGTAATTTTCCTGAAACATGGCTTTACACTGTGCAATTAGACCATGTTAATTCATATAGGCATTTGCAAGCCTTTAAACGGGGATTTCTGTGTTTGTAGATTGTGATATTGCTGCATTGATTGTAATGTAGCATGGAAGTTGCACTGTTGGTGAAGTGGGTGTCTTTCAGCATATTTGTCACCCATGGGTGCGCTGGGGCCTGGTTCAAATGATAAGTGCGCTCCTTGTTCTTCCTGCTGTTCTTCTGTATATGCGCCTGGGGTGAGGAGGCATGGGTTTGATCTCGATTTTCCCTCTTCAGTCCCCCCTCTGGTCGACTTTGTCAACCGTACGACCAAGCAGCATCCACCTCCTTCCGGTCTGCATATCTTTGTCAATTCCTTGAAGTGTCCATAATTGTTTACATTGTTGTTGATGAACAGTAGATATAGGAGTGTTCTCCTTCTGTGTTCCACCACACTCACTTCCCTTCGTACTTCCTCTGATCACAGGGAGTGGCCACCTTTATTACTGCTGGAACCATGTCGCACACCACTATCTTCTCCCTTAGTCCGGCTCTTCCTTTCACCATATCTCTTATTTGCATTCCGATGTCTTCTTCTGTTGTTCTCTCACATCTTGCAACGTATCTTGATCTTGCACAATGATGCTGCGCTCTGTAGTAGTGCTTCCGTTATCACCTTTAATCTACCAGCCAGTCATGATGTCATCCATAACGCATGCAAGCACTAACCAGTTCTTGTCTTTCTCTGTTCAGATGCAGTTTTCATCTCCTCTGTCTGTTTCTCTTCTTCCGTTGTTTTCCATCTTGGTGAATGTGTCATTCTTCACATCTTCCTTGGACATCACCAACAAGGGCATGCTGATGCGCACCAACGAACAGTCTCCTCCCCAATTCGGTGGTAGTTTCTCTTGATCTTTAGATGCATGTGCTCAATAGTAGTCCATAAACAGTGATGTTCCTGCTCTCATCTTGCAACTTCTCTCAACCTTCTTGCATCCAGCATGATTGTCCACTTCTTGTCACTGTCGTGCTGGTAACATAAGGCTGGTACCTTAACAGTATACGTCCTTCTTCATTCTCCACCCAAGTGACCATCTTCCCCCTTTTGTCTCACTCCGTTAGGCACTTTTCAAATTTTTGTCTCTCTTATTTTATTTTTTCTTCTCTCTTTTGGTTTTTCTTTCTTCTTTTATTATTTATTTATTTTTTCTTTTGGTTTTTTCTCTTGCAGCTTGCTCACTGGTGCATTTGCTCGTTGTTTCTTCTCTCTCTGGTCACTTTCCACATACAGTTGTTCTCCAATTAGCTGCTTTATGTAATCATCTTCCATAGGGGATTACCCCTTTTTTTTTAAATGTATTATATATATATATTTTTTTTTATCGATCTCAATGTTGCTGTCTTCCCTTGCAATCTTCCTCGCACCTTGGGATACATGGGCGTCGTGCTCTGCTGTAGTAATTTCTGTTGTAATCAATTCTCTTACGGCATATGTTAAAGAGCAGTCAGGACAGCTCTCTCCAGTGGTGTCCCTACCAATTTTGTACAAGTGTGCATGTTGTTGGTCACTTCTGCTGTGTGTGTTATGTGTATGTTTTACTCCCTTTGTGTCTGCCCTTAACTCTCCTTACTTTAGCAGCAGCTTTTCCTCACCCACTGACGCCGTAACTCTTCCTGCTTAGGTTAGGGAATGTTAGCAGGGGATACAGCGGTAATGCTCACTATTACAAATAATTTTCAAATTACCACCCCCATTATTTTGTTCATCATTTATAGTCCCATCGTGAAGGTAAAAGTCCTTATTTGCTTGCCCATAACCACTTACGCTGCTGGGTCCTTGCAGCTGATGAGATGATAAAGTTGCCCGCCTGAAAATCGCAAGAAAGGTGTTAATACGTTAGTACTTGTTAGTAACCTCAAGCTCCGCGAACTAAACAATAACTAAGGGCAAAAATGAAACCTCCCCCTGGACATTTCGTGTTTTCAAAATTTCTGAATATGGGTAGGGAAAATCTCGGGCTGTTTATTCAATGGAAGCTAGGAAATATACTTCAGGGAAACGTGCTCTAAGGGGTCTGAGGTTCCTGATAGGGTGGGCAATTGAGTGGGGAATGCTTCACGATGGTTTAATTAGTAGTCCTGAGTGTTACTAATGGAAGATAACATTAAGGAAATTTCCTACACATTTCTAACAGCATACATACGCAACAACCTGCATGTTCGGGGAAAAGAGAAGGAACAAAACAGTGTTACAGCTGTAGGTGCACAAAATGTAATATGAAACTCAATTAAACTTTGGACATGGGTGTGTCGGTCCCTATTCTAGTTGCTAGTGTGCGTTGGACCATAGGATGGCCATGTTTCCCTAACTCGGGAGTGTTCGTGCTATTTTGCAGTTCATGAAAATTTCTTGCGTTGGCCCTGTTGATCGTTGCTCCCTCGTTGCCAGGGTGGCCACCGCTTTGTAGGGCTTGACGCCTCACACATCTAACAAAGTCTGTCAGGAGGGGAAAATGTCCCACTGTAGTCCGTAGCCATTGGGTGTTAGTTGTCCGGTGTCTTCAGGCCTGCCCTGGGTCCTTTTTGTCTGGCGAGAAATGAAATGGAAGCGCTTGAGACCTGAGCATTTACATATTCTTCAATTACTTGACCTAACCTCTCTGCACTACTCTTGCACTATTCTGTGTCCCAGTGGGAGGAGCCAATGGTACATTTATGCACCATCCTGTCACCACCTGGTGGCGTTCAATGACGGTCTGACCGTAACATGTTGCACTATTCAAAATGTACCCGGAAAATGGGTAGGCACTTAATTTATGTGAAGATATTCATTACACACTTGGATCATATATACGCAATTTAGGTGCTAGTGTACAAATGGGCCTTTGGATCTTTATATTTACTGTGCTTTTGTTGTAAGCTATTTATAGTGCGTGCCTTTGTCCCGCGGGCCATCAGGCACTGACAAGCTAAACAGGGAAACATCAGGGTGGTAAATTCGTCATATAGCGTGGCTGTGTTTCTAAATTAAGTGGACCATATAACTTAGTTAAGATAATCGCAGGGTTTTTAAATCTTTTTTTCTATGGCTCCTCTCTCAACTTCTCAGGGCGTGTCTCGCAGTGAACTGCATGCACGTTAAGCTGGTACTAATGAAATTCGCTACCAATTATTTGCTACCTGTCCCTCCCCCCTCTTGTATTTATTTATTTATTTATTTATTTACTTCCTCCTTTCTTTCAAACCCAACCATCACAATTTACTCCCATTCTCTCTATCCCACCCCATGTCCACTTGTTAAACCCTACCTACTCTGTTAATTACTCATTTAAGTCTAGTATTTTATCACTCCACTACTTTCATTACTGTTACATTTGAACAATATATTTCCTCCCCATTATCTGCTCTCAAATTTTAATACAACCATTATTCTCCAGTTCGTGCAGCAATGACCTCTTTCCCTATGTGTGTAAGCTAATGCATTTCTGACAGTGCTGTGTTGAAAAGCGCTAGTGGCATTACTACTTGCACTGTCTTATTTTGTCGCCAAATTGAATCTGTTGGGAACATTGATCATCCACCTTTTACCTCTATTTCTCTCCTCCCGTGGTGAACTGTCAATGAAATGTACGCCCCCCCTCAAGTGCACCTTCCTCCACCTTGTGTGTCTCATTTAATTGCTGTGTTATTCGTGTATGCATGAGCCCAGTCTCCTTGCTGAAAGATGTGTGCTCAGAATGTAGCTAAATGTACTCTCTTGTTATGCGCTATCTCTATGCACCCCTCTCTGTACCGTCCACCCCCACTATTCTTAAACAATCTTCCTTACTTTCAACATGTGTATGCCTGGTGTTTAACAAGTTATGTATTTCTCTGTTAATAAGATGGTCATATCCACATCGCTCATGATGTCACAAATGTCTCTTCCCTAATGCATGGCCTAGTCGCCCCACTGTCACCCAGAAAAGAAAATGCTTTGATACCTATCACCACCCCTATGCAATTGTCCTCTGCATTATTGAGTGTGCGTGAGTGTGTGTGTCGGCGTGCGTCTCGCCTGCTCTGTCGGGGAGGTGGAACATGAGTGTGTGTGGCAGAGTGAGTCAAATCAAGTTTGTCTTGGGCTGTCCTATTAGGGGTATAATGTCAATCTATGTCCTTTGAAAGGTTTGTTCCCCATCAGGAAGACCCCTCCCAGTCATGTAACCGGTACCGTTGCTATTGTGTCAGTGTTCTGTATGGGTGCTTACTGCTGTGCAGTGCCCCTGGGTTGTTGTTCTTGTCAGTCCTGGTGTAGTGGTGCTGTCATTTGTTGTGTCTGTACATGTAGTGGTGACAGTGCCTGCGTTGGTGCTTGTGGTGTCTGCTGAAATTATCCCGTCCTGCCCCATGTATCCTCCCCACATGGGTGGTGCATATTGTGGTGGTTGTTGACACTGCTATTGTGATGCTTGTGCGTGTGTGTCGAGGCTGTTTTTAACTGCCCCTCCCATTGCATACTTTAATAATTTATTTTGTGCCTACTTGTCCTCATCTGCCTTTCTCTGCCCCTGCCGTTTTATTTATTTATTTATTTATTTATTTATTAACCGTCTTCTCTTGCCACAATCTACAATGCACACAGTCAATGTCTAACGCGCTAACCTTCCTTCCTTCCTCCCTTCCATAACCCATGCATGCTGCACCACCCCTTACTGATCCTCCATCATGTTTGGCTGTGCTGTCTCGTTCAGTCCTTCTTTTCTCCTCCAATCCCTTTCTTCCCTTTCCAGTTGCCCCTCTCTATTGCTATTGTTACTCCTTGCACCTCCCCCGTTATCTTCCTTTTAAATTTAATTCCTCTGTACCTGTGCCTTCAAATCTGCTTCCATGCACTGCAGCCCTCCCTTGCTCACTCCTGTGCTGCTAGTGGGTTGTTCTACACCTTCCTGTTTGTTCTCTTTAGTGTATTGTGATTGTGTGTGTGTGTGTGTGTGTGTGTGGTGTTTAAATGTCCTTCTGCTGTTTTCAGTTCTCTCATGCAATTCATTCCTTGCTTACCATCTGTGTCATCAAATATTACCCTCCCGGAGGTGCAGAAGGGTGAGTCCCCTCTTCCCTCTGCTCGTGCTGGTTCAGCGTCTGCTGACGCCTCGCCACTTCCCTTCCCTTCATGCACACCGTTCAACTGTAGCCAGGTGCTTTTAAACCTATTCCCGTGTAAGTGCTGTGTATGTGTGTCCTTAGCGATTGCTGCACGCTTCTGGAGAAGCCGCCTATGAGCAGCCATGGTCTTTTTTTAATTTACCTTCAGTACTTTTGAATCTTTGCACACTATGTTTTACTGACTTATTTCGGCATGGAAGCTGTGTGCTACACAACAGGTGAAGGGGAGTCATTTCTGTATTGTGTGATACATTTTACCTCTATTCAATTTGAAAATTTCGATATTCCGCTGTTCAGGGAGCAAAAGTTAGAAGATAATTGAACATTTTTCAACTTCTGTGAGCCTTCTTGGCTCCGTACCTTAGCCAGTGCACTCCACGTGCAGCCCATCTTCACCAAACCATTGCCTTCTCCGGCACACCCCCACAATCTTGCGCATGTGTCTTCCACACACCGCCTCTGGGTCACCTATTCTCCAAATCCAAAACCACACCACTATCTCCTCACCATCAAAACTCTGTGTCCTATGCATCAATCTGAAGGTGACGTCACCAAACTAAAAACAGAGTGCAAATGAACAGACAAATGTGCATACACAGAACAATAAACCATTTCTCCCAACCCCACAAAAATCCCAAAATAAAACCCCACAATCCCCACAGCTGTCTTCCTGTCTCACCTGGAACAAGGTAAACCACAATAAAAACTCTTATAATTGGACTGCGCACGCTGCGTCGCCTCGCGTGTGATACGCTCCTCACCAGGGGACCTTAACCAGCCAACTATCTTCCGCACTCGGGAACAATCTAGCTACCTCCTGCGGGGAAACATCATCCACTCACTGAACTAAAACGCTCAATTAGCAGGGAACCTCATCTACTCATTGATCTACAACGTCAAATCATAGGAAATCCACACCCCTATGAAATCGCCATCCGGACCAACCAGCGCGGCACTCCTTTCTATATGTGGGGGGACACTACCTCACCCAATATCCTCATAAACACAAGAAGGGACCACTGCCACTGCTCCAGTCCCAACTACAATTCACGTGCCGATCACCACCAATGCACCGAATTTTGAGACAATGTACAATCACCCACCACCCAATTTACAATGCTTCCCCCCAGTTTCTACCCAAACAAAAGAACTTAACATTTCTGCAACATACTGATCAACAATACATTATAATACTTGAAACATTTCCCCCCCTCAAAGCCCATGTTGCTGGTTGACTTACATTTCCTATGCTGCACTGGCACTTGCTCTGCTACTGGACGCCCCCTCAAGGCGCTTCACCGGACCCCTTCTTCTGCAGGGCTCTTACCTGCCCTCAAGTGGGGTGTTTCCAAGTGCCCCCCGATGCCTTTAGCCGGTTACGCGTTTTCCGGTAGTCTTCAGGTGCAGGCGAGGGTCCCACAGCTTCCTTGAGCCGGTGGCAGTGAGTGCAGTTCAACGTAGGGCTTGCGCAGGCAGTGCTCATTCACCCATGTTACAATGGTTAATGAGCCTCACAGGGGGCACCAACTTGTTGGGGAGAAGCTGGACCCCCACCAGGGCTGTGAGGGGCCAGCAGCCATACCCTCACCAGCTATGGGAGACCCGAACACCTCCCATATGGCCCACAGAAATGCAACAGAGACCCCAGCAGGCAGCCACATGTTCCAAACTGCGTTTATTTCTGGGCAGCAAAAAAAGAAGAAAACACGCAGAGCATCGTGCACATCGAGAGTTCAGGCGCCGTCTCCCACAGGGCTGGCTTGCAAGCCAGCTTTGTAATCACACTGCAGGCTGACCTCACAGAATTGGATCAGCTCCCAGAAACCTATCTCCTCCTGTTATTGGCTGCTAAGTAATAGGTTACCTATGCAGCCCTTATAGAGAGCCTGATAATTGGACATTAGAGTTTTGCGTCAGTGGGTTGGTTTAGCTGTGCCAGCCCACCATTACCTAATTCTAGCTTGTTCCATTATGAATTTGTTCCCATAACTTTTTAGCTGAAGCAAGCATATTGCACCTGAGCTATGAGTGCTCATTGGCTAGGCCTGAGCCATTCTTGTTACAATTATGTTTCAAATGTTGTGCGAGTCTTTGCGAAAATGTCTTTCTTTCCCAGAAAGAAAAGAAAATAAACCACACTGGGTTGCCGTGGCTTACTCGCATTATTGGAGAATTAAAAAATGTTTGTCTGCAGAAAGCAATGTTATCTGACTGCGTGACCTTGGCTGCTCGTGGGTTTGCGAGGAGTATTGGTGAAGGCATCTGCAGCTAGTGTTCAGTGAGAGAAATGAACTTGGCTGTAATTTTCCTGAAACATGGCTTTACACTGTGCAATTAGACCATGTTAATTCATATAGGCATTTGCAAGCCTTTAAACAGGGATTTTTGTGTTTGTAGATTGTGATATTGCTGCATTGATTGTAATGTAGCATGGAAGTTGCACTGTTGGTGAAGTGGGTGTCTTTCAGCATATTTGTCACCCATGGGTGCGCTGGGGCCTGGTTCAAATGATAAGTGTGCTCCTTGTTCTTCCTGCTGTTCTTCTGTATATGCGCCTGGGTTGAGGGGGCGTGGGTTTGATCTCGATTTTCCCTCTTCAAGAGGTCTATAAATTCCAATACCTGCCTGCATTACCGATAGCCTATCGCTGACCTCCAAATCAAAGGCTGATAAAACATCCAGGAAAGAAGCGGCATATAGAAGCATCTTATTAGCTATGCATATTTGTTAGACGGGTGCCATAAAACAAAAACCTGATCTACAGTAGAGAGCCATGACGTGAATCCACTCTGCGTCCAGTCTAGAATAACACATTCGTCTATCCACCTATTCAGCTCTTGCAAGATTGTATAAGAAACAATCTTGTAATCTATATCCATTATACTGATTTGCCTATTGGAGGATACCTTGTTGGTGGCTCCTTTCTTATAAATGGGTATGATAGTAGAATTAGTCCATGAGACTGGGTTCACCCTGCATTTCACAAAAAAGGGGAAAATCCATTTTCAAAAGCTGGATCCACCACTCACATTAAAGCTTCTGCCGGGATCATGTTTGGACCAGGGCTTTGCCTCTTGCCAAATGATTGATGGGTTTGTGAAAGTTATCCATAAAAAGTAAAGGTTTCAAAAAGGCTATCCTCTCCAGCAGAGGTGGCCCCAGCCATGAAGGGCGTAACGGAGGTACTGTCTCAAACTTGGAGGTGTCTCACCCGCTAGCCCCCGGGGATCTATCATCCAGGTGGCCAGGGCCTGGTCATCGCTTTTGGATTCCGTTCCTGGGGTGGATCAATGTGGGAGGATCACCTGGACGGTCTTTGGGGAGTGGAAGTGGGACACAGGGTGTCGAGACTTGGTATCGCCTTTCCTGTAACACCTTTTCCCCATCCTACCAGGTAGTATACATCGGGACTCAACCCCCCAACTCCTTTTCCGACACAGACGCTTTCAATTCTTGATTACACTTCAGAACTTGGCTCTTCTAGCATCTATCCTCAAGGAAATGGCCTTCTGTTTCCTACTAAAAGGTTACCAATCCGTTGCAGAGCCCGCAAATTGTTGTAACAGTATAGGTAGCCTATGGGCGTAGAAGGCAAAAATGGCTTCCTTTGTGAGCTTGCGTGCGGACAGTAAGTTTCCTACGAATCAAGGCTGTACCCTGAAATGATCAAGTGATGGACGGAAAGATGGCAAAACGAAGAATGTTTATAAAACGCTTTATGTAGTAGACCATGAAATGACAACGGGATGACAAGACTGCAACATCTAAGGAATTGCACGTGTAGGGATCAGCACAGACGGGAGCAGGCGTGGATGCCATTTATGAAGGATTTAAGGACTCTTTTCTGTCAGAAGGAAAATGTGGCAGACTGGTTACCATTATCATTAAGAATCCTGTCTAATTTGGAGAAGCTGCTTGTCCCGAATCCTGCATAGCTAAACTTGGAAAATAATCTAGCTCCTCGCCTTCACTTCCAGTGCAAAACCTGCAAGAGACTGCAAGGGTGGCTGGCTATGGTCTCATTGATGCGAACGAATACGCGCACAATGTGACCAGTTGAGATTCCTGGTTTCCCAGTCAAATTTTTAAACTACCTTCAAGCCAATGCACGCATACATACCTGGGCCCATGAATATTTGCCTCCCTCCAGGTTTGGCGCAAGCTCTTTAAATTCAATAACCAAACGCCCTGCATTTCCTTTTAAAGGAGAGATTGAGGAACCAACACTTCAGTCTCTCGTTTGTTTACAATTTATCCAACTACCACTTTGCCGAAGAGCTGAATCGTGTGGGGAGACCTTTCCAACAGCGGAAGAAATAAATGATTAAATAGTGCACTAAAGGAGCCAAAAATCCCTTTGGCAGAGATTATGTGAGCCTCGCTGTGGGACATGTGGCGGCCTCTGAATGAGCTCGTCCAACTCCATCCCATGGATAGGCTTTGCTGGCTGGCTTCACTGCATGCATGCTTTGGATAATTCCTGCAGAAGGCTGGCCTCGCTCACTCAACACGTCTGCATTCTACACAACACCAGGCAGGGCAAGGCTGGCCACTGATCATCACCTAAGGAGATGCACCATTAGCAGCTGTGCTTTGCTGCAGCCCCCTCTGCCCCAGAACTAAATAAACCCAGAGGGGCCAATCCACACACATTGCTTTTGAGGCTCTAAAGTGCCCTACAGGCGAATGGCACTTGCAGCCAATGGCAAATTGCATCCAAGAATCAAACATGCGCCACACGCAATTTACATCCAATGCACTGAAGAGGGACTCACAAATGCAACTGATTGCCTAAAAATGTGTGTCCATAATTTGCCTTGCCCATCCCGCTCAAGTCCTCAAAACACAGAACGTGCTTCTAAGACAAATGCCGTCCGGATAATGGCATGTGATTTTAATGAATGGCATTGTGTGACCCAATCCCATTAGCTTATTAAGTGTGGGTGCCGGGTGGGTATACTGCAGACGTATCTGTGTGGCCGTGCACGAGTAGTGTGTAATGCCCGCAGGGGTGTTGTTGGATCTGAAAAAGATCCGGGGCTAAGCTCATGTCGGAACTGTTAGGACTCGGGGCTAGCTAGCATTTTGGTTTTAGCCCCTTTGCTTCTATCCAGGGCTAAAGCCAAAGGACACAGGGTTATGGCCCCCTCAGACCACCCCCCCACCCCAAGCAATGCCTCTCATCGGCCGCAAACAGAAAAGCAATATTATCTGACTTTTCTTGAATAGTTTTGTGAGGCAACTAGTGGCCAACGCCTCGACGCGTGACCCTTTAATCAGAGTACAGTGCGGGAGAAGGCCCTACCCTGGCACTCCCAACCCTTGGATTGTTGGGGTCTCTCAAGCAACCTATGGGCCAAGTTTCTTCGGGTGCTGTGATATTGGTAGATATCCTGTTTAATATAGCGTATGATTTGTTGATTTTGTAACCCGCCAGTGGGCATGTAGGTTTTTACAGAACGCCGAAGTCCTACGTATCCAAAATGCTAGAGGGGTGTAATGGGTGGAGATGCCGTGGGAGAATGCTGACCAGTCGCGTGGGTCCCCTTTATTTTGCATGTTTATATAGCGTGGCTGTCGGCGTGATGTTCAACATTGGAGGGTTGAATCCGAAAAGCCGGGCTGGGAAATGGAAACGCTGCGGTTTGCGAGTTAACCGGAGCCATAAAGGTGATCGGTGTAATTTTCTCAGAGCAGGGCCTGGAGGGCAAAGTCGCCTAAGTGCCTGGCGTGTGCCAGACGCACACATCTATTCATTTACTCCCAGCATGCACCTGGGTTGAAGCCTCGGGCCTGCTGGTGTCAGCGGCCATCATGAAGAATTCAAAATATGTGTGACCTACATCTGGACGAACAACAAGGGAGTGCAAATATACTTGGGACAACAGTGCTGCAATTGTGCACTAGGCAAAAAAGAGGCCTCCTAAATGTGTTCAGATGCCCCCTGTGCATTATTTAAATGCACCTACCAGTAAATGTATCTATTTGCATGTGTGCAAGTGGGAAATAAACTTTGGGGAAACACCCAATTAAGATGCATTGCTTCTGTATTTGGCATTTAGCCTCCATGAAAAGTGAGATTTTTAAGGCAATGCGTGGACATGTCATCCATGCAGTGCCTGCTACCATACATGGTCTCCAAGCATGCTCGAGGGAGTGGAAAAGAACTGGGCTTGTACACGGTTAATGAGGTAGGAGTGGACACTATGCCACTCCTCCCCCAACTACTGGAGACCTCATTAGCCTCACTGGTCCCGCCTACTACAATTACCTAGATGATATCGAGGTCAAAAACAGCCTCGCAACAGAGTCACCATGCCTAGCGTAGGTGGAGGCTTGGGAGACAACAATCACCACCAAAGCAGAAGTCCTGATCTGCAGTCAGGCTGAATCAAACGCCACCTCAAGCCCTTGGCCAGACAAGGTGGGCACATGCCTAGTGCTATCATCCTCAGTAAAGAACTTGGGACCCACAATGCAGAGTGGCCTCACGCTTGAACCTCAAGTGAGAGCCATTGTCAGAATTTGATGTTTCCAACTTTGTACTCTACGAAGCATTGCGCCTTATCTGTCCTTTACCCACAACACCACGACCGTGATATCGCTAGTTCTATCGAGACTGGATTACGCAAAATGCCTCTATCTAATGATGTGATGTGATATGATATATGGCATTTATAACACGCCTTTACACAAGTGTTTCAAGGCGCGAAAGCCTCTCGGACTACATCCTGGAAAAACGTCAGGAAGCTCAAAATGTAGCAGCCAGCTCACTCCCTAGAATGAAAAGGTTCAAACATGTTACCCAAGCGCTGCACACTCTCCATTGACTCCCAGTTATTACGATGGATCACTAGAATCTGACCAGTTGACAGATTGTAGGGGGACACACCAGTTGGGGAACAAGGGAACTCTGAGAGGTTAACCAAAACCCAATCAAGGTAGCAATGGAGCAGAGGAAAAGCTATTCTCTGGAGATTGTGGGTGGGGTCAGGGGTCCACAATGAGTCCACACAGTGAAGCACACAATAATTCAATTTAGACAGGTAAATACAATAATACTATGTGTCTTGGCCCAAGAAACACACTAGGAAAGGAAACGAGCAGGTGATATCGCACAACAGTCAATAATAAACATATGTACTCACCATAGGTTCTTAAATGCATTCAATGACTTAAATCAATAAAATAAGGTAAGTGAGTGATGCAGTAAGATGGAACCAAGCCAAAGAAATATACACTAGCTAGTCCAATTCCTATGAATAGTGGGGCCTTGTCCCCAAAAGTCACAATGCTTTTCTCCAGAATGTATCTGATGCAGGTAAAGTTCTTGTGTTGATGAATGTTCAAGAGAAGAGATGCAACAAAGTTACTGATGAGAAACATGTGTTCTTATCTTTCAGGTATCACTCCCCAGGTGTGACGAGCATTAAAAAAGTGGAGTGGAAAGATACAATGAGACTTGTTCTTGTTGTTCTTAGTGCTATCCTATGGAGGACAAGGGGAGACAAATGCTTTGGGTTTATTTACTCCCCTGACTCTTATTTTCTCAGAGGATTGGGTGGGTCGACTGATGGTCGCTGGAGGTTGGATTTCCCGTCATTGATTCTAATGAAAGGTGCCTAAGAGCTGCGGATGCAAGGATTATTTTTCCAGTCAGATCCAGGAGCAGAGTGCAACCCTTGGCGATGGAGAAATGCAGAAAGTTCAGATGCAGCCCTCTTCGGGACACTTCACATGATGGAGGGGAGGTGAGTTCCAGCAATGGCCACCATGCACAGACGGCGGAAGGCGTACTTCCAGTCACAGTTGAAGAAGACCTTCTAGAGCAGGATTGCTTGAAGCTGGGAGGCTGACATTCAGCAGGAAGGCGACTTGGACCACAAGCTGGCA